>NC_135717.1:85429843-86831093 GCF_964656455.1 Halichoerus grypus
CAGTTTATCTAAAAATTCAAATTAACTAACTCCTTTGTTTAAATTCCAAGCATATGAAGTAAATTTGGCAAATGGTTATGAGTTGCTGAACCTCGTTATAGTATTTCTCATTTGAGATCAATACATTGAAATTCTGGTTTTACACATTAGTTTATTTTTATTAGTTTATTTTTTATTAAAGTATAGTTGACATACAATGTTATATTAGTTTCAGGGGTACAACATAATGATTTGACAATTCTATGCATTACACTATGCTCGTCACATTAAGTATAGTCACCACCTGTCACCATACAACATTATTACAATATTATTATTATTATTATTATTATTATTATTGAAGGAGAGAGAGAGAGTGGGGGGCAGAGGAAGAGGGAGAGAGAGAATCTTAAGCAGGCTCTATGCCCAGCATGGAGTCTGACATCAGTCTCAAACTCACGACCTTGAGATCATGACCTGAGCTGAAATCAAGAGTTGGATATTTAACTGACTAAGCCACCCAGGTGCCCCATAATAATCATTATTACAATATTATTGATTCTATTTCTTATGCTGTACTTCTCATCCCTGTGACTTATTTATTTTATAACTGGAAGTTTATATTTCTTAATCCCTTTCACCTATTTTCTCCATACCCCCAACCCCTCCCTGCTGGAAACCACTAGTTTGTTCTCTGTATTTATAATTCTGTTTCTGTTCTTGCTTGCTTGCTTGTTTGCTCTGGTTTTTAGATTCCATATGAATCTAAATTCCCAAATCACATGATATTCGTCTTTCTCTGAGTTATTCCTTTTAGCATAATACTTTCTATGTCTATACATGTTGTCATAAATTGCAAGATCTCATTTTTTTTATAGCTGAATAATATTCCATTGTATGCATATATACCCCCTCTTCTTTATCCATTTATTTATTGATAGACACTTAAGTTACTTCTGTAACTTGGTTATTATTATAATGCTGTAATAAATATAGGAGTGCATATATCTTTTCAAATTAGTGTTTTCATTTTCTTGGGGTAAATAGCCAGTAGTGGAATTACTGGATCACATGGGATTTCTATTTTTAATTTTTTGAGAAAACTCAATATTGTTTTCCATAGTGGCTGCACCAATTGACGTTCCCGTCAATGATGCACAAGGGTCCCTTTCTCCACATTCTCACCAACACTTGTTATTTCTTGTCTTTTTGATAGTAGCCCTTCTGACAGGTGTAAGGTGGCATGCATTTCCCTAATGATTAGTGATATTGAGCATCTTTCCACTTGCTTTTTGGTACACATTAGCTTAAATGTGATAATATAAAAATATCCTGAATAAAAAAGAAATCAGACCTACTTATATGGTCAATTCCAGCTGTTTTCGTATTCTAATGATTGACTGAGGGAAAAATATAAAAAAGTATTTTAAGAGCAATTGAGAAAATGTGAATATAAACTCCGTATTAATGTTGGAAAATATTGGTAATTTTTTTAGGTGTAATAGTATCATGATTATGTAGGAACATTTCCTATTCTTAGCAGGATTATATTGAGTATTTTGGGGTGAAGTGTCATGAAGTTTGTATTTACTTTCAAATGAAAAAAAACAAGGTGGTGGGTATATAAGTGTTCATCCTACTATTTTTTGAAATTTTTTACCTATTTGAAAATGTTCATAAAAGATCAAAAAAATTCTAACCCTTGAGAACACAAAAAATTAGATTACAAGGAAAAATTGAAATGTGTATTTGAGAAAATGTGAGCTTTTTTTAAGACCTTATTGTTTTTGTTTTTTTAAGATTTTATTTATTTGAGAGACAGAGAGAGAGAGATCACAAGCCGGGGGGAGGGGCAGAGGGAGAAACAGGCTCCCGGCTTAGCAGGAGCCCGATGCAGGGCTCAAAGCAGGGCTCTATGCAGGGCTCAATGCTGTGCTCTATCCCAGGACCCTGGGATCATGACCTGAGCCGAAGGCAGATGCTTAACTGACTGAGCAACCCAGGCGCCCCAGGACCTTATTATTTTTAGAGCAGTTTTAGGTTCACAACAAAATTAGGAGGAAGATAGAGATTTCCCATATACCTACTGCCCCCCACACATGCAGAGCCTCTCCCATTATTAGTATTCTCCACCAGAGTGGTACATTTGTTACAAATGAGGAATCTACATCGACACATCATAATCATCCCAAATCCAAAGTTTACATTAGGGTTCAGTTTTGGTGTCATACATTATACTGGTTTGGACAAATGTTTAATGACATGTATCCATCATTATACGAGAATTTTCACTATTCTCCACCTAGTCATCCCCGACCCCCAACCCCTGGCAACCATTGAACTTTTTACTGTCTCCATAGTTTTGCTTTTCTCAGAATGTCATATACAGTTGGAATCATACAGTATTTAGCCTTTTAGATCGGCTTCTTTCACTTAGTAATATGCATTTAAGATATTTTCATGTCTTGATAGTTCATTTCCTTTTGGCACTGATAATATTACATTGCCTGGATGAACTACAGTTTATCCATTCACCTACCAAAAGGCATCTTGATTGCTTCCAAGTTTTGGCAATTATGAATAAAGCTGCTATAAACATCTGTGTGTAGGTTTTTATGTGGACAGAGTTTTAAGTTTCTTTGGGTAAATACTAAGGAGGATGATTGTTGGCTCATATTGTAAGAATATGTTTAGTTTTCTAAGAAACCACTAAACTGGCTTCCGAAGTGGTTATGCCATTTTCCATCCCTCTCAGTAATGAATGAGAATTCCTGAAATGTGAGGTTTTTAATATAGTATTTTGTCTCTGGTTAAAAATTGAATGTTGGTTGGATATTTTGTCTGATTCAATGTGTTAATTTATAAAATTACTGTTTGCATAATATTTTAAATGTTATGCTGATAATAAAGGTAGAGAGCAAACTTTGAAAGATGCCAAATTGTATATTCTGAGATTAGCATTTTTAAAAACTTTGAGGTAGAAATATTAACTGAAATTTTATCTTCAAACTATTTTTCATATGTAAGTTGCCATTGCGCTTAGGTATTTTTTAAAATAAAAGTTAAAATCAGCATTTTAACTAGCTATGATTTGATCAGAGAACCACACTCTCAAAATACTAATCTCCATCATGGTTACCTTTCTCACCTGGTTGTAAAGTACTTCCTTTAAGAGATCTTAGCTGTAGTGGGTCAAAACTAAAATGAGCTAATAATTTGAATCTGAAAATAAGGACTAAAGATTATAAACATATAATGCAATAGAATAGTTCCTGGATTTTTATTCAAAAAAGGACTGAAAGATGCCATGGAGAAAAATAGTTAACATCAAGAAGTAAAGCTATGCTTTTCATTTTCCTTTTTTCAATGATGAAACTTAGATTTTTTTTTTTTTTTTAATTTTGTGGGTTTGTTTTTTTAAACCAGAGACACCGAGACCGTGATAAAAGAAGGTAGGTGACAGGGACTGCCGTTGTATATTTCAGAGCTCCCTGGACTCCATCAGAGCAAAGTGGTCCTTCCTCTCTCTTCTGTATCATTTACAGTTTTCGCTGCCTTCCCCCTACAAGTCCCTGGAATCCCTGCCATTAGCGGTGGCTGGAAAGGCCTCAGTCCTTTGATTCTTAGTGGGGAGAGGGAGGGCCGGACGGAGGCGACAATGGCTCCTAGCCCACCAGTCTTCCATCAGCCCTTCCGGGGGGCACTTTATTTTCACCTTAGGGACACTTAACAAGTAATACTATCCTCCGGTGAATTTTTGCAGAATAAAAACAGAAATGTTTAAGAAGTACTGAGTTAACCACCTGAATTGCTTGATATTTTCTTTTACGGAAGACAGGCCCAACTTCTGAGTTAAACAGGAGAAAGTGAATCATTTCTATACTGGAACATGAGCGAAGCCCTTAGCAGTCCTGACTGACATCACTTCTCTGGACCTTGATTACATCGCTTGCCCTTCACCTTATACATCTCCTCAAATTCCTGAGTCATGCTTTGTTTATGCTGCCGCTCTAGGAGCAAACTGCGACAAGGACCCAAACAAAATGACGCCAGCGTGGTGAAGGAGGGGTCAGGGTCGGAGGGAGCCAGCCTAGCACCCCGGGAGCTGGCGGCGCAGCTGAAGGAGCAAAGGGCAAAATGCAAGCACCGCGCATTTCCGTACTGGTCAAAGGAATTCCAGGACCCCCATTCTTTCCTTCCCTAGACTCCCCATCCCAATAAGCTGGAAAAAGCTGGATTTTCGCCCTCTGTGTTTGTTTTTGGATCAAACCAAGAAACAGCGAGAAAGAGGGAAGACGATATTTTTGGGACGTATTTTTTGCATTCAAACCATTTTTAGTGTTACAGCCACAATAAAATTCGAAGTAAAAAATTTTCATGTCTGCAACAAACTCTCCTCAGGAAAGTTTAGATTGAAAGAGAACTCCTCGAAAATAGATCGTGTTCCGCCCTTCCCCCCGCCCGGCGCGGTCCAAACGCTGGGGGCGGGGTGGGGAGGCGGGACGTCATGACGTCACAATACCAACGCGCTGCCGTGTTGTTTTTGTGCTCCCAGCGCTCGGGAAAAGCCGCTGGGATTTCTCTACCTGATCCACTCTGTCCTGCGTCCGAGGGGACCCGACATCCCTTCTGAAAGCTCTGCCAAGCTGCGTTGCGACGGGCGCTGACATTTCTGGGGCGGTTCTGATACCTATCGAAATTTGGCAGAGGGAAGGGAGACGGGAGAGACGCAACCATCAGCGAGGAAGGCAGGCCCCGTCCGGGGATCTTAGAAACCCTGCGGTCCATCATGAAGTTCCAGTATAAGGAGGACCATCCCTTTGAGTATCGGAAAAAGGAAGGAGAAAAGATCCGGAAGAAATATCCGGACAGGGTCCCTGTGAGTGTAATGGGGAACGGGGAGGGGGAGGGAAGGGGGTTAGCGGGGCTGGGGGGAACGGGGGAGTCGTGATGGCTGCCCTAAGGTACCGAAGAAGGGTGGTCTCTATGATGACTGAGCCCTGAACACCCTTCACTGCTAGGACAGCCGATGGAATGGACGTTCTCACTGCAGATCTTTTAAAACTCATCTCCCCAGGGCCCGTCATCTTTGGAACTGACCGCATCTTTAGAGCGGAGCCTACGTTTGAGTGACTCAGCAGTATTCAGAGGATGTGTAGGTGTTCAAAATGTGGCCCTTTGTGAGAGAAGGATCAGGTTGGGACCCTACATTTGTTCCCTTTAAGATCCCAGGGAAATTGTTCTGGAAATAACTTGATGCAATGAGGTTTGCGTCCATCGATTTCTGTTTTAGGTCCTTCTCCCTTAAGTCGACTTTGGCCCTCGTAACATTGGGTTTGGGAGGGAAAGGTTCAGAAACCAATGGATCCTTTCTTTATTCCGTAAGTAGAAAAGTGTGTGTGTGTTGTGGGGGGAGGGGAGGGGGCGCCACAAGACAGGTCTGGCCCAGAAAACAAGGTCACGTTCTCTGCGCAACAGCCCGATTGCCTCATCATTCTTGGCTCCAGGGGCATTTATGGATGAAGCCAGTCTCCCACCGGTACTTATTCGATCAGATTGTACCTGCACACAATGATGAAGGACTGAGGCCTTTTTCTTTTCGTTTTGGAAGCTGGTTTATGTGGTTAAAATTAGTGCCTGCAGTTAGGAGATGAGAGGAAACATTAAGGTAGCTTTCTGCATCCGGGCGCTTTTTCCGTCACCCCCTCCCCCGCCACTTGCCTGGTTTTTCTGTAATGTAGGCTGCGCAGCTGGATTGGAAGGTAGAAGACTTTTAAGTGTGGTAGGGGGAACAACAAACCCTTGCGTTTTGGAGATGGAAGAGCAGAGACTTTCAGATTGTGCTATCTTCAGGCAGGGATATTAGGATAAAGATTACATATTATGTACAGGTAAAGTAATTGTGATTATCTGGTGTCAGTTTTTGACCCGCAGGTACCCTTTGGGACTCTTCACTCCTTACCTAATTTTCATCGTGTTACGGCTACTGGAAGCATCTTGGGCATTATGCCCGCAGTAGAAACCCCGTGCAGTCCTTCATAAGGAAGCAAGAAGACCTTAGGGCTGTTCCATTCACCAGGAATTGCACACAAGGGTGTTCGGCTAAAAAGGAGAGCTAGCTCTGTTACCCAGTTAATGATCCTTTGCAAATTACTTGTTCAGTCTCTGGACCTTGGGTGACTGCTTCAGAAGTTTCCCCCAATTGTGGTGATAGCGGTCCTGCTTTCTTAGAATATTTAAAAATGTCAACTTTCATTGACTGATAGTTTTCTCTGTATCTGGAAGTATTGTGCATGCTCTGACTTTATTCACTTAATCCTCACACCATTATAATCCCGTTCTACAATTGAAGGATCTGTAGCACAGAGAAATGAAGTATTCCTAAAGGTTTCCTGTGGCTGGTGTGTGGCAGAGCTGAGATTCCAACTCTGGTTGTTGGATCTTCCATGCCATATCGTTTCTCAGTTTCTAATACAGTTCTATTAAACGATTAAGGAGGCACTGTGTACCTCACACTGTTAGGTATTGGAAATCAAGAGAAAACATCGTGGCCCTCAAAAGGTCAGAGTCGTATGATGCCAGACAGCATCAGTGACTACCATTTATTCAGAACTCTTAGGTCTGAGGTTCTGTTGCAGTAGCTCTACCTAAGTCACAAACTCTGAAATGTACCTGTTCCTAAATCTAGTTAAAATTCCCAGGTATTTCTTCAAAACTGAGCCCTTCCCATTTCAGCCATTTACATGCATTCACCCAGAATATTTCAACTCATCCTCCCTATTTTCCTGCTCATTGTTTGATGTAAAAAAAATGTTTTACCTCTGTGATAATTTGTAAGCTGTTAGAACCATCAGTCAGATCTCATGGTTCCTCCAGTTGGGTTTTAACCAGTTTATAAGCCTCCTAACTGCTCTTCACGTGCTCAGCCTGTGACCTTTGTAGTTGTGACACAGGAAGAAGAGCTCTGCTCTCTGAGTTGTGAGATTTTGTTCTAGTTCTGGGCAGGATCCTTAATCTTGATGTCCTAAAGTGTCCATTTTACAAAAAAAAAGAGGGTTAGTGTAAGTGATTTCTGAAGCCCCTTCCAGCTGGACCATTGGTGTTACCAATGCAATCAAGTACCCTGACTGCTCACATAACTCAATTTTAGTTTGGCCCCACCTTATCTCTTAGCTACCATCCAAAAGAATAGATGTGTCATACCTCCAGAGGGGAGGGTTTCTTGAGATCTTAAAGTATCTTAATAGCTACAATGTATTGAAAATCTGCAACATTGCAGTTAGGAACAGATTGTCTAGGCTTTAAACTGTGTAAAAGGCCCTGTGGAATATAGGCCACATTGCACGGAAGAAAAAAAACCTGAGCACCATAGAGGAAAAGCATTTAACCCAGGGCCCACGAGTAGAGTTGGGATTCTTGGAAACCTAAAATATTTTCTGGTAAGCCAAGGCCTTAATGATTATCCAACCCCTTCCTGTTCCTCTCCAAAGCCTGCCCTCCTGTCTGGATGTCTTATCTGCAGTATGTTTTATTGCCCTCTTTTTCTGCTCTCTTTTTGTGGTTTCCATCACTTCCGACTGATGGGAGCTGGCAGCTCTCAGGGTTCCTTTGAGACACAGTGCTAGGCTCCCTCTCTTTCCCTTTGATTTTATTAACTTGCTGCCTCCTGTCCATCCTCATTGTTGGGCCTTCACTGGTCTCTCCCTGAACCTCTTCCTACTTTTTCTTTTAAATTTCTGATTCACATTTTTTTTTCTCCAGTTTTCATTTTAAAATTTTTAGTGGGATCATGTCCCTCTGGTCTTCCTGGTTCAGGATTCTTTTTCTCCAGAAACACAAAATAATGTTTTTCACTATTTTAATGTGTTCCCTTTCTTTTAAAAGCTTCAAGCCCCAAGTCCTGCTCTTGAAGCCAATCCTTATATTAAGATAATTCTTTATAATTTACAAATCATTGTCACATAAAATTATATGGATTACTCAAGGTTATTGTATCAGTACCGTGACTGTAAAAGATATGTTGGAAAGTTACCATCTTCTTTTACTCACTGGAATGCTGTGGCTCAGTGAAGTTAAGTGACCTGTTGAAGATCACACAGTTCCTTGGGATACTTGTCTAGTGTTACTTCTGCTTCTGTAACTCTTCTACATTTATTGTATGTTTGATCAGGAATTACTGTATTTTCTTTCTTTTTTTTTTTTTGTAAGATTTTATTTATTTATTTGACAGAGAGACAGCAAGAGAGGGAACACAAGCAGGGGGAGTGGGAGAGGGAGAAGCAGGCTTCCCGCGGAGCAGTGAGCCCGACACGGGGCTTCATCCCAGGACCCCGGGATCATGACTTGAGCCAAAGGCAGATGCTAAAAATCGAAAGCTGATGGTTTTATAAAAGATTTTAAATATTTATAATTTTAATTAAATTACATAAGCTATAAATACTAAGTATAAATTTGTAATTATTATATAAATTAAACATAAATGTTATTTAAATATTTAAAATTTTATGCATAAAATCTTCAATTTTTATATATCTTCATTTTTTCTTTTCATTACAGAAATATATGATCTCTATAAAACTTGACGTATTATAGAAATATTTAATGTAGACATTGAAATCCCTTAAAATACCAACGCCTAACCAATATTGATAAATGGGTTCTTGTAAATGACTTCGTATTACAGGATCTCATACTCTCAGTACTATTTAGTACTTTCTTTGACCTAATAAAACATGCCTTGAACATTTTTTTTCAGTCATTTTTGAAAATTTTGACACAGTATAAAAATTAAACCACATTTTATGTATACCTTTAATAAGTGCATTCATTAGAAAGAATAAAACCAGTAGGTACTCAGGAGCATTGGAGGAAATGCACAGTCCTCTTGATGCTCTCATTAAATACGAGGAAGTGTAGATCCTATACCTGACAGGTAACTTGTAATTACTTAAACTCAAGGTTCTTTTTACTTTTCATCACATGCCCTCCATTCTCTTCTTGTTGCAGTAATAGAACTGTAATCTTACTAAGGAAGCCCATGTTCCCATAGGTTTTGTAAGAGGTAAAGGGGAATAAGAAATGGGAACATTTTAGTGGGTCTAGACAAATGCACTTCAAATAGGGCAACTGTAGGATGTGGAAGGAAAAATACTAGATTAGATTCTGTATTTTTCATTCTCACTTTCCTCCCTCCCAGGTGATTGTGGAGAAGGCTCCTAAGGCCAGGGTGCCTGATCTGGACAAGAGGAAGTACCTGGTGCCTTCTGACCTCACAGGTAATGTTTTTTCCCTCCCCAGGCCCTCCTTCCCATCGTGGAGCCTCTCTCGTACCTCCTGTGTGCATGAGATTGTGGGATTGAGAGGAAGTAGAGTTGAAGAAAGTGGGTGGGATTCTCCAGAGAGTGGGGGGGGACGCAAACCGGAGTGACTCAGCCGTTCTTCTCCATTGCCAGTTCGCTTATGCATTTCCCATCACAAAGTCTTGTGTGATTTAGACACAGCAGAATGCACAACATTGAAAGCAATGGCCAGATGCCTGTGTTTTAAACTACTTAGAATCTGCTTTGTTATTGTGATACCAGTTTATTCCAAAAGGAAAGTCAGAGGGCGGATTACATTTTAGAGATTCGCAGGTGAATACTTTGTCTCCTCATATTTGGTAATATGTTTTGTAGATACTGTTTGGTATTACAAAGAATATATTGTTCACCTTAGTGATCGTTAATGGAATAATCACGAATCCAGAAAATACTGGAAAGATTTTGTAGATGTATTTGCCCCAGGGTTGTTAGATTTGAGTATCAGTCTTCTAGAACTTTTTCAATATGTTTGGTAGAAGGTGCAGCATTGAACCCCACTTATTGCCCAGACTTTGGGATGAGCGACCATGCTGAGATTACTGGAGTCCAGTAGACCTCTCCCCATCACTTGTTTGTTGTAAGATGGGAATGGGGATGGAAGTGCATTTCAGATCCCATTTAGACAACGATTAGAGAGTATTTTGGTCTAGATGTACGTAGGATTCCCTCAAAGTCTTCCTCAAGCTTTGAGTGGAGATGCTAACAGTATGTCTGAAATTGAGTAAAGTGGGAAAGGATTGAAGAATAAGCTTCTCAGTGGCATGTCAGGGAATATGGAGGCTTCTTTGAGTTGCACGTTCTATTTCTAAAGCTATAGGACAGTATTTGGCTCTGCTGAGATTTTATCTAAAGCTGGTACTTTAAAGGGCACAGGTGCAGTAGAGGTTTTGTTTTGTTTTTTCTAGGCCTTCCCCCCTTGTTTTTCCTAATTGTCTTCCTTTTCTAAAACCTTCCTTTATCCAGTTGGCCAGTTCTACTTCTTAATCCGGAAGAGGATCCACCTGAGGCCTGAGGACGCCTTATTCTTCTTTGTCAACAACACTATCCCTCCTACTAGTGCTACCATGGGCCAGCTCTATGAGGTAAGTGTCCTAGTCACAACACCGTGCAGTCTCGTGTTCTCTAGCCTTTGTTCCAGGATCTGTTGATAACACACCTGGGAAGTGGGGCAAGAGGTGTTACTTCCCTGTATCCCCTTACACATCGCAGTGTAAGGCTCTGGGCGATTAAATGTCACTTGGCCTCTAGGGATTGAGCAGTTTACTAGATTCATTCTTTTTGAATTCTCAGTTTTGCCTTCTTCTAGGGTTCTAATCTTGGATTGTCTTTATTGAAACAGCAAGAAATTGTTTCTGATTGCAAATTCTAAGTAGAATGAAATTTAAAATTACAAGGCAAAGCCTTTAAATTGATTCATTTGTCTTAATTGATAAACTCAGTTGGAGAGAGTAATTTGCTGACTTCATTTGGTTTAATTGGTAAACTGTCAGGATCTAATGAGAAAACTGTTGTAAAGGACTTGCTCATGCTGTATCACCCAATTTTATGGCTGTGTTATTCCTTAAAGGATTTCACATGGTATTGCCTTCTTATTGTGCCCTGTGAGTTGTGTAAACTTATTCTAACAATCTCTTAATCTCATTTTTATTCCATAGCCTATAATCCCTGTTAGTGTATATTGTAGTATATGTATTTTTTGTATCTGTGTTCCCCTTGCCTAGAATGAGCTTTTTTAAGGGTCATGTTCTTATCCCTGATATCTATATGTATGGATGTTCTCTTTGAAGATTTTTTGTGAACTCAAAAGTTGAATTCCTGTCACTTCTTTATTCTTTTCTCAGTGGAGGCTAATGACGCCTATACCTACCTACCTTGTGTGAGGCTCAAAATCCTAAAGATAGTGAATGTGATGTTTCCCTCTTGTCTCTTTCCTCAGGACAACCATGAGGAAGACTATTTTCTGTATGTGGCCTACAGTGACGAGAGTGTCTATGGGAAGTGAGTGTTGGAAGCCCAGCAGATGGGAGCACCTGGACTCGGGGGTAGGGGGAGGGGTGTGTGTGGGACTTGGGGAAAGAGAGGGAGGGCTCCCACCGTGGAGGAGACAGAAGGGGAAGATATCTGGAAACACTACACTGCACACACCGTCATCATATTTTCACACGCTCAATTGATATTTTCTGCTGCTTCCTCGGCCCAGGGAGAAAGTATGTCAGGACAGAGGCGTTGGATTGGCTTTGATAGAGGAATGAAGACGATTTAATTTCACAACATTTCTGTGAATTGTTTTTTGTGTGACTGCACGGAAGAGGCAGGAGGCGGGCAAGTTGGGACCAGAGATGATTGTGGACCACCCGTAACTTCCTGCTCTCTTTCCTCTTTGGGCAGAGATTCTATTTTTGACATTTGCACAAGACAGGTAGGGAAAGGGGATGAGGATGTTTTAGGACTACTTTCTGGCTTTTCATTCCTAGGGACCAAAAGAAGCCCATTGTAATTAAAGCATTGTGACCCTGACCTATCTCCACTCCTCCCCATCCCTGTCATAATCCCACATACATCCCAAGACATCACAGCGCCACCCAGTGGTGCTGGTTGACATTAGGCAGACATTGAGATGGAGCTCTCTCACCACTGGAAGACAGGGGCCTGGCATGAGGGATGGTGTAGTTTTGAAGATAGTTTTGGTAGCATTAAACTGGAATTGACTAAGCTGAGCATCTCTGTCTAACCTGCTCTCTCTCTGGTGCCCCTTATCCCACACCTACGTGGGACTTCAGTGAGCCACAACCATTTCCAATTACGAGCTATAAAACCACTCCTTCAGCATTTCCCAAACTTTGCTCCACGTATAGGGACAGAGATGTCTTATATATGGAAGGGGCAGGTATGAGGTGAGACAGATTGTCTGCGCCTCCCACTCAGCCAGGATTCTTGCTCCCTTGTTGCTGTCCCTTCAGTCCCAGGCACACAGAACTGCTAAGTGATGACCAGCTGCCTCCTGACTTAGGTTTTCATGTACTGCAGCTGCTAGTTAGACAGGTTTGAGGGGATGACTTAATACTTCACCGGGATTCTATGGATTCTGATTATTTTCACTTTGGGGGTTATGTGGGTGGGGGTGGGGAGCAGGCATCGCACTCAGACATGACATTTCAGTTCATCTCTGCTAATGAAAAGGGTCCTTCCTGTGGGAGAAATCTGTGTCCGTTCTGTCAGCTGCAGATTCTTGTGTAATGAAGTTTATGCTGTCAGGCCAAGGAAATAAAATAATTGCATACCTTGAAAACCAGCCATGAGTTCAGAGATGTTGCTTTTTTTGACCGTACATGTGAATAGATGGCGTGTGGACTCTGAGCAGAAAACTTTGAGTGAGGGTGGCTGTTAGAAATGAATGTTCATGCATGGTCAAACGTAGACAGGTTTACTTAGCTCTTTACTGGCCAGGAGCTGCTGTTCAGAGGTGAATGTGGTGGGGCAGCGTGCCTGGGGCGTGGGTGACGTGTGTGTGATTTTTCTGCTCCACAGGTAATGCTTTGTCATTGCTTTGTCATTGCTTTATGTGTTTCTCAAAGCTGAAGATGGAACACTGCCTGGGTGAGACTATAAGGGGTAAGGTGGGGGTGTGCTTATTAAAAGTGCAGATGTCTATGGCTCGTCCCAGAGTTAGCTGACTCAGAATCTCAGCGTAGGCGTCTGTGTTGTTCACCAGCTCCTCCTGATTCTGCTGTGCGCCCAAGGTGGAGAGGCATTGCTCTCTGTACCCGGTTTGTTCTGAGTCCCAACCAGACCTGTTCTCTCTGTCACGTCTTGGTCATTGTGAGGCCACCATGTCCCAGAGTAGCAAATGGCACATAGGTAAGGCTCCTGGGGTCAGAACAAGCTTGATGTCTTCTTTTTTTTTTTTTTTTTTTTTTTAAAGATTTTATTTATTTGACAGAGACAGAGATAGCGAGAGAGGGAACACAAGCAGGGGCAGTGGGAGAGGGAGAAGCAGGCTTCCCGCCGAGGAGGGAGCCCGATGTGGGCCTCGATCCCAGGACCCTGGGATCATGACCTGAGCCGAAGGCAGACGCTTAACGACTGAGCCACCCAGGCGCCCTAGCTTGATGTCTTCTGACCATATGAGAGTCTCTCATTCATTCATTTGGAACCAAAATGTGGGTGGGCAGTGAGGGTGTAAAGTTATGAGACAATGAAACACCAAGGAAGTAGTATAAAGTCCTGTTTTTTAACCTTAAAGGCCATCTCTAATCCTCTTTCATCTCTTGCAGCCATGTGTCCAGATGGTGTCTATCTCTAGACTTTTATGGACTATATCACAGTCAACAGATGGATAGAAATAGGTGGTTACAAAAGATCCATGGCAGGGTTCCAACCACCACCAAACCGTGCCCAGTGCACTGACTGAGAGAGTTAAGTCAGGATTGGGAGAAAAGGAAGAAGCCCAAGCCCCGCAAGCACAACACGCAGAGAATTATGGAAAGCTCGCAGGAATTTGGATTTTGACATCAAAGCCTTAAAAATGAACACCTGTCAGTACAGACAGAAGAACATCAGGGTGTTGTTTCTGATAAAGTCAAATGGAAGCTCATATTTGAATTATGATACAAACTATATTTTGAAACAAATAGACTTTACCCACTAGCTAGGAATGAGATTAGGTGAATGTTTAAAAGCTAACAAATACATGGCAGATCCCAGCTCTCTGTACACATTGCAGACAGTCCCTGTAGCGCAGGAGACTTGGGCCCTTGCTAAACCTAAGTAGTTAAGTTTGGAGGTTCTCCCCGAGGTGGCCTTTTATTTCAGTCCTCATCTCTGGATATTCCTGGTGGGGAAAATTGCTCCTTGGGTGGGACATTTCATACCATTTTAGACCAGTCTTCTGATTTTATAGGTCCATAAAGTTGAATAACTTTTTTTTTTTTTTTAATTTATTTATTTGTCAGAGAGAGGGAACACAAGCAGGGGGAGTGCAAGGGAGAAGCAGGCTCCCCACTGAGCAGGGAGCCCGATGTCGGGCTCGATCCCAGGACCTGGAATCATGACCTGAGCTGAAGGCAGACGCTTAACCGACTGAGCCACCCGGGTGTCCCCATGAAATTGAGTAACTTAGCTAAGTTCAGAGCCAGACCAGATATTTGAGTGCTGTAATTTGGGTCTGATGCTCTTTTGTGAACAGTATCTCTCCCAAGTGTGTCTCCTGTGTTTCCTGCTAGTGAAGCTTTAAAGCTGCTTTGTAGCCTCAGGCAATTGTGTCAGTCTTGAACTAAAAACACTTTAGGAAATGTCTTTTCATTAACCTTGGGTTAATGTCCCAGGTAAGATTGACTTGCCCTGATCCTTCCTTCTGGAGACCAAGGTTAAATGATGTGTCAAAAAGCCCATTCTTCCCTTGGAGGCCGGTATGACTCAGCAGCAGAGATGAGTGAATCCTTTGCTGTACTCTGGTAGAAAGATCTCAAATACTAGTATGTCGGGTGAGCCTAGATCTCGGTTTCCCAAGGATAGCCTTGGTTCATGCACTTTTGTCCTGATTGATTTATTAATGGTTCCTTATTTCACTGTCTCAAGTTTCCCAGTGGACAAAACATATGGTCCTACTCCTAAGTTTAAAAAAAAAAAAAAATAGAAGTTTGTCCCCCCCCATCAAGAGAGAACACCTGTGTCATCCAGACAGCATGCCCCAGTACGGCTCTGTGTGGGTGACGACTAGAAAAAATGCCACTTCGGAATGGCAGACTGTACTGTTTTATTCCATTTTTTCTTGCTCAGTGCAGAATCGTTCTCTTCCTTTAAAGCACTGTGCACTTAAAAGCATAGTGGTAGCCAGGCAAGCACGTGCACTGTGTCGGGCCACTCCCGGCTATGCTTCTATGGCCAAGTGTGAACGGTGCTCCCCAAAATGGGTGGTGCACAGTCCTCTGGCTGTTACAGTGACCCTTCGAACACAGTATTTTATTGCCGGTTGCTATGGAAATGTTACATTTATTAAGCAGTTTTACATTGTCTTTTTATCATTAAGCAAATGTAGGTATGGTATGACATGGATACAGCGCCAAGTCAGCTGTAAAGAACAAATTCAGTCACTTCTGGAAAATAAATGAGTTGATACATTGATTCCATCCAGTGTTTACAGAACTTAATCAACTATTCATAGCTGTGTTTTCTTTTGGATCTTTTTTACTCTGACAGATTTGAACAAGCTCCAAGCATTCATAGTTGTTTTGTGTTTGTTTGTTTTTTTATCCCCCTGCATGAAACCACCAATTATTTTCAGAAACTGGCCCATTTTGGCCTAGGGTGGCTCTAAGTCCACGTTTGTCACTTCAGTGCAACCCTGAGTAACCAAGTATTTCCTTCCTCTCTCTTGCCTGCCACCCACCTCCTCACCCGCCCTTCTGTTTACCTGGGTATCACTGTGTTAGGTGTGAAGTTTGGTCGGCTCTGGCCTGTGGCACATGGTCCTGTGGATGACTTGGGCTGTGGAGCTTGTTTTTCTCACTTTGGTACATGCTTAAAAACAACAACAGAAAAAAACCCCAGAAACACAAAGGAGTCCCTGTCTCAAAGGCTGTGAGAGGCTGTGGTGATGTGAGCCTGATTGTCCTATGTCTTATGTCATAGGACCATTTTTTCCCACTTTCTATTATTACAGTTATGGACACTTCGGTACTTCATAAATATACGTGCAGATTATTTTCTATGTTTGATGTAGCAGGAAATGATCACCCCCAGAAGTAGTCAGATGACAATTCAATATGCCATTGTTTCAACAGTGACTAACAAGCCCTAAGTCATTCTGGTTGGTGTGTGTCCAACAGCGTGTTGCACCAACAGTGTGTTGGACAGTTTGTTTTGACAGTTCTGTTTTCAGCCTGGCAGGGTGTTTATCTGAGATCTTTATGACTTTGGTTGAGAGGTACTTAAGCACCTAAAACTTGAATAAAATGATCTTGAGATCTTGGGTGGAGGGTTGAAGTGCATTTTCTGTTTTTACACTTCTAAGTAGGTTCAACGTTACCTCAGATCGTTCAGTGAAAGCATGCTGATTGCCTCTTGCTGGGTGTTCAGAGGCTCAAAGTGACAGTAAGCTGCATTTTAGGGGCTGGCATTAGCTAACTCTCTCCAAATCTTTGTTCTGCTGTCACCTCAGGACCGCCCTGAGCACCCTCTTAAGTATTTCAGCAACCTGCACTTACTTGCCACTCTCCCACTCATTCCTACCATGCTTGTTTCTTCACTTAACACAGATCACCTTTTTTTTTTTTTCCAAGATTTATTTATTTGTTTTAGAGAGAGAGCATGTGCACATGCAAACCGGGGGGTTGGGGAGTGATGGAGGATGAGAGGGGCAGAGGGAGAAGCAGAAACAACAAGCAGACTCTGTGCTCAGCGTGGGGCTCAACCTCACGACCCTGAGATCAGGACCTGAGCTGAAATCAAGAGGCTGGCGCGCTTAACTGACTGCACCACGCAGGTGCCCCAGCACAGATCACCTTTTAACTTTTTTTTTTTTAAGTCTTCTCACAAGAATCTAAGTTCCACAAAGGCAGAAACTGTTTTGTTCACTGATTTACATGAACTGGTCAGAACTGTGCCTGACACATAGTTTATGCTCAAAAATAGTGAAAGAACAGTAGCTTCTGATAGGACAGAAGGTTTCAGCTCGAGGACTAGGTAATTCTGCTAAGAACTAAATTAACCGTAAAAGCACAGATTAGAAAAGGGCCATCAAGGAACTCTGGGAGCCCCTTGGAACTTACTAGATCTTGAGGCAGGAAATAGGGCTCGAATCTCAGTGCTGCCACCTCACTAGCTCTGTGACACGGGCCAATCTGTCTACTGTTCAAATGAAATTCTGACTTCCTTTCCTCTCAGATATAATAACAATCACATCTTAGGTTGTGACTGTTGAATAAGTCCTTTGCAAACCACTAAATAGCATTATTGCCTATTCGGAGTAAATTTTATTTAAAACGACAGTAACAGGGTAGCTGGCAGAAAAATTTAGGTTTTTATTATTTGCTGACATTCATTGACAACTGCAGGATAGAGCCTGAGTCGGGGAAAATGAAGCGGCCTGTATTCCGCTGGATGCCTGTAAAGACAGCTCTTAGACGATGGGAAACACAAAAGGGTTTTTTTTTTTTTCTTTCTGTTAAACTCTCCTTGAGGATTGATTTTCTTGATTATCCATTTATCCTCCATTTATCCTCAGTACTGTTGGTCTTTTCCACAGCAGGCAGTAAAACGTAGACGTGGGGCAGAGTAGCTAGACCATTTTTCATCTTCATCGAGCTGGAATCAATATCATGAACCTTTAAACTTTTTTTTTTGCTAAATAATTATGAAATGTCCAGACAAACATTCAAGATGATATACACAAATTAACAGAACTAACTCCCATTCATTAGCTTTTATGCCACCCAAAGCAGAACGTAAAACACGGCCTTCCAAGGAGGACGCCCTTGGCTCTGGTGTTCCGCAGCCGGAAGTGTGGTGCAACCGGAAGTGCCGTGCGGTGCAACCGGAAGTGCTGTGCGGCGCACCAGGAGCGCTTCCCCGCTCCGGAGTGCAGCCCGTGGCTCCAGGAGACTAGTTCCCGGATGGCGAATTAGGTGTCTTTTCTCTTTGCTTGCTTTTGCCTCTTTCGTCTTTATAATCCCCAAATGTCGCATTCTTCTAGAACCCACACTTCTTTTTTTTTTTTTTTTAATTTGACAGAGGGAGACACAGCGAGAGAGGGAACACAAGCAGCGGGAGTGGGAGAGGGAGAAGCAGGCTTCCGGCTGAGCAGGGAGCCCGATGCGGGGCTCGATCCCAGGACCCTGGGACCATGACCTGAGCCGAAGGCAGACGCTCAACGGCTGAGCCACCCAGGCGCCCCTAGAACCCACACTTCTTAAATATGAGTGGGCAAGAAGGAGAGTTAGAGGTGAGAGGGAGAAGAACAAACACGGCCCTCCAAAATAAAGACTAGATTTTCCTGCCCTCCTTGCAATTCTGCATAAATATGCCGGTGACTTTAGCCTCATGAATTTCAGTTTCCTCATTGGTAAATCAGAAGTGATGATGTCTGCCTCCCAATGGCATAGTTCTGTATATAATTCTGTGATGTTACTAAAATCCTGTCACTCTCTAGTTGTTTCTCTCCTTAAGGCCTGGATTATGTTTAATTCATCTTTGTATCTCAGTGCGTGGCTCTGAGTAACATTGGGGTTGGATCTGGAATGACTGCAGTACAAGATAGCAATAAAGACTAAAGCCGATTGGGCATTTTTCATATCTTAAATATTAAATACAATCCTCAGAATTCTCTAGCTAGCGGGTGAGTCATCTTTGGAAGCAAAATTAAATCTTCAAAGCCAACTAGAACAAAGTATAACAAAGTTACTTCCCTACTGGCCTCTCTCAGCTTCAGCTAGTGTTACTCTGCCTTTTGCAGTCTGTGCTGTCGCTTTGGTGGCTCGCTTAGTCCCTCAAGCTCACCAAGGTCCTCATAACCTCAAGACCTTCCAAAGATTTATCTGGAATATCTGTCCCTCTATATTAGTCAAGTTTCTCTGGAGAAACAGAACTAATAGGCTTATATAGAGAGCTATAAATATTTCTTTACAAGATATTTAAGTACTTACCTCATCCTACTTGTTCTTCATAATTTGTCCCTCAAACAAACATGAAGACTCAAAATATTAACCATGGTTTTACCATCTGGTTTTACTCACTTGTCTTCCACTCAAAACATGAAATTAGAAATGCATTTATTTGGCAAGAGAAGTATATCGAAGAACACCCAATAGGAGGAAAAAGAAAAAAAAAGTAGCATTTGCAGTGGTGCAGACAGAAGTTTGTGTTGCTCTGCATTTCCTCTTAGGACGCTGGAGAAGACACTTGGCTTTTTGTGGTGAGACCCATCTGCAAGCATTTCTTGCAGGGATCCAGTCCCCTCCGCTGCAGCCCTGAAGGACATACGCCGCATGTCCTGCAGACGGCGCTGGCCTGTCTAGCTCTCATGCTTTGGACCGCAGCATGACATCAGCAGAGAGAGAAGCAGGCAGAGATTTTTTTTTTTTTTTAAAGCTCCTGAAAATAGCTGCAGGATTCTCATCACCAAAGCTCACCTGAAAATTGAAGACTGTTCTTTGTAATGGTTGTTCTAAGCCCTTCATGGCAAAAAGACAGAAACGGTGTCTCTGTGCTCCTCTCTGGGCAAGGCCTCTCCCCTCACTGTCTGACAGCAGAACTGGACCTGTTCCACTCCGGGTCACCTGGGATGCCTGAGTCAGGGGAGAACCCGGGGAATCAAATCACCAAATCACCTGGCTGGATGGAGCCTCTGGTTTCATCTTTTCTTTTATTAGCTATTGATTTTTCTCAGCTGAAGATTTGGGTGTGCTGATTCCACCCAACCTACTATGCTACTAAGATAATAAATACAAACATAATATTTGCCTTTTACAAGTCTTTTAAAATTCCAGTGCCTTATTTAACTCTTACCACAAACTCATGGAGTCATTATCCACATTCTGCAGATAAAGAAACACTGTCAAAGGGTTTGTGTCCAATGGGTCTGGCTAAGGCAAACATGTTCACCTTTCTGAGTCTTCTGTGTCTCTGTTTTCTCATCTATAAATTACAAGTACTGCCAACTGCAGCTGACAAAAGAGTAAAGCTTCAATCAAAGTTCTTGATTCTACTGGGTAAACGTTTCCTTCCTTTCTAATGTTTAATGAGGAACTCACTCGGAGAGTAAAACGATTTATGCATGGTTTTATTCCTAGTAATTGACAAGAGTTGGGATTCCCATCCAGGTCTTGTAATTTCAAATACCATGGATTTCCCCACAGGTTGATATACAGGCATGGGGCATGCTTCCTTCCTAAAGACGTGTTAGGAGGATGAGAAAAAAATTCTAAGAACAAGGAGAAGCTACACCAAAAAGCCATCAAGGAGGATGGGATGGTTTGACTAGTGGTTCTCAAATTTAAGAGTATATCAGAATCAGCGAGAGGGCTGGTTAAAATACTTTTTGGGGGCCTCACCATGAGTTTCTGATTCCGTAAGTTCAGAAGGGGGCTAGAATTCGCATTTCTGTAAGAAATTCCCAGGTGGTGCTGATGCTACTGGTCCAAGAACCACACTTTGGAAACCACTGTAGTAGAAATTAAATATAAAAACATCTCTTACCTTATTGTACACACTCCCAAGCCCTTGGTGAATTAGTAAGTTGCAATATCGCTAAGCAAAGCTTCTCTGAGATGCATGAAACTACCTGCATCTCCGGATTGCTTGTTAGGTAAACGGAGATTTCTCCTTATTACTCCAAACTTACTAATGTGCATTTCTGAGGGGTAAATACGGAAAACTGCATTTTATTTATTTTTAATATATATATATTTAAAAGATTTATTTATTTTATTATTTATTTATTTGACAGAGAGAAAGAGACAGCGAGAGAAGGAACACAAGCAGGGGGAGTGGGAGAGGGAGAAGCAGGCTTCCCGCTGAGCAGGGAGCCCGATGAGGGCCTTGATGCGGGGCTCGATCCCAGGACCCCGGGATCATGACCTGAGCCAAAGGCAGACGCTTAACAACTGAGCCATCCAGATGCCCCTGCATTTTAAACAAGGCTTTATGTATGTAGATGAAATCTCTGGAACCACTAGGTAAAGTGTCACACGTCCCCTAGAACGAGAGAAATTCACAGTTCGCGTAATAATGTCCCACAATCCGATATATCTAGGCCCCAAAAGGAGTGAAGACCAGGAGACTCATTTGGGATACTTTCTTTGTAGAACAGATTTATTGGAGCCTATTCAAGGAAGTTCTAAAAAGTTATATTTTGGGTTTCTTTTCATTTTCTAATCTTTTTTGAAAACTTAGGTAATATTGGTGTGTTATAATCTGCTGTAATGTAGGGGGTTTTGTTTGTATATCATTGAACAAAATGACCTGTGGCTTTATAACCATGTTGAATTGAAATCACCATCCATCCTACTGAATGGGGTTAAGGGACGTGCTGTTTCCATTTCTGGCTGCCCATTAGCTCAAGTGGCAAGCATTTAAAAACCACTCGTACCAGGGCCCCACTTCAGCGTCACTCCTGGGAAGGACACGGGGAGGGTCTAAGCATCTTTACTTTTCACAAACCCCTCAAGTGATCTCTAGTCAGGGTTGTGAACAATTCATTGGGCTGCGCTTGTTGCACAACATATCGGTATCAGTTCTGGTACTAGGAACTTCTCTCCTGAATTTGCTTAATTTTTCTTCTATGTAACAGACAGAATAATTCCTGCCAGATCCATATTTCCTTCTCCAACTCTTGCAGTGCCGCAGACCCTAAGACAATTTTAATTAGTGAATTTGATTTCTGCTACAGACGAATGGAGGCTATAGCATGAGGCTTCTTGCAAATCTTTAAGAAAATAAGTCACCTGTCTTCTGTCAGCAGTGGCTTTGATGCCATTTTGATCTGACCCAAAGACTTTGATGAACTAACTTGCAAGGCATCCTTATCGTCAACTCTATCACAGCAAGGGAGTCCAGGTTTTTGAAACACTTGGCACGTGTTTATATGTAATGAACACTTATGGCCACAAGGTGGCGGGCCAGATCCACTTAGTAACTCAATGCAGTCGATTGCCAAAGGTGGAGGCTATCATTTTCCCATTTGTCACTAATAAAAGAGTGCGCCACCTTACCGTAATCAAAGGCCATATAATCTTAGGACTAGACAAAAATATGAGAGATCATCTTGTTCATTTACTGTCAACTTTTTTTTTAATCTTTTCCCAAAGGAGGGAGATGCATTACACATTTTTAAATTGTTATTCCAACTCCGGTATCTCTTTCAGAATCTAGATAAATACCAACACTCTTATCTCAAACACATGGAAATGTTTCTGCTGAAAAAATTAACAGTGATGTATATCTAAGAACTCAATTGCTGAAGGAAATAGAGGCCTAGTTAAAAGGAAATAATGTCACATAAATTTGTTCCCTCATTTGTTGTTTGAGCTACTTAAGAGGTAGAAAAAAATTGGAAGACCAATAAAGATTTATAAGGGGAAAAAGCAAAATGCTTAGTTTCAACTCTGATTTTTACACCTCTGAAAGTATTTGCTTCTGTAAAAGGTGAAGTTTTATTTGTAGACTATTGTGGCAATTCAAAAAGCGGGTGCCAATTATAAATTCTTTTAAATGTCTCTCGAACTGACCTTGCCCTCATTTCCTCCACTTATAGAGGGTTAGAAGCTAATGAAGAACTTCCCATGCCAAGGTGGCTAGCAGAGGGTGAGGCAGGGAAAGAAGGGAAAAGAAAAAGAAATAAACATTTTTAGCATCTTTTTTCCAAACGTACTCTACTCCTTGTTTGTTTAGAGATTAAGCTTTCATATAAGGATACAAAGACCAGAAACGCATTTTGGAATTGCCTTAAAAAAAAAAAAAAAGGCAAACAACATAAAAATTAAAAAATAAAAAGACTTCTGCAGCCACAAAATATATATCTAAGTAACGTTCTTTATAATGTCCAAATCTAAAGAGATGTAGCCCTCTGCTTATCTCTCCAACAGCATGTGTCATATGCCCATTGCCCTCTCACTAATTAATCTTAAACCACAGTGGTCTTGCGTCTGTTTCTGGAACTATATTAAGCAATTTCCTGTCTCAGGGCTCTGTACTTGCTGGTATGTTTTGCTGAATTGCTACTCCCTTAGCTTTCTGTATGTCCCATTCATCCTTACACTTTGTCCTGGCTTAATTACTGCCATCTCTCATCACCCAATTAGTGATTGTCCGTCCCTCCACTATTGCTCTGAAGCTCAAACCCTTTTTTGTTTCATTTATAACACTGATTGGAACTTTTTTTTTTTTGCCTTTTACTTAGATTTTGTAATTTTTTTTTTTTTAAGATTTATTTATTTTAGAGAGTGAGCAGGAAGAAGGGCAGAGAGAGAGGGAGACAAAACAGACTCTGCGCTGAGCGGGGAACCCGACGCAGGGCTCGATCCCAGGACCCTAAGATCATGACCTGAGCTGAAACCCAACAGTCAGATACTTAATGGACTGAGCCACCCAGGCACCCCTATAATTTCTTTCATTAGGAGTAATATAGTCTCCCTGAAGACAGAGGCCATGTTTGTTTTTCATTCATACATTTTGTCACTTGAATATTTAATTTGTGGCTACTAAGTGTCAGGTACTATGCTGATAAGCAAGCAGTAAATATTCATTAAATAAGTAACAATATCTCTTTAGAAGGAATGCCTCAATTTTCTATATATGAATTGAGAAGCAAATAGTAAGAGTTTACACTCTTGAATTTAACCTAAGTAGATAATTTCACTTGAATCTCAATGAGAAAGAAATTTAATAGATACGCCTGTTAAATAAGATGAATATGTGAAAAAAGGGGAGCAATTAATTGACCTAATGACTCAAATATGTAGAACACATACCAGAGAACCAGACACATCCTAGCCTAGAACCAAAATAATCTAGCATACAACATTAGTTTAACAAACATAGTGATGAGTTCAAATTTGGTGAAATGAGACAGAGCCAGTCCATTTGGGGTCAAAGTTAGGGGGATTTTCCACCTTAACATATGATTATAGTGACCTTTCCTTTCATTACAATTGTGTGAATCTCATCTGACAAAGGATAACAATGAGTGGTTTGAAATTCACATTTGTGGTCTCTGGGCCTGAGAATTTTCCAGTTCATCCACCTTTTCAGGCCTTCAGAATTTTTAAAGTGTGTCTTGGGCACTCACCTAATTATTGCTAAATTGTTCAAGAAGCTCAGGAATTCTGGAATGCTTGACTAGGCAGGCAGATGAGCCGTTGCCAAAGATTTTCCCTGTTGTTTTATTCCTGTTGTTTTTGCTGTAGCTTGTCACTTAACTTTTAGCATAATTTAACAAGATCTAAAGATATTTATTTAGTAGCATGCAGCTGAAGTAGGCTTCCTCTGGGCCAATGGCCGAGGATAGGCAGGGGAATACAGGACAGCTAACATATTCAAAGAATATCTATTATATAGCAAGCAAGCTTGGTACTAAACAGAGGCACTCCTACAACTAATCTCTAGGCATATGAGTTCTAAGAACCCAAGGTACTGTGAAGATAACTGGAGAATTCCTTTCTCTGTCCAGGAAAAAGACTCTAAAAGCATGACCCGCTCTCTGGGGGTGATACCAATTCAGCTCCACCATTTCTTGTCTTTTCGGTAGTGCCATCACGCGTTCTGATGTCTATAGTTGATCTACCATCTCTCTATCCTTCTAGCATTACTGTAATACAACCTCTGTAGTAAAGCTTTTATTTTAATTTTGTCAATTTTAAGTGAATTAATTTGCTTCCCCTAAGATTATGAAATCACATAGTCATGTCAACAATCTACTGTAGGTGTTTCTTGTGCATCATTTATCCATCCTGGAAAGTGACCATGGAGGCTCTGTGGCTTAACATCAACTATGTGCATGCAATTAGACACCCTGATCCAAGGCTCTGGAATAGTAACTATACAGTCAGAGAGGAGTGTTTCGGTACTGAGTGGTCTGCCAGCTGGACTCAACCTCTTCTGTGGTGGCCACGGCCGGTGTAGTTGAGGTCATGTACGTAGGTTCCAAAGCCAGGCTGCTGGTATTCAAGTCCCAGCTCCTCCACTTCCTAGCTGTAAAACTTTGGGTAAAATATACATGCTCTCTGCATTTAGGTGTTCCATCTGACAAATGGGGATAACTAGGGCATCTACTTCATAGAGTAGTTGTGCGGGTTAAATATTTTACTACATGAAAAGTTCAGTATTTTACTACATGAAAAGTGTTTGTCACTTGGAAAATACACAACAAATATCACTTTTTATATTATATATTCCACTTTTAATTGGGTCTTTTTGCTACATCTTCTCTTTCTTAAAACCTTCTGCCTAATGCTAAATTTCTTTGCTTAGCTTCACCATAGTAATTTGCTTTAGAAGAAAATTACCAAGGGTGAAGCTTCACGGTGTTCTAGGATGCTCACTTCTACTTTCTGAGTGTCTTTTTCCGCTCATGTTTATTGCTCAGATTCATGTCATGATCTTGTGTGCTATGACTTGCTTAGTAGAGCATCCTTCAGACACGTCCTCTGTACCCAGTGACCAAGGGAGAAAAACGTGTTTTTGTATTCTTTAACTTTCTGTTGTGGAAAAGAATTTATTTATTTATTTATTTATTTATTTATTTATTTATTTGAGAGAGAGCGTGAGGGAGGTGAGGGGGTGGGGGAGGGGCAGAGGCCTATAGTCTGGAAAGGTGACCATCTCACAACCTCTAGTCAAATGGAAGCGATGAGAAAATGGGAGAAAAGTGATGACCTTAATTCCTTGTTCAACTCTCCACATCCTCCAAAGTGTTGACCATCGTATTTGCAGTTGTATTTGGAATGTCAATGCTGTCCTGATTTTCTTTTACTAATGTAGAATAAGTTTATAATTTTATGTTTTATGGTGACATTAACAAAATCTGGAATGCTTAAATATTAACTAAAACACGTTACAGAATGCAATTTTCACTTGCCTCAACCTCATGTTTGGACATAAACAAGAAAACACAATCAATCCCTCCTCTCACAAACCAACCAAAACATTATCCACTCCACTATCTTGTAGATAAAGATTCATTTACTCACAATCAAACAAAGGATATGGGACAATGTGTGAGATCTGGGTGCTGTTATTTTCCTTGTCAGTGCTTAGCACTGTTGAGTAGCAATGTCATGGAGTGAGACATCTCCCCAGGAAAAGGGATGTGCCCGTCTAGATGCTATCATGTGGAACATTGGTCTGTTAGGAATTCTCATCGGAAGAGGTTTTATAAACCAGAGTTGAGAAGAACATGATTTCAAAATACAATGTTTCCGTGTTGATTTTGATAAACATGTGATTCACTAATCACTTACTGTAAGTATGTGGGGCTAAAATAAGGTGTTAATACCTCACGCAAGAACTTCAAAGGCTTGCCAGCTGCTGGGGCTCCTTGCAGAAAACCACTGCTCTGGGTGAGCTGTTGGTGGGCTTCAGTTTTCTCACACTGAAGGAGTCAAAGAATTGTGGCAAATAAGTCACTTCTTGGTAGCCAAAAATCTCAGGCAATCTACTAAGGATCAGGGAAATGGTTCTGAACTCCCCTAGCCAGGAGATTTAGGGGAAAATCTGTTTCATAAAACTTTGTAGTCTATGATTTTGCTGTTAAAACTTGAGTGTATATATATATAAAAAAAGACATGCAAATGCCTGAAGGAAGATCAGGGAACAACTTCAGGACTAAAAACTAGAAATTAATCATTCAGTTAGTAACTACCCCTCAGGCTCAAGGATTTACAAACCATCAAATCACCCATTTACTCACTATCAGTCTGTTTATGGGATTTGAAGCCCCAGATACCAGAAACAAACAAAGCCAGAAATAAAGATGATGAAAAAGGACTGATTACCAAGAAACTCAATTACATTGAAGGAGACCATGCTCTTTCAACAAAGTCTGAATCTCACTGATTTAATTTAAATATAACCTCCAGTGATAGTTAACGCTGATTGATGTTCACTATGTGCCTGGCTTCGTATTAAGCATTTGCATGCATTAGTTCATAAGATCTTTGCCATGATACAATGAGGTAGATCACATTGCTCTCTGTATTTTACATATGAAGACACTGAGAATTAAACATTAACATGCTCAAGTTCACCAAGCTGGTAAATTGCAAAAGTTTATTGTCTAAGAAATGTTTATTGCACTCCAGGTTGAGTGCACAGAAAGACAATATGCGTAATTACATTAAAATCCAATTTCTTTTTGCCTCAATTATCCCAGTAATTTTGTAGCTCTCTGGTTGAACTTAGCTGTATAAAAAAGCATGCACGTATTACATGTATTTTGATTATTTAATCATTAGTTGCTGTACATATACTTGTCTATGTACTATATACCTGTTCTCATTGAGCTAAAATATAAATTTTGGCATATAATGAAACTTTGGCTATAACCAAAGTAGTTTTAGGAGTGTAGACATGCTTTCATTATGTGCCTTATTTCCCAGTTTCTTTCTTCCCATGAGTTCTGTCCTTTAAGGAGTGTATACTTACTTTAAAAATAGTCAACTCTCCCTTTCTCTATATTAGAATTTTGTGATACCTTTTTTTAAAGATTTTATTTATTTATCTGACAGAGAGAGAGAGCACAAGCAGGGGGAGCAGCAGGCCGAGGGAGAAGTAGGCTCCCTGGGAAGGATGCAGGACTTGATCCTAGATCTCTGGGATCATGAGCCCCTTGTGATACTTTTTGACATACCTTTCACTTTATTATTGTATTGCTGTTGAGTGGGGCCAATTTTGTGATTTCCTTAGAATTTATTTGAAGTTAACTTTTTTTTTTTTGCCTGAATTGTATGTTGCTCCCTCTTTCAGTTCTGTGTGTGTGTGTGTGTGTGTCTATGAGCGTGTGAGGAGGAAGCTCTGACTGGAAAGATGTCAGTTCAAAGTTGTCACTATAGTCTGAATGAAGAAACGGTAAGGAATTTTCCATTCAGTATCGATGAGCTTTATGTTTACCAAGTTCCAGTAAACATAAAATTACTAAGGGGGTAAAATTATGGCAAAATATGGTATCTCCTTTTTTTTTTTTTTTTTTAAAGATTTTATTTATTTATTTGACAGAGAGAGACACAGCGAGAGAGGGAACACGAGCAGGGGGAGTGGGAGAGGGAGAAGCAGGCTTCCTGCAGAGCAGGGAGCCCGATGCGGGGCTCGATCCCAGGATCCTGGGATCATGACCTGAGCCGAAGGCAGACGCTTAACGACTGAGCCACCCAGGCGCCCCACTGGTATCTCTTTTTTAAGAGCTCAGTCCAGTGGAAAAACTAATAAACACACACCAGTCATAATACATTGATATGATGTAGATGAGGTGTGCATGGCATATAGTCATTAGAGGGTTCAAATCATCCCTCTTGCCTCACCTTTGACTATTTCATCCAGCCTGCTGTTGAAATCCTCTAGTGTAGTTTTGCAGTTCGGTTATTGTATTCTTTAGCTTGGTGACTTCTGTTTGGTACTTTCTTATATTTATATCTCTTTGTATTTTATTCTTTTTTACATTTATATTTTTTATTTAAATTCAATTAGCCAAGGTATAGTACATCATGAGTTTTTGATATAATGTTCAATGATTCATTGGTTGGCTGTATCACCCAGTGCTCATCATATCACGTGCACTCTTTAATCTCTTTGTAGAAGTTCTCCTGTGTTCATCCATTCATTTCCAAGTTTGGTGAACATCTTTATGACCATAACCTTGAAGTCTTTATCACTTAGATTACTTATCTCTGTTGCATTAAGGTCTTTTCTGAAGTTTTATTTGTTCTTTTATTTGGGACATATTCCTATTTTCTCATTTGGTGTGATTCTGTGTTTGTTCCCATCTATTAGGTGAAGCAACTACCTCTCCTAGTCTTTAAAAAAATGGCTTTGTGTAGGAGGTGAATCTTATTGTCCTAGCTCTTGATTGTCTCTCTTTGCCCTAGCTCTTGATTTTCTCTCAAACCTTGGTGATTGTCTAAGCAGCTTGATTTTTTCTTTTTTGGAGGGAGGGGGTGACCAACCCATTTTATTGAGGGGCTTCGGGGAAAGGTCGAAGGGGAGGAGGACAGGAAGATCCAATGTCCTCAGCCCAGCTGGAACATTCCTAGCGTCACAGTCCCCAAAAGCAGCAGCTTGATTTATTCTTGATGGGTCCCTGTTGTCGAGGATGTGCCAAGACCTGTCAGTGTTCCAAGCGGAGGGATCTCATTTAGCACCTAGTTTCAGGCTGATTGGAAGGCAGACCATCAGCTAATTTTTGGTTCTTTTTCTGAAGGAATTGTTCCATATGTAGCTGTAGATCTGGTGTGTCCATGAGAGGAAGTGAGTTCAGGATCTTCCTATGCCACCATCTTTAACTGCTCCCTGACTGCTTCAAAATTAATGTAGGAAACAATCTGTGGCCTGTTGAGAAAAGCCTTTCATGCCATCTCCTAAGTTGAATTTGCCCTATAGGCTTTGGATATCCAAAAAGTATATTTGGTGGTCTTTAATAAAGATTACAGTTTGTGAATTTAATATGAATACATTCTCATTTCAGATAAAAGTGCAGAAAAACAGATAAGAAAAATTAGAAATGATCTATATCCTATATACTCTGTCCTTGGCCTTTTAAATATAGTTGATTCACTCATAGAAACAAACTTTGGGTATTACACGTAGTTATCCAGGTTGACTGCTAGACCAGTTACTTCTGCTATTATTTCTTTAATGTTCAGATTTCATACAGTAGCTACAATACTAAGGCCTCTCTGTATTTTGGGAATTCATTGGACCTTTCTTGTGTACTCTTCCTGCAAGCATGGAAGGGGTCATATTAAAATACTTATCAACTGGTATAGAAATGGATATTGGCATGCCATATCATTCAGTAGACAAAATAAAAATTTATCTTCCTCTTTATTCTGCAATTATATGTTATAAATGGAATATGGAAGGAACATGTCATTTGTCAAATCATTTATAGAATGTACAAATTTTTTAAAGAAAATGTTGATGCAAGTTTTTTTTTTTTTTCCTGCATCTAGCTGTATTTCACATGTGTGTGATTGAATTGAAATAGCGAAGCGGATTGAAATCTATCTTCAATAGTCCATTAAATTGAGAATCAGCTGTTTATATATTCCATAATAATTTTCTACATATTTCTGCTGAGCTAATAGCAGTTGAATTTGAAACTTGTTTAGCTCTTATCATACTGATATTTTAATATTTGTAATGTCATTTAAGTCATCAGAACAATTTATTGAAATGCCATTTAGTCAGCTAATATAATTTTTTAAAAAACTTCTCATCTGAGTAGGTTTGCAAACTTCATTTTGCCCTGTTTCATAGCTCAATTAATTCAAAAACTAAAAAGTTTACTCTATTTTTCACAATTGTCATCAAAAACACAATTTTTATATAATTTTTTAGATAATTTAATAGATTTTTACGTGTTAGACTTGACGTAGTATTTTGCTTCTTTAAAATTTATCATACTTATTTTTATATTTTGCTTCATTTTCATATTTTCCTCTCCTCAATCTATTTCAATAAGTCTAAGATATGTTGTTTTTCACATTTTAACATCTCTGAAATCAGGATACCTCTTAAAATATATGGAGTCTTACAATAACTGTAGATCAGAAGACATATGCTCTGTCTTTGTAATTGTGTGCATATAACTGACCTTCATCATGGATGGTGATAGTGTTCTTCAGATAAGTTATGTATGGGCGCCTGGGTGGCTCAGTTGGTTAAGCGACTGCCTTCGGCTTAGGTCATGATCCTGGAGTCCCTGGATCGAGTCCCGCATCAGGCTCCCTGCTCGGCGGGAAGCCTGCTTCTCCCTCTCCCACTCCCCGTTTGTGTTCCCTCTCTCGCTGTGTCTTTCTCTGTCAAATAAATAAATAAAATCTTTAAAAAAAAAAAAAACAAATAAGTTATGTACATTGGTTGTCCTGCATATTTTTGTCAACAGACTGCTTAAGCACCACCATTCAAGAATGGAATATAAAACCTCTTTTTTTTTCTCCAAAATTTTTACAGACAACTTCACAAAATTTTCACAGATCAAGTAATTATTAGCATAAAGCCTGAATAATGAGCACCAAAAGCTAGGAAGAAAATCTTTACAGACAGTAGAGGGCACTCTTTTAAGAAATGCTACAAGATTTTTGTTCTTAGTATCACAGAGGACAATGTTGTGTTCAGAACAATTCTGATGACAATAAATACATTTCCTTTGCTGACAGTAATCAACTATTTTAAGATTTTATTTTGTATATGTTTTATTGTTTGAAATGAATTACGATATTTAAATATATTTTCTTATTGAAGATGCAAATTTCTTTTATTTGAAACACGAACTTTAATAGAACATCATTATTGTTCTGTTACCATAGAAGACTTTTTAACACTTTCATACTTGAAAATACTAATTTTGAGTTCCATTTGAGTCACTAATTACCAGGTATAAATTCATATATAGCAAGGCATACATGACTGAGAATGTATACCCTATTATCCTTGCCATAAAGTAAGCATATCTTCAAGTATGGGGACATGAGCATCAGCAAACCATTGGAGAAAGTTCTAAATTGAGCATAAAGGGGGAGAAATGGGAGTTGCTAACATTTCTTACATTGGACAATTGAGGCAGTTCTTGATGCCAAATCCTGAGGCCTTTACTATATAAAATATTTCCAGAAAGAAAAAAAATGTAGTAAAACTATGCAAAAGGAGAAAAAGGTATTGACTTGAACAAAGGACAATAACAATAGTTCATGCTTTCTCATTTAATACCTAGAAGAACCCTTTGATAAAGGTACTCTTTTCTCTTCTTTTTACAAATATGGAAATATTGAATTCGTGAGGTCAGCTGGACCAAGATTATACAGGTTTGAATGCACAAATGGAATTAGTATCTTGCCTTATCTGATACCAAAGTTGTACTCTTAATCACAGCATCAGAACACTTCCAAGAAAGTTAAAGAGAGAGCTTGGAACCAGTGTAGAAAAATCTCAAAAATAAATAAATAAATAAATAAAATTTCTTTTATTTATTAAGGAACAACCTTGAAAAAACTTGAAAAGGAAATGTATGAAATCATTTCACACTTGATTTTTTACAAAGAACAAATAATGAGTCTCCTCCCACATGTATCACCTATACGAGGTGGGTAGGTGTCGTGAGGGCTGTGACAATGCTTTTCATCCAGGAAGGGCCATTTACTCTGAACTCTGCTGGGCAGAGGGGTGGGGCTGTGTCACGGTGGTTATAATGAGCTCCTTGATTCAATGACTTTATTTGTGGTTTCATCTGAACTCAGAGGAGCTGCCACTGCTCCGTCTTTGTGGCTCTCATCTCTTCGGAAATGAAGAGGGTGTCAGTCTTCATGTTTTGTACAAGTCAACTTTTAGGACTCCTTATTGTATAGACTTTGTCCATCATGCTCAGATTCCCTAGGGCTTAAACTTCTACCCTGAGTCTCAGTCTATTTATATGGTGGTGAATTCGGCTGTCAACCTAGAAGGAAACATCCCCATCTCCTCAACCTCTCTTTCGAGTCTATGTCAAGTTCCAAGGTCGTGATAACTTTCTGCTTTCCTTTTTAGATGGTCTTATTCTGGTCCGTCTGAATGGTGCTGGAAGCTAAGAAAGGGTGAGCAAAGGCAAAAGCCCTGCTGGTTTGTTTTGGCCCCCATATTTTAACATATTAAAAATCATCTAAAGCCCTTATTGTAATCTAAATGTTTCCTATTGAAGATCCTATCCTCAGTTTGCACATAGATGAAGAGAAAGTCAGAGGCATCTGCTCTCATTTTGCATTGTCCCAAACTTTCCTCCTTAACCTAGGTAAGGCTTGGCTATTAATTTATCAGTTAACTTTTAAAACTTCACCTTTAATTCACATTTGCAACAACCCCTGATTATTCTTCCATATATGTTGAAACAAGTCAGTAGGAAGTGGCTTCAAAATCAGATAATATTCTTAGAATGAGTATTTAGGGTAATAATGTAAGGTGTCTTGTATCTGTAAAGCTAGATAAGATCCACACCAGAAGAAAGTTTTAGGCATTTAAGACCATGTTAATGATTCTGCACCTAACATTCCAATGTGTGTGGGTTTTTTTTTTTTTTTCCCATGCAACCAATCAGTTCTCAGACACCAGCTGGTGTTTTCCGTGTTTGGCTCTTTATTCTTCCATCCTCCTCTCTTAGTGGGTAAAGGCTGTCATTCTGAATTTAGTGTTGTTTCTTGTGGTCACTCTTAACCAGAGTCATAACAACACAAACAATGACATTAAAGTGATAATGATCACCCACATCCAGGCTTGCACACCTCAGTTTTGGGTCTCTTCTTCTCCTTAAGTTTTATCTTCTTCTGTTCTTTGGCCAGGTGCACTGCTTTGACTCCTACTATATTTTTTCAGTTGCTTCTTTTTCTTTTAATCAGAAATGCTGTTGGGGCCCCTGAGTGGCTTATCGTTAAGTGTCTGCCTTCGGCTCAGATCATGATCTCGGGATCCTGGGATCGAGCCCCTCATCGGATCTCTGCTCAGCGGGGAGCCTGCTTCTCCCTCTCCCACTCCCCCTGCTTGTGTTCCTGCTCTCCCTGTGTATCTCTCTGTCAAATAAATAAATAAAATCTTTTTAAAAAATGCTGTTCCCTTCACCTCATCCTCATAAGACCTACGTAGGTACTAAATGTTTTAAGCAGCAACGACTCTACAACTGGAAGTATTCTGTACTGTACAGTGTGATTTGTCAGCCATACATGTTGGACACACTGTATTGAACTCACTGAGTGTATTGAACTAATGCATCATGTCTGAAGAATGATAGGTTGATTGATCCCAAATGACCATTTAGTAGCATTTCTAAAAATTTCAACAGTGTGTCATATCATAATCCAGACAATTCAGTTAAACTTTAATCTCCAAACTAATTATAAGTAATCACCACTTCTGTCCTATGAGCCCCAACATATATATATTTAAATATATATTATATATAAGTATATATGATATTTTTATATGATATACATTATAATCCTTTTAATACTTTTTATGTTTATATATTGAATCATCTTTATGATATATTGCTAATAAACTATTCAGTTTAATTTTATATTTCCCAGATGATGGAAATGAACCTTTTTTTTTTTAAAGATTTTATTTATTTATTTGAGAGAGAGAACAAGCAGGGGGAACGGCAGAGGGAGAGGGAGAGGCAGGCTCTCTGTTGAGCAGGAAGCCCGATGCAGGGCTCTATCCCAGGACTCTCGATCATGACCTGAGCCAAAAGTGGACACTTAACCAAGGAGCCACCCAGGCGCCCTGATGGAAATGAATCTTGAGATTATGTATCCTATTCAGGTTTATAGATCTAACAAAAGAATCAGGCACTTGAAACAATTGACTTTTGATACATCACATTCAGCAGGTTGAAGAAGGAAGGGAAAAGAATTGTCCACTCAATTAGGACATTTAAAAATTAGATTTGAATGTTAAATAATCTGCCTTGTATTGTCATCCTATTTACTTTTGTGCTGCCAGTTTTCTAGATACTCTGTGTGCATTGTTCTCATTAGATTACCCTACTCAATTGATCATTTGGAATGATTATGAACATCACTGAACAAACCCATTTAATTCAGTTTTCCTTTCCTATGTAATACTGAGACATTGGTGTTGAACTGACCTTAGTTGATTTTTAAGTGTCATTCAAATTCATAATGCTACCCCTCACATGGTTCCATTTATACATTCATGCATGCATTCATTCACTGATCATAGAATTATTATTTTTTTAATTTTGCTGAGGGCTTTTCATATATGACTTTTATGATACTGGAGTATGTTCCCTCTATCCCTATACTGTGAAGAGTTTTAATCAAGAAAGGATGCTGTACTTTGTCAAATGCTTTTTCTGCATCTATTGATAGGATCATATGGTTCTTGTCCTTTCTTTTATTTATGTAGTGTATCACAGTGATTGATTTGCAGATGTTGAACCACCCTTGCAGCTCAGGAATAAATACCACTTGGTCATGGAGAATAATCCTTTTAATGTAGTGTTGGATCCTATTGGCTAGTATTTTGATGACAATATTTGCATCCATGTTCATCAGGGATATTGGTCTGTAATTCTTTTGGTGAGGCCTTTGTTTGGTTTTGGGATCAAGATAATGCTGGCTTCATACAACAGAGTTTGGAAATTTTTCTTCCAACAGCTTCAGAATAAGTATTAGTTCTTTAACTGTTTTGTAGAATGCCCCTGAGAAGCCTTCCAGCCCTGGACTTTTGTTTATTGGGAAATTTTTGATTACTCCTTCAATTTCCTTGCTGGCTATGGGTCTGTTCAAGTTTTCTATTTCTTCCTGGTTCAGTTTTGGTAGTTTATATGTCTCTAGGAATGCATCCATTTCTTCCAGATTGCCCAATTTGTTGGCATATTGTTGTCAGAATATGTTCTTATAATTGTTTGTATTTCTTCAGTGTTGGTTGTGATCTCTCCTCTTTCATTCATGATTTTATTTATTTGGGTCCTTTCTCTTTCCTTTTTGATAAGTCTGGCCAAGGGTTTATCAATCTTATTAAAATATTTGCAAACCACATATCTGACAAGGAGTTAATATCCAAAATTTATAAAGAACTCCTACAACTCAGTAGCAGAAAAATATTCCAAATTAAAAATGGGCAAAGGATCTTGAGATTTCATATGAATTTTAGGATAGCTTTTTCTATTTTTACAAAAAACAAAAAAACAACTCACATAAAGTAAGCTACAGATTCAATACAATCCCTGTAAATTCTGAGTGAGTTGTTAAGTGATAAGTTTTCTCATCAATAAACACAGGATGCCTTTCCAATTATTTATGTCTTTGTTTCAGCAATGTTTTATAATTCTCCATGTATAAATCTTTACCTCTTTGCTTATGTTTATTCCTAAGTATCTTATTCTTTTTTATTCTATTTGTAAATATGATTTTCTTCCTTATTTCTGTTTCAGATTATTCATTGTTAGTATATAGAAACACATCCCAATTTTGTGTTTTGAGTTTGTATCATGAAATTTACTAAGTTTCTTTATTAGTTCTTACAGTTTGTGTGTGTGTTTTGTGTGCATGGGGAGGGGTGGAAGATCTTTGGTTTTCTCTAGATAAGTTCCTGTCGTCTATTACATCTTTTTTTCCAATGCCTTTTTTTTGATGCCTTCTCTCTCTCTCTCTCTCTTTTCTTTCTTTCTTCCTAATTGCTTGGGCTAGAACTTCCCCATACTATGGTAAATAAAAGTGACAGAAGTGGGCATCTTTCTCTTGTTTTTAGTCTTAAAGGAAAAGCTTTGAGTATATTAGCTGTGGGCTTTTCATATATGAATTTTCATATATTTCCTTCTATTTCTAGTTTGTCAACTTCTTCATCATGAAGAAGTGTAGAATTTTGCCAAATGACTTTTTTTTTTTGCATAAATTGAGATGATTGTGTGATTTTTTTCTCCCTTTAGTCTGTTAATTTGATGTATCATGTTAATTGATTTTCATATGTGGAACCATTTTTGCTTTCCATGAATAAATCTTATTTGGACAATGGTATATAATCTTTTTAATATACCACTGAATTTGGTTTCTAGTATTTTATTGAGGGTTTGTGATGGTAATTTTATGTGCCAATTTGATTGGACCATGGTGTGCCCAGATTAAACATTATTTCTGTGTATGTCTGGGAAGGTGAAGTTCTGGATGAGTTTAGCATTTAAATCTGTGAGCTCTGTAATGTAGATATCCCTCCATATTGTGGATGGTATCATCCAGTCTCCTTGATAGCCTGGTTATGAAGAGGAAAATTACGCAGAGCAGACCCAGGCCCGGCAGGCCCCAGAAGATGGAAATTTACTAGAGATAACCAGAAGCCCCACTGGGAGCAAGAGATAACCAGCCGTTTCTGCTTCTGTAAGCAGGCTTCCCAACACGAGCTTCCTGCACTGCCCTAACCACTGCCCTAACCGCTGTTCCTGCCTAAAGCAACTCCCCCCACCCCCAATTAAACCCACCTACCAGCAGTCAGCACAGCCCTTGGAACCTGGCCCTCTGCACTGTCCTATAAAAAAGTGGAAGAAGGAAGGATTCCTTCCTCTCTTGCCTGCCTGTTTGAGGTGGAACATCAGTCTTCTTTTGCCCTTAGCCTGACATTTACATTATTGGCTCCCCTGGTGTGTATATCTTCATACTTGGACTGGAACTACACCCACTAGCTCTCCTGGGTCTCCAGCTTGTAGATGGCAGATCATGACAAGATTTCAGATGGATCTCACTTCTCCCACTTGCACGTCTCAGGTTCTATAATTGCATGAGCCAATTCCCATCCTATTGGTTCTATCCTATTGGTTATGTTTTCCTGGAGAACACTGACTAACACAGATTTTGGTACCAAGAGTGGTTCTAAAGGAACAGGATTTTAAGATGAGTTTTCTGAATTGGTTTTGGGGTTACTGGAATTGGTTCTGTAACCTGATTCGGTTTAAAGATGTCTAGACAGTATTGTTAATAATGAGAGCACTGATGGTCCATGGCATGATCAGGTGATAGAGATATGAAAAATATCTGCATTGGATATTTCTAAGCAACCACTTAGAAGAATCAAGGAGCTGAGTCCCTCTGTATATGATACTTTCAAGCACTTTGGGAAACTAATGTTTATAATGATGCTGACCAGTTGCTCCTAATGTCGCTGGATAAAGTGATAAAAGAAAAAAATAAGCCCAGGGGGTTCACATTTTGAGCTCAAGATCTGGGTTGTCACTCCCACCAGACCAAGGCCATGCCATATCAGGGAGACTGTGGGACAATGGCAAACAAAAATGCCACAAAATTCCCTGCTGTTCTGAATGTGGCTTTTTTCTTGGGTAGACACTCTGCAAGTCTTTGACTGTTTCCCAGAGCACTTATACAGTAATTTTAGCTAGTCTTTAATCATCATTTTCAATATTTTTATGGGGGAAACAAGGGCCTGGAACTTCCTAGTCTGCCATTTTGTTGACATCACTCCAACTCTCTCCAATTTTTTGTGATGTATATATATTTTTTTATCTGTGACTAAAATATTTTTTTTTAAATCTTGGCTTCTCTACCTTACATTATAAGTATTTTTATGGTTGTAGAGAGAGAAGCTTAACTTGCTAGATGATTTGGTGAATCTAGCTCAGGTCAGATGATCCCTGCCACTCCCATTCCCTCTATAAACATATGAATCTGAAGGAAATCAGAAGTCTTTTCCTGTTGTGCAATGTATAGTATGTTCAGTTGTGCTCAGCCCAAGCTCATCTTTCTTTGGTCTGATCAAAGTCTGTGGCACCATGTGTTATCCTTAGTTTTCTTGTGCCTTCTTTCATGAGTCATTTGTGGTGTTTGTCCTATTGAATTAGTAGACAATTTTTTCCCATCATGGGACATAAACTACTCTTTCCCAAGATAATGGCCTTTTGGAAATGGAGCAAATTCTGTCCAGCAACTTTGGGGTGAGGGGGTGTCTTCTTTTGAGGAACAATAGTGGGGCATTCAGCCTAAATAAGATAGTCAACGATAAAATGATAATGGGAATTATGTCTGGGGACTACAAAATCCTGGTGCAGAAGATCTGTTGAAAATAGAAATTGAGATAATACATATGTTTCAAATCTCAGGTATTGAAACAGTTGGAAGAATCAATTACTACCAGTTCCACATAGAGACAAACTAGTCTTTACAGAAACAGATATGTCTCAAGGGGAGGAAATACTGCAAAAGAGACCTTTGAAATTTATTGTAGGCCTTCACTTGAGACTGAAAAACAAAGGGAGAGCAAGAATAACGTGAAGATGAAGCTTCTAGGGGTACCTGGGTGGCTCAGTTGGTTAAGCGTTTGCCTTTGACTCAGGTCATGATCCCAGAGTCCTGGGATCAAGCCCCACATCGGGCTCCCTGCTCAGCAGGGAGTCTGCTTCTCCCTCTCTCTCTGCCGCTCCCCCTCGCTCATTTTCTCTCTCTCAAAAATAAATAAATAAAATCTTTTAAAAAAATGAGGCTTATTAAGATGTGACTTCCTCACAAAACTACATGGCTATTTTTCTAGAAAAAGAGGTTGAGAAAAATATATTGTGGGTTACCAATCTCTCTCTCTCTATATAAAGCCAAGGTAAGTGATTCTGTAAGAACTGTGGAAAATTGTGACTCAGAGGTACCTGGGGATGCTTTCACTTTTGCCCTTAGAATCATTCATTCTCATTCTCCAATATCCACCCTCAGTACTTTATGGGCCCCTGAACACTCAGAAAAGACCCAAAAGATAAGGCTGAAGTTCTTGTTTGAACTCCTGCATCTTTGTCTAAAAATGATTCTGATATGAAATCTCTTCCTTCATTGACTTCATTGAATATAATTCTACTAATTAAGTTATTCAATAAATTATTGTTCCATTAATTGAGATAAATTCCTTCACTATATTCATAGTTTTATAAAATTTTGTTATTATTTTAGTGTTTATCCTGAAAATCCCAACATGTGTCCTTGACTTATTAATGTCCAATATAAATAATTGTTTTACCTCTTCTAGACATTGTGATAAACTTAGGCCCTTTAAACTCCACTTATCCCCCTTTTGGTTTAATTGCTACACTTATAGTGTACTTTAAAAAAAAAAAACAAACCTTTTATTTACTTATTTGAGAGAGAGAGAGAGAGAGAGCACACGAGTGGGGGGAGGGGCAGAGGGATAGAGAGAGAGACAGAATTTCAAGCAGGCTCCACACGCAGCATGGAGCCTGATGCAGGGCTCAATCTCATGATCCTGAGATCATGACCTGAGCCAAAATCAAGAGTCGGATGCTTAACCGACTGAGCCAGCCAGGCGCCCCCACTTAGAGTGTACTTTGATTTTACACAATTTTAAACCATAGACATTAATATTATGGTTTTATATAATCACTGTTTCAACTTATACCCACATTTACCTATTTCATTGTCCCTTCAAGGTTCCATTTGGAATAATTTTCTTACACCTAAAGAACCCACTATAGTTTATATCCTTAGTGCAGACCCAAAGTAATAAATTCTTTTTTCTCTATCTTTAATTACCTTTATTTCTTCTATGAAATATGATCATGTACCCATACGATTCTTATATATTTAGAATATTTCCTCTGGGAATAGAGTTTTAGCATGGCACTTTTCTTTCAGTAAGTATGTGGCTTTCATGGTTTTTTTGTCTTATTTATTATTTATTTTTTTAAAAAAATTATTTATTTGAGAGAAAGAGAGAGAGAGAGAGAATGAGTGGGGAGGAGGGGCAGAGGGAGAGGGAGAAGCAGACTCCCCAAAGAGAAGGGAGCCTGACATGGGACTTGATCCGGGACCCTGGGATCATGACCTGAGCTGAAAGTAGATGCTTAACCAACTGAGCCACCCAGGCGCCATCTTTGCCTTTAAGAGTTAGCTGCCAATTGCTCATTTGAAGGTAAATTCTATTTTTCTCTGACTGCCTTTCAACCTTCTCCTGTCTTTGGTTTTCAGCAATTTACAAGATACACATAAATTTGTTTTCACTTTGTTCACCTTCCTGGGGTTCATAAGGCTTTGTCAATATGTAATTTGATGTCTTCTGTCAGTTCGGGAATATTCACAGACATTATCTCTTTCACTCTAGGTTATAGGTAAACTGATGTACAAAAGTGAATTTTGAGGTTTAGGAGACATTACCTTAGCAAACTCATTATATACATTTTTACATGCTTTTCCTGAAAGAGTTCACTGATGATCTGTATATACAAGTTTAGTTTAAAGCATAGTGTGTGGATGAGATGAAAGCATCACCACTGGGGAAAACTTTTAGGTGTGCTTTGTTGAAGATTACTCAAAGTGGAGTTCAGCCTCAGTAAGGAAGAGTGTTGTAATTATGAACGAGCCTTCCCCAGAGCACCATATAGAAATCGTCAGCATATATGCCACAAATTTACCATCGCAGATGTAGATTGAAGTCTTTATTAAAGGCAGTAACAACTTGAATACAGTGCAAAAAGAGCAACAATATAAATGCAAGAGTCACATATTGGAGGAGAATTAAAAATAAAGGAGATTTATATTCTTCAGGCTTGTTAGAGTCTACTAGGGGAAAAATCCCTTCTATTAATCTTTTTTTTTCATATTCCAAAGAATAATTAATATAAACATGTCAATCCTCATGAACAGCTATCATGATATTTGATTCTTGAAAGTTCTTTTTATTTGTCCGTTTCTGAAAGATACATCCAGGGGAGAAAAATATAAATCTGCTTGTATAAGCGCATCTATTTCCAACAAAAGCAATATTCTTACAACTTGGTTTAATATGATCTATTGTTCTGGGGTTAGCATAGCATAATGATTATGCTAATGATCTCTAGAGTAAGACTATCATGGCTTAAATCTTGTTTCTAATTCTTGCTAGCTACAGAATCCTCTCTGGACCTCAGTTTCTTTATTAATATGACAACAGTAATGACAGTATTGTCTCATAAGATTATTGGGGCAGTACATGTTTTAATATATGTAATCACTCAAGTATTACTAGGAATATTAGAAACAATCAATAAACATTAGCTGTTTTAAGGTGCCAATTATGACCAGATTCCCTTTAGTTTGTATGTCTTATGTGATTTCTACTCCTCCCCATTTATTTACTAAGGTATGAAATTTTTATATATTAGTATATACTTCTATATGCAAATATATTAAAAATTTTAAAATCACATAAACATTTTAAGTCCATTTTTTAATATTTTCAGTTTGATTGAGATCTCCGCTTATAATATGTTGAGAATTCTTGAAAGCACACAAGATATTAAAAGGTTTATAATTATGTTCTGTATAAGAAAATATGGTAATGAATATCATGCCATACACTTCCAATTCTTCCTTGCCATTTGTCTTGATAAGACTGGAGCTCAGTACTTCAGAACAGTTTTCTTGTTGCCAAGATTTTATTTTTCAGTGGAAATAAAATATCAGTTTTCTTCAGAAAAGACCAGTTACCTTGACAAAAAAAAGTACATGCATGAAGATAACTTTGTCATCATGTTTGCTCAATGTATTATAATTTTTGTATTATTATTTTTAATTATGCTCCCTAATTTCAAGAGTTATATGAAACTTTTTTTCTGATACCTATGCCATAGTTATCTAACTTTGATGTTATATTTATTAATTGCAAATATACATCTAGATTTAAACAGTTTATATGTGATGCCAAGATTCCCATTGCAATCCAATACATACCTCTGCTTTGTTATATTATTTTGCAATATGTCGTGTCATTTTGCTTAATGGTTTCATGTGTCATCAGAACCCCTTCTAGACAACGAACTGAAATTCATAAAATTTGCAAAGGAAAATACATTTTAAGACTATTATCATTTTCAAACAGTGTTGCAAATAAAATAGAAATCTAACATTTCTTCAATACAACTTAGCCATTTATTTTTTATTATTAACTGAGGAATGAATTGTAAAATATCATCAGCAAGTAACTGATCTAAAATATGAACTTTTCCTTATGGCACATACTTAAGAGTTAATTACTGGTGCTTTGATAATTGTAATTTTCTACATCTGATTGATGCCATTCTAAGCAGTTAGTAAACCTGGACAGTCTGGACATAATGACCTAAGTTATATTTGAAGCAAACATCTTTGACATAGCACACATCCAATCAGCCACAAAGTACTATTTATTCTATCACTACATTGCTTCATATATCTGTTCCCTTCTTCACAGTACCATAATCTTTTTCCTATTCAGATTTTCATTATTTTTGTATTGAGCTATTATTATATTCTACACTGTTTCTATCTCTACCTCTAGTGCTTCTTTATCACTATTTTCTTCAAATTGCCTCTAGAATTCACACTTCCAGTGCACAGCTTGAGTTATGCTACTCTATCAACCATCTGCAGAGACTATCAATTATTTATATGCTAAAATTCAAACTAAAAGGAAAAGTTTACAAAATTGTATCATTTTTCTTCACAGCTCCATTTCGAGCTATCTTCAAATATGAAAACTTTAACCCACATCATTTCACATTGATGTGCTTTGTTTTATTTTGAAGGATCTGGAACTCCATGGCATGACCTGAATTTAAAAAATAATACGCAAACAATGAATCATGGAGCACTACATCAAAAACTAATGATGTAATGTATGATGAGTAACATAACATAATAAAATAAAATTAAAAAAATAAAATAAAATAAAAATTAATAATAATAAAAATAAGAGTGAGTGGAATGTTCCTAGCTTAAATTTATTTTAGTCTGAATGGCTCATGGTTACTTCTAACAGATTTTGGAGACTTCACACAAATTATAGAGAAAATCTTCCTGCATGCTTCCTTTACCAAGATTTGATTTCAGTCCACTTACAAGAACATGAAACTTGCTGGACATGGGGCTTCAACTTAGTCAAGTGCAGACGCATATCACCATGACTTTAAGTTCTCTGGACCATATTACTCCAGCTTGAGTCCCAAATGCATTTCTGGACACATGGGAATCAATGTAATAAATATTGCTGGGTCATTCCCTCATCAGACCACTTAGAGTATTAAAGTTGAGTATTTTTGCTATGCCAATTCAATGGATAAAGAAGAAAGTATTATCATCAACTTTCCATTCCCTCACACTTGCATCTTTCATATTTGTTTCCTAAACTGTATTACATATTTTAAACATATTCTCCTGTGAAGGATGCTGCTAGTCACTGATGTGATGTTAGTTGAATACAGACCTACAACTTTTCTTTCTTGTTTAAAATGAGAAGCCAAATAATTAAGCTAAATCTTATCAATTGAATGAGCAAGCCATGCTTAATTAAATTTTGTACCAAGAACATTCTTTTTTTTTTTTTTTTTTTTTTAAAGATTCTATTTATTTATTTGAGAGAGAGAATGAGATGGAGAGAGCATGAGATGGGGGAGGGTCAGAGGGAGAAACAGACTCCCTGCCAAGCAAGGAGCCCGATGCGGGACTCGATCCCGGGACTCCAGGATCATGACCTGAGCCGAAGGCAGTCGCTTAACCAACTGAGCCACCCAGGCGCCCAAGAACATTCTTGTTTGTTTACAAAGTTGCCCTTCCATTTCTGCCATATGTTTATTCATGCATGGTTCATTTACATACTAAAACCTAAGTATCCAGGAAGATCTTCCTTCGGATTGGTAATTCACAGATAAGATTAGCTACTTGACACAGGGAAATACTTCGGCTGGTTCAACTGCTTCTCTCCTCTCTTGCTTATTAAGACAAAGTTTACTAATAGTAAAACAGAAGAAAAAGCTGTGTTTATTAGGATATTTCACCAATTTATTTTATTTATTTCATTCACAAGTTAGTATTCCATATCTAAATTATATTGGTGTCTTCATGACTTTTCCAGGATATGCTGATCAAAATAGTATGTGCAATTGCTTCTAAGCACAGCTTGGTCCTCACAATAAAATAGTCTTCTATACTTAGTGATAATTTTAAAACAGGCTTTAAAAGCACAATATCTTAGATGAGTACCCATCAGAATCCTAGTTATACTTTATTTTGGTATTTACTACCCTATGTCTGTCATACCCAAATATAATTTCTTCATTTCTAGAATATAATATTTTTCTTTTTAAATTATTTTCTCTTTTACACAAGTGATACATGAATTTATTTATTTTACAAAAAAAGTGGGTAAGTGTATACACTGTAAGGAGTAGAAAAGAGTCCCTTTCATAGTCCCTACAATACCACTTACTTCAGCAAAGACAATTCTGTAAATAGCTTTATATATATCATTCTGGTTGTTTTCTAATTGTTTACATGTCTAAATACTCTTTAATATCTCCATCTTCCATATTAACAGGCTATTGCTTGCTTTCATATTAATAATTGTTTCCATATTAACAGATTATTATATATCTGATTGCTTTGTATGAATTTATATATGTGTATGTGTTTGTATGTATGCATGTATGCTTCATCCTTATATTTTGTAAATAAGCTTGATAATTTCATACATCAAATGTGTATGAGAAAAAAAATGTGTATGAGAGTGTTTACTGTCCAAGTATTAACCCAAACCTATTGTTAAATATCTGTCATTTTGAAGAGCTTACTGTATTATATACTAAATATATATATGCCATAGGTATGAGCATGCATGTGATTTTATTATTAGGCTGTTTTTTCTTATTTCGATGTATTTATTTTATACCAGTACTATAATGTTACTTATAGCTTAATAACTTTATAGACTATTTTGATACCCGACAAGGCTAGATCTGTACCTCTCTTGTCAATATATTTCAATCTGTATTGTGTTAATCTCATACATTTTTACTTCTTTGTATAATTTTAATTAATTTATTTATCATGAAAATATACTTGCATTGGAATCACATAAATCTTAGATGAATTTAGAAGAGTATTATCATCTTCACACTTTTTTTTTTTAAAGATTTTATTTATTCATTCGAGACACAGAGATACAGGGAGAGAGAAAGAGAGCACGAGCAGGGGGAGAGGCAGAGGGAGAAGCAGGACCCCCACCGAGCCAGGAGCCAGACGTGGGGCTCGATCCCAGGACCCCGAGATCATGACCCGAGCCGAAGGCAGACGTTTAACCGTCTGAGCCACTCAGGCGCCCCTTCACACTATTAATCTTCCTACCAAGGAACATTTAATATATATTTAATTCATTAATGCCCTTCTTTATGCCTTTTAACAAAGTATTATAATCTTATATACATTATTAGGTATATGAATTTATTTAATCAAAAATGTTCACTGAGTACCTATAATGGGTTACCATAATATTCGAAAGCAAAGGATAAAATGTAGAGCAAATACAGATATGAGCTGTGTTCTAATGAAGCTACCAATCTAGTGGGAAAGACAGGCATTGAATAAATAACCACACAGATGTACAGGTAAGACTGTGAAAGATGCTACAAATGGTGGTACATAAGATACTGTAATAGAGGAAGCTGGCTTAATTATAAAATTATAAAGGAAAATTTATTTTCTGGGACAATTGATTACTCTAGGATTTAGTTACTCCAAAAAACTGTATAAGTAAGGGTACATAGGGTAAAAGGAATAGTTTATGCATATGCTCGGTAGCCAGAGAGATCATGGATCAAGTTACAATTCATGTCAATCTGCCCAGAGAAGTCCTGATTCATGCTGGTTGTCGTCCCAGAGTAATTATTAATAGCATCTACCCCATTCTTAAAATTATCTTTGTCTTTTTTTTTTTTTTAATTATCCTTGTCTTTACAATGGTAACTTTAATCATGAGTCATTTAATGAACTAGAAGACAGCAACTGTGGCTGGAGCCTAGAGAGTGAGAAAGTACATGGTACTAGCTGGGGTAGAGATCCATGGACCGAGTAAGAAAGGACTTTATAAACCATGTTAAGGATTTTTAGATTATATTGAATTTAGAGTATTAAGAAGCTAACAGTAAAAGTATGGTGAGTTTATAAAATTTATATTTTTGAGGAGGTTACTCTGGAAATTGATTAGAAGTCATGAGTGAATGTAGTTAGATCCCTTGGCGGCTTGTAGAGTAGAAAGAGAGGAAGGGAGAAAGAGAGAAAGGGAAGGAGAGGGAGAGAGCAGGTGAGAAAGAAGGAGATTGTCTTGGATTAGATGGGTAGTAATGCAAATGTAAAGAAGTGAATTAATTCACTAAGTTGAGATAATTAGTAGCACTTAGAAACAGAGATGACTCCTAGGTTCATTTCACTAAACATCAACCACCAAGAAAGACAATAGTATTAAAACATCTGATTTTTCCCTTGATGTTGGTAAGGATCCAGGTTAGGAAGATAGTCTGTTTGGAAATATAGTATGCTAGTTGTTTTTTAAAGATATCTCAGAAGAAATGTTAGTAAGAAACTTAAAATGAGGACCTAGATATTGGACCTTAGTTCTTGCTTGTATATAGTAACACTACATTAACTTTGTATCTAGCTTCCTTATTGAAGTGTTCTTTTATTCTGATTTTTTTCAGTAGATTTCCTTGTAATATATGGGTAAGAATGCACATCATCTGCAGATAATTTCAGTATTTAATTTGTAATATTTATATTATATCTAAATAGGTTTTTCTATATATTTGCTTTTCTTTTGCCAGGACATCCAAAGAAATGTTGAAGGATAGTAGTTCTATCAGTCATCCTTGTCTTACTGATTCTATTGAAAATGAGTCTAAATTTTTACTATGAAAGATATTTGATTCTTACGAATCAAATTAAATATATTTCCTTCTACTTGGAGGTATTTCTTTTTCTCCTCAATATGACAAATTTCTTGATAAATGTACAAGCCCATCCCTGATTTTAACCAGAATTTGGTTATCACATAGTATCCTTTTAATATAATAGTAGATTATGTTAGCTCTTGTATGTAGGATTTTTGCTTCTATGTTTGTCAGGGGTGTTGTCCTAAAATATTTTCCTGTGTATGGAGATAATTTGGAATAATGCTATGCTTCTCTTCCTGATCTGGGTGGCACTTTTCTTTTTTGTTAGTTTATAAACAGTTTATCTTGAAGTCAGATTAGTTATTAAGATATTTTCAAATTCATCCTTTAAAAGTTATCAGTCAGGGACGCCTGGGTGGCTCAGTCCGTTAAGCATCTGCCTTTGGCTCAGGTCATGAAGCCCACATCGGGCTCCCTGCTCAGCGGGAAGCCTGCTTCTCCCTCTCCCACTCCCCCTGCTTGTGTTCCCTCTCTCGCTGTGTCTCTGTCAAATAAATAAATAGAATCTTAAAAAAAAAAATAAAAGTTATCAGTCAGGTATCTACGTGAAGGTATATCACTGATTATTTATCTACAGAATATAGCATATATTTATCTATAGAATATAGTTATTTTATTCAATTTTTCTACATTATCTTGAGCCTTTTATCATGTGTCTTTGCAGGAAATCATACATTTAATCAAGTTTTTTGTGTTTATTATTAAAAATTATATATTCTGCTTTATTCTGAAACAATTCACTTTGAGATTATAATTGATTTAGATGTAATTATGTTTCTTAAATAAATTTATTTGCTATGTGTTTTGAATTGCTGTTTTCTCTGACTTATAAATCGTATTTATCTTACTTTCTATATTTGATGAAATTTTTCACATTTCTGGCCTGTTAATAGTGCTGTGTTATAGATTTATTCTTTTAAAAGCTAAATATTTTTTATAATGTGATGAAGTATTGAGTTTGAGCAATGTGTAGGCTCAGTACAGTATCCTGATCATTTTGCTTTATTTTTTTGATGAATACCTACCCACCATCTTTTCTTTCCTCTGTTAAATTCTCTTTTTCAAATTACTTGATTTCATGCCCTTATAGTTCATTTTTAACTGCCCTGATAGATAAATTCTATAACTGTTTCCAGTTTTTATTACATCTCACAGGTGGTGAATCTAATGTCATTATGATATTACAAAATATAGAATGCTGCTATTATTTTCCACTTTTATTAAATACCCAACTATTCACTGACATCTTTGATAAGATCACTTGGGCCTTTGCTATTGATAATTCAATAAATCACTGATTTGATAAAATACTCATATAATTAAAATATATAGTATAAGAAAATACCTTCAGGAAAATATTGTAATCAATTTAAAGACCTTTAAAAATTATATTCTAGTAATTTAAAACAAATTAATGAAATAGCTCTAAAAAGTACTTACCCTTAGCTGTCATAATCGCAGCTAGTCCCAGAAAAATAAGGTAAAGGAAGGCAAATAATATTGCAACAAGGTACCATGGAGACTCTGTCCGAAGAGAGGGAAGTGAGCTACTATGATGATCAATGAAAACAAGATTCTGTAGTTGGGATTAGAAAGAATTCTGGACAAGAACATCCAACTCACTTGAATTGGACTGAAATCTAAGCTTATGAGAGCACCAAATTGTGGAAAAATATACCCCAGCCTGAGAGGGGAACTCCCAAACTTATTTTGCAGATTTGGGTACAGCCAGAGAATATATGAATATTTTTATGTAGGAAGGGATTATGGACTAACAAGTTGCCCTATTAAAGAAGTCTTTTTAAGACTACAAATGAGTACTTTTAAGTCATTTTTAAAAAAGGACTTCTTTGTTTTTATAGTAGAACTAGGTTAAGAACAAAATTCCTGCATTAGCTGTTGGTCCAGACCGATATTCTGTGACAGTTTTGATAAAAGTCTATTTATCATGAGATATCTCACAAAATACTATAAAAGGGACACTGTGCAAGACTAAAATATCAAACTGAGAAGGTATATATGAAACATTTTTTTAAATTATTATTCTATGGGTATGGTACATTATTCTAAGCCATGTGGCCATCAGTAATACATTGTCATTGGCTTTTAATGCAGCCCTTCATGTCAATATGACCACTTTAAAGGTGTTGATATGAGAGATGAACTCCGATTCAGAGGTTTGTCCAGGAATATTTGTTTTTATGATTGGTTCATTAAAATATTCAAGCAAAAAAGGGGAATCTAGAATTTTAAATGTTTTTTACCGTTCATCTTCAAATTCCTAGTTGTTTTTCTCTTCTCAATACTTGAAGAGCCATGAACTTTGACTTCTGAGTAAGTTACACTTTCGTCACAAAACTCTAGAAAATATGTAAGAAAAACACATAACAACTATTTATATATAATTAATATATGTATGTGCATATACATATCTGATACATAAACATACAATTGAAAAGCATGCTAAAACTAGAAAAAAAAATTATGTTAAAAAAAAGAAGAAGATAGTAGGAAGGGAAAAATGAAGGGTGGGAATTGGAGGAGGAGATGAACCATGAGAGACTATGGACTCTGAGAAACAAACTGAGGGTTCTAGAGGGAAGGGGGTGGGGGGATGGGTTAGCCTGGGGATGGGTATTAAAGAGGGCACGTACTGAATGGAGCACTGGGTGTTATATGCAAACAATGAATCATGGAACACTACATCAAAAACTAATGATGTAATATATGGTGATTAACATAACATAATAAAATTAAAAAATGTAAAATAAAAAAATAAATAAAAGAAAAAAATTGCCCCATCTTATGCTTATGAGAAAGTATTAAAATTTGCTCAATCATGGAGCTGCTTTGTGAAATATGACAATTCTTTTTCTTTTTTAATTCTTTGTTTCTTTATAAAATAAAGATAACAACAGTATTCATTCATAGATATATTGTGGAGATTAAATGTATATAAAGTCGATAGCATAGTGTTTGAAGCAATCATGTACAAAGGTATATGAGGAAAAAAAATCATGCAAATGATTTTATTATTGTAGAAGTAGTAATAGTAGCCGTGTAGAGTAGTGATTGTAAGAATATAATGGGCAGTAGCATTAAGAGTAACACTGGTTGCAAAAGCAAGAGTAGAAATATAAAACTTAACTTAAATGCCTATCTTGCCCCTTCCTATAGTTGAATTTAATCTTAATTAAAAGAGCATGAAAAAAATTCATCTGATTCTCATTAGGTAGGTAAAGTCCCTTAGCAATATATTGCATGTACTCCTTTAGTACAAGTAAAGTAGAACTCAGCCACCAAGTCAGTAACATTTTCTGAATGATCTTAACTCTAACCCCATTGTAAATATTGACTTATCAAATGATGATTGTCTGAAATTTAAATCATCTTCAACTGGAAAATCTTAAATTGATTCATACAGAGAAAAGATTTTCAACTCCTCATTTGAAAGTATCTGGCTATGAACTTTGTTGTTCATAATATTATTTTCTCATTAAATAAAGGGACTACTTAGCAATAACGGCAGTATCTGATTTTACCTGTATTTATTTCATGAAATTCCACTGGCGAAGCATGAAGATCAAGACAAGGACTGGACATTGCTGATGTGTCTGGTTCCATAGTTTAGATCAGATTGCACGGGTCATATGATGAGCAGAGGGTTAGAATGAGACAGAATCCAGAAAACAGATCTCCCTATTGCATCATCAGACAGGATGTTTACTCTAATTTTAATATGTAAACTACTTTCTCCCCTTAAGAAAATAAAAGGCAATGTAATCCAGTCCCTATAGATTAAATTTGTTATTCTTCTATGCATAATGAAGCACATTTTTATTCCCAAAGATAACGTTTAAAATTATCTTAACCATACTAATTTCTTCTCTGCCATATTTTTAAAAAAGAATGAATAAACAATAAAGACTAAAACATTTATATAAATAAATGATATACTGTATTTGAATAAGATTATAACAGATACTGATTTTTGGAAATATCTTTTTTATAGTTATAAGTATCCATTCTCATTACAAATAATTGAAAAGATATTAGAATGTCTCCTATAGAAAGTGAAAATGATACAACCCTGTTTCCTCAATGTACTGTTAACATAATTATTCATAACTTTCTAATTTTTCGAGTGACCAATGAATGTTTTGTTTAAAAAAGTAAAAAGAATAATTTAACTATCAATAAATTAAATAATTAAATGAATTATAATGTCTTCCTACAGTAAAGCTTATACAGTCATTAAATATAAATAAGAGAGTTCTTCAAATACTGATATGGATAATATTCCATAATATATTAAGTGGTGAAAAGTCACAAAGTATTTCATAACATGATTTTATATTGTATTTTGTAGAAAAATAAATGTTGTTATGCATGTGTTTCTAATACAATAATATCTGCCTAACCTGGTAATTTAAGACTGTAGTGTAATAATATTTAAGTGACTAACTTGGTAGATTTTTAGTTTACCTACGTGGTTTTCCATTTTTGTATGACTGTTGAACATTTATTTTTATCATTGGTAGGAATAAAGTGTTTTATATTCAGCTAATGTATGCTTTGATATATTCACACCACAGTGACCACAGGGGCCCCTGCCCTCACCTTTGATCAACAGAATTAAACTTCGTAACAAAAGCATATAATTTGGGAGACCATAGACCGTTCTTGGGCCTTATATTGTTTTGGAAGAGTGTAAAGATAATGATCAATTTCAGACACTGATAATTTGAGTACACAGGCATTAAATTCTAGAGTAAATGCTGACAGGATGGAAAATATAACTTCAAAAATTAGGAAAGAAACATAGATGGAGAAAAGTAAATAAATACAGAAGAAGCTAGAAAGGAGGGGGGAAAGCCCAAGAGTAAGTAGGACAAAGAGAAAGCACAAAGTTATGATATTGATAAAAAAGAAAATATATCTGGGATGCCTGGGTGGCTCAGTCGGTTAAGCATCTGCCTTTGGCTTAGGGCATGATCCCAGGACCCTGGGATCGAGTCCCACATCCAGCTCCCTGCTCAGCGGGGAGTGTGCTTCTCCCTCTGCCTGCCGCTCTCCCTGCTTGTGCTCATTCTCTCTGTCTCTGACGAATAAATAAAATCTTAAAAAAAAAGAAAATATATTGTCAATAAATGTGAACCCTCTAAATGCTCCAGTAAAGAGATAAAAATTAGCACATGGCTTTTAAAAAAAAAAAATGTTATATGCTATTTACAAAAGCCACATTTAATAGGTAAGGATGAAGTGTTTGAAAATAAGAGATGAAAATATGCGTGATGCACACAAATTAAAGCAATCATAGCTTCTAATATCTGACAAAATACACTGTGCAAAATGTAGTATTTAAGGTAGATTTCTTAATAATTATTATGAAAGTTTCGATTTGATAGTAATATATCACAATTTTGATATAATCTTTTTTTTTCAAGATTTATTTATTCATTTTAGACAAAGAGCATGAGCAGGCGGAGGGGCAAAGGGAGAGGGAGAGAGAGGATCTCAAGCAGACTCCCCACTGAGCATGGAGCCAGACACAGGGCTAGAGCTGACCATCCTGAGATCACAACCTGAGCTGAAACCAAGAGTTGGACACAACCGACTGAGCCACCCAGGCGCCCCTAATATAATCTTTCAATATAACTTCAAAATATAACAAAGATAAATGATATGTGTATACAGAAAGAGAAATAAACATAATGCAATCATTTAAGGAAATTTTAACACACTTCTGACAAACATCAAGCAGACCAAAGAGATCAGATTTGGACAATCTAATGAAGATTCAAACAATACTGTTTCTTTATTGAATGAAAATGCCAATTTCTCTCAGGTTTTGTTTGAAAAATACATATTTTTTTTCCTTCATGCTTGGGAAACCTGCCTGGGTATTGAGTTTTATCTTGATTCATTTTCTGTCAACATAGCACATGCATCATTCACTTTCCTCTTATTTCCATTTTTGCTGTTGAAACAGCAGGTAGAATACATGTTGCTTATTTGCAGTAATTGCCTTTTCCTTAGTGCTGCTTTTGGAAATTTATCATTGTTCTTGGTGTTCTTCAGTTTCTACTATAATGTGTCTTTTTGTGAAATTCTTTTTTTTCTTTTATCCTGATTGATGTTAATTAGACTTCATAAATATGTGGGGTGGTGTGTCATTATCAGTGGACTGAAAAAGTCTTTGCTATTAATTTCACAGAGACCACATCTTCTCCTTTTGCTTTTCACTCTGAAATGCTACCTTTGGCATCTAGTGAAGTTGCTTCATATTTATCTTTTTCTTTTTGCCTCTATATACTATATTTTGAACAGTAGCTTCAGAAATGTCTTCCAATTCATTAATTTTCTCTTCATCTGTGCCAAGGTAGATGATAAATCTATCCAATATTTTATTTATTTTATTTTATTATTTTTTAGAAATTCTATTTAGTACATTTTCAAACTTATTTGATCATTTTTAAAGTTTCTTGTTCTCTAAACACATTTCTAAATTCGCCCTATATTTCTTTAAACATAGTAAAATACAGTTAAAATTAAGAATATAAATATACATATAAATTTATACAATGTGTTTGATAATTGCAGTAATGATTTAGAATCTTCAGCTGTCATTTTGTTCCTGCTGCTTCTTTCCAAAATGACTTGTTTACTTGTGTGCTTAATTTTTCAGTATGTTTGTTTCTGGCTCTGAGTTTCTTATCTGCCTCACTAATTTATTTATGGGAATTTAATAAGCCTGGGATGAAATGAGTTGTTCTAGAGAATATTTACATTTTCTTCTGTTAGCTGACAAACATTACTAATTTTGGATACTTTTAAAATACCGGGAGAGTGATGTCATCAAGATGACAATAAAAGCCATTCCTGACTTCCATCCCCTTCAAAGAAGACCGACCAGCAACTATCCATAGACAAGACACCATAGGGAAAATCCTAGAACACAACAGTGAGGGTAAAGTACCCTTTTGGACTACAAAGACCAAGAAGGACTGCATTAAAAGGTAAGAATAATTGTTACACTCTGATCATCACATTAATAAAATGAAAGAAAAAAATCATATGCTCATATCAATAGATGCAGAAAAAACATTTGGTGAAATAAACATCCGTTCATGATAAAAACTCTTAAAAAATTAGGTAATGAAGGAATGTACCCCAACATAATAAGGCTATATGTAATAAGACCACAGCTAACATTGTACTTAATGGTGGAAGGTTGAAAACTTTTCCTTTAAGGTTAAGGATGAGACAAGGTACCCACTCTCACCACCTTCATTCAACAGAGTACTGAAAGTCCTTGTCAGAGTAGCCAGACAAGAAAAAGATATAAAAGACATTAGAATTGGAAAGGAGAAGTAAAATTATCTCTATTTGCAGATGACAGGATTTTCTATATACAAAATCCTGTTAGAGCTATATACAAAAATCTGTTAGAGCTAATCAATTAATTCAGAAAAGTTGCAGGATACAAAATTAACAGCTAAAAATTGCAGCATTTCTATACACTAACAACAAATAATCTGACAAAGAAATCAAGAAAACAATCCCATTTACAGTAGCATCAAAAACAATAAAATACTTAAAATACTTAGGAATAAATTTACCCAAGGTGGTGAAAACTCTCTACTCTGAAAGCCATAAAACATTGATGAAAGAAATTGAAAAAGGTACAAATAAATAGAAGAATATCTCATGTTCATGGATTGAAAAATTAATATTGTTAAAATGTCCACACTACCGAAAGCCATACTTCCTGATTTGAAGCTATATTAGAAATTGAATTGAAACAGTATGGTTCTGGCATAAATACAGACACATAGACCAATGGAACAGAACTGAGGACCAAGAAATACACCTTTGCATATAAGGCCAACTAATATTTGATAAGGAAGACAAGGATACTCAATGGAGAAATGCTAGTCTCTTCAATAATGTTTGGAAAATTGGATATTCACATGCAAATGGATGAAAATAGACCTCTCTCTTAACTACTCACAAAATTTAACTTGAAATGGATTAGAGATTTAGATGTAAGACCTGGAACCACAAAACTCCTAGAAGTAAACATAGGAAATAATCTTTACATGGGTCTTGGCAAAGATTGTTTGGACATGACAACAAAACAGAAGCAACAAAAGCAAAAATAAACAAACGGGATTACATCAAATCAAAAAACTTCTGCACAGCAAAAGAAATGATCAACAAAATGAAAAAGCAACCTACTGAATGGGAGAAAATATTTACAAACCACATCTCATAAGGGGTTAATATCTAAAATATACAAGGAACTCATAGAACTTAATAGCAAAAAACCCCAAATAATCCAATTAAATAATGGACAAAGGACTTGAATAAACATTTTCCCCTCTAAATATTCAAATGGTCAAGAGGCAAAGGAAAAAGTGCTCAACATTACTAATTTTTAAGGAAGTGCAAATCAAAACCACCAGATATCACCTCACACGTATTAGAATGACTGTAATAAAAAAAGATGAGAGATAACAAATGCTGGTGAGAATGTGGAGAAAAGGGACCCTTGTGCATTACTGTTGGTAGTGTAAATTGGTAGAGCCACTATGGAAAACAGTATGGAGGTTCTTCAAAAAATTAAATAGAACTAAATCTGCAGCTCCAAGATTTTAAAGAACATTTATCGAGAACATGCGAGAAAATGAAACTGTTTCATTAAAACTGTTGTAGTGGCATCTCTAGTATGTCACGTGGCCTGATCTCATTGTTCCCAGTGACTCCTTGGACTTTCTGGAATGTGTAAATTATGTGAGGTTGGTGAGAGTGGATGGTGAACCCATCTTAGTTCATTGCAGTGCTGGAATAGGTCCAATTGGTGTGCTGGTCACTGTGGAAACAGCTGTGTGCCTAATTGAGAGAAACCTGCCCATTTACCCCTGGATGTTGTCTGGAAAATCTGAGACCAGTGTGCCATGATGTGCAGACATCAAACCAGTACAAGTTGGTATGTGAAGTGATTCTTTGTGTTTATGAAAAAGACTTAGTTCAAATGCTGGATCCCAGTTAAGACAACTGTGAAAACATTCATTCCTCTTTTCCAAGGATATCCTCCTTAAGGACAGACTTTCACTCTGGAAACAGCAAGAGGACTTTGTAGGCCATGGGAAAGGAATGAGCACATTTGAACCCAGATACTTGAAGAGGTCTATAGAAGAGGTATCGTGTACATAGAAACTGTGTAGATAATCATGCAGTTACACCATCCTTTAGGCCCCTTTTTCCTCAGATAGAAATAAGTAAAAGGGGATCTCAGTTTGGGGCTGGAGAAACAAAAGCATATTATCAAGAGACAGAAGCTTGCTTATGTAATGAATTCCTATAGAGAATAGTGAGGGCACATAAAAATACACCCCTTTCTTGATGAACTAACAATCCGTAGGACTAGACCAACAATCCCACAGTTATGGTTTAAATATCTGGAGGTATGCTATGGGTTTGAGAAAATGAGAAGGTAACAGTAAGTAGTCATAAAGGATTAGAGGGAAGAAGCCCTGTGGATAGCAGGGGAATACCATTCCAGAAATGAGAAACAGCAGTGTTAAGGCTGTTATGTTGGAGGAACAACAGCAAGGAGACTAGTGTGATTGGTGCAGAGTGACCCAAGCTTGAGAGTAGTGTGGGATGAGTTAGAGAAATAATGGGTATGGGGGCAGGTGGGGGTACTGTGAGGACTATGGCTTTCATATTGAGAGAATTGGGAAGCCATTGCAAGGTTTTCATCAGAGGAATGATGGGATCTGAGTTGTGTTTTAAAAGGATAATTGTAGGTACTGGATGAGAAAGAACTGGAATGGGATAAGGGGAGATGTAGAAGATACTGGAAGTTGCTATTGAAGCAATGCAGACCTTAGGTGATGATGGTTTGCAACAGGTAGGGAGTGAAAATGGTCAAAAGTCAGACTTTAGATCTGTTTGAAAGGCAGAGGAAATAGGATTTCCTGGCTGACTGAAGATGGGTATGATACTAAGCCTTTTGCTCTGAGCAAATGAACAATACTGTGGCCATCAACCGAGATGAGGGAGAGTGGGGAAGGAGCAGGTTTGGGGAAGTAAGACATTAGGAGTCCAGTTTCAGATATGTCTTACATTCAAATGTTTCATGTTCATTTAGAGTCAAATATGCCTAAATATATATTTTTTATAACTTCAGGGTGTTGTCTTAACAACCACAGCATACCACAGCATAACCACAGCAAACACCTACACATTATGGATGCCTGCATGTATAAAAAAGTATTTGATGGATTTTCATGCTCTCTACCATCCACAGGTGTTTGGTATTGTTGAGTTTTGGTATGGCCTCCTCAAAAATACACAAAAGAAATGTCTGGGTCTATCTTTCTCACCCCTTCTTGGTCCACATAATATGTACTTAAGAACAATCCCTGAAATAATGATGTTCTAATTATTCCTCTTTATTTTCTGACACTTACTTCCCTTGTGCATTCTGTACAGGCTGTGTTTCATCATAAGCATGGATTTATAAGCCATTAGCACTATTTGCAAAGTAAGACCTTAGTTTTAAATTATATTCTTCTTAAAACTGCCACTTATGGGAGGGATGGGGTGACTGGGTGATGGACACTGGGGAGGGTATGTGCTCTGGTGAGCGCTGTGAATTGTGCAAGACTGTTGAATCTCAGATCTGTACCTCTGAAACAAATAATGCAATATATGTTAAGAAAGAAAAAAAGAAGAAGAAGAATGTAGCAGGAGGGGAAGAATGAAGGGGGGGAAATCGGAGGGGGAGAAGAACCATGAGAGACAATGGACTCTGAAAAACCAACTGAGGGTTCTAGAGGGGAGGGGGTTGGGAGGATGGGTTAGCCTGGTGATGGGTATTGAGGAGGGCACGTTCTGCATGGAGCACTGGGTGTTATGCACAAACAATGAATCATGGAACACTATATCTAAAACTAATGATGTAATGTATGGGGATTAACATAACAATAAAAAAATTTAAAAAAAAAGTCCCTCTTTTGGAAAAAAAAAAAAAACTGCCACTTAAATGCAGAGTTTTTGTTACTGATCGCTAAGAATGAATTGTTTCTTTCAATATATTCAGCAAACCATGGCTATTTTACCTTATTGTTTCAGAAATTATTTTTATCATGGCCTCGCTTTCTGTTTCTCTAATATGAATGTCTGAATATGTTTTACAAAAACTTCCTTATCCATCAATTTATTTTTGTAGAAAGTTTAAGATTATAAAAGAGTGTTTCATATAAATAGTATGACAGGGGTTCTTCTATGCATTTACTTGCTCATTATTTTTATTTACAAAATATGTTACTTAAATAGACCCAATTGAGAAAAAATTTCCAAGAAACACATACTTGGAAATGACTAACATTTACATAGTCGTATGTAGGACTCGCATCAGAGATATTTTCTTTTCTTTTTTTTAAATTTAAATTTAAATTTTTTATTTTTATTAGATTTTTCAATTCATTTATTTGACTGACAGAGAGAGACAGCAAGAGAGGGAACACAAGCAGGGGGAGTGGGAGAGGGAGAAGGAGGCTTCCTGCAGAGCAGGGAGCCCGATGCGGGACTCGATCCCAGGACCCTGGGGTCATGACCTGAGCCAAAGGCAGATGCTTAACGACTGAGCCACCCAAGCACCCCGCATCAGAAATATTTTCATCCTCATGTTGTATCTCAGTCTCATTACATCAAAGATTTTTCTAGCCTCATGTTATTTCACTGTTAGGTTTCTCTTCATTCCTCCCTCCTTCCTCTTTCAAGGAAAAAAGCAGTTATGATGCTGAAGCTAATGTTATTAGTTGTGATGATGTGTGTCCAACTCATAAGGATGCAAATGTGACTGTTTCAGTGGTAGTGATCCCTACATCCAAGCTTGTAAATCCCAGTCTTGATTTCCTTCTCTTCCTTGAAGCTAATTCTACTGCTTCTTGGCCAGCTACACAGGTTTTACTTCCAATATCTTCTACAGTAGAATTGTTTTTTCATCAGAAATTTCAGTCTCTTTTACTATAGCCTCCTTTGTGATCCCCAAGAGTCATTACAAAAACATCAAGAGTGGTTTAGGTGCTAAACACACTTTCAAATATTAGCAACACTGTGGTTGGAAATATTCTGTACAGAGGAGTGGACAGTGAGTTTAACCGCTGGGTTAAATGCTAAAGAAAATGTTGTATCTTTCTGAAAAAGGCCACATATATCATATCAGAATACAGATGGTTTATTTATTTAGTAATTATATGACAAATATTTTTTAGCAGCCAATATTCTAGAAAACTACCACAGAGCACTTTATCAGGACTCAGTTTTTATTCCTTAATGAATAGAATACATTGATTTTTTAGTAATATATATCCTAGGCAATGTTTCGTAGGGCATCAGGATAATGATCATGTTGTGTTCCACTGTTGAGTGTCAGAAGGATACCAGGAGTTCACAGGGACAGATTTTAGCCATTTCCAGGTCCTGATTAGTCAGGGAGAAACTGAAGAATTAAATAATTTGCCTACTTTCTCCTCTCACCTTTCTTGTCAATGTCTCCCAGTGGCTGAAACTAGCCAGAAGCCAAAGCGCAGGGAGGGCTGAGTGATGCAGTTGTTACGAGTTCAGCTTCCAGGAGCATAGAACGCAGCAAAGAATTATGGAGAATGGATGTGGGTGTGACATTATGAATAAAAGATACTAACATCATGCCCACTGAAGTAGCCTATGTGACAGAGTAGTGAAAGTTCCCTTGAGAACACAATGGCATGTCTGCAATACCGGGATAAACTGTCTGAGTGTTTCTTGTGGGCTAAAAAAGGCCCAGGTGGGGGCAAAACTCAACCTGGGGCATCTTGGGTTATATGGTAGTCTGAATAATGGCCCCCAAAATATCCACATCACAATCACTGGAAACCATCAATATTACCTTCTATGGCAAAAGGACTTTGCAGAAGTGATGAAGTTAAGAATCTTGAGATGGAGTGAGTATGTTGGATTTTCCAGGTGGGCATGAAATGTAATCACAAGTATTTGCAGAAGAGGGAGGCAGAGGGAGATTTGAGTACAAAAGGGAAGGCAATGTCATCATGGAAGCAGAAATTGGAATGATTCAGCCATAAGCCAATAAATGCTGGAAGACATGAGAGCTCCATGAGGCCCGGGATATATTCAGTCCTGCTGCAACCATGATATGAGCCTTATAAAACTCTTTTGGATGTTTAGTCTCTCATGGGACACACGGTGTCTTCAGTTCCAGGGAAGAATTGGAACTAGACCACAAACCAATGGAGGTTAATGGCCCATGTCATAGGACCTGCACGTATAGGGTTTCATGGGGACTTCTCCAGGAACTCCCTGAGACTGCAGTGGGGCAAAGAGAGAAGTCAGACACACCCCTTATTCTGTGCTGTTTTTCTGTTCTGAGTTCAGCTGAAGCTATAAGAAGGAGAGAAATTTTAAATTTGCATTATATTCCATAATTTGTTATTGTACCGAACTGGACATTTGAATTGCTGAACTGGCATGTTCTTGTGGTTGACAGTAACTGAAAGATGCAACTATCTGAGAATTACTTATATTATTGGAGACCCAGGGAAGCAGGTAAAGAACAAAACTACATATCAAGTTCAAAGGAAATTGAGAGAAACCTTGACCCTAAATTTACACAGGCAATATCTGAATTATTTTAATTGTTTTGCTTTTATGAACAGGATTTTGGAACCCTGAGTAACACTGATTAGCCCAGAAATATACTCCTTTTTATCAAAATTCTGTTAAAAATATCAATAATCTAAAATCTCTTTTGGTTCCAATCTTCCTAGGGTATCTGGTATTCTTGTCTGTTTGAAAATCAACTCTTCTGGTGGTTAAATGTCCCTGTTTTGTTTATTCTATTTATTAAAATCAAACTATCTGATCTCTCTAATATTTGTCAGTATTACCTAGTCATAGAACTGTCTATAAAATAAAGTGCCTATAAAGATATAGACATTCAATAAAAATACACTTGACATAAAACTTACATATAAGAATACATTTAAAATAGTGAATCACTTTAGATTTTGAATTTCAGTTGTTGGTCCTGTGAAGGAATTTTGGCCTCTTTATCTGTCACAGGAAATATTATAGATCATATGGAATGATAAAGGCACAAATTAAGAAGGTGTGGTCAGAGAGGTTCACATCTTAAAGGGGTGACATTTGAGTAGGCCCAAATGAAGGGCTCTAAAATAGTTGGGGGCGGAACCGTACAAACAATCCAAAGACTCTAAGATGGAAGATTGCATGCTTTGTTTGAGGAAGACTAAGAAGGCACCGGGACTGGAGCAGTCAGTGAGGTAGGAAAGGAAATCAGAGGACTAGCCAGGAAAGTGAAGGTGTGGCAAATAGTTTGGATCTTATTTAAAGTAAATAGTGTACTGGTGAGGGTCCAGGAGGTAAACAAAGCCTATGGCAGATCATTAAATGGGGGGAACTTAATATAGGAAAATGGAGGGAATTTAATATAGGAAAATATTTATAAAGCAGTTGGAAAGCCCAAAAGGTAACAGGAGAAAGAAGACAGCACGGAGATGATCAAAACAGAAAGCTGGTGCCGTTCCTAGAGATGGAGGGACTGAGGGAGGAGGAGGGTTCACTGGAACGACAGTGGATGGTTCCTGGTGGGAGCTGGGAAGAAGAGGCAATTGTGTGGCCCGACCACGTTGTATGTGCAGCCCTGGCAAGAGATAAAGCCTGAAGCAGAGAGAGGAAAGAAAAAACACCATGCTTCTCCCCTCTTCCCACCTTCCAAATATCAAGCCAGTTGCTCCCATTGACTGAACCTAACTGAAAGCGGGTTGGCCATGGAAACTGTGAAATGTGTTTTGCAGGAATCAGCACGCCGAGTTATGGGCAGAGCAGGGAAAGGCCATGGAGACCAAAGAGGAAAATGATTGTGGAAGAAACCAGATTGACCACGGCATAGAATCACAATATCTGGGGACAGATGTTTCTCATATCCAAATAAAAATATGATTTGTTAGCACAATATTCTGTAAAGAGAGTAAATGTATCTTATCCAATCTGTGTCAGTCTCCTTACTGTAACATGTGGGTAGGATTTCTCAGATAAATTATCAGTATGAAACTACATATGGAAGGGTTTGATAAGAAGGGAAAGGATTTTGGAAAAAAGGTTTTGAAGAAAGAATTGAGTATACTTTAATGCATATACTGACTTGGGAGATACAACTTCCCACTTGCTTATCTATAATGCTAAAAGCCAAATATCTATAAGATAAAATATTTTTATTAGTTTGGCTCCAAAACCTGAACTCAGTTGATTATGAGTTTGGTTTTATATATTTTGCTAAGGAAATATTGTTGTGCTTAGTTATAGGGTGAACCACCACCAAATTCCACTAGTATTGTTAACTTATGACTATGCACAGATTATATTTTAAAAGACAAAATTGTGAATCTCATAATACATTTCTTTCCAGGGATTTTGGGTATAGGATTAGGGGCTATACTTGTATTTTGCACATCACTTAATTTTCAGTTCTATCTCTTTTAAAGAAATGGTGAGAAACCACTGTATAAAAGAACAACCTCTGATCTATTCTGCTTGATTTCTCCGTCTCTGTCTCTCCATCTCTCTTATTTTTTGGCTATATTGGTGTTGTTGGTACACTATGACAGTGATGTTGTGTGTTAACCTGGATTAGAATAACATTTTCTTAATTTCAAAAAGACTTTACTATTTACAAAATAAGCTCTCACCTTTAGATCATGTTCTTTTTTTTTTTTTTTTTTTTTTATTTGAGAGAGAGAGTGAGAGAGAGAGAGAGCACAAGAGGGGGGAGTGGGAGAGGGAGAAGCAGACTCCCTGCCTAGCAGGGAGCCCGATGCGGGACTTGATCCCGGGACTCCAGGATCATGACCTGAGGCGAAGGCAGTCACTTAACCAACTGAGCCACCCAGGCGCCCTAGATCATGTTCTTGATAAAATTAACATTTAAGTATGGTGTCTTGCTACCGATTGTAAAGAATGGGCTGCTTTTTTAAAATACTCAGCAAAATCATGACCGATTCACTTGTATTCCTGGAATGATTTTTGCCATATACTGACTTCTTTTTCCTCTCACGTAAATCGACTGTCTATTTTGAAAACTTTCTGTTCCAGTCACTGTGTTGTTATGATAACAGTTCAGGAGGAGCTCAGGGAGAAACAATTCTTTTCACAAACTTTTATATACACAGGCACTCCAGTAACTTTTGTATTGTATTATTTAACCATATTATTTCTCCATGGCAGTTTAAATGTTAGTTTTTTGTGTCCTTACTTATTTACCTTTTCCATCTATAAAATATGCTACCGGTAAGCATTCTATCAGAAGAAAAGTCCAGATAAAAGAAGACCTCATCTAAAATATAACTCCAGTATTTACAGTCTAATCCATGATTTATGATCTTCATGTTATTTTTCTCTGTGTTTGGCTCTTTCCTCTAACTTCCTCCCCTCTTAGTGGGTAAATGCTGTCATAATTCTGAATTTAGTGTCATTTCCGTGGTCACGTTTGCCCACATGATAATGACACAGATAATGACATTAAAGTGATAATGATCTCCACATCCAGGCTTGCAAACCTCACTTTTGGTCTCCTCCTTAAACTTTTTTTTTTTTTAAGATTTTATTTATTTATTTGACAGAGAGAGACACAGTGAGAGAGGGAACACAAGCAGGGGGAGTGGGAGAGGGAGAAGCAGGCTTCCCGCTGAGCAGAGAGCCCGATGTGGGACTCGATCCCAGGACCCCAGGATCATGACCTGAGCTGAAGGCAGACGCTTAATGACTGAGCCACCCAAGGAGCCCCATCTCTTCCTTAAACTTTATCTTCTGTTCCATGACCAGGTAAACTGCTTTGATTCCCAGTATCTTTTATAGTAGTTACAAAATAGCAGACATGCTATTTCCTCTGCCCGATACCCATTTACCATCCCCAGGATGGTACAGTCATGTCAAGGCTAGTGTGAGCATTAAATGTTATTTCAAGCAGCAACAAGTCTGTGGTTAGAAATATTTTGTACAGTAAGTGCAACTTTTACACACATAATGTGCACTGAGCTGCTGATGAAGTCTGACCAAAAGAGCCAGAGTCATATCCGAATCCAGACATCCTTCTTGAAAAACTTTAATCTCCAAACTGAATGTAATTAATGGCCCCTGTCCATAATATATATACATTATATATTACATATACATTATATATGTATATATCCTAATGTTTTTGAGCACTTACTAGATGTTAAAAGTATTTATAAGTTATCTTTATATTGATACATTAAACTATTCTTACAATATATTTCTAATAAACTATTCCTTGCATTTTACCTTTTCTGATGATGAAAATAAATATCAAAGGGGTTCTGTAACCCATTCAAGTTTACAGACCTAACAAAAGAACCAGACTCAGACACTTGAAACTACTGACTTTTGACACCTCACGTTTAACAGGCTGAAGAAGGGAAAAAAGTGATCATCTGATTGGGATCAATTAGAAATTGGTTTTGAATTCTAAACATTCTTTTTTAAAAATATTTTTTGGCCTTTGTATTGTCTTCTCATTTAGCTACATGTTATTTTTCCGGATTCTCTGTGTGCCTTGTTCACATTAGCTTATTCCACTGATATCATAATTTCCATGGTACTGAGACAGTTGTGTTGCTCCAGACTTCATCTGGTTTTTAAGTGTCATTCAGTTTTTATACATCTACTTATCACCTGATTCCATTTCTATATTCACACATTCATTCATTAAACAGATAGTTATTTTTTAAAAATCTTCTGTGGTTTAGGCATGATTCTGGGAGCTGTAGATACAGAACTAAACCAAAGAGATACAATCCCCACTCTCATATTATTTTTTTCTGTCAAGCCTACCAGAGATAGGTAACGACAAGACAGGAGCTATTTTATTTTTTATTTTATTTTTTGAGGTTTTACTTATTAATTTGAGAGAGAGAGAGATAGTGAGAGAGAGCACGAGCAGGGAGGAGAGGGAGAAGCAGGCTCCCCGATGAGCAGGGAACCTGATATGGGACTTGATCCCAGGACCCTGAGATCATGACCTGAGTCAAAGGCAGACACTTAACTGACTGAACCACCCAGGCATCCCGACAGGAACTTGGGCTCAGGTCATGATCCCAGGACCCTGGGATCGAGTCCCATATTGGGCTCCTTGCTCAGCAGGGAGCCTGCTTCTCCCTCTGCCTGCAGCTCCCCCTGCTTGTGCTCTCTCTGACAAATAAATAAATAAAAGTCTTAAAAAAAATAAAAATAGGTTCATGCCTTTCACTGTCTTCAAGTTTTGGAAGTTTTGTCTACAACTCTAGAAGTTTTAAAACTGATAGAATATTGTCGAACTCCAGCTATTGTCAGTAACAGACTGTAACATCGTATGAGTCTCCATTGGAGGGGTATTATCAGGAAATGATCAGAATAACTTTAATTCTAGCTTGTTTCAGTTTTTTAATTTTCTATACCTTTGTTATGGACATTATTATTTAAAAAATAAACATTTATTTTCATAAAGTTTGAATCCATCTAGAGGAAACATCAGTAACACCAAAAATCAAAAGCACATCAATGGGCCCCTTTTCATTCAAAAGAGAGGGAGATACTAAACTCCTATCCAGGTCCTTGAGTTTCCTCATTACTTTACTGGTGTCCAGAAAAAAGACTGGTTCCAAATCTAAACAGTGATTTCAGTGACAAAAGCAAAGTGTGCTTTCCTCGCCCTCCTGCCCCTCTGTCCTCATTCTCTAGTTCCCGTTCTCAGAGTAGTACTTGTTGCACTCTGAACCAGCTCAGAATCTTGCTTATTTTTTTCTTATATATAGCTTAATGTCCCCTATACTGTCAGTATTTCCTGCAACTTCAAAGGTGTGATGAGAAATGGTATTCACATCAATGAGCATAAATCCAGCGTGACATCTCCTCTGAATGACTCCAGGACTGTTTGTTGTCCAGACAACTGTTGGTGGTTGCAGAAAGGGAAATGGCCAGCAGGTGGGGAATAACCTTTACTATTTATCTGACATGCAGAAATCTTGCGATGTCAGCAACTACAGAACTCCACATTCTGCCATGAAAGGGAGGAATTAGTGATCTTCCTATTTTGTCTTCTGTATGATATCTGCATTTATCTTGTCCTTTTCATCTGGCTACTACTAATAAAACACCATTTATCTTTTGTAGGTCAGCATAATTATTTTGTACCCTGTAATTTACACTCATTTTATTTAGTCATCCCCAAACCAATGAGTTAAACATATAATTTTAGAAATTATGACATTCTGGCTGAGTAGTTGTAATTTATTTAATTCACCAAGCTAGAAAGTGGTAGAGCTTAGCTTTGAATCTAGATCTTTCATATTCCAATGCTAAGCCTGTGAAGCTCTGTTATTCATGCTGTTTTCTTTTTTAAAAGATTTTATTTATTTATCTGACAGAGAGAGACTCAGTGAGAGAGGGAACACAAGCAGGGGGAGTGGGAGAGGGAGAAGCAGGCCTCCCGCAGAGCAGGGAGCCTGATGTGGGGCTCGATCCCAGGACCCTGGGACCATGACCTGAGCCCAAGCCAGACGCTTAAAGACCGAGCCACCCAGGTGCCCCTATTCATGCTGTTTTATTCACTATGTTGGCTGAGGCCAATTCAATTCAGTGAGTAGTTTGAATACAGAATTTTACCTGTAATTAGTGCATCTCATTTAAGGAGAAAAATGAGAAAAAAAATAGCTTAGACTCATTAATTATAAACTCACACAACAGATCAAATGGGAAGAAAAATCTTTATCTCAAACTCTAGTTGGCTCAGTCAGAACTAACATGTTCTCATAAAAATGTTCCTATTCTTTTATTTGAAAAATGTAGATATTAACCATGCAAGCTGTCTTGATACATTATCATGTGCCATTCAATTATCTTTTAGTTTTAATGATATCTGAAAACAACAAAGGGAGGGGATGGAAAGAAAATTACAATATAAAATCATCCAAATTCATCTTTTACTTTTCCATTAAAAAAAAATGGACGTCAAATTTTATTGTTAGAAAACTGCTACTGGATGCCTGGGTAGCTCAGTTGGTTAAGCGTCTGTCTTCCGCTCAGGTAATGATCCCAAGGTTCTGGGATGAGTCCTATGTCGGGCTCCCTGCTCAGCAGGGAATCTGCTCCTCCCCCTCCCATTGCCCCTCCCCCCCACTTGTGCGCGCACGCTCTCTCTCTCTCTCTCTCTCAAATAAATAAAATCTAAAAAAAACAAAAGAAAACTGCTACCATTTTAAACATAACTGTAATCCTGATATATGCTTTTCATTATTGTTAATTTTTTAACACAGTTTTAAACAAGTATTAGATCTACTATTAGAGTTCAGAGAAAATTTATTCGAATATATTTTATTTTTTTTAAAGATTTATTTATTTATTTTAAAGGGGCAGAGGGAGAGGGAGAGACAATCCTCATGCAGACTCCCTGCTAAGTGTGGAGCCTGACTTGGGGCTCCATCCCAGGACCCTGAGATCATGACCTGAGCCAAAATCAAGAGTCAGTCATTCAAACCGATTGAGCCTCCCAGGCATGCCTCGATTATATTTTAAAGTTTATTATTTATATTTGTAAAAAAATAAAGGGAAATAGAATGAAATAAAATTGTAAATGAAAAGAAGAAAATAGGTATGTAATAGTGATCATATTAAGATGAAATATCATACAGCATAAGCAAAATGCTAAAGACAGGACCAGAGGAGATAGAGATTAACAATCAACAAGACACTTTAGATATGAAGGTAAGTTAAAGAAAATCTGTGATTAATGAATCAGATCTGTTACTGATTCCAAATAATGACTGCTCCATAATCCTTGTTTTAAATTAAACATTTTATTAGGTTTAATGTACAAATAATGTTACTTTTTGAATATATTTTATATGTGTGATGTGACTGAAACTAAGAATGTACTAAAATTAAAATTTTAATTAAAATTGAAATGAAACTGAAGTGTCCTGACTAGATAAGATGTGATAGATTTCTTTGAAATGCTTTAGATAACATATGTAAAAATGATGTATGTGAAGGAATGAAAGGACATACAACTCTTAGAGAAAATAGTGGAACAAGACAATGTAAAGATTTCAAATGGGTAAGTTCTTTTTTCTTTGAGAGAGCCTTTGAAACTACTTGTGTATCTCATACTGTTTTGGTTATCTATTGCTGTGTGTCAAACCACACCAAAATTTAATGGCTTAGAGCAACAAATATTTTGTTTCTCATGTTTCTGTGGGTTGGCTGGGAAGCGCCCAGATGGGATAGTTCTTCTTTCTGTTCCATATAATGTTGGCAGGCTTCATTCATGGAGCTGCTATTGGCACGGAAGCCTCCATGATTCCATTAATTCTGTCTTGCCCTTCAGCTAAGATGGCTGCAAGGCTGAGGCCTGTCTCTCCTTGGTCTTTATTGTCAAAGACTTCTTTCCCTTCATGGCTATTCATCTTCTGTGACCCATCTCACCATGTGGCCTTGCCAGCATGATAACCCAGACTGCTTGGTAACTTAGTTCTTCACAAGAGAGAAAAAGATTCAGGGCCTCTTAAGAGTTTGGTTAGAGAACTTGAGAAAGAAACATCATGTCCACCACATTCTATTGGTCAAGGCAAGTAACGAGGTCAGTTCAGGTTTAAAATGGAAGGGAAGGGCACAAGGGCATGAATACAAGAAGATATTATTTGGGGGTCACATTATAACAATCTGCTACACATATTAATCAATTATCAATTTAGTCTTGAGTCAATACATGTGAAAACTAACCATGAACGTCTGCTATGGCCCATTGATATTAAGAGCCAGATATGCAAAGATAGTAAAACAGTCCAAGCCTGATGTTTACAATGTTATGGGTTCAGATTCTTTATAGAATTTAATTCAATCAAAAAGGACTTATTTTTACTGTATTGGTCTGGTTCAGAAAAAAAAAAAATCAAGCAAAATCTAGAAATAGGAATATAGTTCAAGCAGATCTACTAAATTGTGAGTATTAAAACAAATAAATATATAATTTCACTCATGTAGAATTTAAGAAACAAAGAAAAAAAACAAACAAAGAAAAAAAAAGAGACAACAAAAAGAACAGATTCTTAAATGTAGAGAACTGGTGGTTGCCAGTGGGGAGATGGGTGGGGGGGATGGGTGAAACAGGTGATGGGGATTAAGAGTACACTTACCATGAAGAGCACTAAGTAATGCATAGAATTGTTGAATCACTATATTGTACACCTGAAACTAATATAATATTGTACATTAACTATACTTCAATAAAAAAATCATAGATTTTGAATGTTAGAATGGATGTTGATCATCTAAATAAGTTGCTTCTAAGTTTTAAAAGTAGCAACCTTAGATCCTCCAAGGCAAGTGTGGGGAGAGTTAAATGGGAGGGTAGCCCTGGCTTCAGTAATAATACTTCTGGGTTTTGTGTATTTTATTGGTTTATATCTCAACTTAAAATTTTATTTATATAAAAGTTCTGCTCTAAAAGATAAAAGTATGAAAATCTCTGATTTAGATCTAAGCACTCTAGCAGTGCTGCAGTTGATACCTAGAGAGGGGGCTTGTTCTGAATCATGTCCTGGTTGGTTGTGCAACCGTGAAGTTCTGTCTTCTAAGTCCCCCGTTAGCATTTTCCTCACTGTTTCTTCCTGAATATAGATGTGTTTAATTAATTTATTTTGATCCTGAACATGGAAAATTCTAATTATTTCCTTTTTCTCCTAAGAATTAACATTTTAACATATAAATAATTCATTAACTAGTTATTGCTTTAGTCCTTCAGGAATTTTCAAGGACCAAATCAGTGTTTTTATATATCAAAGGTTAAATTTGGAGCTGAAAAATATTCAAAATGACATAAATTGATCTCTGATAAGAAATCTATAATAAATCCTAATTTGTTAACTCCAAACATTTTATTGTAACCTTTTGTTGTGTTTCCCTAATTTTTAAATGCATATCTTTTGTATCTGTGGTGAAAGATGTTGTTCACTGTTGACTTTTATTCCCTTGGCATTAAGTATTTTTCTGAGTGTTAGCCTACTGTAGGATATTGTGAATCTAGCTTAGGTAAAATTCTTCCTGACATCTTCAACCTCTTTATAAACATATGAATCTGAATGAAATCAAGATTGCTTTCTCATAGCCCTATCTACAGTGGCTTTGATTGTACCCAGGCGAGCATGCCTCTCTATAGTATGAGCAGAGTCTTCTGCACCATGTACATCCTACTATCCCTGAGTTTCCTTGAGTTGTATCTTGTGTCTTTGTGGTGTTTGTCCTGTTTCATTACTGTTAGTGCCCAACATGGGACAGAAACTACTCTTTTCTGATATATGGTCTTTTGGAAGTGGAACAAGTGTTTTGCATCCACTTCGGAAGTGGGAGTCATCTCCTTTTGGGGGGGAAAAGTGGTGAGCATTCAGTGGAATGGGATGGTCAATGATAGGATGATTCTAGGAATATAACTTGGGGCTACAAATCATGAAGCAGGGGATCTACTGAAAAAAAGTAGAGATCCAAGATAATAAATTTGCTTGAAATCTCAGCTATTGAAACAGTTGGAAGAATCAACGGGGGCACCTGGGTGGCTCACTCGGTTAAGTGAGAAGCACTTCTGGGCTTAGATTGTACATTTCCTAGTAACAGCTGCAGGCTCATGTCAATAAAAGAGCCAAATGAGTACTTACACTGCAACTGTGGAGGCCACAAGCATTCAGTGCTCCTTCCCCTCCTGCATGGTTTGCTCATTCACCTCTTTTCTTTTTCATTTTTCTTTTTTTTTTTTCAAGTAGGCTCACACTCAGGTGTGGAGCCCAATGGGGGCTTGAGCTTGCAACCCTGAGATCAAGACCTGAGCTGAGATCAAAAGTTGGCTGCCTAACCGACTGAACCACCCAGGTGCCCCTTCACTCGCTCACCTCTTTCCTCTCTGCTCAGTTATCTTTTTCACAGTGAGGCTTTCCTTCATCATCTGCTTTAAAATTTTATCATCACACTTCACACCTGTCCCAGCTTTTCAAGTCCTTCTTCTTTGTTTTATTTCTCCATCTGATAAACTCTTTTTACATATGTGTGGTCTCATTGCTAGATTTCTGTAATAGAGTTAAAATACCACAAAACACAGATTGTTTTTTCTTTTGTGGGTTATTGTATTCAAAGCATCCAAAAGAGTGTCTGGCACTTAGGAGCTACCCAGGAATATTCCTTAAGTAAAGACATTGAGTTTAGCTTGAAATATCTTCAAAGGAAGTATTGATGCTTGTTAACATAAGAATTGGGGAAAATCTTAATAATTTCAATATGAACTATCTTTAAAATAGTATTTTTTTTCAAAATATTGGCTTTAACATATTCAGGTATCAATTTACTTTTCCATCAAAGTTCTTCCTAGTCTAGCCATAAAAATTTATAATTCTCATATAATAGAAAATGTGATTCTGTTCTCTATTTACTGTTGAAGAGGAAGAATGAAACTCATTCAGATTTAACTAATGGCAATTTCAAAATACTTAGTATTTCACTTTAATGATACAAGAAGACAAATAGCCAAGATATGATACTCTTCTGGGATACCTCAGCCTATTGATCAACATTCTTACAGTGTTCATAGTGGAATAGCAACACTCAACACTCACTTTCCTCTCATGCCAGTCATTGCAAAGACTAAGAGCATCAACTGCATTTAAATGACTTGGGAGAAAGTAATCAGGATACAGGCTATTTCTGTTCCTTTTTTTTAATTTCCAGCAATCTGAAGGTGACTATAACCGGGAAAAATTCATGTTAAACAAGTAAATTGTAAAATGTAGTATATGTAATATAAAAATTTTTGATTATCTTAAGGTTACAGGAAAATAAAAACAAAGTCTTTATCACTGACAAAGAAGGTTTATCTCAACTGAGACAATTTATATTTTCTACTTCATGTCATGAAGCTGACTTACCAGACCTAACTCTATTATCTCATAGCATGTTGGATGCACCCTTCTTATGTTACTAAAAAATTGAGTTACAATTTTCTAAACTTTTCACTAGACAGAGATCTTAAAATTAGAGATAACATTTATTCTCATCATTCTACCTGTTAGTGTCTGCCTGGAACATTGTAAACATGATATTCACATACAGTGAATAGTAAATATCTTTAATTGCTACTGACAAGTTATAATGTTTACTTTGCACTTACATCTTTCTGGTTAAAGATTTATCACCTCTCTCACCACACACACACACACACACACAAACAGAATAGAAAGAGGGAGCAGGGTAAAATTTTTTTTTTTTCTCTATGAAGTCTAACTGCAAACAAACCTAAAAAATTTTAAAAAGAAGCATCCACTTTGGTACCAATACCCTCTTTTTTTTTTTTTTTTTTTTTAAAGATTTTATTTATTTATTTGACACAGAGAGAGAGAGAGAGGAATCACAAGCAGGCAGAGTGGCAGGGAGCGGCAGAGGGAGAAGCAGGCTTCCCGCGGAGCAGGGAGCCCGATGTGGGACTCGATCCCAGGACCCTGGGATCGTGACCTGAGCCGAAGGCAGACGCTTAACGACTGAGCCACCCAGGCGCCCCAGTACCAATATCCTCTTAAAGTGAATTATTTTATATCTGAAAGTATCATTAAATTCACAAATAGATATTAGTGTATATAGACAGATTAAAAAAATAAGTTATATTTTTTAGAAGACAGAAAGAATGAAAACAGGCAAACCAGGAAGCAAAGCATATAACTGAAAGCTATTAGAGGTTATACAAAATTTTGGTGACAATCTAGTTTAGTGATCTGTTGAAATCTAGGTTTTATCTTCATAAAAATAAACGGTACATAGTCTAGTATGTGTGCATGCATATATTTACATATTTATAATTTATTAAATATTATGTGTATTATTAAACACTAAATATATATTTTTAAAACATTTAATTTATTTATTTGAGAGAAAGAGAGCACAGACAGGGGTTGGGGGAGGGACAGAGGGAGAGGGAGAAGCTGACTCCCCACTGAGCAGGGAGTCAAATGCGGAGCTAAATCCCAGGACCTTGGGATCATGACTTGAGCTGAAGGCAGACATTTAACCGACCAAACCACCCAGGTGCCCTTAAACATTAAATATTTATATATTTATAGATATATACAAATATATGTTATTATTATATAGAAAATATGCATCCAATACATCTATGGTTATTTATGTATCTAAAAATTGAAGATTCAAAATTACTAGGACAATGAAGGACAAATAATATACATCATCTTACAGTTATGAAAAGTGACTCTCTATATTTTGACCTATTAGAGGTAGAAAAAGCTTAGTGAGTCTCAGCTCAGCTGTTGCTAGCTAGTTGACTTAAAGCATACTTCCCTTGATAATCCTCTGTGTTTTCAACTATATAACTTAAGAAATAATGCTAAATAAAGTAAATTATGCAAAAGATCTACCACAAAGCCTGGCATATAGTAAACTGAAAAATATTTAACTGCTTTAAAGATAATTATTAGATATGAAAATTATAATATATTATGAAAATTGTGTGAATTTAAAGGAAAATAAAGTGTAAGGTATCATTATCATTGGCGTTATTACAGAATGAGAAAAATGATACAAATGGAAAAACTAGAATGTTAGAAATGTTGGAAACTGAGTCTAATAGTTTCTGTTAATAGTTTCTGTGCCACCCTCGTAACTTTTTTCTTTCCTTCCCTCTTTCCTTCTTTTCTCCTTCCTTCTTTTTTCTTTTCTTTCTTTCTTTTTTTTCTTTCTTTTTCTTTCTTTCTCTTTCTTTCTTTCTTTCTTTTCTTTCTTTCTTTTTCTTTCTTTCTTTTCCTTTCTTTCTCTTTCTTTCTTTCTCTTTCTTCCTTTCTTTCTTTTTTCTTTCTTCTCTCCTTTCCTTCTTTCTCTCCTTTTCTTGCCAAATCTATGTACCACCTAAACGATGTATTTGTTTTTGTATAACTTGATAAAATCACAAATAAATAAATAAAAGACTACTTCTCTACTAAAGAATTAGAGACACATTATAACATTTTTAAGAATAATCCTTTATGGGGAGCCTGGGTGGCTCAGATGGTTAAGCGTCTGCCTTCGGCTCAGGTCATGATCCCAGGGTCCTGGGATCGAGCCCCACATCAGGCTCCTGGCTCAGCAGGGAGCCTGCTTCTCCCTCTCCCTCTGCCTCTCTCCCTGCTCATGCTCTCTCTCTCTCTCTCTGTATCTCTGTGTCTCAAATGAATAAATAAAATCTTTAAAAAAAAAGAATAATCCTTTATATGCCTCTTTTCCTTCAGATTTAGTTCACGCTACTGGAATTTGGAAATGTATCGGTTAATTGATCTTCACTGGACAAGAGATCAGTATGAAAACTAAAAAGTGAGTTTTCCAGACTGATAGGTTTTTACTGATCTGAGTAACCTCCTGTTTGGTACTTATGTGTCTTACTATTCTTAGGGAATTCTTTTACTTCCCCTATTTTTTCTTTATGCTCAAGTTTCATCAAGAGATACTGATCATAGAGTTTTATAATGCATGTATTTTTGTCTAAAGTCAAGAAAGAGGCTCTGTGCCGTTCCACAGATATTTAGTAAAAATACTTCAGTTTTAGACTTTAGGAAGTAAACAATGTGTCACTTTGGGGTGTTATTTCAGAGTGAGAACCTAAAGACCCACCAACAGCTCACCGCAGACAAACTGTTTCCATCTACATGGGGACCGACAAGCCACAGCTGCAGCCAGCAAGGTCTTTGCGACTCTTACATGAGGTCTTACACTCTACCCAAGTCTCCTGCGATGGGACTTAGTAATTAGAAGACATATGCTTTAAAGGCTGCGATTAAGAAATTTTGAAACAAATTGTATGGTTTTTTTTTCCCCATTCTGGTTTTATAAACCCCTCTCTGCCCTTATTAATCAGAGAATGCCAATGTTTTATCCAAAATCTAGGTTACCGATTAGGACATTATTTTGAATGCTTCTTTTCCTGTGTAGACATCTTACTTTATAAAACAGCTATTAGGCAGGCTCAAGTGCTGAGAAAAATCTAAATATACCCAAAACCTTCACACTATTATTTTTTCTTTCATCTGAATCTGAATAAGCTCTTCCTGAACCAGATGCAGAGTTGCTTGTTTCTTTGGTTTTGTTGCTTGTTTTTCTACTTCTTTTGATGGGTAGGAGTTTCCTGGTACTTTTAATTTCATGGGAAAAAAGGGAAACATTCTTGCATAACATCTTTGGTTAATATCCATGATTGAATTTAAACGGTCATTTAAATCACAACTGTAGAATGATACCCTACTTGTCAAAACAACAATGCAGTATCTAAAACCCATAATATAATTGCACAGATATTGGGTAAAAAACCCGAGATCAAATTAAAACAAGGTATTGAATAAGAACTGAAAAATCAGCATTTCTACTAATGGCAAATATTTCCTCACTTGATGGAGCTACAAAATGATCATCTCAACTCCTTAGAGAAGGCCAGAGCAAGATCCTGTAAGAAACAATTCTGGTCAACTCTTAGGAAAGCTCTATTGGTGGAACTGAATGACCAATAAGAATCTGGTTACTCAATTTAAAGTGATGTCAGGATCTTTAACTCTAGGACAAGAATATTCAAAGGTGGGAAAAATTTAAATGATTTCCTATTGCTATGTTTACTTGTATAATCTTTACATTAAAGAAAGTATTGGATAAAACAGAATTTCTGATGTATTAACAAATTTCTACATCAATGAAACAGTAGAGTGCTCAAATATTTTACTAGAATTAAATGTACTGATACTGGTAAATGTGTACTCATACACTTAATGAGACATTCAATTAAACAGTAGAATAGACATGTGATATTTGCTCAATAAATGTTAAATTTTTCCCCCACTAAATCAACTTATTAAAATGAAAATTGGTAAACAAAGGAAAAGTTCCAGTCATTTACTTTGTCTTTTCTTTAGCAACCAAACTTCAGAGTAACAAAATAAATGGTGGTAATTACTTTCTAAAATATAAAAACAGAGATTATATGATAGTGGTTACACAAATTTATACACAAGACAAAATTGCATAAAACTATACACATACACACACACTCAAGCAAATAAGTGCATACAAAACTGGTGAAATCTGAATAGTGTATGGATTGTATGAATGTCAATGTCATAGATTTGATATTATACTCTAATTGTGTAAGATATTACCATGGGGAAAACTGAATGAAGGGTACCAGGGAACTACCTGTACTTATTAATTTTGCACTTTTATGTCAATCTATAAGCATTGCAACATAAAAAGTGAAAAAAAAAAGAGGTTAACAGAAGATAGTGTATTCTCTTGGTATTAGCACTAGCTATCTTCTTTTCACTTTCTTATGTCTCAACTACACTACCCTCTCTCTAAAGTCAAATTCTGTTATATTCTTTAATAAAATATTCATTCCACCTCAGAAATAGTAAATTCATGGCACCTGGGTGGCCCAGTAGGTTAAGCACCTGACTCTTGATCTCAGTCCAGGTCTTGATCTCAGGGTCATGAGTTCGAGCCCCACACTGGGTGTAGAGCCTACTTAAAAAAAATAGTAAATTCAGAGATGGTGGATGTGCTAAATGTTTTCAAATCAAAGCTCATGGAAGTCATTGCTCATCTTTATAACACTGTTTCTTGATGAATCTGGACTTGAATTGATTATAATTGGTACACAATAAGAAGTTCACTCTTTTTCTGTGCTTCAAAATAAACTTTTACATGTTGATCAGTGGTAGACTCATTCATAAAGACCATTTTAAGAAAAAAATAAAGGAAATAAAACAAACAAACAAAAACTAAAAATTATTGAAAGGGGTCAACAATTTCCCAAAGTTCATCTTTCTAGAAATTTAGTGCTTTAGATTTCCTTTAGATGATCATTACTATTCATTTTGTTTTGAGTAAAGTTGACCCCACTCCAGTGTCCAAATTAGACCCCAACTGATTCAAACCAATCAATGTGTCTTATCCACTAGCCACAGTAATTTGCATATGGCCTAGTCAGTGTCAACAAGATGGAGAGGGATCCTTGGATGACTCTCTCAAGAATGTGAGGAAAATAAGCTAGAAACAGAAGAGTTTATTTTATGTTGTTCTAGTTATATAAATTTAAGAAATGGGCAAAACTAAACTATGGTTTGCATTTGAGGTTAAGATAGTTTTGGAGTCAAGATGGTGATGATATCCAGAAGGAGAAAGAGAGTAGTAGTACCAGTTTAAGTGAGGAAAGATCTTGGGGGTGCTGGAAATGGTCTATTTCTTGATGGGGGTGGTAGTTGCAGGTCTTGCCTTTGATAATCATTAGAATTTTTGCTTTTATTACTTTTCAAAATATATATTTTATTTAAAAAAATGGGAAGAAAATATGTGTGTTGAATTTTTTCCATCTTATTTAGGTATCAGTTTGAGGCATGTCTGTTATCTACTCTCACTGTAACCACAGTTCTGTATTTCCAAGTCCAATTTATCCTACAAGCTCATGCTCAAATTTCAATTTTATTTTATTTTATTTTATTTTTTTTAAAGATTTTTATTTATTCATTTGCGAGAGAGACGGAGAGAGAACAAGCAGAGGGAGAGGCAGAGGGAGAGGGAGAAGCAGGCTCCCTGCTGAGCAAGGAGCCCGATGCGGGACTCGATCCCAGGACCCTGGGATCATGACCTGAGCCAAAGGCAGACGCTTAACCATCTGAGCCACCCAGGCGCCCTCAAATTTCAATTTTAATATGAGTCCTTTCTTTTTCTTTCTGAAGTCATCTCTCCCTCCTCTGTTTCTCTGTTCTGTTCCAGAGTGGATTGGGAATAGATTCAAGGGCTACCTCCTTTGTAATGAAGCACAAATGAGAGAGAGCTGGGGTCTCCTGTGCTTGAGGATTGATTGAATTGGTGTATTGTTATATTTTAGAGTTTTAGTGTATTTCAGTTAGAGAGTAGAGATGAATCAATATTTTCCAAACTGAGTGTCACACATTTTCCTTTGGGTGACATTGAAAAACACTTCAAGATTAAGCTGAATGTTTTTGATTTGATTGTTAGGTTATTGAATGAACATTTGAACAAATTATCTGGTTGTTCCTTGTACCTTAAAATAGTTATTATAAAACTGACATAAGGTGCCTTACCAAATTACGTGAATAGCATAAAATTCAGGTTTCTGGGAAAAGGTTAAGATACTCTTATGAAAATTTACAATGAATAAAAATAGACCATTATGAAATATTAAAATACAGACACCTGTGTTCCTATGAAAATAAATTGTTTTAATTATGAATAAAAATACGTATTCTTACCAGATGGTGTTTCATTTAAATAAAGTGATTAGGTTCATGTTTCATACTTTAGGTGATTGGAGATAAAATAGGTAATCATAATTCTAACATGTGGCTTTAAAATAGAGTAGAATTTCATTTTATCCATTGTTTTATTCAACAACCAATTAAACTTGTTTTGAATCATAACAATTTTAACTCATTTATACCATTTGTTTTAAAATAATGGGGCTTTTTTGCATCTCTGAAATAAGATGTGGAGCCATATTAGAGGTATGAATATAAAAACTAGTCCATCCTTTTAAGAAAAAAAAGTTCTTGCTATGGCTGCATTTAAAACTTTTGCTGACTTTAGAAACTATAAAAAAAAAAAAAGAAGATAGCAGGAAGGGAAAAATGAAGGGGGCAATATCGGAGGTGGAGACGAACCATGAGAGACTATGGACTCTGAGAAACAAACTGAGGGTTCTAGAGGGGAAGGGTGTGGGGGGATGGGTTAACCTGGTGATGGGTATTAAAGAGGACACGTACTGAATGGAGCACTGGGTGTTACACGCACACAATGAATCATGGAACACTACATCAAAAACTAATGATGTAATGTATGGTGATTAACATACCATAATAAAAAAAAATTGTGGTAAAAAAAACTAATGGTGTAATGTATGGTGATTAACATAACATAATAAAATTTTAAAAAATAAACTATAGACATACGCACATGCTTTATTCACAAAGTTTCATTAAATTCAAATGTCCCAAGATGGGACATCTAATTACTTAGGAAGAAAGTGTTGCTTAAGATATTTATGTTCTGATGTCTCGTAAGATGAGTACAGTTTGGTGGTGATTTATAAACCATAAGTGAATGGGCAGAAAGAGAGGGAGAGGAAGAGGAAGAGAAATGAGTCATATGATTACTTGCTTATTATAAGAGAAAATCATGTTGGAGCATGAGGTTAAATAGCGGAGTCTGATGGCATTCATTTACTTTACTCAAAATGCAATGTGCCCAGATTTGCATAGGCAAAAATAAATCTGTGACTCTTTGTGTAATTGGGGCTGCAGGGACTGGGATTTATTTTATATGTTCCACTGTGTTTCTAACCAGGGCTTTATGAACTCCCTACCATCTTAGGTCAGACATTCACTTAGTACTTGGTTTTGGGAGAATGGCTCCACTTTCTCCCATAATTTGTTAAGTGTCAGGTAGTTCTGGTGCTCTTCTGAAGTCTTTTTTTGAGTTTAACCTCAGGTAACACCAAGGCAGTTTTGTAAAATTGCCCTCAAGGTAGAGCCTCAGGGTGTGAAATTTGAGACAAGAAAACAAAGGAAACAGGATAACAATTTTTTTTTTTTAAGATTTTATTTATTTGACAGAGAGACACACAGTGAGAGAGGGAACACAAGCAGGGGGAGTGGGAGAGGGAGAAGCAGGCTTCCCGCAGAGCAGGGAGTCCGATGCGGGGCTCGATCCCAGGACCCTGGGATCATGACCTGAGCGGAAGGCAGACGCTTAACGACTGAGCCACCCAGGCGTCCCCAGGATAACAATTTGACAGGATAAAAAAATCTACCTAGATTCCCAGTAAACTCAAAGGATGAAAACCATACATGTCCTGTTTTCCAAATGATGTTTTAAGATGACTTTGATATTCACATATTAAAAAAAAAATCCCACTCATTTTCTTTTATGATAGTCAAAGGGTTTGCATTACACATGTACTGTGGTAATTTCCTGTGTTGTGGTTCCTGGAACATTTTAGAAGCTAGAGACTTTACTGCTTCTTGTTCATATGATACATTCACCAATAGAAGATTCAAGAACATTGTTCAAATAAATAATTTTTCTCTTTTTTTCTTTTAAATTTCTTCATGCATGACTTCTGGATTGTTTAGCTTCCGGCTCAGCTCTGTGAACCAACACAACACCATCCTTCTTGATTAAGCACACGTTGTGCCTTGTCGGCATCGATACTGGATCATTTCTCATGGCAGGTATGTGAGGCCCGAGTCATAAAATTTAAAAAAATGAAATGAAACAGAAAAGGCATCTCAGGGATATGGCTAATTTCAGGGCAGTGTTTTATAGGAAAAAGTAGACATTTTTAGGCTTTCTATGTATCAGCGCTTTCCACTTCTGATTCTTTATCTGTAACTTAGAAATGATTTTGTGAAGATTTTCCAGCAGGTTTAAAGAGTGGCTTCTGACAGGGATAGCTCTAAACTCTGAATGTAAACTGAATTTACCAGGTTAAATTATGAACAACATAATGCTAGCACCAAAGTAAATAGAGAATGCCAAGTATTAGTGACAATGCTTACAAGTGTTTTTTAAAAATTTACCATTTGTGCTGTGACACCCCAAATCACCTAGATTAATAGTTTGACACATTGGACTGTCTGTTAGTGGCTCTTTGGGAGTATGCTAATGTTAATGCCAAATCTCCTAACATTAAATTATTTTAGGGTAAATGCCAATAAGCAGTAATTTTTGGTATGAAAAAGCATAATGTTCTTGTAAAAAATGGTTGCTTATATATCATAATTTAATGTACTGTGAAATGAATCCAGGTCCCCAAGGTATTACCCATACATCACACCAGGTCTGGAGTGCTCCTATGTCTTATCTTCCCTACAAAAAAAACCTCTACAAAGCTACAAGCAGCCAGATATTTCTTAGGTAGAGAATGCACTAAGATGAATAGAAGGGCACATTTCCAAGTATACTATTGTGGCAATGACAGAATTTGCTAAGTAAAAGACTCTGGGTAAACAAACTTTCATTTGATTTCTGACTTGGATACTTACTAGCTTTGGTATCTGGAGAAAATAACATTATTAATGGACCTTAAGTTTTCTTTTTTTTTAATTTTATTTTATTTTGTTATGTTAGTCACCATACATCATTAGTTTTTGATGTAGTGACCTTAAGTTTTCTTATCTACTTAATGGGAATCATATTATCTTGTGATTCTTGTTGAGAAAATAAATACCTGTTATGTAAGCCCATAAAACACAACCTGATGCCTGCTGATGTCTTCTTACTCCAGATCCCTAAGCTTCTTTGTGGAATTAAGAAATAAATGGTAAGTCCACTTTATGGGGACAGGACTGGTAAAGGAGAAAAGTTATAGATAATCTCAGTAATAAATAAATTACACCACATAAAAATTTGGGTATTGGGGCGAGTTCTGATGGGAATATTTTCATTTTCCAGTGTTTCATTGGCAAGATGATTGGGTTATCAAATCAAAGAATGTTTTAGATTCTCTCTCACCATGTTGCTTTTAAGATCTTCAGCTCCTGCCTTTGTTCTTTAAATAACCACTGTATCTCTCTTTCACTACAGGTTCTCAGACCACTCCATGGAATTTGATTTCTGGGATCTTAGGAGTAATCTGCCTTTTTTTGATGGCTACTATGGGAATTTTGTTGAAAGATTGTAAGTTTTTCTAGGCAAGTTTGTATAAAGACCATAACTGTGGTGAAACCATTTAATACAAAGGTTTCATTTTATTAATGTGTAATATTTTATTATTTCATAAGCTTGTATCTAATGAAGTAAATTTTTAATCATTTCTTACAGTATATCCTAAACAAAGTATTCAGCCAACATTGTCTCCAGATGCAATCACAGAACTCCAGAAAGGTAGGTTCCATACTTTGGAAAACCTTAGTGTTGGTAGAGGATGAAATAGACAGTTTCTTGTTTTTCTCACACAGAGCATAATGGAATAGTACACTTGGTAATGCAAGTTTACCTACTAATTGTAGGATAGTAACATTTCATTATTCTCTAATGTAAAATGCATTAAATTACATTGAACATGGATCATTTACATATTTAAGTCATAAGGAAAATATTAGCCTGAAATGACATTTTTTTTCCTATATGAGTGCTCATGTTTAAATAACAAATATAAGTTACAGTAAATACTATGGTTAATCTTAATTACCTGCTGGTTTGCTCATAGCTCATACTTTTATATCTCTTTACCTTTGCTTCTGCTTCTTGCATGTCTCAGAATATAGTGCACAGATTTCTGTTATTTTAAACCTTACTTATCCAGTGAAAGCCAGCTCAAAGTCCAATTTTTAAGGTATTTTTTGCAAATGGTCTCCAAATTGTCTCACCATCTTCTGTGATCATAGTTATTTATCTTTTTCCCCTTTGCATTTTTTCCATCCGTATTGAGATATTATTGACATATAATGCTGTGTAAGTTTAAAGTAATCAACAGGTTGATTTGATACACTTATATGTTGCAATATGATTACTACCATAACATTTACTAATACCTCTATCATGTCACATGATTACCATTTCTTTTTTTATGGTGAGAACATTCAAGATCTACTTTTTTAGCAACTTGCAGTGTATAATACAGTATTGCTAACTATAATCATAACTGTGTGCATTAGATCCCCAGAACTTATTCACCTTCTAACTGGAAGTTTGTCCCCTTTGACCAACATCTCTTCATTTACCCCACTCTCCAGCTCCTAGTAACCACCATTCCACCCTACACTTCAGAACCATTCACTTGACAAAGATTTGAGTGCCTACCATGTGTCTTGACTTTTATCACTGAGGATAGTAAATGTTCAAGACCCATCACTGGTAGACTGTAGTATTAGACTTCAAGCTAATTGTTTTATTTATCTCTATTTTGAAAATAAAATATCCAAACATCAGAATTCTCCAATTTGTGCTATATTCTTCTCTGACTCGGGAAATATGCTAAAATATTTCCCTTTAAATATCTCTTTAATCTAGTTTATTCCTATTTACACAACAGAGCTCAATTTGGGGTCACTTCTTCAAAAAGGTTCTTTAGCCACCCTCCAATTTATACTCCGCTACCCAATGTTTTAACATACTGACTTATTCTTGTGTATACTTACCAAAATTATCATTAAATATAATAGATAAATGATTGGAAATTATATAGTTCTGACTCTATATCTCGAATATAATCTCTATTAGGAAAAAGGGTTATGTCTGACTTGTTCACATTAATAGCCCCTGAACTATAGTATGTGTAGTAGATTCTCAAAGAATATTTGTGGAAAATAGTGAAGAAATAACAAATGATTTTTGAATGAGTAAATAGCATTGAAAAAATTGAATGTCATAAGTCATGTTTTTTTTTTTCTCTTAGGCTCTAACTGTTGTTCTTGCCCAAAAGGGTGGATTGGGTACCACTGCAACTGCTACTTCTTTTCTGGTGAATTAAAAACCTGGGAAGAGAGTCGTGATTTCTGTGCTTCTCAGAATTCCAGTCTACTTCAGATTGAAAACGGAGATAAATTGGCATGTATTTAATTCTGGTTTCCTACCTTTTCTTTGACCTAGGAAAATATGCTACCTAAGTAAGCTGAATACTTTTGTTTGTCTTTAATTATAGTAAGTGGATTGTTATTATTTGAACTAATGACTTACTAATTTGCTATATCTTGAAACAATCATTATAAAATCTACATAAAATTTCTCAAAGATTTATATTATAGGAATAAAAATCAAGTTACATTCCAGATAAAGCACAAGGAACATTTTAGAGATAATTCAAAGAACGAATAATAGGCCATTATTTTTATTCAAAGACTAATAAAATAACTTCATAATTTTTAGTTCATTAATTAAATTTATAATATTTTTTGTAATTATATCTTTTGTCATCACTCTGGGATATAATGTGTGATAAGTACAGAGAGTATGATCAAAAAATTACCCAATTTAAGAAAAAGTGAAAAATTTCTATAGCTGCATGAAGAACCTGTCCCGAGTATAAGTTAAGTAGACTATATCTATGAAATATATCCTCAAGATACTGTTGATGTGGGATCAAATTTGATAATCTTCTTTGAAGGAGGTGTTCCATGAAAACTCTTACTTCCCTCTAATGTCTTATTCCTTTAAGAAGTGATATTTTGTGGCATTTATTTCTATATCTTAAATGAATATTTGTGGAAATTAGTGAATAAATAACATAAGGAAGAAAAGGAAGAAATATGAGGCATGTGACTATACTTTCTAAACTGGACATTAAAAATTATTTCAGTTTGTGTGATTAAAAAGCTAAATCTGATGCTGACACTTTCTTCAAAGTACATTATTCCCAGAATAGATTCAAGTTTGATTAATGTGTTTGTCTTTGTTTCCAATCAGCATTTTATGAGCTCCAGTAAATATTATTACTGGATTGGACTCTCTTACCATAAAGAATGTGATACCTGGCTGTGGGAAGATGGCTCCAGTGTCTCCCAAGATCTGTAAGTTTCTGGCAGCCAAGTTTCCTTTTAGTTCTTTCTTTCTTTTTTTTTTTTAAGGTCTTTTTAGTTGAGTTTTTTTTTTAAAGATTTTATTTATTTGACAGAGAGAGAGAGAGAGACAGGGAGAGCACAAGCAGGGGGAGCAGCAGAGGGAGAGGGAGAAGCAGGCTTCCCGCTGAGCAGGGAGCCTGATGCGGGGCTCGATCCCAGGACCCTGGGACCATGACCTGAGCCGAAGGCAAACGCTTAACGACTGAGCCACCCAGGTGCCCCTCTTTTTACTCTTTTATGAGTTTATCTATAGATCTCACCAGAGACTGTAACATTTGGGAGCACTGTAGCTAGGATAACCTGTTTAAGGCATGAAAATACAGAAAAGAAAGGAGATCTAACAATTTTAGCTCCACCTAGATCATCCAAATTTATGCTCAACTGACATGAAGTTAGTGTACTTGTGACCATTAAACAGCTTTTGACTTTTTTTTTGCTTTGTATAAGCACTTGGATGAGTATGTGCATATACGGATGCTTACCTTCACAGAAGCTCTCCAGGGAAAATAACATATTTATTATTTTTTTTACTCTTCTTGAGCCTGTTATTTTCAGTATACTCCCATGTTTCAAATATTCTGAGGTTATTTTCTGTATATTTGTAATCTTTAGTTCTCATTTTCATTCATAAACATTGGATGTGCAGCATCAGACAATGACGAATCTTATGCTTGGATTTGTTTTCCCAGGCTAGATTATCCAGTACATTTTTAAACAAAATAGAGGTATACCATATATCAAAACCATTAATAACAACAGCAAAAACACAAAATCCCTGGCCTTAATGCTGTTGATTATTGGGGCAATAGCTGAGTTTTTGTAATACTGTGCTCTGAAATTGTGAAAACATGGCTCTTGAATAAAAATCAATTGACTCAATATATTAATATCTCATTCAAGTGCTTTAAAAAATTCTATCATTTAATAAAAAAACACAATCCCTAGATATTCTCATTTCCTTTTCTCATAGTTAACATTTTATTTTTCATTACAGATTGCCATTAGTTCAAAAATTAAGTCCGGAGAAATGCGTAATGTATAACGCAAGAGGAAGTGTTTTGGATGAACGCTGTGGCAATAAATATCGTTTTATATGTAAACAAAAAATTATTTAGTGTTTCTTGGAGTGGAAGGGGTGGGTGGTGAAGATTCAGTAGTATAAGGACATGACTTTACCTCTTATATTATTGCTAATTATCTACTTCTGGGATCTGTAAAATGTTTCAAATCATATCTTGTGATACAATTTCATATATTTGAAATAATGTTTTAAAATTGGTGAAATTTGTGCACCTATATCTGTAATAACAATGCATCAAGGTAAAAAATTTCAGGACTATTGTGATTTAATGCATATGTTCAATATTAAATTTAATATATTTTATGCATATATTCTTGTAAATTTTCTTTGCAGTAATTCAAATAAAATAATTTGCATCAAATGACCTATATCAATGTCATTTAAGTTCTTTGTAAGGCATAGTAAATTGGAAGTCCCATCTTCATTTTACTTTTCTGGAACTTAGTTCTTTCTAGATATCTATATATCTGTATGTTTTAATTCAGAGCTTAAAGTGTCGTATGACAGCTTCCTCATGTGTATCATCAGACTTTAGAGGGGAACATATTTGTGTTCTTCTCTTGATAGTCCTGAGTTCTATAGAATAATTTTAAATCTTTGTCCAAATAGTGGTTCCCATGTGATTGTTTTTAGATTTTGCAAGGGTAAATGGAATCCAAGCCTGATCACATAAATTTGCAATACTTATTTTTCTATCTTACACATCTTTCTTGCTTTATGGTTATCCACCAGTAAAAAGTCACTGAGATGTAAATTGAAGATCTTAATCTCTAATCAACCCCAAGCCTTTTTCCTAAAAGTTAGGTGTGAAATACTGAACAATTCCCTTTTTCTGTCGGGGGAGGGAGCAACCCATTTAACTGAGGGGTTCTGACTGTGTCAGAGAAGGGTGGGAACATAGTACGGTCTGATGTCTGTGACCTGGATGGGGTTTTCCTAATATCACAGATATCAAAAGCCAATTCCCTTTTTTAAAACTATTGCATATACATCTTTAAAAATTTATATTGACACATCTTTTTGTTTTATATTTCAATTAAGTTATAATAATTAAGAACCTCAATTTGATTTTTAATAAAGAGCCAGGAGGAGAAAAAGCCCTGTGTGTTTTAGTTCTTAAAATATAAGTATAATAAGGGGCGCCTGGGTGGCTCAGTGGGTTAAGCATCTATCAGCCTTGGGCTCAGGTCATGATCCCAGGGTTCTGGTATAGAGCCCCACGTCAGGTTCCTTGCTCAGCTTCTCCCTCTCCCTTTGCTGCTACCCCTGCTTGTGCTCTCTTGCTCTTTCTCTCTCTGTCAAATAAATAAATAAAATCTTAAAAATATATATAAGTATAATAAGACCACTCTTCACATTCTCGTATGAAGATTAGGAAAAATGCACTTAAGTTATGTTATGAAGACTACAAGACAATCTAAATCAAATGTTTAACTTGGACTAAGAGGACACACATTATACTTTCTGGATATTTAAACTGTTTTGGCTTTGGGGCGCCTGGGTGGCTCTGTCGGTTAAGTGTCTGACTCTTGATTTGGCTCAGGTCATGATCTCATGGTCTTGGGATCAAGCCCCATGTTGGGCTCTACACTCAGCAGGGGGTCTGCTGGAGATTCTCTCTTTCCCTCTCCCTCTGTCCCTCCTCCCCACTCTCTAAAATAAATAAATAAATATCTCTAAAATGTTTTGGCTTTGTTGTCCATGTAAATTAAAAATAGTATATTTTTAATGAAATTAAAAAATAGAGATAAACATAATGAAAATTAATAGTTTTCCATCCCAACTATCCCATCTCCCTGTTCTCTTCCCATAAGGCGATTTCCTCTTGGTTTTTTGTTTGCTTTTCTATTTGGGGTGGTTTTCTCTGAAGTGAACCAAGGATGGTCTATTTTTTATAATTTTGTCCAGAATGAATCTCAAGTGTTTTCATTTAGCCACAGCCAAGTATACCTTCAAATTGTTACTTTTCATATCATCACCCTATGAGGTGCCCAGAGCCCTATCTGCCTTTATTCTGAGAACTCATGAACATTCATTAAGATTGCAAGAGCAATGAGGAAACAGAAGGTGCTAAATATGATGAATTAGATCTAATTTCAGAGAGTCATCTATGTAAAAAAAATTGTCTCTACTGAGAGAGGAAAATTCCTGTAGCCTCCCATTATAGCTTAGGTGGTTTTTTCAATTCCCATATAATTTCAGGATATTTATGATGGAAACTCCTGGATTGAAAAGAAGATACTAGTCCTCCACATTAGGGTGCCTTTCTCACAGCATGATCCCATCATATTAGTGACACTGAGTCCATGACCATTAGACCCATTTTATTTTAATTAGTCTTCCTCCTACTCTTACCTGCATACGGCCTTCCTTCATCTTAAAAATATCTTTGTCATCGTTGGGATAGGAAAGACTTCTTTTATATAAAGGTCTTCCTATTAAATATCTCTTTTCTCTTCTAACGTGATTTCTGATATATTTTTTTGGGGAGAAATGTTATTTTTCTTTTGTTCTTTTTTTTTGTTGTTGTTATGAAATGGGCTAATGCACATGGAAGGATCTAGATGAGTGAATATCTCAGTCTTGAATGTGAAACTAATGAAAGAAGGTGAGGGAATGTCCACCCCCCCAGTAACAAAATAATATTGCCAAGAGTTAGCTTATCCTTCCTTAATTTTATCCTGTTACTTAAGTGTATTACTCTGAATGTATTGGTGCATGACAAATTATGATAAATTTAGAAACTTAAAACAGCACATGTTTGTATGTCATAGTATCTATGGATCAGGAGCTGAGCATGGCTTAGACCTTAGCTCAGGGCTTCACAAGGCTAGAATCAAAGTCGTGGCCACATTGAATTCTCATCTAAAACTGAGTCCTCTTCCAAGTTTATTCAGGCTGATGGCAGAATTTAGTTCCTTGTGGTTGTAGAACTGAGACCCTTGCCTCCCAGTGGCTGCCCCTCTTTATAGATGGTCACACCGTGGATGCTTGCTTCTTCAAGGCCAGAAGGAAAGCACTCCTTTCTCTCTCACCTCTAGAGTCTTTTTTAAGTATGCAACTGATTAGGTCAGCTGTACCCACAATATTTTCTTTTTGATTAACTGAAAATTGATTAATTTAGAACCTTTGTTACATCTGAGAAATAGCCTAATCTTTCCATTTAACGTAATCTAATCACAAAGCAACATCCCATCATCTTCATAAATCCCACTGAAATTCAAGGGCACATGATTATACATATGTACACCAGGGCATGGGAATTTTGAGGTCATCTTAGAGCTGCCTACCATACCAACATATTCCTTAAAAATATGCTGTAAGTGCTGCTACATAGTTTATTGAATTTAAACATTGCCTTTTGATTCCTGGTAAGATAACTAAGAATTGAATTCATATATGCCAGGACAAATAATACTTTAAAAATTTTTTTCCAATGTATTAATTCTTAGTTCCTCTACTACTGACATCTAAGTTTGCTTAAAGACAAAGTTTTTGTATAGCTGGATTGAGACAGCTCTTTGCTTATCTCCAGGGATGCTTGTGAGTTGATTTTTGACTCTTGGCCATGTAGGGCAGTGAGCTAGCTAACTAAGTAACTAAGCCAGTTAACATAAAAACTAACTAGCATAAAAACTAATGGTAAGTTTTTTAAAAGTTCAAACTTCCTGTGTGGAACCTAGAACCAATTTGTTTATTTACAACATACTTGAGATAATTAGTTATATTTCCTGTCTCTACCATATAACCAGACTATGCAGGAAACTTCTGTCTGAGCTCTCCTAAAACCAAGTTTTTGCATATAAGAATCAGCACAAATATCAGCAGTTTTATTCAGAGATGAATCATGCCTTTGTAGAAGTAAGAACATTGGGAAGCTTTTTCCTACATGGTTTTTTGGTCCCCAACTGCTTATTTGAATTTTCTCCTGCTGTATTATATTATGTGCCTTTTTAAAAAGCCTTATATGGGTATGCTTACTAAAATCTTATGATTTCTTTCAATTATCTAAACCTGGAAATCTTTGGAACATTTATCTTTTTTTAAGATTTTATTTATTTATTTGTCAGATAGAGAGCACAAGCTGGGGGAGTAGCAGGCAGAGGGAGAAGCAGGCTCCCCGCTGAGCAAGGAACCTGATATGGGGCTCAATCCTAGGACCCTGGGATCATTACCTGAGCCAAAGGCAGACAGTTAACCAACTGAGCCACCCAGGCGCCCCTCTTTGGAACATTTAAACCCCCTTTTGCATTTCCATAATTTTGGACTTTTTGAATTTTTTCTCTTTATGTTTTAGTGTAGGAGTTAGAAAGTCTTCTCTGAAGAACTGGATAGTAAATATTATCAACTTTGTCGGCCAATCTCTGTTCAACTATTCAACTCCGCCATAGTAGTGCAAATGAAGACATTGATAATACATAAATGAATGGTTTGGCTGTGTTACAAAAGAACTTTATTTATAAAAACAGATGGTGGGGTAAATTTAGTCTGTAGGTCATAGTTTGCCAACCCCTGCCCAAATGGCTAAAATGAGAATATGTAGGCACAAACCCTACTCTCCACTTTGCCTTATCACATCTTAGCAGTTGTAAATGTACTTATTAATTTTACTGTACAAAACCAGTTGTGTCTTTTCAGTTCATTGTAAAAGGTAAAAATCCATAAAGTATATGTGTCAGTCAACCTGCAGTGTGTCTGCCAATGATCTTATCTTCTGGTGTACATACCTTTGTATAATTTCCTTCCACATTGTACCAGGGTTGATCTGTGTCACCAATAGAATACAGTGGGAATCATAATATGCCACTTCTAAGGCTAAATCATAAAAGATAGCATGGCTTCTTCCTCTCTTCTCTCTCGCACATCACTTGATATAGGGGATGCCAACTACTGTATCATGAGAAACCCTGTTGCAAGGACAATGTGACAACGAACTAAAGTATTTTATGTATAGTGAGCAAGGAGACCAAGTCCAGCGTCAGGTAATGAGACTTCCTCTTCCTTGACAGCTTCTAACTCTCCAGCCTTAGACAAACCTTCAGACGACATAGTCCCAGCCAGCATCTTGATGGAAACCTCATGAGAAACCTTGAACCAAATTCATTCTGGTAAGTTGTTCCAAGATTCCTAACCCTCAGAAAGTGTGTGATATAATACCTGTTTATTTTTAAGCTACTAAGTGTTGGAATAATGTATTACATAGCAATAGATATTTCAGATTTTGGTACCAGAAGAAACCATAAAGAAACAAACAGAGTACTTGAACCATGACAGTGGATGGAAGCTGGGAGGCCTGGAAAGACCAAAGCCTTCTGCCTGCACCTTTTTTCCCCTCCCACGCCCAGCCTGAGCCCCCGCCAGCTGGCAAGTCCAAGGCAGGCTTTCTTGCCTTCATTTTTAGAGACACTTTTCCATTCACTGTAAATTTACTTAATTTTTTAAAAGATTTTATTTATTTATTTGAGAGAGAGAGAGAGAGTGCGTGAGAAGCAGGCTCCCCCCTGAGCCAGGGGCTCAAAGTGAGGCTCCATCCCAGCACCCTGGGATCATGACCTGAACCAAAGGCAGACGCTTAACCAACTGAACCACCCAGATGCCCCTACTCACTGTAATTTTAATTGTTCACTTTGGAAAATTTGGGAACCAAAAACCAGATACAAGCAAAAAGTGAATATGTGTATATGACACATGTCTGTACACATAAATTAGTACACATGTGTATATGCAGGGGTTAATGTTTGTCCACCCTTTATTGTGAAATACAACACACTTACAGTGCATGAAGCAGAAGGCGTGTAGTTTAGCCAATAGTCATCACATGCCTGCCATGCCACTGAAGACCCCAGAGACGGTCCTTTGGGATCACCCGCTATGCTGTCCAGTGGCCCCCATCCTGATTCTGGGCATACCATTTCCTTGTTGTTCTTTGTAGTTTATAAATATGTATCCCTCAACAGGTTAGTCTGGCTTAATTTTGAGCTGTATGTGAATAAAACGTCCCATTTATATTAAAAAAAAAATGATGGAAGGTTTCTAGTGAGGGCTTACAGGAGAAGTGAGAAACATGTTTTAGAAACTGGAGTAAGAAGAATTCTTACTGTTCAGTGGCATCAAGTTTAGCATCACTGTAATATGTGGAATGTAGAAAATGTACCTAATAAATTGAGTGAACAAGCTAAAGTTATTTCTAGCCAGATTGTTGAAGATAGGGCCTAGTTTCTTCCTCTTGCTTATATTACAATGCAGTAGGAGACCCATTAGCTAAGGAAAGACCTTTAAAACAAGGAGCCAGAGCTCACTGGTTTTGAATATATATACACACAATGGACTATTATGTAGCCATCAAAAAAACTGAAATCTTGCCATTTGCAACCACATGGATGGAACTAGAGGGTATTATGCTGAGCGAAATAAGTCAATCAGAGAAAGACAAGTATCATATGATCTCACTGATATAAGGAATTCTTAATCTCAGGAAACAAACTGAGAGTTGCTGGAGTGGTGGGGGTGGGAGGGATGGGGTGGCTGGGTGATGGATATTGGGGAGGGTATGTGCTAGGTGAGCGCTGTGAATTGTGTAAGACTGATGAATCACAGACCTGTATCCCTGAAACAAATAATACATTATATGTTAAAAAAAAAAAAAGAGGATAGTAGGAAGGGAAAAATGAAGGCGGGGAATCGGAGGGGGAGACGAACCATGAGAGACTATGGACTCTGAGAAACAAACTGAGGGTTCTAGAGGGGAGGGGGATGGGGGGATGGGTTGGCCTGGTGATGGGTATTAAAGAGGGCACGTACTGCATGGAGCACTGGGTGTTATATGCAAACAATGAATCATGGAACACTACATAAAAAAATTAATTAATTAATTAAAAAAATACAAGGAGCCAGAGCTCACTGGTTTTAAAGATTCTCAAGCTTCTTCAAAGGTCAAAAAAAAAAAAAAAAGCTAAAATTAACACGGATTCTGAGTGAAGATCAAATCCAGGGTGCTCTCAGAGAAGCACAGTATAAAGCAAAAGCTATGGGTATAACTGTACAATTCTCTGTTAAGGTTACAGAAAGAGCAAAGGTGGTGCCTCAGTTCAGTAAAACAAAAGATTTATACCTCAACTAGCTTTCTAGGAAGCTTCAAATTTTCCTCAGTCATCTCAGCAGGAGCTCTCTGCAGAGAAACTCAAAGAGATGTATGTGTTTGGGCTTTTGGGAATGAAGTGAAGCCCAATAAAATGAATAGGAAACTCCAAAACATTTTTAAAATAATTATATCAGCAGAGCATGGCTAGTTTGATAAAAAAAAAACAACAAAGAAATCTTGCCATTTACAAGGACATGGATGGAACTGGAGGGTATTATGCTGAGCAAAGTAAGTCAATCAGAGAAAGACATGTATCATATGACCTCACTGATAATGAGGAATTCTTAATCTCAGGAAACAAACTGAGGGTTGCTGGAGTGGTGGGGGGTGGGAGGGATGCGGTGGCTGGGTGATAGACATTGGGGAACGTATGTGCTATGGTGAGCGCTGTGAATTGTGTAAGACTGTTGAATCACAGACCTGTAGCTCTGAAACAAATAATACATTATATGTTAAAAAAAAAAAAAGAAGAAGAAGAAGAAGATAACAGGAGGGGAAGAATGAAGGGGGGGAAATCGGAGGGGGGAGATGAACCATGAGAGACTATGGACTCTGAGAAACAAACTGAGGGTTCTAGAGGGGAGGGGGGTGGGGGGATGGGTTAGCCTGGTGATGGGTATTAAGGAGGGCATGTATTGAATGGAGCACTGGGTGTTATATGCAAACAATGAATCATGGAACACTACATCAAAAACTAATGATGTAATGTATGGTGATTAACATAACATAATAAAATAAAATTTAAAAAAAATCATGGCTAGTTGAGCTGAAAAGGACAGTGACAGTAAAAATGCATACATACACACAATACAAACACACACATACATATGTACAAACATACATAAATGGGAATCTTGGTGTCCCCAAATATTTGCAAGTAGAAAACACCTAAGAAAACTATGAAGCCACAAACAAATGCTGCCTTTAATTAAAAAGGAAGAATGATTCAGGGAGAGAACCAAGAACCTAGCAGTTTGGTCCAGGAGTTATGGAGAGATATTTTAGGGCAAAAGTAGGACTAAATCTTAATCAAGTATCCTTGGTATATTATTTTATATTATTATAACACCTATCAACTCAACCCTCCATCTATCGACATGTATCATCTATAGCACATTTTCTTTTTCCATTCATCTGTCAATGGGTATTTAGTGTGTTTCTACATCTTGGCTGTGGTGAATAGTGCTGCAATAAACATGGGAATGTTAATATCTCTTTTGATTCTGATTTCATTCTTTTGGATACATATTTAAAAGTAGGATTGCTGGATCATATAGTTTTATTTTTAATTTTTTGAGCACTCTCCATACTGTTTTCCCCAGCAGCCACACCATCTTGCATTCCCACTAAGAGTATACAAATGTTCCAATTCTTCCACATCCCGGCCAACACTTTTTTTCTTCTTTTTTTAATCTCTATTCTAACATGTATGAGATGGTATCTTGCTGTGGTTTTGATTTGCATTTCCATAATAATTAGTATTATTGAGCATCTTTTTATGTGCTGTAAATTTGTAAACGTTTTTTTAAAATTTATTTATTTTTTATTATTATGTTCAGTTAGCCACTGTATAGTACATCATTAGTTTTTTAAATTTTACTTTATTATGTTACGTTAATCACCATACATTACATCATTAGTTTTTGATGTGGTGATCCATGATCCATTGTTTTCGGATAATACCCAGTGCTCCATTCAATACGTACCCTCCTTAATACCCATCACCAGGCTAACCCATCCCCCCAACCCCCCTCCCCTCTAGAACCCTCAGTTTATTTCTCAGAGTCCATCGTCTCTTATGGTTCGTCTCCCCCTCCGATTCCCACCCTTCATTTTTCCCTTCCTGCTATCTTCTTCTGTTTTTTTAACATATAGTGTATTATTTGTTTCAGAGGTACAGGACATCATTAGTTTTTGATGTAATGTTCAATGATTCATTAGTTACGTAAACACCCCGTGCACATCACAACACGTGCCCTCCTTAATACCCATCACCCTGTTACCCCCTCCCCCTAACCTCTTCCCTTAAATTTGTAAATCTTCTTTAAAAAAATGTTTATTCAAAATTTAGCCTATTTTTTAATTGTTGTTAGTTTTTTTGGTATGGAATTATAATAATTACTTATCTATTTTGGAAATTAACTCTTTATCTGGTATATGGTTTGCAAATATTTTGTCTCATTTTATAAATTGTTTTGTCACTCTCCTGATGGTGTCCTTGATGTGCAGAAGGTTTTTAGTTTGATACAGCCCCACTTGTCTATTTTTGCTTGCTCACCTGTACTTTTGTGTCATATCCAAGAAACAATTACCAAGACCAATGTCTTGAAGGTTTTCTCCTATGTTTTATTCTAGGAGATTTATAATTTCAGGCCTTTTGGTTCAGTTTTTAATCCACTTTGTGTTGATTTTTGTGTATGGTATAAGCTACCATACTTTGCATGTGGATATCCAGTTTTCCCAACACCATTTGCTGAGGAGACAATCCTTTTCTCCATTGTGTATTCTTGGCACCCTGTCAAAGATCAGTTGACTGTACATGCCTGGATTTATCTCTGGGATCTTTATCCTGTCCTATTGATCTATGTGTCTGTTTTTATGCCAGTACCATATATCTCTGTAATATAATTTAAAATCAGGAAGTTTGATGCCTCCAGCTTTGTTTTTCTTGTGTAAGATTGCTTTGACTATTTAAGATCTTTTGTTAGTCCATATGAATTTTAGGATTTTTTTCTATTTCTGTACAAAATGTCACTGAGATTTTGGTGGGAATTGCACTGAATCTGAAAATCATTTTGAGTAATATGGACATTTTAACAATAGGGAGTCGTCTGATCTCACCAACCAGCCTGGCCAGATATTCTGCAGTACCTCCAAACTTTGTGCTAAGTTCAACCCTCTTTGTTCTTAGCAGCTCCAAGTCATCTAATGTATGCAAGTCTTCAGTGCTTTGGCATAAGGGACACTGAATCCAGTTCCTCAGGAAACCTCTGTAAAAGTTAGTTATCAGATGCTCTTTCCACTCTTTTACTCCCCAGGGAGAAGCTAGGAGCTGGAGGGTTTTGTCCACTCACTTTGTGTTGGGCCAGGGGGAGGATCTGTGGAGCTATGACAGCCTCCATCCCACACAATCATCTCTGTTCTCACTGGTACCAGGCAACCAGACTCTGCTGGGTCACATTAACACTTCAAGAGAGGCTAGAGAGAAGTCAATCCTATGGGAAGCGTCCCAGAAAGTTAGAACATTGGATGTGTAGTCCACTTCTTTTCCTTCCCAGGGAGAAGCTGGAAGTTGGAATTTTTTATTTTCTCACTCACTGCTGAGTGGGCTGTGAGGGCTATGAGACTATGATGACTACCAGCCCATACCACTGTCAAAGTTCTCGCTGGACACAAGCAGCTAGATTATGCTGGGTGTTATCAACACTCTGAAATAGGCTAGACAGAATCCAGTTGTTTGGGTAGCCTCTGGAAAAGTTAGGGCACTTAGACACTCAGCTCACCTCTTCCTTCCACAGAGAAAGCAGAGAACCTGGAGTTGCCTCCTGATTGCATAGACTTCAGCCAGGGTAAACATTATGACAAGAGGGTGTCTCAATTTTCCCTACTGGCTTCAAAGTGGGTAGTTTTGCACCCACCCAAATCACATGAAACCTCTCAGTTAGTTTTAGAATTTCTCACAAAGGGATTCTGTCTATGAATTGTTATTGAATTGGTGTGTTTGTGGTTGGAAAGAGGGTCAAGGGCTTCCTGTTTTGCCATCTTGCTGATGTCACTGGCTGATTTTTTTTCCCCTAGAAGGAAAAATAAAAATTAGCATACTATATATTTATAATTTACATGTATTTATATATACCTATTTCCAGGCTTAAGTGATATAAAATAGAGATGCTTATTACTCAATTTCTAATTTATATCTAAATCAGGTTTGAATTGCAATCAAATGTCGTTTAACTGTATTTAAATGGACAAAAGTAATCACCCTGTGTAAGTGAAAGAATTGTGACTGGATTCATCTCATGACTGGGAGAGCAATTGCCATTGTAAATAATGCCATAAAACATCTCCTTATAACACTAACTAGGAATTTTAATATTTTCTAATTACCTGTTGAGGTTTTCTGAACCATATCCTTTGAGATGCTTCTAGCCCCTATAAAACCTATGGTGTAAAATCCAATGTGATACTCTTTCTCTGTATGTTTTTACTTGCACCAGCATTAAAATTGTTAGACTTGCATTTTTTTCAGCTATTATGGACTACAGATGTTTGTTAAAACACTAAATAAATAACACAGAGGTGCTGCGAAAGAGAGCTAATGCATACATGGAGAACACTCAGTTTAGCATTTTATTTTTATTTTTTTAAAGATTTTATTTATTTATTTGACAGAGAGAGAGAGACAGCAAGAGAGAGAACACAAGCAGGGGCAGAGGGAGAAGGAGAAGCAGGCTTCCCGCGGAGCAGGGAGCTCGATGCGGGGCTCGATCCCAGGACCCTGGATCATGACCTGAGCCGAAGGGCGCTTAAGGACTGAGCCACCCAGGAGCCCCACAGTTTAACATTTTAGAGTGCTTAGTCACTGAAAACTAATGAGTCTTCCATATAAGCTTTTGCTGGATAAGACTATGAAGTATATTTTAGAGTACAGATCTAAAAGAAGGGGTATTTTAATAAATATATTAGCTAAGCCTCCAGTTTCATATTGCAGACGTTGCCTGATTTCAAATATCTCCCAGCTCTTCCCCAAATACATTCACTCAATAAGAAAAACAAATAAACCACACAAGACCCATGACCTTTCGCAACTCCTGATACGGAGTACCACAACCTCCAAATTAACCGTAAGCAGATAAAAGAGATTTAACGGAGTTCTTGCTCCAGCCTACTACTTAATGCATATATGGTGAAGCTTCTGGGGATTTCTATAAAAAGGACAACAGAAGGCGTGATGAAGCCAAGACGTAATCAATCCAGGAAGATAAAACTGCAATAATAAATTCCAAAATACTTAACATGGTTTGGGACTTGTATTTCATAAAGGGTTTGAAATGTAAGACATGTGAGAAACTTGGAAAAGCACTTTTTTTCCCCCTTGTGGGAGAAGCAGATAATAATGAAGAAGTGGTGCCTCTTAGAGATGCGAGTGTGAAAGTAATAATAATAATAATAATAACAATAATAATAATAATAATAGGGATTTAAGGATCCTGAGGAAAGGAAAAAGAAAAAAGACATGCCTTTTCCCCGCACACCGCACTCTTATGTCAGCACCATCCGAAAAGGAAACTGAACAGAACAAGGGCAGAACTGACAGAAGAGGGAGCTCTCTGACTAGGAACCTTGTACCGGTACATGACTAGGCATAGAAAAAAACCAGACTACATCTGTAGAAAATCTCTTTAACAATTCGAGAATATGAATAAAATATTTTCTACCTACAAAAAGTCATGCATCTAAAAAAGAAAACAACCATAAAGCTGATGAAAACCATAGTGCCACACAGGAAATTAAATACAAGATCCTCACACAGTCATAAAAAGGAACAGAAGTGTCCAAAAAAAAAAAAAAAAAAAAGATTGAAATGAAGCAGAAGTCAATGAAACTCAGAAAAGCAACAGATTGCCCAAAGTAAAGCGATGAACAGAGATTTACAAGGCAAACAGAAACATAAGAAAGCAGGTGTTGCAAGCCCCATAACCAGGCAAAGAGGTATACCTAAAGAGAATTAAATGAGACCAAAAAAAAAAGGACTCTTTATAATCTTAAAAGATAAATGCCACTATGAAGATTAATAGTTATGAATCTATTCAATAAGTAATAGTGACTATATATTATAAAAATTACAGTCGATGCGAGAAGAAATAGGCAGTAACACATTACTAAAAGGTGGTTTTAACAGGCCACCGTCAATAGAGGACAACAAGTTTGAACAAAATAAGTTATGTTATAGAAGCTCTAAATAACATAGTCAGCATGGTAGATATTTTAGGTATATATTGACCACTATACACTGATAGTAGAAAATATACCTTCTTTTCAAATGCATTTGAAGCATCCACAAAAAAATGTATGGATACTTTCTGATCTGGATGAAGTACATACATATACTTAGTTGTGTGTATATATATATGTACATGTATGTTTATGTTTCTGAGTATTCTAAAGTATTTTGCTTTGCAGAAAAACTCTTAAGGTATTCCAATGGAGTTAGGAAAATAGCATAGATGTCGATTATCTCCACTCTTTATTAACACTGTTTTGGTGGTCTTAGCCAATATAACTAGGCTAAAAAAAAAATAGGCAGAAAGATAAAAAAAAAAAACCCTCTATATTTGCACGTGTGATAATATACCTAAATAATATGAGATAATCGATGATAAACCTAACTCTAATAATAAGAAATTCAGTAAGTTAACAGGTTGTGGAGTTTTAATATGCAAAAATAAATAACATCTTGGGCACCTGGGTAGCTCTGTTGATTTATCTACCTTCCCCGGGTCCTGGGATCTAGCCCTGTGACGGGCTCCCTGCTCAGACAAGAGTCTGCTTCTCTCTCTGCCCCTCTCCCTGCTCATGCTTAAATAAATAAATAAGTAAATAAATAAATAAAATCTTAAAAAAATAACATCCATTTACAGAAATAAAACCAGTAAGAAGACATGTTGAAGGAAAAAACTCTATTTATAATCATGATAAATAAGATGAAATATTTGAGAATGAACTTAACAAGGACTATTTAAAATCTATTTTAAAAAACGTAAAACATTCCTGGAAGACAAAAAAATAGACTTTAAAAAGGTAAGAACATCTATTTTTGGTTGGGATCTTTTCTTAAGTTAATTTATACATTTGAAGTGATCCCTCCAAAATCCAATGACTGATGGATCTGGGCAAGTTGACATTGAAATTCATATGGAAAAATAAACACAAAATATGTAGACTGCAAAAGCATAGCTATGAGGAAGTGCTAGACCCACTAATTATTGAAACATATCTCAACAACCTCCAGTTATAGTATGGTTGGTAAAGACACACAAATAGACAGACCAAAGGAATAGAATACAAAGGCCAGAAATAGTCTCAACTACATATAGAAATTTAGATTATGATAAAGATAGTGATTTTAAATCATGGGATACATGTTGTTTGGACAACTGGATAGCTATTTGTAAAAGGTTAAAGTTAGATATATTCCTTAAACCATATACATTTATTTATTCCTATAAACGTCAAAGGGATTATAAATCTAAATAAATAAAATGAATAGAAGAAAACTGGATATATTTCTCTATGATCTGGGGGAAAGATTTCTAATTATCTTAAAAATTTCAGTGCTATAAATGTAATGCTTGAAAAAATATAGCTACCTAAATTTATTTTAATTTACATAGCAAAAAATACCAAAATCGAAGTAAAAATACACATGAAAAACTTGGAAACAAATATTTACAATATACATTACAGGTAAAGGATGATATTCTTTATATATAGAGAATGTTTAAAGACAGAAAAAAGACTAAAAATCCCCTAGCAAAAACATGGGCAAAAACCTGTGAACAATTATTTCATATAAATAGATATAAAAATGACCATTAAACTGAGAAAATCACTGCAGTCATCATGAGAGAAATGCAAACTAAAGTTATAATGAGATTCCATTTCTTTTATTTTTTATTTTTTTTAAAGATTTTGTTTATTTATTTGACAGAGAGAGACACAGGGAGAGAGGAACACAAGCAGGGGGAGTGGGAGAGGGAGAAGCAGGCTTCCCGCGGAGCAGGGGGCCCGATGGAGGGCTCGATCCCAGGACCCTGGGATCATGACCTGAGCTGAAGGCAGACGTTTAACGACTGAGCCACCCAGGCGCCCGATGAGATTCTATTTCTAATCTGCAGATAGACAAAAATTCAAAAGCTTGATGAAGTTGAGGAGAAATGGGCATTTTCATATATTGCTACTGGGCATGCTAAAGGCTACATCCCCATGGAGGAAATGTCTCTTTTCCTCTCTTCTCTCCCTCCGCCCCTCCTCACCCCATCCCCCCATAGAAGGAGAGTTATAGATATTGTTATAGGCATAGGCATAGCGATAGAGCTATAGTAATGGGTAACAACAGAGACACTCAACACACCTGATTGCATATTCATGTATTCCTTAAGTCAGCAATCCCATTTCTAGGAATTTATTTTGAAGGTGATGTGCAAGGGGAAAGAAATAGAAACCCATGGGACATACATGTGCAGGGAAAGGAAGCTGGATTAGAGACGGTATAATGTATCAATTAAGGGTACTCTCTGAAGCAAGATTTCCTGGGTCTATAATTTATGCGACTCTGGACAAGTTATTTTTTGTCAGTTCACACTTCAGTTTCCCAATTAGAAAAATGAAGACATTAATAGCATCTTCCTTGCAGAATTGTTTTTAAGAATAAATGAGTTAGTTTAAGCAAAGTACATGCAATTATAGTGGCCTATTCAATAAATGTTAACTCTTTCTAAGGGAGGAACATTATTTTTATAATGAAATTACCTTAAAAAATTATCTTTTGTTTGCTTATCTTTTGCTCAAATATTTGAATGCATTTTTTCCCAAAATGATATTTGCTTTCATGGATTAAAACAAAACAGCAAAATAAAAAATTCCTTCTCACCTTTATAGGTGTTAATTTAAAAAAATCTTGTATGGTGTTACCCTTTTATTTACTTTTAGAAGTAAGTGTATTCTCTACTTTTGATCATAGTATTATCCATTGCTCACAAAGACACTTAATAAGCGTCATTTATATGTATGGTTTTTCTTTCTCATCTTTTAAAAACTTTTTCTACCCACATCTTTTTTTTTATTTTTTATTTTTTTTTAAAGATTTTAATTATTTGACAGAGAGAGAGAGAGCACAAGTAGGGGAAACGGCAGAGGGAGAAGCAGGCTCCCTGCTGAGCAAGGAGCCTGACTTTGGGCTTGAGGGCAGACGCTTAACCAACCAGCCACCAAGGCACCCCTCTAACCACATCTTTTCGATTTCTTACTACAGCTCAAATTCATGATCTGGCACCACTCTTCTCTCTCCTGCACTCATGGTCCCTTGTATACATCTTGGGACATTTTTTTTTAAATTTAAATTCAATTAATTAATATATAATGTATTATTTGTTTCAGGGGTACGGGTCTATGATTCATCAGTCTTTTATAATACCCAGTACTCATTACAACACATACCCTTCCCAATGTCCATCACCCAGTTACCCCATCCCTCAGCCCCCTTCCCCTCCAGCAACCCTCAGTTTGTTTCTTATGATTAAAAGTCTCTTATGGTTTGTCTCCCTCTCTGGTTTCATCTTGTTTCATTTTTTCCTCTCTTCCCCTAAGATCCTCTGCCTTGTTTCTTAAATTCCACATATCAGTGAGAGATCATATAATAATTGTCTTTCTCTGACTGACTTATTTCGCTTAGCATAACACCCTCTAGCATAACACCCTCCACCCACATCATTGCAAATGGCAAGATTTCATTTTTTGATGGCTGCGTAATATTCCATTATATATGTGTGTGGTATATATATATATCACATCTTCTTTATCCATTCATCTGTCAATGAACACCTGGGCTCTTTCCATAGTTTGGCTATTGTAGACATTGCTGCTATAATCATTGGGACACAGGTGCCCCTTCGGATCACTACATTTGTATCTTTGGGGTAAATACCAAGTAGTGCAATTGCTGGGTTGTATGGTAGCTCTATTTTCAACTTTTTGAGGAACCTCCATACTGTTCTCCAGAGTGGCTGCACCAGCTTGCATTCCCACCAACAGTGTAAGAGGGTTCCCCTTGCCAACATCTGTCATTTCCTGACTTGTTAATTTTAGCCATTCTGACTGGTGTGAGGTGGTATCTCATTGTGGTTTTGGTTTGTATTTGGGAACATCATTTTTAATGGGAGGTATGTGGTGCATGAATTCAGAAAAATAATAAGAAACTAACCCCTGGGTGTCAGCATGTGCCTGGGCCTGAAATTATTTAGGGTAATGCTTTTGTATCAGACAGTATAATTAATATTATAATTAAAAGACTGACATGTAAATGTGCTTTTTACATTCATCTTAATTTCCTATTCTTCTGTAATTTATAAATCATTTTGTGCATTTTTCCCAAGGGTCTTAAGGAACAGATTGTATTTATAGTACTTCTGAATTCTGAGTGAGAAACTGAAATCATCTGGTTAAATTATGATCTACAAAATTCTAATATAGAAAAGCAAAATGAGACCAAATATAAATGTCATAATGTATAATAGCCTTATATTAGCATTTAGCATGTTTGGTGGAATATCAAAAAATGACTCAGACTTACTAATCTTGGACATTACACTCTTATCATTGACCTCACTCTTCATGACCTTGAACTTCTGGTAATGTGAATTAACATTTTAACAACATTGAGGGATTTAGGAGGAAAAGCCAGTACCAGGTATTTTTATTTTGAGTAAATGAATATGAATGGCTTATATACCACAAATCAATTTTATGGAAGAGAATCCCAGGGCTCTTCCAGCCCCCAGTGCCCCACCAGTTCAGTATTTGCATATCTGCTGTGGAACCTCCCGTGAAACCAGGTACAAAATTGTTTTCTTTTTTCCCCACATACTTCCACAAAGGTATATATACAGCTAGAAATAACTCAGAATACAACCTTCACTTGCATTGAGAAGGATATATTCCAAAAGAGTAATTTTATTTGTGACAATGGTAAAGTAGTTCAGATTTAAAGGCTCTAGCGGCTTAAACAAAGCTGAATTTGAATTCTTACTTGAATTCCTATTATATTTGAGACCCTGAGCAAGTAATATTATTTTCAGAGCCTCAGTTTTCTCATCTATACAATGGGAATATCTACTTTGTGAATTTGCTGAGAAATAAAAATAAATACTTGCAGAGCAAGCATATAAAACAGAAGTGAGAACAGAGTAGATGTGCATTAAATTGACTTCACTTGCTGTCTTCATAATGCTAGATTTCTAGGCTTCTTTGCCATTTTACTGTCTTCAAAAGCTCTGGAAAGACACTAACAGGGGTAGGGAAGGAAGAGCACAAAGAATCTTACTGGAGAATAAAGTAAATCACTAAAAAATTATGGAGTTAGAGGTCTGAACAGAATGTCTTTCTTTTCCAATGTTTCACTGGCCAGATAACTATGTATCAAATAAATGACCTAAAGACTAAAAGATACTTTCATGTATTTATTGTATGGATCCTGGAGCTTTTTGAATTCTCTCCAACTGCTTTTCACCTTTAAGACCTCCATCCCTTGAGTTCTTATCTTAACCTCTCCCCTTATCTCTCTTGCTTCCCCTGGACTGGTTCAGACTGTCCATTAAGGTTGATTTCTGAGACTTTAGGAGCACTGCACTTTCTATTGACAATCATGGTGTGACTCTTGTTACAAAAATGGTAAGTTTTTCCAGAGGAGTCTTTATGAAAATCAAAGCTTTTCTGAAGCATTTTGATCATAAAAGTTGTATTTCACCAATATATAACATGCCTTTTATTTCATGTTTTTCCCGAAAACCAAACCTAATCATATGAATATCTAATGATTCCGTCAGTGTTTTCGAAACACAGTTTTCAGGCAATATCTTCTCCAGGACCCACCATAACCACTCAGGAAGTAGGTTCTAATATGTATTTGTGAACTCCTGTGGTTGGTTTAACCTGAAAATAGAGGGTTTTCTGTACATCACCGCTCAGGAATGTGAGGGAGTATAACAAGGTAGTAAAAGTTCCCTTTTCTCAATGCGGGAGAGTCCAATTCCAATGTTCTCTGAGATAAGGATGACGGCAATGTTCAACATCTGTATACTAAATGGGTAATAGAAACATGAGCTCGATTTGACAGATTCTTCCTATGTGCATATGATTATGTAATAAGTGATAAATAAAATACCACAAATATTTCGGTGAATTCTGATGACCTGCCTGAGATTGCTCATAGCCCTTGCTCTCTTTTTTTTTTTTTTTTTAAAGATTTTATTTATTTATTTGAGACAGAGAGAATGAGAGAGAGAGAGAGAGAGCACATGAGAGGGGGGAGGGTCAGAGGGAGAAGCAGGCTCCCTGCCGAGCAGGGAGCCCGATGCGGGACTCGATCCAGGGACTCCAGGATCATGACCTGAGCCGAAGGCAGTCGCTTAACCAACTGAGCCACCCAGGCGCCCCAGCCCTTGCTCTCTTAACTCTCCCTTTGCTTCTGCTGTTAACTACATGACTCAGGAAAAAGTACAAATATTTTGCATTTCTAAGTCTTTCTTATTCTAGGAGATCCAACTCAAAATCCAAATGCTATATGAATTCTTTCCTGAAGGCTTCCTGAAATGGTCCCTTATTCTTCCATCGTCAGGAAGCACTTCTTTCATAACTCATTTTAGTGATTTCTGTGCCATTCATTTGGCAAACACTTGAGTCCTTACCATAGGCTATGTCTTATGGACACTGAGGGAAAGGAAGTAAGACGCCATAACCTTTGGGGGAAAATAAAAACACTTTCTGAACACCTATGAAAGTTTTACCATTAAACTACCTAGTTATTGATGCTCAAGTAAAATTATTTTCTTAATTTATTTGCAACTAAACAAAAAATTCCACCATTACACAAGGGTCTTTCCTGACTCAGGAGAGGTGCAAATGCTATTTCTTTTGCCTGTTAAGCTTTTCCCATTTACTGCCCCCTACGGTTAACTTCTCTTCACCCTTGAAGCTCAGCTTACAGGTCACTTCCTAAAAAAGGCTTTGTCCTAAGCACTCCTATCCCATTCTCTGCTATAGGTTCTTTTAGCATACTATAGTTGTTTTAATACTTTCCAAAAGAATAACTTACTATAATTAATAAATTATTGGTAATTTTATCATCTTACTCTTTACCTCATCTTTTATAATATAGTGTAAAAGATCAGGTCTCACTTGTGCACAGTTATATCCCCTGAGTGCATCACACTCTAGTTTATATAGTAGGTTCTCAATTAATATTTATTGATAGAATAAACAAATAACAAGTGGTTTTTGACTGAGTAAAAACCAGTAAAAATTTTTGAAAATTCCAATATCGTTAACTACGTTTTATTTTTCACTCTTACGCTTTGGCTGCTCTTTGCTGATGAAGAAAGGAATTTACCAGAGAGCTGGGTTCTCTGTGCTACTCAGAATTCCATTATACTTCAGCGGGAAAGCACAGATGATTTACTATGTACTTAATCTTGATTTTACACATTTTCCTTTGGCAGGCAGTTAGATCTTGGAAAACAAACTAGCCATGCAAGTGGAATACTTCGATATGGCTCCTTATTCAGATATTAAAATTGATAGGTATCTTTGAAAAAAAAAAAAAAGACTTCTTAATTTCCTGTACTCTGAAGTACTCATTACAAAACTGGGATAAAAAACAGGGTGCCTCATGGAGTGTAAACAACATTTCAGGGAAAATTCAATAAGAAATCATTCATATGTATCTAAAAATATAGAACATTGTGATGCCATGAAAATAATACTAAAATGTATGTATTCTATGTTGGCTGATGCTGTTTACAGGCCACTTAAGGAAACTTCTTAGTTGCATTTTTACCCTTTAGATGATTATAGGTAAAATATGTCTTATAATTTGAATGCTTAGTTTTAGAGTAATAAATACAGAAGATATGGTTTTAAGAATTACTGCATGCTTGGGAAAAAGTGGAACCTGTGCTGAGTGCAGAATCAACAGGGAGTGCCACGGGTAGTTACCCTTCCAGATAGCACTGATTTGGGATGTTGTGAGGCCAGGACCTCTGATTTTCTATGAAAGTCATATTTCACGAGAACTTTAACAACCTTCATAAAATGTTTCTGTCGTTTATCCTTAGGTAAATGAAATTTTTCTGGTTTGGTTTTGTTTTTGTTTTTCCATGGGTGGATGGGCCTGATAATGAGAACTATGAGCCATAGGACTGTCACCTCTTACTAGAAGTTAAAAATGTTTTGTGATTGACTAGCCGAGTCTGAATCTGGGCTACTGACTTTAAAAAGAAAAAAAATGCATGGTAGCAAGAGCAGATTGGATTAATTTGATGTATTTGTCCTTGTTTCTAAACAGAGTTTTATGAACTCCCTACTACCTGTTTCCTGGACTGGGCTTTTTTTTTTTTTTTTTTAATTTTTTTTATTGTTATGTTAATCCCCATACATTACATCATTAGTTTTAGATATAGTGTTCCATGATTCATTGTTTGTGCATAACACCCAGTGCTCCATGCAGAACGTGCCCTCCTCAATACCCCTCACCAGGCTAACCCATCCTCCCACCCCCCTCCCCTCTAGAACCCTCAGTTTGTTTTTCAGATAGACTGGGCTTTTTTGTAATGAAGATTGTCGAGGCTGACTCTGCTCTGTCCCCAGTCTATATGTTTCTGGCAGTTGGATATCTTTTCCGATCTTTGTAAATTTATTTTTGTATCTGGTCAGTGCAGGTTACATCTAGTAGCACTGCAGTGAGAACATGTCTTTCACACATAAAATGTGTGCAAAAGAAAAACACATTTAGCCCCACCCAGAACTTCCAAGTTTATGCTCAAGTGTCATGGAAGTTAGCAATCCTATGTCCTATGATACATTATTTTATGCCAAAATAATCTTTTCTGCTTTTCCTGTGGTATAAACATATGGACATACACACTATCCTTCATTCATCTGCTTTGGCAGTCAAGAGAAATTTATAAAGCCACTATTCATTATTCTAGAAGAGTCCACCATTCTTAGGTCTCACACTTTTTCAAAGATTTCAAGCTCATTTTCCATATATTTGTAATCTATGAATCACAATTCCAGTAATAATTATGGAATATGAATATTAATGCAATCCCAAATGTTCATCTCTGGTGTGTTTTCTCAGCCTGGATCAACCAATACATCTTAAAGAAAACAGAAATAAAGTATATAATACAGTACATACTCTTTTTGCCTGCATTCTTTGACTCAGGATTATATCTGTTTGGTTCTTTATTACTGTGTAGGTTTCCATCAAGTGAATATACAACAATTTGTCAATTCTATTCTTCTACGTGTGATGGTTATTTTGGTTGTTTCCTATTTTTAATGTCATGAATGAAACCTCTCTAAACACTTTTGTGTATTTTGTACATGCTTTTTTGCGACTATGTGTTCTCATTTCTCTTGTATATGTACTGAAGAAGTAAACTTCTAAGTTATGGTGTGAGCATGTATTTAGTTCTAGTGGATAATAGCAGTTTTCTAAGGTGCTATAATTTTACCAGTAGTTTTATGTGACTTTCTGTTGCTCTACATCCTTGCCAATACTTGGTATTATCAATCTTTCTAATTTTACATATTCTGGATCATATGATGTATTGATATGTAACTGTAGTTTAAATCCCCATTTCCCTAGTAATTAACGGTACTGATATCTTTTTGTTCATTAGAATATCCTCTTCTACGTAATGTCTTTTAAGTCTTTGAGCATTATTTATTGATTGTAAAAATGTCTTTTACAGCAACTTGTCAGATATATGGGTTGCAAATATCTTTTCTTATTTAATAACTTTGGTTTTCAAAGTCCCTTGTGAACAGAATGGAGTTTTTCTATAAGTAGAAAATTTGATTAATAAATTCTGGTTAATAAATTTTTTTTCATTATGCATTATCCTTTTTTATCTTAAGAAAACTTTTACCTATAAGATCATGAATATACTACATTTTTTTTCTGGAAATAATTCTTTTCAAGTTAATTTTTTTTTGTCTACAGTATAGATCAAAATTACTTCATTTCTATCAAGAACTATTTATTGAAAAGGTCATTTTCTTCACTGAATTGCAATGACACCTTTGTCGTAAATCAGGCAATACATGTGTCAGTCTAATTGTGGTCTTTCAATTAGGGTGCAGTGATTTATCCTGACACAATACTATTCTGTCTTAAATACTATAGCTTTATAGTAAATCTTGACATCCAACCGTTTTTTTCTTTCTTTTATTTTTTAAGATTTTATTTATTTATTTGACAGACAGGGAGCACAAGCAGGGCGAGCTGCAGGCAGAGGAAGAGGGAGAAGCAGGCTCCCGGCTGAGCAGGGAGCCTCATGCAGGGGCTCGATCCCAGGACCCTGGGATCACGACCTGAGCCGAAGGCTGATGCTTAACAACTGAGCCACCCAGGCGTCCCTTATTTTTTTTTTCTTAATAATTTATTGATTGTCTTGGATATTCTTCTAGGTCATGCGTGTGTGCGTGTGTATAAAAGAGAACTGATAACCTTAACAAAACTGACTCTTCACATCCATGAACAAGATTATCTGTCGTTTTATTTATGTTGTCTTTATTTTCTCACAGAAAAGCTTTGTTGATCTCAGTAGAAATGTCTTGCAAAACTTTGTGCTAGATTTTTTCCCCTAAGCATTTGATAGTTTTTGGTGTGATAGGAAATGGTTCTCTTTATCTACATATTTTCTAAATTTTTATTGCTAGCAAATTTTTAAAAATTTGATTATTTTTGGCTTTATTGAGGCATAATTGGTATATATACGGAAGAAAACATCTTTAAAGGATACAATTTGATTTGTTCTGTTATATGTGTATATCCATGAGATCACTATCAAGATAAAAAACATATCCTTCATGCCCCCAAATTTTCTTATGCCTGTTGTCTTCTGTGGCTGGTGGTTCCATTTTAGCTCAATTTCAAAACCTTTGCTATGTTGCTTGGGGTCTGCCTTGTTTGTGAACCTTCAGTTCTTATGTAAGATTTCCATACATAGTGGGATATAGATCACAGTTCAGTTCTCAAAGTCTTTGTTGTCTGGGTTTGTTTCCCACTTGTAAAGCTCATTGGTGAATCTGGGGCTTCTGTCAGCTCATACACAAAATTAAGGTATACTTTTTCAAACTTTCTCCTCTCTGAAATTTCCTTTATTCTCTCCAGAGCTCCAACAGTACATTTTCCTGTTTCATTTGTTTGTATGTTTTCTGGGCAGGAAAATACATTTCTCTCAGAATTTTAGCTTTCTCTGCTTCAATCTTTTTTTATTTTTTCTTTTCCTTTTGAGAATGCAATGACACAAATGTTAAACCCTGTTGGTATTATCCCACAGCCCTGAGTCTTTTTAAAATATATAAATATTTCTTTCTCTTCTTTAGATTAGATAATTTCTAATGATCTATCTTCAAATCACTGGCTCATTCCCCTATCCTTTCTGTTCTGTTATTAAGCCCACCTACTGATTTTTTATATCAAATATTGTATTTTTAGTTCTAAAATTTCCATGCTGTGGAAGTGCTTATGCATATATAAATGAATATAAATGTTATATAATATCAAAAGCTGGATCCTGGAAATGTCAAATAAAATAAATCTCTAAGGTATTTGATAAAGGAACAGAAAGTCAGTACCATAGAGTTATAAGTTTAATACAGCAAAAATGTTACTTCCATAACACAAGTTGAAAGCAAAAAATATCATTAGTTTTGGTTACACAATGGGAGTAAACTGGGAAAATTAAAGGGCAGCAGGTGATCTATCAGCAACACATAGTATCAAATTGCTCCTAGAAAGAAAAATTTGAACTCACTATAAGCACTGGAGTACTTAGAAAAAAATTTACAGTTTCAACATTAAAAAAAAATTACATTCATAAAATCCTCCACATGGATTTTACTTAAACTTTAAAGAAACTTACCACTATCTGCTTAAACTAGTCTAGAACATAATACAATGCCTCCAAATTTATTTTGTGCAGCTCACAAATCTTTACCAAAACTTGACAGAATATTCCAAACTTGTAAGCTGATTCATTTATGACTAAAAAAGCAAAAAAAAATTATAATAAATTTCAAATGTATATCAAAATAATAATGCATCATGATAATGTAAGAAATTTTACAGGAATGAATGTTTCCAAGATTAATTGCATGAGCACATTAGAGAGAAATATCATTAGTTACTAAACTTATTTGATAAAGGTTGACAAAAATTTCTCATATGAGCTCTACGTAAAAATAGAAACAGAAGAAAAAATATTAATTTAAATTCTACTACCCCAAACTAACACTAAACCTGCATAGTAGAGAGAAATTTGAGGGTATTTTCATTAAAAATCTTAAAAATTCGAATGGTTAGATATCATCAGTACCAGTTGATAATATTTTTTGGATGTTTCACCTAATGCAATGAGGTAAGAAAATAAATTACATAATATGAAATTGGAATAGAGGCCGCAAAATAAATGGTATGTTAATATATATGGTTATATCTTTAGGAAATCAAAAAGGTCCTTGTATCAAATCTTTTTTTTTATTATGTTATGTTAATCACCATACATTACATCATTAGTTTTTGATGTAGTGTTCCATGATTCATTGTTTGCATATAACACCCAGTGCTCCATGCAGAACGTGCCCTCTTTAATACCCATCACCAGGCTAACCCATCCCCCCAAACCCCTCCCCTGTAGAACCCTCAGTTTGTTTCTCAGAGTCCATAGTCTCTCATGGTTCCTCTCCCCCTCAGATTCCCCACCTTCATTTTTATCTTCCTGCTAACTTCTTCTTTTTTTTTTTTTTTAACATATAATGTATTATTTGTTTCAGAGGTACAGGTCTGCAATTCAACAGTCTTACACAATTCACAGCGCTCACCATAGCACATACCCTCCCCAATGTCTATCACCCAGCCACCCCATCCCTCCCACCCCCCACCACTCCAGCAACCCTCAGTTTGTTTCCTGAGATTAAGAATTCCTCATATCAGTGAGGTCATATGATACATGTCTTTCTCTGATTGACTTATTTTGCTCAGCATAATACCCTCCGGTTCCATTCACGTCATTGCAAATGGCAAGATTTCATTCCCTTTGATGGCTGCATAATATTCCATTGTATATATATACCACATCTTCTTTATCCATTCATCTGTCGATGGCATCTTGGCTCTTTCCATAGTTTGGCCATTGTGGACATTGCTGCTATAAACATCAGGGTGCACGTACACCTTTGGATCCCTATATTTATATCTTTGGGGTAAAAACCCAGTAGTGCAATTGCTGGGTCATAGGGTAGCTCTATTTTCAACTTTTTGAGGAACCTCGATACTGTTTTCCAGAGTGGCTGCACCAGCTTGCATTCCCACCAACAGTGCAGGAGGATTCCCCTTTCTCCACAACCCTGCCAACATCCATTGTTTCCTGACTTGTTAATTTTAGCCATTCTGACTGGTGTGAGGTGGTATCTCATTGAGGTTTTGATTTGGATTTCCCTGATGCCAAGCAATGTTGAGCACTTTTTCATGTGTCTGTTGGCCATTTGGATGTCTTCTTTGGAAAAATGTTCATGTCTTCTGCCCATTTCTTGATTGGATCATTTGTTCTTGGGTGTTGAGTTTGATAAGTTCTTTATAGTTTTTGGATACTAGCCCTTTATCTGATATGTCATTTGCAAATATCTTTTCCCATTCTGTCAGTTGTCTTTTGGTTTTGTTGACTGTTTCCTTTGTTGTGCAAAAGCTTTTTCTCTTGATGAAGTCCCAATAGTTCATTTTTGCCCTTGCTTCCCTTGCCTTTGGCGATGTTTTGAGGAAGAAGTTGCTGTGGCTGAGGTCGAAGAGGTTGCTGCCTGTGTTCTCCTTTAGGATTTTGATGGACTCCTGTCTCACATTTAGGTCTTTCAACCATTTTGAGTCTATTTTTGTGTGCAGCATAAGGAAATTGTCCAGTTTCATACTTATACATGTGGCTGTCCAATTTTCCCACCACCATTTGTTGAAGAGACTGTCTTTTTTCCATTGGACATTCTTTCCTGCTTTGTCGAAGGTTAGTTGACCATAGAGTTGAGGGTCCATTTCGGGGTTCTCTATTCTGTTCCATTGATCTATGTGTTTGTTTTTGTGCCAGTACCATACTGTCTTGATGAGGACAGCTTTGTAATAGAGCTTGAAGTCTGGAATTGTGATGCCACCAGCTTTGCTTTTCTTTTTCAACATTCCTCTGGTTATTCGGGGTCTTTTCTGGTTCCATACAAATTTTAGGATTATTTGTTCCATTTCTTTGAAAAAAGTGGATGGTATTTTGATAGGGATTGCATTGAATGTGTAGATTGCTCTAAGTAGCATTGACATCTTCACAATATTTGTTCTTCCAATCCATGAGCATGGAACGTTTTTCCATTTCTTTGTGTCTTCCTCAATTTCTTTCATGAGTATTTTATAGTTTTCTGAGTACAGATTCTTTGTGTCTTTGGTTAGATTTATTCCTAGGTAATTTATGGTTTGGGTGCAATTGTAAATAGGATTGACTCCTTAATTTCTCTTTCTTCTGTCTTGTTGTTGGTGTATAGGAATGCCACCGGTTTCTGTGCATTGATTTTATATCCTGCCACTTGACTGAATTCCTGTATGAGTTCTAGCAGTTTTGGTGGAGTCTTTTGGGTTTTCCACATAAAGTATCATATCATCTGCAAAGAGTGAGAGTTTGACTTCTTTGCTGATTTGGATGCCTTTTATTTCTTTTTGTTGTCTGATTGCTGAGGCTAGGACTTCTAATACTATATTGAATAGCAGTGGTGACAGTGGACATCCCTGCCATGTGTCAGACCTTAGGGGGAAAGCTCTTAGTTTTTCCCTATTGAGAATGATATTCGCTGTGGGTTTTTCATAGATGGCTTTTATGATATTGAGGTATGTACCCTCTATTCCTATACTCTGAAGAGTTTTGATCAAGAGATTATGCTGTACTTTGTCAAATGCTTTTTCTGCATCTATTGAGAGGATCATATGGTTCTTGTTCTTTCTCTTATTGATATATTGTATCAGATTGATTGATTTGCAGATGTTGAACCAAACTTGCAGCCCAGGGATAAATCCCACTTGGTCGTGGTGAATAATCTTTTTAATGTACTGTTGGATCCTATTGGCTGGTATTTTGGTGAGAATTTTGTATCCATGTTCATCAAGGATATTGGTCTGTAATTCTCCTTTTTGATGGGGTCTTTGGTTTTGGGATCAAGGTAATGGTGGCCTCATAAAACGAGTTTGGAAGTTTTCCTTCCATTTCTATTTTTTGGAACAGTTTCAGAAGAATAGGTATTAATTCTTCTTGAAATGTTTGGTAGAATCCCCTGGGAAGCCATCTGGCCCTGGGCTTTTGTTTCTTGGGAGATTTTTGATTGTTGCTTCAATCTCCTTAGTGGTTATAGGTCTGTTCAGGTTTTCTATTTCTTCCTGGTTCAGTTTTGGTAGTTGATACATCTCTAGGAATGCATCCATTTCTTCCAGATTATCTAATTGTTGGCACATAGTTGCTTATAATATGTTCTTATAATTGTTTGTATTTCTTTGGTGTTGGTTGTGATCTCTCCTCTTTCATTCATGATTTTATTTATTTGGGTCCTTTCTCTTTTCTTTTTGATAAGTCTGGCCAGGGGTTTATCAATCTTGTTAATTCTTTCAAAGAACCAGCTCCTAGTTTCGTTGATCTGTTCTACTGTTCTTTTGGTTTCTATTTCATTGATTTCTGCTCTGATCTTTATTATTTCTCTTCTCCTGCTGGGTTTAGGCTTTATTTGCTGTTTTTTCTCCAGCTCCTTTAGGTGTAGGGTTAGGTTGTGTATTTGAGACCTTTCTTGTTTCTTGAGAAAGGCTTGTATTGCTATATACTTTCCTCTTATGACTGCCTTTTCTGCATCCCAAGGATTTTGAACAGTTGTTTTTTCATTTTCATTTGTTTCCATGAATTTTTTCAATTCTTCCTTAATTTCCTGGTTGACCCATTCATTCTTTAGCAGGATGCTCTTTAGCCTCCATGTATTTGAGTTCTTTCCAACTTTCCTCTTGTGATTGAGTTCTAGTTTCAGAGCACTGTGGTCTGAAAATAAGCAAGGAATGATCTCAATCTTTTGGTACTGGTTGAGACCTGATTTGTGACCTAGGATGTGATCTATTTTGGAGAATGTTCCATGGGCACTAGAGAAGAATGTGTATTCTGTTGCTTTGGGATGGAATGTTCTGAATATATCTGTGAAGTCTATTTGGTCCAATGTGTCATTTAAGGTCTTTATTTCCTTGTTGCTCTTTTGCTTAGATGATCTGTCCATTTCAGTGATGGGGGTGTTAATGTCCCCTACTATTATTGTATTGTTGTTGATGTGTTTCTTTAATTTTGTTATTAATTGGCTTATATAATTGGTTGCTCTCATGTTGGGGGCATAGATATTTACAATTGTTAGATCTTCTTGTTGGATAGACACTTTAAGTATGATACAGTGTCCTTTCTCGTCTCTTATTATGGTCTTTGGTTTAAAATCTAATTTGTCTGATATAAGGATTGCCTGCCACCCCAGCTTTCTTTTGGTGTCCATTAGCATGGTAAATGGTTTTCCACCCCTCACTTTCAATCTGGGGTGTGTTTGGGTCTAAAATGAGCCTCTTGCAATAGGTCTTGTTTTTTAATCCAATCTGATAGCGTGTGTCTTTTGATTGGGGCATTTGGCCCATTTACATTCAGGGTAACTATTGAAAGATATGAATTTAGTGCCATTGTATTGCCTGTAAAGTGACTGTTACTGTATATTGTCTGTGTTCCTTTCTGGTCTATGTTACTTTTAGGCTCTCTCTTTGCTTAGAGGACCCCTTTCAATATTTCTTGTAGGGCTGGTTTCATGTTTGCAAATTCCTTTAGTTTTTGTTTGTCCTGGAAGCTTTTTATCTCTCCTTCTATTTTCACTGACAACCTAGCTGGATATAGTATTCATGGCTGCATATTTTTCTCACTTAGTGCTCTGAAGATATCATGCCAGTCCTCTCTGGCCTGCCAGGTCTTTGTGGATAGGTCTGTTGCCAGTCTAATGTTTCTACCATTGTAGGTTACAGATCTCTTCTCCCAATCTGCATTCAGGATTTTCTTTTTGTCTGAGACTCGTATGTTTTATTATTAGATGTCAGGGTGTTGACCTATTTTTATTGATTTTGGGGGGGTTCTCTGTGCCTCCTGGATTTTGATGGCTGTTTCCTTCCCCAAATTAGGGAAGTTCTCTGCTATAATTTGCTCCAATATACCTTCTGCCCCTCTCTCTCTTTCTTCTTCTTCTGGGATCCCAATTATTCTAATATTGTTTCATTTTGTGGTATCACTTATCTCTCGAATTCTGCCCTCGTGATCCAGTAGTAGTTTATCTCTCTTTTTCTCAGCTTCTTTATTCTCCATCATTTGGTCTTCTAGATCACTAATTCACTCTTATGCCTCACCTATCGTAGCAGTTGGAGCCTCCATTTTTGATTGCACCTCAGTAATAGCCTTTTTGATTTCGACTTGGTTAGATTTTAGTTCTTTTATTTCTCCAGAAAGGGTTTCTCTAATATCTTCCATGTTTTTTTCAAGCCCAGCTAGTATCTTTAAAATCGTCATTCTGAACTCTGGTTCCGGCATCTTACTAATGTCCATATTGATTAGGTCCCTAGCAGTCAGTACTGCCTCTTGTTCTTTTTTTTGAGGTGAGTTTTTCCATCTTATCATTTTGTCCAGGGGAGAGAACAAAATGGTAATGGGGTAACAACGACCCCAGAAAAATATACACTAAACAAATCAGAAGAGACCTGAAACTGGGGGAAAAGAAAGGGAAAGAAAGAAAAAAGAAAAAGAAAAAGAAAATGATAAAAACAAATAAACAAAAACAAAACAAAACAAAACAGAATATGATCAAATATGATCAGGCTGGTGCATAGATCAGTGCCACACACTAGATTTTGGGTGAATTTTGTTCTGTTAGAAAAAAGTGCCTCCCAAATTTTTAAAGAAAGAAAAACTTATATATGTACAAAAATAAGAGTAAATATGATGAAGGGATGGAATATGACTGTAAAGATGAAAATTATAAGATTTTATAAAAGGAATTGATAATATAAGAAGTGGTTGAAAAAAGAAAGAAGAGGATTAAAAAAAAAAAAAGGGAGAGAATGTGGTCAGGCAGGAGACTAGAACAAAGCCATACAGTAGAGATTTAGGGTATATATTGGTCTGTCAGAAGGAACTATATCCCAAAATTTTAAAGAGAGAACAACTTATATATACATATATATATATATACCAAAAATAAGGTTAACTACTATGAAGGGATAGAATATGACTCTAAAAATGAAAAATAAAAAAGATTTTTTTAAAAAAAGGGATTGATAAGATGTTGGTTGAAAAAGGGAAACAGAAAAATTGAAGAAAAAAAAGAAAAGAAAAAAGAAAATTAAAAAAATTAACTTTGAAAGACTAAATAATCATGGGGGAAAAGCCATGAATTCTATGTGCAGTATTCCCCTAGTGCTGGAGTTCTGCCATTTTCATTGATCGGTAAACTTGGTCTTGGCTGGCTGTTCTTGCTGATCTTCCCAAATGTCTTTGCCAGAGGCGGAATTGCCCTGTCCTTGCCCTCCGGGCTAAGTAATCTGCTCGATTTTGCTCTTGGGAGCTTTTGTTCCCTGCAAGCTTTCCGTTCAGCTTTGGAGGACAAGAGTGAAAATGGTGGCCTTCCAATCTCCACCCCGGAGAAGCCGAGAACTTGGGGCCCCACTCCTTAGTGCACCCCCAGAGAAAAGCAATCACTCCCATCTTCCCGGTCTCCGGCTGCACACCGTGCTCACCTGGCCTGTGACCGAGTGTTTCTATCTTATCTTTAGAAAGTTATCTTTCTAAAACTGGAACAGATGGCGGGGAAGGGGGCCTCTGTCAGCTGCTTCTGGCAAGTGATAGAGCAGCAGGGCACAAAATCAGAACTTTTAGAAGTCAGCTCTGCTGAGGGACATCACTCCAGTGGCTAAGCTGGGGGTGGAAGCTCGCTGGGACAATGTGGTCTCAGGACCCTCGGGGTCACAGAAAGACTGGGGGTGCCTGAGTGTGGCGGAGCTCTCAAGTATTGGAGCAGGGAAGCTAGCTGCAGAGACGGAGCTGAGGCGCGGGCTCTCAGCTCGGTGGAAGTCCCCAAACCCAGCAGATCCCTGCATTGCACTCCCATGTTGCTCCTCCTGGGGGAGGAAGGGGAGTCTCCCCGAATCTGCTGCTTGTTGGGTCCCTGCTGGAGGAGCAGTGGCCCGAATGTGCTGTGGATCATGGTTTATAGCAACCCCGAGTGATGTCCCTCAGCAGAGCTGACTTCTAAAAGTTCTGATTTTGTGCCCTGCTGCTCTATCACTTGCCAGAAGCAGCTGACAGAGGCCCCCTTCCCCGCCATCTGTTCCAGTTTTAGAAAGATAACTTGTTTCTAACCCCTTGGGTAAGGTGGCCCCTAAGCTTTATCTGGTTTCCAGTGCTCCATGACAACAATCAAAACAGAAACTAAGGTTCCCAAGTTTATTTTAGACCCTCAGAATGAATGTCAGTTTCTGTGGTTGCTTTTCTCTTGGGCATCCCATTTTCACTGAATTGTGACATTCTGCCAAGTTTTTACCATCTTGTTGGTTTAGAAGTGTTTTCCCTAAGCTGGTATACATTATACAACAATATTATAAAACGTTTTTTTGTTATTTTCCGTGGGACCTAATAGCAGGCTATTTTCCCTTCCTTAATTCCAGAAACAGAAACATAGTCCAATTTATATTGCTTTATTTTTTCAAAGTAAACATATGTGCTTTTTTGCACACTTTCTATGATTTAAATATTTAATAATAAAATCTTAAAATAAATGTGACTAAATATTAAATTTTTTAAATTATGAGTGGTGCATATTACAACTTTACACAAGAATTTAAAAACTAATTTGGACTAACACATTCCTCAGCCCTTGATTGACTATGTAGAAAATAAATGATTTTCTCCATGGCATTTTATATTAATTTTCCCCCAAAATGCTGTTCAACCCACTTCTTCATGCCCCTCACAAAACACACAAATGGCAATTACACTTAGAATAAAAACCAAAATTATAATGGGGTACACAAAGCTCCACATGATTTAACCTCTGCTTCTCTCTCCTCCACTTCTTAGGCTCCTCATCTCTATCATTCTGCTCTGATCAAATTGGCTTTTTTTTTTTTTTTTGGTAATTGTTTTGTTTTGCCATTTTTTAAATTTGAGTGTAGTGCATAGACAATATTACATTAGTTTCAGGTATGGAAGCAACCTAAGTGTCCATCAGTAGATGAATGGATAAGGAAGAGGTGGTATGTATACACAATGGAATACTCCACAGCCATAAAAAAGGATGAGATTGTGCCATTTGAGATGACATGGATGGACCTGGAGGGTATTATGCTAAGTGAAGTAAGACTGAGAAAGATAAATACCATATGATTTCACTCATACCTGAAATCTAAAACAAACAAATGAATAAACAAACAAAAAGCAGAATCAGCACACATGAAAATATGTTCATCATCGTTAGCCATCAGGGAAAGTCAAATCAAAACCACATCGAGATACCACCTTATACCAGTTAGAATGGCAAAAATTGACAAGGCAAGAAACAACAAACGTTGGAGAGGTTGTGGAGAAAGGGGAACCCTCTTACACTGTTGGTGGGAGTGCAAGTTGGCATGGCCACTTTGGAAAACAGTGTGGAGGTTCCTCAAAAAATTAAAAATAGAGCTACCTTATGACCCAGCAATTGCACTACTGGGTATTTACTCCAAAGACGCAGATGTAGTGAAAAGAAGGGCCATATGCACCCCGATGTTCATAGCAGCAATGCCCACAATAGCCAAACTGTGGAAAGAGCTGAGATGCCCTTAAACAGATGAATGGATAAAGAAGATGTGGTCCATATATACAATGGAATATTAGCCATCAGAAATGATGAATACCCAACTTTTGCATCAACATGGATGGGACTGGAGGAGATTATGCTAAGTGAAATAAGTCAAGCAAAGAAAGTCAATTATCATATTGTTTCATTTATTTGTGGAACATAAGGAATAGCATGGAAGACATTAGGAGAAGGAAGGGAAAAATGAACGGGGGAAATCAGAGGCAGAGATGAACCACGAGAGGCTATGGACTCTGAGAAACAAACTGAGGGTTTTAGAGGGGAGGTGGGTGGGAGGATGGGTTAGCCCGCTGATGGGTATTAAGGAGGGAATGTACTGCATGGAGCACTGGGCATTATACATAAACAATGAATCATGGAACACCACATCAAAAACTAATGATGTACTGTATGGTGACTAACATAATAATAATAATAATAATAATAATAATAATAAAGCAGAATCAGATGTATAAGTACAAACTGGCTTTCTTTAGAGTCATAGACTCTTCCAACTTCTGCACGTTTGCAAGTAGTATCCCATTTGCCGAGAGTACTGTTATCCTTATGATTTCCCCACACAACTTCTAGTCACTCTGCAAGTTTCCACTCAGATGTCATTTTCCCCTTGAAGCCTGGAAAGTCCTTTTCAAGCTCAATTCTTTATTTTTCTATGTTTTGTAGTAATTGGTGCTGTATTTTTACTGTGAGGAGTAATTCAATTTCTGCCAAACATCTCATGTACTGCATTAAAATAGTAGTGGCATTTTGAAATTTTGAGGGTATATTTGTTGATATTTCAACTTCTATTTTGAAAACTTTTAAATATAGCAAATGTAATGAACCCTCATATACCTTTCACCCAGCTTTAGATTTATTTAATTTTCAAAACTTTTGCGTTTGAAAAGTTCTAAAACCCTTTTTAGTGTAATATTTGTGCACATTTAATAAAATTGTAGTTTGAAGTTTAGTTTAACCCTGGGTTTTATCAACAGTTTATTAAATATAAAAATGAATCTGTTCATTACTAGAAATTTTACAAAAATTAAAGAAAACATTCTTATAGAAGGTAAGTTCTTTAATTATTGGCCTTTATTCCCCTGCAAGGTTATTTTTGTGTCAGGTCATAGATGGAAAAATAATTCAATAACTCTTGGCGGTATTTTCTTCAGGAAGTTTTCTCACAGAAAAAAATCAGAGAATGGCTTATTTTTTTTAAGATTTTATTTTTATTTATTTGAGATAGAGCAAGAGTGAGAGAGTGAGAGAGCATGAGCAGGGGGAAAGGAAGAGGGAGAATGCTGCTTCAAGGCTCATCCCAGGACCCTGCGATCATGACCTGAGCTGAAAGCAGACACTTAACCAACTGAGCCACCCTGGCGTCCCAAGAATGGCTTTTGTGTTTTTGAATTCTTTATATTTTTATAAATCATAAGCTTTTACACAATCCTCTGCATGCAGATGTATGTGTTTGGAGTTAAACAGTTTTCGGTATAACCTTTAAAACTTGATCCATAAACTGCACACGTTCCATTCTGCATTTCAACCATTGTTAATCTAGATTAGAAAGAAGGACAAATTATATTTGTGACTTTATTAATACATAAATATAAAAATGCAATAAAATATATTTAAATATAGGTATTGAAATAATATCATTTCAGAAGATTTTAGGACCATGCCTGGTCTTTCTTAGTTAAAGATATGCAAAATATAGCTAACTCAGTTATAAAAGCAGAAGTTTCATTCTATTATAAATTATATGCCATTATTTTTTTCTACATTGGAAGTTAGTCAATTTAGGAAGTCTGAAATCTCTTGATATATGTACCTGAGTGAAATGAAAGTTTTTAAATGTTTTTTTTCAGCAAATAGATTAGAAATGAATTTAGAATTCAATTTAGAAGTCAGCAGATGTCATGTTTTATGCAAAAATAAACAATCTTCTTTGGATATATGCAACTTTACTTGGCAAGGAAATAAAAATTGTAAAATTCTCTTATATATTAAATATGTCTGTGTATATATATATATACATATATATATATAAGTATATACACACATACATAAATATAAATATATATGTGCGTGTGTGTGGGTTGGCATTCCATGTAGAGATGGTTATATCTGTGTATCTATTTTGCCTTGGAATCTGGTGATTTGTTTTCTTCCAGGAACAGGTGGGAAATAGAAGGCCAAGGAAAGAGTGAGGATGCATCAGCATGAATATGAACAATAAAATAGTTTGTATTCAAAAGGACAAGAGAAGAAACTCAGTCCATAGAAACCACTAACTGCTCTTAGTTGGTCTCAGCCTATGCACATTAGAGTCTCATTTTTAAATCTCATTTAGTTTTTGTATTCCTTCAGTTTCTGTGTGTGTTTCCTATACCATTCATATTCCATGTCTGCCAGAGTGCTGATTATTCTGGATTGTACTTATTTGCTTATAACCATATCTCTAACTGAAGTGTGAAGCCCTTGAAGTTGTGTCCTATTAATCTCTGTCATTATCTCTGCATAGTTCCTGGAAATTGAGTAACACTCAACAAATATTTATCACATGCATAAACTGAAACTTAATTTGCCAGTTTTGCTTTTGCTTCTAAAACAAACATTTACACTTGCAGTGTGGAAAATATTGAGATAAGGTGATACAAATTTTATTAGTATTTCTAGAGAATAAACTTTTTTTGTCAAAAATAAAATCTCAAGCCATACAGAAATGAGGTCATTCAAGATCAATTCTAAGGTATACTGGGGCCTTCAAATTCCAAATATATAATGAGGTAGGAGGGTAAGTAGTACCTGTTACAATGAATATAAGGGGAGATATGAAAGAAACAGAAGGTTATGCATTGATTACTGCCAACTAACCATTAAAGAAGCAAAGTAAACTTCAAAATCAACGAGAAGAGATTTTTTTTAAAAGATTGATTTATTTATTTTAGAGAGAGAGAGAGAGGGAGGGGGGAGGGGCAGAGGGAGTGAATTTTCAAGCAGACTCCCCTCTGAGCATGGAGCCCAAGGCAGGGCTCAATCCATGACCCATGAGATCATGACCTGAGCTGAAACTAAGAGCGGAATGCCTAACCAACTGAGCCACCCAGGTGCCTTGAGAAGAGATTTTTAAAAATCATTTAAAGATAATTCTGGCTGTAGAGTAAGAAAGACACACATTTGAATACCTACCAGAATGATTACTCATTTTATAGCTTAGGTGAATTATTCTACACTCTAAGACTCTGTTCCTAACCAGCAAAATTAGGTTAGAAATGACCCCTGTTATAGAGGTTTTTAAGAGTCCTCAATGAGAAGATATATATAAAGTGCTTAAAACTGTGTCTGACAGAAAGCAGCTAATTAACCCGACATTAACATTAATGTTGTTGTGATGTTTTTATTATGTACTACAGAATTAGAGGTTCAAATAAGTAAAATATACTTGAAATAAAGAATTAAAAACTTTTACAGTTATATATAAGAAAAAGCACCAGTGAACTTCATCCCAATTTTAATTTGCTTAATGTATTTGTGATTGTAGTGTGTCTGAGGGAGAGGAAAGAGAAATGGGGGAGGGACATTTGAAGAAATGATGGTAGTAAATTTTCTAATTTTGTTTGAAAATTATAAACTCATAGATCCAAGAGTCTCAACAAAACACAAGCACAAGAAATAAAAAAATAAAAAAAAGAAACCCAAAAGTAATGCAAGGCATATTACAACCAAATTTCTCAAATCCAATTATAAACCAAGTGGGATTTATTCCTGGGCTGCAAGGTTGGTTCAACATCCTCAAATCAATCAATGTGATACAATACATTAACAAAGAAAGAACAAGAACCATATGATCCTCTCAATAGTTGCAGAAAAAGCATTTGACAAAGTACAGCATCCTTTCTTGATTAAAACTCTTCACAGTGTAGGGATAGAAGGTACATACCTCAATATCATAAAAGCCATCTATGAAAAACCCACAGAAAATATCATTCTCAATGGCGAAAAACTGAGAGCTTTTCCCCTAAGGTCAGGAACATGGCAAGGATGTCCACTATCACCACTGTTATTCAACATAGTAGTAGAAGTCCTAGCCACAGCAATCAGACAACAAAAAGAAATAAAAGGCATCTGAATCAGCAAAGAAGAAGTCAAATTCTCACTCTTTGCACATGATATGATACTTTATTTGGAAAACCCAAAAAACTCCACCAAAACTGCTAGAACTCATACAGGAATTCAGTCAAGTGGCAGGATATAAAATCAATGCACAGAAATCAGTGGCATTCCTATACACCAATAAGACAGAAGAAAGAGAAATTAAGGAGTCGATCCCATTTACAATTGCACCAAAAGCCATAAGATATCTAGGAATATGCCTAACTGAAGAGGTAAAGGTTCTGTACTCTGAAAACTATAGAACACTTATGAAAGAAATTGAGGAAGACACAAAGAAATGGAAAAATGTTCCATGCTCATGGACTGGAAGAACAAATATTGTGAAAATGTCTATGCTAACTAGAGCAATCTACACATTTAATGCAATCCTTACCAAAATACCATCCACTTTTTTCAAAGAAATGGAACAAATAATCCTAAAATTTGTATGGAACCAGAAAAGACCCCGAATAGCCAGAGGAATGTTGAAAAAGAAAAGCAAAGCTGGTGGCATCACAATTCTGGACTTCCAGCTCTATTACAAAGCTGTCATCATGAAGACAGTATGGTACTGGCACAAAAACAGACACATAGATCAACGGAACAGAATAGAGAGCCCAGAAACAGACCCTCAACTCTATGGTCAACTAATCTTTGACAAAGCAAGAAAGACAGTCTCTTCAACAAATGGTGTTGGGAATACTGGAGAGCCACATGAAGAAGAATGAAACTGGACCATTTCCTTACACCACACACAAAAATAGACTCAAAATGGATGAAAGACGTAAGTGTGAGACAGGAGTCCATCAAAATCCTTGAGGAGAACACAGGCAGCAACCTCTTCTACCTCAGCCACAGCAACTTCTTCCTCGAAACATCGCCAAAGGCAAGGGAAGCAAGGGCAAAAATGAACTATTGGGACTTCATCAAGATAAAAAGCTTTTGCACAACAAAGGAAACAGTCAACAAAACCAAAAGACAACTGACCGAATGGGAGAAGATATTTGCAAATGACATATCAGATAAAGGGCTAGTATCCAAAATCTATAAAGAACTTATCAAACTCAACACCCAAAGAACAAATGATCCAATCAAGAAAGGGGCAGAAGACACGAACAGACATTTTTCCAAAGAAGACATCCAAATGGCCAACAGACACATGAAAAAGTGCTCAACATTGCTCGGCATCAGGGAAATCCAAATCAAAACCTCAATGAGATACCACCTCACACCAGTCAGAATGGCTAAAATTAACAAGTCAGGAAATGACCGATGTTGGCAGGGATGTGGAGAAAGGGAAACCCTCCTACACTGTGGGTGGGAATGCAAGCTGGTGCAGCCACTCTGGAAAACAGTATGGAGGTTCCCGAAAAGTTAAAAATAGAGCTACCCTATGATCCAGCAATTGTACTACTGGGTATTTACCCCAAAGATACAAATGTAGTGATACGAAGGGGTACCTGTACCCCAATGTTTATAGCAGCAATGTCTACAATAGCCAAACTATGGAAAGAGCCTAGATGTCCATCAACAGATGAATAGATAAAGAAGATGTGGTGTGTAAGACTGAGGAATCACAGACCTGTATCCCTGAAACAAATAATACATTATATGTTAACAAAAAAAGAAAAAAAAAGAAAAAAGTGACTCCAACTGTATTCTGTCTGTAAGAGTATTCTGTCTATAAAAGTTTACTTTTAATATAAATGCACACATAGGTTAAAAAAAAGGAATGCAAAATAAATACCGCATTGACACTAATCAAGGAGAACCTGGCATAGCTATATTTATGATAGACAAAGGAGGATTTCATAGCACAAAATGTCATTATGGAAAAAGAGCTCATTACATAATGATAAGAGTCATAAATTCATCAAGAGTACATAACAATCCAAACATTTATCAATAGAACTTCAGAATAATTGAGAAAAATTGTTTGAAATGCAAGTAGAATACATAATTCCATAATTATAGTCCAAGATTTCAATATATGTCTCTCAGTAATTAATAGAATAAGTTGACAGAAAATCAGAAAAGATATAGAAGACTGGAGCAATACTCCCAACTAACTTGACCTAATTGAAATTATAGTACACTCTACCCAAGAATAATGTAATACACATTCTGTTCAAGTGCACACAGAACATTTCAGAAAATAGACCATAGTCTGGTCCATAAAACTAATCTCAATAAATTTAAGTGGATCCAAGTCATACAAACTATGCTCTTTGACCAAGACGGGACTAAATTAGAACTCAATAAAAGAAAAATCTCTGGAAAATTCCTAATGTTGGAAACCAAATAGCACACTTCTGAATAATCCATGGATCAAAGAAGAATACAAAAGGGAATTTAGAAGGTATATTGAACTGAATGAAAATGAAAACACAATATCTCAAAACACGTGAGGATGTTGCTAAATTATCTCACATACTAGTAGCCTGAATGCTTCTATTAGAAAAAAAAATCAAATTAATAGATCAGTTTTCACTACAAGAAACTATGGTGATTTTCTTTCTCTTTTCTTTAGGGGATAGGTAAATGGGAGTCCTTTAATACAGCTGAAGGTTGAATGAGGAGCCTGTGTGAATGAATACTGAAAGAAATACAGTGGAAGTAGGGAGCAGAAATTAATGAAATAGAAAATTGAAAAATAAGTGGTAAATAAGCACCAAAGTGATGTTCATTATCATTAGTCATTAGCGAAATGCAATTAAAACCACAATGAGATATCACTGCACACCTATTAGAATAGCTAAAATGTAAGGGACTGACTGTAACAAGTGTAGACCAGGATGTGGAGCAACTAGAACTCTCACGCACTGCTAGTGGGAATGTAAAATGGCACAGTTACTTTGGAAAATAGTTTGGCAGTTTCTTAAAAAGTAAAACACATAACCTATTATATTACCCAACCATTCCACTCCTAGGTATTAATGTAAGAGAAAAGAAAGCCTATGTTCATACAAAGACTTGTACACAACTATTCATTGCAAGTAGCTTTATTGTTAATAGTCAACAACTGGAAATTACCCACCTATCTATCCATCAGCAGATGAAAGGATAACCAAATTGAGCTACACTCATAAATGGAATCCGTCTCAGGAATAAAAAGAAATTAATTTTTTATACATGCCTTGAGGTGGCTGAATCTCAAAATAATTATGCTGAGTGAAAAAGCCAGATATAAGAATAGTACATATGGCAGAAATCCATTTATATTAAATTCTATAAATTGCAAACTAATCTATAGTGACAGAAAGCAGGTTAGTTGCCTGGGGACAGAAAGAGGTGGGCAGAAAGGGATAGGAAGCAGAGATTACAAGGGTGCAAAGGGAAAGTTTTGCAGGTGATAAATATGTTAATTATTTTAATGTTATTAATGGTTTTGTGGATGTATACATTTCTCAAAATTTATCAAATTGTACACTTTAAACATGTGTAGTTTATTGAATGTAGTTATATCTCAACAATTCAGGTAATAACTTCAAGAAAGAATATGCTTTTGATATTTAACCTCTCTGCTTTAGTCTCCTTATCTGTAAAATGGCCATAGTATTATGTACTGCCGAGCAGTACTTAGCACGTAGCAAACAATTAATGTAACTCATTATTATTGGTATTGGCTGCTCTGCTCCATAATCTCCTAAATTTAGGTCCCATATTAGAATATGGGAACATCCTGGCATTGTGTGAAATAATGTGATCTTGAATGACCATAGGGACAGCTTAGAGACAAATCCACAAATAGACACCTATTGCTACAGACTTACTGGCTGGGCAAGAGAATGGTGCCATCTTCCCACTGCCAAGATCCATTTGCTGGAATTTGTATTAGTCCCATCCAATGATATGACTTCACCAATTTAAAGAAATCCTGTTTGAGACCACAAATAAAATCAGTGCTCAGAATTTTAGTTAACACAAGGCCATAATCATTCAATCATTTTTTTCCCACACTTGGGGAAATGCATTCTGTCCTCTAGTCTAATTCTGACTTAAACACTGTACATAATACCTACAATTTCTGTACTTTCTTATTTTTCTTTATTTTTTTAAATTTTGAATTTTAATTTTTTTTAAAAAGGTTTTATTTATCTATTTGAGAGAGAGAGCAAGGGAGAGAGAGAGAGAGAGAGAGCACACGAGTGGGGGCGGAGGGGCAGGGGGAGAGGGAGAAGCAGGCTCTCCACTGAGCAAGGGGCCTGACGCAGGGATCCATCCCAAGACCCTGGGATCAGGACCTGACCTGAAGGCAGATGCTTAAGCGACTGAGCCACCCAGGTGCCCAGTGCTTTCTTATTTTTGATGCAGAAAGATTTAGGGTGGATATATCTCAGTCTTAGTGCCTCTCTTATGTTTCAGGTTCATATTCCGGTGATTTGCCTCACATGTTAGGAATGAATATAGGAAGGGAAATTAAAACAAAAACTCAACCTGATCCTCTCTGCTGTATATCTTCAGGAGACTGGAATTTTGAGACATACAAGAAGCTTGGCTCTGGTACCAGCTTTTGCTCTCATTAAAAAATTGGTAGCAGTTATTTCTATAACATATCCAGTTTTTAGGACATGGGCCACAATAACTTTCTGAAAGAGAGAATATATTCTTAATTCTGTACAAGTCTGAACATTATAGCAGATTTTGTCTAGACAGGTTAAATACTCTTTTATTGTAACTCTAACATTCCAGATAAACCAATCTGATCATCTCCAATGACATATCTTTACACATTTATATATATAGAGAGAGAGACAGATGCCAAAATTAAGTATCTTCTTTTTAGAAGCACTCTTTCATTGTTAACAAATAAAAAATTTTGGAATGTTATGGCTCACGGACAAGAATTAATAATTTTCTTATACATTCTCTTGTTAACAACATTGGATATATGCCTATACTCAATTATATAGAGATTCATGTAATTTGTGCTTCAAAATATTAAAAAACTTTCACTTACCTTGCAAAGAAATTGGAGCTTCTTGGTTGAATAATGCTATTAAAATAATCATTAAGAGGATTAAGAGGTACCAACTTCCAGTTATAAAATAAGTCATGAAGATGAAAAGTACAGCATAGGGAATATAGTCAATAATATTGTAAGAACATTGTATAGTGACAGATGGTGATTACACTCATCACTGTGAGCATGGAGTAATGTATAGAATTGTCAAATCACTATGTTGTACAACTAAAACTAATATAAAACTAATGTAAAACACAGTTCAATAATAAAAAAAATCAAAATTATTAAAAGGTTATTAGTAACATAGTCCTAGCAAAAGTAGACACATTTTTACACTAATAGGAAAAACATAAAGACACATACAATATTGTTAGTTTATGTCTCTGTGCTTCTGAATGCTAATCAAAGTAATGCACTGCAATCATTAGATCAAGAATGCTCTATCTACTTCTCTACTATCACTTACAATGTACGATTATGGCACCGCATATCATTACCATTATAATGAAATGGATCCCCATGGCTACAGCAATGGCACGGGCTACCAAAAACGGAGATGCTGTCCAAAAAAAAAAAAAAAGAGTGAGAAAGAATAGAAAATAGGATTAAAAAGTTTTGGTATGTTCATGTTTGATATAAACGTTATGAGTGTTTTTTATGGGAGGAGTGATATCAGTACTTTTACCTTAATTATTTTTCTCAGAACAAGTAAAATATGTACTTTGTAAGTGATTAAAAAAAAAAAAGACAATAGAAATGCATATTCCCTCCTGTTTCTCTTTCAAAATTCTCCAGTTCCCTCCCTAGAGTAAATCATGGTTATAATTTTTTATTTTTTTTTATGTAGATACCATAACAAACACAGACAGTTCCCTTCACTCCTTTTTTAGAAACATGTTGAAGAAAGTACGGAAAATATTCTGTTTTTTTTTTTTGTTTTTTTTTTTGCTTGAGAAAATATCTTAGTGATTATTCTATATCATGTCTTATAAAGTCAAAATTTTATATATAGCTGTTTTCATTCCTTTCATTGGTATATGGACAAAATCTATAAATTTAAAAGCCTGTTTGCTCACATCTTCTCTGCATTAAATATTATTCACATTTTAAAATATATAAATCTTATAAGCAATATTTTTAATTTAAATTTTATTTTTTCTGTTATGAATAAGATTGACATTTACTATGGTTAAATAATGTTTTTATTTTATTTCTCTGAGACTTCTCTTGTTTGTATTGAGTACCTAGTTCCTTTTTTACTTTTTGGGTTAAGGATATTAGTTCATTTCTTACCATATGTTTTGCAAACACACATCTCAGATATTTTTGTTTTGACATTATGAAATTGTGGGGGTGCTGAAATGCATAATGGTTGATTTGATCAAATATTCCTTTATGGCTGATTTTTTTTGGATATGAATAAAATGTCTTCATTATTCTGAGTTTATAAAGTATATTACACTCATGTGTCATCATGTTATATGGTTTCCTTTTTTATCTGACCTGTTTGGTATTTGTGTCTGTGTGTGTAATAAATAAGGTAGGAACTTAAATTTATAATTTTTTTCCCAAATGGGCACTGAATTTTTCTAACATCATTTATTGAATAAGTCAATGTGTTCTCATTGATATGAAATACCACCTTTAGCATGTAATATATTTCATTTATTCCTATATTCTTTACGTGTTTCCCATTCAAACTATATGTAAAATTCCTTTAGTTTTATAATATGCTTGAGTTTTTCACCGTATCCACAATTGTATATTACATTTCTTTTTCAGAATAATTTGGCTATCATTACACTTTATATGTACCTTAAGAACTTAAAAAAAAAAAGAACCTTAAGCTTTTCAAGAACCTGTACTTTTAAAATATGGTAATTTATCTTTCAATAGAGTCACATTAAATGCATAAATATATGGAGATAATTTACTTCTTTAAAATGTCTTCCCATTATGCATGTCTTATTTTATGTTCATCAATGCAGCTTTAAATTAATAGGTTTACTTCTAGGGTTTTTAATTAAAAAGTTTATTTCTGTCTTTTCAAAAAAATTTTGGAGTTATGTATATGACATTTTTGTTTCATCACATTTTTCTTGTTTTTGTAGTTAAAGCAATTGATTTTTATATCTTATTTTCAATCAAGTCCTCATATCAGATTTCCTTATTGTTTGTCATATTTTTGGGTGAAGCTTTTGAGGACTTTTTAAAGTATTTTAAATTACAAATTTTTGCAAATAATATTAATTTTGCCTTTTTATTGTAATTTCATATCACTTGCTTTTTTCTTTTTCTTGGTTATTCATGTTGGCTAGCACCAGCAGAACAATTAATATTACTCAACAGCAATGATAGCAAAAATTCTTGCTTTTTCTAACTATAATGAAAATGCTACTAACATTTATCAATAAGCATAATGATAGCTTCTGAATATATATATATATATTTGAAAAACAGTATTTATATTTTAGAGATTTTAAAAATTAAGTCCTTTTTAAGAATTCACAGTGATTTTTATCCAAAACCTTTTTAACATTATGCATATGATCATGCAATCTTTCCCCTTTGATGACTACATATGGCACATTTCCATTCCTATAGTCAACTCATAAGGTGGTGCTATCTGATAATCATTTACTTTTTAATATTTAATCAGAATTCATAGGTGAGAAGTCTGCTGTTTTCCTTTCTGTGTAAGCTATTTCAGGCTCTATTTTCAACGATATTCTGGCTTGATAAAAGACAGCTTGTCTTCATCAGTGCATTCTGAAACATTTCTGTGAATGGCAATCAAATTGTTGCTTCCACACCTTTTAAGAACAGAACTCTGAAAGATATTTTGTATTTCCTTTATCTTTTGTTTCCATTTCTATTTATTCCTCTTTAAAGTTAGTTGTTCAGTGCTCTCTTAGAAACTGCTGTCTCACATTCAATGCAATTTCTAGCAAGATTCCAACAGCATTTTTCACAGAGCTAGAATAAACAATCCGAAACTTTGTATGGAACCATGAGAGACTCCGAATACCCAAAGCAAACTTGAGAAAGAAAAGCAAAACTGGAAGCATTACAATTCCGGACTTCAAGTTATACTACAAAGGTGTAGTGATCAAAAGAGTATGGTCCTGACACAAAAATAGACACATAGGTCAATAGAATAGAATAGAAAATCCAGAAATCAACCCACAACTCTAAGGTTAACCAATATTTGACAAAGCAGGAAAGAGTATCCAATGGAAAAAGGACAGTCTCTTCAATAAATGGTGTCGGAAAACTGGAGAGCAACATGCAGAAGAATGAAACTGGACCACTTTCTTACACCATATACAGAAATAAATTCAAAATTGATGAAAGACCTAAATGTGAGACAGGAAACCATGAAAATCCTAGAGGAGAACAGAGGCAGTAAACTCTTTTGACATCGGCTGTAGCAACTTCTTACTAGTATGTCTCCCGAGGCAAGGGAAACAAAAGCATAAATAAACTATTGGAACTTATCAAAATAAAAAGCTTCTTCACAGTGAGGGAAACACTCAACAAAACTAAAAGGCGACCTACAGAATGGGAAAAGATATTTGCAAATGACATATCTGATAAAGGGTTAGTATCCAAAATATATGAAGAACTTATAAAACGCAACACCCAAAAAGCAAATAACCCAGTTAAAATGGGCAGAAGGCATGAATAGGCATTTTCCAAAGAAGACATCCAAATGGTCAACAGACACATGAAAAGATGCCCAACATCACTCATCATCAGGGAAATACAAATCAAACTATGATTAGAAATAACCTGACACCAGTCAAAATGGCTAAAATGAACAACACAGGAAACAAGAGATGTTTGTGAAGAATTGGACAAAAGGGAACCCTCATGCATTGTTGGTAGGAATGCAAACTGGTGTAGCTACTGTGGAAAAAGTATGGCGGTTCCTCAAAAAGTAAAAAATAGAACTATCCTACAATCCAACAATTGTACTACTAGGTATTTACCCAAAGGATGGAAAAATAACTAATTCAAAGGGATAGATGCACCCTGATGTTTATAGCAGCATTATCAACAATAGACAGATTATGGAAAGATCACAACTGTCCATTGACTGATAAATGGATAAAGAAGTGTGTGCGTGTGTGTATAGTGGAACATTACTCAGCCATCACAAAGAATGAAATCTTGCCATTTGCAATGATGTGGGTGGAGCTAGAGAGTTTTATGCCAAATAAAATCAGTTAGTCAGAGGAAGACAAATATGATATGATTTCACTCATATGTGGAATTTAAGAAACAAAACAAATGAACATGGGGGAAAAAAGGCAAACCAAGAAATAGACTCTTACCTATAGAGAAAAAACTGATGGTTACCAGAGGGGAGGTGGGTGGGGGCTGGGCAAGATAGGTGATGGGGATTAAAGAGAGCACTTGTTGTGATGAGTACCGGGTGTTGTATGTAAGTATTGAATCACTAAATTCTAAACCTGAAACTAATATTACACCATATGTTAACTAACTGGAATTTAAATAAAAACTTGAAAAAAATATCAAGAAACTGCTGTTTCAGTTGCTATTATTACGTTAATGATAATCTCATCATTTGTAGGGCATGAAAAAATCCTAAACTGAACAATCTCTGCTAATTGTATTATATATTCCAATATTATACTAGAGTTAATTTCATTTCTGCTTTTCTCATTAAGGTAAAAGAAACTGAATGCTTATCACTGATCTAATCATATAGATTCCAAGATTCACCTCAGTATACTGAGAGAAGACAAATGGAATATTGAACTTACGGTTTTCTCCACGTTTCCTTGTGATTAATGTAGACTTTCTCTTTTGCCATTGTGGAGAAGTACCATGCTTTACCAGTTCAGAGTTATAATTATGGATTTCATTCACCTCTAGAGAAAAACAATTCAGGCCAATAGGAGTCATAGCCTTTCAGCCCCTTGGGTCACAATTTTTTATAATTTAACTTGCCATACTCTTCATATCCTTTTTAAAAGTATAACATCAAGTTACTTTTGTTTTATATTACTTCATTATTATGATTTTTGCACTTCATAATATGAATAAAATTATTTTTATTCTATGGCAAAATCTTTTTTTTCTTAAGATTTTATTTATTTTGACAGAGAGAAAGAGAGAGTACAAGCAGGGGGATCGGCAGGCAGAGGGAGAGGGAGAAGCAGACTTCCCGCTGAGCAGGGAGCCCGATGTAGGGCTCCATCCCAGGACCCTGGGATCATGACCTGAGCTGAAGGCAGATGCTTAACCGTCTGAGCCACCTAGGCACCCCTCTATGGCAAATTATCTTTAGCAAGATCTTATGTACCATAAAATAAGTTAATTCTTAGTGTGTAATAAAATCTAACATTAAAATAAAGACAGTGTATAATAAAAAAGACAGGGGCCTAGGGAGTTAGACATGTGTTTAATTCATAGAGCCACCTTTGCTAAGTTAATAACTTCACGAATTACAAAAAAAAAAAAGAAAGAAAGAAAAAAGAAAAAGAAAGGAAAAGTAAAGAGGAAACAAAAGAAAAAAGGAAAGAAAAGAACAAAGGACATCAACACAACCTGTTATGAGTACTTTAAAAAGTGAAATTAAATAATATTCATTTAGAATCAATAATGTTAATCATGTAGTAAACAGTAAATGCCTTTCTTTTTTTTAGTGAAGGACATACAAATAATAAGGTGTAAAATTTCAAAATAAATACCAATAATCTTGCCTTTGAACAAAACAAGTAAAAAACCACTTTGCTCTCTTCTTGAAATAGTAATCATTACTGAATATGTAAAAACTTTTTATAATGAAATGTTAATACTAATTATCTTTTATACCTAAAATTAAACTAAAGCATTGTTTGTACATACCATACGTAACTTAATTATCAAACATGTGAAGAGGGTAGGTATTATTTTATGGGTGAAGAAATTGAATGTTATAGGTGGCCAAAGTCATATTTGTATTTAATATAATGCTAGAAATAGAAATCTACTAATGTAAATATAGCATGTTTTATATCTCTATTTGATAGAGAAAGGAAACAAGTGCATAGAAGCTGTGGATTGTCCCAGATCTCAAAACTAGAGACTAGTAAAAGTTTGACTAAAATTTTTCTAACTCCAAATCCTTATGCTGTCACTATTTCAGGCTACCTCAAATTGTGAAAGATTTTACTTTAGGTAGTTAATGAAACAAAGGAAGAAAAAAGTTCTCAAGTTTTTGAAAACTCCATTTAAAATATAACATGAAATGAACATAAGTGAATCAGAGTAATTTGATTTCTTATGCCTTGTATGCTAGTATCAAATTCTGGGTATCTTAAAATTATATACAGGCCAAACTGCACATTTATGTGGAGAACACATACCCATGTTGTGACCAGCCCACCGATCTCGGATCAACTTCATTGTTTGATTATGACTATTTACTCCAGAGATGAATCAAAAATCTTCATTTTGAAGATGACATATCTTCCTTAGAAAAACAAGAATACAAAAATATCTCTCCCATTCATATATATAAAGGGGAAAAATGAAAATAAGAGTTCATACAAAGCCAGGCAAAATTAATTTTTTACATATCTCTTGGTTATAAAATAATAAATAATTATTTCAAAAATATAATGGGTGTTTTTAATTCACCTACATTAAGCTACTTAACCAAAAATATTTTCCATCACAGATCTTGAATGACAACACATATAGTTTTCTATTTATAGTTATTTTATTTAGTGACAATTTTTTTTGGCAAGGCAAATTTGGGTAAGATATATGAATATTTGGATGTTTGTTCCTAATACATATTAATTCAACTTATGTCCATATTATCATCATTATTATCATCATCACCACCATCATCATCATCTACAAGTTATCACTATCATTATTAGCAAAAATAATCTCATGTTTATTTATATAGCAACATCTTACAGTGTCTAGAAGAGCTCTCAGAGAGAAATGACTATTTAGGGGCGACTGGGTGGCTCAGTCATTAAGCGTCTGCCTTGGTCTCGGGTCGTGGTCCCAGGATCCCAGGATGGAGCCCCGCATCGGGCTCTGTACTCAATGGAAAGCCTGCTTCTCCCTCTCCCACTCCCCCTGCTTGTGTTTCCTCTCGCTATGTCACTCTCTGTCAAATAAATAAATAAAATCTTAAAAAAAAAAAAGAAATGACTATTTAATAAATATACATAGTGAATAGATTAAAAAAAGCTGTTTCATATTTGATCATGGTAGTAAGAAGTAACAACATTTTTTTTCATTTTGCAAATAAAGTTGTGTATCACAGAAGGTAAGTGCCTTGCACAAGAACAGAAAATTCCCATGTGTGAATTCAAATGGAAATTCAACCCTCTAATCCCAAATGTAGATTTATTCCTCTAGTTTTGTTTAATGACAAGACTCCATCTTATAGCAACATCATAATGTCTTATTCTTCAGTAAATATATCCTGCCTACTCACCACTGAACACAGTGAAAACCAGTATATACCTCAGAAGTAAGAAACATCCCTTGACCTCCGTAATTCTATCGAAAGAAGCAGTTATAATTACCTTATGTTGTAAATATTTTTGGAAACTTTCTTGAGTTTGAAACCTCAAGAATTTCTCATTTCTTGAATAACAGTTGTTAGAAACACAAACACACACAGAAACACACCTGATCAAAGAAGGAAGGTCTTGATTCTTGCGGATAAAAGTTTCCTTTACAAATGAAAAATTTAGACATGTCCTGAGTTATCACTTTAGAACTAAAACTAGAGATGTACAGTCAATTCTGATTCCTGAGAAAGATATGACAAATGTTACTGTAATCTCATCTTGTGAAGAGGCATAACACAAGCCACATTACTTCCACTTTATCGCAGCACAGAAAATTCTACTAAGTGTGAAATAAATGCGAGGTGTTAACATGATTTTATGACTTAAATGATCAATGCAGTGATAAGAAGTTTCCTAGAGTTTTGAGAAACAATGGTGGGCTTAGATCATCTCTTTCTGAATTAAAAGTGAAAAGTTGTTCTAAAATATGGTTGTAAGTACTGTGTGGAAAAAAAAAGAAAATTAAGTTAACTTCATAATCATATTATACACATGCTGTTATAAATTTGAATGGAATCAAGTATGCTGTATCATATAAGTTGGAACCATAGAAAGATATCTTTCATACATACACACATATATAATTATATGCACACACATAAATGCATACAAGTATATAGACATCTATGCGTACACACATGACCTTTTAACTATAAAAATATAAAGTGCATATAAAATAAAAGTTCTATAATGAACCATCATATGCCTAGCTTCAACAATTATCAGTTTGTGGTTAATATGACTTCATTTATGATATCTGCAGTGTCTCACACCCATCTCTGTGCCTATTAAATAGAGCCTTTTCTCTACTTTCCTTGTGAACATCACTCATTATATTACTCTCTATTTCTCAGAACATTAGCACCAAATCTTATACTTATATGCCAGAATAGCAGTATAATCAACTAATGTCTTAGTGTTCTGGTTTTCAGCTACTCACAATTGTTGTTGCATTAAAAAGTGATAAAGAGGACTGCCACAACCAAAAGGAGCCTGTGGAGAAAGGGGAACCCTCTTACACTATTGGTGTGAATGCAAACTGGTACAGCCATTCTGAAAAACAGTATGGAGATTCTTCAGAAAGTTAAAAATAGAGCTATCCTATGACCTAGCAATTGCACTACTAAGTATTTATCCAAAGGATACAAAACAGTGATTCAAAGGGGCATCTTCACCCCAATATTTATAGCAGCAATGTCTACAATAGCTAAACTATGGAAAGAGCCCAGATGCCCACCGACAGATGAATGGATAAAGAAGATGTAGCATATCTATACAATGGAATATTACTCAGCCATCAAACAAGAGAAATCTTACCATTTGCAATGACATGGATGGAACTAGAGGGTATTATGCTGAGCGAAATAAGTCAACCAGAGAAAGACAATTATCATATGATCTCACTCATATCTGGAATTTAAGAAACAAGGCAGAGGATCATAGGGGAAGAGAGGAAAAAATGAAACAAGATGAAACCAGAGAGGGAGACAAACCATAAGAGATTCTTAATCATAGGAAACAAACTGAGGGTTGCTGGAGGAGAGGTTGGTGGGGGGAAGGGGTAACTGGGTGATGGGCATTAAGGAGGGCATGTGATGTAATGAGCAGTGGGTGCTATATGCAACTGATGAATCATTAAACTCTACCTCTGCAACTAGTAATACACTATATGTTAATTAATTGATTTTGAATAAAATTAAAGAAAAAGACATAATGACTAAATGTACTATGGTATCCTGGCTGGGATAATGAAACAGAAAAAAATATTAAGTAAAAACTAAGGAAATCTGAATAAACTATGTTCTTTATTTAATAATATGTCAATATCAGTTCATTCACTATGACAAGTGTGTCATACTAATGTAAGCTATTAATACAGGAAACTGGAGATGGGGTATATGGGAACTCTATTACCTTTGTAATCTTTCTGTAAATTTAATACCATTATAAAATAAAAAAGTTTATTTAAAAATAAGTATTGGGGCTTCTTTAGAATGTTATAATAACAACAACGATAATAATTTTATTAGTATAATACATATGGGAGACTTTAAAGAAAACAAAAAACCACTCTGAAAGGAAACATCTAAAAAATCACTCACTCATATTAACTCTCACTGAACATGAGCTCGTGAAAACAAACTTTAATCAGTAAATCTATAATCAGTCTATTCAATCAGTAAGAGATAATGATTACTCAATAATCTTTAGCTAATAGAACAATTAAACACTGTAAAAATCTATGTACAATATGGATGAGATAAAAATAATATAAGCAAAATTTGATTCTGCAAAGTTTGATAAAGCTAGAAAAAATTTTAATGAAATCAGTAGGGTATTCAAAATCTTCCCATATGGGGCCCCTCACTGACCCAGTCCAAGGCTATGGTGAGCCAGGTTATCAAGTGCAAGGCTGCAGTGGCCTGGGAGGCAGGAAAACCTCTCTCTATAGAGGAGGTAGGGGCGGCATCCCCAAAGGCTCATGAAATTTGAATTAAGATTATTGCCACTGCAGTTTGCCACACCGATGCCTATACCCTGAGTGGGGCTGATCCTGAAGGGAGCTTTCCAGTGATCCTGGGACATGAAGGTGCTGGAATTGATCCTGGGACATGAAGGTGCTGGAATTGATCCTGGGACATGAAGGTGCTGGAATTGTGGAAAGTGCTGGGGAAGGAGTTACTAAGCTGAAGGCAAGTGATACTGTCATCGGTGTAGAGAACGCAAATTTTGTCTAAACCCTAAAACAAACCTTTGCCAGAAGATAAGAGTTCCTCAGGGGAAAGGATTAATGCCAGATGGTACTGGCAGATTTACTTGCAAAGGGAACACAATTTTACATTACATGGGAACCAGCACATTTTCTGCATATACAGTTGTGCCTGGTATCTCTGTTGCTAAAATTGATCCTTTAGCACCTTTGGGTAAAGTCTGCCTTCTGGGTTGTGGCATTTCAACTGGTCGTGGTGCTGCTGTAAACGCTGCCAAGGCGGAGCCTGGTTCTGATGTGGGAACCAAAGGCAGAAGAAAAATTATTAAATTTCCTTACTACCTGCAGCCCATTGACAAGTCCTTGAGGCAGGCAGAGTGATGACCGCCCCCCCACCCCCCCAGGATCCTGTAAGTCTACTTTAAGGTATAAGAATTCCTCTGGAAACTTCCTTTATCTCTAAACCCTCCAAGATACGTGTTGGCAATCACACCCCAAGCACATGGCCCACCGATATACATCTGAAGGGTCTCATGACTAAGGTTTTATTAGACAGTAATAAATGACACTTTCCCAACAATAGCTAGCCCCCTCAGGGTCCTGGAAACCTTGCTTCCAAAATTCCTTAGAGACTTAACGTTATCCCTAACCCCCTCCCAACTTGAAAGTATATAATGGGCCACTCCTCATGACCCCATTGCAGCTCTTTCTGCCCACGGATCCTGTTCCCGTGCTTTAATAAGACCACCTTTTTGCAGCAAAGATGTCTCAAGAATTCTTTCTTGGACGTCGGCTTTGAACCCTAGTAACGTCTTTCCTACATCAGCTCTACTTGTACCATCTTTGGCCTAAGAGGAGTTGGATTGGCGGCTATCATGGGCTGCAAGGTGGCTGGTGCATCCCAGATCACTGGTGTGGACATCAATAAAGATAAATTCACAAGGGCCAAGGAGTTTGGAGTCTCTGAATGTGTTAACCCCCAGGATTTCAGTAAACCCATCCAGGAAGGTACAATTCATAACTCTCCAATCAAGGACCAGGCTGATACAGTCATAAATCTGTTTCCTGAACTCTCCTTCACATGAATAACTGCCAGCTCATTAAGGAACATTCTAGCATAATAAAAGTCATTTCTGAAAAAAAAAAAAATCTCCCCAGTGGATAACACAAAAGCCAAATAGTTTTACAGGAGAGAAATAATAAACTTTTGAAAAAAAGATCATTATAATTCATGCAAACACTTCTAGATGGTATGGATAAAAGGAATCGTTGTCATTTCTTTCACTAAAATAGAATTAATTGCTTTGGTGCCTAAATTAGATGAGAATATGTTAAGAAAGGAAAAAGAAAAGTCAAACTCATTTATGAAAATTGTTGCAAAATCCTAAAACAGTGCTAAACCAAATCAGCATATAAAACTCATATAGGTAATCAAATTGAGTTTATTTCACAATTGTGGTAATAGTTTTCCTTTGAAAGAAAAATCATTAAATGTAATTTACTATAAACAATAGCCTAAAGAAATAGAACAGGATTGCATCAAGGTGGAAAGCCCATTTGCTATAATTCAAAACCTTTTCATGATAAAAACAATCTTTAGCATACATATGAGAAGACTTACATAAACATCATTCTTAATTTGGAGACATTAATAGTCTTTTAGAAATCCATGAAAGCAAACAATCACTAATATCACTTCTTTTCAATGTCATTGTAGAGATTTTTCAGCACATTTAAGACCACCATAGGAAATTAAAGAGATAAGGACTTAAACATTTTTTTTTTTTTCTGATGGGGAGGAAGACATTTCTCTGACGTATGGTCATTTTGGTTGAACTTAGAATCAAATTGGCTTGAGACGGACTAACAGGAGAAAATCAAATTTAATAGGTATATGTATGGGGAATCCACAGACAAAAAATTCTAAGGACAATGAGGCAACATGAAACTTATATGAGTAAAGGAGAGGGGGAGGGCCTGAGATACAAAAGGGAGAAAGCTCATTAGCAAGAAAGTAAAAGGAGATGTTTGAAAAAACAAGGTTACTCTATTATGCAGATAAGTTCCTTAGGTAAAGGGGAGTCTGTTAATAGCTCTCTTCTTCATACAGGCTCTCTTTTCCAGTGTAAATTTAGGCAGTTGAGGAGGAGACAGAGCTGTTCCTGTATCTGCGGGGTTTTTACTTTTACTTTTTTTTTTTTTAATTTAAGTAAGTTCTATGTTCAACATGGGGCTTGAATTCATTATCTTAAGATCAAGAGTCCCAGGGGTTTTGATTACTTTTAACTCAAAATAATCTCTATGCCAAAGTGGCCCATCTTGGGGCAGCCTGGTCTGGGCCCCTACAGCATAGAAAATTAAAAAAATAGTTTAATGATCAGTTAATAGAAATAATATTAATATAACTGAATGTAGCATTAACTTGCAAAAACTACTACATTAAACATCACTAATAAACAAAAAAATTAATCTTTAAAAATATATCATTAACAATGACAATAGAAAGTAAGGTGCTTATGAGTAAATCTAACAGAAATAGAGAAGATGTACATGGAACTTACATAACTTATATAATATTTTTTTAAAACCCTAAATTTTGATAGAACTACTGGATCTTATAAAGATGTCAATTAATCCTAAAATGTTTCAGAGAGTCAATTTAATTCCAATTAATATCCTAGGTTTTATTGTATGACCTACAAAATAGGATTCTAAATATTCATAAATTGCAAAAGCCAATAGTCTTATTGCTATTGCAGAATAAAAGGTGGGGGGTCTTGTCCTACTGATGTTAAGACCTTGTTTAAAGCTATGTTAAGTAAGATAAAATGATAGAAGAACATAGACAAAGCAGACAAACTGAAAAAGAGAAAAGATACAGACAAGGAAAAGTTATGTGCACAGATGAAAAAAGTATGAGGTAGCATTGCAGATAAAGTAGAAAATGACATACCATTAAATAATTAGTGCTGAAAAGTTGTTTTAACAATATAAAAATATAAAATTTGATCTTTACCATATGCAGAAGAATTAGGAACTTAAACACAGACCCCTGGTGTGTGTATAAGAAATAAATATATGAGGGGCACCTGGATGGCTCAGTCAGTTGAGTGTCTGACTCATGATTTTGGCTCAGGTCATGATCTCAGGATCGTGAGATCGAGCCCTGCATTGGGCTCCACGCTGGGCAGGGGGTCTGCTTAAGATCCTCTCTCTCTCCCTTGCCCTCTGCCCCTCCCTCCCCCGCTCACACTCTCAATCTCTATCAAAAAAAAAAAAAAAAAGCGAGAGAGAGAGAGAAGTAAATATACGAGAGTTGATACCAACTCATAAGATTGGCTCAGGATACATTTTATTTATATTCATTTATTCAGAATATTGGAAAAATACAAAGTAAGATAATAAAAGAATATGTAAAAAAAAAGAATATGTAAAATTTTAAGAAATGTAAAGTTATCAAACTCAAAATTCCTAAAGCTACAGTCAGGAAAGAAGGCAAACTATATGTGGTCATATGTTTCAAGGTTAGACAATAAACAAGTTTGCTCAACATACTTCTTTTAGTGACTACTATTTGCTAGGTGTTTTTCTAGGCCTTGGGAATGCTGAAGTAAGCAATCCCCCCAAAATTTCTTGCCCTTGTGGAGTTTACATGTTAGAGTAGGTGATGGAAAATGCACAAATAAATATGAAGCAAGTTCAAGAATAAACAAGACAAGTGAATATAAAGTAAGTTGGAGAAAAGAAGAATAATGTTATATCCTGACATTCTCATATCAATATTCTTTTCAGGTAATCAGCATTTTCTATCGACTATTATCTATAAAATTAGATCTATAATTAAGAAATGTAAGCTGATATTTTCTTACAATCACAGTTTTACAGTTGGTTTATGAAAAGAAATGAATGGATGCTCAAATGTGGGCTTTTTAGGAGGAAATCTAAGTCACATTTGTCTGAAGTGTCATTTTTATGTTAGTAACATAAAATTTAATCAAATTGTGTGTCTCTTAAATAAAGATCGAGAAAAAGAAGTAGGAAATAGGGTATATACAGCATCTAATTAGTCTACTCATTTCATTTCATTCAAATAGGAACTTTTAACCCTGTGAGGAAGTTACAAAAACATACTTACAAGTTCAGTTTCTTGAAATAAATATCATGAGAAGCTAGGCATGGAAGCTCTGGTGTTATATATAAAGCAAATCTTAAACAAACTGACAGAGTGAAGAAAGGATTCTTTTTGTTTTTTAAGATTTTATTTATTTATTTGACAGAGAGAGAGAGCAAGAAAGCACAAGCAGGGGGAGCAGCAGAGGGAGAGGGAGAAGCATACTCCCCACTGAGCAGGGAGCCCAATGCGGGGCTCAATCCTAGGACCCTGAGATCATGACCTGAGCCAAAGGCAGACACTTAACCAACTGAGCCAGCCAGGCGCCCCTGAAGAAAGAATTCTTACAGAGGCATATTCTAAAGTGAGTCCAGGATAGTGAATAAAAAAAAAAAAAATTAAAAAGGAGGGGAAGAGTTAAAAAATAAACTCACTTGTATAAAGAAATAATATATAAACAGACATTCTAATTTCTTCCTTGCTGCTGAGCACACCCTCTGCAGCTGTCGTGTTGGAACATCTATTGAGGATTTGCTGACCATTAGTGATGCTTTGGTGATACATAAAATTACAAAAGGACGTGATACAATTTTCAGAAAACATACTTTCTGATACATGAAATAAAACCAACAAAAATTTATGCAGAAATAATTCGGCTACAAAAATATATGCATGGGCTTCACATGGGCATATATATCCAACCTCTTAAAACTATTGGGGAAAGTTACAATTCTTTGCAAACAGCCTGGGTTCAAGTCATTTAAAAACACCCATCACCACTTCAACAAACTGTTTAGAAATTAATTTTGTTAAATGAAAATAACCACCCACCAAGACCTAATCAACTGGCCTTCTTGGCCAATAAGCTACACGTTCATGGGCTTACATGGCCTGAGTGTGTATTAAGCTCTTCCTGTGTACCCTAAAGGGAGGAGGTATTGAGGCCACAGTGCAACTTTGTGGTGAGAAAAAGTCCTCTGGGGCAGGATGCTCACTTGAAGCTGTGACACAGAGCCTGGATGTGGTCAGAGGTATATTGTGGGCAGTTGCCCAGAAAGGAAGGTAAAAGGTCTGTGGTTAGGACCCAGTGGAACTTTTGCAGTCTTAACATTTCTGTAAATATGTTTGAATTGATAGGAAACATGTCCGAAAGACAACTTCTAAAATTCACAAGAGCAAGAAAGTAAATAAAGAAGACAGAGAAATAGATTTGAGTCTGGATGTGGATGGACATATTGAAGCAAAAAGTCTGCCGTATAGAGAACAAACTGATGGTTACCAGAGGGGAGGTGGGTGGAGTGATGGATGAAATAGGTGAAGGGGATTAAGAATACACTCATCATGATGAGCACTGAGTAATATACAGAATTGTTGAATCACTATATTGTACACTTGAAACTAATATAACACTGTATGTTAACAGTACTGGGATTTTTTTTAAAGTAAGAAATCTGCAAACATACTTATTCAGAAACTAAATAATTATGCAGAACATTCAGCTAGGGATTATGTAGTGGGCAAAGCACATATAATGCCATAATAATGTCAACTAGTACATTTTAATAGGATGAATACAAACCAGAGATTCATAAATCTTGAATGTATGCTTTTGAGAGGGGAGGGAGAACAGGTCCCTATCTTGGTAACTAACTAATGTTGTTTGGCACAGTTTCTTGAGCTCTTAATGGATAAATAATTTCTTGGCCCCATCTCAGATAAAACTTTCTGTAATTAAAAATAAGCAATTCTAGGGGCGCCTGGGTGGCTCAGTCGTTAAGCGTCTGCCTTCGGCTCAGGTTGTGATCCCAGAGTCCTGGGATTGAGCCCCGCATCAGGCTCCCTGCTCCACGGGAGGCCTGCTTCTCCTTCTCCCACTCCCCCTGCTTGTGTTCCTGCTCTCGCTGTGTCTCTCTCTGTCAAATAAATAAATAAAATCTTTAAAAAAAAAATAAGCAATTCTACTGAGATATAATTTTATTCACAAACAAATATTTTCATTATGTTAACTTCTTATCCCATGCTAGGAGACTTAATTTTTTTATTTGTTTATTATCAATTTATATGACATAATGGGACAGAAAAGATTTTTTCCCTGTGCTATTACTTAGAATTTGTGAATAAACAGCTATATAAATAGCAACTCTTTTCAAAGTTGTTCTCAAGTAAATCACAAGCACGACTTACAAGTCAGATGATTTCAAAGTTCTACTTATTTTTCTTTGATTGGTTGCCATTTAACCTTACATTTCCTGCCACAGTGGTAGTCTCCACATTCATGAAAAAAATAAAAAGAATAAGATGCCATTTATAACTTCTGCATCTTGCATCTAAATGGATTTTGTGTTTATTTCAGTACTCTAAAGGTCAAAGACTCTTAGAATTTTGTAGATGTCATAAAATTTTGACATTACTTATCCCAAGTGCCTAAGGAAATAGACTTATGAATAAAATAACACAGAAGAAAGACAGTAAAATAAAGGGAGCTATATGAAATTCATTATTATTGGTTTATTAGGTGAGATTATGAATAGCTGGAGATCAGGATAGAGCCTGGAACAGTCTGGAATGACAAGAAGCAAGTGTGAGAAGGAAGATTCATAATTTAAGCTATGTTTTTTGAATAGTAACATGTAGTAATAAAAATCCTTTGAGGAGTTTTAAGCAAGGACTGACAAGGTTAGATTTCTATGCTTTGGGTAGACAATTTGACTTCTCAGAGGACAATGGATTTGATAATGGGAATAAAGAACAAACAAGAACAGCAGTTATGGGCCACAAACTGTGGAAGTAAATAGGTTTTTTACCTAAAATTGTCATGTTAGGAATGGTGAGTATGACACTAGTTAGTGGACTAAACTGACACAGTGGATGACATTAAATCCAACAATTGGTGAAGACAAGAGTGGAGAGAGAAAAAGTATAGGAATGATGTATATGTGTCTAGATTTTGCCAAATGAAATGATTGTGCCACTAATCTGATACTAGACTAACCAGTTTAGGGAAGGGGATGATGATGGCCTAACCTATGGACATAAAGTGTATGTCCAATAGTGATGAGATAGGAGTAAAAGACCAAGAAAATGTGTTGTCCTAGGTGCCAAGTGAAGGAAATGTTTCAAGAAGGAATTAATGATCTACTGTGTTTAATACCATAGCTAATTCAAGTAAGATTAGAGTTTATTATTGGACTTAGAAAATAGAGAGTAGTTCCAGTGTACTATTGGGGAAAACATCTAAATTGTCAAAGCTTTAAAAGAAAATGGAAAGACAGGAATTAGAAATATTTTACTATGATGCAGCCAGGAGTTCCTTAAATGTATCTATTTTTTTATTTTATTATGTTATGTTAATCACCATACATTACATCATTAGTTTTTGATGTAGTGTTCCATGATTCATTGTTTGTGTATAACACCCAGAGCTCCATTCAATACATGCCCCCTTTAATATGCATCACCAGGCTAACCCATCCCCCACCCCCTCCCCTCTAGAACCCTCAGTTTGTTTCTCAGAGTCCATAGTCTCTCATGGTTCGTCTCCCCCTCCAATTTCCCCTCCCTTCATTCTTCCCTTCCTGCTATCTTCTTCTTCTTCTTTTTTTTAATATATAATGTATTATTTGTCTCAGAAGTACAGGTCTGTGATCCAACAGTCTTACACAATTCACAGGGCTCACCATAGCACATACCCTCCCCAAAGTCTATCACCCAGCCACCCCATCCCTCCAACCCCCCACCACTCCAGCAACCCTCAGTTTGTTTCCTGAGATTAAGAATTCCTCCTATCAGTGAGATCATAAGATACATGTCTTTCTCTGATTGACTTATTTCATTTAGCATAATACCCTATAGTTCCATCTATGTTGTTACAAATGGCAAGATTTCATTTTTTGATGGCTGCATAATTTTCCATTGTATATATATACCACATCTTCTTTATCCATTCATCTGTTGATGGACATCTTGGCACTTTCTGTAGTTTGGCTCTTGTGGACATTGTCGCCATAAACATTGGGGTGCATGTGCCCCTTCGGATTCCTCCATTTGTATCTTTGGGGTGAATACCCAGTAGTGCAATTGCTGAGTCGTATGGTAGCTCTATTTTCAACTTTCTGTTTCCAGAGTGGCTGCACCAGCTTGCATTCCCACCAACAGTGTAGGAAGGTTCGCCTTTCTCCCTATCCCCGCCAACATCTGTCATTTCCTGACTTGTTAATTTTAGCCATTCTGACTGGTGTGAGGTGGTATCTCATTGAGGGTTTGATCTGGATTTCACTGATGCCGAGCGAAGTTGAGCACTTTTTCATGTGTCTGTTGGCCATTTGGATGTCTTCTTTGGAAAAATGTCTGCTCGTGTCTTCTGCCCATTTCTTGATTGGATCATTTGTTCTTTGGGTGTTGAGTTTGATAAGTTCTTTATAGATTTTGGATACTAGCCCTTTATCTGATATGTCATTTGCAAATATCTTCTCCCATTCGGTCGGTTGTCTTTTGGTTTTGTTGACTGTTTCCTTTGCTGTGCAAAAGCTTTTTCTCTTGATGAAGTCCCAATAGTTCATTTTTGCCCTTGCTTCCCTTGCCTTTGGCGATGTTTCTAGGAAGAAGTTGCTGCGGCTGAGGTAGAAGAGGTTGCTGCCTGTGTTCTCCTTTAGGATTTTGATGGACTCCTGTCTCACATTTAGGTCTTTCAACCATTTTGAGTCTATTTTTGTGTGCAGCATAAGGAAATGGTTCAGTTTCATTCTTCTGCATGTGGCTGTCCAATTTTCCCAACACCATTTTTGAAGAGCCTGTCTTTTTTCCATTGGACATTCTTTCCTGCTTTGTCAAAGATTTGTTGACCACAGAGTTGATGGTCCATTTCTGGGCTCTCTATTCTGTTCCATTGATCTATGTGTCTGTTTTTGTGCCAATACCATGCTGTCTTGACGATGACAGCTTTGTAATAGAGCGTGAAGTCTGGAATTATGATGCCACCGGCTTTGCTTTTCTTTTTCAACATTCCTCTGGCTATTCGGGGTCTTTTCTGGTTCCATACAAATTTTAGGATAATTTTTCCATTTCTTTGAAAAAAGTGGATGGTATTATGATAGGGATTGCTTTAAATGTGTAGATTGCTCTAGGTAGCATTGACATCTTCACAATATTTGTTCTTCCAATCCATGAGCATGGAACGTTTTTCCATTTCTCTATGTCTTCCTCAATTTCTTTCATGAGTATTTTATAGTTCTCTGAGTACAGATTCTTTGCCTCTTTGGTTAGATTTATTCCTAGGTATCTTATGGTTTTGGGTGCAATTGTAAATGGGATTGACTCCTTAATTTCTCTTTCTTCTGTCTTATTGGTGTATAGAAATGCAATTGATTTCTGTGCGTTGATTTTATATCCTGCCACTTTACTGAATTCCTGTATGAGTTCTAGCAGTTTTGGTGGAGTCTTTTGGGTTTTCCACATAAAGTATAATATCAACTGCAAACAGTGAAAGTTTGACTTCTTCTTTGCCAAGTCAGATGCCTTTATTTCTTTTTGTTGTCTGATTGCTGGGGCTAGGACTTCTAATACTATGTTGAATAGCAGTGGTGATAGTGGACATCCCTGCCGCGTTCCTGATCTTAGGGGGAAAGCTCTCAGTTTTTCCCCATAGAGAATGATATTCGCTGTGGGTTTTTCATAGATGGTTTTTATGATTTTGAGGTATGTACCCTCTATCCCTATACTCTGAACAGTTTTGATCAAGAAAGGATGCTGTACTTTGTCAAATGCTTTTTCTGCATCTATTGAGAAGATCACATGGTTCTTGTTCTTTCTTTTATTAATGTATTGTATCACATTGATTGATTTGCAGATGTTGAACCAGTCTTGCAGCCCAGGGATAAATCCCACTTGGTCGTGGTGAATAATCCTTTTAATGCACTGTTGGATCCTATTGGCTAGTATTTTGGTGAGAATTTTTTTTTTTAAAGATTTTATTTATTTATTTGACAGAGAGAGAATGAGAGGGAGAGAGCACATGAGAGGGGGGAGGGTCAGAGGGCGAAGCAGACTCCCTGCCGAGCAGGGAGCCCGATGTGGGACTCGATCCAGGGACTCCAGGATCATGACCTGAGCTAAAGGCAGTCGCTTAACCAACTGAGCCACCCAGGCGCCCTTGGTGAGAATTTTTGTATCCATGTTCATCAAGGATATTGGTCTGCAGTTCTCCTTTTTGATGGGGTCTTTGTCTGGTTTTGGGATCAAGGTAATGGTGGCCTCATAAAATGAGTTTGGAAGTTTTCCTTCCATTTCTATTTTTTGGTCAGTTTAAGTAGAATAGGTATTAATTCTTCTTGAAATGTTTGGTAGAATTCCCCTGGGAAGCCATCTGGCCCTGGGCTTTTGTTTGTTGGGAGATTTTGATTACTGCTTCAATTTCCTTGCTGGTTATAGGTCTGTTCAGGTTTTCTATTTCTTCCTGGTTCAGTTTTCTTATTTATACATCTCTCAGAAAGCATCCATTTCTTCCATATTATCTAATTTGCTGGCATATAGTTGCTCATAATATGTTCTTATAATTGTTTGTATTTGTCTGGTGTTGGTTGTGATCTTTCCTCTTTCATTCATGATTTTATTTATTTGGCTCTTTTTTTTTTTTTTTTTTATAAGTCTGGCCAGGGGTTTATCAATCTTGTTAATTCTTTCAAAGAATCAGCTCCTAGTTTCATTGATCTGTTCCACTGTTCTTTTGGTTTCTATTTCATTGATTTCTGCTCTGATCTTTATTATTTCTCTTCTCCTGCTGGGTGTAGTCTTTATTTGCTCCTCTTTCTTCAGCTCCTTTAGGTGTAGGGTTCGGTTGTGTATTTGAGACCTTTCTTGTTTCTTGAGAAAGGCTTGTATTGCTATATACTTTCCTCTTAGGACTGCCTTTTCTGCATCCCAAGGATTTTGAACAGTTGTGTTTTCATTTTCATTTGTTTCCATGAATTTCTGTAATTCTTCTTTAATTTCCTGGTTGACCCATTCATTCTTTAGTAGGATGCTCTTTAGCCTCCATGTATTTGAGTTCTTTCTGACTATCCTCTTGTGATTGAGTTCTAGTTTCAAAGCATTGTGGCCTGAAAATATGCAGGGAATGATCCCAATCTTTTGGTACCGGTTGAGACCTGATTTGTGACCTAGGATGTGATCTATTCTGGAGAGTGTTCCATGGGCACTAGAGAAAACTGTGTATTCTGTTGCTTTGGGATGGAATGTTCTGAATATATCTGTGAAGTCCATTTTGTCCAGTGTGTCATTTAAAATCTTTATTTCCTTGTTGATCTTTTGTTTAGATGATCTGTCCATTTCAGTGAGGGGGTGTTAAAGTCCCCCACTATTATTGTATTGTTGTTGATGTGTTTCTTTGCTTTTGTTATTAATTGGCTTATATAATTGGCTGCTCCCATGTTAGGGGCATAGATATTTACAATTGTTAGATCTTCCTGTTGGATAGACCCTTTAAGTAGGATATAGTGTCCTTCCTCATCTCTTATTATGGTCTTTGGTTTAAAATCTAATTTGTCTAATATAAGGATTGCCACCTCAGCTTTCTTTTGGTGTCCATTAGCATGGTAAATTGTTTTCCACCCCCTCACTTTCAATCTGGAGGTGTCTCTGGAGGATTGATAGGATGTTGGTTGAATGAATCTCTTGCAGAGAGCATTTCGATGGGTCTTGTTTTTGTATCCAATCTGACAGCCTGTGTCTTTTGATTGGGGCACTTAACCTACTTACATTCAGGGTAACTATTGAAAATATGAATTTTGTGCCATTGTATTGCCTGTAAGGTGACTGTTACTGTATATTGTCTGTGTTCCTTTCTGGTCTATGTTACTTTTAGGCTCTCTCTTTGCTTAGAGGACCCCTTTCAATATTTCTTGTAGGGCTGGTTTCGTGTTTGCAAATTCCTTTAGTTTTTGTTTGTCCTGGAAGCTTTTGATCTCTCCTTCTATTTTCCATGACAGCCTAGCTGGATATAGTATTCTTGGCTGCATATTTTTCTCACTTAGTGCTCTGAAGATATCATGCCAGTCCTTTCTAGCCTGCCAGGTTTCTGTGGATACGTCTGTTGCCAATCTAATGTTTCTACCATTGTAGGTTACATATCTCTTCTCCCGAGCTGCTTTCAGGATTTTCTCTTTGTCTCTGAGACTCGTAAGTTTTACTATTAGATGTCGGGGTGTTGACCTATTTTTATTGATTTTGAGGGGGGTTCTCTGTGCCTCCTGGATTTTGATGGCTGTTTCCTTCCCCAAATTAGGGAAGTTCTCTGCTATAATTTGCTCCAATATACCTTCTGCCCATTTCTCTCTTTCTTCTTCTTCTGGGATCCTAATTATTCTAATATTGTTTTGATTTATGGTATCACTTATCTCTCAAATTATGCCCTCATGATCCAGTAGTTGTTTATCTCTCTTTTTCTCAGTCTTTATTTTCTATCATTTGGTCTTCTGTATCACTAAATCTCTCTTCTGCCTCATTTATCTTAGCAGTTAGAGCCTCCATTTTTGATTGCACCTCATTAGTAGCCTTTTTAATTTCAACTTGGTTAGATATTAGTTCTTTCATTTCTCCATAAAGGGTTTCTCTAGTATCTTCCATGCTTTTTCAAGCCCAGCTATTATCTTTATAATCGTCATTCTGAACTCTAGTTCCGACTTCTTATTATTGTCCATATTGATTAGGTCTCTGGCAGTCGGTACTGCCTCTTGTTCTTTTTTTTGAGGTGAGTTTTTCCATCTTGTCATTTTGTCCAGAGGAGAAAGGATGAATGAGAGAACAAAATACTAACAGGGTATCAACGTCGCCAGAAAATATACACTAAACAAATCAGAAGAGACCTGAAACTGGGGGAAAAGAAAGGGAAAGTAAGAAAAAGGAAAAAAAAAAGAAGAAGAAAAAGATAAATAATAAAATATGATCAAATATGATCAGGCTAGTGAATAAATCAGTGCCACACATTAGATTTTGGGCATATTTTGGTCTGTTAGAAGAAAGTGCCTCCCAAAATTTTAAATAAAGAAAAACTTATATATGTACAAAAATATGGGTAAATACAATGAAGGGATGGAATGTGACTGTAAAGATGAAAAGTATAAAAGATTTTATAAAAGGAATTGTTAAGATAAGAAGTTGGTTGAAAAGAAAAAAGAAGAAAAATTAAAAAAAAAAAAAGGGGAGAGAATGTTATCAGGCAGGAAACTAGGAAAAAGCCATACATTAGTGATTTAGGGTATATTTTGGTCTGTTAGAAGAAACTATATCCCAAAATTTTAAAGAGAAAACAACTTATATATATACCAAAAATAAGGTTAGCTACTATGAAGGGATGGAATATGACACAAAAAATGAAAAATAAAAAAGATTTTTAAAAAAGGGATTGATAGGATGTTGGTTGAAAAGGGAAAAAGAAAAATTCAAAAAAAATGTAGAAAAAGAATTAAAAAATTAACTTTGAAAGACTAAGGAATCATGGGAAAAAAGCCATGAATTCTATGTGCTGTGTTCCCCTGGTGCTGGCGTTCTGCTGTTCTCATTGATTGGTAAACTTGGTCTTGGCTGGCTGTTCTTGCTGATCTTCTGGGGGAGGGCCTGTTGCCGTGGTTCTCAAATGTCTTTGCCGGAGGCGGAATTGCCCTGCCCTGGCCGGGTGGGGCTTAGTAATCTGCTCGGGTTTGCTCTCGGGAGCTTTTGTTCCCTGCAAGCTTTCCATTCAGTTTTGGAGGACAAGAGTGAAAATGACAGCCTCCCAATCTCCACCCTGGAGGAGCTGAGAGCTTGGGGCCCCACTCCTCAGTGTGCCCCCAGAGAAAAGCAGTCAATCACTCCTGTCTCCCGGGTTTCCGGCCATACTCCGTGCTCACCCGGCCTGTGACTGAGTGTTTCTATCTCTGGCACACGACTCGTTTGGAGTCTCCAAACCCAGCGATTCCCATGGTGTGCTCTCGCTCCACTCCTCCCAGGGAAGGAAGGGGAGTCTCCCTGGATCTGCCACTTGTTGGGTCCCTGCTGGAGGAGCAGTGGCCTGACTGTGCTGCAGGTCATGGTTTATGGCAACCCCAAGCTGAGAGCCGGCCCCTCGGCTCTGTCTTTGCAGCTGGCTTCCCCACTCTGATACCTGGGAGCTCTGCCACACTCAGGCACCCCGGGTCTTTCTGTGACCCCCAGGGTCCTGAGGCCACACTGTCCCAGTGAGGGTTCTATCCCCCGCTTAGCCACTGGAGTGATGTCCCTGAGTGGAGCAGACTTCTAAAAGTTCTGATTTTGTGCTCCACTGCTCTATCACTTGCTGGTAGCGGCTGATGGAGGCTCCCTCCCCCCGCTGTCTATCTTCCTGAATATCGCCTCGGATTCACTTGTCTGCACATCCAATCTTCTAAAATGTGGCCACTTTTCTGTTCAGAAAGTTGCTGCTAGTCTTTTCTTTGATCTCCTGTTGAGTTCATAGGTGTTCAGAATGGTCTGATACCTATCTAGCTGAATTCCTGGGACCAGATGAAATTTAGGTCTCTTACTCCTCCACCATCTTGCTCCTCCTCCCCTAAATGTATCTTTTCTGATAGTGATGAACTGTGCTTCTTGAATGTGTGTGCATCAATCAAGTATGCTTCCTCAGGTGTGGTATCAATCCTGACTACAATCACGTGTGCTCTCTTCCAATATTGCTTATCTGCATTTTCCCTATTGTTCCAATCTAATCTTCAAATGTTATCCTTCATGTCTGAGACGCTTTCATAGTTTCTACCTTCTTTTCTCTTGTCTTTAATTAGTCTTTCAATTGACTTACTTTCTCCCTAAATGTTTCTTTTTGTTTGTTTGTTTGAGAAAGGAAAATAGTCTTTATTTAAATCTCAGTTGCAAAGTATAGCTATGAATATCCTCAGTAAAAATACACTTTCAGCTGGAAAAGGCTTAATCAAGTCTTTATTTTTTTAAACTTAAATTCAATTAATTAACATATAATGTATTATTGATTTCAGAGGTAGAGGTCAGTGATTCATCAGTCTTATATAATACCCAGTGCTCATTACATCATGTGCCCTCCTTAATGTACCTAAATATTTCTAATCTATTCTTTACTCCATTGATTTTTTATATAAATGCCTTTTTTTAATTTCTAGAATTCCTTTTTAAAAAATTAGTTAATTTATTTTTATTTTTATTATTTTTTTTTAGGTTCTACTTATTTATTTGACAGAGAAAGAGAGCACAAGCAGAGGAAGCAGAGGGAGAGGGAGAAACAAGCTCCCCACTGAGCAGAGAGCCCAAAGAAGGACTTATCCCAGGACCCTGGGATCATGACCTAAGTTGAAGGCAGACATTTAACTGACTGAGCCACCCAGGTGCACCCCCCCTTTTCCTAAATTTTAGAATAGTTGACAGACAATGTTACATTAGTTTCAGGCATGCAACTTAGTGATTTGACTTGTTTATACATTATGCTATGTTTTGACTGTTTCAAATTTCATCATAATCATCACAAAATATCCAATCTTCCTGATGGTTTTGAGGACATTTCCCTTCCCCCATGCCTTGTTTTTTATTCTCTGTTTCTTATTTATGCTGAATATTTCTGAGGGGAGGGGGATTCAGATGTAAACTCTTCAATCATTACCCTGCTGCTTATTCTAGTTTTTATTTTTTTAATATTTGTTTATTTTAGAGAAAGTGTGAGGGGGAGAGAGAGAGAGAGGGCGAGCAGAGGGGAAGGAGCAGAGGGAGAAGGAGAGACAATCCTCAAGCAGATTCCCCTCTGAGCTTGTAGAAGAGTCAGTGTTTGATCCTAGGACACTGGGGTCATAACCTGAGCCAAAATCAAGAGTTTCCCATTGAACCTTCTGAGTCACCCAGGTGCCACATTCTGTTTTTGTTTTTGTTTTGTTTTGTTTTGTTTTTTGCCAGAGCAGCACCAGTTGAGATGAAAAGAGATTTAACTATATACACAAAAGCTATCGTTTTCTCAAGATCATTCTTGGAAGTCTGATTACTTTTATTTGGAAATTTTGTCTTTGATCAATTAATTTTCTGTTGAGAGTTCTGATCATTTGGTGATTTTTTCTTTAAAAATTTAGTAATCTTTATTTGTCTATTTATATCAATGATTGATATCCATTAAAATTGAGCAATATTTTTGTCATAAAATCGTATTTGTATTACTTTGTTAATCCAATTAGATAACATACAAAGAAGTTTACTTCTGGCAATATTGAAACTGTGGGAGGAACCATGTTGCTGGACAGAGTATGAGGATATTGTATATTCTGCCTTATGGGATTTGCCTTCCTCCTTCAGCTGGTCATACTGGTGGTACACAACCCTCTTCAGCACACTTAGCATACAGTCTGGCATCTCTTATGCCAAAAATCACATTCCTGAGTGCCTTTCTCTTAGAGTCATAATAACAGGGCAAAATCTATTGATTTTTATTTTACTATGTTTCAAAAAGGCCACATAGCCTAGATCATCTTAAAGTAAAATTAAAGAATTTAATGAAGGCATTTAAATCCTTCTCTGGCAATAGTCCTAAGCATCCAAGTACTCAATTACCTGTTACCTTTAAGCTGATGAGAGGATTAAATATCTTCACTCTTTTGAGCTCAAGTTGGGCACTTCTGAGATGAAATGCTAGGAGGCAAGTTAAGGCTTTCTGTAGCTCCTTTCTCTCTGACACAAGAACCAGTGTTGTTCCAGATAGAGGCTACTTAGTAAACCTTCATTCAGGGGTGAAGGTGATCTGGGTGAGAGGCATATGGTATAAGTAAGAAATAAAGTTCTCTTGCTGCAGATATAATTTTTGTTGTTGTAATGAGATCTAATATTGGGGAATTATAAGACATTGTCAGGAATACATGGAGGAGTTATCATGTCTCTAGACTACACTATAAGTCTCAGTATATTTTTAAAGGCTTTATTTATTTATTTAAGAGAGAGAGAGAGTGAGAGAGCAAGCGGAGGGGCAGAGGGAGAAGCAGACTCCCTGTTGAGCAGGGAACCTGACTACACAGGGCTCGATCCCAGGACCCTGGGATCATGACCTGAGCTGAAGGCACTTAACCAAGTGAGCCACCCAGGCGCCCCTATAAGCATCAGTATTGCTTTCAGTTGAGGAATTTGCTGAAGATGACTATTCCAGTTACAAAACTTGTGGGAGAGTACAAAAATCTTCCTTAGGACACAGATTTCTTAGATCTAAATATTTCCCAAACCAAAAGCAATCAAAACAGCCAGTGTCGGGACTAAAATTGTAAATCCAGTGGAATGTAGAAGTTATGTCATTAGAAATGCCCCATACTCAATGTATTATCAGGAGTCCCGACATATAGAGATCAAAAGGAAAAGGACAATCCATGGATTCTGAATGTGCAAGTAAAGTACTTCAAGTATGACCTGGTCAGTTAAGTTGAAAACATTTTACATTTCTAAACTTTGCAAAAAAAGCAACATATCTAAGAGGAGATAATATTAGAGGTTTATTTTATCCCTGATATGTAAATATACTTATCACATTTAACTGTTTAAAGAAGACTTCTTCCAAAAATGTTAAGATCGTATATCTAGCAAAATGAACAATAGCATTTAAAAATCACAGTCACCCCAAAAAGGTTAAGTCAAGGATATTTTCCTTTTTTCAGATATTATTAGGTCTGCCATTGTCTTTGGAGACAATGATCTCTGGGCTCTGAGAAAATAATTTTGCACATAATAAACCCTAAGGGTGAGGAATCTTGTTTTATTATGAAGATGATGATTATGACAATGATGATGATGGTGACTATGTGGATGAAAGACTAGTGTTTTGATGATTTTATGCACTACTACACATTTGGAGATTTAAAAATAACAAACATAAGATTTTTGTTTCTTTTTGTTATTTGAGTATAACTGACACACAATATTACATTAGTTTTGGGTGTAAAACAGTGATTTGACAAGTTTGTACATAACACTGTGCTCGCCACAACTGTGGTTACCATCTGTCTTATTTCTAAACCCATTTTTTGTGGTCAGAAAATATTACATCTATATCAGGGGAAGGCAACCTAAGCTGAATCTCCCTAGGAATACTAACTTAATCCAGGCAACACATACTTTATGGTGAGAATAAACAAAGTAAGAGTTTGGGGTAGATGAATTATTTTCTTAAATATTTTTTGTCTTTTATATTACATAAGTGTTAATTTCAAAATTAAATTATTCTGGATTCAAAATTTGTTTTGTTTTTGTGCCTTCTGTGCCTGCCTTCTCCAGGATTATTTGAATATTTTTTAGAATTTCATTCCAATTGATATATTGGCTTCTAGGCTATCTCTGTTTACAACATATTGTGATTGTTCTAAAGATTACAGTACACACTCTTTTCATAGTCTTGTTAGAGTTAATTTTCTACAACTTAAGAAATTTTGTACAAAACAGGTTTATTGATCATCTCCCCTAGTCATTATGGTGTAGTTATCATATGCAGTACAATCTACATACATTGCAAACACTGGAAGACACTGTTGCAAACTCTGCTTTGAGTAGACATGCATACTGCAAAGAAATTAATAGAAGATTGTCTTTCATATTTACCCAGATATTTATAGTTTCTCATGCTCTTCTTACCTTCCTAAATGCCCAATTTTCTGTGTGATACTATTACTCATAGCCCTGAAGAATTTCCTTTTTTAGCACCTCTTGCAATGTAGGCATGTTGGTGATGGATATTTCCAGTAGTGTTTGAAAATGTCTTAATTTATCTTCATTCTGGGGCACTATTAATGATATCAAATTCTGGGTTGGCAGTTGTTTTTTTTTTTCCTTGAGATGACTATTCCATTATTTCTTATTTTCAATACTCATGAGTTTCTGGGCATATAGGTGTTATTCTCTGGTTGTTTTCAAGATCTTTTTTTTTTTTTTTTATCTCTTTCAGAAGTTTGAGTTTAATGCATCCACTCATGACTTGGTTTTTATTTATCTTATTTGGGTTTTGCTGGGCTTCCTGAATTTAACTTTGTGTTTTTCAACAAATTTGGAATAGTTTCAGCCATTATTTCTTCAAATAATTTTCTGCCAATTGTTTCCTTCTCCTTGTAAGATCCTAATTATATGTGTCATAACTTTTGATCTTATTACATTGATCTCTTTTAAAAATTATTTTTGCTCTCCTCTGAGATTGCATTATTATTCTTACCCAATCCAGACCATTTGAGGGGGACAAGAGGTAGATATTTACATGTTGCCTTAGGAGGAACCACAAAGAAACATAGGCTGTAATTAAGGGAAGAGCCTCATAAAATGTAGGACAGAGCAACACTTTCTAAATGCTGAAGTCTTATTTTATCCACAATTTACACTCATTAATTACCAGGAAACAAAATTTTTACATTAGTAAATTTGGTACACGAGATTGGAAAGACACAACTCTGTACTTTTTGCATTCTCTCTGGAATTGAGTGCCTGCAAAGAACACACTTTCTGGTCTGTTCCAATAACAGTAAATTTTAAAAGGGCACCATCTTCCTCTGAATTTAGTACTGAAATGAGTACTATTTAACTCTGGGACCCAGAAAAACAAGCCTATTCATTATGTTGAACACCTAATGTATATTCTCAGAAAATTAGACACAGAGAAAACTACCATTTCCCTGACTTCTCCATGACTCTTTCTATTCTGAATTCACTTTTCACTAACACCCTCCTAATATTTTTCCATATTTATATAGCTCCAGTGGTTTTGGTGAATCCCCTAACCCAAGCTCACTCTACCAAATAATTCCCATGGCTCCTCATGGGTAGGTATAAGACTTTAGGCATCTTTTTATGAACGTGTTTAGATATGTAGAAAATACTTTGGGAGAAAATTGGGAGGTGTTCCACATCAGAATGTATTAAGCAGCTTCTCTCTTATTTCTCCATTTTCAATAGGAAAAGTACATACTTGTGGATGGGATTCTCCAACATTAGAAAGAAGAGGGCATTTTGGTGTCTTCTTCCCCTAGGACCCTGTAGGTTCTGCATATCTAGGAATCAAACATGCTATTTTGTCAAACCTTGACAAGCCCTTTCAAATTTCTTCAATACAAAAAAAAGATAGCCTTTAAATATGTGCAAAACAACACATTGTGGGAGGACACAGGGGTTCTTCATCACTGAGAAAAGGAACAGTAATCACGACTTGATTTTCAAAATAGGAATGCATGTACAGTAAAAAATTACTCTTGTTTGGTGTCCATACATGATTTGCTGAATTTCTCAAAAACCTTGTTTAAAATGCAGTATCTTTGATGTATATGATTGAATTGGTTAAATCAGATGATATTTTTGATGCCACATTAAACTAATATATTGAAACAATAGAAATTTGGATAGGTGAAAAGAGGAAGACAAAGTTTTAGACTTCAGGTCTTCTTGAAATCAGAGTTTATTTTATTAAATATTAGAAAAGCAAAATATGAAAAGAGGACATATAGCAAGAACTCAATGTGGTTACACTTTATTTTAAGGATCTTTAGGCATTATATTTATTCTTCAGATCAGCTCTATTAGGTGGCTATAATTATGGTCCTCATGTCAGATAATGAAACTGAAGCATAAAGTTTTTAAGTAAAAACAACTGAGATTTAGTGAATACTTATGTGCCAAGAGGTGATTTCAAATAATCTTCAAGTAACTCTATGAATCAAACACTATTTCTATCATATTTTCCAGGAGAGGAGCCCGAGTCAGAGCAGTTCTATAACTAAGTCACAGGGCTAAGAGTGTGCATTCAGAAATTACATAGAAGTGACCTGGTTTCATTGGTGATGTCCTTAAACTTTACCCCATACTGCTTATTCCCCATTTTTACATTGATTAGGGACCCTGGCGAAAACATCTATATGATGATGTTTACCACTAAACAAAACTACCTTCTGAGAATATTTGGCATAGAGGACACAAAAAAACTAGATGGGAAGTTAAAAAAGTAACTAAGCTTTTAAACTGTTTTCCAATATTGTTTTTTACAAACAAACTTACTTATCTCATAAAATATAATGAGAAAAATATTCCCGAGGCTATTATAGTAGATTAGGTTAAATTTCAGTGATCTACATTTCTTCCATCTGACCATTTTGAAAAGAGTATACTTTGCTGACAATTAATGGCATGTTTGGTCATGTGACTTCTTTTCACCATATAGCATGAGTGAGAAAGTGACATCTTACAAGTTCAGGGCCCAGGCATTAAGAAGCACATATCTCCCTTCCCCTATGGTCTAACTGAACATAATAAAATAAATAATTAATTAATTAATTAATAATTAATCTTAAAAGAATAAAATATTAATTAAAATATTAACTTAAAAAAAAGCACATATCTACTGGCTTCTCTAAGAGCTATGGATCTCTGTTATATAAGGTCATATACCAGGTATCTCATTCCTCTAAGAAGAAAATACATAAGAAAGATGTAAACTGAATCTGTAGTCTGGAGTCAAGTTCATACATGCCCAACCTACATCAACTGAAACACCCCCAAACTATAAGTGGTTGAATGAGAAATAAACTTAAATTATTTTTAAAGAATTTTTAAAAGATTTTATTTATTTATTTTTGAGAGAGAAAGAGAGAGTGCATAAGCAGGAAGGGCGGGGCAGAGAGAGAAGCAGAGTCGAAGGCAGCCTCTTAACAAACTGAGCCCCCCAGGCGCCCTTTAAATTATTTTTAAATGTCAACGCAATCTTGGACAGTTTGTAACACAACTTTAGCTATTAGTTACAGCTGCTATTTACATATTGTACGAAATTAATCTTGAATATTCATATAATTTCTCTATACGAGTTTAGGGAATAAATATAGAGAATATAAAGAACAAGGCTATGTTCAAAGAGATAATGTGTATGAAATACTAAGTTATTTTGCAAGTTATAATCAAATGTAAGCTCTTTCCCTCTTGTGAATGAACTAGGGTAGAAATATCTCTGAATAATTATCAAATTACTAAAGGCTCTCCCAAATTCTGTCAATATCCAGCTGTTTGACCCACACAAGTATCATTATACTTTTAATTCTTGTTTTCTTTGTCATTTAACATTTTTTCCCATTAGAATACTTTTCTAAGCATTGAAGTGAAGAGTGGCAAAAATAGGGACAAGGAGAATTTAATAAAACATGGTATCTTCCAAACTATCTGCAATCCAGGTGAGGAAAAAAAAAACAAACAAGAAAATGTATCAAAGAACATTGGTTATTATCCAATGAAAATACCAATCTTTGCCAGAAAATGAACCTAATCATTAATAATGCTGCACTAAAACAGATTCAGAAGATAGATGTTGGTTCCATTCTCTGGGGACGTGGGACAGATGTGAATGGCTCTTTTATAGCAACCCTGTGGTTGTTGCATGATAACCCTGTGTCTGTTTTTTCTGTTTTTTTGTTGTTGTTGTCATTGTTTATAAAAATTTATTGAAATTGAAAATTTGATCTATCCCATGAACATCCATTCAGGTGCCTTTCAACTGGTAATCTGCTCTCATAACTGGATTGCTGCTCTCATAAACGCCCTCTAAATCTTTAGGTTGACAAGTCTGCCTTGGCTTAAAACTTGCTCCAGGCCTTGTAAGCTGTCCCAACTCTTCACACCTTTATATGAAAAGGTCTTCAAACTCAGCACCCAAGCAAGCCATCCAAGATAGTGGCCTGTAAGCCCAAAGATAGTAAGTCCACCCCTTCAACTTCCAGCTAATTATGTTTAGTGCATGTTTGCCCATGGTTAAGGTGTGAAACTTGAGCTTTAGGACCTTGGCAGCCACTTCCACCCCTTTGGCACAGAACTGTCCATCAGAAGCCATCAAAAGCCACATTGCATTCACACACAACACCATTCCTAGGGAAAAGATTAGGATTTTTAAGATAGCATTTTGTTCTAAAGTCTGTCTAAGCATGTCGTTTTTCTATCATCTATACTGGGTCATTTACACCACCCATAATTTCATGACTATAAAGGGTGCACTTCATAAGTTAGAAAAAGCATATTGCACAAAGGCTGGGAACCACTGACATAAATAATGGTGCACTACTGAATGCAGCCATTGAGAGAACCACGTGGACTACCCCAACCACCGTCCTTCCTGAGCAAGGGGCCAAAGGAGGCCCTGGCTGAGGTCATTAACAAAAGCCCACTCAAATGACTCAGCATGCGCAGACCCTGAGTGCCTATTAACCATTTAGTACTCTCAGCTCCAAATGGATCTCTCAGTGCCCTGTTTTCAGGTAATGGAGCTAGGTGCTACAAATTCTCTTCTTTGTCAGCTCACATGAAGTTGAATTGTGTCGGTAGAAGGCAATGGAGAGACATTGCAGCAGAAAGGGCTCATCTTCCTGGTTTCATGGTGTTTTCAGGGTGTTTGGTCGCTGTGGCTTGGTTGCCTGCTGCATGCATCCAGGAAGTCCTGTGTATTCAGCCTCCAGCAAGTTTTGTGGCCAGTCCCAGTCAAAGCTTCCAGCCCTTTGTTCTGTGCCTCCTAACAGTCTGGCAGAGAATTCTTCCTGCCTGCCAGTGACAGTCTGAGATCCATCCTCACCAAGTTCAGCCTGTGGACTGTGCAGCTGCTCTGTCCCAGGCTAATCCCCTGAGCATGTCTGCCATGAATCTGTGTGTATCCACACTGTCTTCAATGACATCTAAATGCCATCTGCAGAGAGTAGACCTTTCTCAGTGATTACTACTTTGGGTACTCTCCTTTCAGTCTAAGGTATTCTTATAACTTTCCTTATCTTAGCAGCCTTTCCTCTTAGTAGGCTTTCCCTTACAAATAGATAATAATTGTTTACATCAAACTTCTCTGGTTTTTGTCTCCTGACTCAATTCTCACTGATAACCTTGCTACCCTGGGTTGTCATTTGTAGTCCTTTTAAGGGCTATGAGAAATCAACTCATTTGGAAATATGAGTGGAATTATTCACCTTAGTGAGAACTTTATAGTAACAGTGCTTGATGTTATAATTTGTAATTTATGATTTAACAAATAACAAAAGCTTAAGAAATGTATAATATGTACCTGAGTATATATTTTTTACATTAATAAAATTGAGATTGAAAAACAGTTCGATAACACCAAGGGTGAAACCTCAGGTACACTTTGGACTTTGTGTGATTATGATGCATCACTGCAGGTTCATCCTTGGTAACAAATGAACCATTCTACTGAATGATGCTGATAATGGGAGAGGCATGCACGTGTGCATAGAGGGATAATACAGGATAGTTCTGTACTTTCTTCTTAATTTTGTTGTTAATCTAAAATTGCTCTAAAAAATAATATCTGAAAAATATTCTGAGAAAATAATTGGCTTTTAAAGGAATGAGAGATATGTTTTTTTAAGATGGTGAGATAGCATTATAACAAAATTAAGTGGCTAATATGCCTGGTGCTTACAAACATATGTTTTTGTTTCTAAACAAGATGCAAAATAACATTTGCTTGACTCAAAATCAAAAAATGGGCAATTCTTGTCACTCTCTGAAGATACTGACAAGCTGAAATACAGAGAATTATATCTCATTAATCTTAGCGATAAATAATATAATATTCTGATGAATAAACAATTTATTTTGACTGATAGTTATATAGCTAAATCTGAATATTCCCCATATAGTTTTTCTATAGAAACATGTCAACAATTGTGTTTATATAGTTGTTCACGTATTGCTGTTTTTCTTTGTAAGATTAATTCTTTTAAGTCACGAAATATAAATGTTCTCAAGAAACTTACTCTTTGGAGAAGAAAGGTGAGCATTTTAACCACACTGATGAATTATAATGGCTTCTCTGGGAGATTGTTATCCATGAAGAATGAATGAAGACATCCAACAAACACTATGAGAAAGCAAATTTTATTAGAAGTCAAATAAAAGCTCATACTCATTTGAATTTTGTAGTAGCAAATAAACTCTTTCTTACTTTATAGAATCTTTTAAATTATCATATAATGTTACACACTGGACACATTATAAAAGTATCATAGTAGGAGTAAGTGAAGAGGACAAACTGACAAAGATAACAATTCCAGGGTTCTAAAAATTGATCAAAGGTTAATAATAATTTGTGAAATATCTATTATTAAAAAACTCCTAGAGATTCAAGTAAGAAGAAAGCACATCTGTAGTTTCCTTGTTCAGCACTGTTCTCATGCCTCCCTGCCTGCCCACTGTAGCTCAGTGATCCAGCGCTTATAGTTCTACAATCTGGAGAAGCTGCAAAAAGCAAGTGTTGGTGCTGCAGGGAGACTCTATTAGTTGTGGAGAAGGGAGTGAAATAGCCCATTGACTTTTCAGCTCAGAGTGATGATTTTACTTGTTAATGAATGAGGAAATCCCATATATTTACTAGTCAGAGGCTGTGGTCCTTGTATCAAGCACTGTGACCTCCATAAATACAAGCGGAAGATACTGTAAGGGAAAGTATGACCAAAGAGTTGACATGAGTTCTCTAAACACTCTTGGCTGATGGAAAAAAATATATATATGTGCACAGGGAGAGGAGACCAAGATGAATCCAGTAGAAAGTAAAAGCAGAAGGAGGCTTGAGAACTGCTAGAGAAGTTATGAGCACTCCACTCCCCCACTCACACACACACACACACACACACACACATGCACACACATCACATGGCAGAGGGTGGAAGCCCTACTGACTTGCTGTATTTGAATACAGTCTTTTGAAAAAATGTGTTTGACATCTAAGCTACAAAGTCACCAGGGCAATCCTTAGGAATGTTGGCTAAAAAATAAAAATAAACAATTAGATTAGAATTTGGAAAAACTGGGCAGACATATCAGCAGGCAGACTTAGAAGATCCTGCAGTAAAGTTTATGCAAGTTTCAAAAATAATAAATCAAAGAAAAATGAAATAGAATGCATGGTTACTAATATATATTATCAAAAATTCTACCTAAAAAATTAAAAAAAAAAAATGAAAAGGAACTGGAAGGGGTGCCTGGGTGGCTCAGTCAGTTAAGTGTCTGACTCCTGGTTTTGGCTAGAGTCATGATCTCGTGGTTGTGGGATTGAGCCCCTGTCCGGCCCATAGTCAGTGAAATCTGCTTCAGATTCTTTCTCCCTTCCCCTCTGCCCCTCCCTGCTTGCATGCGTTCACTCTCTCTCTCTCTAAAATAAATAAAATCTTAAAAAAAAAAAAAAGAATGAAAAGGAACTGGAAAATGTCTTCCATACTAAGGGAAAATAAGGTCTATAGAAACTTTTATGGGGATAAGATGTTAGGTTTATTTTAAAAAAGTATTTTAAAGTAATATTTAAAAATCTATGTAAATTATAAAGAAAACTATGTTCAAATAATTAAATGAAAATATTATGGCAGTAATAGATCAATTAGGAATTATGAACAGAGAAATAAAACTATGCAAATAGAGCACAGAAATTCTGAGTTTATAAATAATAGGTATCCAATTTTGGTGAGCATGTGAAGAAAAGGAAATCCTTTGAATGAAATGTAAATTCGTATTGCCAAATGGAAAATAGTATGGTGGTTTTTAAGAAATTAAAAATAAAACTACCATATGAATCAGTAATGCCACTCTTACGTATATATTTAAAAGAACTGAAATCATTATCTCAAAGCTATATCTGCATGTCCATTCTCATTGCAACATTATTCACAATAGCCAATATATGGAAGGAACCTAAGTATCTGCAACAGATAAATAGTTAAAGAATGTATGATACACACACACATACACAAGCACACACACATACATTTATACATATTGAAATATTTTTCAGCCATGAGAAAGAAGAAAATCTTGCCATTTGTGACAAATGGATGGACCTTGAAGACATTATGTTAAGTGACAAAAGTCAGACAGAGATAGACAAATACTGTGTGGTCTCACTTACATGTAGAATCTAAAAAATTGAACTTGTAAAAGTAAAGAGTAGAATGTTGTTTACCAGAGGCTGAGAGGTGGGGGAATTGGGGAGGTTTAAGAATACAAAGTAACAACTAGTAGATAATAAGTTCTGGAACTCTAATGTACAACATAATGATTATAGTCAGCATTACTGTATTAGAAACTTCAAAGTTGCTAAGACTAAATCTTAGCTGTTCTTAACACCCACAAAAATGATAAATATATGACATGAGAAAAGTGTTACTTAACATTACCTTAGTAATCATACTCTAATACATAAGTGTATCAAATGAACACATTGTATGCCTTAAATTTATACAATGTTATATGTCAATTATATCTCAATAAAGACAAACAAAAGATATATTTGTAATACCTACAGCTCCTACTAAGGAAATAAGAATATAGCTAAGACAAAAATAGAGTAATTAAAATGGAACACTAAAATAACACGTTTAATATAAAAGTTGTCAGGTAACATAGAAGAAGAAATCAAGACTCAGACATAGAATAAATAGAAAAATGGCAGACCCAAACCCAACTATCCTATTAATGATATTCATGTGAATTAAATAAATATTTCAATCAAAAGATAGAAATTGCCACCTCGAATGAAAAAGTAAGATCCATCTATATGCTTTCTGTAACAGACACACGTTAGACTCAAAGGCACAAGTAGGTGTAAGTAAAAGGATAACAAAAGAGCCACCCTACAAAGAGTCACCCTGTAAGTGAGCAGAAATGGCTATTCTAATATCAAAATAGCTGTTAAAACAAGAAATATTAGTAGAAATTAAAAGAAACATTTCAGCATGTTAAGGCTGTCAATATAAGAGGAAGATAAAACAATTACAACCATATAATATTCATTTTACAACAGAACCCGCAAACACATCCAATAGAAACTGACAGATTTGGAAGGATAAATAAACAATTCAATGAGCACAGTTGGAGATTTAGAGCTCTTCCATCAGTAGTGAGAGAACAGCTAGTCACAAAATCAGAGGCCTATGGAAGACCGTCCAAACAGTAGAAACCAGCTTGACATAACTGACATATACAGAAGGAGGTCTAGGCCATAATTAGGGATCAGATATTTGAAGGATGGAGATATTCAAAGTATATTCTCTGAAGACATAGGAACAAATTAGAAGCAGCAATGGAAAGAAATGTGGGAAATTTCAAAACATGTGGAAAAGTGATACACTTCTGAAAAATGTATAGTTCAAAGATGAAATCTGTGAAAATACCTTGTACTGAATGATACTAAACCGAGAATATGTCAAAACTTTTAGGGTGGAACTAAAGTAGTGTTTAGAGACAATTTGCAGCTTTGTCACTTCTACTCAAAAGGAAGAATGTTATAAAATGCATGATCTGAGTAGTTTCCTTCTCAAGAAGCTATACGGAGAAGAGCCAATCAAAGTTAGAGAGGAAAGAAATGGTAAACATATATTTAGCAGAAAGCTGATTCTGAAATATGTATAGTAGAATAACTAACAGTAGCCCCAAATAGATCAATACCCAAATATCCAAGAGCATCAGCAGTAGTATGGATGAATACATTATAGTAGAATCAGACAATGAGTTTGGACAATTGGAAACCTCATGCAACTATATAGATGAATTGCACAAGTTTAGCTTCCCCTGAAAGAGCCAAGAAAGAAAGAATACATACTGTATGATTCCATTTATGTAAAGTATTTTTTAAATGCAGGTAAAAACATGAAAGGGGCATTTTGTAGTGCTGGTAAAATCCATTTTCTCATTCTGTGAGATGGTGACACTTGAAAATTCAGCCACCTGTTCGCATGTCTAGCACTGCACCCACCTGCATGTACATTATACCACAATAAAATTACCATAAGAGAGTATTTTGAAAATATGCAAACATATTTAAAACTAGACATAAAATTGAAAAAAATCCTACCAAACACGACTTGTGAAAACCAAAGCAAAAAGAAATAAAAATATCAGAAGTGTGTTACAACTTCTAATACAATTTTATCTGTCATTCAGAAAACTTTTCACACTCAGTTACAGAATATTTAGATGTTTATGAGTAAGGACAAATGTGATGCCAATTGAACACCAAAATGAAACCCTTGAGGGTGGAAAAAAGGGGCTAATAAAATCTGTGTTATATGCATTTTGATGGGAATACTAAAAAAAAGGAAATTACATGTCAGTGGCAATCATAAATAGATTCTGACAATATGTAAAAATAAAGGACTATGACATAAGTAGATTTATTGAAGCAATACCATGTTGGATTTACATCTGAAATCCCATAGTCATAATCCATCACATTAGCAGAGTAAAGAAGATCAAATGATGTGATTTCTTTGATGCAGAAGGCAACTGATAAAATTAATATTTATCCTTATTTTAAAAAATATCTTTAGAAAGATGGAAATAAGTAGGAAACATCCATGCAAAGATCTAGAATAGATATAACTCTGGAAAGAACTATATAAACTCACTGTTTAAAAAAAGGACCGTTTTTAAAGTATGAATTGACATAAAAGTACATAAGGAGATTAATGAGACAGAAGTGCAAAATTTATATTCACGCATATATGGAATGTAGATTTCAACAAAGATATAAAATCATTCAGTGGAGAAAGTATAGTCTTTTCAACAAATATTGTGGAAAAAATAGAGTATCAAATATTATTAATAAATATATATTTTATACTATGTACAGAAATGCTAAAAATTGATCATATGTAAGTGTAAATGATAAGATTTCAAGAAGATTATTAAAAAATGCATGACCTAAAGTTGGGCAGACCTTTCTTAGGTAGAACACCAGAAACATGATCCATGAAAGAACAAATTGACAAAGTGTAGTTCATCAGGATAATTTCTACTCTTTGAAGGGAAAAGAAAGATAAATCATAGATTTCAGAGAAAATATTTACAAATCATACATCTCATAAAAAACTTGCTGCCAGGATACATAAATAATTCTCAAAGTACAGTAACAAAAATTAAAAATATAACCAAAATATTTCAGTAGTTAACTTCATCAAAAAACATATATGGATGACAAATGAGTATAGGAAAAAATGCTCAACACTATTAGTCTTAGGAACATTCAAATTAAAACCACTACAAATCAGACCTCCTGTTGTCTATAGATTGTGAATGTTCACTGCTTCTGTCTTATATGAATATGATATTTTAAACTCTAGTCTCAGAAGTTTTCCAATATGGGACTAAAAATGCAAGTCACAGTGTCAAAATGTATTTGCATCTCATAAACTCAGAAAAGAGCACATATCTAAAATATGACAAGGACTTTTAAGAAGGGAAAAGAAGACACCATCTAGGATAATTGGGCAAAAGACACACTCGAGAACTTCTCATTCCCACAAAAGAGAATATCCTAATGATTCACAGCCCATAAAAATGGTACTGTTATATAACCACCAGAACTTATTGTATTAATTTTTCTGAGACTACTGAACTTTGGATCAAGGTACTATTTGGTAAAATGTGTATTTACACAATACATTAGAAAAACGTTGGAATAATTTAATAAATTGAAAGCACACATAATTATGACCATGTAATTTTGTTCTAATCCTTAGAGAAAAATGTATTATAATTAAACATAAATACAATTATAATGTTATATTTTACATTTGTATTTTATGATGATAAATGTAATGTTTACATGCTTAAATGTATTATATACTATATAATTATGCATCATTTATAAATTATTTTACATACAATATGTAAAAAAGACAGGGAAAGGCTTTCCATAAAATAATTGTTCATAATACCCAGATACTAAAAGGAACAAAATTTCTGAGAATAGATTTTAAAATGTCATATTCATATAAGACAAAAGCAGTGAACATTCACAAATTATAGACAAACTGATAATATAGATGGTTTATAAATATCTTGTGAGAGTGAAAAGAGACACATATAAAAATGCATACTGCATGATTCCATTGATATAAAGTCTAAAAATAAGCAAAGATATTTCATAATATGAAAATTAGCAGGGCTAATAAAGGCTCTAAACTTCTATTTCAGGATCTGATTTGTAATTATGTGGTTCTAGCTACTTTGTGATCAATTTCACAATTATATACTTAAGTTTCTTTGATGTGTGGTAAAATTAAATAGTAAAGTTTATTTCAGGCAAAAGAGCATATATAGCACTGTTTTCTATGAAAAGCTAGACTGGAAATTATCAAATGTACATTGACAGTATAAAATATAAATAAAATATTTAGAGTCAAACTATGGAACATTAGCAGACTTAAATAAACTACAAATACAAATACAAACACAAGTACAAAACTATGGGTGAACTCTACAAATTTAATATTATAATATTAACTGATAAACTCTTAATAAAATGGAAACATCTGAAATTTTACCAATTCCTCTTTATCATCTATGGAGAGCAAGTTAGAGTTCTTAGAAGCACAGGGGAATGAATGTAAGTTTTGAAAATTTCACTTAACTGAAAAAATTGGGAGATAGCAGAGAAAGTAATTTTAAAACAATTAAATGATACATGAACATCAAAAGATAAAATATATATATTTTTAAGATTTTATTGATTCATCTGACAGAGAGAAAGACAGTAAGAGAGTGAACACAAGCAGGGGGAGTGGGAGGGGGAGAAGCAGGCTTCCCGCCGAGCAGGGAGCCCGATGCCGGGCTTGATCCCAGGACCCTGGGATCATGACCTGAGCTGGAGGCAGATGCTTAACAACTGAGCCACCCAGGCACCCCCAAAAGATAAAATATTAAATTACATAATACATCAATAGAATTCTTTTCCTTTTTTTTTTTTTTACATTGTTGGAATTGATTTGCCAATATTTTTGAGGATATTTGCATGTATATTTCTTTTGGTCTGTAGTTCTGTTTATTTTTTTGTTTTTTGTAAAATTGGGTGACAATTTAAATTTTATTTTTATGTATTTATTCATAATGATGTATAATTGGCATACAATATTATATTAGTTTTAGGTGTAGACATAATGATTCAACACTTATACACATTATGCTATGATCATCACGATAAAACTCATTACCATCAGTGTAGGAGGGTTCCCCTTTCTTTGCATCCTCGCCAACATCTGTCCTTTCCTGACTTGTTAATTTTAGCCATTCTGATTGGTGTGCGGTGATATCTCATTGAGGTTTTGATTTGGATTTCCCTGATGCCGAGCGATGTTGAGCACTTTTTCATGTGTCTGTTGGCCATTTGGATGTCTTCTTTGGAAAAATGTCTGTTCATGTCTTCCGCCCATTTCTTGATTGGGTTATTTGTTCTTTGGGTGTTGAGTTTGATAAGTTCTTTTTTTTTTTAGATTTTATTTATTTATTTGACAGAGAGAGAGACAGCGAGAGAGGGAACACAAGCAGGGGAGTGGGAGAGGGAGAAGCAGGCTTTCTGCTGAGCAGGGAGCCCGAAGCGGGGCTTGATCCCAGGACCCTGGGATCATGACCTGAGTCGAAGGCAGATGCCTAACAACTGAGCCACCCAGGTGCCCCGAGTTTGATAAGTTATTTATAGATTTTGGATACTAGCCCTTTATCTGATATGTCATTTGCAAATATCTTCTCCCATTCTGTTGGTTGTCTTTTGGTTTTGTTGACTGTTTCCTTTGCTGTGCAAAAGCTTTTTCTCTTGATGAAGTCCCAATAGTTCATTTTTGCCCTTGCTTCCCTTACCTTTGGCGATGTTTCTAGGAAGAAGTTGCTGTGGCTGAGGTCGAAGAGGTTGCTGCCTGTGTTCTCCTTTAGGATTTTGATGGACTCCTGTCTCACATTTAGGTCTTTCAACCATTTTGAGTCTACTTTTGTGTGTGGTGTAAGGAAATGGTCCAGTTTCATTCTTCTGCATGTGGCTGTCCAATTTTTCCAACACCATTTGTTGAAGAGACTTTTTTCAATTGGACATTAATAAAATAAAATAAAATAAAAAAACTCATTACCATCTATCACCATACAAAATTAATAAAATTGTATTGACTATATTCTCTATATTGTAATTTACATCCCTGTGACTTATTTATTTTATAACTGAAATTTTGTACCACTTACTTCCTTTCACTTATTTCAGGCTCCCTTGTCCCTGCCCCCTTATGGCAATCACAACTTTGGTTTCTTTATATGAGACTATTTCTGTTTTGTTTGTTTTTAGACTCCACATTATCACTTAAATCATAGGGTATCTGCCTTTCTCTAATTTCACTTAGCATTAAAACCTCTAGGTCCATCAATATTGTCAAAAATGACAAAAAAAAATTATTCTTTTTTATTTCTGAGTAATACTCCATTGTGTATATGTATGTATATGTAATATATATATTATTTATTCTTTATATGTTCATCTATAGTTGGGCACATGGGTTGCTTCCATATCCAGGCTATTGTAAGTAATGCTGCAATAAATATAGGGTGGTTACATCTCCTCAAGTGAATGTTTTCATTTTTTTCAAATAGACAGCCTGAATGGATTTTCTGGATATTATGTTATTTCCATTTTTAACTTTTTTGAGGAACCTCCATACTCATATGCATTGTGACTACACCAATTTACATTCCCAGAAACAGTGCACACGGTTCACTTTTCTCCACATCCTCGCCAATATTTGTTATTTCTTGTCTTTTTGATTCTGACAGGTGGGAGATGATAGATACCTCATTGTGGTTTTGATTTTCATTCTCCTGATGATTAATGATGTTGAGCATCTTCTCATGTGTCGGTTGGCCATTTGTATGTCATCTTTCAAGGAATATCTATTCAAGTCCTTGGTCCATTTTTTAATCACTTGTTTCTGTTCTTTTGGTGTTGAAATGTAGGAGTTCTTTATGTATTTTGGATACTAACCACTGGTTGGATATATCATTTCCAAATATCATCTCCCATTCAGTAGGCTGCCTTTTTGTTTTGTTGATGGTTTCCTTGGCTCAGCAAAAGCTTTGTGGTTTGAGGGGGAAGGAGCAAGATGGTGGAGGAGTAGGAGACCTAAATTTTGTCTGGTCCCAGGAATTCAGCTAGATAGGGATCAAACCATTCTGAACACCTACGAACACAACAGGAGATCAAAGAAAAGAATAGCAGCAACTCTCTGAACAGAAAAGTGACCACTTTCTGGAAAGTAGGACATGCGGAGAAGTGAATCCGAGGTGATATTAGGGAGGATAGACAGCAGGGGAGGGGGCCTCCATTGGCCACTACTGGCAAGTGATAGAGCAGCAGAGCACAAAATCGGAACTTTTAGAAGTCAGCTCTGCTGAGGGACGTCGCTCCAGTGGCTAAGCAGGGGGGTGGAACCCTCGCTGGGACAGTGTGGTTTCAGGACCCTTGGGGTCACAGAAAGACTGGGGGTGCCTGAATGTGGCAGAGCTCCCAGGTATCCAAGCAGGGAAGCTGGCTGCAGAGACAGAGCCGAGGAGTGGGCTCTCAGCTCAGGGTTGCCATAAACTGTGATCTGAGACACAGTAGGGCCACTGCTCTTCCAGCAGGGACCCAACAAGCAGCAGATCCAAGGAGACTTCCCTTCCTCCCCCGGGAGGAGTGGCGCGGGAGCACATTGCAGGAATCTGCAGGGTTTGGAGACCCCAAACAGGGTCGTGTGCCAGAGATAGAAATGCTCAGTGACAAGCCGAGTGAGCACAGAGTGCGGCCGGAGACCGGGGAGACGGGAGTGATTGACTGCTTTTCTCTGGAGGCTCACTGAGGAGTGGGGTCCTGAGTTCTCGGCTCCTCCAGGGCAGAGATTGGGAGGCCGCCATTTTCACTCTCATCCTCCAAAGCTGTACAGAAAGTTTGCAGGGAACAAAAGCTCCCGAGAGCAAAACCAAGCAGATTACTTAGCCCGGACTGGCAAGGGCGGGGCAATTCCACCTCCAGCAAAGACATCTGAGAACCACTGCAACAAGCCCCTCCCCCAGAAGATCAGCAAGAACAGCCAGCCAAGACCAAGTTTACCGATCAATGAGAATGGCAGAACTCCAGTGCTAGGGGAATACAGCACATAGAATTCATGGCTTTTTTCCCATGATTCTTTAGTCTTTCAAAGTTAATTTTTTTTTAACTTTCTTTACTTTTTTTTGAATTTTTCTTTTTCCCTCTTTCAACCAACATCTTATCAATCCCTTTTTTAAAAAATCTTTTTTATTTTTCATTTTTAGAGCCATATTCTATCCCTTCATGGCAGTTAACCTTATTTTTGGTGCATATATAAAAGTTTTTCTCTCTTTAAAATTTTGGGATACAGTTTCCTCTGACAGACCAAAATATACCTTAAATCTCTAGTGTATGGCTTTGATCTAATCTCCTGTCTGATCACATTCTCTCCCTTTTTTTTAAAAAAATCCTCTTCTTCCTTTTTTCAAACAAGTTCTTATGAATTACTTTTATAAAATCTCTTATAATTTTCATCTTTACAGTCATAGTCCATTGCTTCATCGTATTTACCCTTATTGTTGTGCATATATAAGTTTTTCTTTATTGCAATCTACACATTCAATGCAATCCCTATCAAAATACCATCAACTTTTTTCAAAGAAATGGAACAAATAATCCTGAAATTTGTATGGAACCAGAAAAGACCCTGAATAGCCAGAGGAATGTTGAAAAAGAAAAGGAAAGCCGGTGGCATCACAATTCCGGACTTCAAGCTCTATTACAAAGCTGTCCTCATCCAGACAATATTGTACTCGCACAAAAACAGACACATAGATCAATGGAACAGAATCGAGAGCCCAGAAATAAACCCTCAACTCTATGGTCAACTAATCTTTGACAAAGCAGGAAAGAATGTCCAGTGGAAAAAAGACAGTCTCTTCAACAAATGGTGTTGGGAAAATTGGACAGCCACAGGCAGAAGAATGAAACTGGACCATTTCCTTACACCACACACAAAAATAGACTCAAAATGGTTGAATGACCTAAATGTGAGACAGGAGTCCATCAAAATCCTAAAGGAGAACACAGGCAGCAACCTCTTCGCCCTCAGCCGCAGCAACTTCTTCCTAGAAACATCACCAAAGGCAAGGGAAGCAAGGGCAAAAATGAACTATTGGGACTTCACCAAGAGAAAAAGCTTTTGCACAGCAAAGGAAACAGTCAACAAAACCAAAAGACAACTGACAGAATGGGAGAAGATATTTGCAAATGACATATCAGATAAAGGGCTAGTATCCAAAATCTATAAAGAACTTATCAAACTCAACACCCAAAGAACAAATGATCCAATCAAGAAATGGGCATTAGACATGAGCAGACATTTCTGCAAAGAAGACATCCAAATGGCCAACAGACACAGGAAAAAGTGTTCAACATTGCTCGGCATCAGTGAAATCCAAATCAAAACCTCAATGAGTTACCACCTCACACCAGTCAGAATGGCTAAAATTACCAAGTCAGGAAATGACAGATGGTGCGGATGCAGAGAAAGGGGAACCCTACTACACTGTTGGTGGCAATGCAAGCTGGTGCAGCCACTCTGGAAAACAGTATGGAGGTTCCTCAAAAAGTTGAAAATAGAGCTACCATACAACCCAGCAATTGCACTACTGGGTATTTACATCAAAGATACAAATGGAGGAATCCGAAGGGGTATGTGCACCCTGTTGTTTACAGCAGCAATATCCACAATAGCCAAACTATGGAAAGACCCAAGATGTCCATTGACAGATGAATGGGTAAAGAAGGCGTTGTGTGTGTGTGTGTGTGTGTATACACACACACACACACACACACACACACACACACACACAATGGAGTATTATGCAGCCATCAAAAGGAATGAAATCTTGCCATTTGCAATGATGTGGATGGAACTGGAGGGTATTATGCTGAGCGAAATAAGTCAATCAGAGAAAGACCTGTATCATACGACCTCACTGATATGAGGAATTCTTAATCTCAGGAAACAAACTGAGGGTTGCTGGAGTGGTGGGGGGTGGGAGGGATGGGGTGGCTGGGTGATAGACATTGGGGAGGGTATGTGCTATGGTGAGCGCTGTGAATTGTGTAAGACTGTTGAATCACAGACCTGTACCTCTGAAACAAATAATACATTATATGTTTAAAAAAAATTTAAAAAAAGAAGAAGATAGCAAGAAGGGAAAAATGAAGGGGGGGCAAGTCAGAAGGGGAGATGAACCATGAGAGACTATGGAGTCTGAGAAACAAACTGAGGGTTCTAGAGGGGAGGGGGGTGGGGGGACGGGTTAGCCTGGTGATGGGTATTAAAGAGGGCATGTACTGCATGGTGCACTGGGTGTTATACACAAACAATGAATCATGGAACACTACATCAAAAACTAATGATGGAATGTATGGTGATTAACAACATAAAAAAAAAAGCTGCGGTTTGATGTATTATTTATTTTTCATTTTATTGCCCTTCCTTAAGGAGACAGACCCAAAGAATAAAGTTAAGACCTATCTCCAGGTCTTGTTGCCTATGTTTTCTTTTAGGAGTTTTATGGCTTCTGATCTTATATAGGTCTTTAATTCATTTTAGGGTTTTGCATGTGTGTGTGTGTGCGTGTGTGTGTGTTTGTATGGTGTAAAAAGTTTTGTTTTTATTCTTTATCACATAATTTTCCAAATTTTTAAACAGAATTTACTGAAAACTCTCTGTTCCCCATTGTCCAATCTTGCCTTCCTTGTCATATATTAGTTGACCATATAAACAGGTTTATTTTTGGGCTTTGTATTCCATTCCTTTGATCCATGTGTCTATTGTTGTGCCATACTGCTTTGACTGCTGCAGCTTTGTGATACAGTTTGATATTTAAGAGCATGTTACATACAGTTTTGTTTTTCTTTCAAAAGATTGCTTTGGTTTTAAAGTGTTGGTTGTCTGATATATATTGCTATTCCTACTTTCTTTTGATGTCTGTTTACATGATAATGTTTCTCAACTCCCTCACCATCAATCCGCCGGTGTTTTTAGGTCTAAAATGATTCTCTTATAGGCAACATATAGTCCTTTTTCTTTAAAATTCATTTTGACACTGTATGTGTTTTAATTGGAGAGTCATGTCCATTGAAATTTAATGTAATTATTGATAGATATGATTTATTACCATTTTATTACTTTTTTTGTCATTATTTCTGGAGATTTTCTCTGATCCTTTCTTGTCTTTGTCACCTTTCATCTTTCTTTCCCATTGAAAGAGTCCCATTTAATATTTCTTGCAGGGCTGGTTTAGTGGTCAAAACTTTTAGGTTTTGTTTGTCTGAAAAACCTTTTATCTCTCCTTCTATTCTGAATGATAACCTGGCTGGATAGAGTATTCTTGGCTGTAAATTTTTCTTATTCATTACTTTGAATATATCATGCCACTTTCTTCTGCCTTGCCAAGTTTCTGCTGAGATATCTGCTGCTTGCCTTATGGGTTTTCCATTGTAAGTTAAGGACTCCTTTTGTCTGTGTTTAAGACTTTTTTTTTATCACCATATTTTGCAAAATTAATTATAATATGTCTTGGTGGTATTGGCCTGCTTTTGTTGATTTTGATGGGAGTTCTCTGTGCCTCCTGGTTGGATCTGGACTGTAAAAAGAGACAAAGAAGGGCATTATATAATCATAAAGGGGACAATCCAACAAGAAGATCTAACAGTTGTAAATATTTATGTCTCCAACCTGGGAGTTCCCAAACATATAAATAAATTAATAACAAGCATAAAGAAGCTCATTGATAATAACACAATGATAGTAGGGGTCTTTAGCACCCCACTTACATCAATGGCCAGATCATCAAACAGAAAATAAACATGGAAACAATGGCTTTGAATGACACACTGGATCAGATGGACTTAACAGATACATTCAGAACATTCCATCCTAAAATAGTAGAATACACTTTTTTTCAAGTGCACATGGAACATTCTTCAGAATAGATCACATATTAGGTCACAAAATAGGCTTCAACAAATACAAAAAGATTGAAGTCATACCATGCTGCTTTTTGACCACAATGCTATGAAACTAGAAGTCAACCATAACAATATTTTGGAAAAAAACACAAATACATGGAGGCTAAACAACGTACTAATAAAGAATAAATGGGTCAACGAGGAAGTCAAAGAAGAAATTAAAAAATACATGGAAGCAAATGAAAATGAAAACATGACAGTCCAAAACCTTTGAGATGCAGCAAAAGCACTCCTAAGAGGGAAGTATAGAGCAATATAGGTGTACCTCAAGAACCAAGAAAAATCTCAAATAAACAGACTGACTGATGAATGGATAAAGAAGGGGTATTATATAAATACATTGGAATATTATTCAGCCACAAAAAAAATGAAATCTTGCCATTTGCAACAACATGCTTGGAGATAGAGAGTGTTATGCTAAGTGAAATAAGTCAGTAGGAGAAAGACAAATACAATATGATTTCACTCATATGTGGAATTTAAGAAACAAAACAAACAAACAAAAGGAAAAGAGAGAGGGAGGCAAAGCAAGAAACAAACTCTTAACTATATAGAACAAACTGATGGTTACCAGGGGGAATGTGGATGGGTAAATGAGTGAAATAGGTGATGGGGGTTAAGGACTGCACTTGCTGTGATGAGCACTGAATGTTATATGGAAATGTTGAATCAGTACATTGTACACCTGTGACTAATATTACACTGTATGTTAACTAACTGTAATTTAAACTAATATTTAGAAAAATATAAAGATTGCTTTGGATATTCAGTCTTTTGTCTGAATATCCATTCAGTCTTCAGTCTCCATACCAACTTTAATTTATTTAATTTATTCTAGTTCTGCAAAAAATGATATTGATATTTTCAAAGGGATTACATTAAATTAATAGATTATTTTATATAATATGGATGTTTTCACAATATTAATTCTTCCAGTCCATAAGCATGATATATCTTCCCATTTACTGATTTGTGTGTCTTTGAATTTCTTTTATCAATGTCTTCTGGTTTCCAGAGTATAAGACTTACACCTCCTTGGTTATAATGCAATTATAAGTAGTATTGATTTCTTAACTTCTGTTTCTCCTAGTTCTTTACTAGTGTATAGAAATGCAACATATTTCTGCATGCTAATTTTGTATCCTGCAATTTATCTGATTTCATTTATTAGTTCTAATAGTTTTTTTTGGTGGAGTCTTTAGGTTTTTCTGTCTAGAAAAAACAGTTTTGCATTTTCCTTATCAATTTGGATGTCTTTTATTTCTTTTTCTTTTCAGATTACTGTGATAGGACCTCCAGTACTGTTTTGAGTAAAAGCTGTAGAAGTGGACATCTTTGTCTGATCATGATCTTAAAAGAAAAAGCTTTTGGCTTTTCACTGTTGAGAATGATGTTTTTTGTGGGCTTGTAACATATGGCCTTTATTATGTGAGGTTCATTCCCTCTCTACATACTTTGTTGGGAGTTTTTACCATAAATGGATGTTGAATTTAGTCAAGTGCTTTTTCTTCATCCATTGAGATTACCATATGATTTTGACCTTTCAATTAGTTAATGTGATGTATCAAGTTGATTGATTTGCAAATATTGAACCATTCTTGCATACTTGGAATAAATCCCACTTGATCATGGTGTATGATCCTTTTGTTGTATTGTGGAATTCAGTTTGCTAATATTTTGGGGAAGATTTTTACATGTTCATCAGGGATATTGGCCTATAATATTCTTTGTGTGTGTGTGTGTGTTGTGTCCTTGTTTGGTTTTGATCAGGGTAATGCTGTCCACACAGAGTGAACTTAGAAACTTTCTTTTGTCTTCAATTTTGGGATTAATTTGAGAAGAATAGGCATTAAGTCTTTTCTCAATTTTTTTATTTTAAATCAAATTTAGTTAACATATAGTGTATCATTAGTTTCAGGAGTAGAATTCAGTGATTCATCAGTTGCATATAACACCCAGTGCTCATTATATCAAGTGCCCTCCTTAATGCCCATCAACCAACTACCCCATCCCCCCAACCTCCCCTTCAGCAACCTTCAGTTTGTCCCCTATAGTTAAGAGTCTCTTATGGTTTGCCTCCCTCTCTGTTTTTATCTTATTTTATTTTTCCCTCCCTTCCCCTATGTTCATCTCTTTTGTTTCTTTAATTGCACATATGAGTGGAATCATATGGTATTTGTCTTTCTTTGACTGACTTATTTCACTTAGTGTAATACCCTCTAGTTCCATCCATGTCATTGCAAATGGCAAGATTTCATTCTTTTTCATGGCTGAATTATATTCCATTGTGTGTGTGTGTGTGTGTGTGTGTGTGTGTGTGTGTGTGTGTAACCTCTTCTTTATCCATTCATCTGTTGATGGACATCTGGGCTCTCTCCATATATTGGCAATTGTGGACAGTGCTGATATAAACACTGGAGTGCATGGCCCCCTTTGAATCACTATTTTTTTGTGTCCTTTGGATAAATACATAACAGTGCAATTGCTCGGTCATAGGGCAGTTCTATTTTTAACTTTTTGAGGAACCTGCATACTGTTTTCCAGAGTAGCTGCACCAATTTGCATTCCCACCAACAGTGTTAGTGTTCCCCTTTTTTAAAAAATTTTATTTATTTATTTGAGAGAGAAAGAGAGAGCCAGAAAGAGAGCACGAATGGATGGGAGAGGCAGAGGGAGAAGCAGACTCCCCACTCAACAGGGAACCTGATGTGGGGCTTGATCCCAGGACCCTGGGATCATGACCTGGGCTGAAGGCAGACTCTTAACAGACTGAGCCACCCAGGCAGCCCAAGAAGGTTCCCCTTTCTCTGCATTCTCTCCAACATCTGTTGTTTCCTGAGTTGTTCATTTTAGCCATTCTGACTGGTGTGAGGTAGTGTCTCATTGTAGTTTTGATTTGTATTTCCCAGATGTTGAGTGATGTTGCGCATTTTCTCATATGTCTGGTATTAAGTCTTTTTTAAAAGTTTGGTAGAATTCACCTGTGAAGCCATCGGGAGTGTTTTGATTTACTGATTCGATTTCTTTACTATTAATTAATCTGTTTAGATTTTCTGTTTATTCCTGATTCAATCTTGAAAATTTGTATATTTCTAAGAATTGGTCCATTTCTTCTAGATTGTCCAATTTGTTGGCATATAATTGGTCACAGTAAGTATGATCTTCTGTATTTCTGAGCTATGTCTTGTAACTACTCCCATTAATTTCTGAATGGATTTATTTGGGTTCTTTTTTTCCTTACAATTCTGGTTAAGGTTTTATCAATTTTCTATATTTTTTCAAAGAAGCAGCTCTTAGTTTCTTTGATCTTTTGTGTTGTTTTTATAGTCTTGTTTTCAATTATTTCCACTCTCATCTTTATTATTATTTCTTTGTAATTTTTTCCCCTTTTCTAGTCCCTTTAGGTATAAGGGTAAATTGTTTATTTGAGATTTTTCTTGTTTATTGAGGTAAGCCTGTATCTTTAAACACTTTCCTCTTTGAAATGATTTTGCTGTGTCCCATAGATTTTGAAACACTGGGATTTCCTTTTCATTTTTCTCTAGGGATTTTATATTTTCTTGTTGATATCTTCATTGATCCATTGTTTGTTATGTAGCATGCAGTTTAGCCTCCACATGTTTGTTTTTTATTAATTTTTTTTATTCTTGTAATTTATTTCTAGATGCCTATACCATTGTGGTCAGAAAAGATGCATGAGATGATTTCAATCTTTTTAAATTTAATGATATTTGTTCTGTGGCCTTCCATGTAATCTATTCTGGAAAACGTTCCATGTGCATTTAAAAAGAATGTGTATTCCTTTGGCTTTAGATGCAATGTTCCATACATATTTATTAAATTCATTTGGTCCAATGTTTCTTTATTGATACTGTGTCTTGATGATGTATCCATTGACATAAGTGGGATGTTAAAGTCCCCTACTATTATTGCATTACTGTCAATTTATCCATTTTTTAAAAGATTTTATTTATTTGTCAGAGAGAGAGAGAGAGAGCACAAGTAGGGGGAGCAGCAGGCAGAAGGAGAAGCAAGTTCCCTGCTGAGCAAGAAGCCTGACGCAGGGCTCCATCCCATGACCCGGGGATCATAACCTGAGCTGAAGGCAGATGCTTAACCAACTGAACCCCCCAGGCATCCCAGAATTTAGCTATTTTTTAAAAGATTTTTTTATTTATAAGGTTAAGCATCTGCCTTGGGCTCAGGTCATGATCTCAAGGTCATGGGATGGAGCCCCACTTCGGGCTCCCTGTTCAGCGGGGAGCCTGCTTCTCTCTCTTCCCACCTCGGCTCATGCTCTCTCTCTCTTGCTATCTCTCTCTCTCTCAAACAAATAAAGAAAATCTTTTTTAAAAAGATTATTTATTTGTTTGAGAGAGAGAGGGAGAGCAGAGTTAGCCAGAGAGAACACAAGAGGGGAGGGGCAGGGGGAAGGAGGAGCAGACTCCCGGCTGAGCAGGGATCCTGTTGCAGGGCTCCATCCCTGGACCCCAGGATCATCACTGAGCCAAAGGCGGATGATTAACTGACTGAGCCACCCAGGCGCCCCTCAATTTATCCTTTTATGTTAATATTACCTTTATATGTTTAGGTGCTCCTATATTGGGTGCATAGGTATTTACCATTGTTATCTTCTTTTGTTGGATTGAGTGCTTTTCATTATGTGAGGCCCTTTATTGTTTCTTGTTACTGTCTTTGCTTCAAAGTCTATCTTGTCTGATATAAGAATTGCTACCCCAGCTTTTTTTTTTTTCAATTTCCGTGTGCATTGAACATTTTTTCCCATCTTTTCACTGTCAGACTGTATGTCTTTCAGTCTAAAGTGAATTTCTTATAGGCAGGATATAGATGGATCTTGCTTTTTTTTCTCTTTTCTTTTTTATTTGTTTAGTCACACTGTTAGACAGGGCTGGCCCCTGATACAGCTGACTGAGAGGCCTGGGTAGGAATATTGAGCATGTGCTTTTGGACAGGACAAGTCCCTAGTGTCGTTGGCTGTATGGCTTGGCCACATATGTTGCAGGCATACTGGTGGGCATGGGCAACTGCCACAGGAGTTCCTTTAGAGGGGTTCTAGTCTTAGTGAGGCCACCCACTGGGTGTGGCAGGATGGGAGGCTTTTGAGGAGTTTTGGTCCCAGCTGAGATGGTCCACTGGGTTTGGTGGCCCATAAGCTGCTTCACAGGTGTGCCAGATTCAGCAAAGCCTGCCTGGTGGGTGTGGAGGTGTGGGAGTCACTTTGGCAGTGAGCCATACTGATCAAGGCCTTCTTCCAGGTATGGTGGGGCAGGTGCCTATTTGTGGCTCACTGGCCTCAGTGTAAGTTGCCCTTGGGGTGTGGCAGGGCAAGATTCCCTTTAGGGGCATCTGCCAGAACACACACATTGGGCAGGTGGGTTTGCGGAACACCAAGATGGGGTAAACAGTGCTAGAAAGGTGGATGGAGACTGTCAGACTTGGAACTTAAAGCATAAGGGCAGCTAGGCAAAAGGTGGGTAAGAAAAATGGTGCCCACCAGCTCTTTTATTTCTGCCTCTGGGGCACACCCTTAAAATTAGTCATTAAATCTTCACATATGGGTAAGCACTTTTCAAACTGCTGCCTCTCTGCTGGGTCTCAGTGCAGGTGAGTTTTATGAGCCCTATAAGAGCAGAGTCTTATTTTTCTATAACCCTTGAGCTCTCCCAGAGTTAAACCCCACTGATTTTCAATGCCCTGCAGGTAAAGCCAACTAAATGTCAAAGCCAGATGTGATGGGGGCTCATCAGCCCCATGCAGATCCTCAGGATAAAGGGATGCCCTTTGTTAAATGTAAAAATATAAACTCACTCTTTTGACATTTAACTTTAATGAAATCTATACCTGGCAGTAAAAAGTCACAGTAAAAATTACTCCAATTATTTCCCTCTCTTTGAAAGATCCTGATTACACATGTGTCATAACTTTTGATGTTATCACATACATCTCTTTTAAATATCATATTTGCTCCTCATCTCTCATTGGATTATTAGTCTATCCAGTCTAGAGCATTTAGGGCTACACAAGCTAAATTTTTACATGTTGCCTTAGGAGGAACAACAAAGTAATAATGGTTGTAACTAAGGGAAGAGCCTCATAAAACATAGGGCAGAGCAACACTTTTGAAATGTTAATGACTTATTTTATCCATAAGTTTACACCCATCAATTGCCAGGAAACAAAATTCCAAATCTAGGAACTGAACAGGCTATCTTGTCAAGCCTTGATAATCCCTTTCAAATTTCTTCATTTCCAAAAGAGATAGCCTTTACATATGTCCATATAACACATTGGGTGAGGAGATTGGGGTTCTTGATCAGTAACAGAAAGAACAGTAATTGCAACTTGATTTCAAAAAAGGAAATACATCTCCAGAAAACATTAGTCCTGTTTAGTGTGCATACGTGACATGTATCTAATTTCTCAAAAAAATGTTTGAAAATGCAAATATCTTTGATGTATATTATTGAACTGGTTAAGTCAGATTATATTTCTGATGCTTGGTTATTTCATTGGGTGAAAGGAAGAAGACAGTTATAGAGCATAGGTTTTCCAGGAAAATGACTTTTATTGAATATTTGGTAAAGTAAAATATGAAGAGATCACAGAGAGCCAGAATGTCATGTGGTTAGGCTGTATTTTAAGGATCTTTAGGCATTATGTTATTGATCCTCAGATCAGCCCTATGAGGTAGCTACAATTATCATCACCATGTCACAGGAGATAGTACAGAAGCATCAAGCTCTTAAGTCAAAATGATTGAGATCTAGTGAATATGTCAACTACCTGCTCTTCTAAGAATAAAATATGGAAAAAATATCTGAGCCGAATCTGTAGTTTGGAGCCAAATCCATACATGCCCAGCTGCATCAACTAAAACATAGCCAAACCACAAACTGACGAATGAGAAATAAATGCTTATTTTTAAACCTCAATGCAACCTGGATTGTTTGTAACACAATTTTAGCAATCAGTTCAGCTACTGTTTAACTACTATATGAAATTGATTTAGAATATTCACATGATTTCTCTATATAATCATGAAGAATAAGTACAGAGAATATAAAGAATATATCTTCAAATAGATAAATGTACATAAGAGATGAATTTATTTTGCAAATAATTATTGAGTTTAATCTCTCTCCCTGTTGTAATTAAATTAGGGAAGAAATATCTCTGAATCATGATCAAAGTGGTAATGTTTGTCCTGAATTCTGGCAATAACTAGCTGTTTGCTCCACACAAATGTCTTTATACTTTTAATTCTTCTTTTCTTCACTATTTAAAATTTATTTTCACTTCAAAGTATTTTTTAGCATGGTAGTAAAGAATAACAGAGGTGGTGATGTGAAGAATTTAATAAAACAAGATCTCTTCCAATATATCTGAAATCCAGGTGAGGAAAACAACACACAAGAAAGAGTATCAAAGGACACTGGTTATTATTCAATGAAAAACCAATCTCTACCAAATAATGAACCCAACTTTTCATAATGCTGCACTAAAACAGATTCTGAAGATAAACTTTGGTTCCATTCTCTGCGGATGTGGGGCAGATGTGAATGGCTCTTATAGAGCACCCCTGTGGTTATTGCATGATAACCCTGAGTGCCTGTTAACAATTTAGTACTCTTGGCTCCAAATGGATCCCTCAGTGCCCTGTTCTCAGGTAATGGAGCTAGGTGCTATAAACATTTTCCGGCTGTCAGCTCACATGAGGTAAAATTATATGGATAAAAGGCAGTGGAACAAACAATCCTAAAATTTGTATGGAACCAGAAAAGACCCTGAATCACCAGGAGATTGTTGAAAAAGAAAACCAAAGCTGGAGGCATCTATGTGTCTACATAGATCAATGGAACAGAGTAGAGACCCCAGAAATGGACCCTCCACTCTATGGTCAACTAATTTTCGACAAATCAAGAAAGAATATCCAATGGAAAAAAGACAGTCTCTTCAATAAATTGTGCTAGGAAAATTGGACAGCCACATGCAGAAGAATGAAGTTGGACCATTCTCTTACACCATACACAGAGATAAACTTAAAATGGATGAAAGCCTCAAATGTGAGACAGGAATCTATCAAAATCCTGGAGGAGAACATAGGCAGTAACCTCTTTAACATTGGCCACAGCGACCTCTCAAGACACATCTCTAAAGGCAAGGGAAGCGAAAGCAAAAATGAACTTTTGGGACTTCATCAAGGTAAAAAGCTTTTGCACAGCAAAGGAAACAATAAACAAAACTAAGAGGCAACTCACAGAATGGGAGAAGATATTTGCAAATGACATACCAGATAAATATCTAAGATCTATATAGATGGTATCTATATAGATCTTGGTATCTAAGATCTATATAGAACTTCTCAAACTCAACACCCAAAAAACAAATAATCCAGTCAAGAAATGGGCAGAAGACATGAACAGACACTTTTCCAAAGAAGACATACAAATGGCTAACAAGCACATGAAAAAATATGCAACATCACTAGCCATCAGGGAAATACAAATCAAAACCACAATAAGAAATCACCTTACACCAGTCAGAATGTCAAAAATTACCAAGAGAGGAAAGAACAAGTATTGGCGAGGATGTGGAGAAAGGGGAACCCTCTTACACTGTTGGTAGGAATGCAAGCTGTTACAGCCACTCTGGAAAACAGTATGGAGGCTCCTCAAGACTTTAAAAACAGAGCTACCCTATGACCCAGCAATTGCACTCCTAGGTATTTACTCCAAAGATACAGACTTAGTGAAAAGAAGGGGCACATGCACCCCAATGTTCATAGCAGCAATGTCCACAATAGCCAAACTGTGTAAGGAGCAGAGATATCCTTCAACAGATGAATGGATAAAGAAGATGTGGTTCATATATACAATGGAATATTACTCAGCCATCAGAAAGGATGAATACCCACCATTTGCATCGACATGGATGGAAGTGGAGGGGATTACGCTAAGTGTAATAAGTCAAGCAGAGAAAGTCAATTATCATATGGTTTCACTCATATGTGGAACATAAGGAATAGCATGGAGGACAATAGAGGAAGGAAGGGAAAACTGAATGGGAAGAAATCAGAGAGGGAGACAAACCATGAAGGCGCTGGACTCTGGGAACCAAACTGAGGGTTACAGAAAGGAGAGAGGTTGGGGAATGGGTAACTGGGTGATAAAAATCAAAAAAATCAATAAATAAAATAAAAATTCTACAATTAAAAAAAGGCAACAGAGAAACATTGCAGCAGAAAGGGCTCATCTTCCTGGTTCCATGGTGTTTTCGGGGTGTTTGGTCGCTATGGCTTGGTTGCCTGCTGCATGCATGCAAGAAGTCCTGTGTATTCAACCTCCAGCAAGTTTTGTGGCCAGTCCCAGTCAAAGTTTCCTGCCCTCTGCTCTGTGCCTCCTAATAGTCTGGCAAGGGTTCTTCCTGCCTGCCAGTCACAGCCTGAGATGCATCCTCACCAAGTTCAGGTGTAGACTGTAGAATTGCTCTGTCCCAGGCCAATCCCTTGAGCATGTCTGCCATGAAGCTGTGTGCAGTCACATTGTCTTCAATGACATCTAAATCCCATCTTCAGAGAGTAGATGTGGCTTCCCAGTGATCCCTCCTTTGCGTACTCTCCTTTAATCCTAATTCTTATAATTTTACCTTAGTAGCCATTTCTCTTAGTAGGCTTTCTCTTACAAATGGATAATAATTGTTTACCTCAAAATTCCCCTGGTTTCTGTGTCCTGACTCAATTCTGACTGGTAATCTTGCAACTGGGGCTGTTCAAGCCTCATTTGTAGCCCCTTTAAGGGCTAGGACAAATCAATTCAGTTGCAATTATTAGTAGAATTATCACCTTATTGAGGAATTCACAAAAACAGTGCTTGATATTATGATTTGTAATTTAAATAGGATTCATATTAATAAATAGCAAAAGCTTAAGAAATGTATAATATGTATCTGGGTATTTATTTTTTATATTAGTATGACATCAACACCAAGGGTGAAACCTCCGGTACACTTTGGACTTTGGGTGATAATGATGCATTACTGCAGGTTCATCCTTGTACCAAATGAACCATTTTAGTGAGTGTTGTTGATGATGGGAGAGGCCATCACTTGTGCGGATAGGGGCAATAGAGGAAATCTCTGTACCTTCTCTTAATTTTGTCATGAACCTAAAATTGCTCTAAAAAATAACATCTTAAAATATTCTGAGAAAGCAACCATATGGCTTTTGAAGAAATGAAAGATATGTTTTTTAGATGGTGAGATAGCATTATACCAAAATTAGGTAACTAATGTCTGGTGTTTACAAACATATGGTCTTAATTCTAAGCAGGAGTCATTAAAAAGTATGTTTGAGTCAAAGTTGAAATATGGACAATTCTTGTCACTCTCTGATGATCTGAAATACAGAGGATTACATCTCATTAATTTAGTAATATATACCATAATATTTTGATGAATAAATAATTTATTTTGACTAATAGTTATGTATCAAAATCAAAATATTTCCCATGTCATTGTTCTATGAAACACTGCAACATTTGTGTTTATCTAATTGTTCACATATTAATGTTTTTCCTTGTAAGATTAATTCTTTTATGTCATAAAATATAAACATTCTCAGGAAACTTACGTTTTGGAGGAGAAAGTTGAGCCTTTTGTCCACACAGGTAAATTATTATTGATTCTCTGGGAGCCTCTAATCCATGAGGAATGAGTGAAGAAGTTCAACAAATACTATGAGAAACAGATTTTATTAGAAGTCACATAGAAGCTCTTATACTCATTTGAATTTTGTAGTAACAATAAAGTTAATTCTTTCTTACTTTATAGTATCTGTGTATATCTATATATTTTGTACCACACTGGACACACTATAAAAGTATCTTACTAGGATTAAGTAAGCGAAGAAACTGACAAAAATAACAATTTTGGGTTTCTGATAAGTGACAAAAGGTTAAAAGTATTTTGTGAAACATTTACATTGGAAAAATCCTAGAGATTCAAGTAAGAAGAAGTACCTTGTAATTTTACTGTGTAGCACTGCTCCCATAACTCCCCCCCATCACCATAGCTCAGATCAAGAATTGTAGTTTTTACATTGGAAAAACTGCAAAAAGCAATGGTGCTTGTGCCACAGGGCAGACTTGATTAGAAGTTGGGAAGGGGGCAAAATAGCCCATTGATTTTCCAGCTCAAAGTGCTAATTTTGCTTGGTCACGATGAGGAAAACCCATTCTTTAATTAGTCAGAGCTTGTGGTCTTTGTGTCAAGCGCTCTGACTCCCATAAATATAATGGGAAGATACTATAAGGGAAAGTACAACGTAAGAGTTGACATGAACTCTCTACACACTCTTACTCTTGGCTAATGGAAAAAAAATATGCACATAGGAAGAGGAGACCAAGATGAACCCAGTAGAAAGTAAAAGCTGAAGGAGACTTAAGAACTACTAATAAAGTTATGAGCACTCCACTCCCCCCCCCCCCCCCCCCACACACATGCACACACATCACATTTCTGGGCATCAAAGGGATCGATCAACAGAATGAAAAGACAAAGTGGGAAAAAACAATTGCAAATCATATATCAAACAAGGGATTCATATCCAAAATATATAAGGAATACTACAACTCAGTAACAACAAAAACAAAAACCAAATAACCCAATCAAAAATGGGCAAAAGAATTAAATAGACATTTTTTTCTAAAGAAAATACATAAATGATTGAAAACCATATCAAAAGATGCTCAATATCACTAATGATCAGAGAAATGCAAATCAAAACCTCAATGAGATATCACCCCATACTCTTTAGGATGGATATTATAAAAAAAAATGTGTCAGTGAGGAGGTGGAAAAAGAGGACCCTTGTACACTGCTGTTGGGAATGTAAATTGGTCAGCCATTATGAAGAAGAGTATGGAATTTCTTTAAGAAATGAAAAATAGAATTACCATATGAATCATCAATTCCACATACATAATACATACATAAAATATTTGAAAGCAAGATTTCAAAGAGATAATTGTACACCCATGTGCACTGCAGCATTGTTCACAGGAGCCAAGTGGTAGAAGCAACTCAAATGTCCATCGATAGATGAATGGATCAAGAAAATAGTATGCATATAACAATGCAGTATTATTCAGCCTCGAAAAGTGAGGAAATCCTGTTACATGCTACAACATGGATGAAATTCCAGGACATTATGCTAATAAAAATAAGCCAGTCACACACACACACACATACAGACACACACACATACACATGCCAAAGTGTATCCTCCCATTTATATGAAGTATCTAAAGTAGTGAAACTGATAGATACAGAAGTAGAATGGTGATTACTAAGGCTTAAGGGGTACATGGAGGAGGGGAATTATTGTTCAATGAGTAACGAGGTCCAGTTTTACAAAGTGAAAAAGTTCTAGAGATCTGTTGGGCAATAATGTGAATATAGTGAGCACTCTAAACTGTGTGCTTAAAGTTGGTGAAGATGCATGATATAGTTAAATGTAATGTAAGATGTGAGATAGTGTATGATTCCCACTATATGACAGACTAGAGAAAACAAAACTATAGAGACAGTAAAAAGATCAGTGGTAGAGAGGGTTTAGTGGGGAAGGAAGGATGGATAGGTGGGGCACAGAGGATTTTTAAGGCAGTGAAACTATTCTATATAACTCCATAATAGTTGATACACATCATTACATCTCCAAACTCATAAAATGCACAATATCAAGAGCAAACTTTAAAGTATACTATGGTCTTTGGGTGATAAAAATGTGTCACTATATGTTTATCAATTGTAGCAAATGAACCACGTCACTGAGGAATATTGAGGGAGTCTATGCACTACACATGCATAGATATAGACAGTAAGGGAATACAGGAAATCTCTGTGCCTTGTCTGAGTTTTGCTACAAACCTAAAGCTGCTCTAAGAAAATAATCTATGTTTTTAACATGGGTAATGGGGTAAATTTTATGTTATGTGGTTTGGATGCCAGAACTTAAAAATAGAAAGACAAACAAACAAAAAGAAATGATCTTGACAGCAGTGAGAGAAAAACTAGTCATTACATTTAGGAAAATAACAATATGGTTAATAGATGAGTTCTCACCAGAAACAATGAAGAATAAAAGACAGGGAGAGTCAAATTCAGAGCTGAAAAAACAAAAAAAACAAACCTACTCCCCACACAAAAGAATCTAAAGCAAAACAAAATAAAACAAAATGTCTTGTCAAGGAAGAATTATAAATTCAGCAAAACAGTCTGTCAAAAAAGAAGGTGCATAAGGACCCCATGACATACACAAAACCTAAGAGAATTCCTTCTTTGTAGATCTGCCCTCCAAAAATATGCTTCAAGCTAAAAGTAGATAACACTAGATTGTAAAACAAATCTACAAAAATGAAAAAAGAATAGCAGAAATGGTAAATATGTCAGTAAATTTTGAAATCTGTATGTGTATTTTCCTCTCAGAATTGCTTTTGGAGATAAGATTATTTAAAGCCACCATTATAATGCCATATTGTTGAACCTATACTATATATGGATGCAACCTTGTGCTGGTATACGGGCACATGGGGGGGGGAAGAAAACACTTTTTCTTTCTAGTATTTGTTATTTTTGGGGGTGAAAATTCCCCAGGAATGCTTCATTTCACATCACCAATGTGAAATCATGAATGCAGTGTAGGAAAAGACATGCATGATGGGTGTTCAGAAACCAGTACTAGCTGGCTTCAGTAAGGCATGGTTAGAAGTACAGGTTTCTCACTCTATCTGAAAGTAGAGTATTCATCTGAAACTCTTTCCTAAGCTGAAATGATGTAAATTGAAGAAGCAGTTACCATTAATTTATATAGAAAGTTGTTGAACATTCCCTGATCCAAAAAATAACCTCTTTTAGGCTTTTCTGATACCTTAAGACACATCTTGTTAATAGATACACACAATAAATTGAGCTGAAGCACAGACCTTCAAAAACATGGTTGAAAGCTACACTTGATACTGGGATGCTGAGTATAGTTCCTGATGAAGGAACCTGATGGGGTCACTCTCACTGCTTAGGGTGTGTGCTCCCTCTATAACAAGAAATCTAGCACTGAACACAAGTCTCGCTTTTCACCTTTTTTTCATGAACCAAAAATCCCCTTTAGATTTCTGTTTTTCAGCAAATACTTGTACTAAGATAGGTCTTTCATAAAAGCAAAGTGACATAAAACAAATTTTTTGAAAAATTGAGGCATACATGTAATAGGGGGAAGAAAAGAGTTATGTTAGTGGTGATTTAATATATTTTATCAGAATTTAGTCAGAGTTAACTTGAAGTAGATGGCGACCAGTTAATAATATATGTGTGAAGAATGCCATCAGCAAGATGGAGGGTAGAGTGTCTAGTGGCCATCACCCCACAAAATACAGTAAGAACGATAACCAAACATGTCTCTTGAAACTAAAAATGGCTCAGGGAATGCTCTAGATAACAAAGAATCATCAGTATCCAAAATCTTTAAAGAACTTTTCATACTCAACACCCAAAAAACAAAAATCCAGTCAAGAAATGGGCAGAAGATATGAACAGATATTTCTTCAAAGAAGACATAAGAACAGGCAACAGACACATAAAAAAATGCTCAACATCACTCAGCATGAGGGAAATACAAATCAAAACCACAATGAGATACCACCTCACACTGGTCAGAATGGTTAAAATTAACAACTCAGGAAACAAGAAATTTTGGCGAGGATGTGGAAAAAGAGAAACCCTCTTACACTGTTGGTGGGAATGCAAATTGGTACAGCTATTCTGGAAAACAGTATGGAGGTTCCTCAAAAAGTTAAAAATAGAACTACCCTATGACCCAGCAATTGCACTACTAGGTATTTACCCAAAGGATACAAGCACAGTGATTCAAAAGGGCACTTGTACTCCAAGTTTATAGAAGTAATGTTTATAGAAGTAATGTTTATAGTACCACAATAGCCAAAATATGGAAAAAACCCAGAGGTCCATCAGCAGATGAATGGATAAAGAAGAGGTATATATATGAGATGGAATATTACTCAGCTATCAGAAAGAAAGAAAAAGAAGGAAATCTTACCATCTGCAACAACATGGATGAAACTAGAGTGTATTATGCTAAGCGAAAAAGTCAGTCAGAGAGGTTTAGGGAAAAGATGGCAGAGGAGTAGGGGACCCTATTCCAACTAGTCCCTGGAATTGAGCTGGATATCTACCAGACCACTCTGAACACCCATGAAATCAGCCTGAGATATAAGAAGATACATCTGGATCTCTACAAATAGAATATCGTAGGTGGTTGGTTTCAAGGTATGAAGCAGATACTGGAAGATAAATGGAGGGGGAGGGAGCCGTGGGGATCCTGCACCACCGGTGAGCAAAACTCTCCCATACTAGGGATGGGGCACAGATTCGCAGACCGGTAGCAGAGGGGAAAGGACTTTAGGGCAGCCCCCTGGATGGAAACCTGGAGTGGCAGGGCCACATGTGTGAAGTGGGGGCGGCTGGTGGTTTTAGAACCACAAAGGGCAGAGACGAGCCCCCGTGCTTGACCTGGAGGTGAGGACTGGGAGCCCAGCTGAGGGACGCACAACCCAGGATGCTGCAGTTTATAGTAGCACAGACAGAAAGGGAGATAGTGTGGCCTGGAGAGCTCACTGAAGAACAGACTGCGATCTCTCTGTTCTGAGGCAGAGGGTTGGAAACGAGCTCTTCTGCTCTGACTCTTGGAAGAGACATGGAAAGTCACCAGGGAAAGCTGCCAGAGAACAAAAGCCCCAAAAAACCAGTTTTCACTGAGCCCATCCCCCCCCACAGGGGGCAGGGCAACTCTGCCCAAACAGGGCTGCCTGAGTAACAGTGCCACAGCACCCCGTCCCCCCCCCCCCCAGAAGACAGGCTGGGAGAACAAGAGGCCAACAACCCTAAGGTCCCTATAAAACAGGTGCATCTTGCTTGGGTTGTGGCCAATAATTTGGACTCTGTACATTCCCTCAACCACCCCTCAACAGAATGACTAGGAGGAGGAACCCCCAAAATAAGAAACACTCAGAGACTGTGACTTCTGCCACAGATTTACAAATGGATACAGATATAACCAAGATGTCAGAAATGGAATTCAGGGTAGCAGTTGTGAAGACAACAGCTAGAATGGAGAAATCGATTAATGGCAACATAGAGTCTCTAAGCGCAGAAATGAAAGCTGAACTGGCAGAACTTAAAAATGCTATCAGTGAGATCCAATCTAATCTAGATACTCTAACAGCTAGGGTAAACAAGGCAGAAGAACGAATCAGTGATCTAGAAGACCCACTGATAGAAAAGACAGATAAAGAGGAGGCCATGGAGAAACAACTCAAAATCCATGAAAATAATCAGAGAAATAAGTGACACCATGAAACGTTCCAATGTCAGAATTATTGGGATCCCTGAGGGGGTGGAGAGAGAGAGAGAGAGGACTAGAAGATATATGTGAGCAAACTGTAGCTGAGAAGTTCCCTAATCTGGGGAATGAAACAAACATTTGTGTCCTAGAGGCAGAAAGGACTCCTCCCAAGATCAAGGAAAACAAACCAACACCCCAGCATGGAGTAGTAAAACTCACGAATCTTAGAACAAAGGAAACCATCTTAAGGGCAGTTAGGGGGAAGAGAGTCCTTACGTACAGATGGAGGAACATCAGAATAATGTCAGACCTATCCACAGAGACCTGGCAAACCAGAAAGGGCTGGTAAGACATATTCAGGGTATTAAATGAGAAGAACATGCAGCCAAGAATACTTTATCCGGCAAGGTTATCTTTCTGAATGGATGGAGAGGTGCAGAGCTTCCAAGACTGGCAGAAACTGAAAGAATATGTGACCACTAAGCCAGCCCTGCAAGAAATATTAACGGTTATATAGAACAGATATATAAAGGTTATATAGAACAGAAAGAGACAGTCTATAGAAACAAGGGCTTCACAGGCAACATGATCACAATAAATTCGTATCTTTCAATAATCACTCTCAACATGAACGGCCTAAAAACCGCACAGGGTTGCAGATTGGATAAAAGACAAGACCCATCCATATGCTGTCTACAAGAGACTCATTTGAACCTAAATATACATCCAGACTAAAAGTGAAGGGATGGAGATCCATCTTCCATGCCAACGGACCTCAAAAGAAAGCTGGGGTAGAAATTCTTAGACAAATTAAATTTTAAGCTAAAGACTGTAGTTTGAGACACAGAAGGACACTCTATCATTTTTAAAGGATCTATCCAACAAGAAGATCTAACAATTGTAAATATCTATGCCCCCAACACGGGAGCAGCCATCTACATAAGCCAACTGTTAACCAAAATAAAGAGTCATATTGATAATAATATGTTAATTGTAGGAGACCTCAATACTCCACTCTCAGCAATAGACAGATCATCCAAGCAGAAAATCAGCAAAGAAACAAGAGCTTTGAATGACACACTGGACCAGATGGACCTCAGAGATATATACAGAACATTCCACCCTAAAACCACAGAATACTCATTCTTCTCGAGTGCACACGGAACTTTCTCCAGAATAGATCACATACTGGGTCACAAATCAGGTGTCAACCAATACCAAAAGACTGAGATTATTCCCTGCATATTCTCCGACCATAATGCTTTAAAACTGGAACTCAATCACAAGAAAAAAATTGGAAGAAATTCAAACGTGGAAGCAAAAGACCACCCTGCTCAAGAATGTCTGGGTCAACCAGGAAATCAAAGAAGAACTTAAACAATTCCTGGAAACCAATGAGAACGAAAACACATTGGTCCAAAACCTATGGGATACTGCAAAGGCGGTCCTAAGGGGGAAATATGTAGCCATCCAAGCCTCACTCAAAAAAAATAGAAAAATCCCAAATACGCAAGCTAACTTTACAACTTAAAGAACTGGAGAAAGAACAACAAATAAAGCCTAAACCAAGCAGGAGAAGAGAAATAATTACGATTAGAGCAGAGATCAATGAATTAGAAACCAGAAACACAGTAGAAGAGATCAACGAAACTAGAAGCTGGTTCTTTGAAAGAATTAATAAGATCGATAAACCACTGGCCAGACTTATCCAAAAGAAAAGAGAAAGGACCCAAATTAATAAAAATATGAATGAAAGGGGAGAGCTCACGACTAACACCAAGGGAATAGAAACAATTATTAGAAATTATTATCAACCACTATATGCCAATAAATTAAGCAACCTGGAAGAAATGGACGCCTTCCTGGAAACCTATAAACTGCCAAGACTGAAACAGGAAGAAAATGACAACCTGAATAGGCCAATAAGCAGTAACCAGATTGAAGAAGTGATCAAAAACCTCCCAAAAAACAAGAGTCCAGGGCCTGATGGATTCCCTGGAGAATTCTACCAAACATTCAAAGAAGAAATAATATCTATTCTCCTGAAGCTGTTTCAAAAAATAGAAACAGAAGGAAAGCTTCCACACTCACTCTATGATTTCATATGAATGGAATCCAGCATTACCTTAATCCCCAAACCAGGCAAAGACCCCATCAAAAAGGAGAATTTCAGACCGATAGCCCTGATGAATGTGGATTCCAAAATTCTCAACAAAATCCTAGCTAATAGGATGCAACAATACATTAAAAGGATGATCCACCAGGACCAAGTGGGATTTATCCCCAGGATGCAAGGGTGGTTCAGCATTTGCAAATCAATCAGTGTGATAGAACACATTAATAAGAAGAGAGAGAAGAACCATATGGTCCTCTCAATTGATGCAGAAAAAGGGTGTGACAAAATACAGATCCTTTCCTGATTAAAACTCCTCAGAGTATAGGGATAGAGGAAATATTCCTCAAGTTCATAAAATCCATCTATGAAAAACCCACAGCGAATATCATTCTCAATGGGGAAAAGCTGAGAGCCTTTCCCTTAAGATCAGGAACATGTCAAGGATGCCCACTCTCACTACTATTGTTCAACATAGTACTAGAAGTCCTAGCAACAGCAATCAGACAACAAAATAAATAAAATGTATTTAAATTGGCAGAGAAGAAGTCAAACTCTCTCTCTTCGCAGATGACATGATACTTTATGTGGAAAACCCAGAAGACCCCACCCACAAATTACTAGAACTCATACAGCAATTCAGTAATGTGGCAGGATACAAAATCAATGCACAGAAATCAGTTGCTTTCTTATACACTAACAATGCAACTGTAGAAAGAGAAATTAGAGAAACTATTCCATTTACAATAGCACCAAAAACCATAAGATACCTCAGAATAAACCTAACCAAAGAGGTAAAGGATCTAAACTCTAGGAACTACAGAACACTCATGAAAGAAATTGAAGACACAAAAGATGGAAAAACATTCCATGCTCATGGATCGGAAGAATAAATATTGTTAAAATGTCTATGCTGCCCAGAGCCATCTATACCTTCAACGCCATCCTGATCAAAATTCCAATGACATTTTTCAAAGTACTGGAACAAACAATCCTAAAATTTATATGGAATCAGAAAAGACCCTGAATCGCCAAGAAAATGTTGAAAAAGAAAAACAAAGCTGGGGGCATCACGTTACCTGATTTCAAGTTATATTACAAAGCAATGATCACCAAGACAGCATGGTACTGGCACAAAAACAGACATATAGACCAATGGAACAGAATAGAGAGCCCAGATATGGACCCTCAACTCTATGGTCAAATAATCTTCGACAAAGCAGGAAAAAATATGCAATGGAAAAAAGACAGTCTTTTCAATAAATGGTGCTGGGAAAATTGGACAGCCACATGCAGAAGAATGAAACTTGACCATTCTCTAATACCATACACAAAGATAAACTCAAAATGAATGAAAGACCTCAATGTGAGACAGGAATCCATCAAAATCCTAGAGGAGAACATAGGCAGTAACCTCTTTGACATCGCCCACAGCAACTTCTTTCAAGATACATCTCCAAAGGCTAGTGAAACAAGCAAAAATGAACTTTTGGGACTTCATCAAGATAAAAAGCTTCTGCACCGCCAAGGAAACAGTCAACAAAACAAAGAGGCAACCCACAGAATGGGAGAAGATATTTGCAAATGACACTACAGATAAAGGGCTGGTATCCAAGATCTATAAAGAACTTCTCAAACTCAACACCCAAAAAACAAAGAATCAAGTCCAAACACGGGCAGAAGACATGAACAGACACTTCTCCAAAGAAGACATACAAATGGCTAATAGACACATGAAAAAATGTTCATCATCATCAGCCATCAGGGAAATCCAAATCAAAACCACACTGAGATACCACCTTACACTAGTCAGAATGTCAAAAATGGACAGGGAAAGAAACAACAAATGTTGGAGAGGTTGTGGAGAAAGGGGAACCCTCTTACACTGTTGGTGGGAATGCAAGTTGGTACAGCCCCTTTGGAAAACAGTGTGGAGGTTCCTCAAAAAATTAAAAATAGAGCTACCCTATGACCCAGCAATTGCACTACTGGGTATTTATCTCAAAGACACGGATGTAGTGAAAAGAAGGGCCATATGCACCCCAATGTTCATAGCAGCAATGTCTGCAATAGCCAAACTGTGGAAAGAGCCGAGATGCCCTTCAACAGATGAATGGATAAAGATGTGGTCCATATATACAATGGAATATTATTCAGCCATCAGAAAAGATGAATACACCCAACTTTTATATCAACATGCTAAGTGAAAGTGATTATGCTAAGTGAAAAAAGTCAAGCAGAGAAAATCAATTATCATATGCTTTCACTTATTTGCGGAACGTAAGGAATAGCATGGAAGAACTTAGGAGAAGGAAGGGACAAATGAAGGGGGGCAATCAGAGGAGGAGACGAACCATGAGAGACTATGGACTCTGAGAAACAAACTGAGGGTTTTAGAGGGGAGGGGGGTGGGGTGATGCGTTAGCCCGTTGATAGGTATTAAGGAGGGCACGCACTGCATGGAGCACTGGGTGTTATACGAAAACAATGAATCATGGATCACTACATCAAAAACTAATGATGTATTGTATGGTGGCTAACATAATATAATTAAATTTAATTTAATTAAAAACAGAAAAGAAAAAGTCAGAGAAAGACTGATACCATATGATTTCACTCTTATGTAGAATTTAAGAAACAAAACAGATGAACATAGGGGAAGGGAAGGAAAAATAAAATAATATGAAAACAGAGAGGGAGGCAAAGCATAATGACTCTTAACTATGTGATACAGACTGAGGGTTGCTGGAGGGGAGATGGGTTTGGTGATGGGGTAACTGCATGATGGGCACTAAGGAGGGTACTTGAAATGATGAACACTGGGTGTTGTATGCAACTGAGGAATCACTGGATTCTTCCTCTGACACTAATAATAAAATGTTAATTAAATTGAATTTAAAAAATTTTAAAAAAATAAAGCCAAAAAACAAAGAAACATCAAAAACCTGGTGGAGCTCAAAAACCCAGGATAGCTAAATAAAGAAAGCATTTTACCTGCATGACCCAAACCTCCAGCTGAGAGCTGCTTTGCACCTGGAGGAATACATTCAGAGGGAGTCACTACATGGAGAGAAGAGGAACAGGAGAACCCAGCAAGCTTCACCTTTGTGGACATCAGCAGCTTTTGCAACAGAGTTGCCCACAAATGCTGATCCCCTCTGATGGAGCAGCACAGAGTGCCCCAGTCCCCTGCATCTACTCCCAGAGGCTGGAGCTGTTGCTATGGGGAGACTGGCCTTCAGGGGTCCCAGGTGCTGCTCTTAGGGACTGGGCAGCATTGCATCTCACTATATACAGTATTAGAGCTGACTCTGATTTTTGCCTACTCCTAGTCCCAAGTTGGGGCCTTGTCTCAACATTATCAGGGTAGCTTCTGCTGACCTGACCCCTGCCCCCAGGTCATAAGACATGCTTTGATTGCCACTAGTGGTGCATGCTGCTGCTTCCCTGTGCCGTGTCATGACACTCGGTCTTCATTGTAAAGGGTGCTCTGAACTCCATCCCCATCCCAGGCCTGGACTCTGAGCTGCAATTGCTAGCACCAAGTTGCTGCTGCCTGGACACTTTCCTCCACCTATGGTAGCTCAAGGCTCTGACCCATCATTGCTCAGGCCAAGCTCCCACTGCCTTGAGTCCCATCTCATAGGTCCCATAGCAGGGCTCTGAGTCTTCATTGGTGGTACTGTATTGTCACATCCCAAGATACACTTTCAGCTCCCGGGTCACAGCTTGAACTGTTAGGGGGGCTAGGCTGCTAAAGCTCTATGTCCAACTCCCTGGGTCCTGACACATGGCTTGAACAAACCTCCACTGGATCATGCTGCCGCTATCTTGTGACTGTTACTCAGGACAGAGTTGAAACTTGGACTTACTGTCCTCAGACTATGCTGACACTATACGCTGTCCCCCAGGCCTAAGCCCCCACTGAACCTCGTCATCCCAGAGCCCATGTCACTGCTACATTCCTCCAGCCAGCCAGAGTCACATGGTGAGCCTCTGAGATGCAAGTACAGTTTCCAGGGAATATGTGCACATGTCTCCACCCCAGACCCCAGTGCCACGGCCACAGCAAGTGAAGCTGTGCACCAACATGCAGTTGCTATGGTGGTTCTATGTGTGCCTGATCCTGGATGACGCTCCAATACTGCGCTGAGAGCTCTGAGGTCAGCATGCCATACCAGACACCAGAAAGGATCCTCTCAGCAAGAACTTCTTCCCATGGATGAGACAGGAGAGAGTGGGATGATATGTTTAACATGATCAAAGGGAAAATGACCTGTCAACCAAGAACACCTCACTCATCAAATCTGTCATTCAGAAATGAAGAAGAGATAGACTTTGCCAGCATCCCCAAGGATGGTGTGTCAAAGTTTTAACTCTCACTGCAGATGGCAGTCAGAGGAGAGCAGCAGTGTGACCCCAGTGGTGGTCGGTTAATGTCACGTGCAGAAGAAATTTGAACTATTAGACCTGCTCTAGAGAAATGCTAAAGTGAATTCTTTAGGTTGAAATAAAGAGACATAAATATATCAAATGAACATATTGTATGCCTTAAATTTATACAATTTATATGTCAATTACATCTCAGTAAAAAACCCACAAAGAATATATTTGTAAAACCTACAGCTCCTACTAAGGAAATAACTTAAGAATATAGCTAAGACATAATGGAGGAATTAAAATAGAACACTAAAATAATATATGTCTAATACAAAATATGTCAGATAAGGTGGAAGAGAAACAAAAACATAAGCATAGAATAAATAGCAAAATGGCAGACCTAAATACAATTATCCTAATAATGACATTCATGTGAATTAAATAAATATTCCAATCAAAAGATAGAAATTTTCTCCCAAATGAAAAGGTAAGATCCATCTATATGCTCTATGTAACAGACACACGTTAGACTCAAAGGCACAAATAGGTGTAAGTAAAAGGATAACAAAAGAGCTACTCTACAAAGAGTCACCCCATAAGTAAGCAGAAATGGCTATTCTAATATCAAACTAGCTGTTAAAACAAGAAATATTATCAGAAATTTAAAAAAAAATTTCAACATGTTAAGGCTGTCAATATAAGAGGAAAATAAAGCAATTATAAACATATATTATTCACCTAACAACAGAACCCTCAAACACATGAAATAGAAACTGACAGATTTGGAAGGATAAATAAACAATTCAGTGAGTATAGTTGGAGATTTAAAAGCTCTTCCATCAGTAAGTGAGAGAATAGCTAGTCACAAAATCAGGAGGCCTATGGAAGACTGTCAAAACACCAGGAACCAGCTTGACATAACTGACATATATAGAAAGTATTCTTGTAGGACATAAACAGGGATCAAACATTAAAAGGATGGAAATTTTCAAAGTATATTCTCTGAAGACAAAGGAATAAATTTAAAGCAACAACAGAAAGAAATTTGGGGAATTTCCAAACATGTGGAAAGTGACACACTACTGAAGAATTTACAGTTCAAAGATGAAATCTGTGAAAATACCTTGTACTGGATGATACTAAACAGAATATATCAAAACTCTTAGGGTGGAACTAAAGTGGTGTTTAGAGACAATTCGTAGTTTTGTCACTTATACTCAAAAGGAAGAATGTTATAAATGCATGAGCTGAGTAGCTTCCTTCTCAAGGAGCTGTACAGAGAAGAGCCAATTAAAGATATAGAAAGAAAAAATGATAAACATATTTAACTGAAAGGTGATTGTGATGTATGTAGAATAACTCACAATAGCCAATACCCAAATATTCAAGGGCATCAGCAATAGCATAGATGGATACATTGTAGTTGAATCAGACAACGGAGCGGAAAGGATTATGGACAGTTTACAACTTCATGAAACTATGTGGATGAATTGCACAAGTTTAGCTTCACCTGAAAGAGCCAAAAATAAAGTGTGCATACTGTATGATTCCATTTACATAAAGTGTTTTTAAAATGAAGATAAGAACAAGAAAGGGACATTCTGCAATGCTGATAAAATTTATTTTCTCATTCTGTGTGATGGTGACACTTGAAAATTCAGCCCTCTGTTGTTGGCATGTATAACATTGCATTCACCTGTATGTACATTATACCACAATAAAATTATCATAAGAGAATATTATGAAAATATGCAAACATATTTAAAGCTAGACATAAAATTGAAAAAAATCCTACCAAATACAACTTGTGGAAACTAAAACAAAATTAAACAAAAACATCAGAAATGTCTTACAACTTCTAATACCATTTTATCTGTAATGCAGAAAGCATTTTACACTCAGTTACAGAATATTTAGATGTTTATGAATGAAGAAAAATGTAATGCCAATGAAATACCAAAAAGAAACCCTTGTAGGGTAGAAGAAAGGGGCTGGGGCGCCTGGGTGGGTCAGTCGGTTAAGCGGCTACCTTCGGCTCAGGTCATGATCCCAGGTCCTGGGATCAAGCCCCGGCATCGGGCTCCCTGCTCAGCGGGAAGTCTGCTTCTCCCTCTCCCACTCCCCCTGCTTGTGTTCCCTCTCTCGCTGTGTCTCTCTCTGTCAAATAAATAAATAAAATCTTCAAAAAAAAAAAAGAAAAAAGAAAAAAGGGGCTAATACATTATGTGTTATGTGCATTTTGATGGAAATACTAAAAAAAAGGAAATTACATGTTAATGGCAATCATAAATAGATTTGGACAATGTGTAAAAATAAAAGATTGTGACATAAATAGATTTACTGAAGCAATACCATGTTGGATTTACATTTGAAATGCCATAAACTTTATCTGTCGTATTAGCAGACTAAAGAAGATCAAGTCATGTAATTTCTCTGATGTAAAAGGCAACTGATAAAACTAATATCCATTCTTAATTTTAAAAAGTATTTAGAAAGATAGAAATAAAGAGGGAACATCTAGGGCAAAGTTCTAGAGTAGGTATGATAACTCTGAAAAAGAACTATAATGGATATACTGTTTACACAAAGGATGGTTTTTAAGTATGAAATTGACATAAAAATACATAGCGCGGTTAATGAAACAGATTAGAGAGTACAAAATGTACCCACATATATATGGAGTGGAGATTTCAAGAAGGATGCAAAGTCAGTTAGTGGAGGAAGTAAAATCTTTTCAACAAATGTTATGGATGAGCACTGGGTGTTGTATGTAAGTGATGAATCACTAAATTCTACACCTGAAACTAATACTGCACTGTATGTTAACTAACTGGAATTAAAATGAAAACTTGAAAAAGAAAAACAAAATGAAATTGTTTTGGAAACAATTCAGTATCAAATAATATTAATATTTATATACCTTATAGTATATAAAGATGCTAATGCTAAAAATTGCTCATACATAAATGTAAACTATAAAATTTCAAGGATATATATAACACACATTACCTAAAGTGGGCCAGAGATTTCTTAAAAAGAATACCAAAAACCTGATCCATAATAGAAGAATTGATGAATCAGGACAATTTCTACTCTTTGAAGAGAAAAGAAAGATAAATCATAGACTTCAGAGAAAATATTTACAAATCATACATCTCATAAAAGACTTGCTGCCAGGATACTTAATGAATTCTCAAAATACAATAACAAAAATTAAAAATATAACCCAAATATTTCAATAGTTAACTTCATCAAAAAACATATATGGATGGCAAATAAGTACAGGAAAATATGCTCAACACTATTAGTCTTAGGAACATTCAAATTAAAACCACTACAAATCAGACTTCCTGTTCTGGAAAGATAGAGAAGATAAACTTTTTGGTATTCTTTCTACCAAATATAGCTAAAACCCCTGGACAGTATTTACGAGACAACACAAGAAGATTCAGACAGGTGATGAGAAAGCTGACAGACTTGGCACTCTAGACCTAAGAAATGACATGGCTGTGAGTGCCTTGGAATTTCTCTTTACCTCACATATACCAGATTGGTGACAGAGAGGCTGGCAACCCCAGACCCCAATGGGGACAGACAAAAGTCCCCAAGATGTTTTTTCTCTCCAGTGAAAATAATGAGAAAAAGTCCTGTTAGGAAACAGAAAATTTTTAGACACTAAGTGCATTATCCCTATCAAAAACCATTGACTATTATCCAACAAAAATATCACTCAGGAATGCAGGAGAAATCAAGACATTCTATGATAAAGGAGAACTATGAAAATTATGAAACCCACTTTGAAAGAACTGCTAAAGGGAACTATCTAAACAGAAATTAAAAGATAAAAGAAGGAATCTTGGATCATCAGGAAGAAAGAGAACAAAAGAAAGAATAAAACTATCACTAGGTCTAATGGAATTTGTTTCACCTATTGTGTTGTCTAAATTGTTTGATAGTTGAAGCAAAATTATCAGTTGAAGCCAAATTTTAACATCATGTGATTCTCAATGTAAGTAGAGAAATATTTAGGAAAATTATAAGTAGACACAGTAAGGGAAGATAAGGCTCTATATTTTACTTAAAGTGCTGTGGTTGTGATAGACTGTAGACTGTGATATATGTGTATATGATTATCTATATAAAGATATCTAATATCTATATTATTTATATAAAGCAGATTAGAGCACATATGACATATATATGTTTATATATATAAAGTTATTTGTAAAGAAAAGATCTACTTTGGTATAAATTATACTCCATCAATTAGGTGATGATGTAGAAAAGTGTAACCTTTAATTTTATCTGAAAGCATCACAAACAGAGCATCACAAAAAATAAATTCCCAAGGGGTCATAAATTCTATTTAAGAGTTAAAAAATAAAGAAATAAAGAAAAATAGATAAATCCTAGAGAGTAACATAGGAAATTATATTCATGTACTTTGACTAACTTCTGAAAAAGTCCAAAGCAATCACCAAAATGATAAATTGGACTAGAGTAACATTAATAAATTTTCTCATTAAAAGACTCCAATTTCAGAGTAAAAATGCAAGTCACAGAGTCAAAAATCTATTTGCATCTTATAAACTCAGAAAAGAGCTCATATCCAAAATATGACAAGGACTGGAAACATTTGAAATCTTACCATGTCCTCTTTATCTACGTAGAGCAGGTTAGAGTTGTTAGAAGCACAGGACGTCAAACTCTCATTCCATGATTTTCTTTCAGTGTTAACGTAATAGCAATTGTTGGAGTATGTAAACCACTCTTTTGGACAATGGCCACAGTGATAAACTAAAGAAAGATTATGAGATATCATCCAAAAGTACCTTGAATATTAACAAATTCAAATAAATTTACATACTCACATATGTATACACATATGTGTGCATAACATATATGGATATATGTACACTCACAGGATGGTACAAATAGAACAAAATATGCTTACACACACTCATCAGAGAATGGTCAGCCTATCATTCCCTAATTTATGTGTTCATATAAAGCAAACACACAAGAATATCCATCTCTACATGTCCTGAGAGTCACTGAACAAAACCACTATTTTAGAATAGTAAAATGATTTATCTCTTATCATGTTATAGCAGGAGGCAATTTGAGACAATTGGTAATAATGGATATGGGGATTTAAATGAGTATTTCTTCAGATTGTTACATTAGAAGTAGCACTCTCCTATAATCATTATTTCTGAAAGTTTATTACATGATTTTCTAATTTATTTTCCCCAGAAGAATCTATTATCATCTTTTCCTAGCCTAAGAGAGAGATAAAATAGAAACTATACTAATATCAAATTTTGAAAATTATGTACCTTTTGGGATCCTTGTTTCCAGGGACGTTTGGTTCTGCTCCATTCCTTCAGTAACTAGAAAAATTAAAACAATCTTCATAAAACTTAATATTAAACTAAATAAATCATAATGATTTGAGTTTCTTAGTTTGAAATTTGGTGTATTTAGAATGAAAAATGCTGTAATAAAATTGATTTTACCAGTAAGTAATTAATGAAGTAATGAATGTGTGGGGGAAAATGTTTCAAAAGCCTAAAGAATCAAATCTCACCACTTCTTACAGTATTTGGTTTACACAATCTCAAGAATTAACTTGTGTATTTCTCAATAAAGTCTCTGCTATAACTTCTCTTTGAGTCATGAAATCTGAACATATTTGTAATACTCTCTACATTATTGTTATTTCTAATGTGACAAATTTAAAATAACCATTCCAAAGTTAGAGCAAAATGAGATAATACAATTCCATAATGTTATGCAATATTTCGAGGCACTGATCATTAAAGTGAAAAATTCCCTTGTAGTCATTCAAACACTTACTTACAGGGAATAACAGCTATTGTGACCACGGTGGACATCAAGACAAGGCAGATGATTCCCAGGATCCCAGCAATGAGCTTCCCTGGACATGAATAAATAGTAGGAAGAGAAATGAAAATGCTGAGAAAGGATGGGCAGAAATAATCCTTTAAGAAATTTACATACAAGAGAACCAAGCATGCTCAGAGAGTCACATATAAAAATTTGGAACCCAAACCCCTATCTACCATTGTAATCTTCTCTCAGAATATATCATTACATTTGGAGTAAATATATTACCCCATGAGATGGTAAAGACGAATTACAACAATGCCTGAACAGTTAGTCCTCAGATTTCAATTACAATACCGTACTTCTACTCCACTCTCTATATCATCACAAATAAAAAATATGGGAGATCATTCCCTACTCATTCCCTACACCCCCGCACCCCAACTAAACATCATAATACAGCTTATACTGTGTGTGTATTAAATGTTTTACCTTTACAGTGAGAGTTTTTGTCCTTCCCTTGAAGATCCTGAGAAGCATTTTGAAGATTTAATTCTGCATAGGTTATTTCCTGTTCAGTTACTGAAATGGAACTTTTAGTGCCCTTAGCTTTCATTTGATGTCTTTTTGAGCCCTTAACCTGATTGAGTTCTGCATAGGTAACTCCTTGGTTATTCATCTCTGCAGCTGTGTGGTATCAGACACAGTGCTGAATGGAACTGTACTGAAGGACTTGATGAATAGAATATGCAATAACAAGATTGCTAGGACAGTCACACTGGGTGGAGTGTGTGGTGAGTGATAGTATTCATTTGCTGTTGAACATGTAAAATCTGGTACTAGTTTCCTTAGAGCTTTAAAGAAGTGTTTCATGATAGAATAAGTTGTTTTAAAATAATACACTATATGTTAAAAAAAAAAAGATAGTAGGAAGGGAAAAATTAAGGGGGGAAATCGGAGGGGGAGATGAACCAGAGTATGGACTCTGAGAAAAAAACTGAGCGTTCTGGCGGGGGGGGGGGGGGGGGGGGGGTGATGGGTATTTTTTTTTTTAAAGATTTTTTATTTATTTATTTGAGAGAGAGAATGAGATAGAGAGAGCACGAGCAGGGGGAGGGTCAGAGGGAGAAGCAGACTCCCCGCTGAGCAGGGAGCCCGATGCGGGACTTGATCCCGGGACTCCAGGATCATGACCTGAGCTGAAGGCAGTCGCTTAACCAACTGAGCCACCCAGGCGCCCCAGGTGATGGGTATTAAAGAGGGCACATACTGAATGGAGCACAGGGTGTTATATACAAATCATGGAACACTACATCCAAAACTGATGATGTTATGTATGGTGATTAACATAACATAATAAAATAAAATTTAAAAAAATCTTTAAAAATAAAAAAATTAAAAAAAGAATAAGTTGTTTTACAATGATATTCTGTGTTTGACACAATAGTTATTGGTTGGAATAAGGTAAAGCAATAAATTTGTGAACAAGAAAGGGATTAGTGAATAATATTGTCCTTACTAATGTGAGGTCAGATTCCACAGAAACATGTCAACACTATTAGAATAACTGGCTTAAAATTAAAATGCTGCATTAGAAAAAAATGTTGCACCTACTTTTTTGACAATTTTTAAATCCATATTGGTTAAAAATTGAGTGCTCTAAGATTGGGGTATACTAGTTTTAGCACAAATAGGAATTTCCTGTAGTAATTGACTTTTATTTAGGACTTACATTTCTTTACTAAAAGGTAATGCATTGCTATCAAGTCAATTTTTATTTTGAATAATTGTAGAGTTCTGAGAAATGGTTAAATTTCAAAAGAAAGATTTTATATATTGAAAAATGTCACATGACACAATAAACTTATTGGAAACCTGAACAACACTGAAAACAAAGACCAAAATATATTTTTTAAAAGTACTTATATAACACCATAAATTGACAATTGATTTAATGATAAAGATATGAAATCATAAAATGATAAATAAAAGTGTAGATCATTTATGGAAGAACACTGTTGGTACAAACCACAGAAAGATCTATGAATGTCAAAGACAGTGAGGGTAGCTTTAGTTGTATAAAGAATTCCAATAAATCAAATCAATGTAATTTCATAATTCAGTCAATGAGCTCTGCAGTCAGTGAAATCTGGAATTACTCCTGGCTCTCAAACTTACAAAGTATGACCTTTAACAAGTTACCTCCTGCCTAGCTATCTAGTTTTTACTAATCTAAAATGGGAATTAAATATGTAAAATACAATGCAGGTAAAACACTTAATACTCCATCTGGCTTTTCTAAGCTCTCAATAATATTTAAGTTATTTTAATTATTTTTAACACAATAGCCACTTTTTCATTACTGATTTATATCCTTTAGACCATGTAACATCATTCATTGACAGGAGTGTCTTTCAGTATTGAATATCTTTTTTTGTCAAGCTTTGTTTTGAACGTTTATAATTAAGTTTAAATAAGGATTTTCCAGAAGGTAACTCATCTTGCTTTTTATGAAAAATCAAACTGTTTTAATTTATCAAAGCAAATGTATGACCATTTGACCATTATGATTTGATAGATTCATGTTAAGAATCTATTTTTAAAGCCTCAGCTAAATATCAAATAATATAGGTAACTATGTCTATAACTGATGACAAATCCAAATTAACTGTTCCTTCTCATGATGCTTATAGGATTTCACTTAAAATTATATTGATTTGCAAACACAATTATGCCTGTGTATATATACTTAATTACTTCTCCACAGGCAAGAATTTGGATATTTTAAGAAGTTCTCCAATATATTTCAAATTCATTTTTGTTTGTCACTCTGAATTGTTGGAATAAAGATACCAATGTTCTCTGTGATTTGATGTATATTTGTTGTGCTTCAGGGCCATCCCATCCAGCATTTGTATCTCCCACTAAATGAGGAGACTAGTAGAGAGACAGCAGAAGAGTGATACATACCTTCTGTTGGCCAGAGAGTCGGGCATCTTCCAGTGGGAGACCAGGTTACTCTTGTAAACAGACAGTATCTGTGGTCCTCACAGACTGCTGACCCTGTGAGAGCTCAGAGTGAGGCAATAGTGGAAAAAGTAGATTTCTCATCGGTGTGTCACTTAAAATTTGAACAGAAAATTCTTACACTTGGGCTATTTTGAAGACGCTTTATCTCATCACACACCTCCAGAATGTCCGAGACTTTCAGCTGGTAGTGTGTCATTTAGTTTGTCCCTTGGCAAGTGCCTCGGAGAAATGTTTATGTTCCACAAGGTATTGGGGTCAGAGACTTGACCACCTGAGCTGTTAACTTACTTCCACCTGAATCACAAACATGGAGAACTTGGGCCTTGTGAGAAATGTCTTAGATGTTTAAGTTCTCCTGTTAGACAGGGTTTCTACATCCTGGCATCACATGCTTGTCTTTCTTGCACCTTTGCTATGTCATACCTATTATACTGCAACTATTTTAAAATCATCATCCCGTTAACAGGTATTTAATGGTATTTGACACTAATTCTGAAGACTTACTACATTTTCATCCTATTGTAACTGCCACAAAGACAACAATTTCCAAACTTATCTTCTCAATTTTTCTACCTTCATTTTTAATAGACCTGCATTTTATTTTTATTATTATTTGAATAAGTTATTTAGGTTTCTTTTGAAAAAAATGTCTGTGGAAAGGATAAAACACTGAAATTTATTGAAACATAGCACCATCCTAGAGATTTGAATATTAAGTTATTATTCATATCGTTCATTGATTCATCCTCCAATGATAACTAGGTGTCTGTATTTTAATAGAAATAATTGTTGTAAATGAAAAAAATAGGTCTAACTATATGGTGGGAAAATGAATTCAATGCTTAAAAATTTCACTTAATTCAAAAAATTGAGGTGGGCTGAGAAGGTACTTTTAAAACACAATTAAATATCATGTGAACATCACAAAATTTTTGAAGGTATTTGCAAATATGTTTCTATTGCTCTGTAGTTCTGTTGTTTTGGTTTTGTTTTGCAAAATTGGTTGACAATATTATTTTTATTTTTATGTATTTATTTCTAATGATGTGTAGTTGACATACAATATTACATTACTTTCAGGTGTAGACACAGTGATTCAACATTTTATATACATTATATGATCATCATTATAAAACTCATTACCATCTATCACCATATAAAATTAATATAATGTTATTGTATTGTATGTTCCCTATGCTGTAATTTGCATCCCTGTGACTTATTTTATAACTGAAATCTTGTACTACTTACTTCCTTTTACCTATTTTAGCCATCCCTCCATGCCCCTGCCCTATGGCAATCACAACTTTGCTCTCTCTGTATATGACTCTGTTTCACTTTTTTTGTTTTTGTTTTAAATTGTGCATTGGTAGTTAAAACATATGGCATTAACTTCATCTGACTAATTTCATTTAGCATAAAATCCTCTAGTTTCAGTTGTGTCAAAAATGACACACATTTTTTGTTTTTATTGCTGAGTAATATTCCACTGTTTATATATATTGCTTCTATTTATTCATTCACCTATAGATGGACTCATGGGTTGCTTCCATATCCTGGCTATTATAAGTAATGCTGAAATAAACATAGGGTGCACTCATCTCAAGTTAATGTTGTCATTTGTCTTTAGATTCCCTGAAATGGATATTGTGGATGCTATGGTATTTCCATTTTTAACTTTTTGAGGAACCTATATCCTGTTATCCATCATGACTACACCAATTTAAATTCCCACCAGCAGTGCACAATATTCCCTTTGCTGCACATCCTCACCGGTATTTGTTATTTCTTATATTTTTAGTTCTGAGAGCGTTTTACAGCTCATTGTGGTTTTGATTTTCATTTTTGTGACAAGTGTGATGTTGAGCATCTTTTCATGTGTTGGTTGGTCATCTGTATGTCTTCTTTCAAAGAAATCTATTCAGGATCTTGGCCCATTTTTTAATCCGTTTATGTTTTTTGGTGTTGAGATGTAGGAATTCTTTATATATTTTGGATATTAACCTCTTGTCAGATATATCATTTGCAAATATCATCTTCCATTCAGTAGGCTGTCTTTTTGTTTTGTTGATGGTTTCCTTGGCTGAGCAAAAGCTTTGTAGTTTGATGTACTATTTATTTTTCATTTTGTTGCTCTTCACTAAGGAAACAGACTCAAAAGAATAAAGTTAAGGCCTATCTCCAAGAGTTTATTGTCTATGCTTCCTTTAGGAGTTTTACATTTCTGGTTTTACACCTACATCTTTAATTCATTTTAGGTTTATTTTTGTTTAGGTGTAAAAAGGAGGTCCAGTTTTATTCTTTAGCACATAGTTTCCCAGTTTTTATTTTTTTATTTACTTATTTTTTTTATTTTCTAAAAGATTTTATTTATTTATTTGACAGAGAGAGACACAGCAAGAGAGGTAACACAAGTAGGGGGAGTGGGGGAAGGCGAAGCAGGCTTCCTATTGAGCAGGGAGCCTGATGTGGGGCTCCATCCCAGGACCCTGGGATCAAGACTGCAGTGAAGACAGATGCTTAATGACTGAGCCACCCATGTGCCCAGTTTTCCAGTTTTTAAACACCACTTACTGAAGACTCTCTGTTCCCCATTGTCTATACTTGCCTTCCTTGTCATATATTAGTTGATCGTATAAACAGAGGTTTGTTTCTGGGCATTCTTTTCCATTCCTTTCATCTCTGTGTCTATTGTTGTGCCATACTGCTTTGATTGCTAGAGCTTTATAGTATAGTTTGAAGTGTAAGTGCATGTTACTTCCAGTTTTATTCTTCTTTCTAATGATTGCTTTGGAATTCAGAGTTTTTCATAGTTCCACACAAACTTTAAGATAATTTATTCCAGTTCTGAGAAAAACACTACTGGTGTTTTCTTAGGGATTACATTGAATTTCTATATTGTTTTTCAAAATATGGGTATTTTCACGATATTAATTCTTCCGGTCCATAAGCATGGTATATCTTCCCATTTATTTATTTGTGCATTTTCAAATTTCTTTTATCAATGACTTATAGTTTTCAGAGTATACGACTTTTACCTCCTTGGTTAAATTTATTCCTGTGGAATTTATTCTTATAAATGGAATTAGAAAGGGGATTATTTTCTTAATTTCTATTTCTCCTAGTTTTTTCTAGTGTATAGAAATGCAAAATATTTCTGCATATTAATTTTGTACCCTACAACTTATCTGATTTCATTTATTAGTTTTAATAGTTTTTTTTGGGGGGGGGGTAGAGTCTCTAGGTTAATTATCTAGAGAATCATGTCATCTGAAAATAGTGACAGTTTTGCAATTTCCTTATCAATTTGGATGTCTTTTATTTCTTTTTCTTTTCAGATTACTGTGGTTAGGACCTCCAGTATTGTTTTGAATAAAAATGATGAGTGGACATCCTTGTATTGATCCTGATCTTAAAGGAAAAGATTTTAGCTTTTCACTGTTGAGAATGATGTTAGTTGTGGGCTTGTAACATATGGCCTTTATTATGTGAGGTATAGTCCCTGTCTACATACTTTTTTGGGAATTTTTATCATAAATGGATGTTGAATTTTGTCAGTGCTTTTTCTGCATCTATTGAGATTGCCATATGATTTTGATCTTTCTCAGTTAAGTGGTGTGTCAAGTTGATTGATTTGCAGATATTGAACCATCCTTCCATACATGGAATAAATTCTTCTTGATCATGGTGTATGATCCTTTTATTGTGTTGTGGACTTCAGTTTGCTAAAACTTTAGTGAAGATTTTTACATGTTCATCAGGAATTTTGGCCTATAATAATTGTGTGTGTGTGTATGTGTGTGTTGCATCCTTGTTTTTTTGTTTTGTTTTGTTTTGTTTTTTAATATCATGGTAATGCTGTCCACACAGCATAAAGTTGGAAGCTTTCCTTTGTCTTCATTTTGGGACAAATCTAAAAAGAAGAGGTATTGTCTCTTATTTAAAAATTTGTTAGAATACACCTGTGAAGTTATCAGGTCCTGGATATATGTTTGTTGGGAGTGTTTTGACTACTGATTCAATTTCTTTACTATTAATTAGTCTGTTTAGATTTTCTGTTTATTCCTGATTCAATCTTAAAAAATTTGTATATTTGTAGGAATTGGTCCATTTCTTCTAGATTGTCCAGTTTGTTGGCATATAATTGGTCACAGTAAGTGTCTTATGCTCTTCTATATTTCTGAGGTGTATGTTGTAACTTCTCTTCATTTCTGAATGTATTTACTTAGGTCCTCGCTCTTTTCTTCCTGATAATTCTGCTTAAAGTCTTATCAATTTTGATACATGTCTTTCTCTTTTGACCAGGTAATTGAGATACATCATAACCTACATGGGTAAATTCATAAATTCTCAACTAGGATAACAAGAATGGTCAACAAATAAAGAATCCAAAGACATGGATTCTACTCCTGTCTTTACTACTTAATATCTTCTTTCAGCATGAGGACAATTACTAAAATTTGATGATCCTCAATTAACTCCTCTGGAAAGTACATGTAACCATTCAGTTATTCCTTCATTTCTCTAGAAATCTTTATCAAGAATCTTTTCTGTGCCACATTATACAAATTCTATTTACAGCAATGAGCTAAGGTAAAGGTTAAATAATATATGTTATTTTTAAACTCTAAAGTTTCAAGTAAGTGTAAAATTGTTTTATTATAAATTAAATCTAACTTTAAAATTCTAATGTATTGTATGTCCGAGTCTCTAAAGACAAATGGGAACAAAGTGTCCATCCACAGGGGACTGTTCAGCTATACTGAATTGGAGTCCCACAGTGGACTACTCAAATTTCTGAAAGGATGAGAAAGTACATGCTCATATGAAAAGACACACTACTGGTGCACCTGGGTGGCTCAGATGGTTAAGCATCTGCCTTCAGCTCAGGTCGTGATTTCCATGTCCTGGGATTGAGGCCCACATTTGGGCTCCCTGCTCAGTGGGGAATCTGCTTCTCCCTCTTCTTCTGCTTCTCCCCCTGCTCGTGCTATCTTTCTCTCAAATAAATAAATAAAACCTTAAAAAAAATCAGGAAAGGATACATGCACACACATATGTATGTATGCACACAAGGACATACAAAGTGTATATGTGTGTTTCTATATGTATAAATGCGTGTGGTTTCTGGTGGGGAGAGGGTTAGTGGGAAAGGAAGAAGCTTTCTCCTCCTCCTCCTTTTCTTATCCATTCTTTCTCTTCTCCTTCTACTTCTACTCATTCTTGTCCTCCCTTTCTTCTCCCTCTTCTATCTCTTCCAATCACATTTGGATGGTTTACTATACACTGTGTTAAGTTTGCAAAATGATGGTCTTTGCTCAATGATGGGATCATGAGCTAATTTAATATATTTGTTTTCATTTTCTATAATTGTTTATATTAAATATATCATCTGTGTTCTTAAAAAAAAGTCTTATCAATTTTATATATTTTTTCAAGGAGGCCACTCTTCATTTCATTGATTTTTTCTATTGTTTTTCAATCTCAATTTCATTTATTTCCACTCATGTAGATTTTGAAACATTGTGATTTCCTTTTCATTTTTCTCCAGGGATTGTTGATTTTCTTTTTTTTTTTAATTTAAATTCAATTACCAACATATACTACATCATTATTTTCAAGTGTAGATTTCATCTTTCATCAGTTGCATAAAACACCCAGTGCTCATCACATCACATGCCCTCCTTAATGCCCATCACCCAGTTACCCCATCTCCCTACCACCTCCTCTCCAACAACCCTCAGTTTTTTTCCTATAGTTAAGAGTCTGTCATGGTTTGTCTCCCTCTCTGATTTCTTCCCATTCAGTTTTCCTTCCCTTCCTCTATGATCCTCTGTGCTGTTTCTTATATTCCACATATGAGTGAAATCGTATGATGATTGTCTTTCTCTGATTGACTTATTTCACTCAGCAAAATACTCTCTAGTTCTATCCACATTGATATAAATGTTAAGTATTCATCCTTTTTGAAGGCTAATATTTCATTGTATTTATATATAGCATCTTCTTTATCCATTCATCTGTTGATGGACATCTGGACTCTTTCCACAGTTTTGCTATTATGGACATTCCTGTTGTTTATAAATTTTGGGGTGCCAGTGTCCCTTGGGATCACTACATTTGTATCTTTGGGGTAAATACTTAGTACAATTGCTGGGTCATAGGGTAGCTCTATTTTTAACTTCTTGAAGAACCTCTGTACTGTTTTCCCAATTGGTCGTGGTGAATAATCCTTTTAATGTACTGTTGGATCCTATTGGCTAGTATCTTGATGAGAATTTTTGCATCCATGTTCATTAGGGATATTTATGGTCTATAATTCTCCATTTTGGTTGGGTCTTTGTCTGGTTTTGGGATCAAGGTAATGCTGGCCTCATAGAACAAGTTTGGAAGTTTTCTTTCCATTTCTATTTTTTGAAACAGCTTCAGAAGAATAAGTATTAATTTTTCGTTAAATGTTTCATAGAATATAAAGATGCTGTCACAATTTTACATACTACCATACTTTTTAGAAAATAAAATTGTTAGATAATTAAAAAATAAATACAAATTAAAAACATGAAAGCAAAAAATTAGGTGGAATTAAATCCAAATAAAGAAGATTCTGGTGAGTGTTGTTGATAATGGGGGAGGCCATCATGTGTATGGACTGGGGCAATAGCAGAAATCTCTGTACCTTTCTCTTAATTTTGTTGTGAACTTAAAATTGCTTTAGAAAATAACATCTTAAAAATATTCTGAGAAAGCAATTGTATGGCTTTTGGAGAAATGAGAGATATGTTTTTTAGATGGTGAGATACCATTATACCAAAATTAAGTAACTAATGGCTGGTGCTTGCAATCATATGGTCTTAATTCTAAGCAGGAGTCATGAGAAAATACTTTTGAGTCAAAGTTGAAATATGGACAATTCTTGTCACTCTCTGAAGATACTAATGATTTGAAATACAGAGAATTACATCTCATTAATTTAGTAATATATACCATAATATTTTGATGAATAAATAATTTATTCTGACAAATAGTTATATATCAAAATAGAAATATTTCCCATGTCATTGTTCTTTGAAAACACTGCAACATTTGTGTTTATCTAATTGTTCACATATTAATGCTTTTCCTTGTAAGAGTAATTCTTTATTTTAAGTCATAAAATATAAAAATTTAAGTCATAAAAAAGTTTCTTAAGAAACTTACACTTTGGAGAAGAAAGTTGAGCCTTTTGGCTGCACAGGTGAATTATTACTGATTCTCTGGAAGACTCTAATCCATGAGAAATTAGTGAAGAAGTTCAACAAATACTATGAGAAACAGATTTTATTAGAATTCAAATAGAAGCTCTTATACTCATTTGAATTTTGTAGTAACAATAAAGTTAATTCTTTCTTACTTTATAGTATCTGTGTATATCTATATATGTTGTATCACACTGGACACACTATAAAAGTATCTCACTAGGACTAAGTAAGAGGAGAAACTGACAAAGATAGCAATTTTGGGTTTCTGATAAGTGACAAAAGGTTAAAAGTATTTTGTGAAATATGTACTTTTGAAAAAATCCTAGATATTCAAGGAAGAAGAAGCAGCATATTTGTCCTCTTGTTGCCTAGCACTATTCCCATGTCTCCCCACCTGCCCACCCTACCTCAGTGATCAAGAAGATTTGTAGTTTTTACAATTTGGAGAAGTTGCAAAAAGCCATGGTGCTGGTGCCACAGGGCAGACTTGATTAGAAGTTGGGAAGGGAGCAAAATAGCCCATTGATTTTTCAGCTCAAAGTGCTAATTTTGCTCTGTCATGATGAGGAAAACTCATACTTTTACTATCAGAGCTTGTGGTCTTTGTGTCAAGTGCTCTGACTTCCATAAATATAATGGGAAGATACTGTAAGGGAAAGTACAACATAAGAGTTGACATGAACTCTCTACACACTCTCGGCTAATGGAAAAAAAATATGTGTACAGGGAGAGACCAAGATGAACCCAGCAGAAAGTAAAAGTTGAAGGAGACTTGAGAACTGTTAGTAAAGTTATGAGCACTCCCCTCCCACATTCACACACACACACACACACACACACACACATGCACTCACGTCACATGGTAGAGGGTGGAAGCCCTACTGACTAGCAGTATTTGAAAAAAAAAATTAGTGGTTGACATCAAAGCTATAAAATCACAAGGATCATACCCAGGAGGAAAAGCAAAAAAATAAAAATAAACAATAAAAATTTAGAAAAACTGAACAAAAATATCACGAGGCAAACAAAGGGGCAGAGCAAGATGGTGGAGGTGTAGGAGACCTGGATTTCATCTGGTCCCAGGAATTCAGCTGGATAGGGATCCAACCATTCTGAACACCTATGAACTCAACAGGAGATCAAAGAAAAGGATAGCAACAACTCTCTGAACAGAAAAGCGACCACTTTCTGGAAGGTAGGAGGTGCAGAGAAGTGAATCCAAGGTGTTATTCAGGAAGATAGGCAGTGGGGGAGAGGGCCTCTGTTGGCCGTTTCTGGCAAGTGATAGAGCAGCAGAGCACAAAATCGGAACTTTTAGAAGTCTGCTCTGCTGAGGGACTTAGTCACTCCAGTGGCTAAGCGGGGGCATGGAACCCTCACTGGGACAGTGTGGTCTCAGGACCCTTGGGGTCACAGAAAGACCGGGGGTGCCTGAGTGTGGCAGAGCTCCCAGGTATTGGAGTGAGGAAGCCAGCTACAGAAACGGAGCTGAGGAGTGGGCTCTCAGCTCGGGGTTGCCATAGACCGTGATCCATGACACAGTCAGGCCACTGCTCTTCCAGCAGGGACCCAACAAGCAGCAGATCTAGGAGACGCCCCTTCCTGCCCTGGGAAGAGCGGTGCGTAAGTGCACCGCAGGGATCTGCTGGGTTTGGAGACTCCAGACGGGGTCGGGTGCCAGAGATAGAAACACTCAGTCACAGGCTGGGTGAGCGCGGAGTGTGCCTGGAGACTGGGGAGACAGGAGTGATTGATGCTTTTCTCTGAGGGCTCACTGAGGAGTGGGGCCCTGAGTTCTCAGCAACTCTGGGGCGGAGACTGGGAGGCCTTCATTTTCACTCTCATCCTCCAAAACTGTACGGAAAGCTTGCAGGGAACAAAAAAGCTCCTGAGAGCAAACCTGAGCAGATTACTTAGCCCTGCCCCCAGCAAGGGCAGGGCAATTCTGCCTCTGGCAAAGACATTTGAGAATCACGGCAACAGGCCCCTCCGCCAGAAAATCAGCAAGTACAGCCAGCCAACACCAAGTTTACCAGTCAATGAGAATGGCAGAACTCCAGCACTAGGGGAATACAGCACATAGAATTCATGGCTTTTTCCCCATGATTCTTTAGTCTTTCAAAGTTAATTTTTTTTAATTTCTTTTTTAGTTTTTCTTTTTTTTTTTTTTTGAGTTTTTCTTTTTCCCTTTTTCAACCAACATCTTATCAATCCCTTTTTTAAAAAATTTTTTTCATTTTTAAAGTCATATTCTGTCCCTTCAGAGTAGTTAACCTTATTTTTGGTATATATATATAAGTTGTTCCCTCTTTAAAATTTTGGGATACAGTTTCTTCTAACAGACCAAAATATACCCTAAATCTCTAGTGTATGGCTTTGTTCTAGTCTCCTGCCTGATCAAATTCTCTCCCTTTTTTTTTAAATTCCTCTTTTCTCTTTTTTCAACCAACTTCTTATCTTATCAATTCCTTTTATAAAATCTTTTCTAATTTTCATATTTATAATCATATTCCATCCCTTCATTGTATTTAGCCTTATTTTTGTACATATATAAGTTATTCTTTCTTTTAAAATTTTGGGAGGCACTTTCTTCTAACAGACCAAAATATGCCCAAAAACTAGTGTGTGGCATTGATCTATGCACCAGCCTGATCATATTTGATCATATTCTGTTTTTTTTAATCTTTTTCTTTCTTTCTTTCTTTCTTTTTTTTCTTTCTTTCCCTTTCTTTTCCCCGGTTTCAGGTCCCTTCTGATTTGCTTAGTGTATATTTTTCTGGGGTCGTTGTTACCCTGTTAGCATTTTGTTCTCTCATTCATCTATTCTCCTCTGGACAAAATGACAAGACGGAAAAAACCACCTCAAAAAAAAGAACAAAGGCAGTACTGACTGCCAGGGACCTAATCAATATGGACATTAGTAAGATGTCAGAACTAGAGTTCAGAATGACGATTATAAAGATACTAGCTGAGCTTAAAAAAAGCATGGAAGATATTAGAGAAACCTTTCTGGAGAAATAAAAGAACTAAAATCTAACCAAGTCGAAATCAAAAAGGCTATTAATGAGGTGCAATCAAAAATGGAGGCTCTAACTGCTAGGATAAATGATGCAGAAGAGAGAATCAGTGATCTAGAAGACCAAATGATGGAAAATAAAGAAGCTGAGAAAAAAAGAGATAAACAACTACTGGATCATGAGGGCAGAATTCGAGAGATAATTGATACCATAAGATGAAACAATATTAGAATAATTGGGATCCCAGAAGAAGAAGAAAGAGAGAGAGGGGCAGAAGGTATATTGTACCTTATAATTGTACCAATTATAGCAGAGAACTTCCCTAATTTGGGGAAGGAAACAGGCATCAAAATCCAGGAGGCACAGAGAACCCCTCTGAAAATCAATGAAAATAGGTCAACATCCCGATATCTAATAATAAAACTTACGAGTCTCAGAGACAAAGAGAAAATCCTGAAAGCAGCTTGGGAGAAGAGATCTGTAACCTACAATGGTAGAAACATTAGATTGGCAACAGACCTATCCACAGAGACCTGGCAGGCCAGAGAGGACTGGCATGATATATTCAGAGCACTAAATGAGAAAAATATGCAGCCAAGAATGCTATATCCAGCTAAGCTGTCATGGAAAATAGAAGGAGAGATCAAAAGCTTCCAGGACAAACAAAAACTAAAGGAATTTGCAAACACAAAACCAGCCCTACAAGAAATATTGAAAGGGGTCCTCTAAGCAAAGAGAGAGCCTAAAAGCAACATAGACCAGAAAGGAACACAGACAATATACAGTAACAGTCACCTTACAGGCAATACAATGGCACCAAATTCATATCTTTCAATAGTTACCCTGAATGTAAATGGGCTAAATGCCCCAATCAAAAGACACAGGGTATCAGATTGGATAGAAAAACAAGACCCATCGATATGCTGTCTGCAACAGACTCATTTTAGACCCAAAGACACCCCCAGATTGAAAGTGAGGGGGTGGAAAACCATTTACCATGCTAATGGACACCAAAAGAAAGCTGGGGTGGCAATCCTTCTATCAGACAAATTAGATTTTAAACCAAAGACTGTAATAAGAGATGAGGAAGGACACTATATCCTACTTAAAGGGTCTATCCAACAAGAAGATCTAACAATTGTAAATATCTATGCCCCTAACATGGGAGCAGCCACTTCCATGGAAGGATGGGGTGGCTGGGTGATAGACATTGTGGAGGGTATGTGCTATGGTGAGCGCTGTGAATTGTGTAACACTGTTCAATCACAGATCTGTACCTCTGAAACCAATAATACAATATATGTTAAAAAAAAAAAAGAAGAAGAAGAAGATAGCAGGAGGGTAAGAATGAAGAGGGGGAAATTGGAGGGGAAGATGAACCATGAGAGACGATGGACTCTGAAAAACAAACTAAGGCTTCTAGAGGGGAGGGGGGTGGGAGGATGGGTTAGCCTGGTGATGGGTATTAAAGAGGGCATGCTCTGCATGGAGCACTGGGTGTTATACACAAACAATGAATCATGGAACACTACATCAAAAACTAATGATGTAATGTATGGTGATTAACATAACAAAAAAAAATTTAAAGAACTAATGATGTAATATATGGTGATTAACATAACATAATAAAATTAAAAAATAAATAAAAAGTTAAAAAATAAACAAAGGAAAAGGTAAATACAAAAGTAATATAAGAAATTATATTCATGAACTTTGACTAACTTCTGAAATAGGTCCAAAATAATCACTTATCCCCAAAATGATAAATTGCACCATGATAACATTAAAATTCTGATCATTAAAGGACTCTAGTATGGGAGTAAAAATGCAAGTCACGACTATTTCCATCTCATAAACTCAAAAAAGCACTCGTATTAAAATATGACAAGGATTAGGGTGCCTGCATGGCTCAGTGAGTTAAGCATCTGTCTTTGGATCAGGTCATGATCCCGGGGTCCTGGGTTAGAGCCTTGCTCTGCCGGGAGCCTGTTTCTCCTTCTCCTCCCCGCTCGCTCATGCTCTCTCGTATCTCTCTCTCAACTAAATAAATAAAATCTTTAAAAAGTAAGACAAGGACTAAGAAGGGAAAGAAGACACCATTTGGAGAAATGAGCAAAAGACATACTTGAGTACTTCTCATTCTCACTGAAGAGAATATCTTAATGATTCACAGGCCAGAAAAATGATACTGTTATATAATCATCAGAAATTATTGTATCAATTTTTCTGAGACTATTGAATTTTGAATCAAGGGACTATTTGTACAATGTGTATTTACACGATACACTAGATAAATGTAGGGATAATTTAATATATTGAAAGACACACATATCTATGACCATGCAGTTTCATACTAATGCTTAGAAGAAAATAAATATTGTATTTATCATAATAAAATACTAATGTATGAATTATGATAAATGGAATATTTATATTTCATAAATATAATACACTATATCCTATGCAATTATGTACAATAAATTATTATAAATATGATTTGTGGAAGAAACATATAAGACTGGGGCTCTTGGATGGCTCATTTGGTTAAGCATCTGACTTTTGTTTTTGGCTCAGGTCATGAGCTCAGGGTAGTGAGATCCAGCCCCAAGCTGGGTCTGTGCTCAGCAGAGTCTGCTTGAGATTCTTTGCCTCTCCCTCTCCATCTGCCCCTCCCCACATGCTCTCTTTCTCTCAAATAAATAAATATTTTTTTAAAAAGACATAGAAAAGACTTTTCATAAAATAACTATTCAGAATAGCCATATACTAAAAAGGAACTAAATTTCTGAGAATAGATTTTAGAAGGTCATATTCATATAAGACAGCAGTGAAAATTCACAAACTATAGACAAATGCGATGATATAGATGGATTACAAATATCATGTGAGACTGAAAGGAGACACACATAAAAATGCATACTGCATGATTCCACTGATGTAGTGTCTGAAAATAAGCAAAGATATTTCACATTATTAAAATGGGCAGGCCTGATAGAGGCTCTAAATTTCTATTTCATTCTCTGATTTGTAGTTACATGGTTCTAACCACTTTGTGATCAAGTTGCACAATCATGTTTAGTTTCCTTGATGTGTGGTAAAATTAAATAGTAAAGTTATTTCAGGCAAAAAAGCATCTATGGAAGCACAGTTTTCAATGAAAATCAAGACCTGGAAAATATCAAATGTACATTAAAGGTATAAAAATATAAATAAAATATCATAGAGTCAAACTATGGAATAGTAACAGACTTAAAATGTACAAAAATATGGTTAAATTCTACCAATATAATATTAACTGGTAAGCTTTTTTAAAAAAGATTTTATTTGTCAGAGAGAGAGAGAGAGAGAGAGAGAAGAGTGAGAGGTCACAAGGTGGAACGGACCCTGGGATCATGACCCGAGCCAAAGGCATATGCAACTGACTGGGCCACCCAGGCATCCCTCAACTGATAAGCTTTTAATAAAATGCTGGAAACATTTGAAATCTTACCATGTTCGCTTCATCTATGGAGAGCAGATTAGAGTTCTTAGAAGCACAGAACATCAAACTCTCATTCCATGGTTTTATTTCAGTGCTAATGTAATAGCAATTGTTGAAACATGTAATCCACTCTTTTGGACAATGACCACAGGGATCAGCTAAAGAAAGATTATGAGATATTATCCAAATAGCTTTGAATATTAAAACACACAAATTTACAACTTGCAAATGTACACACATGTGTATATAACATATCCATGTACCCTCACAAGCTGGCAAAAATAAAACACAAGCACACTCCCAGAAGAGTGAGGCTTTCCTCCCCTAATTTATGTGTCCATATAAAGCAAAAACACAAAAATGTCAATATCTACATGTCCTTTGAGTCACTGAACAAAACCACTTATTGGGCATTGTAAAATGATTTCTCTCTTATGTTTTAGCAGGAGGATATTTGAGGCAATTGGTAACAATGGGTATGGTGATTTTAAATGAGGATTTCTTCATATTGTTGCATAAGAAGGAATACTCTCTTATAATCATTAATTATGAACATCTATTATCTGTATTTTATAACTTATGTCTCCCTTGAAACTCTATTGATTTTGTACAGCCTAGATAGAGACAAAATATAAACTGTACTAATATCAGAACTATGAAAATCAATACATATCTTTTTGGATTCTTGTAACTGGGTATGCATTGTTTTGCTCTGGTGTTCCACTACCTAAAAATATAAATTAAGGAAAGTACAAGGAAAAATTAAGGAAATTACAAGAAAAAAATCCTTGTAATCATTTTAGTTTTTCTGTTTGAAACTTGGTGTATTTTCTAAGAGTAGAATACTCTGGGATAAAATTGATTTACCAAGATCAATTAATAATATCATGAAGATTAGAGCTTAAAAGCGTAAACAACCAATCTTCGACATCTCTTACAGTATTTCATTTAACTAGTGTCAAAAATTAACTTGTGTTTCTCAATTATGTATATATGCATATTTTCTACAATCATTGTTATTTATACTTTTGAGAAATTCAGAATAAGCATTCCACATTTAGTCTAAATGCATACATGAAAAGGAAAGTTTCATTCCATGATACTTGAAATGTTTAGAGGCACTGATGATCATTAAATTAAAAAGATCTCTCACAATCATTCAAAGATTTACTCACAGGGAATAGAACCTATTCTTGCTACAGTGTATATCAAGACTAGGCATGTGATTCCCCAGATCCCAGCAATGAGCTTCTCTAGAGATGATGGCAAATCTGCAGGGAGAGAAATGAAACACCGAGAAAGTGGGATGGATGGAGACCAAAGTTTAGACAGTTTACATACAAGAGAACCAAAGATGCACAGGGAATCATAGGTATAAACATGGACCACAAAACCATATCTACTATTGTAATTTTTCTGGCCATATACCATTTAATTTTCAGTAAACACAATGCTCCATGAGTTGTTGGTCAATGACTATGAATTACAACAATGCCTGAGTAAAGTTAGTCCTCAGATTTCAATAAAAATACCCTATTCCAATTTTAAGCTCTGCCCTCACAAATGAAAAATATGTGAGATTATTCCCCACTCTTTCTCCATACCTGTGCACCCCAAGTTCACATCATAGAACAGTTGTACTGTGTGCCTTACTGTGTGCTTTATTTTTGCAGTGGTATTTTTTGTCATTCCCTTGAAGATCCTCAGAAGCATTTGAAGATTTAATTCTGCAGAGATTATTTCCTGCTTAGTTACTGAATTAGAGCTTACCTTTCAATTGCTGTCTTGAGTTCTTAACCAGATTTGGTTCTGAGAGGTTTTCTCTTTGGTTATTCATCTCAGCAGCAGAGTAATCTCAGGGACTGTGCTCTATGAAACCTGGACTTAGGTAGTTGATAAATGGTGTAGGTAATGACAAGAGCACTACTAGAGTCACACTGGGTGGAGTGTGAGATAAGTGGTAGCACTCCTTTGCAGTTGACTGATGTAAAAGTCTGGTTCTAATTTCCTCAGAGCTTTAAATAAGTGTTTCACCATAGAATAAGTGATTTTTAAAGTTATATTCTATGTTTGATGCAATATTATAGGTTGTAGCCATGAAAAGCAAAAAATTAGTGAGGAATAAAGAAACTCATAAAGAATGATGCCCTTATTAACTTAAATTCAGATTCCGTAGACACACTGTTAGAATAGCTGGGTTAAAACTAAAATGCTGTTATTAGGAAATAATGAGACTAATTTTTTATGACAATTTTAAAAATCCATGAATGGTTAAGGATTGAGTTTTCTAAAGTTGGGGGAAGAGTAGTGTTAGCATATACAGGAAACTCCTGCAGTAAATTACTTCTATTTGATGACTTATATTTACTTGATAAAAGGGTATGAGGTCTTATTAAATGACCTTTTATTTTGAATGATTGTAGAATTCTGGAAATCATTAAGTTTTAAAGAAATACTGCATATGGTAAACAATGTTACATGACACACTAAACTTATCAAAAACCGAAGCAATACTGAAAACAAACAAACAAACAAAACAATAATAGAAAATATTTCTAAAAATCCTTATTTGACACCAGAAAAGGGTAATTGATAATGGCCAACATATGAAACTGTAAAATGATAAATGAAAGTAGAGATCATTTATGGAAGAATAGTGTTGGTATGAACTCAGAAACAACTTATGGCTGTCAAAGGCAATGAAGGTAATTTTATTGTGTAAGCAATTATAATAAGTCAAATTAATGTAATTTAATAATTCACATAATTAGCTCTGCAGTCAGTGACCTCTAGAATCACTTCTGGCTCTCAAAGTTACAATGTCTGACCTTTTAAAAGTTACTTCAAGTCTAGCTATCTAGTTTATTAACATATAATTGGGATAAAATATGTAAGCTATAATGCATGTAAAACAAGATTCAATCAGGCTTTTATAAACTATCAATAATATGTTAGTTATTTTATTTTTATTTTTAACACAATTGCCATATTATTGTTTCTGATTCATATCAGACCCTGTAACATGATTCATTGGGGTGTCTTCATCAGTGTGGTAAAACCCTTTGCAAAGTTTTGTTCAATTTTTTTAGAAATCTTATCATTGTTTATAGGTAAGCTTAAATTAGCATATTATGGAAATTACCTCATCCTGATATTATGAAAAATTAATCTGGTTTTATTTGAGAAAGTATATGAAGAATTACATTTGACCTTCATGACTGCATGATTTTATTTCAAGAATCTATATTTAAAGCCTGGGCTAAATATCAAGTAATATATGAAATTATATATATGTTGATGACAAATCCAAATTAACTGTTCCTTGTCATGCATGATGTTTATGAGATTTCACTTGATATTATATTGATTTATAAACCCTTAGCATATGTGTGTGCATACACTTGAGTACTTCTCCACAGGCAAGAATTTGAATATTTTAAGAAGTTCTCCAACACCTTTCATATTTATTCCTTTGTTACCCTGAATTGTTGGAATAGAGATAACCAGTGTTCTCAGTGCTTTCATTGCGTATTAGTTGTGCCTTAGGTGCATCCCATTCAGCATTTGTAATCTCCCACTAAATAATTTGGCTAGGAGAGAGACAGCAGAATACTGACACATACCTTCTGTTGGCCAGAGAGTCGGGCATCTTCCAGTGGGAGACCAGGTTTCTCTTGTAAACGGTATCTGTGGTCTTCACAGACTGCCAGTCCTGTGAGAGAGCTCAGAGTCAGGCAATAGTGGAAAAGGTAAATTTCTCATCAATGTGTCACTTAAAATTTGAACAGGAAATCCTTACACTTGGGCTATTTTGAAGACACCTTATCTCATCGCATACCTCCAGAATGTCCGAGACTTTCATCTTGTAGTGTGTCGTTTAATTGACATGTGCCTCTGAGAAATTTTTATGTCTAAAAGATATTGGGGTCAGAGACTTGACCACCCATGTTGTTAACTTGCTTTTATCTCAGTCACAAATGCTGAGAACTGAAAATTCAGGACTTTTAAGAGTATCTTAGATGGGTCAATCTATTTTTACACAGGTTGCTAAATCTTGGCATTACATACTTCTTTCTCTTATACTCTCCTTATGTCATTTCTGTTATAATGGGAAAAATCTGAAACCATCATCCCATTAACAATAGGCATTTAATGATATTTGTCTCCAACTATTTTGAAGAATTACTAAATTTTCAACTTTATGGTAACTGTTGTTCCTATCATCAATTCTTAAACTGTTCTCAATTTCTCTGCCCTAGTTCTTAAGATTCCTACATTCAAATTTATTATTTGTAAATAAGTTATTTAAATTTCACATGATAAAAATAAATGTCTCTGGGAAGGTTAAAACATTAGACAATATTGAACTATATCACCATGGCAGAGGTTACAATATTAGTAACTACTCATGACATTATCCATTGATTCATCCTCCAATCATAGCCAGTTGTCTCTTACTTAAAAAGGATATTTGTCATAAATGACAAAAACCCAATTCTAAGTATGTAGTGGGAAAACAAAGGTGATTTTTAAGCATTGTTCTTAACTAAAAAATAGGACAGCAGAAAATGTGGACTTTTTTTTAAAAGTTAAGTTAATGACCTATGAATACCAAAGGAAATAAGGGGCACCTGGATGGCTCAGTTGGTTAAGCATCTGCCTTTGGGTCAGGTCATGATCTCAGGGTCCTGGGATTGAGCCCCATGTTGAGCTTCCTGCTCAGCGAGGAGCCTGCTTTTCCCTCTGCCCTGTCCCCTACTTGTGCTTTCTCTCTTGCTCCCTCTTTCTCAAATAAATAAAATCTTTTTTAAAAAAAGAAATAAAACTTCATATTATCTAGTTTGCATCAAATGCAATTCTTTTCATCATTCCTCCTCTTGTATCAAGAATTGGGTTAATGTGTACTTATCATTCCTAAAGAACTTAAAAACAGAAGTATAATATCCAGCAATCCCACTTCTGGGGATGGCATATCCCCTTTTATTGCCTTTGCTTATTGCACTTAGTAGATATTATATATTTTACACATTGAAGGTTTGTGGCAATGCTGTGTGGAGCAAATGTATCACCACCATTTTTCCAACAGCATTTACTCACTTCATGTGTCTGTGTCACATTTTGGTAATTCTCACATATTTGTAACTTTCCCATTATTACTACATTTGTTATTGTGATCTGTGACCCGTGATTACAACTTGTTCAAAACTCAGGTGATGGTTAGTATTTTTCAGCAATACAATATTTTTTAGGTAAACCATGTACTTTATTTTCTTAGACATAATGCTCCTGCACACTAATAGGCTACATTATAGTGTAAACATAACTTTCATATGCACTGGGAAACCAAAAATTGATATGACTGGGTTATTTGACATTCACTTTATTGCACTGGACTGGAACAAAACTCACAATATCTCCAAGGTATGCAGTATATATCCAAAGGAAAAGACACCATTATCTGAAATAAATATCTCTATGCCTTTGATTGAAGCATTATTCATAATAGGTACAGTAGAGAATCACCCTAAGTGTCTACACAGAAGGATAGATATAGACAATGTGGCATACGTACAATAGATACTATTCAGACATGAAAAAAAAAAGAAATCTTGTCATTTGTTTGGTTTTTAAATTTTTATTTATTTTTTTCCGTTTCAGGTGTAGAATTTAAGGAATAATCACTTACATAAAACACCTAGTGGTCATCACAACAAGTGGCCTCCTTAATACCCATCACCTATTAAACCCTTCCCCAGTCCCTCTCCCCTCCAATAACCCTCAGATGGTTTGCCTCTGTTTCCCCCCTCCGTGTGCAATTGATTTCTTTCTTAAATCCCACATATAAGTGAAATCATATGGTATTTGTCTTTCTCTTACTGACCTATTTCGCTTAGCATAATACTCTCTAGCTCCCTCCAAGTCCTTGCAAAATCAACATTTCACTCTTTTGATGGCTGAGTAATATTCCATGGTAGATATGTAACCCCTCTTCTTTATGCATTCTTCAGTCAATGGACATTTGGGCTCTTTGCATAATTTTCTTATTGTGGATAATGCTGCTGTAAACATTGAGTACATGTATCCCTTCAAATCTGTATTTTTGTATCCTTTGGCCACATACTTAGTAGTGCAATTGCTGGATTATAGTGTGGTTCTATTTTTAACATTTTGAGGAACCTCCATACTGTATTTCAGAGCGGCACCAGTTTGCATTCCCACCAACAGTGTGGGACGGTTCCCCTTCTCTGCTTCCTCACCAGCACCTGTTGTTTCCTGTGTTGTTGATTTTACTGTTCTGACAGGTGTGAGGTGATGTCTCAGTATACTTTTGATTTGTATTTCCCTGATGATGAGTGATGTTGAGCATGCTTTCATGTGTCTGTTAGCCATCCAGAAATCATCTTTGGAAAAACATCTCTTCATGTCTTCTACCCATTTTTTAAATGGATTATTTGTTTTCTGAGTGTTGAGTTTTACAACTTCTTTATATATTTTGGATGCTATTGCTTTAACAGAGATGTCATTTGCAAATATCTTCTCCCATTTAATAGGTTGTGTTTTAGTTTTATTGATTGCTTCCTTAGCTGTGCAAAAGCTTTTTATCTTGATGAAGTCCCAATAGTTTAGTTTTGCTTCTGTCTCCTTTGCCTCAGTAGTCATATCTAGTAAGAAGTCCCTCCGTCTGATGTCAAAGAAGTTACTCTCTGTATCTTGTCTGTATCCTCCTCTAGGATTTTGATGGTTTCAAGTCTCACATTTAGATCTTTCATTCATTTTGAATTTATTTCTGTGTATGGTATAGGAAAGTGATCCAGTTTCATTCTTTGCATGTGGCTTCCCAGTTTTCCCAACACCCTTTGTTGAAAAGACTCTTTTTTCCATTGGATATTCTTTCTTGCCTTGTTGAAGATTAGTGGAACATATAGTTGTGGGTCTATGTCTGTGTTTTCTGTTCTGTTTTATTGATTTATGTGTCTGTTTTTGTCCCAGTACCATCCTGTCTTTTGACTACAGCTTTTTAATACAACTTGAAGTAAGGAATTGGGATCTCTCCAGCTTTTCTTTTCCTTTTAAGATTGTTTGGCTATTGGATGTCTTTTGGGATCCAGACAAATTTTAGGATTGTTTGTTCTAACTGTGAAAAATGCTGTTGGTATTTTGATAGGGATTGCATTAAGTATGTAGATTTCTTTGGGTACTATAGACATTTTAATGAAGTTTGTTCTTCCAATCCGTAAGCATGGAATATTTTTCCATTTCTTTGTGTCTTCCTCAATTTCTTTCATTAGTGTTTTATAGTTTTCTGAGTACAGATCTTTCACCTCTTTGGTTAGTTTTATTCCTTGGTAACTCATGATTTTGGTGCAGTTAAAGTGGGATTGATTCCTTGATTTCTCTTTCTGCTGCTTCATTACTAGAGTATAGAAGTGCAACAGATTACTGCATATTGATTTTATACTCTGTGACTTCACTGAATTCCTGTATCCGTTCTAGCAATTCTTTTTTTTTTTTTTAAGATTTTATTTATTTATTTGACAGAGAGAGACAACGAGAGAGGGAACACAAGCAGAGGGAGAGGGAGAGGGAGAAGCAGGCTTCCTGCTAAGCAGGAAGCCTGATGCGGGGCTCAATTCCAGGACCCTGGGATCATGACCTGAGCCGAAGGCAGACGCTTAACGACTGAGCCACCCAGGCGCCCCTGTTCTAGCAATTCTTTTGGTGCCGTCTTTTGGGTTTTCTCTATAGAGTATCATGTCATCTGCAAATAGTGAAAGTTTGACTTCTTCCCTAATGATTTGGATGCCTTTTATGTCTTTATGTTGTCTGACTGATGAGGCTAGGACCACCAGTACTATGTCAAATAGCAATGGTATAGTGGACATCTCTATCTGTTACTGACTATAGAGGAAAAGTTCTCAGGTTTTCCCCACTGAGGATAATATTAGCTGTGCATGGTACGTGGGTGGTCTTTATTACTTTGAAGTATGTTCCCTTTATCTCTGCATTATTGAGGGTTTTTAATCATGAATGGATGTTGTGCATTGTCAAATGCTTTTTCTGCATCTACTGAAATGATCAAATGGTTCTTAACCTTTTTTTTTAAATAAATGTGGTGTATGACATTGTTTGCTTTGTGAATATTGAACCACCCTTGCAACCAAAAATTAAATACCACTTGATTCTTTCAATTATTGTTGGAATTGATTTGCTAGCATTTTGTTGAGAATATCTGCATCCATGTTCATCCTGAATATTGGCCTATAGTCCTCTTTTATAGTAGAGTCTCTGGCTGGTTCTGTTAGTAGGGTAATGCTGGCCTAATAAATTGAATTTGGAAGTTTTTCTCACATCTCTATTTTTTTTTTTAATTTTTTGAGAAGAATGGGTATTAACTCTTCTTGAAATGTTTGGCAGAACTCCCCTTGGAAGCCATCTGGCACTGGAGTTTTGTTAGATTTTTGATGACTAATTCAATTTCTTTGCTGGTTATCCATGTGCTCAAGTTTTCCATTTCTTCCTGTTTCAGTTTTGGGAGTTCATGTTTCTAGAATTTATCCATTTCTTTCAGGTTATTCCATTTGTTGGTCTACTGTTTTTAAAAAACATTCTCTTATAATTGTATTTCTATTGTGTTTGTAGAAAAAAAATCTTGCTGATTTTATGGAAAAAGCATGGATACACCTATAGTACAAAAAGAGAGATATAGGATATTTTTGGTTTTGAATTTTCATGGTGATAGTGTGTTTGTAAAGACTACTTGGTGGGTTATTTGGGGGAGATAGTGAAGAAAAGATTGACCAGTGCTATATTACAAGGTAATATGCATGAATTGAAGGACTCAGATCACTCAAGTTTTTGTTAAGTAAGGCTGTCCCTTCTTTATCAACAACAGATGAGTAGCATGCTCTGACTATATTTTACCAGTCTCAATTTAGCAGCTAAAATGAAATACAAAAATTAAGAACAAAAACAGAAAGACACAAAATAATTCAGGCAAGAGATGTGGCAGCTTGGACTAAGGTTAAGAGTGGCAATGGTCATAAGAGATTGGACTCTGGAATACTTTGTAGTCAGTGTTAACAGGACTCTAATGTGAGAATGTGGACTGAGAAAGGAGAGGAGTCTTGAATGAAGCATGTGCTTTACCCTGAGTATCTGAAAACAAATTGAATCTGTTTCCATTCAATGAGCTGGAAAAGATTATACATGAAGTAGGTGTGATCAGAAGTCTGTATTTGGATTGGACATGCAAAGTGTGAATTATCCATTAACCACACCGGTGGAGCAGTTGAGTAAGGACTCAGATATCAATGTCCTGAGGTGAATGGTGAGATTTGGGCCAGAAAGTATAAAACTGGGCTTTTCAGCTTACATGTGGTGCTTAAAACTAAGTAACTGAGAATATCACCCAGGAACCTCAAGTGGATATAAATAAGAGGAAGTTCTAGGATGTAAAGAAGTAGAGGAGACGAGGTGAAATCAGCAAACAAGACAGAAAGCATAGTGATGAGATAGGAATCAAACCCTAGAAAAGGTATTGCCGTGGGTACCAAGTGAAAAAAGTGTTTCCAGGAGGAATAAATGATCCACTCTGTTGAATGCTGCTGCTAATCCAGTTAGATGAGAGTTTATTATTGGGTGTACAAAATAGGGAATGGTTCCAGTGAGCTGTTGGGGCAACAATCCTATTTGTCATAGCTTTAAAAGAAAATGGAAAGATAGGAATTAGAAATAGTTTTACCATGATGCAGCCAGGTGTTCATTAAAGTTTTTTTTTTTTTTTTTTTTTTTTTTCCCAATAGCGATGAACTGTGTTTCTAGAATGGGAGGATCAAGTGCACTACCAATCCTGACTACAATCACATATGCTCTCTTCCAGTATGGCTTATCTGCATTTTCCCTATCATTCTGATCCACTCTGCAAATGTTATCCTTCATGCCTAAGTAGCTTTTACAGTTTCTCCCTCCTTTTCTCTTCTTTTCAAGTGTTCTTTCAATTCACTTACTTTCTCCCTTATCCTTTCTAATCTGTTCTTTAATCGTTCCTTTGATTATTTATTTAAATGTTTTTGTTTTCATTTCTAGAGTTCCTCTTTTTGACTTTTTCAAATTTCTCTGGGTTTTTCCCATCACCCAACCCCCAGACACTAACTTCTTATTTGGTGGTCACTCTGTATCCCTTATACTTTTATTCACTCTGTTTGTACTTTATAATCAATATTGAAGAATTCTGCCATTTTTTTTCTCTTTTTCTTTTCTTCTTCTTCTTTTTTGCATGATTTTCAATTTTTTAAAAGATTTTATTTAGTATTTGACAGAGAGAGACAAGCGAGAGAGGGAACACAAGTAAAGGGAGTGAGAGAGGGAGAAGCAGGCTTCCCACGGAGCAGGGAGCCCGATGCAGGGCTCGATCCCAGGACCCTGGGATCATGACCTGAGCCGAAGGCAGATGCTTAATGACTGAGCCACCCAGGCGCCCCATGATTTTCAATTTTGATCATAGCTTCAAAATCCTATATGGCCTGGGTGGAGAATAACCGCAGAAGTTTTTCTTCTGCAATAATGATCGCTGAAATCTGGGAAATAATTTTGCATATGATAAACTGTACATTGGGATTTTTTTTTTTTTTACTATGAGGAAGGTAATGGCAATGACTGTGGCATGAAAGACTAGAGCTTTATTTTTATGTGCTAATTATATTTGGAGATTTATAAATAAGAAACATAAGATTTTTTAACCCATTTTTTTAGTCTGGAAAATACTATATCCATTTTAAGGGGAGGCAGTCTAAATTGAATCTGCCAAAGGAATACTAATACTAATACCCCATTGTTTATAGCAGCAATGTCCACACTAGCCAAACTATGGAAAGAGCCCAGATGTCCATTGACAGATGAATGGATAAAGAAGACATGGTATTTATATACAACGGAATACTACTCAGCCATCAAAAAATGAAATCTTGCCATTTGCAACAACATGGATGGAACTAGAGGGTGTTATGCTAAGCAAAATAAGTCATTCAGAGAAAGAGAGATACCATATGATTTCACTCATATATGGAATTTAAGAAACAAAAGAGATGAACATAGGGGAAGGAAGGAAAAATAAAATAAGATGAAAATTGAGATGGAGGCAAACCATAAGAGACTCTTAGCTCTAGGAAACAAACTGAGGGTTGCTGGAGGGGAGGTGGGTGGGAGGAAGGGATAATTGGTGGATGAGTATTAAGAAGGGAACTTGATGTAATGAGCACTGGGTATTATATGCAACTGATGAACCACTATGTTTTATCCCTGAATATTAAAAAAATAATAATAATAAAAGGAAAGAAAGAAATAGTTTCAGAGAAGTCAGGGATATAGTGATCAATATGGTAGTTTTCTCCATATATAACTTTCTGAGAATACCCATTAGGTGTTGAACATAACAGCCTTGTTATTCTAGAGCTCAGTCTTAAACATTACTTATTTCAGTACTAAATCCAGAGGAAGATGGTGCCCTTTTATAATTTACTGTTGTTGCAGCAGAGCAGAAAGCGTATTCTTTGCAGGAACTCAGTTCCCAAGAAAATGCAAAAAGGACAATGTTGTGTCAGTCCAGTCTCATGTACCAAATTAATTAATCTGAAAATTTTATTTTCTGGTAATTAATGAGTGTAAAGTTACAGATAAAATAAGAGTTTAGAATTTAAAATGTGTTGCTCTGCCCTTAATTACAACCATTGGTTCTTTGTGGTTCCTCCTAAGGCAATATGTAAATATCTAGCTTTTGTCCCCTCAAATGTTCTGGACTGGGTAAGAATAATAATGGAATCTGAGAGGGGATCAAAAATAATTTTTACAAGAGAGAGCAATGTGATATGAAAAGTTATGACATGTATAATTAAGAACTTACAAGGAGAGGGAAACAATTAGCAGAAGGTTATTTGAAGAAATAATGGCTGAAGCTATTTCAAATTTGTTGAAAAACACCAAGTTAAATTCAGGAAGCCCAGCAAAACCCAAATAAAAAAATAAAACTAAATCACATGTGAGCACATTGCAGTCATACTTCTGAAAGAGATAGAAAATATTGAAAGCAATGAGAGAATAACAACACTTTATATGCCTAGAAGTTCATTAGAAATAATAAAATGTAGGAGATAATACAATATTCATCTCAAGTAAAAAACCCTGCCAACCCAGAATTCAATATCATTAATAGTCTTCCACAACAAAAGTAAATTAAGACATTTTCAAACAACTACTCAGAACATCCATCACCAGCAAGCCTGCAGTGAAAGAAGTGCTTTTGGTGGATCCTCCACTAATGCTCACTCTACCAAAGATTTCCCATGGCTTCTTATGAGTACATGTAAAACATAAGGCACCTTTTTAAGAAGCATGTAGATATGTAAAAATACTTTGGGAGGAAATTGCGAGGTGTGCCACATCAGAATGTTAATATTAAAAAATTTCTTTCTTACTCTTCTCCATTCTCCATGGTAAGAAATACATATGTGTGGATGGGATACTCAACACTGGAAGGAAAAGGACATTCCAGTGTCTTCTTCCCCTAGGCCCCAGTAGGTTCCCCAAATCTAGGAATCAAACAGACTATCTTGTCAAACCTTGACAACCCCTTTAAAAATGTCTTCAAATCCAAAAGAGACAACCATTTATATGTCAAAAGTAACACATTGGATGAGGAGACTGGGATTCTTGACCAATAAGAGAAAGAACAGTAATTGCAACTTGATTTCAAAAATGTCAATGCATGTCCAGAAAGACTTACTCTTGTTTAGTGTCCATACATGACATGTATTGAATTTTTAAAACCCTGTTTTAAAATGTAAATATCTTTTTGCACAACAAGGGAAACAGTCCACAAAAACAAAAGACGACTGATAGAATGGGAGAAGATATTTGTAAATGTCTTATCAGATAAAGGGCTAGTTTCCAAAATCTATAAAGAACTTATCAAACTCAAAACCCTAAGAACAAATAATCCAGTCAATAAATGGGCAGAGGACATGAACAGACATTTCACCAAAATGGATATGCAAATGGCCAACAGACACATGAAAAAATACTCAACATCACTCGGCATCAGGGAAATCCAAATCAAAACCTCAATGAGATACCACCTCACCCCAGTCAGAATAGCTAAAATTAACAAGTCAGTAAAGGATAAATGTTGGTGAGGATGTGAAGTAAGAGGAACACTCTTACACTGTTGGTGGAAATGCAAGCTGGTGCAGCCACTCTGAAAAACAGTATGGAGGTTCCTCAAGAAGTTGAAAATAGAGTTACCCTATGACCCATCAATTGCACTACTGGGTATTTACCCAAATATACAAATGCAGTGATCCAAAAGGGCACCTGTACTCCAATGTTTAGATCAGCAATTTCCACAATAGTTAAAGTATGGAAAGAGCCCAGATTCGTAGATGAATGGATAAAGAAAATGTGGTATTTGTATACAATGGAATAGTACTCAGCCATCAAAAAAAATGAAATCTTGCCATTTGCAACAACATGGATGGAATTAGAGGGCATTATGCTAAGCAAAATAAGTCAATCAGAGAAAGACAATTATCATATGGTCTCACTCATATGTGGAATTTAAGAAACAAAACAGAAGATCAGAGGGGAAGGGGGGGAATAAAACAAGATAAAATCAGAGAGGGAGACAAATTAGGATACTCCTAAGCATAGGAAACAAACTGAGTGAGGGTGGGGAGATGGGGCAACTGGGTGATGTACATTAAGGAGGGCATGTGATATAAGGGCACTGGGTATTACATAAGACTGATGAATCACTGAACTCTACCTCTGAAACTAATAATACACAATACGTTAATTGAATTTAAATAATTAAAAAAAAAGAAAAAAGAAAACTAATGACATAAAAAAAGAATGACAGAGGAACCCAAAAGAAATTAATAAAAGCAGCTAAATATTGAAAAAATTTTAAAAATGAAATGCTAATATCTTTGATGTATATGATAAGTGGTTAAATCAGATGATATTTCTGATGCCCAGTAAAACTAATATATTGTAACAATAGAGATTGGATGGGTGAAAGAAAGAAGACAGTTTTAGAGCTCCAGTTTTCTTGGAAATCAGTCTTTATTGAATAAATTTGAAAAAAATATGAAGATATCACATATAGCAAGAACATCATGTGGTTAGGCTGTATTTTAAGGATCTTCAGGCATTATATTTTTGATTCCTTAGATCAGCCTTATGAGGTGGCTATAGTTATGGTCATCACGTCACAGGTGATGAAAACGAAGCATCAAGTTCTTAAGTCAAAATGTCTAATCTAGTGAATACTTGTCTGCCAAGAGGTACCGTTCAAATAATCTTCAAGTAACTCTGTGAGTAAGATAATATATCTATCATATTTTCCAGGGCAGGAAACTGACCCAAAGCAGTCATGTAACTGACTCACAAGCCTAGAGTCTGCATTTAGAAATTACATTGAAGAGGCCTGATTTCACTGCTGATGTCCTTAAACTTTACCCTGTACTACTTATTCCCATTTGTAAATTGATCAAGGATCCTGGTGCAAGCATCTATATGATGCATGCCAAGCCTCGATCAACTAAAATCCAGCCAAAGCACAAACTGGTTAATGAGAAATAAATGCTTATTTTTCAATGTGAATACAATCTTGGGTTATTTGTAGCACAACTTTAGCAATTAGTTACAGCTACCATTTACATATTATATGAGTTTGATTTTGAATATTCATATAATTTCTCTCCCAGAGTGTAAGGAATCAGTACAGAGAGTATAAAGAATACGTGTAGGGGTGCCTGGGTGGCTCAATTGGTTAAGCTTCTGCTTCAGCTCAGGGCATGATCCCAGAGTCCTGGGATCCAGCCCTGCATCCAGCTCTCTGCTCAGCTGAGAGCTTTCTTCTCCCTTTCCCTCTGCTTGTGCTCTCTCTCTCTCTGCCATAAAAATAAATTAAAAATCTTAAGAAAAAAAAGGATATGTGTAAAAAAGAATATGTCTATATCAAAGAGATAAATGTATATGAAATATGAATTTATTTTGCAAGTAATAATTAAATTCAATCTCTCTCCCTCTTGTAATTGAACTAGGGTAGAAATATCTGAATCAATATCAAATTACTAAATTTGTCATGAGTTCTGGCAATAACTAGCTGTTTGACTCACACAATATCTTTATACTTTTATTCTTGTTTTTTTCATTATTTAGCATTTTATTTTTTGCATCAAAGTATTTTCTAGACTGGGTAAGGGTGACAGAAGTGGGGACTTGGGGAATTTAATAAAACAAGATGTCTTCTAAAATATCTGAAATCCAGGTAAGGAAAACAACACACAAGAAAAAGTAGTGAAGGACACTGGTTATTAATGATTGAGAAAAACAATCTCTACCATTATACGAACCTAATTTTGATAGTGCTATAAGAAAAGTGATTCAGAAGATAGCTGTTTATTCCATTCTCTGAGGATGTGGGACAGATGTGAATAACTCTTATACAGCAACTCTGTGGTTGTTGCATGATAACCCTAAGTGCTTGTTAACAATTGAGTACTCTCAGCTCTAAATCTACTCATCCCTCTGTGCCCTGTTCTCAGATAAGGGAGCTAGATCCTATAAACTTCTCTTCCTTGTCAGCTCACATGAGGTTGAGTTTTGTTGGTAAAAGGCAACGGAGAAACACTGCAACAAAAAAAGCTCTTTTTCCTGGTTTCATGGTGTTTTCAGGCTGTTTGGCGGCTCTGGCTTGGTTGCCACCTGCATGCATCCAGGAAGTCCTGTGTATTCAGCCTCTAGCAAGTTTTTGTTGCCAGTAGCAGTCAAAGTTTCCTGCCCTTGTTCTATGCCTCCCAACAGTCTGGCAGAGGTTCCTCCTGCTTGCCAGTCACAGCCTGAGATCCAACCTCACCAAGTTCATGTGTAGATGATGGAATTGCTCTGTCCCAGGCCAATCCCATAAGCATGTCTGCCATGAAGCTGTATGTAGCCACATTGTCTTCAATGACATCTAAATCCCATCTTCAGAGAGTAGACGTGGCTGCCCAGTGATCCCTCCTTTGTGTACTCTCCTTCAACCCTAAGAAACTCTTCATGATTTTTAATTTTAGTAGCATTTCCTCTTAGTAGGCTTTCCCTTACAAATAGATAATAATTGTTTACATGAATCTTCCCCTAGTTTCTGTCTTCTGACCGGTTTTCATTCTGATTGATAACCACACCACCCTGGGTTGTTCAACTCTTATTTGCAGCCCTTTAAGGGCTAGGACAAATCAATTCATTTGGAAAGATGAGTGGATTGATTACCTTATTGAAGACTTTACAATGACAGTGCTTGATATTATGATGTGCAATTTATCGATAATTTAAATAGCAAATACTAAAGAAATGCATAATATGTACCTGGGCATATATATTTTACATATAAATAAAGATTGAAAAAAAAGTTCTACAACACCAAAGGTGAAACCTCGGGTACAATTTGGACTTGGCATGATTCTGATGCATCACTGTGGATTCATCCTTGGTAACAAATGAAGCATTCTAGTGAGTGATGCTGATAACGGGAGAGGCCATGCACGTGTGCATACAGGGATAATATAGGACAGCTCTGTACCTTCCTCTTAATTTAGCTGTGAATCTAAAATTGCTCTAAAAATTGTATTTGAAAAGATTCTGAGAAAATAATTGTATGGCTTTTGAAGAAATGAGATATATGTTCTTTATAGATGGTGAGATAGCTTAGGTAACTAAAATGCCTAGTGCTTACAAACATATATTTTTAGATCTAAGCAGCGTTCAAAAGAAGTTTTGTTTGAGTCAAAGTTGAAAAATGGACAATGCTTGTCACTCTCTGAAGAAACTGAGGACCTGAAATACAGAGAATTATATCTCATTACTCTTAAAAATATAAATCACAATATTTTGAAGAACAAACAATTTATTTAGACTAATAGCTGTACATCTAAATCTGAATATTTCCCATATCATTTTTCTATAGAAACACTTTAACACATGTGTTATAGAATTGTTCACATACTGCACTTATTCTTTGTAAGATTAGTCCTCTCAAGGCATAAAATACAAAAGTTGTCAAGAAACTTACACTTTAGGAAAGGAGGTCGAGTCTTTTGGCCACACAAATGAATTAATATTGGTGTTCTGGGAAACTATACTAATCCATGAAGACCGAATGAGGTGGCTGAACAAACACTATGAGAAAACAAATTTTTTTTAGAAGTCAAATAAGAGCTCTTATTTGAATTTATAGTAACAAACACAGTTAATTCTTTCTTACTTTATAGAATCTTTCAAATTTTAATATAATATTACACACTGGACATGTTATAAAAATATCTTAGGGGAAGTAAGTGAGGAGGACAACCTGAGAAAGGTAACAATTTCAGGGTTTTGATAATTTATCAAAGGTTAATAATATTTTGTGAAATATCTATTTTTTGAAAAAATTCCTAGAGATTCAAGTAAGAAGAAAACATATCTGTAGTCTTCTTGCCCAGCACTGCTCCCATGCCTCTCTATCTGCCCCTCGGAGCTCAAGGATCCAGAAACTTGTGGTTCTATAATTTGAAGAAGCTGCAAAAGCAATGGTGCTGGTGCCACAGGGGAGACTTGATTAGCATCGGGGAAGGGGGTGAAATAGCTTATTGACTTCTCAGTGCAGCGTGATGATTTTGCATGGTAATGAATGAGGAAAACCCATGTGTGTCTGGAGCAGTTGACAGCCCCGCTTGCCTGGATCTGGGAGCCTGGGTGGAGTTGTTTTCCATCAGACTTGGGGCTGTGACCCAAGAGACCCTAGATCTTGAATGGTGTGACTTCCCACGGACCCTGCTCTAGCCTCTGGAGCCATGACTGCAGATGCTGTCTCTCCAGACTCTTGTTGCGGACTTCTCCAGCCTTTGGGAGCTAGTCAGTGAGGCCCCAAATGACCCAGGGCTCAAAGGCAGGTAAGGGAAGTCTCCTGGCCTGGTCTGGCCCAAGGGGACAGGCTACATGGTCATTAGGAATATTTCTCCTGCACTTTTTCTCAGGTATCAATAAAATTGTTTTCATTCCAGAAAAAAAAAGTTGGAGGTAGCAATTTTCCTGTCAAGCACTGTGACCCCCTTAAATATAATAGGAAAAATACTGTTAGTGAAAGTACAACAGAAGAGTTGACATGAGCTCCCTATACACTCTTGGCTGATGGAAAAAAATATATACACATGGAGAAGAGACCAAGATGAACCCAGTAGAAAGTAAAAGCAGAAGGAGACTTGAGAACTGATGTTCAAGTTGTGAGCACTCCTCTCTCACACTCTCACACACACACACACACACACACACACACATCACATGGTAGAGGGTGGAAGCCCTACTGACTTGCAGTTCTGGAACACAGTCTTTTAAAAAAAACTTGCAAGTAACATCTAAGCTACAAAATCACAAGGGCAATCCCTAAGAAAGTAGGCTAAAAGAATAAGAATTTGGAAATACCGAACAAAAATATTAGCAGGCAGATTATAGGGGAGAAGATCCAGCAGTAAAGTGTATGCAACTTATACAAAATATAAATCTAAGAATATGAAATAGAATGCATGTTTACTAAATTATACTATCAAAAGTATCTACCTAAAAGATTTAAAAAAAAAACATGAAAAGAAATGGCAAATATCTTCTACACTAAGGGAATGTATGGGTCAATATAAACTTCTACTGGGATAAGGTATTGTATTTACTAGAAAAAAGTATTTTAAGTACTGTTTATAAATATATGGAAATTAGAAAGAAAACAGTTCAGATAATTAAATTAACATATGATGGCAGCAATATAGTAAATAGGAAATATCAATAGAGAAATAAAACTATATGAATAAACCACAGAGAAATTCTTAGTTTATCATTGTATACCTAAATGAAATTCACTAAATGGGCTCTCCAGAGAATTTGAGATACAGTAGAAAAAATTGATGAAATTGAGGAAAGAATAACAGAATTTATTCATCTCATAAAATAAGAAAGAAAAAAACAGAAAAATTGACAGAGTTCAGAAACCTTCAAAACAGTATCAGGAAAACCAGCATAGTTCTGGGGTGCCTGGGTGGCTCAGTCGTTAAGCGTCTGCCTTTGGCTCAGGTCATGATCCCAGGGTGCTGGGATCGAGCCCCACATCGGGCTCCCTGCTCAACAGGAAGCCTGCTTCTCTCTCTCCCACTCCCCCTGCTTGTGTTCCCTCTCTAGCTGTGTCTCTCTCTGTCAAATAAATAAATAAAATCTTAAAAAAAAAAAAAAAACAGCATAGTTCTAAATACAATTTGAGAAGGAGAAGATAAGCAGGGGGGAGGAAAGCAAAAAAACAATCATAAGTCACAATGAATGAACAACTTCTTAAATATCATTTTAAAATATTTATGGACCACAGAGACTCAGCAAACTAATAATAGAATTAACACATAGAAATCCACAACTCAATACTTAATGAAATGACTGAAGAACACATGCAAACACAGACAAAGAAATACTCCTGAGGGAACAAGGTGGATCATGAGAGACTCAAGTCAGTGTGAAAATTATGGAATGGGTAATATAGCTTCCACCTGGCATTGAGCCCCACATAGGGCTCTCTGCTCAGCGGGGAGTTGCTTGTCCCTCTGCCCCCACTCCCCCTGCTCATGCTCTCTCTCGAGAGAGAGCCCAGAGCTTCTTATTCCTTTGTCTTATCAATGTTATCCCCCTCCAGTTGGAACCAGTGTCCCCCATGGAAACAATAACTTAAAAATATGTCCTGGGATGCCTGTGTGGCTCAGTTGGTTAAGCGTCTGCCTTTGGCTCAGGTCGTGATCCCAAGGTTCTGGGATCGAGCCCTGCATTGGGCTTTCTGCTCAGAGGGGAGCCTGCTTGTCCCTCTGTCCCCACTCCCCCACTCATGCTCTCTCTCTCTAATAAATAAATAAAATCTTAAAAAAGAGGAGAAAAGTGGGACCGCATTAAACTAAAGAGCTTGTGCGCAGCAAAGGAAAGAACAAAATGTTTTGAAGGACAATGTACAGAACAGAAGAAATATTGTAAACTATATATCTGATAGGGGACCAGTATCTAAAATATATAAATAGCTCAACCAATGCAATAAAAACAAAGAAAATAATCCAATTTCAAAAATGGGCACAGGGCTGAGTAACATTTTTCTGAAGACGTAAAAATGGCCAATAGGTATAAGAAAGGTACTCAAAATCGCTAATCATCTGGGAAATGCAAATCAAAGCCACAATAAAATGTCACCTCACACCTGTTAGAATTGTTTTTTCCAAAAACATAAGCAAATATTGGTGAGGATCTGAAGGAAAGGAAATCCTTTGGAGGAAATGTAAATTGGTGCTGCCACAATGGAAAATAGTACAGCTTTTTTTCAAGCAATTACAAATAAAAATACCATTATATTCAGTAATGTCACTCCTACATATATATTTAAATACTGAAATCATTATCTCAAAGGTATACTGCACACCCATGCTCATTGCAACATTATTCACAATGGCCTAATTATTGAAGGAACCTAAGTATCTGCCAACAGATAAGAAGGTGTTTTATACACACACACACACACACACACACACACACACACACACACACACACTGAAATATTATTCAGTCATGAAAAAGGAGATCTTGTCATTTGTGACAAATGGATGGACCTTGAAGGCATTATGTAAGTGACAAAAATCAGACAGGTAGAGACCAATACTGTATGGTCTCACTTACATGTAGAATCTGAAACACTGAACTTGTAAAAACAAAGAGTATAAGGCTATTTACCAAGGACTGTGAGGAACGGGAATTGGGGAGATGTTTAAGAATACAAAGTTACAACTAGTACATAATAAGTTCTGGAAGTTTAATGTACAATATAGCGATTATAATCAGCATTACTGTATTATAAACTTCAAAGTTGCTAAGACTAAATCTTAGCTGTTCTCAATACGCACAAAAGTGATAAATAAGTAACATGAGAAAGATATTATCTAAGATTACCATAGTAATCAATCAGTAATACATAAATGTATCAAATGAACACATTGCATGCCTTAAATTTACACACTGTTATGTCAATTACATCTCAGTAAAAACAAACAAAAGATTTTTGTTATACCCACTTACTACAAGGAAATAGCTTAAGAATACAGCTAAGACACCAAAGAGGAATTAAAATGGAATACTAAAATAATATGTTTAATACAAAAGATGTCAGATAAGGTGGAAGAAGGAAACAAGACAGAAACATAGAATGAATAGCAAAATGGGAGACCTAAATCCAACTATTCCAATAATGACATTCATGTTAATTAAGTAAATATTCCAATCAAAAGATAGAACTTGTCATACTGAATTAAAAAAAATAATAAGATCCATCATTATGCTTTCCATAACACACACATTTTAGATTCAAAGGCACAAAGAGGTGAAAGTAAAAGGATAACAAAAGATCTACCCTACAAACAGTAACCCCATAAGTAAGCACAAATGGCTGTTCTAATATGAGACAAAGTAGCTGTTAAAGCAAGAAATATTATTAGAAATTAAAAGAAACATTGCAACACGTTAAGACTGTCAATATGAGATGAAGATAAAATAATTATAAACATACAGTATTCACCTAACAACAGAACCCTCAAACACATGAAATAGAAACTGACAGATTTGGAAGGATAAATGAACAATTCAATGCATGTAATTGGCGATTTAAAAGCTCTTCCTTAAGCAGTGAGAGAACAGCAGGTCACAAAATCCAGAGGCTTATGGAAGACTGTAAAAGCACTAGCAACCAGCCTGACATACCTGACATACATAGAAATTATTCTCCTAGGTCATAAATAGGGATCAAACATTTAAAGGATGGGAATTTTCAAAGTATATTCTCCAAAGACAAAGGAATAAATTAGAAGCAACAATAGAAAGAAATGTGGGAAATTTCCAAACATGTGGAAAAGTGATAAACTTCTGAAAAATTTACAGTTCAAAAATGAAATCTGTGAAAATACCTTGTACTGGATGATACTAAACTGAGAATATATCAGACTTTTAGGGTGGAACTAAATGGGTGTTATACGCAAACAATGAGTCATGGAACTCTACATCAAAAACTAATGATGTAATGTATGGTGATTAACATAACAATAAAAAATTTTTAAAAACTAATGATGTAATGTATGGTGATGAACATAACATAATAAAATAAAAATAAATAAATAAAGAAATAAAAATAAAGTAGTGTTTAGAGACAGTTCATAGTTTTGTCACTTATACTCAAAAGGAAGAATGTTATAAAATGCATGATCTGAGTATCTTCCCTCTCAAGAAGCTAGCTGTACAGAGAAGAGCCAATTAAAGTTAGAGAAGAAAGAAATGATAAACATATACTTAGCTGAAAGTTGATCGTGAAGTATGCACAGTAGAATAACTCATGGTAGCTCCAAATGGATCAATACCCAGTATCCAAGAGCATTAGCAATAACATGGATGAATACACTGCAGTAGAATCAGACAACAGAACAGCAAGGAGCACGGACAATTTACAAATTCAGCTATATGGATGAAACACACGTTCAGTTTCCCCTGGAAATGCCAAAAATAAAATATGCATACTGTATGATTCTATTTATGTAAATGTTTATAAATGGAGGTGAGAACATGAAAGGGGCATTTTGCAGAGCTGGTAATATTCATTTTCTCATTCATATGATGGTGACACTTGAAAATTCAGCCAGCTGTTGGCATGTATTGCATGTGCAACCATCTGTATGGACATTATACCACAATAAAATTACTATAATAGAATATTATGAAAATATGCAAATATCTTTAAAACTAGACATAAAATTGAAAAAAATCCTACCAAATACAACTTGTGAAAACCAAAGCAAAAAGAAATAAAAATATCAGAAGTGTCTTAACTTCTACTATAACTTAATCTGTAATTCAGATAGCTTTTCATACTCAGTTACAGAATATTTAGATCCTTATGAGTAAAGAAAAATGAAATACCAATTAAAAACCAAAAAGAAACCCTTTCTACCTTATAAGGTAGAAAAAAGGGTCTAACAAAATATGTGTTGTGTACATTTTCTTGGAATAATAAAAAAAGGAAATTACATGTCAGTGGCAATCATAAACTGATTCTCACAATATATAAAAATAATGGACTATGACATAAGTGGATTTACTGAAGCAATACCACGTTGGATTTACATGTGAAATTACATAAACTTAATCTGTCACATTAGCAGAGTAAAGAAGGTCAGATGATGTGATTTCTCTGATGCAGAAGGCAACTGATAAAACTAATTTTCATTCTTAATTTAAAAAAATTAAACTGATAGAAATAAAAAGTAAACATCCATGCAAAGATCTAGAATAGATATGATAACTCTGAAAAAGAACTAATACAAATGCACTGTTTACAAAAGGAGGATTTTTAAAGTATAGATTGACATAAAAATACATACAAGATTAAAGAAACCGAGGAGAAAGAGCAAAGTTAATACCTACACATATATGGAATGCAGATTTCAACAAAGATGCAAAGTCATTCTGTGGAGAAAGTATAGTCTTACAACAAATGTTGTGGAAACAATTCAGTATCAAATGAAATTAATAATATATACCTTATACTATGTACAAAAATGCTAAACATTGATCAACCATAAGTATAAATAATAAACTTTCAAGAAGATGTATTAGAAAAAACACCTGACCTAAAGTCGTGCAGTGATTTCTTAGAAAGAACGACAAAACATGACCCATAAAAGAACAAATTGATGAAGTGTAGTTCATTAAGATAATGTCTGCTCTTTGAAGAAAAAGACAAGTCATAGACTTGAGAGGAAATATTTACAAATCATACATCTAATAAAATAGTTGTTGCCAGGATGCATAAAGAATTCTCAAAATACAATAGCAAAAAGTAAAAATATAACCAAAATATTTCAAGATAATTTCACCAAAAAGCATATATTGATGGCAAATAAGTACAGGGAAAGATGCTTAACACTATTAGTCTTAGGAACATTCATATTAAAACCACTACATATCAGAATTCCTGTTCCAGCAAGATAGAGAGGATATACTGTTCCCTATTCCGTCCACCAAATACAGATAAAATACCTGGACATTATATACAAAACAACATAAGATTCAAACAGGTGATGAGAAAACTGACAGAACTGGGCACCCCAGCTCCAAGGAATGACATGGCGGTGAATGCCCTGGAATTTATCTTTTATCACATAGCTCAGACTGGTGAGCAAACCACAGACACCAATGGGTACAGACAAAAGTCCCCAAAATGTTTTTTTTCTCTCCAGTCAAAATAATGGAAAAAATGCATGCTAGAAAGACAAAAAAAATGTAGAAGCTAAGTGTATTATTTCAATCAAAAATCATTGACTACCTAGCAAAAATATCACTCAGGAAAGCAGGGGAAATCAAGACAGTCTGTGATAAAGGAAAACTAAGAAAATGTGTCACCACCAGATGCACTCTGAAAGAACTGCTAAAGGGAAATATCTAAACAGAAATTAAATGATAACAGAAGGAATCTTGGATCATCAGGAAGAAGGAGACAACCAAAGAAAGGATAAAACTATCATTAGGTCTCATGAATTTGCTTCACCTCTTGTATTGTCTAAATTGTTTGATATTTGAAGCAAAATCATCAGTTGAAACAAAATTATAACATCCATGTGATTCTCAATATAAGTAGAAAACATTTAAGACAAGTCTAGTAGAAATGAGACACAGTAAAGGGACATCAAGGAAGGTAAGGCTCTACATTTTAGTCAAAGTGCTGTGGGTGGTGACAGACTGTGTAGACTGATATATGTGTATATAATTATTTATACAGAGATATCTCATATCTATATTATTTACATAAATCAGATTAGAACACATATGGCCATATATCTAACTTTAAATGTATAAAGTTATGTATGAAGAAAAGATCTACTTTGTTGTAAATTATGCTGCATCAATTAGGTCATGATGTAGAAAAGTGTAACCTTCACTTTTATCTCCCAGGCTTATAAACACAGCGTCACAAAAAATAAATTCCAAGTGGATCATAAACCCTAACTAAAGGTTAAAAAATAAATAAACAAAAAAAAAGGTAAATCCAGGAAAGTAATATAGGAAATTATATTCATGAATTTTGAGTAACTTCTGAAATAGGTCCAAAATAATCACTAACACCCCAAATGATAAATTGGACCATGATAATATTAAAATTCGGATCATTAAAAGACTCCAATAGGGGAGTAAAAATGCAAGATACAGCTATTTCCATCTCATAAACCCAAAAAAGTGCTTGTATTTAAAACACGACGAGGACTTCTAAGAAGACAAAAGAAAACACCATTAGGAGAAATGAGCAAAAGACACACTTGAACTCTTTTTATTCTCACCAAAGAGAATATCCTAATGACTCACAGCCCAGAAAAATGATACTGTTATATAATCACCAGAACTTAATTGTATTCAATTTTATGAGACTACAGAGTTTTGGATCAAGGGACTATTTGTACAATGTGTATTTACACAATACACTAGATAAGTGTAGGGATAATTTAATATATTGAAAGACACACATATCTATGACCATGCAGTTTCATACTAATGCTTAGAAGAAAATGTATTATAATTATATGTAAATACAATTATAATGTTATATTTATACATTATTTTATTATGAAAAATGCAATATTTACATTCTAGAAATATACCATTTACAATGTAGTTATGTATAATAAATTATTATAAATACAATATGTGGAAAAAGACATAGAAAAGGCCTTTCATTAAATAATTATTCATAATATCCACACACCAAAATGGAACTAAATTTCTGAGAACAGATTTTAAATGTCATATTCATATAAGGCAGCAGCAGTGAAAATTCACAAAATATAGACAAATGCGATAATACAGTTGGATTACAAATATGAGAGCAAAAGGAGACACACATAAAAATGCATACTGCACGATTCCATCAATATAAAGTCCAAAAATAATTGAAGATATTTCACATTATTAAAATTGGCAGGGTTAGAAGAGACTCTAAACTTATCGTTCATGATCTGATTTGTAATTGTGTGCTTCTATTTTGTGATGATTGTGCACATTCATATATTTAGTTTTCTTGATGTGTTAAAAAAAAGTAAGGTTATTTCAGGTAAAAGAGCATTTACTGAAGTATGGTTTTCTTTGAAAAGCAAGAACTGGAAATTATAAAATATACATTAAAAGTATAAAAATATAAATATCATAGAGTCAAACAATGGAATAGTAACAGATTTTAAAATAAACAAGAAATATGTACAAATATATGGATGAACTCTACAAGTATAACATTAAATGACAAGCTTTTAATAAAATCTGGAAACATTTGAAATCTCACCATTTCCTCTTCATCATCCAGGTGGAACAGTTTAGAGCTGTGAGAAGCACAGGATGACCAGCTCTCATTCCATGATTTTTTTTCAGTACCAATGTAATAGCAATTGTTGGAATATGTAATCCACTCTTTTGGACAATGACATGCTGGAGAAAGATTATGAGATATTATCCAAAAGGCTTTGAATATTAAAACTTGCAAATTTACAACTTGCATATGTATACACAAATGTGTATACAACACATCAATTTACCCTCACAAGCTGGCAAAAATAAAACAAAACACACGCACACTCCTAGAAGAGTCAGCCTTCCCCCCCCTAATTTATGTGCCCATATGAAGCAAACATACAAAAATGTCCATCTCTACATGTGCCCTGAGTCATTGAACAAGACCACTTTTTTGGAATTGCATAAGGATTTATCTCTTATTGTGTTATAGCATGAGGAAATTTGAGGCCATTGGTAACAATGAGTAGGTGACTTTATTTTATTTTATTTTAAGATTTATTTATTTATATGAGAGATAGCATGAACAGGAGGGGCAGAGGGAAAGGGAGAGAGAATCTCAAGCAGACTCCATGTTGAGCATGGAGCGGACATGGGGCTCAATCCCAGGACCCTGAGATCACAACCTGAGCCAAAACCAAGAGTCAGACACTTAACTGACTGAGCCATATAGGCACCCCCGGTATGGTGATTTTAAATGAATATTTCCTCATACTGTTGCATAAAACATAATATTCTCCTATATTCATTATTTCTGAAAATTTATTATGCAATTTTCTAATTCATTTTCCCCAAAAGCATCTATTATCATCCTTGTCTAGCTTAAGATAGAGATAAAATATAAATTATCCTAATATCATTTTGAAAATGATGTTATACCTTTCTGGGTCTTTGTTTCCGAGGACGTTTTGTTCTGCACCAGTCCTTCAGGAACTAAAAAAATTAAGGCAATCCTCATAAAACTTAATAAAACTTAATATTACACTAAATAAATCACTATGATTTGAGTTTCTTAGTTTGAAGTTTGGTGTATTGTTTAGAATGAGAAAACTCTGTAATAAAATAGATTTTACCCATAAAAATTGAATAAATAATGAACATGTGGGCAAAGATAATTCCAAAAGTTTAAAGAACCGATCTCACAGTCTTTTACAATATTTGGTTTAACCCATCTCAAGAATTAATTTGCGTATCTCAATTACGTCTCTCCTATAGCTTGCATTTGAGTTATGAAATCCGAATATATGTGTAATACTCTCTGTAATTATTCTGTTATGTCTACTTTTGACAAATTCAGAATAACCATTCCACACTTAGAGCAACATGCATTAAAATGAGATAATACAATTCCATAATACTGTGCAACATTTCGAGGCACTGATGATCATTAAAGTGAAAAATTCCCTTGTAGTCATTCAAACACTTACTTACAGAGAATAACAGCTATTGTGACCACAGTGGACATCAAGACAAGGCAGATGATTCCCAGGATCCCAGCAATGAGCTTCCCTGGACATGAAGGTACATAGTAGGAAGAGAAATGAAAATTCTGAGAAAGGATGGATGGAAATAATCATTTAGGAAATTTACATACAAAAGACCCAACAACGCACAAGGAATCACATACAAAAATTTGGACCCCAAACCTGTAACTACCATTGTAATCTTCTCTCAGAATATACCATTACATTTGCAGTAAATATATTACCCCCATGAGATTGGGTAAAGACCACGGATTATAAAACTTGAATAAGGTTTGTCCTCAGATTTCAATTCCAATACCATATTCCAGCTCCAAGCTCTGATCCTCACAAATGAAAAATATGGGAGATCATTCCTTACTCATTCCCTACACCCCTGCACCCCGACTGCACATCCTAGAACCGTTAGACGATGTGTGTATTGTTTTACCTTTCCACGGGTCATTTTTGACATTGCCTTGAAGATCCTGAGAAGCCTTTTGAAGATTTAATTCTGCGTAGGTTATTTCCTGCTCAGTTACTGAAATGGAACTTTTAGTGCCCTTAGCCTTCATTTGATGTCTTTTTGAGCCCTTAACCTGATTGAGTTCTGCATAAGTAACTCCTTGGTTATTCATCTCTGCAGCTGAGTAGTGTCAGGCACAGTGCTGAATGGGACCGTACTGAAGGACTTGATGAATAGTGTACGTAATGACAAGATTGCTAGGACAGTCACACTGGGTGGAGTGTGTGGTGAGTGATCGTACTCATTTGCAGTTGGACAATGTAAAATCTGGTACTAGTTACCTTAGAGCTTTAAAGAAGGGTTTCATGATAGAATAAGTGGTTTTTACAATGATATTCTGTTTGACACAATAGTATTGATTGGAAAAATGTAAAGCAATAAATTAGTGAAGAAGAAAAGAATTCATGAATGATATTGTCCTTATTAATGTAAGGTCAGATTCCACAGAAACATGTCAACATTATTAGAATAGCTGGGTTAATATTAAAATGCTGTGTTAGAAAATGCTGCACCAATTTTTTTGACAAGTTTTAAATGCATTATTGGTTTAAAAAATTGAGTCCCCTAGATTAGGGAATACTAGTTTTTGAACACATAGGAAATTCCTGTAGTAAATGACTTTTTTTGGGGATTTAGATTTTTTTACTAAAAGGTCATGTAGTGCAATCAAGTGGTCTTTATTTTGAATAATTGTGGAGCTGTGAGAAATCATTAAATTAAAAAAAATATTTTATATGTTGAAAAATGTTACATGACACAGTAAACTTATCCAAAACTGAGCAATAATGAAAACAAAAAAAACAAAAATCATTTTTTAAAAGTATTTATTTCACAACAGAAATTGACAACTGATTTAATGGTAAAGATATGAAACCATAAAATGATAGATAAAAGTGTAGATCATTTATGAAAGAACACTGTTGGTACAAACTTCCAGAAAGACCTATGAATGTCATAGGCAGTAAGGAAGCTTTAGTTGTTTGAGGAATTCTAATAAATGAAATAAATATTCAGTCAGTGAAATCTGGAATTACTCCTGGCTCTCAAACTTACAAAGTATGACCTTTAAGAAGTTACTTCCTGTCTAGCCACCTAGTTTATACTAACCTAAAATGGGAATTAAATATATATAAAATATAATGCACATAAAGCACTTAATATCCCGTCCAGCTTTTTCTAAGATCTCAATAGTATATTAGTTATTTTAAGTATTTTTAACACAATAGTCACAGTATCATTATTGATTCATATCCTTTAGAGCATGTAACCTAATCCATTAGGTAGGAATATCTTTCAGTATTAAATATCTTTTTTTTGCCAAGTTTTGTTCAATTTTTTAAAAAGTTTTTAAATTGTTTCATACTTAAGTTTAAATTAGCACTTTCCAGAGGTACCTCATTTTGCTTTTCATGAAAAATCAAACTTTCATTTATCAAAGCAACTATATGAGGAATTACATTTGGCTTTTATGATTTGATGGATTCATCTTAAGAAATTATTTTTTTCAAATATTTATATAATTCTAGTTAGTTGACATATAGTATGATATTGGTTACAGGAGTAGAGTTTAGTGATTCATCATTTACATATAACCCCCAATGCTCATCACTACAAGTGCCCTACTTAATACCCATCATGCATTTAGTCCATCCCCAGTCCCTCTCCCCTCCAGCAACCTTCAGTTTCTTCTCTATAGTTAAGAATATCTTATGGTTTCCTTCCCTCTCTTTTCTTCCCTTCACCTATGTTCATCTGTTTTAAGAATTTATTTTTAAAGACTGGGCTAAAGATCAAATAATATATGTAATTATATCTATATTGATGACAAACCCAAAATTAGCTGTTCCTTATCATGATGCTTATGGGATTTCACTTGAAATTATATTGATTTGAAAACACAATTATGTGCGTATATATGCACTTAATTACTTCTCCACAGGCAAGAATTTGAATATTTTAAGAAATTCTCCAATGTATTTCCTATTTACTCTTGTCTGTTACCCTGGACTGTTGGAATAAAGATACCAATGTTCTCTGTGATTTGATTGTATATTTGTTGTGCTTCAGGGGCATCCCATCCAGCATTTGTATCTCCCACTAAATGAGGTGACTAGTAGAGAGAGAGCAGAGTAGTGACACATACCTTCTGTTGGCCAGAGAGTCGGGCATCTTTCAGTGGGAGACCAGGTTACTCTTGTAAACAAACAATATCTGTGGTCTTCACAGACTGCTGACCCTGTGAGAGCTCAGAGTGAGGCAATAGTGGAAAAAGTAGATTTCTCATCAATGTGTCACTTAAAATTTGAACAGGAAATTCTTACACTTGGCCTATTTTGAAGACCGTTATCTCATCACACACCTCTAGAATGTACACAGTTTCAGTTCGTAGTGTGTCATTTCTTTTGTCCATTGACAAGTACCTCTGAGAAATTTTTATGTTCCAGAAGATACTGGGGTCAGAGACTTGACCACCCAGGCTGTTAACTTGCTTCCCTCTGATTCACAAACACTGGGAACTTAGGCCTTGTGAAAATATCTTAGATGTTTAAGTTTTACCTTTAGACAAGTTTGCTAAATCTTCCGTTACATATTTCTTTTTCTTATGCCTTTCCTATGTCATTTCTGTTGTACTGAAAATATTCTAATCATCATCCCCTTAACAGGTACTTAATAATATTTGACACTAATTTTGAAGACTCACTACATTTTCAACTTTATTGTAACTGTCACAAAAACATCAATTTCCAAACTTATCTTCTTAATGTTTTGCCTTAGTTTTAATATACCTGCAATCCATCTTATTATTTGTAAGTAAGTTATCTAGGTTCCTGCTGAAAAAAACTAAACGCCTGTGGGAAGGACACAATATTGAACAATACTGAACAATAGCACCATGCCAAAGATTTGAATATTAAATAATTACTCATATTAATCATTGAGTCATCCTCCAATGATAACAAGTTGATTCTATTTTAATAGGAATACTTGTTATGAATGAGAAAAGCCTAAGGTTAACTATGTGGGGCGGGGGGAATGAATGTAATTTTTGAAAATTTCACTTAACTGAAAAAATTGAGAGAGGACAAAGTACTTTTAAAACACAATTAGAGGATACATGCACATCCAAAGAAATAAAACATTAAATCTAAATTACCTAGTTTGTATCAATGGAATTCTTGGATTTAATTTGTGAATAATTTTTGAGGATATTTGTATGTATATTTCTACCAGTCTATAGTTCTGGGTTTTTGTTTGTTTGTTTGTTTGTTTTTTGCAAAATTAGGTGATAATTTTATTTTTATTTTTATGTATTTATTTTTAATGATGTATAGTTGACATTCAATATTATAGTAGTTTCAGGTGCAGAGGTAGGGATTTAACATTTATACACAGTATGCTATGATCATTGTGATAAAGCTCATTACCATCTATCACCATGAAAAATTAATACAGTGTTATTGGCTATATTCCCTATGCTGTAATTTACATCCCTGTGACTTATTTATTTTATACTGAGAATTTGCACCACTGACTTACTTTCACCTCTTTCAGCCATCCCTCCTGCCCTCTCCCCTATGGCAATTGCAGCTATAGTCTCTCTACATATGAGTCTGTTTCTGTTTTCTGTGTTTGTTTGTTTTTAAGTTCTACATTACCAGTTAAATCATAGAGTGTTTGCCTTTGTCTGACTAAATTTATTTACATAAAACCTTGTAGGTCCATCAAAAAGAATTTCATTCTTTTTTTCTGTTAGGAATATCCCTTTGCATATATATGATGCTTCTATTTATTCATTCATCTATAGATGGACACATGGGTTGCTTCTATATCTTGGCTATTGTAAGTAATACTGCAATAAACAGAGGGTGCATACACCTCCTCAAGTTAATGTTTTCATTTTCTTCAACTAGATACCCTGAAGTGGATTTTCTGGATATTATGGTACTTCCGCTTTTAAATTTTTGAAGAATCTCCATACTGTTTTGAACTGTGACTACACCAATTTAAATTCCCACCAACACTGCACAAGGTTCCTTTTTCTCCATATCCACACCAGTATTTGTAATACTTGTCTTTTCAGTTCTGATAGGTGTGAGGTGAAATCTTTCATCATGGTTTTGATTTGCATTTTCCTGATGATTAGTGATGTTGGGGATCTTTTCATGTGTTGGTTGGCCATCTGCGTGTCTTCTTTTTTTTTAATTTTTTTTATTATGTTTAGTTAATCACCATACATTACATCATTAGTTTTTGATGCAGTGTTCCATGATTCATTGTTTGCATATAACACCCAGTGCTCCATTCAGTACGTGCCCTCTTTAATACCCATCACCGGGCTAACCCATCCTCCCACCACCCTCCCCTCTAGAACCCTCAGTTTGATTCTCAGAGTCCATAGTCTCTCATGGTTCATCTCCCCCTCTGATTTCCCCCTCTTCATTTTTCCTTCCTGCTATCTTCTTCTTTTTTTTTTTTTAACATATATAATGTATTATTTGTTTCAGAGGTACAGGTCTGCACATCAACAGTCTTACACAATTCACAGCGCTCACCATAGCACATACCCTCCCCAATGTCTATCACCTAGCCACCCCATCCCTCCCACCCCCCACCACTCCAGCAACCCTCAGTTTGTTTCCTGAGATTCAGAATTCCTCATATCAGTGAGGTCATATGATACATGCTTTTCGCTCAGCATGATACCCTCCAGTTCCATACACGTCATTGCAAATGGCATGATTTCAGTCCTTTTGAAGGCTGCATAATATTCCATTGTATATATATATATATATATATATACACCACATCTTCTCTATCCATTCATCTGTCGATGAACATCTTGGCTCTTTCCATAGTTTGGCTATTGCAGACATTGCTGCTATAAACATAGGGGTGCACATACCCCTTTGGATCACTACATTTGTATCTTTGGGGTAAATACCCAGTAGTGCCATTGCTGGGTGGTATGGTAGCTCTATTTTCAACTTTTTTTTTTTTTAAGATTTTATTTATTTATTTGACAGAGAGAGTCACAGCAAGAGAGGGAACACAAGCAGGGGAGTGGGAGAGGGAGAAGCAGGCTCCCCGCAGAGCAGGGAGCCCAATGCGGGGCTCAATCCCAGGACCCTGGAATCATGACCTGAGCCGAAGGCAGACCCTTAACGACTGAGCCACACAGGCGCCCCTATTTTCAACTTTTTGAGGAACCTCCCTACTGTTTTCCAGAATGGCTGCACCAGCTTGCATTCCCACCAACAGTGTAGGAGGGTTTCCCATCCCTGCATCCCAGGTAACATCTGTCCTTTCCTGACTTGTTAATTTTAGCCATTCTGACTGGTGCGAGGTGGTATCTCATTGAGGTTTTCATTTGGATTTCCCTGATGCCGAGCGATGTTGAGCACTTTTTCATGTGTCTGTTGGCCATTTGGATGTCTTCTTTGCAGAAATGTCTGCTCATGTCTTCTGCCCATTTCTTGATTGGATCATTTGTTCTTTGGGTGTTGAGTTTGATAAGTTCTTTATAGATTTTGGATACTAGCCCTTTATCTGATATGTCATTTGCAAATATCTTCTCCCATTCTGTCAGTTGTCTTTTGGTTTTGTTGACTATTTCTTTTGCTGTGCAAAAACTTTTTATCTAGATGAAGTCCCAATAGTTCATTTTTGCCCGTGCTTCTTGCCTTTGGCCATGTTTCTAGGAAGAAGTTGCTGCAGCTGAGGTCGAAGAGGTTACTGCCTGTGTTCTCCTTTAGGATTTTGAGGGACTCCTGTCTCACATTTACGTCTTTCAACCATTTGGAGTCTATTTTTGTGTGCGGCATAAGGAAATCATCCAGTTTCACTCTTCTGCATGTGGCTGTCCAATTTTCCCACCACCATTTGTTGAAGAGACTGTCTTTTTTCCATTGGACATTCTTTCCTGCTTTGTTGAAGATTAGTTGACCATAGAGTTCAGGGTCCATTTCTGGGCTCTCTATTCTGTTCCATTGATCTATGTGTCTGTTTTTGTGCCAGTACCATACTGTCTTGATGAGGACAGCTTTGTAATAGACCTTGAAGTCTGGAATTGTGATGCCACCAACTTTGCTTTTCTTTTTCAACATTCCTCTGGCTATTCGGGGTCTTTTCTGGTTCCATACAAATTTTAGGATTATTTTTTTCATTTCTTTGAAAAAAGTGGATGGTATTTTGATGGGGATTGCATTGAATGTGTAGATTGCTCTAGGTAGCATTGTCATCTTCACAATATTTGTTCTTCCAATCCATGAGCATGGAACATTTTTCGATTTCTTTGTGTCTTCCTCAATTTCTTTCATGAGTATTTTATAGTTTTCTGAGTACAGATTCTTTGCCTTTTTGGTTAGATTTATTACTAGGTATCTTAAGGTTTTGGGTGAAATTGTAAATGGGATCGACTCCTTAATTTCTCTTTCTTCTGTCTTATTGTTGGTGTATAAGAATGCCACTGATTTCTGTGCATTGATTTTATATCCTGCCACTTGACTGAATTCCTGTATGAGTTCTAGAAATTTTGGTGGAGTCTTTTGGGTTTTCCACATAAAGTATCATATCATCTGCAAAGAGTGAGAGTTTGACTTCTTCTTTGCCAATTTGGATGCCTTTTATTTCTTTTTGTGGTCTGATTGTTTTGGCTAGGACTTCTAATACTATGTTGAATAGCAGAGGTGATAGTGGACATCTTTGCTGCATTCCTGACCTTAGGGGGAAAGCTCTTAGTTTTTCCCCACTGAGAATGATATTCACTGTGGGTTTTTCATAGATGGCTTTTATGATATGGAGGAATGTACCCTCTATTCCTATACTCTGAAGAGTTTTGATCAAGAAAGGATGCTGTACTTTGTCAAATGCTTTTTCTGACATATAGTTCCTGTTCTTTTTTCATTAATGTATTGTATCACATTGATTTGCAGATGTTGAACCAACCTTGCAGCCCAGGGTAAATCCCACTTGGTCATGGTGAATAATCCTTTTAATGTACTGTTGGATCCTATTGGCTAGTATTTTGGTGAGAATTTTTGCATCCATGTTCATCAAGGATATTTGTCTGTAATTCTCCTTTTTGATGGGGTCTTTGTCTGGTGTTGGGATCAAGGTAATGGTGGCCTCATAACACGAGTTTGGAAGTTGTCCTTCCATTTCTATTTTTTGGAACAGTTTCAGAAAAATAGGTATTAATTCTTCTTTAAATATTTGGTAGAATTCCTCTGGGAAGCCAACTGTCCCTGGGCTTTTGTTTGTTGGGAGATTTTTGATGACTACTTCAATTTCCTTAGTGGTTATAGGTCTGTTCAGGTTTTCTATTTCTTCCTGGTTCAGTTTTGGTAGTTGATACATCTCTCAGAATGCACCCATTTCTTCGAGATTATCTAATTTGCTGGCATATAGTTGCTCATAATATGTTCTTATAATTGTTTGTATTTCTTTGGTGTTGGTTGTGATCTCTCCTCTTTCATTCATGATTTTGTTGATTTGGGTCATTTCTCTTTTCTTTTTGATAAGTCTGGCCAGGGGTTTATCAATCTTGTTCATTCTTTCAAAGAACTAGCTCCTAATTTCGTTGATCTGTTCTACTGTTCTTTTGGTTTCTATTTCATTGATTTCTGCTCTGATCTTTATTATTTCTCTTCTCCTGCTGGGTTTAGGCTTTATTTGCTGTTCTTTCTCCACCTCCATTAAGTGTAGGGTTTGGTTGTGTATTTGAGACCTTTCTTGTTTCTTGAGAAAGGCTTGTATTGCTATATACTTTCCTCTTAGGACTGCCTTTGCTGTATCCCAAAGATTTTGAACAGTTGTGTTTTCATTTTCATTGGTTTCCATGAATTTTTTTAATTCTTCTTTAATTTCCTGGTTGACCCATTCATTCTTTAGTAGGATGCTCTTTAGCCTCCATGTATTTGAGTTCTTTCTGACTTTCCTCTTGTGATTGAGTTCTAGTTTCAAAGCACTGTGGTCTGAAAATATGCAGGGTATGATCCCAATCTTTTGGTACCGGTTGAGACCTGATTTGTGACCTAGGATGTGATCTATATTGGAGAATGTTCCATGGCCACTAGAGAAAACTGTGTATTCTGTTGTTTCGGGATGGAATGTTCTGAATATATCTGTGAAGTCCATTTGGTCCAGTGTGTCATTTAAAGTCTTTATTCCTTGTTGATATTTTGCTTAGATGATCTGTGCTTTTCATTGAGGAGTGTGTTAAAGTCCCCCACCATTATTGTATTGTTTTTGATGTGTTTCTTTGATTTTGTTATTAATTGCCTTATATAATTGGCTGCTCCCATGCTAGGGGCATAGATATTTACAATTGTTAGATCTTCTTGTTGGGTAGACCCTTTAAGTAGGATATAGTGTCCTTCCTCATCTCTTATTACAGTTTTTGTTTAAAATCTAATTTGTCTGATATAAGGATTGCCACCCCAGCTTTCTTTTGGTGTCCATTGGCATGGTAAATGGTTGTCCACCCCCTCACTTTCAATCTGGGAGTGTCTTTGGGTCTAAAATGAGTCTCTTGCAGACAGCATATCAATGGGTCTTGTCTTTTTATCCAATCTGATAGCCTGTATCTTTTGATTGGGGCATTTAGCCCATTTACATTCAGGGTAACTATTGAAAGATATGAATGTAGTGCCATTGTATTGCCTGTAAGGTGACTGTTATTGTATATTGTCTGTGTTCCTTTCTGGTCTATTTTGCTTTTAGGCTCTCTCTTTGCTTAGAGGACCCGTTTCAATATTTCTTGTAGGGCTGGTTTCGTGTTTGCAAATTCCTTTAGTTTTTGTTTGTCCTGGAAGCTTTTGATCTCTCCTTCTCTTTTCCATGACAGCCTAGCTGGATATAGTATTCTTGGCTGCATATTTTTCTCCTTTAGTGCCCTGAATATATCCTGCCAGTACTTTCTGGCCTGCCAGGTTTCTGTGGATAGGTCTGTTGCCAGTCTAATATTTCTACCATTGTAGGTTACAGATCTCTTCTCCCGAGCTGCTTTCAGGATTTTCTCTTTGTCTTTGAGACTTGTAAGTTTTACTATTAGATGTCGGGGTGTTGACCTATTTTTATTGATTTTGAGGGGGGTTCTCTGTGCCTCCTGGATTTTGATGCCTGTTTCCTTCCCCAGATTAGGGAGACTCTCTGCTATAATTTCTCAGATATACCTTCTGCCCCTCTCTCTCTTTCATCTTCTTCTGGGATCCCAATTATTCTAATATTGTTTCATCTTATGGTATCACTTATCTCTCGAGTTCTGCCCTCATGATCCAGTAGTTGTTTATCTCTCTTTTTCTCAGCTTCTTTATTTTCCATCATTTGGTGTTCTATATCACTGATTCTCTCTTCTGCCTCATTTATCCTAGCAGTTAGAGCCCCCATTTTTTATTGCACCCCATTAATAGCCTTTTTGATTTCGACTTGGTTAGATTTTAGATCTTTTATTTCTCCAGAAAGGGTTTCTCTAATAACTTCCATGTTTTTTTCAAGCCCAGCTAGTATCTTTAAAATCATCATTCTGGGGGCGCCTGGGTGGCTCAGTCGTTAAGCGTCTGCCTTCGGCTCAGGTCGTGACCCCAGGGTCCTGGGATCGAGCCCCACATCGGGCTCCCTGCACCGCGGGGAAGCCTGCTTCTCCCTCTCCTACTCCCCCTGCTTGTGTTCCCTCTCTCGCTATGTCTCTCTCTGTCAAATAAATAAATAAAATCTTAAAAAAAAAAAAAAAGAATAAAATCATCATTCTGAACTCTAGTTCTGACATCATACTAATGTCCGTATTGAGTAGGTCTCTGGCAGTCAGTACTGCCTCTTTTTCTTTTTGATGAGGTGGTTTTTTTCTGTCTTGTCATTTTGTCCAGAGGAGAATAGATGAATGAGAGAACAAAATGCTGACAGGGTAACAACGTCCCCAGAAAATATGTTCTAAACAAATCAGAAAAGACCTGAAACTGGGGGGAAAGAAAGGGAAAGAAAGAAAAAAGAAAAAGATAAAGATAAAAACAAACAAAAACGGAAGAAAACAAAAAAACAAAATATGATCAAATATGATCAGGCTGGTGCATAGATCAGTGTCACACACTAGATTTTGGGTGTCTTTTGGTCTGTTAGAAAAAAGTGCCTCCCAAAATCTTAAAGAAAGCAGAACTTATATATGTACAAAAATAAGGGTTAATATGATGAAGGGACAGAATATGACTGTAAAGATGAAAATTATATAAGATTTTATAAAAGGAATTGATAAGATAAGAAGTTGGTTGAAAAAAGAAAGAAGAGGATTAAAAAAAATAAAAGAGAAAAAAAAGGGAGAGAATGAAATCGAGCAGGAGACTAGAAAAAAGCCATACACTAGAGATTTAGGATATATTTTGATCTGTTAGAAGAAACTGTATCTCAAAATTTTAAAGAGAGAACAACTTATATATATATGCCAAAAATAAGGTTAACTACTATGAAGGGATAGAATATGACTCTAAAAATGAAAAATAAAAATGTTTCTTTAAAAAAAGGGATTGATAAGTTGTTGGTTGAAAAAGGGAAAAAGAAAGATTAAAAAAAAAAAGAAAAGAAAAAGAAAGTTAAAAAAAAATTAACTTTGAGAGACTAAAGAATCATGGGAAAAAAGCCATGGATTCTGTGTGCATTATTCCCCTAGCACTGGAGTTCTGCCGTTCTCATTGATCTGTAAACTTGGTCTTGGCTGGCTGTTCTTGCTGATCTTCTGGGGGAGGAGCCTGTTGCCATTTTTCCCATATGTCTTTGCCGGAGGCGGAAATGCCCTATCCTTGCCCAGTCAGGCTAAATAATCTGCTTGGGTTTGCTCTTGGGAGCATTTGTTCCCTGCAAGCTTTCCACACAGCTTTGGAGGACGAGACTGAAAATGGCAGCCTCCCAATCTCCACTCCAGAGGAGCCAAGAACTCGGGGCCCCGCTCTTCAGTGCGCCCCCAGAGAAAAGCAGTCAGTCACTCCCGTCTCCCCGGTCTCCAGCTGCACTCCATGCTAACCTGGCCTGTGACTGAGCATTTCTATCTCTGGCACCCGAGCCCATGTGGAGTCTCCAAACCCCACAGATCCCTGTGGTGCACTCCCGCGCCACTCCTCCTGGGGTTGGAAGGGGAGTCTCCCCGGATCTGCCACTTGTTGGGTCCCAGCTGGAGGAGCAGTGGCCCGACTGTGCCGCGGATCATGGTTTATGGCAACCCCGAGCTGAGAGCCCACTGCTCAGCTTTGTCTCTGCAGCCGGCTTCCCCGCTCCGATACCTGGGAACTCTGCCGCACTCAGGCATCCCCGGTCTTCCTATGACCCCGGGGGTCCTCAGACCACACTGTCCAGTGAGGATTCCACCCCCCACTTAGCCAATGGAGCGACATCCCTCAGCGGAACAGACTTCTAAAAGTTCCGATTTTGTGCTCTGGGGCTCTATCACTTGCCAGAAGCTGCTGACAGAGGCCCCTTCCCCCACTGTCTATCCTCCCGAATATCACCTCGGATTCACTTCTCCACACATCCTACCTTCCAGAAAGTGGTCACTTTTCTGTTCAGAGAGTTGTTGCTATTCTTTTCTTCGATCTCCTGTTGAGTTCGTAGGTGTTCAGAATGGTTTGATCCCTATCCAGCTGGATTCCTGGGACCAGCCGAAATCCAGGTCTCCTACTCCTCTGCCATCTTGCTCCGCCCCCACTTTCATAGTGTCTTTATCTGGTTTTGATATCTGCATAATGCTGACTTCATAGGTTGAATTAGGAAATATCTTTCTGCTTCCATATTTTGGAATAGTTTGAGAAAAGTAAGTATTAACTCCTCTTTAGATGCTTATAGAATTATCTGTGAAGCCATCTGGTCCTGGATTTTGTTTGTTGGCAGTTTTTTGGTTACCTGTTCAATTTCATTGCTTTTAATCAATCTGTTCAAATTTTCTATTTCTCTCTGATTCAATTTTGTGAGGTTATATGTTTCTAAGAATTTATCCATTTCTTTTAGGTTTCTATATCATTTATTTCTTTTTCAAAAAAATATTTTATTTATTTAGAGAAAGAGAGAGTGTGAGTCAGGGAGGGGCAGAGAGATTGGGAGAGCAAATCCCAAACAAACTCTGTGCTGAGTGCCTAGGGCCCAATGCAGGGCTTGATCCTACAACCCTGAGATCATGAACCAAGCTGAAATCAAGAGTTGGATGCCCAACCAACTGAGCCACCCAGATGTCCCTATATCATTTATTTCTGTTCTAATCTTTATTATTTCCTTCCTTCTGCTGGTTTTGGGTTTAGTCTGTTCTCCTTTTTCTAGCTACTTTAGGTGTAAAGTTTGGTTGTTTATTTGAGATTTTTCTTGCTTCTTGAAATAGGCCTGTATTGCTATAAACTTTCCCCCTTAAACAGCTTTTGCTGCATCCCAAAGATTTTACAGTGTTGTGTTTTCAGTTTCATTTGTCCCTATGTATTTTTTTATTTCCTTTTTGATTTCTTAGTTGATCCATTCATCGTTTAGTAGCATGAAATTAAACTTTCATTTGTTTGTGTTCTTTCCAGATTTTTTCTTGTGGTTTATTTCTAGTTTCAGAGCATCGTGATCAGAAAAGATGCTTGGTATGACTTCAATATTTTTCAATTTGTTGAGACTTGTTTTGTGGCCTATTCTGGATAATATTCCATGTGCACTTGAAAAGAATGTGTATTCTGTTCTAATAGGGTGGAATGTTCTAAATATATCTATTAAATCCATCTATTCCAGTTCGTCATTCAAAGCCCCTGTTTCCTTGTTGATATTCTGTCTAACTCTGTGTCTGTTTCTATGTGTTAGGAAAGTCAGCTACATCTCCTGCTCTTGAAAATAGCAGCTTTATGAAGAAGAGTTCCTGTAGTGCCCTGCTACACAATGTCCTTTGTTCAGTGGATCCAGGCATTCCAAGGGTGTCTCCTGATTGTGCTGTATGAGCCCTGCTGTTGTGGCTGATCTACTTTCACCTTGAGTCCAGTCATCTGCAATGGCCATTGCCTGTTGGGGACTGGGTTTGGTTCCATTTGGGATCTCCTTGGGCTTGAGTTGAGTCAGACCAGGCATTTTGAGAGATGCAGTATCATAAAATAACAGGGCATTCTCCTTGTGTTCTCCCATAGAAGTTTTCATTGGTGGTTAGGCCTGCAGTCAGACCACATATCTACCCCTAGCCCTCTGCTGGGGCCACAATTGGACAGCTGTGTGTGGTTATCTTCTCCTCTCCCCCACAGCAGAAATCCTTTAGACTGGTATTGGGCCCTGTTGGGGCTTCTTGCATACTGCCAGGCTTGTGACACAGTTTTGCATGGGCTCTAGACAAGGGTATGTTGGAGGTAGTAGGTTCCCAGGAGAACACAGAGCAGGGCACACAGTGTTAACAAGTTTTGCTCAGGTGGGAAGAGACCTGGAACAGGGCCCTGGCTGGAGGAGCCATGACTGCAGGGAACACAGGGGTGATGCATGGTGTTAGCAAGTTAGGTGGAGAGCATTGGTGCAGCACTGGTTCCTGCACCTGTCCTTGTCTCTATGCCAGGGAGCAGGGGAGGGAAATGCTGCTGGCCATCTCCTTTGTTCCTTTGAAGATCCCTGCCCTTCCCCACATGCTCTGAAATTAGTAAATAAATCTTCTTGTGTATCCCAGGTGTTTTTTAAGCTGATGCTTCTGTGGTGTATCTCAGTCACGTTGTTTGTTGTGCTGTCTCTAAGGGTGGAGACTGAGTTTTCTATAGCCCCCCCAGGTTCTCCTAGAGATGAGACTATTCATTTTTAAAGTTCCAGGTCTTAATCCCCATTGATTATAAGAACTCACAAAATAAGACCCCTCTGGCTTTCGAAGCCAATGTTATGGGATTCTTTTTCCCTGAGTAGGTTCCCCATACTTGGGGTGCTCTGTGTGAGGGTTTGTTTCTCCTCTCTTCACACCTATGGCAGCCCTTCTTCCCATTAAAAGTCCTGCAGGTCTGCTTAGCTCCTGACTGCATCTCTGGACTTCATACCTTATTGGATGTAGCCTCTTCTCTAGATTCAGCTGTGAACAGTCTGTTCTGCAAGTCTTTGGGTCATTGTCTAGGTTATTTACACTGATGTGGGTGTTATCTAGTTGTATCCATGAAATGAGTTGAGCTTAGGATCCTCTAACTCTGCCACTTCCCCAGAAGTTGGGATGATATTTTCAAAGTGATCAAAGGGAAAAAAAACACAAAACTGTCAACCAAGAATGCCTTATTCAGCAAACCTATCATTCAGAAATAAGGGAGAGATAAAGACTTTCCCACCATCTCAGGGGATGGTAGGTCAAAGTTTCAACTCTGGCCTTGGGTGGCAATCACAGGATTGCAGCAGCATGACTCCACTGGTGTCTGTTAAAGCCATGCATCATAAGGAATTTATAAGCACTAGATTTAATCTACAGAAAAGCTAAAGGGAATACTTCAAGCAAAAACAACAACAACAAACATACACACACACAAATTAATAACATAAAAATAAATGAGGTTTCTAGAGGGGAGGCGGGTGAGGGGATGGTTTAGCCTGGTGATGGGTATTGAAGAGGGCACTTACTGCATAGAGCACTGGGTGTTATACGCAAACAATGAGTCATGGAACACTACATCAAAAACTAATGATGTAATGTATGTGATTAACATAACATAATAAAAATTTTAAAAAAAGAAGTCCTCCTTCTCCTCTTCCCCTAAAAAAAATAAAAATAAAAAATAAATGAAAGTGTAAAATCACTGGTATAGGCAAAAGGAAAAAGATCATTGACAATGGTTTAGACAATGATGTCTAGGATAAGTCACCTAAAGCACAGGCATCAAAAAGAAAAAAAAAAAGTGAGACTACATTAAATAAAGAGCTTCTGCACAGTAAAAGAAACAGTAAAAAAAAAAAAAAGAAAAGACAACATATAGAATGGGAGAATATAATTACAAACCATTTATCTGATAAGGGACTAATTTCCAAAATATATAAAAAACTCATACAACACTATAACACAAAATAAAATAATCCAATTTTAAACATGGGTAAAGGACCTGAGTAGACATTTTTCTGAAGACATATAAATGGCTAATAGGTATATGAAAAGGTGCTTAACCACACGATTCATCAGGGAAATGCAAATCAACGAGTATAAAGCAATGAGATAATCACCTCACATCTGTTAGAATGGCTTTTATCGAAAAGAGAAAAGATAACTAATATTGGTAGAATGTGAAGAAAAGGAAGACTTTTGGTGGGAATGTACATTGGTGTAGCCACAATGGAAAATCATATACTTTTCAAAGAATATTAAAAATAGAACTATCATATAATCCCGTAATCTCACTCTTGGGTATATATTAAAAGGAACTGAAATCAGTATCTGAAATAAATATCTGCACAGCCATGCTCATTACATTACTTATAATAGCCAAGAAATGAAAGCAACCTAAGGTCTGTCAACAGATAAAGGGTTAAGAAGGTATTTTATATATATATTAAAAAAAAAAAATATATATATATATATATATATATATATATATATATATATATCACATATATATGAATGTTACTCAGCCATGAGAAAAAAGGAAATCTTGCCATTTGTGACAACGGGATGGACCTTGAAGGCAATGGTGGGGTAGCAATTCTACCCAGGGAAAGACACCTAAGAATCAGTGTATATATATATATATATATATATATACACTGTGTATATATATATATATACACAGTGTATATATATATAAGTTGTTCCCTCTTTAAAATTTTGGGATACAGTTTCTTCTAACAGACCAAAATATACCCTAAATCTCTAGTGTATGGCTTTGTTCTAGTCTCCTGCCTGATCAAATTCTCTCCCTTTTTTTTTTTTAATTCCTCTTTTCTCTTTTTTCAACCAACTTCTTATCTTATCAATTCCTTTTATAAAATCTTTTCTAATTTTCATATTTATAATCATATTCCATCCCTTCATCATATTTAGCCTTATTTTTGTACATATATAAGTTATTCTTTCTTTTAAAATTTTGGGAGGCACTTTCTTCTAACAGACCAAAATACGCCCAAAAACTAGTGTGTGGCATTGATCTATGCACCAGCCAGATCATATTTGATCATATTCTGTTTTTTTTTTTAATCTTTTTCTTTCTTTCTTTCTTTCCTCTTTTTTCTTTCTTTCCCTTTCTTTTCCCCGGTTTCAGGTCTCTTCTGATTTGCTTAGTGTATATTTTTCCGGGGTCGTTGTTACCCTGTTAGCATTTTGTTCTCTCATTCATCTATTCTCCTCTGGACAAAATGACAAGACGGAAAAAACCACCTCAAAAAAAAGAACAAAGGCAGTACTGACTGCCAGGGACCTAATCAATATGGACATTAGCAAGATGTCAGAACTAGAGTTCAGAATGACGATTATAAAGATACTAGCTGAGCTTAAAAAAAGCATGGAAGATATTAGAGAAACCTTTCTGGAGAAATAAAAGAACTAAAATCTAACCAAGTCGAAATCAAAAAGGCTATTAATGAGGTGCAATCAAAAATGGAGGCTCTAACTGCTAAGATAAATGATGCAGAAGAGAGAATCAGTGATCTAGAAGACCAAATGATGGAAAATAAAGAAGCTGAGAAAAAAAGGGATAAACAACTACTGGATCACGAGGGCAGAATTCGAGAGATAAGTGATACCATAAGATGAAACAATATTAGAATAATTGGGATCCCAGAAGAAGAAGAAAGAGAGGGAGGGGCAGAAGGTATATTGGAGCAAATTATAGCAGAGAACTTCCCTAATTTGGGGAAGGAAACAGGCATCAAAATCCAGGAGGCACAGAGAACCCCTCTGAAAATCAATGAAAATAGGTCAGCACCCAGATATCTAATAATAAAACTTACGAGTCTCAGAGACAAAGAGAAAATCCTGAAAGCAGCTTGGGAGAAGAGATCTGTAACCTACAATGGTAGAAACATTAGATTGGCAACAGACCTATCCACAGAGACCCGGCAGGCCAGAGAGGACTGGCATGATATATTCAGAGCACTAAATGAGAAAAATATGCAGCCAAGAATGCTATATCCAGCTAGGCTGTCATTGAAAATAGAAGGAGAGATAAAAAGCTTCCAGGACAAACAAAAACTAAAGGAATTTGCAAACACGAAACCAGCCCTACAAGAAATATTGAAACGGGTCCTCTAAGCAAAGAGAGAGCTTAAAAGCAACATAGACCAGAAAGGAACACAGACAATATACAGTAACAGTCACCTTACAGGCAATACAATGGCACTACATTCATATCTTTCAATAGTTACCCTGAATGTAAATGGGCTAAATGCCTCAATCAAAAGACACAGGGTATCAGATTGGATAGAAAAACAAGACCCATCGATATGCTGTCTGCAACAGACTCATTTTAGACCCAAAGACACCCCCAGATTGAAAGTGAGGGGGTGGAAAACCATTTACCATGCTAATGGACACCAAAAGAAAGCTGGGGTGGCAATCCTTCTATCAGACAAATTAGATTTTAAACCAAAGACTGTAATAAGAGATGAGGAAGGACACTATATCCTACTTAAAGGGTCTATCCAACAAGAAGATCTAACAATTGTAAATATCTATGCCCCTAACATGGGAGCAGCCACTTCCATGGAAGGATGGGGTGGCTGGGTGATAGACATTGTGGAGGGTATGTGCTATGGTGAGCGCTGTGAATTGTGTAACACTGTTCAATCACAGATCTGTACCTCTGAAACCAATAATACAATATATGTTAAAAAAAAAAAAGAAGAAGAAGAAGATAGCAGGAGGGTAAGAATGAAGAGGGGGAAATTGGAGGGGGAGATGAACCATGAGAGACAATGGACTCTGAAAAACAAACTAAGGGTTCTAGAGGGGAGGGGGGTGGGAGGATGGGTTAGCCTGGTGATGGGTATTAAAGAGGGCATGCTCTGCATGGAGCACTGGGTGTTATACACAAACAATGAATCATGGAACACTACATCAAAAACTAATGATGTAATGTGTGGTGATTAACATAACAATAAAAAATTTTAAAAAACTAATGATGTAATATATGGTGATTAACATAACATAATAAAATTTAAAAATAAATAAAAAGTTAAAAAATAAACAAAGGAAAAGGTAAATACAAAAGTAATATAAGAAATTATATTCATGAACTTTGACTAACTTCTGAAATAGGTCCAAAATAATCACTTATCCCCAAAATGATAAATTGCACCATGATAACATTAAAATTCTGATCATTAAAGGACTCTAGTATGGGAGTAAAAATGCAAGTCACGACTATTTCCATCTCATAAACTCAAAAAAGCACTCGTATTAAAATATGACAAGGATTAGGGTGCCTGCATGGCTCAGTGAGTTAAGCATCTGTCTTTGGATCAGGTCATGATCCCGGGGTCCTGGGTTAGAGCCTTGCTCTGCCGGGAGCCTGTTTCTCCTTCTCCTCCCCGCTCGCTCATGCTCTCTTGTATCTCTCTCTCAAATAAATAAATAAAATCTTTAAAAAATAAGACAAGGACTAAGAAGGGAAAGAAGACACCATTTGGAGAAATGGGCAAAAGACATACTTGAGTACTTCTCATTCTCACTGAAGAGAATATCTTAATGATTCACAGGCCAGAAAAATGATACTGTTATATAATCATCAGAAGTTATTGTATCAATTTTTCTGAGACTATTGAATTTTGAATCAAGGGACTATTTGTACAATGTGTATTTACACAATACACTAGATAAATGTAGGGATAATTTAATATATTGAAAGACACACATATCTATGACCGTGCTGTTTCATACTAATGCTTAGAAGAAAATAAATATTGTATTTATCATAATAAAATACTAATGTATGAATTATGATAAATGGAATATTTATATTCCATAAATATAATACACTATATCCTATGCAATTATGTACAATAAATTATTATAAATATGATTTGTGGAAGAAACATATAAGACTGGGGCTCTTGGGTGGCTCATTTGGTTAAGCATCTGACTTTTGTTTTTGGCTCAGGTCATGAGCTCAGGGTAGTGAGATCCAGCCCCGAGCTGGGTCTGTGCTCAGCAGAGTCTGCTTGAGATTCTTTGCCTCTCCCTCTCCATCTGCCCCTCCCCACATGCTCTCTTTCTCTCAAATAAATAAATATTTTTTAAAAAGACATAGAAAAGACTTTTCATAAAATAACTATTCAGAATAGCCATATACTGAAAAGGAACTAAATTTCTGAGAATAGATTTTAGAAGGTCATATTCATATAAGACAGCAGTGAAAATTCACAAACTATAGACAAATGCGATGATATAGATGGATTACAAATATCATGTGAGACTGAAAGGAGACACACATAAAAATGCATATTGCATGATTCCACTGATGTAGTGTCTGAAAATAAGCAAAGATATTTCACATTATTAAAATGGGCAGGCCTGATAGAGGCTCTAAATTTCTATTTCATTCTCTGATTTGTAGTTACATGGTTCTAACCACTTTGTGATCAAGTTGCACAATCATGTTTAGTTTCCTTGATGTGTGGTAAAATTAAATAGTAAAGTTATTTCAGGCAAAAAAGCATCTATGGAAGCACAGTTTTCAATGAAAATCAAGACCTGGAAAATATCAAATGTACATTAAAGGTATAAAAATATAAATAAAATATCATAGAGTCAAACTATGGAATAGTAACAGACTTAAAATGTACAAAAATATGGTTAAATTCTACCAATATAATATTAACTGGTAAGCTTTTTTAAAAAAGATTTTATTTGTCAGAGAGAGAGAGAGAGAGAGAGAGAAGAGTGAGAGGTCACAAGGTGGAACGGACCCTGGGATCATGACCCGAGCCAAAGGCATATGCAACTGACTGGGCCACCCAGGCATCCCTCAACTGATAAGCTTTTAATAAAATGCTGGAAACATTTGAAATCTTACCATGTTCGCTTCATCTATGGAGAGCAGATTAGAGTTCTTAGAAGCACAGAACATCAAACTCTCATTCCATGGTTTTATTTCAGTGCTAATGTAATAGCAATTGTTGAAACATGTAATCCACTCTTTTGGACAATGACCACAGGGATCAGCTAAAGAAAGATTATGAGATATTATCCAAATAGCTTTGAATATTAAAACACACAAATTTACAACTTGCAAATGTACACACATGTGTATATAACATATCCATGTACCCTCACAAGCTGGCAAAAATAAAACACAAGCACACTCCCAGAAGAGTGAGGCTTTCCTCCCCTAATTTATGTGTCCATATAAAGCAAAAACACAAAAATGTCAATATCTACATGTCCTTTGAGTCACTGAACAAAACCACTTATTGGGCATTGTAAAATGATTTCTCTCTTATGTTTTAGCAGGAGGATATTTGAGGCAATTGGTAACAATGGGTATGGTGATTTTAAATGAGGATTTCTTCATATTGTTGCATAAGAAGGAATACTCTCTTATAATCATTAATTATGAACATCTATTATCTGTATTTTATAACTTATGTCTCCCTTGAAACTCTATTGATTTTGTACAGCCTAGATAGAGACAAAATATAAACTGTACTAATATCAGAACTATGAAAATCAATACATATCTTTTTGGATTCTTGTAACTGGGTGTGCATTGTTTTGCTCTGGTGTTCCACTACCTAAAAATATAAATTAAGGAAAGTACAAGGAAAAATTAAGGAAATTACAAGAAAAAAATCCTTGTAATCATTTTAGTTTTTCTGCTTGAAACTTGGTGTATTTTCTAAGAGTAGAATACTCTGGGATAAAATTGATTTACCAAGATCAATTAATAATATCATGAAGATTAGAGCTTAAAAGCATAAACAACCAAACTTCGACATCTCTTACAGTATTTCATTTAACTAGTGTCAAAAATTAACTTGTGTTTCTCAATTATGTATATATGCATATTTTCTACAATCATTGTTATTTATACTTTTGAGAAATTCAGAATAAGCATTCCACATTTAGTCTAAATGCATACATGAAAAGGAAAGTTTCATTCCATGATACTTGAAATGTTTAGAGGCACTGATGATCATTAAATTAAAAAGATCTCTCACAATCATTCAAAGATTTACTCACAGGGAATAGAACCTATTCTTGCTACAGTGTATATCAAGACTAGGCATGTGATTCCCCAAATCCCAGCAATGAGCTTCTCTAGAGATGATGGCAAATCTGCAGGGAGAGAAATGAAACACCGAGAAAGTGGGATGGATAGAGACCAAAGTTTAGACAGTTTACATACAAGAGAACCAAAGATGCACAGGGAATCATAGGTATAAACATGGACCACAAAACCATATCTACCATTGTAATTTTTCTGGCCATATACCATTTAATTTTCAGTAAACACAATGCTCCATGAGTTGTTGGTCAATGACTATGAATTACAACAATGCCTGAGTAAAGTTAGTCCTCAGATTTCAATAAAAATACCCTATTCCAATTTTAAGCTCTGCCCTCACAAATGAAAAATATGTGAGATTATTCCCTACTCTTTCTCCATACCTGTGCACCCCAAGTTCACATCATAGAACAGTTGTACTGTGTGCCTTACTGTGTGCTTTATTTTTGCAGTGGTATTTCTTGTCATTCCCTTGAAGATCCTCAGAAGCATTTGAAAATTTAATTCTGCAGAGTTTATTTCCTGCTTAGTTACTGAATTAGAGCTTACCTTTCAATTGCTGTCTTGAGTTCTTAACCAGATTTGGTTCTGAGAGGTTTTCTCTTTGGTTATTCATCTCAGCAGCAGAATAAACTCAGGGACTGTGCTCTATGAAACCTGGACTTAGGTAGTTGATAAATGGTGTAGGTAATGACAAGAGCGCTACTAGAGTCACACTGGGTGGAGTGTGAGATAAGTGGTAGCACTCCTTTGCAGTTGAATGATGTAAAAGTCTGGTTCTAATTTCCTCAGAGCTTTAAATAAGTGTTTCACCATAGAATAAGTGATTTTTAAGGTTATATTCTATGTTTGATGCAATATTATAGGTTGTAGCCATGAAAAGCAAAAAATTAGTGAGGAATAAAGAAACTCATAAAGAATGATGCCCTTATTAACTTAAATTCAGATTCCGTAGACACACTGTTAGAATAGCTGGGTTAAAACTAAAATGCTGTTATTAGGAAATAATGAGACTAATTTTTTATGACAATTTTAAAAATCCATGAATGGTTAAGGATTGAGTTTTCTAAAGTTGGGGGAAAAGTAGTGTTAGCATATACAGGAAACTCCTGCAGTAAATTACTTTTATTTGATGACTTATATTTACTTGATAAAAGGGTATGAGGTCTTATTAAATGACCTTTTATTTTGAATGATTGTAGAATTCTGGAAATCATTAAGTTTTAAAGAAATACTGCATATGGTAAACAATGTTACATGACACACTAAACTTATCAAAAACCGAAGCAATACTGAAAACAAACAAACAAAAAATAATAGAAAATATTTCTAAAAATCCTTATTTGACACCAGAAAAGGGTAATTGATAATGGCCAACATATGAAACTGTAAAATGATAAATAAAAGTAGAGATCATTTGTGGAAGAATAGTGTTGGTATGAACTCAGAAACAACTTATGGCTGTCAAAGGCAGTGAAGGTAGTTTTATTGTGTAAGCAATTATAATAAGTCAAATTAATGTAATTTAATAATTCACATAATTAGCTCTGCAGTCAGTGACCTCTAGAATCACTTCTGGCTCTCAAAGTTACAATGTCTGACCTTTTAAAAGTTACTTCAAGTCTAGCTATCTAGTTTATTAACATATAATTGGGATAAAATATGTAAGCTATAATGCATGTAAAACAAGATTCAATCAGGCTTTTATAAACTATCAATAATATGTTAGTTATTTTATTTTTATTTTTAACACAATTGCCATATTATTGTTTCTGATTCATATCAGACCCTGTAACATGATTCATTGGGGTGTCTTCATCAGTGTGGTAAAACCCTTTGCAAAGTTTTGTTCAATTTTTTTAGAAATCTTATCATTGTTTATAGGTAAGCTTAAATTAGCATATTATGGAAATTACCTCATCCTGATATTATGAAAAATTAATCTGGTTTTATTTGAGAAAGTATATGAAGAATTACATTTGACCTTCATGACTGCATGATTTTATTTCAAGAATCTATATTTAAAGCCTGGGCTAAATATCAAGTAATATATGAAATTATATATATGTTGATGACAAATCCAAATTAACTGTTCCTTGTCATGCATGATGTTTATGAGACTTCACTTGATATTATATTGATTTATAAACCCTTAGCATATGTGTGTGCATACACTTGAGTACTTCTCCACAGGCAAGAATTTGAATATTTTAAGAAGTTCTCCAACACATTTCATATTTATTCCTTTGTTACCCTGAATTGTTGGAATAGAGATAACCAGTGTTCTCAGTGCTTTCATTGTGTATTAGTTGTGCCTTAGGTGCATCCCATTCAGCATTTGTAATCTCCCACTAAATAATTTGGTTAGGAGAGAGACAGCAGAATACTGACACATACCTTCTGTTGGCCAGAGAGTCGGGCATCTTCCAGTGGGAGACCAGGTTTCTCTTGTAAACGGTATCTGTGGTCTTCACAGACTGCCGGTCCTGTGAGAGAGCTGAGTGAGGCAATAGTGGAAAAGGTAAATTCTCATCAATGTGTCACTTAAAATTTGAACAGGAAATCCTTACACTTGGGCTATTTTGAAGACACTTTATCTCATCGCATACCTCCAGAATGTCCGAGACTTTCATCTTGTAGTGTGTCGTTTAATTGACATGTGCCTCTGAGAAATTTTTATGTCTAAAAGATATTGGGGTCAGAGACTTGACCACCCATGTTGTTAACTTGCTTTTATCTCAGTCACAAATGCTGAGAACTGAAAATTCAGGACTTTTAAGAGTATCTTAGATGGGTCAATCTATTTTTACACAGGTTGCTAAATCTTGGCATTACATACTTCTTTCTCTTATACTCTCCTTATGTCATTTCTGTTATAATGGGAAAAATCTGAAACCATCATCCCATTAACAATAGGCATTTAATGATATTTGTCTCCAACTATTTTGAAGAATTACTAAATTTTCAACTTTATGGTAACTGTTGTTCCTATCATCAATTCTTAAACTGTTCTCAATTTCTCTGCCCTAGTTCTTAAGATTCCTACATTCAAATTTATTATTTGTAAATAAGTTATTTAAATTTCACATGATAAAAATAAATGTCTCTGGGAAGGTTAAAACATTAGACAATATTGAACTATATCACCATGGCAGAGGTTACAATATTAGTAACTACTCATGACATTATCCATTGATTCATCCTCCAATCATAGCCAGTTGTCTCTTACTTAAAAAGGATATTTGTCATAAATGACAAAAACCCAATTCTAAGTATGTAGTGGGAAAACAAAGGTGATTTTTAAGCATTGTTCTTAACTAAAAAATAGGACAGCAGAAAATGTGGACTTTTTTTTAAAAGTTAAGTTAATGACCTATGAATACCAAAGGAAATAAGGGGCACCTGGATGGCTCAGTTGGTTAAGCATCTGCCTTTGGGTCAGGTCATGATCTCAGGGTCCTGGGATTGAGCCCCATGTTGAGCTTCCTGCTCAGCGAGGAGCCTGCTTTTCCCTCTGCCCTGTCCCCTACTTGTGCTTTCTCTCTTGCTCCCTCTTTCTCAAATAAATAAAATCTTTTTTAAAAAAAGAAATAAAACTTCATATTATCTAGTTTGCATCAAATGCAATTCTTTTCATCATTCCTCCTCTTGTATCAAGAATTGGGTTAATGTGTACTTATCATTCCTAAAGAACTTAAAAACAGAAGTATAATATCCAGCAATCCCACTTCTGGGGATAGCATATCCCCTTTTATTGCCTTTGCTTATTGCACTTAGTAGATATTATATATCTTACACATTGAAGGTTTGTGGCAATGCTGTGTGGAGCAAATGTATCACCACCATTTTTCCAACAGCATTTACTCACTTCATGTGTCTGTGTCACATTTTGGTAATTCTCACATATTTGTAACTTTCCCATTATTACTACATTTGTTATTGTGATCTGTGACCCGTGATTACAACTTGTTCAAAACTCAGGTGATGGTTAGTATTTTTCAGCAATACAATATTTTTTAGGTAAACCATGTACTTTATTTTCTTAGACATAATGCTCCTGCACACTAATAGGCTACATTATAGTGTAAACATAACTTTCATATGCACTGGGAAACCAAAAATTGGTATGACTGGGTTATTTGACATTCACTTTATTGCACTGGACTGGAACAAAACTCACAATATCTCCAAGGTATGCAGTATATATCCAAAGGAAAAGACACCATTATCTGAAATAAATATCTCTATGCCTTTGATTGAAGCATTATTCATAATAGGTACAGTAGAGAATCACCCTAAGTGTCTACACAGAAGGATAGATATAGACAATGTGGCATACGTACAATAGATACTATTCAGACATGAAAAAAAAAAGAAATCTTGTCATTTGTTTGGTTTTTAAATTTTTATTTATTTTTTTCCGTTTCAGGTGTAGAATTTAAGGAATAATCACTTACATAAAACACCTAGTGATCATCACAACAAGTGGCCTCCTTAATACCCATCACCTATTAAACCCTTCCCCAGTCCCTCTCCCCTCCAATAACCCTCAGATGGTTTGCCTCTGTTTCCCCCCTCCGTGTGCAATTGATTTCTTTCTTAAATCCCACATATAAGTGAAATCATATGGTATTTGTCTTTCTCTTACTGACCTATTTCGCTTAGCATAATACTCTCTAGCTCCCTCCAAGTCCTTGCAAAATCAACATTTCACTCTTTTGATGGCTGAGTAATATTCCATGGTAGATATGTAACCCCTCTTCTTTATGCATTCTTCAGTCAATGGACATTTGGGCTCTTTGCATAATTTTCTTATTGTGGATAATGCTGCTGTAAACATTGAGTACATGTATCCCTTCAAATCTGTATTTTTGTATCCTTTGGCCACATACTTAGTAGTGCAATTGCTGGATTATAGTGTGGTTCTATTTTTAACATTTTGAGGAACCTCCATACTGTATTTCAGAGCGGCACCAGTTTGCATTCCCACCAACAGTGTGGGACGGTTCCCCTTCTCTGCTTCCTCACCAGCACCTGTTGTTTCCTGTGTTGTTGATTTTACTGTTCTGACAGGTGTGAGGTGATGTCTCAGTATACTTTTGATTTGTATTTCCCTGATGATGAGTGATGTTGAGCATGCTTTCATGTGTCTGTTAGCCATCCAGAAATCATCTTTGGAAAAACATCTCTTCATGTCTTCTACCCATTTTTTAAATGGATTATTTGTTTTCTGAGTGTTGAGTTTTACAACTTCTTTATATATTTTGGATGCTATTGCTTTAACAGAGATGTCATTTGCAAATATCTTCTCCCATTTAATAGGTTGTGTTTTAGTTTTATTGATTGCTTCCTTAGCTGTGCAAAAGCTTTTTATCTTGATGAAGTCCCAATAGTTTAGTTTTGCTTCTGTCTCCTTTGCCTCAGTAGTCATATCTAGTAAGAAGTCCCTCCGTCTGATGTCAAAGAAGTTACTCTCTGTATCTTGTCTGTATCCTCCTCTAGGATTTTGATGGTTTCAAGTCTCACATTTAGATCTTTCATTCATTTTGAATTTATTTCTGTGTATGGTATAGGAAAGTGATCCAGTTTCATTCTTTGCATGTGGCTTCCCAGTTTTCCCAACACCCTTTGTTGAAAAGACTCTTTTTTCCATTGGATATTCTTTCTTGCCTTGTTGAAGATTAGTGGAACATATAGTTGTGGGTCTATGTCTGTGTTTTCTGTTCTGTTTTATTGATTTATGTGTCTGTTTTTGTCCCAGTACCATCCTGTCTTTTGACTACAGCTTTTTAATACAACTTGAAGTAAGGAATTGGGATCTCTCCAGCTTTTCTTTTCCTTTTAAGATTGTTTGGCTATTGGATGTCTTTTGGGATCCAGACAAATTTTAGGATTGTTTGTTCTAACTGTGAAAAATGCTGTTGGTATTTTGATAGGGATTGCATTAAGTATGTAGATTTCTTTGGGTACTATAGACATTTTAATGAAGTTTGTTCTTCCAATCCGTAAGCATGGAATATTTTTCCATTTCTTTGTGTCTTCCTCAATTTCTTTCATTAGTGTTTTATAGTTTTCTGAGTACAGATCTTTCACCTCTTTGGTTAGTTTTATTCCTTGGTAACTCATGATTTTGGTGCAGTTAAAGTGGGATTGATTCCTTGATTTCTCTTTCTGCTGCTTCATTACTAGAGTATAGAAGTGCAACAGATTACTGCATATTGATTTTATACTCTGTGACTTCACTGAATTCCTGTATCCGTTCTAGCAATTCTTTTTTTTTTTTTTAAGATTTTATTTATTTATTTGACAGAGAGAGACAACGAGAGAGGGAACACAAGCAGAGGGAGAGGGAGAGGGAGAAGCAGGCTTCCTGCTAAGCAGGAAGCCTGATGCGGGGCTCAATTCCAGGACCCTGGGATCATGACCTGAGCCGAAGGCAGACGCTTAACGACTGAGCCACCCAGGCGCCCCTGTTCTAGCAATTCTTTTGGTGCCGTCTTTTGGGTTTTCTCTATAGAGTATCATGTCATCTGCAAATAGTGAAAGTTTGACTTCTTCCCTAATGATTTGGATGCCTTTTATGTCTTTATGTTGTCTGACTGATGAGGCTAGGACCACCAGTACTATGTCAAATAGCAATGGTATAGTGGACATCTCTATCTGTTACTGACTATAGAGGAAAAGTTCTCAGGTTTTCCCCACTGAGGATAATATTAGCTGTGCATGGTACGTGGGTGGTCTTTATTACTTTGAAGTATGTTCCCTTTATCTCTGCATTATTGAGGGTTTTTAATCATGAATGGATGTTGTGCATTGTCAAATGCTTTTTCTGCATCTACTGAAATGATCAAATGGTTCTTAACCTTTTTTTTTAAATAAATGTGGTGTATGACATTGTTTGCTTTGTGAATATTGAACCACCCTTGCAACCAAAAATTAAATACCACTTGATTCTTTCAATTATTGTTGGAATTGATTTGCTAGCATTTTGTTGAGAATATCTGCATCCATGTTCATCCTGAATATTGGCCTATAGTCCTCTTTTATAGTAGAGTCTCTGGCTGGTTCTGTTAGTAGGGTAATGCTGGCCTAATAAATTGAATTTGGAAGTTTTTCTCACATCTCTATTTTTTTTTTTAATTTTTTGAGAAGAATGGGTATTAACTCTTCTTGAAATGTTTGGCAGAACTCCCCTTGGAAGCCATCTGGCACTGGAGTTTTGTTAGATTTTTGATGACTAATTCAATTTCTTTGCTGGTTATCCATGTGCTCAAGTTTTCCATTTCTTCCTGTTTCAGTTTTGGGAGTTCATGTTTCTAGAATTTATCCATTTCTTTCAGGTTATTCCATTTGTTGGTCTACTGTTTTTAAAAAACATTCTCTTATAATTGTATTTCTATTGTGTTTGTAGAAAAAAAATCTTGCTGATTTTATGGAAAAAGCATGGATACACCTATAGTACAAAAAGAGAGATATAGGATATTTTTGGTTTTGAATTTTCATGGTGATAGTGTGTTTGTAAAGACTACTTGGTGGGTTATTTGGGGGAGATAGTGAAGAAAAGATTGACCAGTGCTATATTACAAGGTAATATGCATGAATTGAAGGACTCAGATCACTCAAGTTTTTGTTAAGTAAGGCTGTCCCTTCTTTATCAACAACAGATGAGTAGCATGCTCTGACTATATTTTACCAGTCTCAATTTAGCAGCTAAAATGAAATACAAAAATTAAGAACAAAAACAGAAAGACACAAAATAATTCAGGCAAGAGATGTGGCAGCTTGGACTAAGGTTAAGAGTGGCAATGGTCATAAGAGATTGGACTCTGGAATACTTTGTAGTCAGTGTTAACAGGACTCTAATGTGAGAATGTGGACTGAGAAAGGAGAGGAGTCTTGAATGAAGCATGTGCTTTACCCTGAGTATCTGAAAACAAATTGAATCTGTTTCCATTCAATGAGCTGGAAAAGATTATACATGAAGTAGGTGTGATCAGAAGTCTGTATTTGGATTGGACATGCAAAGTGTGAATTATCCATTAACCACACCGGTGGAGCAGTTGAGTAAGGACTCAGATATCAATGTCCTGAGGTGAATGGTGAGATTTGGGCCAGAAAGTATAAAACTGGGCTTTTCAGCTTACATGTGGTGCTTAAAACTAAGTAACTGAGAATATCACCCAGGAACCTCAAGTGGATATAAATAAGAGGAAGTTCTAGGATGTAAAGAAGTAGAGGAGACGAGGTGAAATCAGCAAACAAGACAGAAAGCATAGTGATGAGATAGGAATCAAACCCTAGAAAAGGTATTGCCGTGGGTACCAAGTGAAAAAAGTGTTTCCAGGAGGAATAAATGATCCACTCTGTTGAATGCTGCTGCTAATCCAGTTAGATGAGAGTTTATTATTGGGTGTACAAAATAGGGAATGGTTCCAGTGAGCTGTTGGGGCAACAATCCTATTTGTCATAGCTTTAAAAGAAAATGGAAAGATAGGAATTAGAAATAGTTTTACCATGATGCAGCCAGGTGTTCATTAAAGTTTTTTTTTTTTTTTTTTTTTTTTTTTCCCAATAGCGATGAACTGTGTTTCTAGAATGGGAGGATCAAGTGCACTACCAATCCTGACTACAATCACATATGCTCTCTTCCAGTATGGCTTATCTGCATTTTCCCTATCATTCTGATCCACTCTGCAAATGTTATCCTTCATGCCTAAGTAGCTTTTACAGTTTCTCCCTCCTTTTCTCTTCTTTTCAAGTGTTCTTTCAATTCACTTACTTTCTCCCTTATCCTTTCTAATCTGTTCTTTAATCGTTCCTTTGATTATTTATTTAAATGTTTTTGTTTTCATTTCTAGAGTTCCTCTTTTTGACTTTTTCAAATTTCTCTGGGTTTTTCCCATCACCCAACCCCCAGACACTAACTTCTTATTTGGTGGTCACTCTGTATCCCTTATACTTTTATTCACTCTGTTTGTACTTTATAATCAATATTGAAGAATTCTGCCATTTTTTTTCTCTTTTTCTTTTCTTCTTCTTCTTTTTTGCATGATTTTCAATTTTTTAAAAGATTTTATTTAGTATTTGACAGAGAGAGACAAGCGAGAGAGGGAACACAAGTAAAGGGAGTGAGAGAGGGAGAAGCAGGCTTCCCACGGAGCAGGGAGCCCGATGCAGGGCTCGATCCCAGGACCCTGGGATCATGACCTGAGCCGAAGGCAGATGCTTAATGACTGAGCCACCCAGGCGCCCCATGATTTTCAATTTTGATCATAGCTTCAAAATCCTATATGGCCTGGGTGGAGAATAACCGCAGAAGTTTTTCTTCTGCAATAATGATCGCTGAAATCTGGGAAATAATTTTGCATATGATAAACTGTACATTGGGATTTTTTTTTTTTTTACTATGAGGAAGGTAATGGCAATGACTGTGGCATGAAAGACTAGAGCTTTATTTTTATGTGCTAATTATATTTGGAGATTTATAAATAAGAAACATAAGATTTTTTAACCCATTTTTTTAGTCTGGAAAATACTATATCCATTTTAAGGGGAGGCAGTCTAAATTGAATCTGCCAAAGGAATACTAATACTAATACCCCATTGTTTATAGCAGCAATGTCCACACTAGCCAAACTATGGAAAGAGCCCAGATGTCCATTGACAGATGAATGGATAAAGAAGACATGGTATTTATATACAACGGAATACTACTCAGCCATCAAAAAATGAAATCTTGCCATTTGCAACAACATGGATGGAACTAGAGGGTGTTATGCTAAGCAAAATAAGTCATTCAGAGAAAGAGAGATACCATATGATTTCACTCATATATGGAATTTAAGAAACAAAAGAGATGAACATAGGGGAAGGAAGGAAAAATAAAATAAGATGAAAATTGAGATGGAGGCAAACCATAAGAGACTCTTAGCTCTAGGAAACAAACTGAGGGTTGCTGGAGGGGAGGTGGGTGGGAGGAAGGGATAATTGGTGGATGAGTATTAAGAAGGGAACTTGATGTAATGAGCACTGGGTATTATATGCAACTGATGAACCACTATGTTTTATCCCTGAATATTAAAAAAATAATAATAATAAAAGGAAAGAAAGAAATAGTTTCAGAGAAGTCAGGGATATAGTGATCAATATGGTAGTTTTCTCCATATATAACTTTCTGAGAATACCCATTAGGTGTTGAACATAACAGCCTTGTTATTCTAGAGCTCAGTCTTAAACATTACTTATTTCAGTACTAAATCCAGAGGAAGATGGTGCCCTTTTATAATTTACTGTTGTTGCAGCAGAGCAGAAAGCGTATTCTTTGCAGGAACTCAGTTCCCAAGAAAATGCAAAAAGGACAATGTTGTGTCAGTCCAGTCTCATGTACCAAATTAATTAATCTGAAAATTTTATTTTCTGGTAATTAATGAGTGTAAAGTTACAGATAAAATAAGAGTTTAGAATTTAAAATGTGTTGCTCTGCCCTTAATTACAACCATTGGTTCTTTGTGGTTCCTCCTAAGGCAATATGTAAATATCTAGCTTTTGTCCCCTCAAATGTTCTGGACTGGGTAAGAATAATAATGGAATCTGAGAGGGGATCAAAAATAATTTTTACAAGAGAGAGCAATGTGATATGAAAAGTTATGACATGTATAATTAAGAACTTACAAGGAGAGGGAAACAATTAGCAGAAGGTTATTTGAAGAAATAATGGCTGAAGCTATTTCAAATTTGTTGAAAAACACCAAGTTAAATTCAGGAAGCCCAGCAAAACCCAAATAAAAAAATAAAACTAAATCACATGTGAGCACATTGCAGTCATACTTCTGAAAGAGATAGAAAATATTGAAAGCAATGAGAGAATAACAACACTTTATATGCCTAGAAGTTCATTAGAAATAATAAAATGTAGGAGATAATACAATATTCATCTCAAGTAAAAAACCCTGCCAACCCAGAATTCAATATCATTAATAGTCTTCCACAACAAAAGTAAATTAAGACATTTTCAAACAACTACTCAGAACATCCATCACCAGCAAGCCTGCAGTGAAAGAAGTGCTTTTGGTGGATCCTCCACTAATGCTCACTCTACCAAAGATTTCCCATGGCTTCTTATGAGTACATGTAAAACATAAGGCACCTTTTTAAGAAGCATGTAGATATGTAAAAATACTTTGGGAGGAAATTGCGAGGTGTGCCACATCAGAATGTTAATATTAAAAAATTTCTTTCTTACTCTTCTCCATTCTCCATGGTAAGAAATACATATGTGTGGATGGGATACTCAACACTGGAAGGAAAAGGACATTCCAGTGTCTTCTTCCCCTAGGCCCCAGTAGGTTCCCCAAATCTAGGAATCAAACAGACTATCTTGTCAAACCTTGACAACCCCTTTAAAAATGTCTTCAAATCCAAAAGAGACAACCATTTATATGTCAAAAGTAACACATTGGATGAGGAGACTGGGATTCTTGACCAATAAGAGAAAGAACAGTAATTGCAACTTGATTTCAAAAATGTCAATGCATGTCCAGAAAGACTTACTCTTGTTTAGTGTCCATACATGACATGTATTGAATTTTTAAAACCCTGTTTTAAAATGTAAATATCTTTTTGCACAACAAGGGAAACAGTCCACAAAAACAAAAGACGACTGATAGAATGGGAGAAGATATTTGTAAATGTCTTATCAGATAAAGGGCTAGTTTCCAAAATCTATAAAGAACTTATCAAACTCAAAACCCTAAGAACAAATAATCCAGTCAATAAATGGGCAGAGGACATGAACAGACATTTCACCAAAATGGATATGCAAATGGCCAACAGACACATGAAAAAATACTCAACATCACTCGGCATCAGGGAAATCCAAATCAAAACCTCAATGAGATACCACCTCACCCCAGTCAGAATAGCTAAAATTAACAAGTCAGTAAAGGATAAATGTTGGTGAGGATGTGAAGTAAGAGGAACACTCTTACACTGTTGGTGGAAATGCAAGCTGGTGCAGCCACTCTGAAAAACAGTATGGAGGTTCCTCAAGAAGTTGAAAATAGAGTTACCCTATGACCCATCAATTGCACTACTGGGTATTTACCCAAATATACAAATGCAGTGATCCAAAAGGGCACCTGTACTCCAATGTTTAGATCAGCAATTTCCACAATAGTTAAAGTATGGAAAGAGCCCAGATTCGTAGATGAATGGATAAAGAAAATGTGGTATTTGTATACAATGGAATAGTACTCAGCCATCAAAAAAAATGAAATCTTGCCATTTGCAACAACATGGATGGAATTAGAGGGCATTATGCTAAGCAAAATAAGTCAATCAGAGAAAGACAATTATCATATGGTCTCACTCATATGTGGAATTTAAGAAACAAAACAGAAGATCAGAGGGGAAGGGGGGGAATAAAACAAGATAAAATCAGAGAGGGAGACAAATTAGGATACTCCTAAGCATAGGAAACAAACTGAGTGAGGGTGGGGAGATGGGGCAACTGGGTGATGTACATTAAGGAGGGCATGTGATATAAGGGCACTGGGTATTACATAAGACTGATGAATCACTGAACTCTACCTCTGAAACTAATAATACACAATACGTTAATTGAATTTAAATAATTAAAAAAAAAGAAAAAAGAAAACTAATGACATAAAAAAAGAATGACAGAGGAACCCAAAAGAAATTAATAAAAGCAGCTAAATATTGAAAAAATTTTAAAAATGAAATGCTAATATCTTTGATGTATATGATAAGTGGTTAAATCAGATGATATTTCTGATGCCCAGTAAAACTAATATATTGTAACAATAGAGATTGGATGGGTGAAAGAAAGAAGACAGTTTTAGAGCTCCAGTTTTCTTGGAAATCAGTCTTTATTGAATAAATTTGAAAAAAATATGAAGATATCACATATAGCAAGAACATCATGTGGTTAGGCTGTATTTTAAGGATCTTCAGGCATTATATTTTTGATTCCTTAGATCAGCCTTATGAGGTGGCTATAGTTATGGTCATCACGTCACAGGTGATGAAAACGAAGCATCAAGTTCTTAAGTCAAAATGTCTAATCTAGTGAATACTTGTCTGCCAAGAGGTACCGTTCAAATAATCTTCAAGTAACTCTGTGAGTAAGATAATATATCTATCATATTTTCCAGGGCAGGAAACTGACCCAAAGCAGTCATGTAACTGACTCACAAGCCTAGAGTCTGCATTTAGAAATTACATTGAAGAGGCCTGATTTCACTGCTGATGTCCTTAAACTTTACCCTGTACTACTTATTCCCATTTGTAAATTGATCAAGGATCCTGGTGCAAGCATCTATATGATGCATGCCAAGCCTCGATCAACTAAAATCCAGCCAAAGCACAAACTGGTTAATGAGAAATAAATGCTTATTTTTCAATGTGAATACAATCTTGGGTTATTTGTAGCACAACTTTAGCAATTAGTTACAGCTACCATTTACATATTATATGAGTTTGATTTTGAATATTCATATAATTTCTCTCCCAGAGTGTAAGGAATCAGTACAGAGAGTATAAAGAATACGTGTAGGGGTGCCTGGGTGGCTCAATTGGTTAAGCTTCTGCTTCAGCTCAGGGCATGATCCCAGAGTCCTGGGATCCAGCCCTGCATCCAGCTCTCTGCTCAGCTGAGAGCTTTCTTCTCCCTTTCCCTCTGCTTGTGCTCTCTCTCTCTCTGCCATAAAAATAAATTAAAAATCTTAAGAAAAAAAAGGATATGTGTAAAAAAGAATATGTCTATATCAAAGAGATAAATGTATATGAAATATGAATTTATTTTGCAAGTAATAATTAAATTCAATCTCTCTCCCTCTTGTAATTGAACTAGGGTAGAAATATCTGAATCAATATCAAATTACTAAATTTGTCATGAGTTCTGGCAATAACTAGCTGTTTGACTCACACAATATCTTTATACTTTTATTCTTGTTTTTTTCATTATTTAGCATTTTATTTTTTGCATCAAAGTATTTTCTAGACTGGGTAAGGGTGACAGAAGTGGGGACTTGGGGAATTTAATAAAACAAGATGTCTTCTAAAATATCTGAAATCCAGGTAAGGAAAACAACACACAAGAAAAAGTAGTGAAGGACACTGGTTATTAATGATTGAGAAAAACAATCTCTACCATTATACGAACCTAATTTTGATAGTGCTATAAGAAAAGTGATTCAGAAGATAGCTGTTTATTCCATTCTCTGAGGATGTGGGACAGATGTGAATAACTCTTATACAGCAACTCTGTGGTTGTTGCATGATAACCCTAAGTGCTTGTTAACAATTGAGTACTCTCAGCTCTAAATCTACTCATCCCTCTGTGCCCTGTTCTCAGATAAGGGAGCTAGATCCTATAAACTTCTCTTCCTTGTCAGCTCACATGAGGTTGAGTTTTGTTGGTAAAAGGCAACGGAGAAACACTGCAACAAAAAAAGCTCTTTTTCCTGGTTTCATGGTGTTTTCAGGCTGTTTGGCGGCTCTGGCTTGGTTGCCACCTGCATGCATCCAGGAAGTCCTGTGTATTCAGCCTCTAGCAAGTTTTTGTTGCCAGTAGCAGTCAAAGTTTCCTGCCCTTGTTCTATGCCTCCCAACAGTCTGGCAGAGGTTCCTCCTGCTTGCCAGTCACAGCCTGAGATCCAACCTCACCAAGTTCATGTGTAGATGATGGAATTGCTCTGTCCCAGGCCAATCCCATAAGCATGTCTGCCATGAAGCTGTATGTAGCCACATTGTCTTCAATGACATCTAAATCCCATCTTCAGAGAGTAGACGTGGCTGCCCAGTGATCCCTCCTTTGTGTACTCTCCTTCAACCCTAAGAAACTCTTCATGATTTTTAATTTTAGTAGCATTTCCTCTTAGTAGGCTTTCCCTTACAAATAGATAATAATTGTTTACATGAATCTTCCCCTAGTTTCTGTCTTCTGACCGGTTTTCATTCTGATTGATAACCACACCACCCTGGGTTGTTCAACTCTTATTTGCAGCCCTTTAAGGGCTAGGACAAATCAATTCATTTGGAAAGATGAGTGGATTGATTACCTTATTGAAGACTTTACAATGACAGTGCTTGATATTATGATGTGCAATTTATCGATAATTTAAATAGCAAATACTAAAGAAATGCATAATATGTACCTGGGCATATATATTTTACATATAAATAAAGATTGAAAAAAAAGTTCTACAACACCAAAGGTGAAACCTCGGGTACAATTTGGACTTGGCATGATTCTGATGCATCACTGTGGATTCATCCTTGGTAACAAATGAAGCATTCTAGTGAGTGATGCTGATAACGGGAGAGGCCATGCACGTGTGCATACAGGGATAATATAGGACAGCTCTGTACCTTCCTCTTAATTTAGCTGTGAATCTAAAATTGCTCTAAAAATTGTATTTGAAAAGATTCTGAGAAAATAATTGTATGGCTTTTGAAGAAATGAGATATATGTTCTTTATAGATGGTGAGATAGCTTAGGTAACTAAAATGCCTAGTGCTTACAAACATATATTTTTAGATCTAAGCAGCATTCAAAAGAAGTTTTGTTTGAGTCAAAGTTGAAAAATGGACAATGCTTGTCACTCTCTGAAGAAACTGAGGACCTGAAATACAGAGAATTATATCTCATTACTCTTAAAAATATAAATCACAATATTTTGAAGAACAAACAATTTATTTAGACTAATAGCTGTACATCTAAATCTGAATATTTCCCATATCATTTTTCTATAGAAACACTTTAACACATGTGTTATAGAATTGTTCACATACTGCACTTATTCTTTGTAAGATTAGTCCTCTCAAGGCATAAAATACAAAAGTTGTCAAGAAACTTACACTTTAGGAAAGGAGGTCGAGTCTTTTGGCCACACAAATGAATTAATATTGGTGTTCTGGGAAACTATACTAATCCATGAAGACCGAATGAGGTGGCTGAACAAACACTATGAGAAAACAAAATTTTTTTAGAAGTCAAATAAGAGCTCTTATTTGAATTTGTAGTAACAAACACAGTTAATTCTTTCTTACTTTATAGAATCTTTCAAATTTTAATATAATATTACACACTGGACATGTTATAAAAATATCTTAGGGGAAGTAAGTGAGGAGGACAACCTGAGAAAGGTAACAATTTCAGGGTTTTGATAATTTATCAAAGGTTAATAATATTTTGTGAAATATCTATTTTTTGAAAAAATTCCTAGAGATTCAAGTAAGAAGAAAACATATCTGTAGTCTTCTTGCCCAGCACTGCTCCCATGCCTCTCTATCTGCCCCTCGGAGCTCAAGGATCCAGAAACTTGTGGTTCTATAATTTGAAGAAGCTGCAAAAGCAATGGTGCTGGTGCCACAGGGGAGACTTGATTAGCATCGGGGAAGGGGGTGAAATAGCTTATTGACTTCTCAGTGCAGCGTGATGATTTTGCATGGTAATGAATGAGGAAAACCCATGTGTGTCTGGAGCAGTTGACAGCCCCGCTTGCCTGGATCTGGGAGCCTGGGTGGAGTTGTTTTCCATCAGACTTGGGGCTGTGACCCAAGAGACCCTAGATCTTGAATGGTGTGACTTCCCACGGACCCTGCTCTAGCCTCTGGAGCCATGACTGCAGATGCTGTCTCTCCAGACTCTTGTTGCGGACTTCTCCAGCCTTTGGGAGCTAGTCAGTGAGGCCCCAAATGACCCAGGGCTCAAAGGCAGGTAAGGGAAGTCTCCTGGCCTGGTCTGGCCCAAGGGGACAGGCTACATGGTCATTAGGAATATTTCTCCTGCACTTTTTCTCAGGTATCAATAAAATTGTTTTCATTCCAGAAAAAAAAAGTTGGAGGTAGCAATTTTCCTGTCAAGCACTGTGACCCCCTTAAATATAATAGGAAAAATACTGTTAGTGAAAGTACAACAGAAGAGTTGACATGAGCTCCCTATACACTCTTGGCTGATGGAAAAAAATATATACACATGGAGAAGAGACCAAGATGAACCCAGTAGAAAGTAAAAGCAGAAGGAGACTTGAGAACTGATGTTCAAGTTGTGAGCACTCCTCTCTCACACTCTCACACACACACACACACACACACACACACATCACATGGTAGAGGGTGGAAGCCCTACTGACTTGCAGTTCTGGAACACAGTCTTTTAAAAAAAACTTGCAAGTAACATCTAAGCTACAAAATCACAAGGGCAATCCCTAAGAAAGTAGGCTAAAAGAATAAGAATTTGGAAATACCGAACAAAAATATTAGCAGGCAGATTATAGGGGAGAAGATCCAGCAGTAAAGTGTATGCAACTTATACAAAATATAAATCTAAGAATATGAAATAGAATGCATGTTTACTAAATTATACTATCAAAAGTATCTACCTAAAAGATTTAAAAAAAAAACATGAAAAGAAATGGCAAATATCTTCTACACTAAGGGAATGTATGGGTCAATATAAACTTCTACTGGGATAAGGTATTGTATTTACTAGAAAAAAGTATTTTAAGTACTGTTTATAAATATATGGAAATTAGAAAGAAAACAGTTCAGATAATTAAATTAACATATGATGGCAGCAATATAGTAAATAGGAAATATCAATAGAGAAATAAAACTATATGAATAAACCACAGAGAAATTCTTAGTTTATCATTGTATACCTAAATGAAATTCACTAAATGGGCTCTCCAGAGAATTTGAGATACAGTAGAAAAAATTGATGAAATTGAGGAAAGAATAACAGAATTTATTCATCTCATAAAATAAGAAAGAAAAAAACAGAAAAATTGACAGAGTTCAGAAACCTTCAAAACAGTATCAGGAAAACCAGCATAGTTCTGGGGTGCCTGGGTGGCTCAGTCGTTAAGCGTCTGCCTTTGGCTCAGGTCATGATCCCAGGGTGCTGGGATCGAGCCCCACATCGGGCTCCCTGCTCAACAGGAAGCCTGCTTCTCTCTCTCCCACTCCCCCTGCTTGTGTTCCCTCTCTAGCTGTGTCTCTCTCTGTCAAATAAATAAATAAAATCTTAAAAAAAAAAAAAAAACAGCATAGTTCTAAATACAATTTGAGAAGGAGAAGATAAGCAGGGGGGAGGAAAGCAAAAAAACAATCATAAGTCACAATGAATGAACAACTTCTTAAATATCATTTTAAAATATTTATGGACCACAGAGACTCAGCAAACTAATAATAGAATTAACACATAGAAATCCACAACTCAATACTTAATGAAATGACTGAAGAACACATGCAAACACAGACAAAGAAATACTCCTGAGGGAACAAGGTGGATCATGAGAGACTCAAGTCAGTGTGAAAATTATGGAATGGGTAATATAGCTTCCACCTGGCATTGAGCCCCACATAGGGCTCTCTGCTCAGCGGGGAGTTGCTTGTCCCTCTGCCCCCACTCCCCCTGCTCATGCTCTCTCTCGAGAGAGAGCCCAGAGCTTCTTATTCCTTTGTCTTATCAATGTTATCCCCCTCCAGTTGGAACCAGTGTCCCCCATGGAAACAATAACTTAAAAATATGTCCTGGGATGCCTGTGTGGCTCAGTTGGTTAAGCGTCTGCCTTTGGCTCAGGTCGTGATCCCAAGGTTCTGGGATCGAGCCCTGCATTGGGCTTTCTGCTCAGAGGGGAGCCTGCTTGTCCCTCTGTCCCCACTCCCCCACTCATGCTCTCTCTCTCTAATAAATAAATAAAATCTTAAAAAAGAGGAGAAAAGTGGGACCGCATTAAACTAAAGAGCTTGTGCGCAGCAAAGGAAAGAACAAAATGTTTTGAAGGACAATGTACAGAACAGAAGAAATATTGTAAACTATATATCTGATAGGGGACCAGTATCTAAAATATATAAATAGCTCAACCAATGCAATAAAAACAAAGAAAATAATCCAATTTCAAAAATGGGCACAGGGCTGAGTAACATTTTTCTGAAGACGTAAAAATGGCCAATAGGTATAAGAAAGGTACTCAAAATCGCTAATCATCTGGGAAATGCAAATCAAAGCCACAATAAAATGTCACCTCACACCTGTTAGAATTGTTTTTTCCAAAAACATAAGCAAATATTGGTGAGGATCTGAAGGAAAGGAAATCCTTTGGAGGAAATGTAAATTGGTGCTGCCACAATGGAAAATAGTACAGCTTTTTTTCAAGCAATTACAAATAAAAATACCATTATATTCAGTAATGTCACTCCTACATATATATTTAAATACTGAAATCATTATCTCAAAGGTATACTGCACACCCATGCTCATTGCAACATTATTCACAATGGCCTAATTATTGAAGGAACCTAAGTATCTGCCAACAGATAAGAAGGTGTTTTATACACACACACACACACACACACACACACACACACACACACACACACTGAAATATTATTCAGTCATGAAAAAGGAGATCTTGTCATTTGTGACAAATGGATGGACCTTGAAGGCATTATGTAAGTGACAAAAATCAGACAGGTAGAGACCAATACTGTATGGTCTCACTTACATGTAGAATCTGAAACACTGAACTTGTAAAAACAAAGAGTATAAGGCTATTTACCAAGGACTGTGAGGAACGGGAATTGGGGAGATGTTTAAGAATACAAAGTTACAACTAGTACATAATAAGTTCTGGAAGTTTAATGTACAATATAGCGATTATAATCAGCATTACTGTATTATAAACTTCAAAGTTGCTAAGACTAAATCTTAGCTGTTCTCAATACGCACAAAAGTGATAAATAAGTAACATGAGAAAGATATTATCTAAGATTACCATAGTAATCAATCAGTAATACATAAATGTATCAAATGAACACATTGCATGCCTTAAATTTACACACTGTTATGTCAATTACATCTCAGTAAAAACAAACAAAAGATTTTTGTTATACCCACTTACTACAAGGAAATAGCTTAAGAATACAGCTAAGACACCAAAGAGGAATTAAAATGGAATACTAAAATAATATGTTTAATACAAAAGATGTCAGATAAGGTGGAAGAAGGAAACAAGACAGAAACATAGAATGAATAGCAAAATGGGAGACCTAAATCCAACTATTCCAATAATGACATTCATGTTAATTAAGTAAATATTCCAATCAAAAGATAGAACTTGTCATACTGAATTAAAAAAAATAATAAGATCCATCATTATGCTTTCCATAACACACACATTTTAGATTCAAAGGCACAAAGAGGTGAAAGTAAAAGGATAACAAAAGATCTACCCTACAAACAGTAACCCCATAAGTAAGCACAAATGGCTGTTCTAATATGAGACAAAGTAGCTGTTAAAGCAAGAAATATTATTAGAAATTAAAAGAAACATTGCAACACGTTAAGACTGTCAATATGAGATGAAGATAAAATAATTATAAACATACAGTATTCACCTAACAACAGAACCCTCAAACACATGAAATAGAAACTGACAGATTTGGAAGGATAAATGAACAATTCAATGCATGTAATTGGCGATTTAAAAGCTCTTCCTTAAGCAGTGAGAGAACAGCAGGTCACAAAATCCAGAGGCTTATGGAAGACTGTAAAAGCACTAGCAACCAGCCTGACATACCTGACATACATAGAAATTATTCTTCTAGGTCATAAATAGGGATCAAACATTTAAAGGATGGGAATTTTCAAAGTATATTCTCCAAAGACAAAGGAATAAATTAGAAGCAACAATAGAAAGAAATGTGGGAAATTTCCAAACATGTGGAAAAGTGATAAACTTCTGAAAAATTTACAGTTCAAAAATGAAATCTGTGAAAATACCTTGTACTGGATGATACTAAACTGAGAATATATCAGACTTTTAGGGTGGAACTAAATGGGTGTTATACGCAAACAATGAGTCATGGAACTCTACATCAAAAACTAATGATGTAATGTATGGTGATTAACATAACAATAAAAAATTTTTAAAAACTAATGATGTAATGTATGGTGATGAACATAACATAATAAAATAAAAATAAATAAATAAAGAAATAAAAATAAAGTAGTGTTTAGAGACAGTTCATAGTTTTGTCACTTATACTCAAAAGGAAGAATGTTATAAAATGCATGATCTGAGTATCTTCCCTCTCAAGAAGCTAGCTGTACAGAGAAGAGCCAATTAAAGTTAGAGAAGAAAGAAATGATAAACATATACTTAGCTGAAAGTTGATCGTGAAGTATGCACAGTAGAATAACTCATGGTAGCTCCAAATGGATCAATACCCAGTATCCAAGAGCATTAGCAATAACATGGATGAATACACTGCAGTAGAATCAGACAACAGAACAGCAAGGAGCACGGACAATTTACAAATTCAGCTATATGGATGAAACACACGTTCAGTTTCCCCTGGAAATGCCAAAAATAAAATATGCATACTGTATGATTCTATTTATGTAAATGTTTATAAATGGAGGTGAGAACATGAAAGGGGCATTTTGCAGAGCTGGTAATATTCATTTTCTCATTCATATGATGGTGACACTTGAAAATTCAGCCAGCTGTTGGCATGTATTGCATGTGCAACCATCTGTATGGACATTATACCACAATAAAATTACTATAATAGAATATTATGAAAATATGCAAATATCTTTAAAACTAGACATAAAATTGAAAAAAATCCTACCAAATACAACTTGTGAAAACCAAAGCAAAAAGAAATAAAAATATCAGAAGTGTCTTAACTTCTACTATAACTTAATCTGTAATTCAGATAGCTTTTCATACTCAGTTACAGAATATTTAGATCCTTATGAGTAAAGAAAAATGAAATACCAATTAAAAACCAAAAAGAAACCCTTTCTACCTTATAAGGTAGAAAAAAGGGTCTAACAAAATATGTGTTGTGTACATTTTCTTGGAATAATAAAAAAAGGAAATTACATGTCAGTGGCAATCATAAACTGATTCTCACAATATATAAAAATAATGGACTATGACATAAGTGGATTTACTGAAGCAATACCACGTTGGATTTACATGTGAAATTACATAAACTTAATCTGTCACATTAGCAGAGTAAAGAAGGTCAGATGATGTGATTTCTCTGATGCAGAAGGCAACTGATAAAACTAATTTTCATTCTTAATTTAAAAAAATTAAACTGATAGAAATAAAAAGTAAACATCCATGCAAAGATCTAGAATAGATATGATAACTCTGAAAAAGAACTAATACAAATGCACTGTTTACAAAAGGAGGATTTTTAAAGTATAGATTGACATAAAAATACATACAAGATTAAAGAAACCGAGGAGAAAGAGCAAAGTTAATACCTACACATATATGGAATGCAGATTTCAACAAAGATGCAAAGTCATTCTGTGGAGAAAGTATAGTCTTACAACAAATGTTGTGGAAACAATTCAGTATCAAATGAAATTAATAATATATACCTTATACTATGTACAAAAATGCTAAACATTGATCAACCATAAGTATAAATAATAAACTTTCAAGAAGATGTATTAGAAAAAACACCTGACCTAAAGTCGTGCAGTGATTTCTTAGAAAGAACGACAAAACATGACCCATAAAAGAACAAATTGATGAAGTGTAGTTCATTAAGATAATGTCTGCTCTTTGAAGAAAAAGACAAGTCATAGACTTGAGAGGAAATATTTACAAATCATACATCTAATAAAATAGTTGTTGCCAGGATGCATAAAGAATTCTCAAAATACAATAGCAAAAAGTAAAAATATAACCAAAATATTTCAAGATAATTTCACCAAAAAGCATATATTGATGGCAAATAAGTACAGGGAAAGATGCTTAACACTATTAGTCTTAGGAACATTCATATTAAAACCACTACATATCAGAATTCCTGTTCCAGCAAGATAGAGAGGATATACTGTTCCCTATTCCGTCCACCAAATACAGATAAAATACCTGGACATTATATACAAAACAACATAAGATTCAAACAGGTGATGAGAAAACTGACAGAACTGGGCACCCCAGCTCCAAGGAATGACATGGCGGTGAATGCCCTGGAATTTATCTTTTATCACATAGCTCAGACTGGTGAGCAAACCACAGACACCAATGGGTACAGACAAAAGTCCCCAAAATGTTTTTTTTCTCTCCAGTCAAAATAATGGAAAAAATGCATGCTAGAAAGACAAAAAAAATGTAGAAGCTAAGTGTATTATTTCAATCAAAAATCATTGACTACCTAGCAAAAATATCACTCAGGAAAGCAGGGGAAATCAAGACAGTCTGTGATAAAGGAAAACTAAGAAAATGTGTCACCACCAGATGCACTCTGAAAGAACTGCTAAAGGGAAATATCTAAACAGAAATTAAATGATAACAGAAGGAATCTTGGATCATCAGGAAGAAGGAGACAACCAAAGAAAGGATAAAACTATCATTAGGTCTCATGAATTTGCTTCACCTCTTGTATTGTCTAAATTGTTTGATATTTGAAGCAAAATCATCAGTTGAAACAAAATTATAACATCCATGTGATTCTCAATATAAGTAGAAAACATTTAAGACAAGTCTAGTAGAAATGAGACACAGTAAAGGGACATCAAGGAAGGTAAGGCTCTACATTTTAGTCAAAGTGCTGTGGGTGGTGACAGACTGTGTAGACTGATATATGTGTATATAATTATTTATACAGAGATATCTCATATCTATATTATTTACATAAATCAGATTAGAACACATATGGCCATATATCTAACTTTAAATGTATAAAGTTATGTATGAAGAAAAGATCTACTTTGTTGTAAATTATGCTGCATCAATTAGGTCATGATGTAGAAAAGTGTAACCTTCACTTTTATCTCCCAGGCTTATAAACACAGCGTCACAAAAAATAAATTCCAAGTGGATCATAAACCCTAACTAAAGGTTAAAAAATAAATAAACAAAAAAAAAGGTAAATCCAGGAAAGTAATATAGGAAATTATATTCATGAATTTTGAGTAACTTCTGAAATAGGTCCAAAATAATCACTAACACCCCAAATGATAAATTGGACCATGATAATATTAAAATTCGGATCATTAAAAGACTCCAATAGGGGAGTAAAAATGCAAGATACAGCTATTTCCATCTCATAAACCCAAAAAAGTGCTTGTATTTAAAACACGACGAGGACTTCTAAGAAGACAAAAGAAAACACCATTAGGAGAAATGAGCAAAAGACACACTTGAACTCTTTTTATTCTCACCAAAGAGAATATCCTAATGACTCACAGCCCAGAAAAATGATACTGTTATATAATCACCAGAACTTAATTGTATTCAATTTTATGAGACTACAGAGTTTTGGATCAAGGGACTATTTGTACAATGTGTATTTACACAATACACTAGATAAGTGTAGGGATAATTTAATATATTGAAAGACACACATATCTATGACCATGCAGTTTCATACTAATGCTTAGAAGAAAATGTATTATAATTATATGTAAATACAATTATAATGTTATATTTATACATTATTTTATTATGAAAAATGCAATATTTACATTCTAGAAATATACCATTTACAATGTAGTTATGTATAATAAATTATTATAAATACAATATGTGGAAAAAGACATAGAAAAGGCCTTTCATTAAATAATTATTCATAATATCCACACACCAAAATGGAACTAAATTTCTGAGAACAGATTTTAAATGTCATATTCATATAAGGCAGCAGCAGTGAAAATTCACAAAATATAGACAAATGCGATAATACAGTTGGATTACAAATATGAGAGCAAAAGGAGACACACATAAAAATGCATACTGCACGATTCCATCAATATAAAGTCCAAAAATAATTGAAGATATTTCACATTATTAAAATTGGCAGGGTTAGAAGAGACTCTAAACTTATCGTTCATGATCTGATTTGTAATTGTGTGCTTCTATTTTGTGATGATTGTGCACATTCATATATTTAGTTTTCTTGATGTGTTAAAAAAAAGTAAGGTTATTTCAGGTAAAAGAGCATTTACTGAAGTATGGTTTTCTTTGAAAAGCAAGAACTGGAAATTATAAAATATACATTAAAAGTATAAAAATATAAATATCATAGAGTCAAACAATGGAATAGTAACAGATTTTAAAATAAACAAGAAATATGTACAAATATATGGATGAACTCTACAAGTATAACATTAAATGACAAGCTTTTAATAAAATCTGGAAACATTTGAAATCTCACCATTTCCTCTTCATCATCCAGGTGGAACAGTTTAGAGCTGTGAGAAGCACAGGATGACCAGCTCTCATTCCATGATTTTTTTTCAGTACCAATGTAATAGCAATTGTTGGAATATGTAATCCACTCTTTTGGACAATGACATGCTGGAGAAAGATTATGAGATATTATCCAAAAGGCTTTGAATATTAAAACTTGCAAATTTACAACTTGCATATGTATACACAAATGTGTATACAACACATCAATTTACCCTCACAAGCTGGCAAAAATAAAACAAAACACACGCACACTCCTAGAAGAGTCAGCCTTCCCCCCCCTAATTTATGTGCCCATATGAAGCAAACATACAAAAATGTCCATCTCTACATGTGCCCTGAGTCATTGAACAAGACCACTTTTTTGGAATTGCATAAGGATTTATCTCTTATTGTGTTATAGCATGAGGAAATTTGAGGCCATTGGTAACAATGAGTAGGTGACTTTATTTTATTTTATTTTAAGATTTATTTATTTATATGAGAGATAGCATGAACAGGAGGGGCAGAGGGAAAGGGAGAGAGAATCTCAAGCAGACTCCATGTTGAGCATGGAGCGGACATGGGGCTCAATCCCAGGACCCTGAGATCACAACCTGAGCCAAAACCAAGAGTCAGACACTTAACTGACTGAGCCATATAGGCACCCCCGGTATGGTGATTTTAAATGAATATTTCCTCATACTGTTGCATAAAACATAATATTCTCCTATATTCATTATTTCTGAAAATTTATTATGCAATTTTCTAATTCATTTTCCCCAAAAGCATCTATTATCATCCTTGTCTAGCTTAAGATAGAGATAAAATATAAATTATCCTAATATCATTTTGAAAATGATGTTATACCTTTCTGGGTCTTTGTTTCCGAGGACGTTTTGTTCTGCACCAGTCCTTCAGGAACTAAAAAAATTAAGGCAATCCTCATAAAACTTAATAAAACTTAATATTACACTAAATAAATCACTATGATTTGAGTTTCTTAGTTTGAAGTTTGGTGTATTGTTTAGAATGAGAAAACTCTGTAATAAAATAGATTTTACCCATAAAAATTGAATAAATAATGAACATGTGGGCAAAGATAATTCCAAAAGTTTAAAGAACCGATCTCACAGTCTTTTACAATATTTGGTTTAACCCATCTCAAGAATTAATTTGCGTATCTCAATTACGTCTCTCCTATAGCTTGCATTTGAGTTATGAAATCCGAATATATGTGTAATACTCTCTGTAATTATTCTGTTATGTCTACTTTTGACAAATTCAGAATAACCATTCCACACTTAGAGCAACATGCATTAAAATGAGATAATACAATTCCATAATACTGTGCAACATTTCGAGGCACTGATGATCATTAAAGTGAAAAATTCCCTTGTAGTCATTCAAACACTTACTTACAGAGAATAACAGCTATTGTGACCACAGTGGACATCAAGACAAGGCAGATGATTCCCAGGATCCCAGCAATGAGCTTCCCTGGACATGAAGGTACATAGTAGGAAGAGAAATGAAAATTCTGAGAAAGGATGGATGGAAATAATCATTTAGGAAATTTACATACAAAAGACCCAACAACGCACAAGGAATCACATACAAAAATTTGGACCCCAAACCTGTAACTACCATTGTAATCTTCTCTCAGAATATACCATTACATTTGCAGTAAATATATTACCCCCATGAGATTGGGTAAAGACCACGGATTATAAAACTTGAATAAGGTTTGTCCTCAGATTTCAATTCCAATACCATATTCCAGCTCCAAGCTCTGATCCTCACAAATGAAAAATATGGGAGATCATTCCTTACTCATTCCCTACACCCCTGCACCCCGACTGCACATCCTAGAACCGTTAGACGATGTGTGTATTGTTTTACCTTTCCACGGGTCATTTTTGACATTGCCTTGAAGATCCTGAGAAGCCTTTTGAAGATTTAATTCTGCGTAGGTTATTTCCTGCTCAGTTACTGAAATGGAACTTTTAGTGCCCTTAGCCTTCATTTGATGTCTTTTTGAGCCCTTAACCTGATTGAGTTCTGCATAAGTAACTCCTTGGTTATTCATCTCTGCAGCTGAGTAGTGTCAGGCACAGTGCTGAATGGGACCGTACTGAAGGACTTGATGAATAGTGTACGTAATGACAAGATTGCTAGGACAGTCACACTGGGTGGAGTGTGTGGTGAGTGATCGTACTCATTTGCAGTTGGACAATGTAAAATCTGGTACTAGTTACCTTAGAGCTTTAAAGAAGGGTTTCATGATAGAATAAGTGGTTTTTACAATGATATTCTGTTTGACACAATAGTATTGATTGGAAAAATGTAAAGCAATAAATTAGTGAAGAAGAAAAGAATTCATGAATGATATTGTCCTTATTAATGTAAGGTCAGATTCCACAGAAACATGTCAACATTATTAGAATAGCTGGGTTAATATTAAAATGCTGTGTTAGAAAATGCTGCACCAATTTTTTTGACAAGTTTTAAATGCATTATTGGTTTAAAAAATTGAGTCCCCTAGATTAGGGAATACTAGTTTTTGAACACATAGGAAATTCCTGTAGTAAATGACTTTTTTTGGGGATTTAGATTTTTTTACTAAAAGGTCATGTAGTGCAATCAAGTGGTCTTTATTTTGAATAATTGTGGAGCTGTGAGAAATCATTAAATTAAAAAAAATATTTTATATGTTGAAAAATGTTACATGACACAGTAAACTTATCCAAAACTGAGCAATAATGAAAACAAAAAAAACAAAAATCATTTTTTAAAAGTATTTATTTCACAACAGAAATTGACAACTGATTTAATGGTAAAGATATGAAACCATAAAATGATAGATAAAAGTGTAGATCATTTATGAAAGAACACTGTTGGTACAAACTTCCAGAAAGACCTATGAATGTCATAGGCAGTAAGGAAGCTTTAGTTGTTTGAGGAATTCTAATAAATGAAATAAATATTCAGTCAGTGAAATCTGGAATTACTCCTGGCTCTCAAACTTACAAAGTATGACCTTTAAGAAGTTACTTCCTGTCTAGCCACCTAGTTTATACTAACCTAAAATGGGAATTAAATATATATAAAATATAATGCACATAAAGCACTTAATATCCCGTCCAGCTTTTTCTAAGATCTCAATAGTATATTAGTTATTTTAAGTATTTTTAACACAATAGTCACAGTATCATTATTGATTCATATCCTTTAGAGCATGTAACCTAATCCATTAGGTAGGAATATCTTTCAGTATTAAATATCTTTTTTTTGCCAAGTTTTGTTCAATTTTTTAAAAAGTTTTTAAATTGTTTCATACTTAAGTTTAAATTAGCACTTTCCAGAGGTACCTCATTTTGCTTTTCATGAAAAATCAAACTTTCATTTATCAAAGCAACTATATGAGGAATTACATTTGGCTTTTATGATTTGATGGATTCATCTTAAGAAATTATTTTTTTCAAATATTTATATAATTCTAGTTAGTTGACATATAGTATGATATTGGTTACAGGAGTAGAGTTTAGTGATTCATCATTTACATATAACCCCCAATGCTCATCACTACAAGTGCCCTACTTAATACCCATCATGCATTTAGTCCATCCCCAGTCCCTCTCCCCTCCAGCAACCTTCAGTTTCTTCTCTATAGTTAAGAATATCTTATGGTTTCCTTCCCTCTCTTTTCTTCCCTTCACCTATGTTCATCTGTTTTAAGAATTTATTTTTAAAGACTGGGCTAAAGATCAAATAATATATGTAATTATATCTATATTGATGACAAACCCAAAATTAGCTGTTCCTTATCATGATGCTTATGGGATTTCACTTGAAATTATATTGATTTGAAAACACAATTATGTGCGTATATATGCACTTAATTACTTCTCCACAGGCAAGAATTTGAATATTTTAAGAAATTCTCCAATGTATTTCCTATTTACTCTTGTCTGTTACCCTGGACTGTTGGAATAAAGATACCAATGTTCTCTGTGATTTGATTGTATATTTGTTGTGCTTCAGGGGCATCCCATCCAGCATTTGTATCTCCCACTAAATGAGGTGACTAGTAGAGAGAGAGCAGAGTAGTGACACATACCTTCTGTTGGCCAGAGAGTCGGGCATCTTTCAGTGGGAGACCAGGTTACTCTTGTAAACAAACAATATCTGTGGTCTTCACAGACTGCTGACCCTGTGAGAGCTCAGAGTGAGGCAATAGTGGAAAAAGTAGATTTCTCATCAATGTGTCACTTAAAATTTGAACAGGAAATTCTTACACTTGGCCTATTTTGAAGACCGTTATCTCATCACACACCTCTAGAATGTACACAGTTTCAGTTCGTAGTGTGTCATTTCTTTTGTCCATTGACAAGTACCTCTGAGAAATTTTTATGTTCCAGAAGATACTGGGGTCAGAGACTTGACCACCCAGGCTGTTAACTTGCTTCCCTCTGATTCACAAACACTGGGAACTTAGGCCTTGTGAAAATATCTTAGATGTTTAAGTTTTACCTTTAGACAAGTTTGCTAAATCTTCCGTTACATATTTCTTTTTCTTATGCCTTTCCTATGTCATTTCTGTTGTACTGAAAATATTCTAATCATCATCCCCTTAACAGGTACTTAATAATATTTGACACTAATTTTGAAGACTCACTACATTTTCAACTTTATTGTAACTGTCACAAAAACATCAATTTCCAAACTTATCTTCTTAATGTTTTGCCTTAGTTTTAATATACCTGCAATCCATCTTATTATTTGTAAGTAAGTTATCTAGGTTCCTGCTGAAAAAAACTAAACGCCTGTGGGAAGGACACAATATTGAACAATACTGAACAATAGCACCATGCCAAAGATTTGAATATTAAATAATTACTCATATTAATCATTGAGTCATCCTCCAATGATAACAAGTTGATTCTATTTTAATAGGAATACTTGTTATGAATGAGAAAAGCCTAAGGTTAACTATGTGGGGCGGGGGGAATGAATGTAATTTTTGAAAATTTCACTTAACTGAAAAAATTGAGAGAGGACAAAGTACTTTTAAAACACAATTAGAGGATACATGCACATCCAAAGAAATAAAACATTAAATCTAAATTACCTAGTTTGTATCAATGGAATTCTTGGATTTAATTTGTGAATAATTTTTGAGGATATTTGTATGTATATTTCTACCAGTCTATAGTTCTGGGTTTTTGTTTGTTTGTTTGTTTGTTTTTTGCAAAATTAGGTGATAATTTTATTTTTATTTTTATGTATTTATTTTTAATGATGTATAGTTGACATTCAATATTATAGTAGTTTCAGGTGCAGAGGTAGGGATTTAACATTTATACACAGTATGCTATGATCATTGTGATAAAGCTCATTACCATCTATCACCATGAAAAATTAATACAGTGTTATTGGCTATATTCCCTATGCTGTAATTTACATCCCTGTGACTTATTTATTTTATACTGAGAATTTGCACCACTGACTTACTTTCACCTCTTTCAGCCATCCCTCCTGCCCTCTCCCCTATGGCAATTGCAGCTATAGTCTCTCTACATATGAGTCTGTTTCTGTTTTCTGTGTTTGTTTGTTTTTAAGTTCTACATTACCAGTTAAATCATAGAGTGTTTGCCTTTGTCTGACTAAATTTATTTACATAAAACCTTGTAGGTCCATCAAAAAGAATTTCATTCTTTTTTTCTGTTAGGAATATCCCTTTGCATATATATGATGCTTCTATTTATTCATTCATCTATAGATGGACACATGGGTTGCTTCTATATCTTGGCTATTGTAAGTAATACTGCAATAAACAGAGGGTGCATACACCTCCTCAAGTTAATGTTTTCATTTTCTTCAACTAGATACCCTGAAGTGGATTTTCTGGATATTATGGTACTTCCGCTTTTAAATTTTTGAAGAATCTCCATACTGTTTTGAACTGTGACTACACCAATTTAAATTCCCACCAACACTGCACAAGGTTCCTTTTTCTCCATATCCACACCAGTATTTGTAATACTTGTCTTTTCAGTTCTGATAGGTGTGAGGTGAAATCTTTCATCATGGTTTTGATTTGCATTTTCCTGATGATTAGTGATGTTGGGGATCTTTTCATGTGTTGGTTGGCCATCTGCGTGTCTTCTTTTTTTTTAATTTTTTTTATTATGTTTAGTTAATCACCATACATTACATCATTAGTTTTTGATGCAGTGTTCCATGATTCATTGTTTGCATATAACACCCAGTGCTCCATTCAGTACGTGCCCTCTTTAATACCCATCACCGGGCTAACCCATCCTCCCACCACCCTCCCCTCTAGAACCCTCAGTTTGATTCTCAGAGTCCATAGTCTCTCATGGTTCATCTCCCCCTCTGATTTCCCCCTCTTCATTTTTCCTTCCTGCTATCTTCTTCTTTTTTTTTTTTTAACATATATAATGTATTATTTGTTTCAGAGGTACAGGTCTGCACATCAACAGTCTTACACAATTCACAGCGCTCACCATAGCACATACCCTCCCCAATGTCTATCACCTAGCCACCCCATCCCTCCCACCCCCCACCACTCCAGCAACCCTCAGTTTGTTTCCTGAGATTCAGAATTCCTCATATCAGTGAGGTCATATGATACATGCTTTTCGCTCAGCATGATACCCTCCAGTTCCATACACGTCATTGCAAATGGCATGATTTCAGTCCTTTTGAAGGCTGCATAATATTCCATTGTATATATATATATATATATATATACACCACATCTTCTCTATCCATTCATCTGTCGATGAACATCTTGGCTCTTTCCATAGTTTGGCTATTGCAGACATTGCTGCTATAAACATAGGGGTGCACATACCCCTTTGGATCACTACATTTGTATCTTTGGGGTAAATACCCAGTAGTGCCATTGCTGGGTGGTATGGTAGCTCTATTTTCAACTTTTTTTTTTTTTAAGATTTTATTTATTTATTTGACAGAGAGAGTCACAGCAAGAGAGGGAACACAAGCAGGGGAGTGGGAGAGGGAGAAGCAGGCTCCCCGCAGAGCAGGGAGCCCAATGCGGGGCTCAATCCCAGGACCCTGGAATCATGACCTGAGCCGAAGGCAGACCCTTAACGACTGAGCCACACAGGCGCCCCTATTTTCAACTTTTTGAGGAACCTCCCTACTGTTTTCCAGAATGGCTGCACCAGCTTGCATTCCCACCAACAGTGTAGGAGGGTTTCCCATCCCTGCATCCCAGGTAACATCTGTCCTTTCCTGACTTGTTAATTTTAGCCATTCTGACTGGTGCGAGGTGGTATCTCATTGAGGTTTTCATTTGGATTTCCCTGATGCCGAGCGATGTTGAGCACTTTTTCATGTGTCTGTTGGCCATTTGGATGTCTTCTTTGCAGAAATGTCTGCTCATGTCTTCTGCCCATTTCTTGATTGGATCATTTGTTCTTTGGGTGTTGAGTTTGATAAGTTCTTTATAGATTTTGGATACTAGCCCTTTATCTGATATGTCATTTGCAAATATCTTCTCCCATTCTGTCAGTTGTCTTTTGGTTTTGTTGACTATTTCTTTTGCTGTGCAAAAACTTTTTATCTAGATGAAGTCCCAATAGTTCATTTTTGCCCGTGCTTCTTGCCTTTGGCCATGTTTCTAGGAAGAAGTTGCTGCAGCTGAGGTCGAAGAGGTTACTGCCTGTGTTCTCCTTTAGGATTTTGAGGGACTCCTGTCTCACATTTACGTCTTTCAACCATTTGGAGTCTATTTTTGTGTGCGGCATAAGGAAATCATCCAGTTTCACTCTTCTGCATGTGGCTGTCCAATTTTCCCACCACCATTTGTTGAAGAGACTGTCTTTTTTCCATTGGACATTCTTTCCTGCTTTGTTGAAGATTAGTTGACCATAGAGTTCAGGGTCCATTTCTGGGCTCTCTATTCTGTTCCATTGATCTATGTGTCTGTTTTTGTGCCAGTACCATACTGTCTTGATGAGGACAGCTTTGTAATAGACCTTGAAGTCTGGAATTGTGATGCCACCAACTTTGCTTTTCTTTTTCAACATTCCTCTGGCTATTCGGGGTCTTTTCTGGTTCCATACAAATTTTAGGATTATTTTTTTCATTTCTTTGAAAAAAGTGGATGGTATTTTGATGGGGATTGCATTGAATGTGTAGATTGCTCTAGGTAGCATTGTCATCTTCACAATATTTGTTCTTCCAATCCATGAGCATGGAACATTTTTCGATTTCTTTGTGTCTTCCTCAATTTCTTTCATGAGTATTTTATAGTTTTCTGAGTACAGATTCTTTGCCTTTTTGGTTAGATTTATTACTAGGTATCTTAAGGTTTTGGGTGAAATTGTAAATGGGATCGACTCCTTAATTTCTCTTTCTTCTGTCTTATTGTTGGTGTATAAGAATGCCACTGATTTCTGTGCATTGATTTTATATCCTGCCACTTGACTGAATTCCTGTATGAGTTCTAGAAATTTTGGTGGAGTCTTTTGGGTTTTCCACATAAAGTATCATATCATCTGCAAAGAGTGAGAGTTTGACTTCTTCTTTGCCAATTTGGATGCCTTTTATTTCTTTTTGTGGTCTGATTGTTTTGGCTAGGACTTCTAATACTATGTTGAATAGCAGAGGTGATAGTGGACATCTTTGCTGCATTCCTGACCTTAGGGGGAAAGCTCTTAGTTTTTCCCCACTGAGAATGATATTCACTGTGGGTTTTTCATAGATGGCTTTTATGATATGGAGGAATGTACCCTCTATTCCTATACTCTGAAGAGTTTTGATCAAGAAAGGATGCTGTACTTTGTCAAATGCTTTTTCTGACATATAGTTCCTGTTCTTTTTTCATTAATGTATTGTATCACATTGATTTGCAGATGTTGAACCAACCTTGCAGCCCAGGGTAAATCCCACTTGGTCATGGTGAATAATCCTTTTAATGTACTGTTGGATCCTATTGGCTAGTATTTTGGTGAGAATTTTTGCATCCATGTTCATCAAGGATATTTGTCTGTAATTCTCCTTTTTGATGGGGTCTTTGTCTGGTGTTGGGATCAAGGTAATGGTGGCCTCATAACACGAGTTTGGAAGTTGTCCTTCCATTTCTATTTTTTGGAACAGTTTCAGAAAAATAGGTATTAATTCTTCTTTAAATATTTGGTAGAATTCCTCTGGGAAGCCAACTGTCCCTGGGCTTTTGTTTGTTGGGAGATTTTTGATGACTACTTCAATTTCCTTAGTGGTTATAGGTCTGTTCAGGTTTTCTATTTCTTCCTGGTTCAGTTTTGGTAGTTGATACATCTCTCAGAATGCACCCATTTCTTCGAGATTATCTAATTTGCTGGCATATAGTTGCTCATAATATGTTCTTATAATTGTTTGTATTTCTTTGGTGTTGGTTGTGATCTCTCCTCTTTCATTCATGATTTTGTTGATTTGGGTCATTTCTCTTTTCTTTTTGATAAGTCTGGCCAGGGGTTTATCAATCTTGTTCATTCTTTCAAAGAACTAGCTCCTAATTTCGTTGATCTGTTCTACTGTTCTTTTGGTTTCTATTTCATTGATTTCTGCTCTGATCTTTATTATTTCTCTTCTCCTGCTGGGTTTAGGCTTTATTTGCTGTTCTTTCTCCACCTCCATTAAGTGTAGGGTTTGGTTGTGTATTTGAGACCTTTCTTGTTTCTTGAGAAAGGCTTGTATTGCTATATACTTTCCTCTTAGGACTGCCTTTGCTGTATCCCAAAGATTTTGAACAGTTGTGTTTTCATTTTCATTGGTTTCCATGAATTTTTTTAATTCTTCTTTAATTTCCTGGTTGACCCATTCATTCTTTAGTAGGATGCTCTTTAGCCTCCATGTATTTGAGTTCTTTCTGACTTTCCTCTTGTGATTGAGTTCTAGTTTCAAAGCACTGTGGTCTGAAAATATGCAGGGTATGATCCCAATCTTTTGGTACCGGTTGAGACCTGATTTGTGACCTAGGATGTGATCTATATTGGAGAATGTTCCATGGCCACTAGAGAAAACTGTGTATTCTGTTGTTTCGGGATGGAATGTTCTGAATATATCTGTGAAGTCCATTTGGTCCAGTGTGTCATTTAAAGTCTTTATTCCTTGTTGATATTTTGCTTAGATGATCTGTGCTTTTCATTGAGGAGTGTGTTAAAGTCCCCCACCATTATTGTATTGTTTTTGATGTGTTTCTTTGATTTTGTTATTAATTGCCTTATATAATTGGCTGCTCCCATGCTAGGGGCATAGATATTTACAATTGTTAGATCTTCTTGTTGGGTAGACCCTTTAAGTAGGATATAGTGTCCTTCCTCATCTCTTATTACAGTTTTTGTTTAAAATCTAATTTGTCTGATATAAGGATTGCCACCCCAGCTTTCTTTTGGTGTCCATTGGCATGGTAAATGGTTGTCCACCCCCTCACTTTCAATCTGGGAGTGTCTTTGGGTCTAAAATGAGTCTCTTGCAGACAGCATATCAATGGGTCTTGTCTTTTTATCCAATCTGATAGCCTGTATCTTTTGATTGGGGCATTTAGCCCATTTACATTCAGGGTAACTATTGAAAGATATGAATGTAGTGCCATTGTATTGCCTGTAAGGTGACTGTTATTGTATATTGTCTGTGTTCCTTTCTGGTCTATTTTGCTTTTAGGCTCTCTCTTTGCTTAGAGGACCCGTTTCAATATTTCTTGTAGGGCTGGTTTCGTGTTTGCAAATTCCTTTAGTTTTTGTTTGTCCTGGAAGCTTTTGATCTCTCCTTCTCTTTTCCATGACAGCCTAGCTGGATATAGTATTCTTGGCTGCATATTTTTCTCCTTTAGTGCCCTGAATATATCCTGCCAGTACTTTCTGGCCTGCCAGGTTTCTGTGGATAGGTCTGTTGCCAGTCTAATATTTCTACCATTGTAGGTTACAGATCTCTTCTCCCGAGCTGCTTTCAGGATTTTCTCTTTGTCTTTGAGACTTGTAAGTTTTACTATTAGATGTCGGGGTGTTGACCTATTTTTATTGATTTTGAGGGGGGTTCTCTGTGCCTCCTGGATTTTGATGCCTGTTTCCTTCCCCAGATTAGGGAGACTCTCTGCTATAATTTCTCAGATATACCTTCTGCCCCTCTCTCTCTTTCATCTTCTTCTGGGATCCCAATTATTCTAATATTGTTTCATCTTATGGTATCACTTATCTCTCGAGTTCTGCCCTCATGATCCAGTAGTTGTTTATCTCTCTTTTTCTCAGCTTCTTTATTTTCCATCATTTGGTGTTCTATATCACTGATTCTCTCTTCTGCCTCATTTATCCTAGCAGTTAGAGCCCCCATTTTTTATTGCACCCCATTAATAGCCTTTTTGATTTCGACTTGGTTAGATTTTAGATCTTTTATTTCTCCAGAAAGGGTTTCTCTAATAACTTCCATGTTTTTTTCAAGCCCAGCTAGTATCTTTAAAATCATCATTCTGGGGGCGCCTGGGTGGCTCAGTCGTTAAGCGTCTGCCTTCGGCTCAGGTCGTGACCCCAGGGTCCTGGGATCGAGCCCCACATCGGGCTCCCTGCACCGCGGGGAAGCCTGCTTCTCCCTCTCCTACTCCCCCTGCTTGTGTTCCCTCTCTCGCTATGTCTCTCTCTGTCAAATAAATAAATAAAATCTTAAAAAAAAAAAAAAAGAATAAAATCATCATTCTGAACTCTAGTTCTGACATCATACTAATGTCCGTATTGAGTAGGTCTCTGGCAGTCAGTACTGCCTCTTTTTCTTTTTGATGAGGTGGTTTTTTTCTGTCTTGTCATTTTGTCCAGAGGAGAATAGATGAATGAGAGAACAAAATGCTGACAGGGTAACAACGTCCCCAGAAAATATGTTCTAAACAAATCAGAAAAGACCTGAAACTGGGGGGAAAGAAAGGGAAAGAAAGAAAAAAGAAAAAGATAAAGATAAAAACAAACAAAAACGGAAGAAAACAAAAAAACAAAATATGATCAAATATGATCAGGCTGGTGCATAGATCAGTGTCACACACTAGATTTTGGGTGTCTTTTGGTCTGTTAGAAAAAAGTGCCTCCCAAAATCTTAAAGAAAGCAGAACTTATATATGTACAAAAATAAGGGTTAATATGATGAAGGGACAGAATATGACTGTAAAGATGAAAATTATATAAGATTTTATAAAAGGAATTGATAAGATAAGAAGTTGGTTGAAAAAAGAAAGAAGAGGATTAAAAAAAATAAAAGAGAAAAAAAAGGGAGAGAATGAAATCGAGCAGGAGACTAGAAAAAAGCCATACACTAGAGATTTAGGATATATTTTGATCTGTTAGAAGAAACTGTATCTCAAAATTTTAAAGAGAGAACAACTTATATATATATGCCAAAAATAAGGTTAACTACTATGAAGGGATAGAATATGACTCTAAAAATGAAAAATAAAAATGTTTCTTTAAAAAAAGGGATTGATAAGTTGTTGGTTGAAAAAGGGAAAAAGAAAGATTAAAAAAAAAAAGAAAAGAAAAAGAAAGTTAAAAAAAAATTAACTTTGAGAGACTAAAGAATCATGGGAAAAAAGCCATGGATTCTGTGTGCATTATTCCCCTAGCACTGGAGTTCTGCCGTTCTCATTGATCTGTAAACTTGGTCTTGGCTGGCTGTTCTTGCTGATCTTCTGGGGGAGGAGCCTGTTGCCATTTTTCCCATATGTCTTTGCCGGAGGCGGAAATGCCCTATCCTTGCCCAGTCAGGCTAAATAATCTGCTTGGGTTTGCTCTTGGGAGCATTTGTTCCCTGCAAGCTTTCCACACAGCTTTGGAGGACGAGACTGAAAATGGCAGCCTCCCAATCTCCACTCCAGAGGAGCCAAGAACTCGGGGCCCCGCTCTTCAGTGCGCCCCCAGAGAAAAGCAGTCAGTCACTCCCGTCTCCCCGGTCTCCAGCTGCACTCCATGCTAACCTGGCCTGTGACTGAGCATTTCTATCTCTGGCACCCGAGCCCATGTGGAGTCTCCAAACCCCACAGATCCCTGTGGTGCACTCCCGCGCCACTCCTCCTGGGGTTGGAAGGGGAGTCTCCCCGGATCTGCCACTTGTTGGGTCCCAGCTGGAGGAGCAGTGGCCCGACTGTGCCGCGGATCATGGTTTATGGCAACCCCGAGCTGAGAGCCCACTGCTCAGCTTTGTCTCTGCAGCCGGCTTCCCCGCTCCGATACCTGGGAACTCTGCCGCACTCAGGCATCCCCGGTCTTCCTATGACCCCGGGGGTCCTCAGACCACACTGTCCAGTGAGGATTCCACCCCCCACTTAGCCAATGGAGCGACATCCCTCAGCGGAACAGACTTCTAAAAGTTCCGATTTTGTGCTCTGGGGCTCTATCACTTGCCAGAAGCTGCTGACAGAGGCCCCTTCCCCCACTGTCTATCCTCCCGAATATCACCTCGGATTCACTTCTCCACACATCCTACCTTCCAGAAAGTGGTCACTTTTCTGTTCAGAGAGTTGTTGCTATTCTTTTCTTCGATCTCCTGTTGAGTTCGTAGGTGTTCAGAATGGTTTGATCCCTATCCAGCTGGATTCCTGGGACCAGCCGAAATCCAGGTCTCCTACTCCTCTGCCATCTTGCTCCGCCCCCACTTTCATAGTGTCTTTATCTGGTTTTGATATCTGCATAATGCTGACTTCATAGGTTGAATTAGGAAATATCTTTCTGCTTCCATATTTTGGAATAGTTTGAGAAAAGTAAGTATTAACTCCTCTTTAGATGCTTATAGAATTATCTGTGAAGCCATCTGGTCCTGGATTTTGTTTGTTGGCAGTTTTTTGGTTACCTGTTCAATTTCATTGCTTTTAATCAATCTGTTCAAATTTTCTATTTCTCTCTGATTCAATTTTGTGAGGTTATATGTTTCTAAGAATTTATCCATTTCTTTTAGGTTTCTATATCATTTATTTCTTTTTCAAAAAAATATTTTATTTATTTAGAGAAAGAGAGAGTGTGAGTCAGGGAGGGGCAGAGAGATTGGGAGAGCAAATCCCAAACAAACTCTGTGCTGAGTGCCTAGGGCCCAATGCAGGGCTTGATCCTACAACCCTGAGATCATGAACCAAGCTGAAATCAAGAGTTGGATGCCCAACCAACTGAGCCACCCAGATGTCCCTATATCATTTATTTCTGTTCTAATCTTTATTATTTCCTTCCTTCTGCTGGTTTTGGGTTTAGTCTGTTCTCCTTTTTCTAGCTACTTTAGGTGTAAAGTTTGGTTGTTTATTTGAGATTTTTCTTGCTTCTTGAAATAGGCCTGTATTGCTATAAACTTTCCCCCTTAAACAGCTTTTGCTGCATCCCAAAGATTTTACAGTGTTGTGTTTTCAGTTTCATTTGTCCCTATGTATTTTTTTATTTCCTTTTTGATTTCTTAGTTGATCCATTCATCGTTTAGTAGCATGAAATTAAACTTTCATTTGTTTGTGTTCTTTCCAGATTTTTTCTTGTGGTTTATTTCTAGTTTCAGAGCATCGTGATCAGAAAAGATGCTTGGTATGACTTCAATATTTTTCAATTTGTTGAGACTTGTTTTGTGGCCTATTCTGGATAATATTCCATGTGCACTTGAAAAGAATGTGTATTCTGTTCTAATAGGGTGGAATGTTCTAAATATATCTATTAAATCCATCTATTCCAGTTCGTCATTCAAAGCCCCTGTTTCCTTGTTGATATTCTGTCTAACTCTGTGTCTGTTTCTATGTGTTAGGAAAGTCAGCTACATCTCCTGCTCTTGAAAATAGCAGCTTTATGAAGAAGAGTTCCTGTAGTGCCCTGCTACACAATGTCCTTTGTTCAGTGGATCCAGGCATTCCAAGGGTGTCTCCTGATTGTGCTGTATGAGCCCTGCTGTTGTGGCTGATCTACTTTCACCTTGAGTCCAGTCATCTGCAATGGCCATTGCCTGTTGGGGACTGGGTTTGGTTCCATTTGGGATCTCCTTGGGCTTGAGTTGAGTCAGACCAGGCATTTTGAGAGATGCAGTATCATAAAATAACAGGGCATTCTCCTTGTGTTCTCCCATAGAAGTTTTCATTGGTGGTTAGGCCTGCAGTCAGACCACATATCTACCCCTAGCCCTCTGCTGGGGCCACAATTGGACAGCTGTGTGTGGTTATCTTCTCCTCTCCCCCACAGCAGAAATCCTTTAGACTGGTATTGGGCCCTGTTGGGGCTTCTTGCATACTGCCAGGCTTGTGACACAGTTTTGCATGGGCTCTAGACAAGGGTATGTTGGAGGTAGTAGGTTCCCAGGAGAACACAGAGCAGGGCACACAGTGTTAACAAGTTTTGCTCAGGTGGGAAGAGACCTGGAACAGGGCCCTGGCTGGAGGAGCCATGACTGCAGGGAACACAGGGGTGATGCATGGTGTTAGCAAGTTAGGTGGAGAGCATTGGTGCAGCACTGGTTCCTGCACCTGTCCTTGTCTCTATGCCAGGGAGCAGGGGAGGGAAATGCTGCTGGCCATCTCCTTTGTTCCTTTGAAGATCCCTGCCCTTCCCCACATGCTCTGAAATTAGTAAATAAATCTTCTTGTGTATCCCAGGTGTTTTTTAAGCTGATGCTTCTGTGGTGTATCTCAGTCACGTTGTTTGTTGTGCTGTCTCTAAGGGTGGAGACTGAGTTTTCTATAGCCCCCCCAGGTTCTCCTAGAGATGAGACTATTCATTTTTAAAGTTCCAGGTCTTAATCCCCATTGATTATAAGAACTCACAAAATAAGACCCCTCTGGCTTTCGAAGCCAATGTTATGGGATTCTTTTTCCCTGAGTAGGTTCCCCATACTTGGGGTGCTCTGTGTGAGGGTTTGTTTCTCCTCTCTTCACACCTATGGCAGCCCTTCTTCCCATTAAAAGTCCTGCAGGTCTGCTTAGCTCCTGACTGCATCTCTGGACTTCATACCTTATTGGATGTAGCCTCTTCTCTAGATTCAGCTGTGAACAGTCTGTTCTGCAAGTCTTTGGGTCATTGTCTAGGTTATTTACACTGATGTGGGTGTTATCTAGTTGTATCCATGAAATGAGTTGAGCTTAGGATCCTCTAACTCTGCCACTTCCCCAGAAGTTGGGATGATATTTTCAAAGTGATCAAAGGGAAAAAAAACACAAAACTGTCAACCAAGAATGCCTTATTCAGCAAACCTATCATTCAGAAATAAGGGAGAGATAAAGACTTTCCCACCATCTCAGGGGATGGTAGGTCAAAGTTTCAACTCTGGCCTTGGGTGGCAATCACAGGATTGCAGCAGCATGACTCCACTGGTGTCTGTTAAAGCCATGCATCATAAGGAATTTATAAGCACTAGATTTAATCTACAGAAAAGCTAAAGGGAATACTTCAAGCAAAAACAACAACAACAAACATACACACACACAAATTAATAACATAAAAATAAATGAGGTTTCTAGAGGGGAGGCGGGTGAGGGGATGGTTTAGCCTGGTGATGGGTATTGAAGAGGGCACTTACTGCATAGAGCACTGGGTGTTATACGCAAACAATGAGTCATGGAACACTACATCAAAAACTAATGATGTAATGTATGTGATTAACATAACATAATAAAAATTTTAAAAAAAGAAGTCCTCCTTCTCCTCTTCCCCTAAAAAAAATAAAAATAAAAAATAAATGAAAGTGTAAAATCACTGGTATAGGCAAAAGGAAAAAGATCATTGACAATGGTTTAGACAATGATGTCTAGGATAAGTCACCTAAAGCACAGGCATCAAAAAGAAAAAAAAAAAGTGAGACTACATTAAATAAAGAGCTTCTGCACAGTAAAAGAAACAGTAAAAAAAAAAAAAAGAAAAGACAACATATAGAATGGGAGAATATAATTACAAACCATTTATCTGATAAGGGACTAATTTCCAAAATATATAAAAAACTCATACAACACTATAACACAAAATAAAATAATCCAATTTTAAACATGGGTAAAGGACCTGAGTAGACATTTTTCTGAAGACATATAAATGGCTAATAGGTATATGAAAAGGTGCTTAACCACACGATTCATCAGGGAAATGCAAATCAACGAGTATAAAGCAATGAGATAATCACCTCACATCTGTTAGAATGGCTTTTATCGAAAAGAGAAAAGATAACTAATATTGGTAGAATGTGAAGAAAAGGAAGACTTTTGGTGGGAATGTACATTGGTGTAGCCACAATGGAAAATCATATACTTTTCAAAGAATATTAAAAATAGAACTATCATATAATCCCGTAATCTCACTCTTGGGTATATATTAAAAGGAACTGAAATCAGTATCTGAAATAAATATCTGCACAGCCATGCTCATTACATTACTTATAATAGCCAAGAAATGAAAGCAACCTAAGGTCTGTCAACAGATAAAGGGTTAAGAAGGTATTTTATATATATATTAAAAAAAAAAAATATATATATATATATATATATATATATATATATATATATATCACATATATATGAATGTTACTCAGCCATGAGAAAAAAGGAAATCTTGCCATTTGTGACAACGGGATGGACCTTGAAGGCAATGGTGGGGTAGCAATTCTACCCAGGGAAAGACACCTAAGAATCAGTGTATATATATATATATATATATATATACACTGTGTATATATATATATATACACAGTGTATATATATATAAGTTGTTCCCTCTTTAAAATTTTGGGATACAGTTTCTTCTAACAGACCAAAATATACCCTAAATCTCTAGTGTATGGCTTTGTTCTAGTCTCCTGCCTGATCAAATTCTCTCCCTTTTTTTTTTTTAATTCCTCTTTTCTCTTTTTTCAACCAACTTCTTATCTTATCAATTCCTTTTATAAAATCTTTTCTAATTTTCATATTTATAATCATATTCCATCCCTTCATCATATTTAGCCTTATTTTTGTACATATATAAGTTATTCTTTCTTTTAAAATTTTGGGAGGCACTTTCTTCTAACAGACCAAAATACGCCCAAAAACTAGTGTGTGGCATTGATCTATGCACCAGCCAGATCATATTTGATCATATTCTGTTTTTTTTTTTAATCTTTTTCTTTCTTTCTTTCTTTCCTCTTTTTTCTTTCTTTCCCTTTCTTTTCCCCGGTTTCAGGTCTCTTCTGATTTGCTTAGTGTATATTTTTCCGGGGTCGTTGTTACCCTGTTAGCATTTTGTTCTCTCATTCATCTATTCTCCTCTGGACAAAATGACAAGACGGAAAAAACCACCTCAAAAAAAAGAACAAAGGCAGTACTGACTGCCAGGGACCTAATCAATATGGACATTAGCAAGATGTCAGAACTAGAGTTCAGAATGACGATTATAAAGATACTAGCTGAGCTTAAAAAAAGCATGGAAGATATTAGAGAAACCTTTCTGGAGAAATAAAAGAACTAAAATCTAACCAAGTCGAAATCAAAAAGGCTATTAATGAGGTGCAATCAAAAATGGAGGCTCTAACTGCTAAGATAAATGATGCAGAAGAGAGAATCAGTGATCTAGAAGACCAAATGATGGAAAATAAAGAAGCTGAGAAAAAAAGGGATAAACAACTACTGGATCACGAGGGCAGAATTCGAGAGATAAGTGATACCATAAGATGAAACAATATTAGAATAATTGGGATCCCAGAAGAAGAAGAAAGAGAGGGAGGGGCAGAAGGTATATTGGAGCAAATTATAGCAGAGAACTTCCCTAATTTGGGGAAGGAAACAGGCATCAAAATCCAGGAGGCACAGAGAACCCCTCTGAAAATCAATGAAAATAGGTCAGCACCCAGATATCTAATAATAAAACTTACGAGTCTCAGAGACAAAGAGAAAATCCTGAAAGCAGCTTGGGAGAAGAGATCTGTAACCTACAATGGTAGAAACATTAGATTGGCAACAGACCTATCCACAGAGACCCGGCAGGCCAGAGAGGACTGGCATGATATATTCAGAGCACTAAATGAGAAAAATATGCAGCCAAGAATGCTATATCCAGCTAGGCTGTCATTGAAAATAGAAGGAGAGATAAAAAGCTTCCAGGACAAACAAAAACTAAAGGAATTTGCAAACACGAAACCAGCCCTACAAGAAATATTGAAACGGGTCCTCTAAGCAAAGAGAGAGCTTAAAAGCAACATAGACCAGAAAGGAACACAGACAATATACAGTAACAGTCACCTTACAGGCAATACAATGGCACTACATTCATATCTTTCAATAGTTACCCTGAATGTAAATGGGCTAAATGCCTCAATCAAAAGACACAGGGTATCAGATTGGATAGAAAAACAAGACCCATCGATATGCTGTCTGCAACAGACTCATTTTAGACCCAAAGACACCCCCAGATTGAAAGTGAGGGGGTGGAAAACCATTTACCATGCTAATGGACACCAAAAGAAAGCTGGGGTGGCAATCCTTCTATCAGACAAATTAGATTTTAAACCAAAGACTGTAATAAGAGATGAGGAAGGACACTATATCCTACTTAAAGGGTCTATCCAACAAGAAGATCTAACAATTGTAAATATCTATGCCCCTAACATGGGAGCAGCCACTTCCATGGAAGGATGGGGTGGCTGGGTGATAGACATTGTGGAGGGTATGTGCTATGGTGAGCGCTGTGAATTGTGTAACACTGTTCAATCACAGATCTGTACCTCTGAAACCAATAATACAATATATGTTAAAAAAAAAAAAGAAGAAGAAGAAGATAGCAGGAGGGTAAGAATGAAGAGGGGGAAATTGGAGGGGGAGATGAACCATGAGAGACAATGGACTCTGAAAAACAAACTAAGGGTTCTAGAGGGGAGGGGGGTGGGAGGATGGGTTAGCCTGGTGATGGGTATTAAAGAGGGCATGCTCTGCATGGAGCACTGGGTGTTATACACAAACAATGAATCATGGAACACTACATCAAAAACTAATGATGTAATGTGTGGTGATTAACATAACAATAAAAAATTTTAAAAAACTAATGATGTAATATATGGTGATTAACATAACATAATAAAATTTAAAAATAAATAAAAAGTTAAAAAATAAACAAAGGAAAAGGTAAATACAAAAGTAATATAAGAAATTATATTCATGAACTTTGACTAACTTCTGAAATAGGTCCAAAATAATCACTTATCCCCAAAATGATAAATTGCACCATGATAACATTAAAATTCTGATCATTAAAGGACTCTAGTATGGGAGTAAAAATGCAAGTCACGACTATTTCCATCTCATAAACTCAAAAAAGCACTCGTATTAAAATATGACAAGGATTAGGGTGCCTGCATGGCTCAGTGAGTTAAGCATCTGTCTTTGGATCAGGTCATGATCCCGGGGTCCTGGGTTAGAGCCTTGCTCTGCCGGGAGCCTGTTTCTCCTTCTCCTCCCCGCTCGCTCATGCTCTCTTGTATCTCTCTCTCAAATAAATAAATAAAATCTTTAAAAAATAAGACAAGGACTAAGAAGGGAAAGAAGACACCATTTGGAGAAATGGGCAAAAGACATACTTGAGTACTTCTCATTCTCACTGAAGAGAATATCTTAATGATTCACAGGCCAGAAAAATGATACTGTTATATAATCATCAGAAGTTATTGTATCAATTTTTCTGAGACTATTGAATTTTGAATCAAGGGACTATTTGTACAATGTGTATTTACACAATACACTAGATAAATGTAGGGATAATTTAATATATTGAAAGACACACATATCTATGACCGTGCTGTTTCATACTAATGCTTAGAAGAAAATAAATATTGTATTTATCATAATAAAATACTAATGTATGAATTATGATAAATGGAATATTTATATTCCATAAATATAATACACTATATCCTATGCAATTATGTACAATAAATTATTATAAATATGATTTGTGGAAGAAACATATAAGACTGGGGCTCTTGGGTGGCTCATTTGGTTAAGCATCTGACTTTTGTTTTTGGCTCAGGTCATGAGCTCAGGGTAGTGAGATCCAGCCCCGAGCTGGGTCTGTGCTCAGCAGAGTCTGCTTGAGATTCTTTGCCTCTCCCTCTCCATCTGCCCCTCCCCACATGCTCTCTTTCTCTCAAATAAATAAATATTTTTTAAAAAGACATAGAAAAGACTTTTCATAAAATAACTATTCAGAATAGCCATATACTGAAAAGGAACTAAATTTCTGAGAATAGATTTTAGAAGGTCATATTCATATAAGACAGCAGTGAAAATTCACAAACTATAGACAAATGCGATGATATAGATGGATTACAAATATCATGTGAGACTGAAAGGAGACACACATAAAAATGCATATTGCATGATTCCACTGATGTAGTGTCTGAAAATAAGCAAAGATATTTCACATTATTAAAATGGGCAGGCCTGATAGAGGCTCTAAATTTCTATTTCATTCTCTGATTTGTAGTTACATGGTTCTAACCACTTTGTGATCAAGTTGCACAATCATGTTTAGTTTCCTTGATGTGTGGTAAAATTAAATAGTAAAGTTATTTCAGGCAAAAAAGCATCTATGGAAGCACAGTTTTCAATGAAAATCAAGACCTGGAAAATATCAAATGTACATTAAAGGTATAAAAATATAAATAAAATATCATAGAGTCAAACTATGGAATAGTAACAGACTTAAAATGTACAAAAATATGGTTAAATTCTACCAATATAATATTAACTGGTAAGCTTTTTTAAAAAAGATTTTATTTGTCAGAGAGAGAGAGAGAGAGAGAGAGAAGAGTGAGAGGTCACAAGGTGGAACGGACCCTGGGATCATGACCCGAGCCAAAGGCATATGCAACTGACTGGGCCACCCAGGCATCCCTCAACTGATAAGCTTTTAATAAAATGCTGGAAACATTTGAAATCTTACCATGTTCGCTTCATCTATGGAGAGCAGATTAGAGTTCTTAGAAGCACAGAACATCAAACTCTCATTCCATGGTTTTATTTCAGTGCTAATGTAATAGCAATTGTTGAAACATGTAATCCACTCTTTTGGACAATGACCACAGGGATCAGCTAAAGAAAGATTATGAGATATTATCCAAATAGCTTTGAATATTAAAACACACAAATTTACAACTTGCAAATGTACACACATGTGTATATAACATATCCATGTACCCTCACAAGCTGGCAAAAATAAAACACAAGCACACTCCCAGAAGAGTGAGGCTTTCCTCCCCTAATTTATGTGTCCATATAAAGCAAAAACACAAAAATGTCAATATCTACATGTCCTTTGAGTCACTGAACAAAACCACTTATTGGGCATTGTAAAATGATTTCTCTCTTATGTTTTAGCAGGAGGATATTTGAGGCAATTGGTAACAATGGGTATGGTGATTTTAAATGAGGATTTCTTCATATTGTTGCATAAGAAGGAATACTCTCTTATAATCATTAATTATGAACATCTATTATCTGTATTTTATAACTTATGTCTCCCTTGAAACTCTATTGATTTTGTACAGCCTAGATAGAGACAAAATATAAACTGTACTAATATCAGAACTATGAAAATCAATACATATCTTTTTGGATTCTTGTAACTGGGTGTGCATTGTTTTGCTCTGGTGTTCCACTACCTAAAAATATAAATTAAGGAAAGTACAAGGAAAAATTAAGGAAATTACAAGAAAAAAATCCTTGTAATCATTTTAGTTTTTCTGCTTGAAACTTGGTGTATTTTCTAAGAGTAGAATACTCTGGGATAAAATTGATTTACCAAGATCAATTAATAATATCATGAAGATTAGAGCTTAAAAGCATAAACAACCAAACTTCGACATCTCTTACAGTATTTCATTTAACTAGTGTCAAAAATTAACTTGTGTTTCTCAATTATGTATATATGCATATTTTCTACAATCATTGTTATTTATACTTTTGAGAAATTCAGAATAAGCATTCCACATTTAGTCTAAATGCATACATGAAAAGGAAAGTTTCATTCCATGATACTTGAAATGTTTAGAGGCACTGATGATCATTAAATTAAAAAGATCTCTCACAATCATTCAAAGATTTACTCACAGGGAATAGAACCTATTCTTGCTACAGTGTATATCAAGACTAGGCATGTGATTCCCCAAATCCCAGCAATGAGCTTCTCTAGAGATGATGGCAAATCTGCAGGGAGAGAAATGAAACACCGAGAAAGTGGGATGGATAGAGACCAAAGTTTAGACAGTTTACATACAAGAGAACCAAAGATGCACAGGGAATCATAGGTATAAACATGGACCACAAAACCATATCTACCATTGTAATTTTTCTGGCCATATACCATTTAATTTTCAGTAAACACAATGCTCCATGAGTTGTTGGTCAATGACTATGAATTACAACAATGCCTGAGTAAAGTTAGTCCTCAGATTTCAATAAAAATACCCTATTCCAATTTTAAGCTCTGCCCTCACAAATGAAAAATATGTGAGATTATTCCCTACTCTTTCTCCATACCTGTGCACCCCAAGTTCACATCATAGAACAGTTGTACTGTGTGCCTTACTGTGTGCTTTATTTTTGCAGTGGTATTTCTTGTCATTCCCTTGAAGATCCTCAGAAGCATTTGAAAATTTAATTCTGCAGAGTTTATTTCCTGCTTAGTTACTGAATTAGAGCTTACCTTTCAATTGCTGTCTTGAGTTCTTAACCAGATTTGGTTCTGAGAGGTTTTCTCTTTGGTTATTCATCTCAGCAGCAGAATAAACTCAGGGACTGTGCTCTATGAAACCTGGACTTAGGTAGTTGATAAATGGTGTAGGTAATGACAAGAGCGCTACTAGAGTCACACTGGGTGGAGTGTGAGATAAGTGGTAGCACTCCTTTGCAGTTGAATGATGTAAAAGTCTGGTTCTAATTTCCTCAGAGCTTTAAATAAGTGTTTCACCATAGAATAAGTGATTTTTAAGGTTATATTCTATGTTTGATGCAATATTATAGGTTGTAGCCATGAAAAGCAAAAAATTAGTGAGGAATAAAGAAACTCATAAAGAATGATGCCCTTATTAACTTAAATTCAGATTCCGTAGACACACTGTTAGAATAGCTGGGTTAAAACTAAAATGCTGTTATTAGGAAATAATGAGACTAATTTTTTATGACAATTTTAAAAATCCATGAATGGTTAAGGATTGAGTTTTCTAAAGTTGGGGGAAAAGTAGTGTTAGCATATACAGGAAACTCCTGCAGTAAATTACTTTTATTTGATGACTTATATTTACTTGATAAAAGGGTATGAGGTCTTATTAAATGACCTTTTATTTTGAATGATTGTAGAATTCTGGAAATCATTAAGTTTTAAAGAAATACTGCATATGGTAAACAATGTTACATGACACACTAAACTTATCAAAAACCGAAGCAATACTGAAAACAAACAAACAAAAAATAATAGAAAATATTTCTAAAAATCCTTATTTGACACCAGAAAAGGGTAATTGATAATGGCCAACATATGAAACTGTAAAATGATAAATAAAAGTAGAGATCATTTGTGGAAGAATAGTGTTGGTATGAACTCAGAAACAACTTATGGCTGTCAAAGGCAGTGAAGGTAGTTTTATTGTGTAAGCAATTATAATAAGTCAAATTAATGTAATTTAATAATTCACATAATTAGCTCTGCAGTCAGTGACCTCTAGAATCACTTCTGGCTCTCAAAGTTACAATGTCTGACCTTTTAAAAGTTACTTCAAGTCTAGCTATCTAGTTTATTAACATATAATTGGGATAAAATATGTAAGCTATAATGCATGTAAAACAAGATTCAATCAGGCTTTTATAAACTATCAATAATATGTTAGTTATTTTATTTTTATTTTTAACACAATTGCCATATTATTGTTTCTGATTCATATCAGACCCTGTAACATGATTCATTGGGGTGTCTTCATCAGTGTGGTAAAACCCTTTGCAAAGTTTTGTTCAATTTTTTTAGAAATCTTATCATTGTTTATAGGTAAGCTTAAATTAGCATATTATGGAAATTACCTCATCCTGATATTATGAAAAATTAATCTGGTTTTATTTGAGAAAGTATATGAAGAATTACATTTGACCTTCATGACTGCATGATTTTATTTCAAGAATCTATATTTAAAGCCTGGGCTAAATATCAAGTAATATATGAAATTATATATATGTTGATGACAAATCCAAATTAACTGTTCCTTGTCATGCATGATGTTTATGAGACTTCACTTGATATTATATTGATTTATAAACCCTTAGCATATGTGTGTGCATACACTTGAGTACTTCTCCACAGGCAAGAATTTGAATATTTTAAGAAGTTCTCCAACACATTTCATATTTATTCCTTTGTTACCCTGAATTGTTGGAATAGAGATAACCAGTGTTCTCAGTGCTTTCATTGTGTATTAGTTGTGCCTTAGGTGCATCCCATTCAGCATTTGTAATCTCCCACTAAATAATTTGGTTAGGAGAGAGACAGCAGAATACTGACACATACCTTCTGTTGGCCAGAGAGTCGGGCATCTTCCAGTGGGAGACCAGGTTTCTCTTGTAAACGGTATCTGTGGTCTTCACAGACTGCCGGTCCTGTGAGAGAGCTGAGTGAGGCAATAGTGGAAAAGGTAAATTCTCATCAATGTGTCACTTAAAATTTGAACAGGAAATCCTTACACTTGGGCTATTTTGAAGACACTTTATCTCATCGCATACCTCCAGAATGTCCGAGACTTTCATCTTGTAGTGTGTCGTTTAATTGACATGTGCCTCTGAGAAATTTTTATGTCTAAAAGATATTGGGGTCAGAGACTTGACCACCCATGTTGTTAACTTGCTTTTATCTCAGTCACAAATGCTGAGAACTGAAAATTCAGGACTTTTAAGAGTATCTTAGATGGGTCAATCTATTTTTACACAGGTTGCTAAATCTTGGCATTACATACTTCTTTCTCTTATACTCTCCTTATGTCATTTCTGTTATAATGGGAAAAATCTGAAACCATCATCCCATTAACAATAGGCATTTAATGATATTTGTCTCCAACTATTTTGAAGAATTACTAAATTTTCAACTTTATGGTAACTGTTGTTCCTATCATCAATTCTTAAACTGTTCTCAATTTCTCTGCCCTAGTTCTTAAGATTCCTACATTCAAATTTATTATTTGTAAATAAGTTATTTAAATTTCACATGATAAAAATAAATGTCTCTGGGAAGGTTAAAACATTAGACAATATTGAACTATATCACCATGGCAGAGGTTACAATATTAGTAACTACTCATGACATTATCCATTGATTCATCCTCCAATCATAGCCAGTTGTCTCTTACTTAAAAAGGATATTTGTCATAAATGACAAAAACCCAATTCTAAGTATGTAGTGGGAAAACAAAGGTGATTTTTAAGCATTGTTCTTAACTAAAAAATAGGACAGCAGAAAATGTGGACTTTTTTTTAAAAGTTAAGTTAATGACCTATGAATACCAAAGGAAATAAGGGGCACCTGGATGGCTCAGTTGGTTAAGCATCTGCCTTTGGGTCAGGTCATGATCTCAGGGTCCTGGGATTGAGCCCCATGTTGAGCTTCCTGCTCAGCGAGGAGCCTGCTTTTCCCTCTGCCCTGTCCCCTACTTGTGCTTTCTCTCTTGCTCCCTCTTTCTCAAATAAATAAAATCTTTTTTAAAAAAAGAAATAAAACTTCATATTATCTAGTTTGCATCAAATGCAATTCTTTTCATCATTCCTCCTCTTGTATCAAGAATTGGGTTAATGTGTACTTATCATTCCTAAAGAACTTAAAAACAGAAGTATAATATCCAGCAATCCCACTTCTGGGGATAGCATATCCCCTTTTATTGCCTTTGCTTATTGCACTTAGTAGATATTATATATCTTACACATTGAAGGTTTGTGGCAATGCTGTGTGGAGCAAATGTATCACCACCATTTTTCCAACAGCATTTACTCACTTCATGTGTCTGTGTCACATTTTGGTAATTCTCACATATTTGTAACTTTCCCATTATTACTACATTTGTTATTGTGATCTGTGACCCGTGATTACAACTTGTTCAAAACTCAGGTGATGGTTAGTATTTTTCAGCAATACAATATTTTTTAGGTAAACCATGTACTTTATTTTCTTAGACATAATGCTCCTGCACACTAATAGGCTACATTATAGTGTAAACATAACTTTCATATGCACTGGGAAACCAAAAATTGGTATGACTGGGTTATTTGACATTCACTTTATTGCACTGGACTGGAACAAAACTCACAATATCTCCAAGGTATGCAGTATATATCCAAAGGAAAAGACACCATTATCTGAAATAAATATCTCTATGCCTTTGATTGAAGCATTATTCATAATAGGTACAGTAGAGAATCACCCTAAGTGTCTACACAGAAGGATAGATATAGACAATGTGGCATACGTACAATAGATACTATTCAGACATGAAAAAAAAAAGAAATCTTGTCATTTGTTTGGTTTTTAAATTTTTATTTATTTTTTTCCGTTTCAGGTGTAGAATTTAAGGAATAATCACTTACATAAAACACCTAGTGATCATCACAACAAGTGGCCTCCTTAATACCCATCACCTATTAAACCCTTCCCCAGTCCCTCTCCCCTCCAATAACCCTCAGATGGTTTGCCTCTGTTTCCCCCCTCCGTGTGCAATTGATTTCTTTCTTAAATCCCACATATAAGTGAAATCATATGGTATTTGTCTTTCTCTTACTGACCTATTTCGCTTAGCATAATACTCTCTAGCTCCCTCCAAGTCCTTGCAAAATCAACATTTCACTCTTTTGATGGCTGAGTAATATTCCATGGTAGATATGTAACCCCTCTTCTTTATGCATTCTTCAGTCAATGGACATTTGGGCTCTTTGCATAATTTTCTTATTGTGGATAATGCTGCTGTAAACATTGAGTACATGTATCCCTTCAAATCTGTATTTTTGTATCCTTTGGCCACATACTTAGTAGTGCAATTGCTGGATTATAGTGTGGTTCTATTTTTAACATTTTGAGGAACCTCCATACTGTATTTCAGAGCGGCACCAGTTTGCATTCCCACCAACAGTGTGGGACGGTTCCCCTTCTCTGCTTCCTCACCAGCACCTGTTGTTTCCTGTGTTGTTGATTTTACTGTTCTGACAGGTGTGAGGTGATGTCTCAGTATACTTTTGATTTGTATTTCCCTGATGATGAGTGATGTTGAGCATGCTTTCATGTGTCTGTTAGCCATCCAGAAATCATCTTTGGAAAAACATCTCTTCATGTCTTCTACCCATTTTTTAAATGGATTATTTGTTTTCTGAGTGTTGAGTTTTACAACTTCTTTATATATTTTGGATGCTATTGCTTTAACAGAGATGTCATTTGCAAATATCTTCTCCCATTTAATAGGTTGTGTTTTAGTTTTATTGATTGCTTCCTTAGCTGTGCAAAAGCTTTTTATCTTGATGAAGTCCCAATAGTTTAGTTTTGCTTCTGTCTCCTTTGCCTCAGTAGTCATATCTAGTAAGAAGTCCCTCCGTCTGATGTCAAAGAAGTTACTCTCTGTATCTTGTCTGTATCCTCCTCTAGGATTTTGATGGTTTCAAGTCTCACATTTAGATCTTTCATTCATTTTGAATTTATTTCTGTGTATGGTATAGGAAAGTGATCCAGTTTCATTCTTTGCATGTGGCTTCCCAGTTTTCCCAACACCCTTTGTTGAAAAGACTCTTTTTTCCATTGGATATTCTTTCTTGCCTTGTTGAAGATTAGTGGAACATATAGTTGTGGGTCTATGTCTGTGTTTTCTGTTCTGTTTTATTGATTTATGTGTCTGTTTTTGTCCCAGTACCATCCTGTCTTTTGACTACAGCTTTTTAATACAACTTGAAGTAAGGAATTGGGATCTCTCCAGCTTTTCTTTTCCTTTTAAGATTGTTTGGCTATTGGATGTCTTTTGGGATCCAGACAAATTTTAGGATTGTTTGTTCTAACTGTGAAAAATGCTGTTGGTATTTTGATAGGGATTGCATTAAGTATGTAGATTTCTTTGGGTACTATAGACATTTTAATGAAGTTTGTTCTTCCAATCCGTAAGCATGGAATATTTTTCCATTTCTTTGTGTCTTCCTCAATTTCTTTCATTAGTGTTTTATAGTTTTCTGAGTACAGATCTTTCACCTCTTTGGTTAGTTTTATTCCTTGGTAACTCATGATTTTGGTGCAGTTAAAGTGGGATTGATTCCTTGATTTCTCTTTCTGCTGCTTCATTACTAGAGTATAGAAGTGCAACAGATTACTGCATATTGATTTTATACTCTGTGACTTCACTGAATTCCTGTATCCGTTCTAGCAATTCTTTTTTTTTTTTTTAAGATTTTATTTATTTATTTGACAGAGAGAGACAACGAGAGAGGGAACACAAGCAGAGGGAGAGGGAGAGGGAGAAGCAGGCTTCCTGCTAAGCAGGAAGCCTGATGCGGGGCTCAATTCCAGGACCCTGGGATCATGACCTGAGCCGAAGGCAGACGCTTAACGACTGAGCCACCCAGGCGCCCCTGTTCTAGCAATTCTTTTGGTGCCGTCTTTTGGGTTTTCTCTATAGAGTATCATGTCATCTGCAAATAGTGAAAGTTTGACTTCTTCCCTAATGATTTGGATGCCTTTTATGTCTTTATGTTGTCTGACTGATGAGGCTAGGACCACCAGTACTATGTCAAATAGCAATGGTATAGTGGACATCTCTATCTGTTACTGACTATAGAGGAAAAGTTCTCAGGTTTTCCCCACTGAGGATAATATTAGCTGTGCATGGTACGTGGGTGGTCTTTATTACTTTGAAGTATGTTCCCTTTATCTCTGCATTATTGAGGGTTTTTAATCATGAATGGATGTTGTGCATTGTCAAATGCTTTTTCTGCATCTACTGAAATGATCAAATGGTTCTTAACCTTTTTTTTTAAATAAATGTGGTGTATGACATTGTTTGCTTTGTGAATATTGAACCACCCTTGCAACCAAAAATTAAATACCACTTGATTCTTTCAATTATTGTTGGAATTGATTTGCTAGCATTTTGTTGAGAATATCTGCATCCATGTTCATCCTGAATATTGGCCTATAGTCCTCTTTTATAGTAGAGTCTCTGGCTGGTTCTGTTAGTAGGGTAATGCTGGCCTAATAAATTGAATTTGGAAGTTTTTCTCACATCTCTATTTTTTTTTTTAATTTTTTGAGAAGAATGGGTATTAACTCTTCTTGAAATGTTTGGCAGAACTCCCCTTGGAAGCCATCTGGCACTGGAGTTTTGTTAGATTTTTGATGACTAATTCAATTTCTTTGCTGGTTATCCATGTGCTCAAGTTTTCCATTTCTTCCTGTTTCAGTTTTGGGAGTTCATGTTTCTAGAATTTATCCATTTCTTTCAGGTTATTCCATTTGTTGGTCTACTGTTTTTAAAAAACATTCTCTTATAATTGTATTTCTATTGTGTTTGTAGAAAAAAAATCTTGCTGATTTTATGGAAAAAGCATGGATACACCTATAGTACAAAAAGAGAGATATAGGATATTTTTGGTTTTGAATTTTCATGGTGATAGTGTGTTTGTAAAGACTACTTGGTGGGTTATTTGGGGGAGATAGTGAAGAAAAGATTGACCAGTGCTATATTACAAGGTAATATGCATGAATTGAAGGACTCAGATCACTCAAGTTTTTGTTAAGTAAGGCTGTCCCTTCTTTATCAACAACAGATGAGTAGCATGCTCTGACTATATTTTACCAGTCTCAATTTAGCAGCTAAAATGAAATACAAAAATTAAGAACAAAAACAGAAAGACACAAAATAATTCAGGCAAGAGATGTGGCAGCTTGGACTAAGGTTAAGAGTGGCAATGGTCATAAGAGATTGGACTCTGGAATACTTTGTAGTCAGTGTTAACAGGACTCTAATGTGAGAATGTGGACTGAGAAAGGAGAGGAGTCTTGAATGAAGCATGTGCTTTACCCTGAGTATCTGAAAACAAATTGAATCTGTTTCCATTCAATGAGCTGGAAAAGATTATACATGAAGTAGGTGTGATCAGAAGTCTGTATTTGGATTGGACATGCAAAGTGTGAATTATCCATTAACCACACCGGTGGAGCAGTTGAGTAAGGACTCAGATATCAATGTCCTGAGGTGAATGGTGAGATTTGGGCCAGAAAGTATAAAACTGGGCTTTTCAGCTTACATGTGGTGCTTAAAACTAAGTAACTGAGAATATCACCCAGGAACCTCAAGTGGATATAAATAAGAGGAAGTTCTAGGATGTAAAGAAGTAGAGGAGACGAGGTGAAATCAGCAAACAAGACAGAAAGCATAGTGATGAGATAGGAATCAAACCCTAGAAAAGGTATTGCCGTGGGTACCAAGTGAAAAAAGTGTTTCCAGGAGGAATAAATGATCCACTCTGTTGAATGCTGCTGCTAATCCAGTTAGATGAGAGTTTATTATTGGGTGTACAAAATAGGGAATGGTTCCAGTGAGCTGTTGGGGCAACAATCCTATTTGTCATAGCTTTAAAAGAAAATGGAAAGATAGGAATTAGAAATAGTTTTACCATGATGCAGCCAGGTGTTCATTAAAGTTTTTTTTTTTTTTTTTTTTTTTTTTTCCCAATAGCGATGAACTGTGTTTCTAGAATGGGAGGATCAAGTGCACTACCAATCCTGACTACAATCACATATGCTCTCTTCCAGTATGGCTTATCTGCATTTTCCCTATCATTCTGATCCACTCTGCAAATGTTATCCTTCATGCCTAAGTAGCTTTTACAGTTTCTCCCTCCTTTTCTCTTCTTTTCAAGTGTTCTTTCAATTCACTTACTTTCTCCCTTATCCTTTCTAATCTGTTCTTTAATCGTTCCTTTGATTATTTATTTAAATGTTTTTGTTTTCATTTCTAGAGTTCCTCTTTTTGACTTTTTCAAATTTCTCTGGGTTTTTCCCATCACCCAACCCCCAGACACTAACTTCTTATTTGGTGGTCACTCTGTATCCCTTATACTTTTATTCACTCTGTTTGTACTTTATAATCAATATTGAAGAATTCTGCCATTTTTTTTCTCTTTTTCTTTTCTTCTTCTTCTTTTTTGCATGATTTTCAATTTTTTAAAAGATTTTATTTAGTATTTGACAGAGAGAGACAAGCGAGAGAGGGAACACAAGTAAAGGGAGTGAGAGAGGGAGAAGCAGGCTTCCCACGGAGCAGGGAGCCCGATGCAGGGCTCGATCCCAGGACCCTGGGATCATGACCTGAGCCGAAGGCAGATGCTTAATGACTGAGCCACCCAGGCGCCCCATGATTTTCAATTTTGATCATAGCTTCAAAATCCTATATGGCCTGGGTGGAGAATAACCGCAGAAGTTTTTCTTCTGCAATAATGATCGCTGAAATCTGGGAAATAATTTTGCATATGATAAACTGTACATTGGGATTTTTTTTTTTTTTACTATGAGGAAGGTAATGGCAATGACTGTGGCATGAAAGACTAGAGCTTTATTTTTATGTGCTAATTATATTTGGAGATTTATAAATAAGAAACATAAGATTTTTTAACCCATTTTTTTAGTCTGGAAAATACTATATCCATTTTAAGGGGAGGCAGTCTAAATTGAATCTGCCAAAGGAATACTAATACTAATACCCCATTGTTTATAGCAGCAATGTCCACACTAGCCAAACTATGGAAAGAGCCCAGATGTCCATTGACAGATGAATGGATAAAGAAGACATGGTATTTATATACAACGGAATACTACTCAGCCATCAAAAAATGAAATCTTGCCATTTGCAACAACATGGATGGAACTAGAGGGTGTTATGCTAAGCAAAATAAGTCATTCAGAGAAAGAGAGATACCATATGATTTCACTCATATATGGAATTTAAGAAACAAAAGAGATGAACATAGGGGAAGGAAGGAAAAATAAAATAAGATGAAAATTGAGATGGAGGCAAACCATAAGAGACTCTTAGCTCTAGGAAACAAACTGAGGGTTGCTGGAGGGGAGGTGGGTGGGAGGAAGGGATAATTGGTGGATGAGTATTAAGAAGGGAACTTGATGTAATGAGCACTGGGTATTATATGCAACTGATGAACCACTATGTTTTATCCCTGAATATTAAAAAAATAATAATAATAAAAGGAAAGAAAGAAATAGTTTCAGAGAAGTCAGGGATATAGTGATCAATATGGTAGTTTTCTCCATATATAACTTTCTGAGAATACCCATTAGGTGTTGAACATAACAGCCTTGTTATTCTAGAGCTCAGTCTTAAACATTACTTATTTCAGTACTAAATCCAGAGGAAGATGGTGCCCTTTTATAATTTACTGTTGTTGCAGCAGAGCAGAAAGCGTATTCTTTGCAGGAACTCAGTTCCCAAGAAAATGCAAAAAGGACAATGTTGTGTCAGTCCAGTCTCATGTACCAAATTAATTAATCTGAAAATTTTATTTTCTGGTAATTAATGAGTGTAAAGTTACAGATAAAATAAGAGTTTAGAATTTAAAATGTGTTGCTCTGCCCTTAATTACAACCATTGGTTCTTTGTGGTTCCTCCTAAGGCAATATGTAAATATCTAGCTTTTGTCCCCTCAAATGTTCTGGACTGGGTAAGAATAATAATGGAATCTGAGAGGGGATCAAAAATAATTTTTACAAGAGAGAGCAATGTGATATGAAAAGTTATGACATGTATAATTAAGAACTTACAAGGAGAGGGAAACAATTAGCAGAAGGTTATTTGAAGAAATAATGGCTGAAGCTATTTCAAATTTGTTGAAAAACACCAAGTTAAATTCAGGAAGCCCAGCAAAACCCAAATAAAAAAATAAAACTAAATCACATGTGAGCACATTGCAGTCATACTTCTGAAAGAGATAGAAAATATTGAAAGCAATGAGAGAATAACAACACTTTATATGCCTAGAAGTTCATTAGAAATAATAAAATGTAGGAGATAATACAATATTCATCTCAAGTAAAAAACCCTGCCAACCCAGAATTCAATATCATTAATAGTCTTCCACAACAAAAGTAAATTAAGACATTTTCAAACAACTACTCAGAACATCCATCACCAGCAAGCCTGCAGTGAAAGAAGTGCTTTTGGTGGATCCTCCACTAATGCTCACTCTACCAAAGATTTCCCATGGCTTCTTATGAGTACATGTAAAACATAAGGCACCTTTTTAAGAAGCATGTAGATATGTAAAAATACTTTGGGAGGAAATTGCGAGGTGTGCCACATCAGAATGTTAATATTAAAAAATTTCTTTCTTACTCTTCTCCATTCTCCATGGTAAGAAATACATATGTGTGGATGGGATACTCAACACTGGAAGGAAAAGGACATTCCAGTGTCTTCTTCCCCTAGGCCCCAGTAGGTTCCCCAAATCTAGGAATCAAACAGACTATCTTGTCAAACCTTGACAACCCCTTTAAAAATGTCTTCAAATCCAAAAGAGACAACCATTTATATGTCAAAAGTAACACATTGGATGAGGAGACTGGGATTCTTGACCAATAAGAGAAAGAACAGTAATTGCAACTTGATTTCAAAAATGTCAATGCATGTCCAGAAAGACTTACTCTTGTTTAGTGTCCATACATGACATGTATTGAATTTTTAAAACCCTGTTTTAAAATGTAAATATCTTTTTGCACAACAAGGGAAACAGTCCACAAAAACAAAAGACGACTGATAGAATGGGAGAAGATATTTGTAAATGTCTTATCAGATAAAGGGCTAGTTTCCAAAATCTATAAAGAACTTATCAAACTCAAAACCCTAAGAACAAATAATCCAGTCAATAAATGGGCAGAGGACATGAACAGACATTTCACCAAAATGGATATGCAAATGGCCAACAGACACATGAAAAAATACTCAACATCACTCGGCATCAGGGAAATCCAAATCAAAACCTCAATGAGATACCACCTCACCCCAGTCAGAATAGCTAAAATTAACAAGTCAGTAAAGGATAAATGTTGGTGAGGATGTGAAGTAAGAGGAACACTCTTACACTGTTGGTGGAAATGCAAGCTGGTGCAGCCACTCTGAAAAACAGTATGGAGGTTCCTCAAGAAGTTGAAAATAGAGTTACCCTATGACCCATCAATTGCACTACTGGGTATTTACCCAAATATACAAATGCAGTGATCCAAAAGGGCACCTGTACTCCAATGTTTAGATCAGCAATTTCCACAATAGTTAAAGTATGGAAAGAGCCCAGATTCGTAGATGAATGGATAAAGAAAATGTGGTATTTGTATACAATGGAATAGTACTCAGCCATCAAAAAAAATGAAATCTTGCCATTTGCAACAACATGGATGGAATTAGAGGGCATTATGCTAAGCAAAATAAGTCAATCAGAGAAAGACAATTATCATATGGTCTCACTCATATGTGGAATTTAAGAAACAAAACAGAAGATCAGAGGGGAAGGGGGGGAATAAAACAAGATAAAATCAGAGAGGGAGACAAATTAGGATACTCCTAAGCATAGGAAACAAACTGAGTGAGGGTGGGGAGATGGGGCAACTGGGTGATGTACATTAAGGAGGGCATGTGATATAAGGGCACTGGGTATTACATAAGACTGATGAATCACTGAACTCTACCTCTGAAACTAATAATACACAATACGTTAATTGAATTTAAATAATTAAAAAAAAAGAAAAAAGAAAACTAATGACATAAAAAAAGAATGACAGAGGAACCCAAAAGAAATTAATAAAAGCAGCTAAATATTGAAAAAATTTTAAAAATGAAATGCTAATATCTTTGATGTATATGATAAGTGGTTAAATCAGATGATATTTCTGATGCCCAGTAAAACTAATATATTGTAACAATAGAGATTGGATGGGTGAAAGAAAGAAGACAGTTTTAGAGCTCCAGTTTTCTTGGAAATCAGTCTTTATTGAATAAATTTGAAAAAAATATGAAGATATCACATATAGCAAGAACATCATGTGGTTAGGCTGTATTTTAAGGATCTTCAGGCATTATATTTTTGATTCCTTAGATCAGCCTTATGAGGTGGCTATAGTTATGGTCATCACGTCACAGGTGATGAAAACGAAGCATCAAGTTCTTAAGTCAAAATGTCTAATCTAGTGAATACTTGTCTGCCAAGAGGTACCGTTCAAATAATCTTCAAGTAACTCTGTGAGTAAGATAATATATCTATCATATTTTCCAGGGCAGGAAACTGACCCAAAGCAGTCATGTAACTGACTCACAAGCCTAGAGTCTGCATTTAGAAATTACATTGAAGAGGCCTGATTTCACTGCTGATGTCCTTAAACTTTACCCTGTACTACTTATTCCCATTTGTAAATTGATCAAGGATCCTGGTGCAAGCATCTATATGATGCATGCCAAGCCTCGATCAACTAAAATCCAGCCAAAGCACAAACTGGTTAATGAGAAATAAATGCTTATTTTTCAATGTGAATACAATCTTGGGTTATTTGTAGCACAACTTTAGCAATTAGTTACAGCTACCATTTACATATTATATGAGTTTGATTTTGAATATTCATATAATTTCTCTCCCAGAGTGTAAGGAATCAGTACAGAGAGTATAAAGAATACGTGTAGGGGTGCCTGGGTGGCTCAATTGGTTAAGCTTCTGCTTCAGCTCAGGGCATGATCCCAGAGTCCTGGGATCCAGCCCTGCATCCAGCTCTCTGCTCAGCTGAGAGCTTTCTTCTCCCTTTCCCTCTGCTTGTGCTCTCTCTCTCTCTGCCATAAAAATAAATTAAAAATCTTAAGAAAAAAAAGGATATGTGTAAAAAAGAATATGTCTATATCAAAGAGATAAATGTATATGAAATATGAATTTATTTTGCAAGTAATAATTAAATTCAATCTCTCTCCCTCTTGTAATTGAACTAGGGTAGAAATATCTGAATCAATATCAAATTACTAAATTTGTCATGAGTTCTGGCAATAACTAGCTGTTTGACTCACACAATATCTTTATACTTTTATTCTTGTTTTTTTCATTATTTAGCATTTTATTTTTTGCATCAAAGTATTTTCTAGACTGGGTAAGGGTGACAGAAGTGGGGACTTGGGGAATTTAATAAAACAAGATGTCTTCTAAAATATCTGAAATCCAGGTAAGGAAAACAACACACAAGAAAAAGTAGTGAAGGACACTGGTTATTAATGATTGAGAAAAACAATCTCTACCATTATACGAACCTAATTTTGATAGTGCTATAAGAAAAGTGATTCAGAAGATAGCTGTTTATTCCATTCTCTGAGGATGTGGGACAGATGTGAATAACTCTTATACAGCAACTCTGTGGTTGTTGCATGATAACCCTAAGTGCTTGTTAACAATTGAGTACTCTCAGCTCTAAATCTACTCATCCCTCTGTGCCCTGTTCTCAGATAAGGGAGCTAGATCCTATAAACTTCTCTTCCTTGTCAGCTCACATGAGGTTGAGTTTTGTTGGTAAAAGGCAACGGAGAAACACTGCAACAAAAAAAGCTCTTTTTCCTGGTTTCATGGTGTTTTCAGGCTGTTTGGCGGCTCTGGCTTGGTTGCCACCTGCATGCATCCAGGAAGTCCTGTGTATTCAGCCTCTAGCAAGTTTTTGTTGCCAGTAGCAGTCAAAGTTTCCTGCCCTTGTTCTATGCCTCCCAACAGTCTGGCAGAGGTTCCTCCTGCTTGCCAGTCACAGCCTGAGATCCAACCTCACCAAGTTCATGTGTAGATGATGGAATTGCTCTGTCCCAGGCCAATCCCATAAGCATGTCTGCCATGAAGCTGTATGTAGCCACATTGTCTTCAATGACATCTAAATCCCATCTTCAGAGAGTAGACGTGGCTGCCCAGTGATCCCTCCTTTGTGTACTCTCCTTCAACCCTAAGAAACTCTTCATGATTTTTAATTTTAGTAGCATTTCCTCTTAGTAGGCTTTCCCTTACAAATAGATAATAATTGTTTACATGAATCTTCCCCTAGTTTCTGTCTTCTGACCGGTTTTCATTCTGATTGATAACCACACCACCCTGGGTTGTTCAACTCTTATTTGCAGCCCTTTAAGGGCTAGGACAAATCAATTCATTTGGAAAGATGAGTGGATTGATTACCTTATTGAAGACTTTACAATGACAGTGCTTGATATTATGATGTGCAATTTATCGATAATTTAAATAGCAAATACTAAAGAAATGCATAATATGTACCTGGGCATATATATTTTACATATAAATAAAGATTGAAAAAAAAGTTCTACAACACCAAAGGTGAAACCTCGGGTACAATTTGGACTTGGCATGATTCTGATGCATCACTGTGGATTCATCCTTGGTAACAAATGAAGCATTCTAGTGAGTGATGCTGATAACGGGAGAGGCCATGCACGTGTGCATACAGGGATAATATAGGACAGCTCTGTACCTTCCTCTTAATTTAGCTGTGAATCTAAAATTGCTCTAAAAATTGTATTTGAAAAGATTCTGAGAAAATAATTGTATGGCTTTTGAAGAAATGAGATATATGTTCTTTATAGATGGTGAGATAGCTTAGGTAACTAAAATGCCTAGTGCTTACAAACATATATTTTTAGATCTAAGCAGCATTCAAAAGAAGTTTTGTTTGAGTCAAAGTTGAAAAATGGACAATGCTTGTCACTCTCTGAAGAAACTGAGGACCTGAAATACAGAGAATTATATCTCATTACTCTTAAAAATATAAATCACAATATTTTGAAGAACAAACAATTTATTTAGACTAATAGCTGTACATCTAAATCTGAATATTTCCCATATCATTTTTCTATAGAAACACTTTAACACATGTGTTATAGAATTGTTCACATACTGCACTTATTCTTTGTAAGATTAGTCCTCTCAAGGCATAAAATACAAAAGTTGTCAAGAAACTTACACTTTAGGAAAGGAGGTCGAGTCTTTTGGCCACACAAATGAATTAATATTGGTGTTCTGGGAAACTATACTAATCCATGAAGACCGAATGAGGTGGCTGAACAAACACTATGAGAAAACAAAATTTTTTTAGAAGTCAAATAAGAGCTCTTATTTGAATTTGTAGTAACAAACACAGTTAATTCTTTCTTACTTTATAGAATCTTTCAAATTTTAATATAATATTACACACTGGACATGTTATAAAAATATCTTAGGGGAAGTAAGTGAGGAGGACAACCTGAGAAAGGTAACAATTTCAGGGTTTTGATAATTTATCAAAGGTTAATAATATTTTGTGAAATATCTATTTTTTGAAAAAATTCCTAGAGATTCAAGTAAGAAGAAAACATATCTGTAGTCTTCTTGCCCAGCACTGCTCCCATGCCTCTCTATCTGCCCCTCGGAGCTCAAGGATCCAGAAACTTGTGGTTCTATAATTTGAAGAAGCTGCAAAAGCAATGGTGCTGGTGCCACAGGGGAGACTTGATTAGCATCGGGGAAGGGGGTGAAATAGCTTATTGACTTCTCAGTGCAGCGTGATGATTTTGCATGGTAATGAATGAGGAAAACCCATGTGTGTCTGGAGCAGTTGACAGCCCCGCTTGCCTGGATCTGGGAGCCTGGGTGGAGTTGTTTTCCATCAGACTTGGGGCTGTGACCCAAGAGACCCTAGATCTTGAATGGTGTGACTTCCCACGGACCCTGCTCTAGCCTCTGGAGCCATGACTGCAGATGCTGTCTCTCCAGACTCTTGTTGCGGACTTCTCCAGCCTTTGGGAGCTAGTCAGTGAGGCCCCAAATGACCCAGGGCTCAAAGGCAGGTAAGGGAAGTCTCCTGGCCTGGTCTGGCCCAAGGGGACAGGCTACATGGTCATTAGGAATATTTCTCCTGCACTTTTTCTCAGGTATCAATAAAATTGTTTTCATTCCAGAAAAAAAAAGTTGGAGGTAGCAATTTTCCTGTCAAGCACTGTGACCCCCTTAAATATAATAGGAAAAATACTGTTAGTGAAAGTACAACAGAAGAGTTGACATGAGCTCCCTATACACTCTTGGCTGATGGAAAAAAATATATACACATGGAGAAGAGACCAAGATGAACCCAGTAGAAAGTAAAAGCAGAAGGAGACTTGAGAACTGATGTTCAAGTTGTGAGCACTCCTCTCTCACACTCTCACACACACACACACACACACACACACACATCACATGGTAGAGGGTGGAAGCCCTACTGACTTGCAGTTCTGGAACACAGTCTTTTAAAAAAAACTTGCAAGTAACATCTAAGCTACAAAATCACAAGGGCAATCCCTAAGAAAGTAGGCTAAAAGAATAAGAATTTGGAAATACCGAACAAAAATATTAGCAGGCAGATTATAGGGGAGAAGATCCAGCAGTAAAGTGTATGCAACTTATACAAAATATAAATCTAAGAATATGAAATAGAATGCATGTTTACTAAATTATACTATCAAAAGTATCTACCTAAAAGATTTAAAAAAAAAACATGAAAAGAAATGGCAAATATCTTCTACACTAAGGGAATGTATGGGTCAATATAAACTTCTACTGGGATAAGGTATTGTATTTACTAGAAAAAAGTATTTTAAGTACTGTTTATAAATATATGGAAATTAGAAAGAAAACAGTTCAGATAATTAAATTAACATATGATGGCAGCAATATAGTAAATAGGAAATATCAATAGAGAAATAAAACTATATGAATAAACCACAGAGAAATTCTTAGTTTATCATTGTATACCTAAATGAAATTCACTAAATGGGCTCTCCAGAGAATTTGAGATACAGTAGAAAAAATTGATGAAATTGAGGAAAGAATAACAGAATTTATTCATCTCATAAAATAAGAAAGAAAAAAACAGAAAAATTGACAGAGTTCAGAAACCTTCAAAACAGTATCAGGAAAACCAGCATAGTTCTGGGGTGCCTGGGTGGCTCAGTCGTTAAGCGTCTGCCTTTGGCTCAGGTCATGATCCCAGGGTGCTGGGATCGAGCCCCACATCGGGCTCCCTGCTCAACAGGAAGCCTGCTTCTCTCTCTCCCACTCCCCCTGCTTGTGTTCCCTCTCTAGCTGTGTCTCTCTCTGTCAAATAAATAAATAAAATCTTAAAAAAAAAAAAAAAACAGCATAGTTCTAAATACAATTTGAGAAGGAGAAGATAAGCAGGGGGGAGGAAAGCAAAAAAACAATCATAAGTCACAATGAATGAACAACTTCTTAAATATCATTTTAAAATATTTATGGACCACAGAGACTCAGCAAACTAATAATAGAATTAACACATAGAAATCCACAACTCAATACTTAATGAAATGACTGAAGAACACATGCAAACACAGACAAAGAAATACTCCTGAGGGAACAAGGTGGATCATGAGAGACTCAAGTCAGTGTGAAAATTATGGAATGGGTAATATAGCTTCCACCTGGCATTGAGCCCCACATAGGGCTCTCTGCTCAGCGGGGAGTTGCTTGTCCCTCTGCCCCCACTCCCCCTGCTCATGCTCTCTCTCGAGAGAGAGCCCAGAGCTTCTTATTCCTTTGTCTTATCAATGTTATCCCCCTCCAGTTGGAACCAGTGTCCCCCATGGAAACAATAACTTAAAAATATGTCCTGGGATGCCTGTGTGGCTCAGTTGGTTAAGCGTCTGCCTTTGGCTCAGGTCGTGATCCCAAGGTTCTGGGATCGAGCCCTGCATTGGGCTTTCTGCTCAGAGGGGAGCCTGCTTGTCCCTCTGTCCCCACTCCCCCACTCATGCTCTCTCTCTCTAATAAATAAATAAAATCTTAAAAAAGAGGAGAAAAGTGGGACCGCATTAAACTAAAGAGCTTGTGCGCAGCAAAGGAAAGAACAAAATGTTTTGAAGGACAATGTACAGAACAGAAGAAATATTGTAAACTATATATCTGATAGGGGACCAGTATCTAAAATATATAAATAGCTCAACCAATGCAATAAAAACAAAGAAAATAATCCAATTTCAAAAATGGGCACAGGGCTGAGTAACATTTTTCTGAAGACGTAAAAATGGCCAATAGGTATAAGAAAGGTACTCAAAATCGCTAATCATCTGGGAAATGCAAATCAAAGCCACAATAAAATGTCACCTCACACCTGTTAGAATTGTTTTTTCCAAAAACATAAGCAAATATTGGTGAGGATCTGAAGGAAAGGAAATCCTTTGGAGGAAATGTAAATTGGTGCTGCCACAATGGAAAATAGTACAGCTTTTTTTCAAGCAATTACAAATAAAAATACCATTATATTCAGTAATGTCACTCCTACATATATATTTAAATACTGAAATCATTATCTCAAAGGTATACTGCACACCCATGCTCATTGCAACATTATTCACAATGGCCTAATTATTGAAGGAACCTAAGTATCTGCCAACAGATAAGAAGGTGTTTTATACACACACACACACACACACACACACACACACACACACACACACACTGAAATATTATTCAGTCATGAAAAAGGAGATCTTGTCATTTGTGACAAATGGATGGACCTTGAAGGCATTATGTAAGTGACAAAAATCAGACAGGTAGAGACCAATACTGTATGGTCTCACTTACATGTAGAATCTGAAACACTGAACTTGTAAAAACAAAGAGTATAAGGCTATTTACCAAGGACTGTGAGGAACGGGAATTGGGGAGATGTTTAAGAATACAAAGTTACAACTAGTACATAATAAGTTCTGGAAGTTTAATGTACAATATAGCGATTATAATCAGCATTACTGTATTATAAACTTCAAAGTTGCTAAGACTAAATCTTAGCTGTTCTCAATACGCACAAAAGTGATAAATAAGTAACATGAGAAAGATATTATCTAAGATTACCATAGTAATCAATCAGTAATACATAAATGTATCAAATGAACACATTGCATGCCTTAAATTTACACACTGTTATGTCAATTACATCTCAGTAAAAACAAACAAAAGATTTTTGTTATACCCACTTACTACAAGGAAATAGCTTAAGAATACAGCTAAGACACCAAAGAGGAATTAAAATGGAATACTAAAATAATATGTTTAATACAAAAGATGTCAGATAAGGTGGAAGAAGGAAACAAGACAGAAACATAGAATGAATAGCAAAATGGGAGACCTAAATCCAACTATTCCAATAATGACATTCATGTTAATTAAGTAAATATTCCAATCAAAAGATAGAACTTGTCATACTGAATTAAAAAAAATAATAAGATCCATCATTATGCTTTCCATAACACACACATTTTAGATTCAAAGGCACAAAGAGGTGAAAGTAAAAGGATAACAAAAGATCTACCCTACAAACAGTAACCCCATAAGTAAGCACAAATGGCTGTTCTAATATGAGACAAAGTAGCTGTTAAAGCAAGAAATATTATTAGAAATTAAAAGAAACATTGCAACACGTTAAGACTGTCAATATGAGATGAAGATAAAATAATTATAAACATACAGTATTCACCTAACAACAGAACCCTCAAACACATGAAATAGAAACTGACAGATTTGGAAGGATAAATGAACAATTCAATGCATGTAATTGGCGATTTAAAAGCTCTTCCTTAAGCAGTGAGAGAACAGCAGGTCACAAAATCCAGAGGCTTATGGAAGACTGTAAAAGCACTAGCAACCAGCCTGACATACCTGACATACATAGAAATTATTCTTCTAGGTCATAAATAGGGATCAAACATTTAAAGGATGGGAATTTTCAAAGTATATTCTCCAAAGACAAAGGAATAAATTAGAAGCAACAATAGAAAGAAATGTGGGAAATTTCCAAACATGTGGAAAAGTGATAAACTTCTGAAAAATTTACAGTTCAAAAATGAAATCTGTGAAAATACCTTGTACTGGATGATACTAAACTGAGAATATATCAGACTTTTAGGGTGGAACTAAATGGGTGTTATACGCAAACAATGAGTCATGGAACTCTACATCAAAAACTAATGATGTAATGTATGGTGATTAACATAACAATAAAAAATTTTTAAAAACTAATGATGTAATGTATGGTGATGAACATAACATAATAAAATAAAAATAAATAAATAAAGAAATAAAAATAAAGTAGTGTTTAGAGACAGTTCATAGTTTTGTCACTTATACTCAAAAGGAAGAATGTTATAAAATGCATGATCTGAGTATCTTCCCTCTCAAGAAGCTAGCTGTACAGAGAAGAGCCAATTAAAGTTAGAGAAGAAAGAAATGATAAACATATACTTAGCTGAAAGTTGATCGTGAAGTATGCACAGTAGAATAACTCATGGTAGCTCCAAATGGATCAATACCCAGTATCCAAGAGCATTAGCAATAACATGGATGAATACACTGCAGTAGAATCAGACAACAGAACAGCAAGGAGCACGGACAATTTACAAATTCAGCTATATGGATGAAACACACGTTCAGTTTCCCCTGGAAATGCCAAAAATAAAATATGCATACTGTATGATTCTATTTATGTAAATGTTTATAAATGGAGGTGAGAACATGAAAGGGGCATTTTGCAGAGCTGGTAATATTCATTTTCTCATTCATATGATGGTGACACTTGAAAATTCAGCCAGCTGTTGGCATGTATTGCATGTGCAACCATCTGTATGGACATTATACCACAATAAAATTACTATAATAGAATATTATGAAAATATGCAAATATCTTTAAAACTAGACATAAAATTGAAAAAAATCCTACCAAATACAACTTGTGAAAACCAAAGCAAAAAGAAATAAAAATATCAGAAGTGTCTTAACTTCTACTATAACTTAATCTGTAATTCAGATAGCTTTTCATACTCAGTTACAGAATATTTAGATCCTTATGAGTAAAGAAAAATGAAATACCAATTAAAAACCAAAAAGAAACCCTTTCTACCTTATAAGGTAGAAAAAAGGGTCTAACAAAATATGTGTTGTGTACATTTTCTTGGAATAATAAAAAAAGGAAATTACATGTCAGTGGCAATCATAAACTGATTCTCACAATATATAAAAATAATGGACTATGACATAAGTGGATTTACTGAAGCAATACCACGTTGGATTTACATGTGAAATTACATAAACTTAATCTGTCACATTAGCAGAGTAAAGAAGGTCAGATGATGTGATTTCTCTGATGCAGAAGGCAACTGATAAAACTAATTTTCATTCTTAATTTAAAAAAATTAAACTGATAGAAATAAAAAGTAAACATCCATGCAAAGATCTAGAATAGATATGATAACTCTGAAAAAGAACTAATACAAATGCACTGTTTACAAAAGGAGGATTTTTAAAGTATAGATTGACATAAAAATACATACAAGATTAAAGAAACCGAGGAGAAAGAGCAAAGTTAATACCTACACATATATGGAATGCAGATTTCAACAAAGATGCAAAGTCATTCTGTGGAGAAAGTATAGTCTTACAACAAATGTTGTGGAAACAATTCAGTATCAAATGAAATTAATAATATATACCTTATACTATGTACAAAAATGCTAAACATTGATCAACCATAAGTATAAATAATAAACTTTCAAGAAGATGTATTAGAAAAAACACCTGACCTAAAGTCGTGCAGTGATTTCTTAGAAAGAACGACAAAACATGACCCATAAAAGAACAAATTGATGAAGTGTAGTTCATTAAGATAATGTCTGCTCTTTGAAGAAAAAGACAAGTCATAGACTTGAGAGGAAATATTTACAAATCATACATCTAATAAAATAGTTGTTGCCAGGATGCATAAAGAATTCTCAAAATACAATAGCAAAAAGTAAAAATATAACCAAAATATTTCAAGATAATTTCACCAAAAAGCATATATTGATGGCAAATAAGTACAGGGAAAGATGCTTAACACTATTAGTCTTAGGAACATTCATATTAAAACCACTACATATCAGAATTCCTGTTCCAGCAAGATAGAGAGGATATACTGTTCCCTATTCCGTCCACCAAATACAGATAAAATACCTGGACATTATATACAAAACAACATAAGATTCAAACAGGTGATGAGAAAACTGACAGAACTGGGCACCCCAGCTCCAAGGAATGACATGGCGGTGAATGCCCTGGAATTTATCTTTTATCACATAGCTCAGACTGGTGAGCAAACCACAGACACCAATGGGTACAGACAAAAGTCCCCAAAATGTTTTTTTTCTCTCCAGTCAAAATAATGGAAAAAATGCATGCTAGAAAGACAAAAAAAATGTAGAAGCTAAGTGTATTATTTCAATCAAAAATCATTGACTACCTAGCAAAAATATCACTCAGGAAAGCAGGGGAAATCAAGACAGTCTGTGATAAAGGAAAACTAAGAAAATGTGTCACCACCAGATGCACTCTGAAAGAACTGCTAAAGGGAAATATCTAAACAGAAATTAAATGATAACAGAAGGAATCTTGGATCATCAGGAAGAAGGAGACAACCAAAGAAAGGATAAAACTATCATTAGGTCTCATGAATTTGCTTCACCTCTTGTATTGTCTAAATTGTTTGATATTTGAAGCAAAATCATCAGTTGAAACAAAATTATAACATCCATGTGATTCTCAATATAAGTAGAAAACATTTAAGACAAGTCTAGTAGAAATGAGACACAGTAAAGGGACATCAAGGAAGGTAAGGCTCTACATTTTAGTCAAAGTGCTGTGGGTGGTGACAGACTGTGTAGACTGATATATGTGTATATAATTATTTATACAGAGATATCTCATATCTATATTATTTACATAAATCAGATTAGAACACATATGGCCATATATCTAACTTTAAATGTATAAAGTTATGTATGAAGAAAAGATCTACTTTGTTGTAAATTATGCTGCATCAATTAGGTCATGATGTAGAAAAGTGTAACCTTCACTTTTATCTCCCAGGCTTATAAACACAGCGTCACAAAAAATAAATTCCAAGTGGATCATAAACCCTAACTAAAGGTTAAAAAATAAATAAACAAAAAAAAAGGTAAATCCAGGAAAGTAATATAGGAAATTATATTCATGAATTTTGAGTAACTTCTGAAATAGGTCCAAAATAATCACTAACACCCCAAATGATAAATTGGACCATGATAATATTAAAATTCGGATCATTAAAAGACTCCAATAGGGGAGTAAAAATGCAAGATACAGCTATTTCCATCTCATAAACCCAAAAAAGTGCTTGTATTTAAAACACGACGAGGACTTCTAAGAAGACAAAAGAAAACACCATTAGGAGAAATGAGCAAAAGACACACTTGAACTCTTTTTATTCTCACCAAAGAGAATATCCTAATGACTCACAGCCCAGAAAAATGATACTGTTATATAATCACCAGAACTTAATTGTATTCAATTTTATGAGACTACAGAGTTTTGGATCAAGGGACTATTTGTACAATGTGTATTTACACAATACACTAGATAAGTGTAGGGATAATTTAATATATTGAAAGACACACATATCTATGACCATGCAGTTTCATACTAATGCTTAGAAGAAAATGTATTATAATTATATGTAAATACAATTATAATGTTATATTTATACATTATTTTATTATGAAAAATGCAATATTTACATTCTAGAAATATACCATTTACAATGTAGTTATGTATAATAAATTATTATAAATACAATATGTGGAAAAAGACATAGAAAAGGCCTTTCATTAAATAATTATTCATAATATCCACACACCAAAATGGAACTAAATTTCTGAGAACAGATTTTAAATGTCATATTCATATAAGGCAGCAGCAGTGAAAATTCACAAAATATAGACAAATGCGATAATACAGTTGGATTACAAATATGAGAGCAAAAGGAGACACACATAAAAATGCATACTGCACGATTCCATCAATATAAAGTCCAAAAATAATTGAAGATATTTCACATTATTAAAATTGGCAGGGTTAGAAGAGACTCTAAACTTATCGTTCATGATCTGATTTGTAATTGTGTGCTTCTATTTTGTGATGATTGTGCACATTCATATATTTAGTTTTCTTGATGTGTTAAAAAAAAGTAAGGTTATTTCAGGTAAAAGAGCATTTACTGAAGTATGGTTTTCTTTGAAAAGCAAGAACTGGAAATTATAAAATATACATTAAAAGTATAAAAATATAAATATCATAGAGTCAAACAATGGAATAGTAACAGATTTTAAAATAAACAAGAAATATGTACAAATATATGGATGAACTCTACAAGTATAACATTAAATGACAAGCTTTTAATAAAATCTGGAAACATTTGAAATCTCACCATTTCCTCTTCATCATCCAGGTGGAACAGTTTAGAGCTGTGAGAAGCACAGGATGACCAGCTCTCATTCCATGATTTTTTTTCAGTACCAATGTAATAGCAATTGTTGGAATATGTAATCCACTCTTTTGGACAATGACATGCTGGAGAAAGATTATGAGATATTATCCAAAAGGCTTTGAATATTAAAACTTGCAAATTTACAACTTGCATATGTATACACAAATGTGTATACAACACATCAATTTACCCTCACAAGCTGGCAAAAATAAAACAAAACACACGCACACTCCTAGAAGAGTCAGCCTTCCCCCCCCTAATTTATGTGCCCATATGAAGCAAACATACAAAAATGTCCATCTCTACATGTGCCCTGAGTCATTGAACAAGACCACTTTTTTGGAATTGCATAAGGATTTATCTCTTATTGTGTTATAGCATGAGGAAATTTGAGGCCATTGGTAACAATGAGTAGGTGACTTTATTTTATTTTATTTTAAGATTTATTTATTTATATGAGAGATAGCATGAACAGGAGGGGCAGAGGGAAAGGGAGAGAGAATCTCAAGCAGACTCCATGTTGAGCATGGAGCGGACATGGGGCTCAATCCCAGGACCCTGAGATCACAACCTGAGCCAAAACCAAGAGTCAGACACTTAACTGACTGAGCCATATAGGCACCCCCGGTATGGTGATTTTAAATGAATATTTCCTCATACTGTTGCATAAAACATAATATTCTCCTATATTCATTATTTCTGAAAATTTATTATGCAATTTTCTAATTCATTTTCCCCAAAAGCATCTATTATCATCCTTGTCTAGCTTAAGATAGAGATAAAATATAAATTATCCTAATATCATTTTGAAAATGATGTTATACCTTTCTGGGTCTTTGTTTCCGAGGACGTTTTGTTCTGCACCAGTCCTTCAGGAACTAAAAAAATTAAGGCAATCCTCATAAAACTTAATAAAACTTAATATTACACTAAATAAATCACTATGATTTGAGTTTCTTAGTTTGAAGTTTGGTGTATTGTTTAGAATGAGAAAACTCTGTAATAAAATAGATTTTACCCATAAAAATTGAATAAATAATGAACATGTGGGCAAAGATAATTCCAAAAGTTTAAAGAACCGATCTCACAGTCTTTTACAATATTTGGTTTAACCCATCTCAAGAATTAATTTGCGTATCTCAATTACGTCTCTCCTATAGCTTGCATTTGAGTTATGAAATCCGAATATATGTGTAATACTCTCTGTAATTATTCTGTTATGTCTACTTTTGACAAATTCAGAATAACCATTCCACACTTAGAGCAACATGCATTAAAATGAGATAATACAATTCCATAATACTGTGCAACATTTCGAGGCACTGATGATCATTAAAGTGAAAAATTCCCTTGTAGTCATTCAAACACTTACTTACAGAGAATAACAGCTATTGTGACCACAGTGGACATCAAGACAAGGCAGATGATTCCCAGGATCCCAGCAATGAGCTTCCCTGGACATGAAGGTACATAGTAGGAAGAGAAATGAAAATTCTGAGAAAGGATGGATGGAAATAATCATTTAGGAAATTTACATACAAAAGACCCAACAACGCACAAGGAATCACATACAAAAATTTGGACCCCAAACCTGTAACTACCATTGTAATCTTCTCTCAGAATATACCATTACATTTGCAGTAAATATATTACCCCCATGAGATTGGGTAAAGACCACGGATTATAAAACTTGAATAAGGTTTGTCCTCAGATTTCAATTCCAATACCATATTCCAGCTCCAAGCTCTGATCCTCACAAATGAAAAATATGGGAGATCATTCCTTACTCATTCCCTACACCCCTGCACCCCGACTGCACATCCTAGAACCGTTAGACGATGTGTGTATTGTTTTACCTTTCCACGGGTCATTTTTGACATTGCCTTGAAGATCCTGAGAAGCATTTTGAAGATTTAATTCTGCGTGGGTTATTTCCTGCTCAGTTACTGAAATGGAACTTTTAGTGCCCTTAGCTTTCATTTGATGTCTTTTTGAGCCCTTAACCTGATTGAGTTCTGCACAGGTAACTCCTTGGTTATTCATCTCTGCAGCTGAGTAGTGTCAGGCACAGTGCTGAATGGGATCGTACTGAAGGACTTGATGAATAGTGTACGTAATGACAAGATTGCTAGGACAGTCACACTGGGTGGAGTGTGTGGTGAGTGATCGTACTCATTTGCAGTTGGACAATGTAAAATCTGGTACTAGTTACCTTAGAGCTTTAAAGAAGGGTTTCATGATAGAATAAGTGGTTTTTACAATGATATTCTATGTTTGACACAGTAGTATTGATTGGAAAAATGTAAAGCAATAAATTAGTGAAGAAGAAAAGAATTCATGAATGATATTGTCCTTATTAATGTAAGGTCAGATTCCACAGAAACATGTCAACATTATTAGAATAACTGGGTTAATATTAAAATGCTGTGTTAGAAAATGCTGCACCAATTTTTTTGACAAGTTTTAAATGCATTATTGGTTTAAAAAATTGAGTCCCCTAGATTAGGGAATACTAGTTTTTGAACACATAGGAAATTCCTGTAGTAAATGACGTTTTTGGGTATTTAGATTTTTTTACTAAAAGGTCATGTAGTGCAATCAAGTGGTCTTTATTTTGAATAATTGTGGAGCTCTGAGAAATCATTAAATTAAAAAAAATATATTTTATATGTTGAAAAATGTTACATGACACAGTAAACTTATCCAAAACCTGAGCAATAATGAAAACAAAAAAAAACAAAAATTATTTTTTAAAAGTACTTATTTAACAACAGAAATTGACAACTGATTTAATGGTAAAGATATGAAACCATAAAATGATAGATAAAAGTTTAGATCATTTATGAAAGAACACTGTTGGTACAAACTTCCAGAAAGACCTATGAATGTCATAGGCAGTAAGGAAGCTTTAGTTGTTTGAGGAATTCTAATAAATGAAGTAAATATTCAGTCAGTGAAATCTGGAATTACTCCTGGCTCTCAAACTTACAAAGTATGACCTTTAAGAAGTTACTTCCTGTCTAGCCACCTAGTTTATACTAACCTAAAATGGGAATTAAATATATATAAAATATAATACACATAAAGCACTTAATATCCCGTCCAGCTTTTCTAAGATCTCAATAGTATATTAGTTATTTTAAGTATTTTTAACACAATAGTCACAGTATCATTACTGATTCATATCCTTTAGAGCATGTAACCTAATCCATTAGGTAGGAATATCTTTCAGTATTAAATATCTTTTTTTGCCAAGTTTTGTTCAATTTTTTAAAAAGTTTTTAAATTGTTTCATACTTAAGTTTAAATTAGCATTTTCCAGAGGTACCTCATTTTGCTTTTCATGAAAAATCAAACTTTCATTTATCAAAGCAACTATATGAGGAATTACATTTGGCTTTTATGATTTGATGGATTCATCTTAAGAAATTATTTTTTTCAAATATTTATATAATTCTAGTTAGTTGACATATAGTATGATATTGGTTACAGGAGTAGAATTTAGTGATTCATCATTTACATATAACCCCCAATGCTCATCACTACAAGTGCCCTACTTAATACCCATCATGCATTTAGTCCATCCCCAGTCCCTCTCCCCTCCAGCAACCTTCAGTTTCTTCTCTATAGTTAAGAATATCTTATGGTTTCCTTCCCTCTCTTTTCTTCCCTTCACCTATGTTCATCTGTTTTAAGAATTTATTTTTAAAGACTGGGCTAAAGATCAAATAATATATGTAATTATATCTATATTGATGACAAACCCAAAATTAGCTGTTCCTTATCATGATGCTTATGGGATTTCACTTGAAATTATATTGATTTGAAAACACAATTATGTGCGTATATATGCACTTAATTACTTCTCCACAGGCAAGAATTTGAATATTTTAAGAAATTCTCCAATGTATTTCCTATTTACTCTTGTCTGTTACCCTGGACTGTTGGAATAAAGATACCAATGTTCTCTGTGATTTGATTGTATATTTGTTGTGCTTCAGGGGCATCCTATCCAGCATTTGTATCTCCCACTAAATGAGGTGACTAGTAGAGAGAGAGCAGAGTAGTGACACATACCTTCTGTTGGCCAGAGAGTCGGGCATCTTTCAGTGGGAGACCAGGTTACTCTTGTAAACAAACAATATCTGTGGTCTTCACAGACTGCTGACCCTGTGAGAGCTCAGAGTGAGGCAATAGTGGAAAAAGTAGGTTTCTCATCGGTGTGTCACTTAAAATTTGAACAGGAAATTCTTACACTTGGCCTATTTTGAAGACCGTTATCTCATCACACACCTCTAGAATGTACACAGTTTCAGTTCGTAGTGTGTCATTTCTTTTGTCCATTGACAAGTACCTCTGAGAAATTTTTATGTTCCAGAAGATACTGGGGTCAGAGACTTGACCACCCAGGCTGTTAACTTGCTTCCCTCTGATTCACAAACACTGGGAACTTAGGCCTTGTGAAAATATCTTAGATGTTTAAGTTTTACTTTTAGACAAGTTTGCTAAATCTTCCGTTACATATTTCTTTTTCTTATGCCTTTCCTATGTCATTTCTGTTGTACTGAAAATATTCTAATCATCATCCCCTTAACAGGTACTTAATAATATTTGACACTAATTTTGAAGACTCACTACATTTTCAACTTTATTGTAACTGTCACAAAAACATCAATTTCCAAACTTATCTTCTCAATGTTTTGCCTTAGTTTTAATATACCTGCAATCCATCTTATTATTTGTAAGTAAGTTATCTAGGTTCCTGCTGAAAAAAACTAAACGCCTGCGGGAAGGACACAATATTGAACAATACTGAACAATAGCACCATGCCAAAGATTTGAATATTAAATAATTACTCATATTAATCATTGAATCATCCTCCGATGATAACAAGTTGATTCTATTTTAATAGGAATACTTGTTATGAATGAGAAAAGCCTAAGGTTAACTATGTGGGGCGGGGGGGAATGAATGTAATTTTTGAAAATTTCACTTAACTGAAAAAATTGAGAGAGGACAAAGTACTTTTAAAACACAATTAGAGGATACATGCACATCCAAAGAAATAAAACATTAAATCTAAATTACCTAGTTTGTATCAATGGAATTCTTGGATTTAATTTGTGAATAATTTTTGAGGATATTTGTATGTATATTTCTACCAGTTTATAGTTCTGGGTTTTTGTTTGTTTGTTTGTTTGTTTTTTTGCAAAATTAGGTGATAATTTTATGTTTATTTTTATGTATTTATTTTTAATGATGTATAGTTGACATTCAATATTATAGTAGTTTCAGGTGCAGAGATAGGGATTTAACATTTATACACAGTATGCTATGATCATTGTGATAAAGCTCATTACCATCTATCACCATGAAAAATTAATACAGTGTTATTGGCTATATTCCCTATGCTGTAATTTACATCCCTGTGACTTATTTATTTTATACTGAGAATTTGCACCACTGACTTACTTTCACCTCTTTCAGCCATCCCTCCTGCCCTCTCCCCTATGGCAATTGCAGCTATAGTCTCTCTACATATGAGTCTGTTTCTGTTTTCTGTGTTTGTTTGTTTTTAAGTTCTACATTACCAGTTAAATCATAGAGTGTTTGCCTTTGTCTGACTAAATTTATTTACATAAAACCTTGTAGGTCCATCAAAAAGAATTTCATTCTTTTTTTCTGTTAGGAATATCCCTTTGCATATATATGATGCTTCTATTTATTCATTCATCTATAGATGGACACATGGGTTGCTTCTATATCTTGGCTATTGTAAGTAATACTGCAATAAACAGAGGGTGCATACACCTCCTCAAGTTAATGTTTTCATTTTCTTCAACTAGATACCCTGAAGTGGATTTTCTGGATATTATGGTACTTCCGCTTTTAAATTTTTGAAGAATCTCCATACTGTTTTGAACTGTGACTACACCAATTTAAATTCCCACCAACACTGCACAAGGTTCCTTTTTCTCCATATCCACACCAGTATTTGTAATACTTGTCTTTTCAGTTCTGATAGGTGTGAGGTGAGATCTTTCATCATGGTTTTGATTTGCATTTTCCTGATGATTAGTGATGTTGGGGATCTTTTCATGTGTTGGTTGGCCATCTGTGTGTCTTCTTTTTTTAAATTTTTTTATTATGTTTAGTTAATCACCATACATTACATCATTAGTTTTTGATGTAGTGTTCCATGATTCATTGTTTGCATATAACACCCAGTGCTCCGTTCAGTACGTGCCCTCTTTAATACCCATCACCGGGCTAACCCATCCTCCCACCACCCTCCCCTCTAGAACCCTCAGTTTGATTCTCAGAGTCCATAGTCTCTCATGGTTCGTCTTCCCCTCTGATTTCCCCCTCTTCATTTTTCCCTTCCTGCTATCTTCTTTTTTTTTTTTTTTAACATATATAATGTATTATTTGTTTCAGAGGTACAGGTCTGCAATTCAACAGTCTTACACAATTCACAGCGCTCACCATAGCACATACCCTCCCCAATGTCTATCACCTAGCCACCCCATCCCTCCCACCCCCACCACTCCAGCAACCCTCAGTTTGTTTCCTGAAACTAAGAATTCCTCATATCAGTGAGGTCATATGATACATGCTTTTCGTTCAGCATAATACCCTCCAGTTCCATACACGTCATTGCAAATGGCAAGATTTCATTCCTTTTGAAGGCTGCATAGCACTCCATTGTGTGTGTGTGTATATATATATATATATATATATACATACCACATCTTCTTTATCCATTCATCTGTCGATGAACATCTTGGCTCTTTCCATAGTTTGGCTATTGCAGACATTGCTGCTATAAACATCGGGGTGCACGTACCCCTTTGGATCACTACATTTGTATCTTTGGGGTAAATACCCAGTAGTGCCATTGCTGGGTGGTATGGTAGCTCTATTTTCAACTTTCTTTTTTTTTAAGATTTTATTTATTTATTTATTTGACAGAGAGAGACAAAGCAAGAGAGGGAACATAAGCGGGGGAGTGGGAGAGGGAGAAGCAGGCTCCCCGCGGAGCAGGGAGCCCAATGCGGGGCTCAATCCCAGGACCCTGGAATCATGACCTGAGCCGAAGGCAGACCCTTAATGACTGAGCCACACAGGCGCCCCTATTTTCAACTTTTTGAGGAACCTCCATACTGTTTTCCAGAATGGCTGCACCAGCTTGCATTCCCACCAACAGTGTAGGAGGGTTCCCCTATCCCTGCATCCCTGGCAACATCTGTCCTTTCCTGACTTGTTAATTTTAGCCATTCTGACTGGTGCGAGGTGGTATCTCATTGAGGTTTTCATTTGGATTTCCCTGATGCTGAGTGATGTTGAACACTTTTTCTTGTGTCTGTTGGCCATTTGGATGTCTTCTTTGCAGAAATGTCTGCTCATGTCTTCTGCCCATTTCTTGATTGGATCATTTGTTCTTTGGGTGTTGAGTTTGATAAGTTCTTTATAGATTTTGGATACTAGCCCTTTATCTGATATGTCATTTGCAAATATCTTCTCCCATTCTGTTGGTTGTCTTTTGGTTTTGTTGACTATTTCTTTTGCTGTGCAAAAACTTTTTATCTAGATGAAGTCCCAATAGTTCATTTTTGCCCTTGCTTCCCTTGCCTTTGGCGATGTTTCTAGGAGGAAGTTGCTGTGGCTCAGGTTGAAGAGGTTGCTGCCTGGCTTCTCCTTTAGGATTTTGATGGACTCCTGTCTCACATTTACGTCTTTCAACCATTTGGAGTCTATTTTTGTGTGCGGCATAAGGAAATCATCCAGTTTCACTCTTTTGCATGTGGCTGTCCAATTTTCCCACCACCATTTGTTGAAGAGACTGTCTTTTTTCCATTGGACATTCTTTCCTGCTTTGTTGAAGATTAGTTGACCATAGAGTTCAGGGTCCATTTCTGGGCTCTCTATTCTGTTCCACTGATCTATGTGTCTGTTTTTGTGCCAGTACCATACGTCTTGATGAAGACAGCTTTGTAATAGACCTTGAAGTCTGGAATTGTGATGCCACCAACTTTGCTTTTCTTTTTCAACATTCCTCTGGCTATTCGGGGTCTTTTCTGGTTCCATACAAATTTTAGGATTATTTTTTTCATTTCTTTGAAGAAAGTGGATGGTATTTTGATGGGGATTGCATTGAATGTGTAGATTGCTCTAGGTAGCATTGACATCTTCACAATATTTGTTCTTCCAATCCATGAACATGGAACATTTTTCGATTTCTTTGTGTCTTCCTCAATTTCTTTCATGAGTATTTTATAGTTTTCTGAGTACAGATCCTTTGCCTCTTTGGTTAGATTTATTCCTAGGTATCTTATGGTTTTGGGTGCAATTGTAAATGGTATCGACTCTTTAATTTCTCTTTCTTCTGACTTGTTGTTGGTGTATAGGAATGCCACGGACTTCTGTGCATTGATTTTATATCCTGCCACTTGACTGAATTCCTGTATGAGTTCCAGCAGTTTTGGGGTGGAGTCTTTGGGATTTTCCACATAAAGTATCATATCATCTGCAAAGAGTGAGAGTTTGACTTCTTCTTTGCCAATTTGGATGCCTTTGATTTCTTTTTGTTGTCTGATTGCTGTGGCTAGGACTTCCAATACTATGTTGAATAGCAGTGGTGATAGTGGACATCCCTGCCGTGTTCCTGACCTTAATGGGAAAGCTCTCAGTTTTTCCCCATTGAGAATGATATTCGCTGTAGGTTTTTCATAGATGGCTTTTATGATATTGAGGTATGTACCCTCTATCCCTATACTCTGAAAAGTTTTGATCAAGAAAGGATGCTGTACTTTGTCAAATGCTTTTTCTGCATCTATTGAGAGGATCATATGATTCTTGTTCTTTCTTTTGTTAATGTATTGTATCATATGTATGTGATACATCACATTTATGAAAGAAAGGACAAGAACCATATGATCCTCCCAATAGATGAAGAAAAAGCATCTGACAAAGTACAGCATCCTTTCTTGATTAAAATTCTTCACAGTGTAGGGATAGAGGGAACATACCTCAACATCATAAAAGCCATATATGAAAAGCTCACAGTGAATATAATTCTCAACAGGGAAAAACAGAGCTTTTCCTCTAAGGTCAGGACCACGACAGGCATGCCCACTCTCACCACTGTTCAACATAGTATTAGAAGTCCTAGCTTCAGCAATCAGACAACAAAAAGAAATAAAAGGCATTCAAATTGGCAAAGAAAAAGTCAAATTCTCTCCCTTTGCAGATGATGTAAAACTTTATGTGGGAAACCCATAAGACTCCACCCCAAAACTGCTAGAACTCATACAAGAATTCAGCAAAGTGGCAGGATATAAAATCAATGCACAGAAATCAGTTGCATTTCTATACACCAAGAATGAAACTGAAGAGAGAGAAATTAAGGAATCTATCCCCATTTACAATTGCACCAAAAGCCATAAGATACCTAGGAATAAGCCTAACCGAAGAAGTAAAGGTTCTGTACTCTGAAAACTATAGGACACTTATGAAAGAAATTGAGGAAGACACAAAGAAATGGAAAAACGTTCCATGTTCATGGATTGGAAGAACAAATATTGTTAAAATGTCATGCGGCCTAGAGCAATCTACACATTCAAAGCAATCCCTATCAAAATACCATCAACATTTTTCACAGAGCTTGAACAAATAATCCTAAACTTTGTATGGAACCAGAAAAGACCCTGAATAGCCAAAAAAAAAAAATGTTGAAAAAGGAAACAAGAGATGGAGGCATCACAATTCTGGACTTCAAGTTGTAATACTCAAATAGTAAAGTTGTACTCATCAAGCTGTAATCATCAAGACAGTATGGTACTGGCACAAAAACAGACACATAGATCAATGCAACAGAATAGAGAACCCAGAAATGGACCCTCAACTCTATGGTCAACTACTCTTTGACAAAGCAGGAAAGAATGTCCAATGGATATGTGTCTCTTCAACAAATGGTGTTGGGAAAGTTGGATAGCCACATGCAGAAGAATGAAACTGGACCATTTTCTTACACCATACACAAAAAATAAACTCAAAATGGATTATAGACCTAAATGTGAGACAGGAATCTATCAAGAGCCCAGAGGAGAATGCAGGCAGCATCCTCTTTGACCTCGGATGCAGCATATTCTTGCTAGACGCATCTCCAGAGGCAAGGGAAACAAAAGCAAAAAATGACCTATTGGGACTTCATCAAGATAAAAAGCTTTTGCACAGGAAAAGAAATAGTCAACAAAACCAAAAGACAACCTACAGAATGGGAGAAGATATTTGCAAATGTCTTATCAGGTAAAGGGCTAGTACCCAAAATTATAAAAAAAACTTATCAAACTTAACACCCAAAGCACAAATAATCCAATCAAGAAATGGGCAGAAGACAAGAACAGACATTTCGCCAAAGAAGACATCCAAATGGCCAACAGAAACATTCAAAAATGCTCAACATCACTCAGCATCAAGGATATACAAATCAAAACCACATGAGATACCACTTCACACCAGTTAGAATGGCTAAAATTAACAAATCATTAAACAACAAATGTTGGCAAGGATGCAGAGAAAGGGGAATGGCTGGTGGGAATGCGAGTTGGTACAGCCACTGTGGAAAACAGTATGGAGGTTCCTCAAAAAGTTAAAAATAGAGCTACCCGATGACCCAGCAATTGCACTACTAGGTATTTATTCCAAAGATACAAATGTAGTGATCCAAAGGGGCAGCTGCACCCCAATATTTATAGCAGCAATGTCCACAATAGCAAAATATGCAAAGAACCCAGATGTCCATTGACAGATGAATGGATAAAGAAGATGTGGTATATATTTATATACAATGGAATATTATTCAGCCATCAAAAAATGAAATCTTGGCATTTGCAACAGCGTGGATGGAACTAGAGGGAATTATGCTAAGTGAAATAAGTCAATCAGAGAAAGACAATTATATGATTTCACTCATAGGTGGAATTTAAGAAACAAAATAGAGGAGCATAGGGGAAGGAAGGGAAAAATAAAACAAGATGGGATCAGGGAGGGAGTTAAACCATAGAGATTATTAATCATAGGAAACAAACTGAGTGTTGCTGGAGGGGAGGGGATGGGGTATGGGGTAACTGGGTGATAGGAATTAAGGAGGGCATGTGATGTAATGAGCACTGGGTGTTATATACAACTGATGAATCACTGAACTCTACCTCTGAAACTAATAATACACTATATGTTAATTAATTTAATTTAAAATTTAAAAAAACTTAAATGTATAAATCTGTGATTTTTATTATATTCACAGAGTTTGCAACCATCATCACTATCCAAGTCTAGAAAATTTCATCACCTCAAAAGGAGCCTTTACCAATTAGTAGTAATTTCCTAGCCCACCTCCTTTTAGCCTTTTGCAACCACTGATCCACTTTTTGTCTCCATGGGTCTGCCTGTTCTTGGTATTTCATATATGGACTCATTCAACATGTGATCTTGTAGAAAGGTTGAAAGCTACAGTACAATGTTAAACAAAAAAAAATCCAGACTGGAAAGGAATGATAGCTGAATCTTCTGGTGTTTATATTAAATTTCAATAACTGTTTGAAAAAAAATCATTATTAGAACAAATTATATAATTCATTTTAAGACTTTTGCAATTATAGTACTTCCATTTCATGAAATATAAAGTTACCCAGCAGAGTCCAAAATCAGGTGTTTTAATTCTAAAGTTTATATTTGCAAACATATGTATTTGGAGATCCACATCTCTGATTAAAGGTCCTGTGTGTATAGCACAATACAGTTACGTTTATCAGATGATGATTTTGTCTATAATGAAGAAAAATGCATAATTCTGTTATATTGTATTGAGGCTATCCACAAAACAGTAGCACTTTCCATGTAACTATAATAAGAAAATATTTTGAAAATGGGTAATGACATTTTTATATATTAGTAGGAGTTGGTTATTATGAAAATTGTGTATTCTATAACATATCAACATTTCACTAACTTTCCACATTTTACTTCATGTCTACAATCCAAATAAAATGAATGTATTAATATTATTCTTCTAAAATTTTCTTGTTTTCATATTTTATTCTTCTCTATAGCAATATTAAAAAAAAAAAAAAAACCTTACTTTAGTTTGGAAGTTGGGCCTTTTATCCACATCCATGGATGATAGCTACTGTTTTGCCATGATAGAAGAGATAAAAGAACTCAGAAATGTCTACCCAAAATAAAGAATTTTTACTTAATCATTATAAAAGCTTTTATTATTTTTTTAAAATTCAAGTAGTATATTCTTTCACAAGATCCTTAATTTTCAAAATGAAAGAGTTAGATCCTAATCTAACACTAAATTTAAAGTAAAGTTGAAAACTGCTTTTACAGATCAAAAATTTCACCAGTGTTTATAATTTTGACTTAAAACTAACATTTGCAACTTTTCTTATGTGAACAAGGAAAATTCTGATTTATGTAATTTAATAGATACCATGTTAACAATAGTAACATAGCAAGGCTTTAAAGAATTATCCAGTAACTGTCACATTCATTTCTCCAAACACTGTGACTAAATCAATATATTTTTCTACTATGTTTCTAGAATTGGGGTTTTAGAAGGAAATTAAGAGATTGACATGAAGGAAATAAATAACAGAAGTCCCAAATTTGGGTTTCTGGTCTCCACACCATTGTTTAACTGGATAAGCCCTACTTCAGTCCATTTCTGTATTGGTGGATTCCAATGGTTTAGACAAGGTGTCATAGACTCATTTCTCTGTGCCTGCTAAATACAACTATAAAACTGGAACTAATGGAAGACACAAGGAAAGGAGAACTCTAGAAGGTGGAAATAGAAAGGCAAAATGGTTTCGGATCCTGGGATTGAGACCAAAGAATGACAGTGCATCTTATATCCCCAGCCCTGCAAAGAAAGTGACCTAGACCTGTTGCTTCTTAACACTCAACCTGGCAATAGGAGGTGGCTCAGGGAAGTAAGTCATTCTTCCTCCCTTTTGAAGAGAATCCTGTTCAGCAACACCAGGCAAACCTTACATGGTGATCCATCAGGACACTGGCTAACAATAAGCAGCTGGAGGAAATGCTTCTTCTCCAACCAGGCCACACCAGAGGAAGGTGGGACCAGTGAAGGGCATCCCATGATAAAAGTACTGGACCCAGGAAAACTCTGTATCCTTGAGGGCATGAAACTCACATCCCCAGCCCCAAGAGACATTGATAGAACAGATTTTAAAATGTTATATTCACATAATTTAGAAGTAAAAGTTAAACTACAGATAAAAGGTAATATCAATGAATTGCAAGAAATAGCATATGGGAATGAAAACAGCATATGGGAATGAAAATGCATACTGCATGATTCCATGTATATGAAGCTCGAAAACAAAAAGACTCATTAATATTAAAAGTCAGGACAGTGGTTAAAAAGGAGAGAGGAGAAATGACAGGAGAACACATAGGAGCAGGAGCGGGGCTGCTGGAGATGGGAAATTCCTCTTCATGATCTGATTTGTAATTACATGCTTCTATTTACTTTTCATCAATCTATATAATCATGATGTTTAGTTTTCTTGATGTACGGCAAATGAAAGAGTGAAGTTTATTTTAGACAAGAAAAATTTACAGAAGCTTGGTTTTCTATGAAAAGGAAGAACGAAATTATCAAATGTGTATCAATAACATAAAATATAAATAAAATATCATAAAGTCAAATAATGGAATATTGATTTTTAAATAAACTACAAATATGTACAAAAATATAATATTGACTGAAATAAGCTTTTAATAAAATACTGGAAACATTTAAAATCTTACCATTTTCTCTTCATCATCTATGTAGAGCACAGTAGAGTTCTTAGAAGTACAGGCCATCCAAACTCTCATTCCATGTTTTTTTGTTTTTTGTTTTTTTTTCAAGATTAAAGTAATAACAATTGGAATATGTTAACCACTCCTTTGGACAGTGACTACAATGATACACTGAAGAAAGATTATGAATTATTATCCAAAAACAATTTGAATTTAAAAAAATGAAAATTAATTTACCTATTTGCAACAGTTATAAACATTATATGTGCATAACATAGCTATGCATATACAACAAAACACACATACACACAGAAGGGTCAGCCTCTCATCCCCTAATTTATGTGTTCATATCTCATCCCCTAATTTATGTGCTCATATAAAGCAAACACACAAAGAAAAAAACCCATCTTTTCATGTCCTGAAAGTCATAAACAAAACCACATTTTTAGAATAGTAAGTTTCTTTATCATTTAGATTACAGAAGGAGGAAATTTGAGCCAATTGGCAATAATGGATGTAATAATTTTAAATGAATATTTCCTCATATTGTTACCTAAGAGGGAACTGTCTTCTGTAATCATTATTTATGAACATTCATTGCCTAATTTTATAATTTATGTTTCCTCAAAAAAATCTATCATTTTTGCCTAGCATAAGAGGGACACAAAATATAAACTGTACTAATATCAGAACTTTGAAAATCATTATATACTTTTAAGGATCCTTGTTACCAGGGATGAATTATTCTGCTCCAGTATTTATTACAGTAGCTAAAAAAAATATTAAATTAATCCCCATAAAAAATTAATACTGATCTCAATAAATCTCAATAATTTTGGTCTCTTAGTTTGAAATTTGGTGTGTTGTTTTGGATTAGAATAATCTGGAATAAAATGATTGTACCAAGAAAAAAATTAATAAAGTAATGAAGATTTGGAGGAAAAGTATTTCAAAAGCCCAATGGACAAAACTTCACCATCTCTTACAATATCATTTTTAGCCAATTTCAAGAATTAATTTGTATTTCTCAAAAACGTCTTTCAGTGTTCTAAAGCATGTCTTTGAGTTATAAAATCTGAATATATATGAATGATATTCTCGTATATATGATTTTCTCTATAGTCATTCTGTTATTTATACCTTGGAAAAATTCAGAATAACCATTCCACATTTAGTCTAAAAAGATATGTTAAAATGAAAGTTCTATTCTATAATATTGTGAAATATTTAGAGGTACTGACAATCATTAAAATGAAAAGTTCCTTTATAATCTTTCAAAAATTTACTGACAGGGAATAACAGCTATCATTGTTACCACAGCAGATTATTACTAGATAAGGCAGATTATTACTAAAATCCCATCAATGAACTTTTCCAGAGATGATGGTAAATCTGCAGGAAGAAAAATGAAACACTGAGAAAGGATAGATGGAGACAATTGTTTAGAAAGTTTACATACAAGAGAACCAAAATGCATAGGGGATCAGATATATAAACTTGGACCCCAAACCCATATCTACCATTGTAATCTTCCCTCAAAATATGCTATCATATAATGTTTCATGAGTTGTTGGTCAAAGACTACAAATTACAGCAATGCCTGAACAAAATTAGTCCTCAGGAGTGATTAACTACATTTATTTAGTGGCTTACATTTATTTATTAAAGGGGTTACCAAATGCTAATAGCCCACTGTTGACCAGAAGCCTTACTGATAACACGAAGAGTTGATTAACACATATTGTGTATGTTATATGTATTATATATTATATTCTTACAATTAAGTAGCTAGAGAAAAAATAATATTAAGAAAATCATGAGGGGGCGCCTGGGTGGCTCAGTCGGTTAAGCTTCTGCCTTTGACTCAGGTCATGATCTCTGGGTCCTGGGATAAAGCCCTACATCAGGCTCTCTGCCAAGTGTGGAGTCTGCTTGAGAGTCTCTCTCTCGCTCTCTTTCTCCCTCTGCCCTTTCCTGGCTTTCTCTCTCTCTCTCTCTCAAATAAATAAATTAAAAACTAATAAAAGTCCTTTGTCTATAATTAAGTTTAAATTTGCATTTTACAGAAGCTACCACATCCTGATTTTTATTGAAAATCAAGCTGCTTTTATTCAATCCAGGTAAATATATAAGGAATTATGTTTGGCCTTTATCATGCAACAAATTTCTTTTAAAGAATTTATTTATAACACTTGAACAAAATATAACTTAACATATTATTATATAAAAAAACACCTTGTATCAATTATAAAATCCAAAATTAAATGTTCCTTGTCATGGTGTTTTGTGGGTTTCACTTTAAATTATATTGATTTACAAACCCAAATATGAATGTGTGTATGCACATGACTAATTTCCTACAGACAATAATTTGAAAACTTTAAGAAATCTTCCAACATATTTTATATTTTATGGATATTTTTATCCTGAATTATTCAAACAAAAACACCAATGTTCTCTGTGATTTGATTGTATATCGTTGTACCTCAGGTGCATCCCATCCAGCATTTGAAATCCCCCCCTAAATGAGGTGGCTAGTAGAAAGGAGAGTAGGGACACATACCTTTTGTCAAGCAGAAAGTCATGCATCTTTTTGGGGGAGGCCAGGTTACTCTCATACAGGCCTCCTATAGCTGGGATATAAAAAGAGAAACTTGACAACATAAATCCAGGACAAGAATACACATTACCTTTGACCTTCACAGATTACTCAAAGTGAAGCAAGCATGGAAAAAGTAGATTTCTCATCAAATGCATCCATTAAGTTTTGAACAGGAAATTCTCACACCTGGGCTATTTGAAGTCAGTTTATTTTATCACACGCTTTCAGAATGTAGGACACTTTGGACTCTGACTGAAAGGGCAAACGGACCTTTAAGTACATCATTCAGATTCTCCATTTTCAATGCCTCTGAAAAATTGTTTTCATACTGTGTAAGATTTGGGGGGATGGAGGCTTGACCACCCATATGGTTAACTTGTTTCTGTCTCAATCACAAACACTGCAAGCTTAAAGTTTTGCTTTTAAAACTATTGCTGAGTCTTGACATTACATATATCTTTTCCTCATATCCTCATTATTGCATTTCTATCATCATGGAAAAAGTTCTAAAAATCATAGTCCCATTATCAACAGGTATTTAATGATACTTGCTAATTATTCTGAGGAATTACTACCTTCCCATCCATATTACACCTGGCACAAAATCTAGCATTTCCAAAATAACATCTCTGTTCCTCTGCCCCAGTTCTTACATTCAATTTTATTTTTTTAAATAAATAATTTAATCTACAGATTTCCTCTGATAAAAATAAATGTGCCTTAGAAGGATATAATATAAATAACATTTATATTAGGGGTTGAAATATTAAATAACTACTCATTATATCACTCATTAATTTATCTCCCAATTATGACTAACAACTTACAATTATACCAAATTTTTCTCCAGACCTATGAGAGGTATGAGAGATAAAAATACTTAGACTTAATTAAATGTATGTTGTTTGATATATATTAATTAATTCATTAAAATAATAATTATTAAGATTTTATAAGGTAGCCAAGTCTGTTATACACTGAAGAGAGACAGTCACTGGAATACAGTGGTTTAGTCTATTTGAGGAAAATATAGAAATAATTACAAGTAATTTTGTAAGGGCAGTGATAGGGATGGGTACCTTGAAAGAGAACCACAAAATCAAATTCTGGCATGGGTTGGCATAGGGTAGAGGTTAAGAACAGTTTTGTTTTAAGAGATAATATTTGATTTGAGTCCTAAAGAATTATTAAGCTTTAATGGCATAACTTAGGGGAAAAGCAGACAAAACAAAGAAAACAACATGAAATCATGGACAAAACAAGTGGTCCTCATGGAAGCATTCAACATTAGGAGGGCAGTGAGAGGAAATGAAGATGGAAACATGGCAGGGGAAAAGAGAAATCCTGTATCTTTTTTTTTTTTAAGATTTATTTCTTTATTTTAGAGAGAGAGAAAGAGCATGTAGGCAGGGGGAGGGGCGGACGGAGAGGGAGAGAGAGAATCCTCAAGCAGATTCCCTGCTGAGTGCAGAGTCAGATATAGGGCTTGATCTCATGACCCTGAGATCATGACCTGAGCTGAAATCAAGAGTCGGATGCTCAACTGACTAAGCCACCCAGGCATGCACCCCCAATCCTGTATCTCTTTAAGCAGCTTTATTACTATCCATAGGCAGTGGTTATGCAATGTTTGCATAAATCACCTGATATTGGCTGATTTAAGTTTTAAATATACCACTGATTGTTGTAGTGAAATGAAATTGACCTTTAAGAAAAGCTAGGAAGATATGAGTTACAAGGCACCAGAGGCAATTCAAGAGATGCATGATAAGAGGGTTAATGAGGGATATCATGATGAAAATATAAACATATTCAATAATTATAATTAATAATAATAAACAATAGATTTAGGAGTGATGCTACCAAGGCTTAATAAATGACTGAACGTTAGGATTTTTATTTATTTATTTATTTATTTGACAGAGAGAGACACAGCAAGAGAGGGAACACAAGCAGGGGGAGTGGGAGAGGGAGAAGCAGGCTTCCCGCTGAGCACGGAGCCTGATGCGGGGCTCGATCCCAGGACCCTGAGATCATGACCTGAGCCGGACTGAGCCACCCAGGTGCCCCAAATGACTGAACGTTAGGAGGTGAAAAAGAAAGAAGACACAGAAAATCAAGAAAAATATTGGCAGGGGGCCTGGTGGCACGGTCGGTTAAGCATCTGCCTTCGGCTCAGGTCATGATCCCAGGGTCCTGGGATCAAGCCCCGCGTTGGGCTCCCTGCTCAGCGGAAGCCTGCTTCTCCCTCTCCCATTCCCCCTGCTTGTGCTCTCTCTCTCTCACTGTGTCAAATAAATAAAATCTTAAAAAAAGGAAAGAAAACTATTGGCATTTCTTGGGAGCTGATTTGGTACTGGAGGTAGAGATTACTTAACATTTGCATATGTTTAACATGAGGTGTCCATCCTCAGAGTTTGGGAATTCATCCTACACAAACCTGAAGTTAACAGGTTAACAGGTTACACATTAAAAGACAGCTTTCAGGGGCGCCTGGGTGGCTCAGTTGGTTAAGCGACTGCCTTCGGCTCAGGTCATGATCCCGGAGTCCCGGGATCGAGTCCCACATCAGGCTCCCTGCTCGGCGGGGAGTCTGCTTCTCCCTCTAACCCTACCCCCTCTTGTGCTCTCTCTCTCTCACTCTCTCTCTCTCTCAAATAAATAAATAAAATCTTTTAAAAAAATAAAAAATAAAAAAAAATAAAAAATAAAAGACAGCTTTCAAATAACTAGAGTGGACCCACTCTGTTGTATAGAAAAAAAAGTTGTCTGAGTCTCTGATAAAGATATTGAATTAAACCTTCTTGAAATCTGTAGATAAAGATTTCAAAACCTTGACTCCAGATGGAATCTTGTTCAGAAGGTCTACTTAAAAAAAAAAAAAAAAAGACACCCTGTATCGCTTCTTCCTAAGTCTGTCTTAGAACAGAAATAAAGGTTCTAAGTTAACAATCTTTCATAAATACATCAGTATAAGTTAAATTAATTAAATACATCAATTTTCACATGATTTTCATAACCCCCCCCCGCTAAGATCTGAAGTATTTTATGAGGAAAAATGGCCAAAAGAAAATTCCACAAAAGCTTTTGAAATTTGAGCATTCAGATTAATATGTAATTAGGTCCTCTAACAAAAGGTATTTCAATAATTACAATTTTCTTTTTCAATTAAGCATCAGCAAGTAAATAAATTTCCCAACAATAAGACTATATTCAATTGAAATATCAGAAGAGCTTAAATTGAATTGTATTTCATGAATTAAATTTCCCACTTTGCTAGCTCCTAATAGAATCATTCAAAGATAAGCAAAACTTTGCCCTTTGTTGTAAGATAATAGGGTGCCTTGCCATTTTTTTCTGAGTTTATAATGGCACATGCCACTCCTTTATGTGTCTCATCTTTTATTATTAGTCCTTTAAAATAGCAAAGACTTTCCCCAAACTTCCCAAGTTTGCACACACCTCAGAATTGAAGTGCCAATTTTTATAACCCTGAGTCAGGATTTTCTAGAACTTAGCTAGATTTTAAACTCCATATTCAAGAAAACCTTGCCAGTGAGAGCTTTTCAGATCGTAGTCTTATATATCCCCTTCCTTTCTCGGTGAATCTGTAGTTGATCTTTTATCTGGTAAGCCAAAGACTTTCACTTCTGTTAGGCTAAAGGATTTTGATAAATCTATTTTTCAAAAATTAAAAGTAAAAAACAAAGAACTCAACATTAAACATGGCATTAAATACCAAAATGTAGTAAATAGAACTTTTATATATTAATCCCCAATAAATCTTACCTTTGTGCAGAAAGTTTCAAGTTGTAAGGCATATTTCTCTGGTTCTATAATTCAAAAGCTAATTAGCAATACAAATTACTTTTAGAACACACCCCTTACAACCAGAAAAAAAAGGAAAAGCAAATTAGTCTTTTTTTTTATTATTTTTATATTTTAATATTTCCAAAACCAGTATGAAAACATAAAATTTTATACATACAGGAAAACCCACAATGTATGTACACATAGATCTCATATGTATAATTAAATGTTTTTTTTAACAATTTAAATATTTAATTTCTTAGGTATATTTTAAAAAAACACCATTCCTCAGAAGAATAAGATATACAATGTCTTCTTTTTTTTAAGATTTTATTTATTTATTTATTAGAGAGAGAGAGTGAGTGAGAAACAGCATGAGACGGGAGAGGGTCAGAGGGAGAAGCAGGCTCCCCGCTGAGCGGGGAGCCCGATGTGGGGCTCGATCCCAGAACCCTGAGATCATAACCTGAGCTGAAGGCAGTCGCCTAACCAACTGAGCCACACAGGTGCCCGACAGCGTTTTCAATAGATTTATAAAGTCACCTTTAGTCACTGACTCAGATAGTATATTTAAATTTCTTGATGGCAAATCCATTTTATAACTCCCATTTTCATATTTGTTTTGTTGTCCTTGTAAATGCAATCAATGATAATTCATTAATTCATGGATGTTAATATTATTTCTAATAAGAGGTGATTGAATTTTGACACAAGCCATATCAGCACAATCCTAAGCTTCCAGATCCCCTCCGCATATGTATACACGGTCAAATTCTGTATGCTCATAAGTGTGGAAGACTAGTCTTCCTCTTTCTAATATCTTTGTGAGTATCTTTTTTTTTTTTTAAAGATTTTATTTATTCATTCGACAGAGAGACACAGAGAGAGCGGGAACACAAGCGGGGAAGTGGGAGAGGGAGAAGCAGGCTTCCCGCAGAGCAGGGAGCCCGATGCGGGGCTTGATCCCAGGACCCTGGGATCATGACCTGAGCTGAAGGCAGACGCTTAACCGACTGAGCCACTCAGGCGCCCCCTTTGTGAATATCTTTACATCAATCTCATTTTCTCCGCCTGTATCTTATTTACTTTATTGCCCTGAACACTTTCTCCTTTTATTCTTTGTAGTATTTCTGTTGTCAAGGAACATATTTACAGAAATAGCTTCATTTGAAACCTTTCCTTTCAGGAACTCACACATAATTCAGGTCATTATTTCAGCCACACAGTCAGTAAACAGCACCTCCGACGATGTTGACCTCATAGACTGAGCTATGCAGCCCCTGAAAGCCACAGAGGTCCCACCACAGCTTGGGCAGGGCTAATGCTTGCTGTGTATCGACAGTGGAACCAGAGATGCCGCGGCACGCACTCACCACCTCACGCTCATCCTGACTGTTCGACTTACTCTTCTGTTATCCATACAGTCAGTTTCTGTACACGTTCAGTTTTATTGGTTATACTGCGCTTCTAAGTGCTTCCTGAGTAGAGGAGTTCCACCACCTCTTTTCAGTGCCTCACATCCCCTGGGAGTCAACAAATATTTTATCTTTTCGTTGTTACTACTTGATAGTGCCTATGAAGAACACTGAGACGGAAAACAGTGTTACCCTTGAACATGCTGTGTCTTTGCCTAAAATATTCTTTACTCCCGTGCATTTGGTTAAATCTTAAGTATCACAGAAAATTAGTGTCAGAATACTTTCCACAACCTTCCTTTGTGTGAGGCCCATTTTATAAACTGCTAACACAGCCTAGGCTCACCTTAACCACTGTCTTATTGCTCTACACCGTGATGTCTGTGTCTTATTCTCCCATAGACCGCAAGGGTCGTGATGGACTATGCTCACCGATCTTTGCAATGTAGAACTAACACAGTAACAAGTTGCATATGTTAACTCGATAAATGTGAGTTCAGTGAATAAATAAGTGGGCTGGAATTTATGCTATTTCCTAGAACTTCTGTTCATTCTGTATCACAGGGAGAAAAGCACAAAATAATGTGTAGGCTATAACCCAAGTAAGTATCTGTCTTTTTTTTTCTTTTTTTCTTTTTTTACTTTTCTGACAGTCATAATTTTTAAAGTGAATAAAGAAAAATAGCACCAGATCATGTACGGAAGTGTTGTATTGTATACCTGAAACTAATATTACACTGTATGTTAACTAACTGGAATTTAAATAAAAACTTAAAAAAGAGAGAGAAATGTTGGTGAAAGACATAAAATATAAACAGCTAGAATCCAATATTTTTTAAATAAACCTATCAGAAAAAATTAGGTGGTTGAATTTCCACCTTTTCTGTTTTTATAGGCAATTCCCCTCAACACCAGACCCCATCTGCAATTCAAACTAAAAACTGCTTATTTTAAATTACAGTCAAATTAGTGAATTCAGTTAAGAAGTACTAAAATGGCAAGTGAGACTTAAAAGTAAAAAGTCTGAAAAAATGGTCCATTTGTTTCTGTTTTCTTTTTTTATTTTTTGTTCTTGTGCTTATGTTTTTAATTAGCAAATATTTGATAAAATTTTGGCATATTATTAATACATTTACAATTACCAAATTTGCTTTCACTATATAGACATAGCCCTACAATTATATATACTATCAGAACAAGGAACATTATCACAGATAAAGAAGAACAATCTGAAATGATAAAGGTGTCTAGCTTTCAAAGTCATAAAAATCCTTAGTGTAAATGATAGAGTATAAGATACATGAGACAAAACTGATAGAACTGTATGGAGAAATAGAAAATTTAACTATTACAGGTGGAGACTTCAACACATCTCTATCAGTAACTGACAGATCCAGCAAGTAGAAAATCAGTAAAAATATAATTGACCTGACAGCACTATCAATCAACTTGGTGTGCTTGACATTTATAGAATGATTTATTCAACAACAGTAGAATATACATTCTTTTCAAGCTTCATGGAACATTCCCCAAGATCAACTATATAAAACATACCTTAACAAGTTTAAAAGAATAGAAATTATACAAAGTATCTTCATAGACCACAATTGCACTAATATAGAAATTAACAATAAAAGATAGCTGGGAAATGTTCAAACAATTGGAGCTTAAACAGCACCCTTATAAAAACAAATGCATCAAAGAAGTCTGAAGAGAAATTAAAATATATTTTCAATTAAATGAAAATACAACTTATCAAAATTTGTGAGATACAGCAAAAGCTCGGGGAAAACTTCTAGCATTACATGAATATAATAGAAAAATGAAAACATCACAAAACCATGCTTCTATCTAGTGAAACTAAAGAAAAAAGAGCAATTTAAGCTTAAAGCAAATAGAAGAAAGAAAGTAATAAAAATTAGAGCAGAAATCGATGAAATTGAAAACAGAAAGCAAAAGGGAAAAATCAATGAAACCAACAGCTGATTCTTTTTAAGTCAGGCTGACCAAAACAAACAAACAACAAAGAGAAGACACAAATTACTAACAACAAAAATGAAAGAAGAGATGTCATCACAGACTGCATTAAAACAATGTGGTACTAGCATAAAGGGTAGCTGTAAGAGATTAATAAAACAGGATAGAGTGCAGGAAAAAAAACACCAGATTTATGGTTGATTATCTTTTGACAGATGTTATTTCCTTTTAATATCTGTAGTGTCTGTAGCCATGTTTTCTCTTTCATTTCTGATTTTCTTTTTTCTTCCCCCTTGGTCAATCTACCTAGAGATTTATCAATGTTATTAGTCTTTTTAAAAAACTTGCTTTTGGTTTACTATGTTTCTTTTTTTTTTAATTTTTTTAAATTTTATTATGTTATGTTAGTCACCATACAATACATCATTGGTTTTTGATGTGGTGATCCACGATCCATTGTTTTCATATAACACCCAGTGCTCCATGCAGTACGTGCCCTCCTTAATACCCATCACCAGGCTAACCAATCCCCCCTCCCCCCTTCCCCTCTAAAACCCTGTTTGTTTCTCAGAGTCCATAGTCTCTCATGGTTCATGTCTCCCTCCGATTCCCCCCCTTCATTTTTCCCTTCCTTCTCCTGATGTCCTCCATGCCATTCCTTATGTTCCACAAATAAGTGAAACCATATGATAATTGACTTTCTCTGCTTGACTTATTTCAGTTAGCATAATCTCTTCCAGTCCCATCCATGTTGACGTAAAAGTTGGGTATTCATCCTTTCTGATGGCTGAGTAGTATTCCATTGTATATATGGACCACATCTTCTTTATCCATTCATCTATTGAAGGGCATCTCGGCTCTTTCCACAGTTTGGCTATTGTGGACATTGCTGCTATGAACACTGGGGTGCATATGGCCCTACTTTTCACTACATCTGTGTCTTTGGGGTAAATACCCAGGAGTGCAATTGCTGGGTCATAGGGTAGCTCTATTTTTAATTTTTTGAGGCACCTCCACACTGTTTTCCAAAGTGGCTGTACCAACTTGCATTCCCACCAACAGTGTAAGAGGGTTCCCCTTTCTCCACAACCTCTCCAACATTTGTTGTTTCTTTCCCTGTCCATTTTTGACATTCTAACTGGTGTAAGGTGGTATCTCAGTGTGGTTTTGATTTGGATTTCCCTGATGGCTGATGGTGATGTACATTTTTTCATGTGTCTGTTAGCCATTTGTATGTCTTCTTCAGAGAAGTGTCTTTTCATATCTTCTGCCCACTTTTTGACTTGATTATTTGTTTTTTGGGTGTTGAGTTTGAGAAGTTCTTTATAGAGCTTGGATACCAGCCTTTTATCTGTAGTGTCATTTGCAAATATCTTCTCCCATTCTGTGGGTTGCCTCTTTGTTTTGTTGACTGTTTCCTTTGCTGTGCAGAAGTTTTTTAGCTTGATGAAGTCCCAAAAGTTCATTTTTGCTTTTGTTTCACTAGCTTTTGGAGATGTATCTTGAAAGAAGTTGCTGTGGCTGATGTCAAAGAGGTTACTGCCTATGTTCTTCTCTAGGATTTTGATGGATTCCTGTCTCACATTGAGGTCTTTCATCCACTTTGAGTTTATCTTTGTGTATGGTGTTAGAGAATGGTCGAGTTTCATTCTTCTGCATGTGGCTGTCCAATTTTCCCAGCACCATTTATTGAAAAGACTGTCTTTCTTCCATTGCATATTTTTTCCTGCTTTGTCGAAGATTATTTGACCATAGAGTTGAGGGTCCATATCTGGGCTCTCTATTCTGTTCCATTGGTCTATATGTCTGTTTTTGTGCCAGTACCATGCATCTTGGTGATCACAGCTTTGTAATATAGCTTGAAATCGGGCAACATGATGCCCCCAGCTTTGTTTTTATTTTTCAACATTTCCTTGGCGATTCAGGGTCTTTTCTGATTCCATACAAATTTTAGGATTGTTTGTTCCAGCACTCTGAAAAATGTCATTGGAATTTTGATTGGGATGGCATTGAAGGTATAGATTGCTCTGGGTAGCATAGACATTTTAACAATGTTTATTCTTCCGATCCATGAGCATGGAATATTTTCCCATCTTTTTGTGTCTTCTTCAACTTCTTTCATGAGTGTTCTGTTGTTCCTAGAGTATAGATCCTTTACCTCTTTGGTTAGGTTTATTCCGAGGTATCTTATGGTTTTTGGTGCTATTGTAAATGGAATCATTTCTCTAATTTCTCTTTCTACAGTTGCATTGTTAGTGTATAAGAAAGCAACTGATTTCTGTGCATTGATTTATATCCTGCCACATTACTGAATTGCTGTATGAGTTCTAGTAATTTGGGGGTGGAGTCTTTTGGGTTTTCCACATAAAGTATCATGTCATCTGCAAAAAGAGAGAGTTTGACTTCTTCTTTGCCAATTTGAATACCTTTTATTTCTTTTTGTTGTCTGATTACTGTTGCTAGGACTTCTAGTACTATGTTGAACAACAGTGGTGAGAGTGGGCATCCCTGTCGTGTTCCTGATCTTAAGGGAAAGGCCCTCAGCTTTTCCCCATTGAGGATGATATTCACTGTGGGTTTTTCATAGATGGATTTTATGAACTTGAGGAATGTTCCCTCTATCCCTATACTCTGAAGAGTTTTAATCAGGAAAGGATGCCGTATTTTGTCAAATGCTTTTTCTGCATCAATTGAGAGGACCATATGGTTCTTCTCCCTCCTCTTATTAATGTGTTCTATCACATTGATTGACTTACAAATGTTGAACCACCCTTGCATCCTGGGGATAAATCCCACTTGGTCGTGGTGGATGATCCTTTTAATGTATTGTTGGATCTTATTAGCTAGGATTTTGTTGAGGATTTTGGAATCCATATTCATCAGGGATATCGGTCTGAAATTCTCCTTTTTGATGGGGTCTTTGCCTAGTTTGGGGATTAAGGTAATGTTGGCCTCAAAGAATGAGTTTGGAAGTTTTCCTTCTGTTTCTATTTTTTGAAACAGCTTCAGTAGAATAGGTATTATTTCTTCTTTGAATGCTTGGTAGAATTCCCCAGGGAATCCATCAGGCCCTGGACTCTTGTTTTTTGGGAGGTTTTTGATCACTGCTTCAATCTCATTACTGGTTATTGGCCTATTCAGGTTGTCAATTTCTTCCTGTTTCAGTCTTGGCAGCTTATAGGTTTCCAGGAAGGCCTCCATTTCATCCAGATTGCTCAGTTTATTGGCATATAGCTGTTGATAATAATTTCTAATAATTGTTTCTTATTTCCTTGGTGTTAGTCGTGATCTCTCCCCTTTCATTCATAATTTTATTAATTTGGGTCCTTTCTCTTTTCTTTTGGATAAGTCTGGCCAGTGGTTTATCGATCTTATTAATTCTTTCAAAGAACCAACTTCTAGTTTCGTTGATCTGATTTACTGTGTTTCTGGTTTCTAATTCATTGATCTCTGCTCTAATCTTAATTATTTCTCTTCTAATGCATGGCTTAGGCATCGTTTGTTGCTTTTTCTCTAGTTCTTTAAGGTGTAGAGTTAGTTGGTGAATTCGGGATTTTTCTATTTTTTTTTTTTTTTTTTTTGAGTGAGGCTTGGATGGCTATGTATTTCCCTCTTAGAACCGCCTTTGCAGTATCCCATAGGTTTTGGACCGATGTGTTTTCGTTCTCATTGATTTCCATGACTTGTTTAAGTTCTTCTTTGATTTCCTGGTTGACCCAAACATTCTTGAGCAGAGTGGTCTTTAGCTTCCAAGTGCTTGAATTTCTGCCAAATATTTTCTTGTGATTGAGTTCCAGTTTTAAAGCATTGTGGTCTGAGAATATGCAGGGAGTAATCTCAATCTTTTGGTATCGGTTGAGACCTGATTTGTAACCCAGTATGTGGTCTATTCTGGAGAAAGTTCCATGTGCGCTCGAGAAGAATGAGTATTCTGTTGTTTTAGGTTGTTTTAGGGTGGAATGTTCTGTATACATCTATAAGGTCCATCTGTCCAGTGCATCATTCAAGGCTTTTGTTTCCTTGTTGATTTTTTGCTTAGATGATCTGTCCACTGCTGAGAGTGGAGTACTGAGGTCCCCTACAATTAATGTATTGTTATCAATATGACTCTTTATTTTGTTTAACAGTTGGCTTATGTAGATGGCTGCTCCCATGTTGGGGGCATAGATATTTACAATTGTTAGATCTTCTTGTTGGATAGACCCTTTAAGAATGATGTAGTGTCCTTCTGTATCTCTAATTACAGACTTTAGTTTAAAATCTAATTTGTCTGATATAAGAATCGCTACCCAGCTTTCTTTTGAGGTCCGCTGGCATGGAGATGGATCTCCATCCCTTCACTTTCAGTCTGGATGTATCTTTAGGTTCAAATGAGTCTCTTGTAGACAGCATATAGATGGGTCCTGTCTTTTTATCCAATCTGCAACCCTGTGCCATTTTATGGGAGCATTTAGGCCATTCACGTTGAGAGTGATTATTGAAAGATATGAATTAATTGTCATCGTGTTGCCTGTGAAGACATTGTTTTTATAAATTGTCCCTGTAAATTTCTGTTGTATATCAGTCTTGGGGTCTTTCCCTTTTACAGACCCCCCCTTAATATTTCTTGCAGGGCCAGCTTAGTGGTCACATATTCTTTCAGTTTCTGCCAGTCTTGGAAGCTCTGCATCTCTCCATCCATTCTAAATGACAGCCTTGCTGGATAAAGTATTCTTGGCTGCTTGTTATTCTCGTTTAGTACCCTGAATATGTCTTGCCAGGCCTTTCTGGCTTGCCAGGTCTCTGTGGATAGGTCTGACATTATTCTGATGTTCTTCCTTCTGTACGTAAGGAATCTCTTCCCCCTAACTGCCCTTAAGATGGTTTCCTTGGTTCTAAGATTTGTGAGTTTTACTATTACAAGCCGGGGTGTTGGCCTGTTTTCCTTGATCTTAAGAAGGGTCCTCTCTGCCTCTAGGACATGAATGTTTGTTTCATTCCCCAGATTAGGGAAGTTCTCAGCTACGATTTGCTCAAATATATCTTCTAGTCCTCTCTCTCTCTCCACTCCCTCTGGGATTCCAAGAATTCTGACATTGGAATGCTTCATGGTGTCACTTATTTCTCTGATTCTATTTTCATGGATTCTGAGTTGTTTTTCCCTGGCCTCCTCTTTTCCCTTTTTATCTATTATACTGTCTTCCAGATCACTTATTCTCTCTTCTGTCTCAGTTACCCTAGCTGTTAGATTATCTAGATTGGATTGGATCTCATTGATAGCATTTTTAAGTTCTGCCAATTCACCTTTTATTTCTGCCCTTAGAGACTCTATGTTGCCATTAATTGATTTCTCCATTCTAGCCATAGTCTTCACCATTGTTAGCCTGAATTCCATCTCTGACATCTTGGTTATATCTGTATCCATTTGTAAATCTGCAGCATAAGTCATAATCTCTGAGTCTTTTCTGTTTTGGGGGCTCCTCTTCCTAGTCATTCTGTTGATGGGTGTTTGAGGGAATGTATAGAGTCTAAATTATTGACCAGAACCCAAGCAAGATGCACCTGTTTTCTAGGGACCTTAGGGTTGCTGGCCTCTTGTTTTCCCAGCCTGTCTTCTGGGGGAGAGGCCTGCCCGTTGTTACTCAGGCAGTCCTGTTTGGGCAGAGTTGCCCTGCCCCCCTGTGGCGGGGGATGGGCTCAGTGGAAACCAGTTTTGGGGGCTTTTGTTCTCTGGCGGCTTTCCCTGGCGGCTTTCCACATCTCTTCCGAGAGTCAGAGCAGAAAAGACTGTTTCCAACCCTCTGCCTCAGAGCAGAGAGACCGCAGTCTGTTCTTCAGTGAGCTCTCCAGGCCACACTGTCTCTGTTTCTGTCCGTGCTGCTATAAACCGCAGCATCCTGGGTTGTGCGCCCCTCCGCCGTACCCCCAATCCTGCCTCCAGGTCCGGGCACGTCTCTGCCCTTTGTTCTTCTAAAACCACCAGCCGCTCCCAGTTCGCAAGCGTGACCCCGCCGCCCTGGCTTTCCGGCCCCGGGGGCTGCCCTAAAGTCCTTTCCCCGCCGCTACCGGTCTGCGAGTCTGTGCCTGTCCCCAGCGCGCGAGGCTGTCGCTCACCAGTGGTGTAAGATCCCCATGGCCAGACACCCTCCCGCTGCTGTTTCTCCTCTGATATCTGCCCACGGAATCACGGCTCCCCACTTCGTACCTTGAAACCAACCGCCTGCGATATTCTGTTTGTAGAGATCCAGATCTTCTTACATCTCAGGCTGGTTTCGTGGGTGCTCAGAGTGGTCTGGTAGATATCCAGCTCAATTCCAGGGACCAGTTGGAATAGGGTCCCCTACTCCTCTGCCATCTTTTCTCCCCCCTCCAGTTTACTATGTTTCTGATTTATTTTCTATTTCTGCTCCCATCTTACTTTCATTTTATGTTGTTTTGTGTTTAATTTTTTATTCTTTATTATATTTACTTAATTGGAAGCTTAGACCTAATATTTTAGGTGGTAAAATTCCCTATAATAATAAGTGAGTAAAAATGGGAAGAAGGAAGAATTGTACTTTTTTCTACTTTAGTTTGCTCCTTAACTTGTGAGTTTTTGGTTCAAGTGTCCAATTTTTGTTTTTGGATATTTAAATCAGTTTAGAGTATTGTATTACAGTTCTCTTATGTTTCATGTTTGGTTTTTATGGGAGAATTTTCATCAGCTGAAGTGTTTTGATTTTCATTTTCTATCTTCTTCCTGTAATATCTTAAAATATGTGAAACATACTTTTTATGGAGTGGAATGGTAGGGTGGGTGCTTTGTTGAATTCCTAGGTCAAGAGTGGCCTCTTCTGTCAAGAGAATGCAATGCAGCACTTTCAATGAGTGGATTTTGGAGAGAGAAAAAGTGTTTGGGTTTTTCCTTTTTTTTTTTTTATGTCATTTTGTCTAACATATCCTAACACTCTCTCCACTTGACGTGTATATACCTGCCTCTTTTTTGACTAAGCTAACTTGGATTACAAAATGCATTTTTATTAGCAATAACCATTGATGATTTCTCTCTTTACCCAAACAAACATGCAAACTCAATGCTTTTATGTACAACTTCAGTTAATTTTCTAGGTCACTACAGTGGGCATAGATTCTAGGAGATAGTAAAGAATCCCTTTTACTTATACATTTCCTGGAATCACATCTCATCTGAATTCAAATACCCTGATTAAAACAGATACTATTCCTCCGCTGTTGCCAAGTGGAAAGAAAAAAATCTAAAAATTTGGTCCCTGTCTAGCATTTATTTTAGTTACAGAATAGCAAAAACACCTTCAGTATTACCAAGAAGAGAGTTTTAGTTAAATTTACACATTAATCTTCTTCTCTTTTTTTTTATTTCTTCAGCCTTGACCAGAAAGTGTCATTCTAGCAATAGGTATCCTATCCAATATTTAGTCCTCCATTATTTCTCTATATCTACTGTTATATAGTCCTTTAAATGTTTTTTTTTAATATTTTATTTATTTATTTGACAGAGAGAAACACAGCGAGAGAGGGAACACAAGCAGGGGAAGTGGGAGAGGGAGAAGCAGGCTTCCCGCCAAGCAGGGAGCCCGATGTGGGGCTCGATCCCAGGACTCCGGGATCATGACCTGAGCTGAAGGCAGATGCTTAACCGACTGAGCCACCCAGGCGCCCCTAAATGTTTAAAGAAAGATTAAAAACTACACAATTGTGAGATTCTTGTCAAGATTCTTATCATTGTTAGAATATCATCCTATGCCATTGTCTGTTACTTCACAATATTTCCCCAGTGCCTCAGAAATATAACAGTTGCCCCCCCATCTGTGGTTTTGCTTTCTGTGGTTTCAGTTACCCATGGTCAGCTGCAGTCTAGAAGCAGATGACCCTCCTTCTGACATTGTCAGAAGGTCAATAGTAGAGTAACACTAAGTCACAATGCCTACATCAATCACCTCACTTCATCTCATCACATAGGCATTTTCCCATCTCAAATCAGCACAAGAAGAAGAATGAGTACAATACAAGATATTTTGAGAGACATTCACATAACTTTTATTATTTTAGATTTTTCTATTTTATTATTAGTTATTGTTATTAATCTCTTACTGTGCCTAATTTATAACTTGAACTTAATTATAGGTATTATATATAAGAAAAACAGTATATGTAAGATTTGGTACTTATCCTCCCACAGATAAGAAGGAACTGTACATGATTGAGATCTTCATTATTTTTTTACAGATATACAAGACATATTTAGATGTTAAGAATATTAACTCATGTCTATGATGCACCTTATAAATATATTTTTCAGTTTATTCTTGTCTTCCTTTTTTTAAAAAATTAATTTTTGCCAGTTTAATTATAGGCTATCACAAATCTCCTAAAAAGTTTTCTGTAATTTTTGCTTTAAAAAATCCATCACATTCTGATACAGTTACCACACTTTCACTATTTCTTTAGTTTATATTTCTCATTCTACTTTCATCTTTTGAGTATATTTTGGCATATAGTATGTAGGGAATATGTAAATCTATAATTTCCCAAATTATACAATTGTTATGAAATAAACTGTCCTTTCTTAAATTATTTGAAATGTCACTTGAATAAAAACAATAATATTCATATTTTTATAAATCTATCTTTCATTTTAAAATATGACAGTAAAAGGTCTTAACCTTATCAAATTTTCACTTATTATTATTATAATTTTTTTATTTATTTCACTTCCATCCAGATGGACTCTAAACCAAACTCCTAATTAGTTTATATTAAATTGATATTTAAGTCATGAAAAGTCAAGTGTGTGGATTTGTCTACATAAAACCCTTATTGTTTCCTTAACTTTTGGGTAACATGATAAAAGAAGTCCAGTAAGAGTTCTCTAACAACATAATTAAGATGGGTTCACTGAATCAGCAAGAGACTACATGAGGATGTAAAATAACCCTTTCCAATGCATGTTTTCACGATTCTATGGCTATACATAAGCAATAATCAGAAGACTTACTGAGTGATAAGAAATATTTCAATCATTTTATGCAGTGCATTAATAGTTAAGAGTAAAGTAAATAGGGGCAGAGCAAGATGGCAGAGGAGTAGGAGACCTGGATTTCGTCTGGTCTCAGGAATTCAGCTGGATAGGGATCAAACCATTCTGAACACCTATGAACTCATCAGGAGATCAAAGAAAAGAATAGCAACAACTCTCTGAACAGAAAAGCAACCACTTTCTGGAAGGTAGGAGGTGGGGAGAAGTGAATCTGAGGCGATATTCGGGAGAATAGATGGCGGGGGAGGGGGCCTCTGTCGGCCGCTTCTGGCAAGTGATAGAGCAGCGGAGCACAAAATCAGAACTTTTAAAGTCGGCTCCACTGAGGGACATCGCTCCAGTGAGTAAGCGGGGGATGGAACCCTCGCGGGGCAGTGTGGTCTCAGGACCCTCGGGGTCACAGAAAGACCGGGGGTGCCTGAGTGCGGCAGAGCTCCCAGGTATCGGAGCAGGGAAGCCGGCTGCAGAGATGGAGCCAAAGCGCAGGCTCTCAGCTCAGGGTTGCCATAAACTGTGATCAGCGGCACAGTCGGGCCACTGCTCCTCCAGCAGGGACCCAACAAACAGCACATCCGGGGAGACTCCCCTTCCTCCCCTGGGAGGAGCGGCACCAGAGCGACAGGATGGGAGAAGATATTTACAAATGACATATCAGATAAAGGGCTAGTATCCAAAATCTATAAAGAACTTAACAAACTCAACACCCAAAGAATAAGTGATCCAGTCAAGAAATGGGCAGAAGACATGAACAGACATTTTTCCAAAGAAGACATCTAAATAGCCAACAGACACATGAAAAAGTGCTCAACATCGCTCGGCATCAGGGAAATCCAAATCAAAACCTCAATGAGATACCACCTCACACCAGTCAGAATGGCTAAAATTAACAAGTCAGGAAACGACAGATGTTGGTGGGGATGTGGAGAAAGGGTAACTCTTCTATGCTGTTGGTGGGAATGCAAGCTGGTGCAGCCACTCTGGAAAACAGTGTGGAGGTGCCTCAAAAAGTTGAAAATAGAGCTACCATATGGTCCAGCAATTGCACTACTGGGTATTTACCCCAAAGATACAAATGTAGGGATCCAAAGGGGTGAGGCACCCTGATGTTTATAGCAGCAATGTCCACAATAGCAAACTATGGAAAGAGCCAAGATGTCCACTGACAGATGAATGGATTAAAAAGGTGTAATATATATATATATATATATATATATATATATATATATATATATATATACAATGGAATATTATGCAGCCATCAAAGGAATGAAATCTTGCCATTTGCAACGACGTGGATGGAACTGGAGGGTATTATGCTGAGCAAAATAAGTCAATCAGAGAAAGACATATCATATGATCTCACTGATATGAGGAATTCTTAATTTCAGGAAACAAACTAACAGTTGCTGGAGTGGTGGGGGGTGGGAGGGATGGGGTGGCTGGGTGATAGACACTGGGGAGGGTATGGGCTATGGTGAGCGCTGTGAATTGTGTAAGACTGTTGAATCACAGACCTGTACCTCTGAAACAAATAGTACATTATATGTTAAAAAAAATAGAAGAAGATAGCAAGAAGGGAAAAATGAAGGGGGGGAATCGGAGGGGGAGATGATTGGACTATGAGACTACAGACTCCGAGAGACTATGAACTCTGAGAAACAAACTGAGGGTTCTAGAGGAGAGGGGGGTGGGGGGATGGGTTAGCCTGGTGATGGGTATTAAAGAGGGCACATACTGAATGGAGCACTGGGTGTTATATCAAACAATTAATCATGGAACACTACATCAAAAACTAATGATGTAATGTATGGTGATTAACATAACATAATATAATAAAATTTTTTAAAAAACTAAGGATTTAATGTATGGTGATTAACATAACATAATAAAATTAAAAAAAAAAAAAAAGAAACCTTTTTCCTGTGTTCCCCACTGAGTGGAGCCATGAGCCAACCAGATGTCCAATGATATCACCGGACTTAATTCATGATTCTAAACACCTGATTCAAATGTTCAAAAAAGAACTCCTCTTTATTCCATCTTTTAGTCAGAGGTTGTGTGGTCACTGAATATACCTTTCTCTGTGCTATGTTCTCTATAGAAAAGGTCTTATGCATAACATTGACTCCTGACCAATTCTAACTTAATCCTTCAGGTTTGAGTTCTTTATTCCATCATGGATGCTGTGCTGTACTTTGATCCCCCTTCACGACTACAATACTAATTTCCACAGATGCCAGGGATGCTGATGCATGACAGCTCTGATATCTCAGCCCAGAAGCATTGCCCTCAGCTAAAGACATCTGACTCACTCCGGATCACTACCTGTCCTACTGGACACCTATATCCCATGTCTGGGTGATACAAGAGAGATAAAGGCCTGGCCCTCACTCCAATTTGGGATTATTCTGGTGGACCTTCCCAGCTTTAGGGATTCCCATGAAGTTGGCTGAAGCTCTAAGTTGGTTGTGAGTTCATTGCAGTACGTTCTGTCCAATACTGTCCTCCTTTCTTATAAAGTACTGGTCACAAGAGCATTTTTGATACAATAACCTCTGTCTCAGATACTATTTCCCTTGGGAACTGACTTGCAACATATTCAAAAAGCAATTTGAGGCTTCTGCTACATATCAAGATATAGTTCTAGAAATCCACTAGGATTCCTCTCCTGATTGACCCTTAAATCTGAGTTGTGTCCCTTACATGTACTCCCCAAAGAACGTGTTCTTTAACCGTCACGGCAATTCTACTACAAAACTGCAAAAGCCTGCATAGTCTTCTGAATTCCCCACTATTTTGTATTGAATATGGAGTCATTAATGTTTTTATTCACTATTTTCCAAGGCTTCTAGTATAATCTTACCTGCCGTTAAGTGGTATATTATGTTTATGTTAGATGCCTCTTTGAGTAGGTATATGAGAAGATATATATGCTAGTGTGTTTCAGGGCATGGACTTTTACATTAAGATATCAGAGTTCAAATTCCAGCTCTGCCACTAACAAGTTCTATAACCTTAGAAAGCTTAAATTAGCCACTTCTTTCTTCTATAAAATATTGCAATCTACCTTATTTGTTTGAGAATCAATTTAATTAATACATATAAATCTCTTGTAATAGCACTTGACACAGAGTAAATTCTAAATGTATGCTTGCTATTATTTTACTTTATTTTTCTTAAAATCTCTAGGCTTTCTTGAGGAATATATTTGGTTTGTGATACCTTTTATTTGCACAGGAAAAATCAGTGCATGGTTGTAGGGACATCCATGCTATTGTCAGTCAGACTATACCCTTTCTTCTGAGAACTTCTCCCCCTTCCATACATAAGCCTATAGCTAAGGTGGCCATATTTTGATGGCTTAGCTCTCCCTTAACATGACATTATTTTTTTTTCTAGTAAAATTAAATAGGAAACTCTCTCATAATAAAAGGTATAAGATGGATGCCTGAGAATAGTTATTGTCTATGTTTCCAATTACATGGAAGGAATCTACCTTCATAAAAAAAATAAATAAAACCAACATGGAAAGAGAAAGGCAGAGAAAAGCATCACAGGTGACTGGTAGACTTGAGGTTCCTGGCTCATTTTTCCTGTGGCTAAGCTCTATTGCTCCCTTTCCTATGGTTTGTTCATTCAAACTTTCCTTCAATTAGACATAATAACCAAGCATATTTCCAAAGGTTTCCCACTTTGTCCAAGCTAGATTGCATCCTGTTTCTGTTACTTGTAATTAATAAAGTCAACCTGAATTGTAGAACGGGTAAAAGGACAGGAAGGTAGTAACAAAAACTGTACAGACAATTGAATGAAAAAGGAAGGGAATAGGAAGGAGTGAAAGACATAAAAAGGAAAGTAGATGAAGGAGGTAAAGAGGTTAGATGCATGAATAATGTGCATTTCAATCACCCAAATTTCTGCATTGTATCATTATTATTTCTAATAAGAATACTTTCAAGTCATATAATGTTCCACAGTTTACAAGGAGCGTAAGATTTTTCTTCTCATCCAAAACAATAGCTAACTCGAATAGAACACTTGCTCTGATCTAGTCATTCTTCTAAATGCTTCAAACATATGATGTTATTTAATCCTCAAACAGCTAGTAGCTACAGCCATTATCATCACAATCTTATGAATTAGGTAACCGAGACTCATAGATGAGTAGCTTGTCAGATGGCAAATATATAAGGAGTGTAATAGAAGATATTTGAGCCCAGGCCTGCAATTTCTTACAGCAGAGGTTTCTTTACCACACCTGTGTCAATAAATCGAACATCATCCTAAATGAAATGAATGTTCCTTAATGAAAACTTCAAGTTGAAAAACATTAGGGAGCAATTAAAAAAAAAAGATCCATAAAGGAGACTAAAACTATAGGACCAGAGTGGAAGGAAGAAAACAAAGAACTGTTCAAAGTAAAATAATATTATATCCAAAGATGATGATGATGATGATGATGATGACAACAAAGTGTCAAGAAGAACGAAATAAGTAATCCAGTAAAATTCTGTAGATAGAGCAAATAATATAAGCATTGAAATAAATTGGATTTATGAATTTAACATACTGTCTAAAACAGAAACAGACATATAAAAAATTCAAAGTGAATGAAGAAATGAATGACTAACAAATAGACCATTAGTGTTTTAAACAAAAGCAGTTCTCAATAAAGAGGAGAAAAAGAAAATTCAAATAACAGTGTTCTGACTAATTATTGGAAAGTGAGAAAGTACATAATTCATGTAGATTCTTCCCTCAAGTGCATTTACTTTGAAAAGAAGCCTATATAAGGGGTGAATTGAAGGGGACATGAGTAGAACCAGATGGGTACAGATGCATGTGTATGTTTATATCTTGGAAGTAAGGTATTTTGAGTGGAAGTGGTTGCATGTATGTGATGGGAAAATTAATGGCATAAAACTTGAATTAGTGTGGGGAGGTAGTGGGGAGTTGATCCAGTGTCTATTTGAAAGTAGCCTTTTCCACTAAAAGGAAAAGTAAGGAATTGAAGATATAAGTGAAATTGATATATTTAAAATCTGCTAGGAAGACTTCTGCAAGCAACTTTGGAAATAGATGACTTCAGAAATTTAGTTTTTTTTAATTTTATGATTTTGTTACTGTTGATACGCCTCTGTATTTTTTACATCCTTTGTATGTTATGTGTGAAATCATTTATTACTTTTATTTCTCACTGTATCTGTTCTAAAGGTTTATTTCCATAGGGTCATAACTATAAATGAATAAATAGACTTTAAAATATAAAAGAGGTCCAAAAAGATTAAGTAGTCATAATAAATGATATGTTTATTAGCTCATTTATGTAATTCTCACAGAAGCAAACAGGTTTTGTATTTCTAACCTTTCTGTGTTACTCTAATATTTCTGCTGCAACTTTAGACTTTGCCTTCTTCTATCATAAAGTCATGTATCATTTTCTGCCATGAAAAAAAAAAGTTACAAATAATATGAAAAAACAATAGAATAAAGACAGACAGATCTTGAATCTGGAATATTATTGAGATGTGAGCTTCATAGCTTTTCTCTTAACTTTCTTCTTCTGGTTTTTAGTGGACAGTCTTCTCACACAAGCATGAAGAGGACCTAGTGCAGTTATCAGTACCAACGGTGTGTGAATTTACATACACACATTTCCCCTGGAAATCCAGACTTGGCTCTGGCAAACTCCTGAGAAATTAGAAAACACAAGTCATTGGCCATACTCACTCTATTCAAACTAAATAGTATTATTTCAGAACTATTATGTGAAATTCATTATGCCTAGTGTTGTCAAGAACTCAAGGCAGCAAAAACACTCTCCTTCTTTTGAATAAAGAACTCATGCATTTATAGAAGAGATGAATATTTACACAAAAAATAAGTTTCACGAAATGTGACAATTATTTACAAGTGCGAAAATATATACCAGTATAGAGAGAAAGAGAATGATCTGGCTGGAAAATTATGGCAATAGCATGAAGGACATATGACCTGGGATATAAAATTATGTTTTAAGTACAGATTGGCATAATAGAAACCATTCAACTATGCATTTACAGCTGCAGTTGAAGTAGGGATAGTTTGCTTATAAAAACATTATATTAGGTACCCAATATTAGTAATGAAATTTAGAATGTCTCTACGTACGTACACGTGTGTGTGTCAGTGCCTGTGCGTGTCTGTGTCTGTGTGTAATATGTCAGGACCCTTCCCTCTGCTCTGATGTATTCTGCAATTTACAAAATCACCACGACATAAATGCCATACAGCAGATGCTATCAAATACTCTGGTTGAATTCAGTCCTTGATGAAAGAGCTAGAGCATTTTAGGTCATTGTCAGTAAAACTACCTTTCATCAACTCTACAGCAAAATTGGTTGTCTGGTATTGCCTGGGAAAAGGTAAAGCTTATCGACTCAATTATTAAATGCATAATACATGTCTTTTCAAAATGCCAAAGAAATTAGAAAAAAAAGAATTCTGAACTGTGTAGGAAAAACAAATTGCCAAAATATTTTATACATTCTTCCATTCATTAATTCAACATACCTATTGAGTATTCTGTGTACCAAACATTGTACAGGGTTTGAAGTAGAGGAAAACAGTCAAGTCACAAAATTCTAATAAATAAAATGATCAACCATGGCATCCAATGTCATCCTGAGTCTGATTACTAAAATTATTAAGAAATGTTTTTATTGTCATGTTTATGACATTCCTCTTTCTCTACAAGATTGATGAAATTTACTGTGATTGTGGGAATGTGATTAACCTATATAAAGAGATCATGATCACATAAGAAACCTGATATAGGGGCACCTGGGTGACTCAGTGGGTTGAGCGTCTGCCTTTGGCTGGGGTCATGATCCTGGAGTCCCGGGATCGAGCCCCATGTCGGGCTCCCTGCTAGGAGTTTGCTTCTCCCTCTCCCTCTGTCCCCCCATTCATGCTCTCTCTCTCGTTCTCTCACTCTCTCTGTCTCTCAAAATAAATAAAATCTTAAAAAAAAAAGAAACCTGATATAATAATATCAAAGTCTTCATAAAAACCCTGCATATTTAAACCAATTTTGAGATGGAAATATTAAAGCATTTTATCTTTTATAATTATTAATAGAAATGATGGATCTTTTATAATTGTTAATGGAAAATGATATTTCTTATAAGGCAAACTTATTTGGACACTTATAATGAAAATATGCCAAAGATATATCTTGCCTTTCTGAATAATTTAAGATGGAAGAATGTTATTTCAAAGCCAATGTGATATTTCATTTGGCAAGGGAAGAAGAATAAAATTCACTTTTAAAACCAGAAAAAGTAATAAATAAAATTATCAACCTTGAAAATAAGCAGACTCATAATATGACACGATAGTATAGGCAAGTCCAGAAAAATGTTCAAGGTTGTATACACATTAAAATATTTACACGAACTATAAAATATTTAAATGACATACTAAATGAGTTAAATTATTTAAATATTAAAATTTTAGTATGTGATAAATATGACATTAAATTCAGTGATGAGAAAATAATCAATCATTAAACAGTACTCTAACAATTGATTACCTAATTAAAATATACATATTAGGGACAGATATAATTATAACTGCATGTGAATACAGATGTACATACTTCAACTTTCTCCATCATATGTCAAAACAAATTTCAAAGGAATAAAGACAATCTCAGTATACCTAAATGTTAACTCTTTGTTCACATAATAAAAGCAAATAAACTTAAAGGGCAAATCACTAAAGGAAAAAACTGGTAAGAATGTCTGAAAGAAAAGTTAGAAACTTAATGTATAAGAAACCATAGCAAAAAATAAAGAAGTAAATAGGATAAAATGGTCAAAAGTATTATTATAGGTTATAGGAAAAATAGTCTCACTAAACGTCAGAAGAATATTACCTAAAAGAACAAAATAAAAATAATCAGCTATTAAAATTATCAAAACTTTGAAATTTCAAGTTTGTCACAGTGATGAAACATATATATACATATATATATATGTATATATATTTGCTATAGTTGTCCAATGCAATGTTTCTAGATCACAATTGACCAATGTGCTTAAAACCATGAAAAGGACTCAAATTCTGTGGCCTAAGAGTGACGATTTTATACTTCTTCTAAGAACAACAGAGATGTCCCAAAGTTTATATATAATATTCTTCTCCACATTACATTTCTTATCTAAAATTGTAATTAATCAGATCATCTAATAATAGAGGTATATTTACACTAATTATGAAATATCTAAATTACTTTATGATTTATAAAATTGCTGATAGTATAATATGAAGTAACAAAAGCAAGAAATAAAAATGTCCAAATTCTGTCCCAGGTAATCTTCTCTAATTCCTCAGGCTCTTTAAGCAAAAGACATTGAGAAAGGAATAAAGAATTGGTTATATATTAGAGACTTACAGCCCAAGAGGAGGAGAGGAGCCATCCTCCCACTTCCATTCATTGTCCTCCTCCTTGTAAGACAGGCCAAGCCAAGTACGATTTACTGTAATTAATTTCATGATATTCTGCATGGAACCAACAGATACAAAAATATTAATACTAAAAGCACATTACAGATGAAAAATATTGAATTTGTGTCAGGCAGGAAGTAAAGAATCATAAAAATAAAAATACTGCAGTCTATATATGTCCACTGATAAAGAAAACATCAAAAAAGTATTTAGTTCTACAGTGTCTGTGCTTTTCTCAAACCAGGAATTAAATACGAAGAAAAAGAAAAGATAGCTAATAGAAAATTATATATTCAAGAGGACACTGCACATTAAAAATCAATTATTTTTCTTAACTCATTTTATCACTTATCCAACACTGTGTCTATTCTTTTGAAAAATATATCATTGAACAAAAATGAGAAAATTCCCAATTTGGGGGGATTGGGTCCAGATAGAAGTAAACATCATATATACAAATGATATGTAAGAAGGTGACAAATCCTATAAAGGAAATTAGAGCAAGGAATCACAATGAGATATCATCTCACACTTGTCAGAATGGTTAAAATCAACAACACAAGAAACAACACTTGGTGAGTATGTTCAGAAAACGAACCCTCCTGCACTGTTGGTGGGAATGCAACTGGTGCAGCCACTGTGGAAAACAGTATGGAGGTTGCTCAAAAAGTTAAAAATAGAACTACCGAATGATCCAGTAACTGTACTCCTGGCTATTTACCCAAAGAATACTAAAACACTAATTTGAAAAGATATGTGTATCCCTATTTTTACTGTAGCATTATTTACAATAGCCAAAGTGTGAGAGCAGCCCAAGTGTCCATCAGTAAGTAAATGGATAAAGATGTGGTATATATATATATATATATATATATATATACACAACGGAATGTTACTCAGCCATAAAAAGAATAAAATCTTGTCATTTGCAACATGAATGGATCTACAGGGTATAATGCTAAGTAAAATAAGCTAGTCAGAGAAAGACAAATACCATATAATTTCACACGTATGTGGAATTTAAGAAACAAAACAAATTATAAAAAAAACAAAAAGAGAGGACAAACCAAAAACCTACTCTTAACTATGGAGAACAAACTGTTGGTTACCATAGAGGAGGGGAGGGATGGGTCAATTAGGTGATAGGGATTAAAGAGTACAGTTATCAAAAAATAATGATTTCATTATTTCGGTCACTGAATTAAGTAGAATAAATTAATTTGAAAAAAAAGGTGCACTTATGATGAGCACTGAGTAATATATAGAATTGTTGAATCACTATGTTTTACACCTGAAATTACTGTAACACTCTATGTTAACTATACTGCAATTAATATAAGAAATAAAAGGCAAGGCAAAGAAAGGAAAAGAAAAAAAATAAAGCAGGGTCAGAAGGACTAGGAGTACAGAGGAGGGCATCTGCGGGGGATGGAAGGTGGGCACTGATGCACAAGTTGCAATTTTAAATGCGGTTGTCAGGGCAGGTCTCATTGGGAAAGCGATAACTTGGGGTGCCTGGGTGGCTCAGTCGGTTAACCGTCTGCCTTCAGTTCAGGTCATGATCCCAGGGTCCTGGGATCGAGCCCTGCATTGGGGTCCCTCCTCCGTGGGAAGCCTGCTTCTCCCTCTCCCACTCCCCATCCTTGTGTTCCCTCTCTCTCTGTGTCTCTGTCAAATAAATAAATAAAATCTTTAAAAAAAGAAAGTGATAACTGAATGAATGCATACTTGAAGGAGGTGAAGTAGTTAGTCATGGTTATAGGAGAGAAGAACATTGCATGCAGAGGGAACAGCAAATGGAATGTTACTACAGGGAAAGTATGCATGGTGTGTTGGGAAAAGAAAGTGCGTGAAGTGGACCACACCAGGAAAAGACGAGTGAAAACCAAAGCAAGAGAGTATTCCTTTCTCTGCTTTTAGAGGCGCAGGTGAACACTTCCTTTGACTGGTACCTATTAAATATTCATATCCCAGAAGCAAAGAATAAAATACAATCTCACCTTCAATCTACTCCCTTCTGTCTTTAAAAATGTAGCATTCAAAGAGACACAAAGATCAGAACAGTTAAACCAAGAAACCATTTCCATGGTTTGATGGTAGTAGTGGTCTTTGTACTGAACCCAGTGATTCAGGGGAGGTCCACATCTGACTCCTAAGAAAGAAGATATTTATAGCTCAGAGCCCACACACAAGGCCTTATTGTTTCACACCTTTCCCTTTTAAGATAAATAAGACTGTTATTAAGAATAATTATTTTTAAAAAAGAATTATTATCAACTCAGAATTATCTCAGTTTCTTCCAAATTACCTTGTTTCTCCTTTAGTTCTTGTAAAGCCTCAATGAGATAATCCTTCTGGCTTCGGAGCCACTCTAGGTTTTCTACATAGGACAATAAGACTTAATAGATGAGAATAAACATTATATCAGATATTTTTTTACTATTTTAAGAGTCATAATAATGAAATTCTCAAGTGGCAAATATACAAATAATTTTGGTTCAGTGCCCTTCTCTTCTGAATTAGTTTCATCTCTAGCTGAAGTAATCAATTGCTTAGAAACCAGCCTTTTAAGGGATGCCTGGGTGGCTCAGTCAGTTAAGTGTCTGCCTTTGGCTCAGGTCATCCCAAGGTCCTGGGATCGAGTCCCGCATCAGGCTCCTTGCTCGGCAGGGAGCCTGCTTCTCCCTCTGCCTGCTTCCCCCCCGCTCATGCTTGCTCTCTCTCTCTGACAAATAAATAAATAAAATCTTAAAAAAAAATCTAAAAAAAAAAAAAAGAAACCAGCCTTTTAAAATGCACAACATAGTGGTCATAGTCAGCAATGCTGAATTATAAATTCAGCTAAGAGACTAGATCTTAATTGTTCTCAATACAAAATTGAAATAATAATTATGACATGATACACTACTGTAGTAATCATATTGCAATATGTAGAAGCATTAAACCAACATGTCATACACCTCAAACTTACACAATGTTATATGTTAAGCGTATCTCAATAAAAAAAACAAAAAGAAAGAAACCTGTGTTTTAACACAACCTATCACTAAAGGACTCTCAAATGGTTGATTCAGTTATTCAATATAGACTTGATACTTCACAGGAAACTAACGTAATGCAAGGCTTTTGTAAAATATTTATCGTAAACAGACTATTTTATATTATAGTTAATCAGCATAAAAGAAGCTTTATGATGACTGTAGTATTTTAAACTTCTCTCCTTAGGAGGCATTTAGAAACTATGAAAACACTATGATTTTTCAGATATTTAAGTTCTCCCATTCCCATGCTCCCTGAATATCTTGCACATACCTCTACTTCACACCTGGACACTTTGATTTATTTTTGGTTTATATGTTTTCTCCTGAGCCTCCTAAGGGCAGGGTTCATACTGATCACCAGCCTAGTGGCTGGCATTTAGTGTGCATTGAACAAATGTGAATGAATAAATGAGTGAATGAGCTAATTAAAATAGGAGGCTATGTCTCATAAATATGTGACTCAGTCAGTTTCAGAGGATGACGGGAAGAAGAAGCAAGAAGCCATCAAAATTGCTATGCTGCTGTGCAGAGAACTCCTGTTACATTATGCAACCAACCATTTTAGGGCTGCAATAAGAACAACCTAGCATTCTGTAAAGAGAGTTTGTTCTAGCTCCCATATTACCTTTATTTTGGTCAAGAACTTTTTGGATCTTTAGAAATTTTTCAGTTTTGTTTTGTAAAGACTCAATCCATTCTTGGAAGATCATCTTGGTTGCTGATGCCTCAACAGTTCGAAAGTCTAAGAACAAGAATTCCCAATACATGTAAGCCACATGCTTAATTATGAAATATCAGTGTATTCAATTATAAAGTATAATTTTTTAGTTTTCTACTTACTAAAGTTCTCCATAAATGTTTTCAAAAACTGTAAAAAGTTATTTGGTCAAATACTCTTTCATTTATCCACTATTATTTCTAAAGTCTATGCCTAAATCTAAAATATCAACATAATTTCCTTATAAGTTTGAATGCATGTTTCTATTAGTAGAAAAATGGCCCAACTCAATTAAGACAAACAAAAATGACAAACATCATCTTGAATAAATATTTTTTCGCATCATGAGAAGTTGATTTAATGTATTGAATTTCATTCTCTGATCAAAATTACAGAGTTTTGAGTATCAAACTAGTGTTATCATCAAAGAGGAACATTTACTTTTAAATCACCAGTTGGGAATAATTTTAGTAATAATAAAAACATTCTACTGATCTAATTTAGGCTGCTGGAGACATTGACAATCTGAACAAATTATAAAGTAAGTTACTTTCTGATTTCTAAATAAATACAGTTGTAAAATCATTAAGCTTATTTCTTAGCAAGTTGTAATTTTCAAATAATAATCGTTAGTATCAAGATCTCTACAGTAATTGCAATAATATTGCTTCCTTGGAAAAATATTGCAGTAATTGAGAGCTCACAAGGTTAAATTCATTCACATACTAAAAAGTTGTGATAATTTCATGTCATTTTTTGCCTGTTCTTTTTTCAATGGCAATAAAATGTTTACGAAAAACTATTATCTGAAAATGATTTAAAGATATATGATAATCTGAGAAACCTTTTCCCCTAATTAACCAGACTTACACTGATAACCAAAGAATCCACACAACATCAAGAGCAGCAGGCTGAAGATTCCCAGGATCACAGGAATGATTCCTTACAGAGAAAAAGAAAAAGAAGAATCTAAGAAACAGAATGAGTGATAGTCAGAGATATTGTGAGCTCCTGTTGTTTGAAAGATTAATACCATTATTTTCTATTTGTTATTGCTCTTAAAATATCCAAAGTTTTCTGATATTATCCAGTGTGTGAATTGCTATGAACTTTTAGGCTGAATGTGAAGAAAAAAAACTACTTAAAAGGATGTGCAGAAATGAGTTAGCATAGCAGACCTGACTACCATCTTTGAAACATCTGCTGGTAAGGTGTACTTGGCTGGCATCTGTAAACCTAGATTTCAAGAGGGTTCCCACCACAGTTATTGATAAGAATGGTTCACTATTCTTGAACTGTTTGTGCACACCATGTAGTTTTTGATGAACACCCACTTTCCTTCTGGAAGTCTGGAATTTGTTATATGCCAGCCAGAGGTTGCCTATGGAATCAGCCCCAATAAAGACCCTGAACACCAATTCTCTAAGGAGTTTCTTAGGATGGCAACATTTGACACACATTGTCACAACTTACTGGAGGAATTCGTGTGACACATGTGACTGTACTGGGAAAAGACCCTGGGAAGCCGAGCCTAGTCTCCACCATTCTTCACTCTATGTACCTTTTCCCTTTGCTGTCTGTGCTTGGTATTCTTCCATTGTCATAAATCTTAGCTATAAGTACATGTATCAATGTGAGTTCTCCCAGTCAATCATCAAACCTGAACATGGTCTTGGAGACTTCCACCACAGATGAAAATTTTACATACAGGTATTAAATATTCTTAAATACCAGGTATAAAATTTCAGTTCAGATAAGCTTATCCTCGCCAATATAAGTACTTAATTATTTTAAATCTCTGTTATTATCAAGATAGAATTCTTTATTTGAACTTGCTGACTGGCGGTATATTCTTCTCCTAAAGAATTACTGCAAATCTTATGGAATATTTTAACTGGATGATATTTGGTTTTAGGCCAAACATCATCTATAATTTCTTCAGTTTCACCACAGTAATATGTTACATTGCCACATTCTAGAAACCAAACTTTCAACCATCATTGTTTATAGTCTTTTCTTAATATGTTTATTTCCTTCTGAAATAAACGTTTAGACTCTAGTGTAAAAAAAGTATTTATACTTCTGAAGAATTACACTTCTGAAATAAGGTGAAATGCTACCATCAAAGAGAATGGTTATATTAATAACTAATGTCCAAATCATTTCTTTAACTTTCTGAATAATGCTATGGTGGTTATCAACCAGAGGCAATTTTATCCCCAAGGGACATTTGTAAATGTCTGGAGACATTCTTGGTGTCATAACTGAGGGGTAAGTGCTACTGTTGTCTAGTGAGTAGAAGCCAGAGATGCTGCTAAACATCCTACTGTCACTGGACCATCCCCCACAACAGTTATCTAGCCCAAAATGTCAGTGGTGCTGAAGTTGAGAAATCCTGCTCTACTAAATGTTTTGTTATGATCAAAAGGAGGCAATCATATAGTAGGGTTCTACCTTTATTGTCTTTTTACAGATTTGCTGAAATTTAAATGATGATCATGTTTTAAATTTTGAATTTTGATCATGTTTAAGTCTCTCAGTCTCATGTCAAAACATATCTAAATTTGGACAAATGGCTTCTTTTATCTTTGAATATTTTCCTTGTTGTATGAAATTTTCAAATGTCTTTGTGAGAAAATATGCTTTTGTTCTACTTCCATATACATTTTGAAATTTTTTTAATCTCTATATTTTCTCTAAGTTTTAAAATTCCCAAATAGTAACGGCTAGAGAAAAGTAAAATCAGGTGAAGAAGTACCTTAAGATAACAAAGAGAGAACATAAATGCATAAAATCTGGTATATATATTGTACCATTCATCCTGATGGGCTCAAAAATTGGGCTCTGTTCATCCTCTGGAGGAGGAGAAGGAGGAGGAGGAGGAGGAGGAGGAAGGTCAAGAGATGGTTCCAAGTCCGCAATAGGTATTGTCTCTGTCTGCTCTGTGATTTCTTTTAGCATAGAAAATACATAATTAATTTATAATCTTGTAAAACAAATGAGATTAGAATTTAATTTAAGAGATTCACTACTATTTTCAAAAATTGTTAGAAAAACAATTATAGTAGCAGTGAAATCAAAGACATTCAAACCACATTTCCATCCAACAGCCCACTCAGCTAAAACTATTTAAATGATTGATTACACTTTAGGTTGAGCCAGAAAACAGATCATTATCTCTGTTAATTTTATTTAAAAGCATCCTTTCAGTATATCTGAAAAATATTAAAGAAAATATAAGACCAAGATCTTTATGCCCCTGTTATAATCATAACTAGCAGTGATGATAGACAAAGATAATTAAAATATTATTTTCATTAAAATGGTATAAGATTTTGAATTAAAAAAAAATACCTGGAGGCTCCTCAGAGTCTGCAACATTGGACATTATGAAGCTTTCTAGATGATTTCTTTATCCCAATGGTAAAGAAAAGCCCACAAAGATGTTGGCAGGTGAATGAAGAGATTTGTTCTCTACTATCCTCCTAGAGTTGATGAAAAGACCAGACCTAGCCTAAGTGGGGCAGCTACCTACAGTTGTATGAGACTAACTTACTTTGGTAAAAACCACAGAGGAAATGTGAAAATAACTGGATATATTCTGAACAGTTTTGCAAAAATTAAAAAAAAAAATGTTCTTATTTAATTTAAATTATGTAAAACAAGACTTTTAATAGCATCTGGTTTGTAACAATCTGGAAATAAATTAGGAAAAGCCACCGTCATAAAAAATTATAATTGATAGTTCATAGTGAAAATTTTCATGAGAATTGAGTATGTACTGAAGGAAGACGTAGGTACATGGAACTAAAAGTCCAGACAACTAGAGGAATAAGAAAAGAAACAATACTCAAAATAACAGATATCTGTTAAAGGTAGATGTAAATGACAGCCTATAATAAATGGCTATTGAAGATACAGACCGCATAATAAAATCTATAGATTTAGATATTCACAGTTTGGCTTAAGGTTTTTTGGTACCACCCCCCACCACCAATTTTTTTTTTCAAGTAAGAACAAGTTCTATTTAAAGATATAAAATTGGGTAACCACCAACAATCTACCATTCGCTATTTATTGGACTCCCATGGCCCAATATTTGTAGTGAGTAGAAATAGATATTGTATATAAACTAAAATAGACATAAGACTCTTTCTCATCATTGGGGTTATAACCTCATAGAAATGAATGTATACTTAGGTCAGTCTGGTTGAAACCACAAAAGATAACACAAACGTAGGCAGTTGTCATGTTTTCCACACTTCTATGTCCAGTTCAGATCAGTCTTACAAGTAACTCCTAAAAATACATTGCATTTTATCTTTTAATATATGAAATACAAGGTTGTTTGGCTAAAGAGAATATTATAGCATTACTGTTCACTCAAAGATCTCAGTAAATGTAGGGATGGAAAGAGCTGAGACTTAATAAAAAAAAATATAGTACATTGACTTTTTGCCTATATTGTAATTCATTTTTATTTTGTTTACTTTCTGACTCTAAATTTAAAAGTCTGATTGCACTGCATTGGCTAAGGATTCAGAGAAGTATAAGTGGGAAAAAGGAAAAAACATTGATCTGTAATGTTTGACTATCACTTATAATTAGCAAATATGAAAAAAAAATCATATGGACATATATAGTATTCCATTCATGGTTCCATTCATTCTATTAGAATGAAAAAAACTTACTGTACTGTAGCCTTTGATATGATTAATCACCTCTCCACTTGAGTAGTTATATATCCATGCATTTTAAAGATAGAACACTAAAGAATAAGCCAGAAGGAAAGTTCTACATCTTTTGTTGTTTAGAAGCAAAAATCAAGTTGCAGAGTAGTGGGCACTTGTATAGCATAAAAAAGGAAAAGTGGAAGAGAGATGAGGATAACAAGAGAAATAGAAGGAAAAGAAGGGGAAAAAATAAGAAATAATGTGTAAATATGTTTGTTTAATTCATATGAACATAAAAAATTATTTGCACTGGTGATCATAGGCAAGTGAGACTCTAAGAGAGAAGAAAAAATTATTCATATTTGCTCCATTTTAAGCTTCACATTATATACATGTGTTACATTTATCATGTTTTTAAATAAGTTCTGTTTGAGATAGGGAAGTAAAAGAAGAGTCATTCAGCATAAAGAAAAAAATCATGCTGTGAACAAACTTTATCTTAGAGGATACCCATAACAGTATTATATCCAAAGACCAGAAATATCAGGAAAAAAATGTGTCCATTAAAGAGGAATTGGTTAATTCCCTACTAATTATATTGAAACGCAGTACATACAATATAATCATTATATTGAAATCTACTTTATGACATATACAGATGAATAAAAAGACTCTTAGTCAAATTTAAAACAGTGTCTCTATCAGAGGGCAAAATATCAACAAAGTGAAAAGACAAAGCATGCAATGGGAGAAAATATTTAAAATCACAGATCTGATAAGGGGCTCATATCCAAAATATATAAAGAACTCATGCAACTTAATAACTAAGTAATTAATTTAATAAATACACAAATAAATACCTAAGTAAGTAAATAAATAAATAACCAATACAATTAAAATATGGACAGAGAAACTAAATAGATATTTTTCCAAAAAATATATACAAATGGCCAAAAGGTACATGAAAAGGTTCTCAACATCACTAATAATTGGGAAAATGCAGATCAAAACCACAGTAATTCCTCACCCCTAAGAACTGCTATCATCAAAGAGATAAGAGATTAACAAACTTTGACCAGGGTGTTGAGAAAAGGAACACTTTTGCACTGTTAATGGGAATTCAAATTGATGCAGCCACTATAGAAAACAATATGGAAGTTCCTCAAAAAATTAGAAATAGAACTACCATATGGTCTAGCAATCCCACTTCTGGGTATATATCCAAAGGAAATGAAAGCATGATCTCAAAAAGGTGCCTGTACTCCCATGTTCATTACAGCATTATTAACAATAGCCAAGACATTGGAAACAACCTAAGTGTCTGCCAACAAATGAGTGGATAAAGATTTGATACACACACATACATGCACACAGAAATATTACTCATATGTGAGAAAGAAAGAAATCCTACCATTTGCCACAACATGATGGACCTTGAGAGCCTTATGCTAAGTGAAATAAGCCAGACAGAGAGAAACAAATACTGCATGGTATCACTTATGTAAATAAATTTGAAAAAGAAAATCAACCTCATGGAAACAGAAAGTAGAAGATTGGTTGCCAAGGGTTGCGGGGTGGAGGAAACAGGGAGAGGTTGGTAAAAGGATACAAACTTTCAGCTATAAGATGAATAAGGTCTGAGGAACTAATATGATAACACTATATTATATAATTGAAATTTGCTAAAAGGGTAGAACTTAAATGTTTCCATCCCTCACAAAGATGATGTTTCAATAAAGCTGAAAAAAAAAAAAAGATGTGAAACTTAAAATCATACAAGGATAGAAAGGGAATGGAAGTATATGCTTTATTTTTTTTTGCTTTTTTTCAGCTTTATTAAGATATAATTGACATATAACATTGTGTAAGTTTAAGGTGTACAATATGTTAATTTGATATATTTATATATTGCAAGATGATTCCCACTATGAAGTTAATTAATATTTCATCCAATACATAATTATAATTTCTGTTTGGTGAGAACATTTAAGATCTACTATCTTAGCAACTTTTTAATATATAATATCTGTATTATACTACAGTATCATTAACTGTAATCACCATGCTGTTACATTAGATTTACAGAATTTGGGCGCTTGGGTGGCTCAGTCGTTAAGCGTCTGCCTTTGGGTCAGGTCATGATCCCAGGGTCCTGGGATTGAGCCCCATGTTGGGTTCCCTGCTCAGCAGGAGGCCTGCTTCTCCCTCTCCCACTCCCCCTGCTGTGTTCCCTCTCTCGCTGTCTCTCTCTCTCTGTCAAATAAATAAATAAAATCTTTTTTTAAAAGATTTTATTTATTTATTTGACAGAGAGAGAATGAGATAGAGAGAGCATGGGGGGGGAGGGTCAGAGGGAGAAGCAGACTCCCTGCTGAGCAGGGACCCCGATGCAGGGCTCGATTCCGGGACTCCAGGATCATGACCTGAGCCGAAGGCAGTCGCTTAACCAACTGAGCCACCCAGGCGCCCATAAATAAAATCTTTAAAAAAAAAAAAAAAGATTTACAGAATTTATTTCTTAACACTGGAAGTTTGTACCCTTTGACCAACATATCTCCATTTCCTCCATACCACAGGCCTTGGTAGCCACCATTCTGCTTGCCATTTCAGTTAGTTTGGCTTTTTTTTTCTTTCTGGAACACTATGCAGCAGTTTTATTTTTTTTTCTTCCAACTTTTTTTTTTTTAATTCAAGTTAGTTAATTTAGTGCAGTATTGGTTTCAGGAGTAGAATTTAGTGATTCATCACTTACATACAACACCCAGTGTTCATCACAACAAAAGCCCTCCTTAATGCCCATCACCCATTTAGCCAATCCCCCCACCCACTTTCCCTCCAGCAACCCTCTGTTTGTTCTCTGTAATTAAGAGTCTCATATGGTTTGCCTCCCTCTCTGTTTTTATCTTATTTTATTTTTCCCCCCCTTCCCCTATGTTCATCTGTTTTACTTCTTAAATTTCACATGAGTGAAATCTTATGGTATTTTTTCTTTCTCTGACTTATTTCATTTAACATAATACTCTCTAGCTCCATCCACGTTGGTGAAAATGGCAAGGTTTTTTTTTTGTTTTTTTTTTTTTTGCTGAGTAATATTCCATTGTACATATATATGCCACTTCTTCTTTATCCATTAATCAGTCGATGGACATTGGGCTCTTTCCACAATTTGGCTATTGTTGATAGTGCTGCTATAAACGTTGGGATGCATGTGCTCCTTCAAGTCAGTATTTTTGTGTCCTGTGGATAAATACCTAGTAGTGCAATTGCTAAGTCATAGGGTAGTTCTATTTTTAACTTCTTGAGGAACCTACTGTTTTCGAGAGTGGCAGCACTAGTTTGCATTCCTACCATTAGCGTAAGACGGTTTCCCTTTCTCCACATCCTCGCCAACATCTGTTGTTTTCTGAGTTGTTAATTTTAGCCATTCTGACTGGTGTGAGGGGGTATCTCATTGTGGTTTTGATTTGTATTTTTCTGATGATGAGTGATTTTGAGCAATTTTTCATGTGTCTGTTAGCCATTTATATGTTCTCTTTGGATAAATGTCTATGCATGTCTTCTGTCCATTTCTTAACTGGATTATTTGTTTTTTGGGGTGTTGAGTTTTAGTAAATTCTTTATATATTTTGGATACTAGCCCTTTATCTAATATGCCATTTGCAAATATCTTCTCCTATTCCATAGGTTGCCTTTTAGTTTTGTTGTTTCCTTCACTGTGCAGAAGTTTTTTAATTTGATGAAGTCCTAATAGTTCATTTTTGCTTTTGTTTCCCTTACTTCCAGAGATGTGTCAAGTAAGAAGTTGCTATGCCTGAGGTCAAAGAGGTTGCTACCTGTGTTCTCCTCTAGGATTTTTATGGTTTCAGGTCTCACATTTAGGTCTTTCATCCATTTTGAGTTTATTTTTGTGTATTGTGTAAGAAAGTTGCCCACTTTTATTCTTCCGCATGTGGCTGTCCAATTTTCCCAACTCCATTTGTTGAACAGACTGTCGTTTTTCCATCAGATATTCTTTCCTGTTTTGTTAAAGATTAATTGACCATATAGTTGTTGGTCTATTTCAGGATTCTCTATTCTGTTCCATTGATCTATGTGCCAGTTTTGGTACCAGGACCATACTGTTTTGATGATTACAGCTTTGTAATAGAGATTGAAGTCCAGAATTGTGATGCCTTCTGCTTTGCTTTTCTTTTTCAACACTACTTTGGCTATTAAGGGTCTTTTATGGTTCCATACAAATTTTGGAATTGTTTGTTCTAGCTCTGTGAAAACTGCTGGTGGTTATTTTCATAGGAATTGCTTTGAATGTGTAGATTGCTTTGGGTAGTATAGACATTTTAACAATATTTGTTCTTCCAATCCATGAGCATAGAATGTTTTTCCATTTCTTTGTGTCTTCCTCAATTTCTTTCATAAGTGTTCTATAGTTTTCAGAGTTTTACAGATCTTACAGCTCTTTGGTTATGTTTGTTCCTAGGTATCTTATGGTTTTTGGCGCAATTATAAATGGGATTGATTCCTTGATTTCTCTTTCTGCTGCTCCATTATTGGTGCATAGAAATGCAACAGATGTATGTTGATTTTATATCCTGTGACTTTGCTGAATTCATCAGTTCTATATCAGTTCTTCATCAGTATCAGTTCTAGCAATTTTTTGGTGGAGTCTTCCAGGTTTTCTACAGAGTATCACATCATCTGTGAAGAGTGAATGTTTGACTTCTTCCTTCCAGTTTGGTTGCATTTTATTTCTTTTTGTTGTCTGATTCCTGAGACTAGGACTTCCAGTACTATATTGAACAACAGTGGTGAGAGTGAATATCCCTATTGTGTTCCTTACCTTAGGGGGAAAGCTCTCAGTTTTTCCCCACTGAGGATGATATTAGCTGTGGGTCTTTCATATATGGCACTTATTATGTTGAGGTATATTCTCTCTATCCTACATGGTGGAGGGTTTTTATGAGGAAAGAATGCTGTGTTTTGTCAAATGCTTTTTCTGCATCTGTTGAGAGGATCATATGGTTCTTATTCCTTCTTTTATTAATGTGGTATATTACATTGATTGATTTGCAGATATTGAACCATCCCAGCAGCCCAGGAATAAATCCCACTTGACCATGGTAAATAATTCTTTTAATGTACTGTTGGATTTGATTTGCTCTGTATTTTATTGAGAATTTTTGCATCCATGTTCATGAGGGATAATGGTCTGTAATTCTTTTTATTGGGATCTCTGTCTGGTTTTGGAATCAAGGTGATACTGGCCTCATAGAATAAGTTTGGAAGTTTTCCTTCTGTTTCTTTTTGAACCATTTCAGAATTGGCATTAACTCTCCTTTAAATGTTCGGTAGACTTCTCCTGGGAAGCCATCTGGCCTTGGGCTCTTGTTGTTGGGAGAATTTTAATTACTGATTCAATTTCTTTGCTGGTTATGGGTCTGCTCAAATTTTTCTTTCTGTTTCAGTTTTTGTAGTTTATATGTTTCTAGGAGTTTATCCATTTCTTCCAGATTGCCCAATTAGTTGGCGTATAATTGTTCATAATAGTCTTCTAATTGTTTGTATTTCCTTGATGTTGGTTGTGATCTCTCCCTTTTCATTCATGATTTTATTTATTTGGGTCCTTTCTCTTTTCTTTCTGATAAATCTAGCTAATGGTTTATCAATTTAGTTAATTCTTTCAGAGAACCAGCTCCTAGTTTCATTGATTTGTTCTATTTTTTTTTATTTCTATATCATTGATTTCTGCTCTAATCTTTATTATTTTCCTTCTTATGCTGGCTTTAGGCTTTATTTTGCTGTTCTTTTTCCAGCTCCTTTAGGTATAAGGTTAGGTTGTGTATTTGAGATTTTTCTTGCTTCTCTAGGAAGGTCTGTCTGTATTGCTATGTACTTCCCTCTTATGTCTGCCTTTGCTGCATCCCAAATGTTTTGGACTATCATGTTTTCATTTTCATTTGCTTCCATGTATTTTTTTATTTCTTCTTTAATTTCCTCATTAAATCATTCATTCTTTAGTAGGATGTTCTTTAACCTCCATGTATTTGTGGTCTTTCCAAATTTTTTCTTGTGGTTTACTTCAAGTTTCATAACATTGTGCTCTGAAAATAGGCATGGTGATCTCTGTCTTTTTGTATTTGTTGAGGGCTGATTTGTGACCCAGTATGTGTTCTATTTTGGATAATAGTCCATGTGCACTTGAGAAGAATGTGTATTCTGCTGCTTCAGAATGAAATACTCTGAATATATCTGTTAAGTCCCTCTGGTTCAGTGTGTCATTCAAAGCCATTGTTTCCTTGATCTTCTGCTTAAATGATCTGTCCATTGCTGTAAGTGGGGTGTTAAAGTCCCATGCTATTTTTGTATTATTATCAATAAGTTTCTTTATGTTTGTCTTTAATTGTTTTATATATTTGGGTTCTCCCAAGATGGAGGCATAAATATTTATAATTGTTAGACTTTCTTGTTGGATAGACCCCTTTATTATCATATAGTGTCCTTCTTCATCTCTTATTATAGTCTTTGGTTTAAAATCTGGTTTGTATGATATAAGTATGGCTACTCTAGCTTTCTTTCAATGTCCGTTAGCATGATAAATTGTTCTCCATCCCCTCACTTTCAATATGGAGGTGTCTTTGGGTCTAAAATGAGTCTCTTCTAAGCAGCATATTGATGGGTATTTTTTTTTTTTCAATCCATTCTGATACGCTATGTCTTTTGTTTGGAGCATTTAGTCCATTTCCATTCAGAGTAATTACTGAAAGATATGAATTTAATGCCATTGTATTACCTGTAAAATCCCTATTCCTGTAGGTTGTCTCTGTTCCTTTCTAGTCTTTGTTGCTTTTGGTCTCTTTCCTGCTCTAAGGGTCCCCTTTAATTTTTCTTGCGGAGCTGATTTAGTGTTTGCCAACTCCTTTAGTTTTTGCTTGTCTTGGAAACTCTTTATCTCTCCTATTCTGAATGACAGCCTTGTTGGATAAAATATTCTTGGCCGCATATTTTTCCCATTTAGCACATTAAATATATCAAGTCACTCCCTTCTGGCCTGACAAATTTCTCTGGACATGTCTGTACTAACCTTATGTGTCTACCCTTGTAGGTTAAGGACATTTTGTCCTAGCTGCTTTCAGAATTCTCTCTTTATCTTTGTATTTTGCAAGTTTCACTATGATATGTCCTGGTTTTGACCTGTCTTTGTTGATTTGGTATGAGTTCTCTATGCCTCCTGGACTTCAATGCCCATTTCCTTCCCCAGATTGGGAAAGTTCTCAACTATAATTTGTTCAAATAAAACTTCTCCCTATTTTTCCCACTCTTCCTCTTCTGGGTCTCCTGGATATGGGTATTATCGCGCTTTGTGGAATCGCTGAGTTCCCTAAGCCTACATTGGTGATCTAATAATTTTCTTTCCCTCTTCTTTTCAGCTTCTCTATTTTCCATAATTTTATCTTCTATATCACCTATTCATTCTATTTATTCCTCTGCGTCTTCCATCCTCATTGTGATTACATCCAGTCAATTTTGCATCTCAGTTGTAACATTTTTTTTTTAATTTCCGCCTGACTAGTTTTTAGGTCTTTTATCTTTGCAATAAGGGTTTTTCTGGTGTCTTCTATGCTTCTTTCAAGCCCAGATAGTATTCTTATGACTATTATTCTAAATTCTTGTTCAGATATATTGTTTTTATCTGTCTTGAGCAAATCCCTGGCTATAATTTCTTTTTTTTTTTTTTTTAAAGATTTTATTTATTTATTTGAGAGACAGAGAATGAGAAAGAGAGCACATGAGAGGGGGGAGGGTCTGAGGGAGAAGCAGACTCCCCGCCGAGCAGGGAGCCCGATGCGGGACTCGATCCCGGGACTCCAGGATCATGACCTGAGCCGAAGGCAGTCGCTTAACCAACTGAGCCACCCAGGCGCCCTCCCTGGCTATAATTTCTTCTTGATCTTTCTTTTGAGGAGAATGTCTCCGTTTTGTCATTTTGTCCTTGTTTCTGTCTTTTGCATGTTATGAAAGCCTGTTAAATTTCCTGCTCCTGAGAGTAATGCTATATTAGGAAGGGGTCATACACTGTCCAGGGCCTTGTACTTCAGGAATTGTTTCTAGTGTATGCTGTATACACTCTGTTGTGTTTTGGTTGCTCTTTCCCAGAGGTCTGTCCTTGCAATGGGGAGTGTTTTGAACTTTAACCAGGTATTCTTTGATTTGTTTATTAAAATAAGCCTAAAAAAAAAAAAAAAAAAAAAAACCTGATACAAAAGAAAAAAGAAAAAAGGAAAGGGAACAAAACAAACAAAAAACTATAAACCTGATTGCAAAGAAAGAAAGAAAGAAAAAAGAAGTCTGATCCAAAAAAAGAGAAAAGGAAAGGAAAAAATAACCCAAAAATTATAAGCCTGACTCCAAAGGGAAAAAAGAGAGAGAGAGATAGAGAGAGAGCCTGATCCTATTTCCACCAGAAGCAAAGCTGACACTTTGGAGGACGTCAGTATACTGACGTGGTGCATGCAGGGGACCTGTGCTGGTCTTCTGGGGGAGAGTCTCACTCACTGGCTCACAGTTAGATCTGCCCTAGTAAAGACGTGTCCGCAGGGTACAGAGGGGTGGGGTTTGGTGTAAGTGGCTCCAGCCTCCACTGGGGGCACTGTTGCTCACCAAAGCAGTGGGCTGGGGTGAAGGGGAAGGGGAAATGGCATTGCTCCACTCTCTCCTCCCCAGAGAGGGGAGCAAGGGCCCACCGCTATTCAGGAAGCCCTCACAGAAAAGCAATCTCCTCTCTTGTGTCCCAGGCTTTAATCAGATCTTTGCCCTCACCCTGTCTGTGCCCAGGCCTTTGGCAAGCACAGTACCACAGTTCTCCTGTGTTTAATCCTTGGGGTGCAGCTGGGATTCAAAACTCCAAATCTTAAAGGACCCAGCATAGGGCAGACTTGCTCCTCTCCTCCAGAAGAGACCCTCCCCCTCTCTGTGTCTGGTGCCTTATTGTTCCAGAAGAGCAGTCACACACCTGTGCAGGTGCTTGAAGTTTATGGCAAAGCACAGAGAAAAGCAGCCACCAGGTTATCAGCCCTCTGTCTCCTGTCAATGAATCACTCACTGGAACCCAAAGGGTCTTTTGTCCTTGGAAAGGCAATATACCCTCTTCCAAATGTACTCCAGGAAGGGTAATGTTCACTCCCAGTGTGACCCAGGGGATCCCTACACCATGCTGTCCACTCCCAGGCCTCCACCCTCTTTCCCCCCAGGAGCACCACCATGCCTGGCCGGCTCAACTCCAGCAATTGGTGCAGACTTCCAAAACCTTTGAATTTGAGTTCTGCTTCTTGTAAAAACTTGTGATAGTTCCTCTCAACTTCCTAGTCAATGTTTTTGAGGAAGTGTTTTTCTTGCATGAACCCATTGTGCTGCTCTCTCTTCCCTTCTCTCTTTCTCTCTTCCTCCTGTCCACGTTAAGGGCTCCCTTGCCTTCATGGCACCATAGCTTTTCTCTCCCCCAATTCATGCTTCTGCCCCTCGTATCTGCCACATTCTTTCCCAGTGCAGATTGTTCTTTTAATCTCAGATTGATTTCCTGGTTGTTCAAAATGATTTGATGTTAATCTAGTTGTGTTGGAGGGAAAAAGCAAGCCCAGGGACCACCCCTACTATTCTGCCATCTTAACTCCCTCCCCCCTCCACAGAAGTATATACTTTAAAATGTTGCTAAAAGATGTCACTGGGCAGTATAGCATGGCTACTGCTTATTTTCTTTGTAGTCTAATTATTTTTTTTTAATTTTCTATAAGGGACATGTTTTACATTTGTAAACATATAAAAACAAATAGTACTTAAATTGTTAAATAAAATTGAAATCAGTATATCATTTCTTCATCAATTCATTTTTATATCAGTATAGGCATTATTTTCCAACTTTTCTTCTGTTAATACATTTTTCCCTTTCATTCAGAAATCATAGTGCATAACAAATTTGTTTTTATTCCCTACTTACCTTTTCATATTTAATAATTGCTACCTATACTCAGCTAAGAATGTCATTTGAAAGAACCCATTTGTTCTAATTATACACAGTCCTAAATCCTATGGTGAATTTCTTTACTTTCTGATTGAGAATCTAAGGTGTTCCTGACTAAATTAAATTGAATTGAAAAGTGTATAATATAATGGAAAAAGCACTGGATAGTTTCAGAAAATCTGTACTGGAGTCAACATAGTTGGATTCTCATCCAACTTAGCTTTGATTGATATATCAGTGTTTTAGTCAATTGCCATTGGCCAAACTTCCCCATCTAGAAGATGACAAATTAGAATAAATGATCCTTAATATGCTCTTGAACTTAAGGATATGTGGTCCTTCTGCAGTAACTTAACTTTAAATTGTTTTTTTTTATTCCAGCCAGATCTACAGTAAATTCTGAGTTTGAATAATTATGAATTATTTCTCTTAAAACTTCCTAGGATGACTAGAAATCCTGCTTTTTCTTATAATGCATTTTTTTGGTTAACTTGAATAATCAGGGAAAACTCAGCAAAACCTGTCTTGACATTCGAATTATACCATTTCATTATTTTTCACAAAACAAAATATTAATAACATATAATTAAGGTAAGATTTGGTTTTTTTTTCAGTATTTACTAGATGTTAAAGGAATTTCTGTATATAATAATTTCTACATATATTTCTATATATAATATACAAAATATTAATAACACAGAAGGTAAGATTTGGTTGTTTTTCAGTATTTACTAGACATTAAAGGAATTGCTATATATAATATTTTAAAGTTCCTTTTCATCAGTAAATATTCTGAATTATGAACCAAGTGAGGACAAAGATGTTAATTTCCCACATATATATAACAAAGATGTTAATTTCCCACATATATATAACACTTATCATATGTGACTATGTTGTAAATACACTTCTTAAGGGCAAAGACTGTAACATTTCACATTAATTTCTAGAGTGACCAGCATAGCATCAGTATAAGGTTTTCAATTTTAACAAATAAAAATACAGGACACTTAAATTTGAATTTTAGATATATAAAAAAATTTTCAGAGGAATATTTACACTATAAAAAATTCATTGTTTATTTAAAATACAAATTTCAATGGGCATCCTGTGTTTTATCTGGCATTCTTACCCTAACCCCAATAGGATGCTTAAAAGGTATTATTTAATACCAACAATAATGGAACAAATTGAAATTACTATTTCTTTCTAATGAGTTGTGTCCCCTTTTGATGCAGGACTTATTTGCCAGTGTTCCATAATTGCTTATGACATAAGTAATGTGAAATTATAGGGGCGGAGCAAGATGGTGGAGGAGTAGGAGACCTGGATTTCGTCTGGTCTCAGGCATTCAGCTGGATGGGGATCAAACCATTCTGAACACCTACAAACTCAATAGGAGATTGAAGAAAAGAATAGCAACAACTCTCTGAACAGAAAAGTGACCACTTTCTGGAAGGTGGGACGTGAGGAAAAGTGAATCCGAGGTGATATTTGGGAGGAGAGACGGCGGGGGAGGGGGCCTCCATCGGCCACTTCTGGCAAGTGATAGAGCAGTGGAGCACAAAATTGGAACTTTTAGAAGTCTGCTCCGCTGAGGGACGTCGCTCCAGTGGCTAAGCGGGGGGTGGAACCCTCGCGGGACAGTGTGGTCTCAGGACCCTCGGGGTCACAGAAAGACCGGGGGTGCCTGAGTGCGGCAGAGCTCCCAGGTATCAGAGCAGGGAAGCCGCTGCAGAGACGGAGCCGAGGCGCGGGCTCTCAGCTCGGGGTTGCCATAAACCGTGATCCGGGCCACAGTTGGGCCACTGCTCTTCCAGCAGGGACCCAACAAGTGGCAGATCCGGGGAGACTCCCCTTCCTCCCCTGGGAGAAGCAGCGCGGGAGTGCACCGCAGGGATCAGCTGGGTTTGGGGACTCCACACGGGGTCGTGTGCCAGAGACAGAAACGTTTGGTCACAGGCCGGGTGAGCACGGAGTGCGGCCGGAGACCGGGGAGATGGGAGTGACTGACTGCTTTTCTCTGGGGCTCTTGAGGAGTGGGGCCCCAAGTTCTCGGCTCCTCTGGGGCGGACATTGGGAGGCTGCCGTTTTCACTCTCTGCCTCCAAACCTGTACAAAGCTCCTGAGAGCAAACGGAAGCTGATTACTTAGCCTGGACCCGGCAAGAGCAGGGCAATTCCGCCTCCCACAAAGACATTTGGGAACCATGGCAACAGGCTCCTTCCCCAGAAGATCAGCAAGAACACCCAGCCAAGACCAGCGCTAGGGGAATACTGCACATAGAATCCATGGCTTTTTTCCCATGATTCTTTAGTCTTTCAAAGTTAATTTTTTTAACTGTCTTTTTTTTTTTTTTTGAATTTTTCTTTTTCCCTTTTTCAACCCACATCTTATCAATCCTTTTTTTAAAAAACATTTTTATTTTTGATTTTTAGAGTCATATTCTCTCCCTTCATAGTAGTTACCCTTATTTTTGGCATATATATATAAGTTGTTCTCTCTTTAAAATTTTGAGATACAGTTTCTTCTAACAGATCAAAATATACCCTAAATCTCTAGTGTATGGCTTTGTTCTACTCTCCTGCCTGATCACATTCTCTCCCTTTTTTTTTAAATCCTCTTCTTTCTTTTTTCAAACAACTTCTTATCAATTCCTTTTATAAAATTTTTTATAATTTTCATCTTTACAGTCATATTCCATCCCTTCATCATATCAACCCTTATTTTTGTACATACATAAGTTTTTCTTTCTTTAAAATTTTGGGAGGCAGTTTCTTCTAACAGACCAAAATACACCCAAAATCTAGTGTGTGGCACTGATCTATGCACCAGCCTGATCATATTTGATCATATTCTGTTTTTTTTGTTTTGTTCTGTTTTTGTTTGTTTTTATCTTTTTCTTTTTCTTTTTTTTCCTTTCTCTTTTTTCTTTCTTTCCCTTTCTTTTCCCCCGGTTTCAGGTCTTTTCTGATTTATTTAGAGTATATTTTCTGGGGATGTTGTTACCCTGTTAGCATTTTGTTCTCTCATTCACCTAGTCTCCTCTGGACAAAATGACAAGATGGAAAAAATCACCTCAACAAAAAGAACAAGAGGTAGTACCAACTGCCAGGGACCCACTCAATATGGACATTAGTATGATCTAGAGTTCAGAATCATGACTTTAAAGATACTAGTTGGGCTTGTAAAAAACAGGGATATTATTAGAGAAACACTTTCTGGAGAAATAAAGGAACTAAAATCTAACCAAGTCAAAATCAAAAAGGCTATTAATGAGGTGCAATCAAAAATGGGGGCACTAACTGCTTGGATAACTGAGGCAGAAGAGAGAATCAGTGATATAGAACACCAAATGATGGAAAATAAGGAAGGTGAGAAAAAGAGAGATAAACAGCTACTGGATCACGAGGGCAGAATTCGAGAGATAAGCAATACCATAAGATGAAACAACATTAGAATAATTGGGATCCCAGAAGAAGAAGAAAGAGAGAGAGGGGCAGAAGGTATATTGGAGCAAATTATAGCAGAGAACTTCCTTAATTTGGGGAAGGAAACAGGCATCAAAATCCAGGAGGCACAGAGAACCCCCCTCAAAATCAATAAAAATAGGTCAACACCCCGACATCTAATAGTAAAACTTACGAGTCTCAGAGACAAAGAGAAAATCCTGAAAGCAGCTTGGGAGAAGAGATATGTAGCCAACAATGTTAGAAACATTAGATTGGCAACAGATCTATCCACAGAGACCTGGCAGGCCAGAAAGGACTGGCAGGATATATTCAGAGCACTAAACGAGAAAAAATATGCAGCCAACAATACTATATCCAGCTAGGCTGTCATGGAAAATAGAAGGAGAGATAAAATCTTCCAGGACAAACAAAAACTAAAGGAATTTGCAAACACGAAACCAGCCTTACAAGAAATATTGAAAGGGGTCCTCTAAGCAAAGAGAGAGCCTAAAAGCAACATAGACCAGAAAGGAACACAGACAATATACAGTAACAGTCACCTTACAGGCAATACAATGACACTAAATTCATATTTTTCAATAGTTACCCTGAATGTAAATGGGCTAAATGCCCCAATCAAAAGACACAGGCTATCAGATTGGATTAAAAAAAAAAGACCCATTGATATGCTGTCTGCAAGAGACTCATTTTAGACTCAAAGACACCCCTAGATTGAAAGTGAGGGGTGGAAAACCATTTACCATGCTAATGGACACCAAAAGAAAGCTGGGGTGGCAATCCTTATATCAGACAAATTAGATTTTAAACCAAAGACTGTAATAAGAGATGAGGAAGACACTATATCCTACTTAAAGGGTCTATCCAACAAGAAGATCTAACAATTGTAAATATCTATGCCCCTAACATGGGAGTGGCCAATTATATAAGGCAATTAATAACAAAAGCAAAGAAACACATTGACAACAATACAATAATAGTGGGGGACTTTAACACCCCCCTCACAGAAATGGACAGATCATCTAAGCAAAAGATCAACAAGGAAATAAAAACTTTAAATGACACAATGGACCAAATGGACTTCACAGACATATTCAGAACATTCCATCCCAAAGCAACAGAATACACATTCTTCTCCATTGCCCATGGAACATTCTCCAGAATAGATCACATCCTAGGTCACAAATCAGGTCTCAACCAGTACCAAAAGATTGGGATCATACCCTGCATATTTTCAGACCACAATGCTTTGAAACTAGAACGCAATCACAAGAGGAAAGTTGGAAAGAACTCAAATCCATGGAGGCTAAAGAGCATCCTACTAAAGAATGAATGGGTCAACCAGGATATTAAAGAAGAATTAAAAAAATTCATGGAAACCAATGAAAATGAAAACACAACTGTTCAAAATCTTTGGGATGCAGCAAAGGCAGTCCTAAGAGGAAGTATATAGCAATACAAGCCTTTCTTAAGAAACAAGAAAGGTCTCAAATACACAACCGAACCCTACACCTAAAGGAGCTAGAGAAAAAACAGCAAATAAAGCCTAAACCTAGCAGGTGAAGAGAAATAATAAAGAACGGAGCAGAAATCAATGAACTAGAAACCAAAAGAACAGTAGAACAGATCAACGAAACTAGGAGCTCATTCTTTGAAAGAATTAACAAGATTGACAAACCCCTGGCCAGACTTATCAAAAAGAAAAGAGAAATGACCCAAATCAACAAAATCATGAATGAAAGAGGAGAGATCACACCCAACACCAAAGAAATACAAACAATTATAAGAACATATTATGAGCAACTCTATGCCAGCAAATTAGATAACTTGGAAGAAATGGATGCATTCCTGGAGATATATCAACTACCAAAACTGAACTAGGAAGAAATAGAAAACCTGAACAGACCTATAACCACAAAGGAAATTGAAGCAGTCATCAAAAATCTCCCAAGAAACAAAAGCCCAGGGCCAGATGGCTTGCCAGGGGAATTCTACTAAACATTTAAAGAAGAATTAATACCTATTCTTCTGAAACTTTTACAAAAAATAGAAATGGAAGGAAAACTTCCAAACTCATTTTATGAGGCCACCATTACCTTGATCCCCAAACCAGACAAAGACCCCATCAAAAAGGAGAATTACAGACCAATATCCTTGATGAACATGGATACAAAAATTCTCACCAAAATACTAGCCAATAGGATCTGACAGACATTAAAAGGATTATTCACCACAACCAAGTGGGATTTTCCCTGGGCTGCAAGGTTGGTTCAACATCCACAAATCAATCAACGTGATACAATACATTAACAAAGAAAGAACAAGAACCATATGATTCTCTCAATAGATGCAGAAAAAGCATTTGACAAAGTACAGCATCCTTTCTTGACCAAAACTCTTCAGAGTATAGGGATAGAGGGTACATCCCTCAATATCATAAAAGCCATCTATGAAAAACCCACAGCTAATATCATTCTCAATGGCGAAAAACTGAGAGCTTTCCCCCTAAGGTCAGGAATGCAGCAGAGATGTCCACTATCACCACTGCTATTCAACATATTATTAGAAGTCCTAGCCACAGCAATCAGACAACAAAAAGAAATAAAAGGCATCCAAATCAGCAAAGAAGAAGTCAAACTCTCACTGTTTGCAGAGGATATGATACTTTATGTGGAAAACCCAAAAGATTCCACCCCAAAACTGCTAGAACTCATACAGGAATTCATTAAAGTGGCAGGATATAAAATCAATGTACAGAAATCAGTGGCATTCTTATACACCAACAACAAGACAGAAGAAAGAGAAATTAAGGAGTCAATCCCATTTACAACTGCACCCAAAACCAGAAGATACCTAGGAATAAATCTAACCAAAGAGGTAAAGGATCTGTACTCAGAGAACTATAAAATACTCATGAAAGAAATTGAGGAAGACACAAAGAAATCGAAAAACTTTCCATGCTCATGGATTGGAAGAACAAATATTGTGAAGATGTCAATGCTACCTAGAGCAATCTACACATTCAGTGCAATCCCCATCAAAATACGATCCACTTTTTTCAAAGAAATTGAACAAATAATCCTAAAATTTGTGTGGAACCAGAAAAGACCCCGAATAGCCAGAGGAATGTTGAAAAAGAAAAGCAAAGCTGGCGGCATCACAGTTCCAGACTTCAAGGTCTATTACAAAGCTGTCCTCATCAAGACAGTATGGTGCTGGCACAAAAACAGACACATAGATCAATGGAACAGAATAGAGACCAGAAATGGACCATCAACTCTATGGTCAACTAATCTTTGACAAAGCAGGAAAGAATGTCCAATGGAAAAAACACAGTCTCTTCAACAAATGGTGTTGGGAAAATTGGACAGCCACATGCAGAAGAATGAAACTGGACCGTTTCCTTACACCACACACAAAAATAGACTCCAAATGGTTGAAAGTCCTAAATGTGAGACAGGAGTCCATCAAAATCCTAAAGGAGAACACAGGCAGCAACCTCTTCGATCTCAGCCGCAGCAACTTCTTCCTCAAATCATCACCAAAGGCAAGGGAAGCAAAGGCAAAAATGAACTATTGGGACTTCATCAAGATAAAAAACTTTTGCACAGCAAAGGAGACAGTTAACAAAACCAAAAGACAACCGACAGAATGGGAGAAGATATTTGCAAATGACATATCAGATAAAGGACTAGTATCCAAAATCTATAAAGAACTTATCAAACTCAACACCCAAAGAACAAATAATCCAATCAAGAAATGGGCAGAAGACATGAACAGACATTTTTCCAAAGAAGACATCCAAATGACCACACATGAAAAAGTGTTCAACAGCACTTGGCATCAGGGAAATCCAAATCAAAACCTCAATGAGATACCACCTCACACCAGTCAGAATGGCTAAAATTAACAAGTCTGGAAATGACAGATGTTGGCAGGGATGTGGAGAAAGGAGAACCCTCCCACACTGTTGGTGGGAATGCAAGCTGGTGCAACCACTCTGGAAAACATTTTGGAGGTTCCTCAAAAATTTGAAAACAGAGCTACCATACGATCCAGCAATTGCATACTGGATATTTACCCCAAAGATACAAATGTTGGGATCCGAAGGGGTACGTGCACCCCAATGTTTATAGCAGCAATGTCCACAATAGCCAAACTGTGGAAAGAGCCAAGATGTCCATCGACAGATGAACGGATAAAGAAGATGTGGTGCATATATATACAATGGAATATTATGCAGCCATCAAAAGGAATGAGATCTTGCCATTTGCAACGACATGGATGGAACTGGACGGTGTTGTGCTGAGTGAAATAAGTCAATCAGAGAAAGACATGTATCATGTGACCTCACTGATATGAGGAATTCTTAATCTCAGGAAACAAACTGAGGGTTGCTGGAGTGGGGGGGGTGGGAGGGATGGGGTGGTTGGGTGATAGACATTGGGGAGGGTATGTGCTATGGTGAGCGCTGTGAATTGTGCAAGACTGTTGAATCACGGATCTGTACCTCTGAAACAAATAATGCAATATATGTTAAGAAAAAAAAAGAGGAAAGCAGGAGGGGAAGAATGAAGGGGAGGAAATCGGAGCGGGAGATGAACCATGAGAGACTATGGACTCTGAGAAACAAACTGAGGGTTCTAGAGGGGAGGGGGTGGGGGGATGGGTTAGCCTGGTGATGGGTATTAAAGAGGGCACATATTGAATGGAGCACTGGGTGTTATGCACAAACAATGAATCATGGAACACTACATCAAAAACTAATGATGTAAAGTATGGTTATTAACATAACAATAAAAAATTTTTTAAAAAAGAAATTATAGTACAAGTAAATAAAAATGGAAGAATTATCAGCCTTATTGTCACCATAAAATTTTAAAATGCTATCACATTTACTTGAAATCTTCATCAATGTGTTTCAATGTGTGACCATATCTTCTTACACATCCTTCAGTCAGTCTGAAAAGCCTCTGTGGGATAAAATGAATACTTTTCAATTTGAGGAAAATACAAACAAATCCACTATATTATCTATTAGTGATGTATAAAACTCTAATGGTTCAGAAAATTTATAATTATCTAACTTTCTTCTAATTTAAATTTTCTATTATGCTCAATAAAATACAACAAATGCTTTATAGAGAGTTTAGGAATGTATAAATGACTAAGAATAGATTAAAAACACAAAAAAATGAAGAAGTTAAAACACAAGAGGAATTTTGAAATGTTTTCTTTAATAAAATATTTTGCTCCCGAACACATAAAATTAAATGATTTATGTTTTACAAAAGATGTCATTTTGGAATAAATATTAAAGTTTTTTCTCTTGCCTACCTCCTAATCTCCACCCACACTTACCACTGAAACCATGACCCACAGGGTTAATGAGGTTAAAAGTGTCACTAGCAAGACACCCACTGACCCCCCCCTTTTCACAAGACTCTTAAACTTATCTTTTAGAGACAAACAACAAGAAGAGCTCCAGCTGACCTAAACCAGTTTAAGTTTGACTACCAAATCACACCTATGCAGATGGACCATGGAGTGTACACAGTTACTTCTACCTCATTCTGTTAGGAGTTCCACCCAAAAAGGAGCACAAGCTTCATTAACGCAATATAGAATGCATGTATACGCATGTTTCTTTTTTATTATTATTATGTTATGTTAATCACCATACATTACATCATTAGTTTTTGATGTAGTGTTCCATGATTCATTGTTTGCATATAACACCCAGTGCTCCATGCAGAACATGCCCTCTTTAATACCCATCACCAGGCTAACCCATCCTCCCACCCCCTCCCCTCTAGAACCCTCAGTTTGTTTTTCAGAGTCCATAGTTTCTCATGGTTCGTCTCCCCCTCCGATTTCCCCCCCTTCACTCTTCCCCTCCTGCTATCTTCTTATTATTTTTTTTTAACATATAATGTATTATTTGTTTCAGAGCTACAGATCTGTGATTCAACAGTCTTACACAATGCATGTTTTCTATGTACACCTGGGCAACATTATGCTGACCTTAACGTGTGATGACAAAACTCCCCTCTCTCAATATTCATCCTAACTCTAAATAAAAGAAACCCATTCATTCACATTTGGAGAATCACAGTTTGGAAGATATTCCCCATGACCTCCTTATTTGCTGCAAATAACTTCCTTTGTGAAACACCCCAACCTGGTGTAGTCTCTACCTAGAACTCACCAAGGAACAAACTCACTCAGTTCAGTTACACCATCAGTTATTTCTCTGTCTAAATTGGAAATCCAGGGAAGATTCTGTGCATATTTTTCTCAACAGTCAGTAAAAATGTCAAGTACAAGAATATCCAGTTATTTCATGTGACAATCCAATCCCTATGATAATTACCTATAGAAGATGAAATCCTGAAGGAAATTCAGACCACATTAAACTAATGTAATCCTTTATGTGAAAGTAATGCATCTATATGATGTATGGATAAATAAAGATATAGATAATGAAGCTCATTACATCACTTAAGATTATTGGTTTTTCCTACTAGATTTTTACATTCTAGGGGAAACATCTTTTTTCATCTTCAACATTTAACCATAAAATTTAGCAAAATGTTGACCTACTAAGTGTTCTTAAATGGTAACAGAAGGAATAGGCTTGCTTCCTGCCATAGATTTTATACTGCACCATCTGGCTCCCCCTTTCAGGACTGAAGAGGTTATTCAGGGAGCTGTAGGTAAAATAATCTGAGAGGTGGATGCACATGGGTGTCACCCTATCAGAAAATGGCCTCCTCTGAGGAGAATCACCTCACCCAAGGTCAAGCTCCCTTCCTGGGAATAATTCTGATGCCAGTGTTTTGTTACTATTTTTGTACCTGACTATTATCTTTTAATCATTTATTCATGTTTTACCACAGAGAACTTTGGTCTGTGAAACAGAACTGGGATTAACCCTAAAACAGAAAGTTTGCATTCAAGAAAAAAAAAAAAAAAACATGGGAAAAAGGTAAAAGCATATTCAATGTTTCACCTCACACTTTATTAAATATTTTACATACTGACAATAAAAAAAGGACATTTGGCCTTTAGGTTTTATTTAATATCATTATTAAGAAAAGTAAGGTATAATTTTCCACTGTCCATAAAGTGACCTAGAAGCCAGTCAAATTCTCCTATAAATACACCAGAGAAGGTATTTTCTTAAGGGTTTTAATACTAAAAGTTAATATCTAAGGATAGTTTAACTGAAATTATTAAAGAAATTACTAATAAATATCAAATAAATGTTACCTTTTCTTTTGGATACTTAGAATATTTTTTGTTCTTATAATATTTTATTACTATAATTATGCTAGATTTTAAACAAATTGCTAAGGTAATTTTACTGTTTATTGGAAAGCTAATACACACAATTCTATGACCTTCACCACTTTACAAAGTAAACAAAGGGGAAATGGCTTCAAAATTGCTTTGTATTAGATGTTACTATAGGTAAGAGTGGTTCTATATTAACACCCTTCTATGATCAACCAATGTATCTGACTTAGATTGCCATCTACATCTTGATAGTACCATGCAAAATGGATTCTGTTTTGTAAATTAGTTAATTGGCAGGCAGATTTTGCAGAGGTCCAAAAAATAAAAGCAAAAGGGGGAGGGATGGATTATAGACCAATTCATAGAACATATCCTTGGAGAAGGAAAACCAAGGGTTGTATTAGTGGACATGGAAAAAGAAGAGATGAAATCACAATACCCAGATTCTCAGCCCACCAATACAGAGAGAATTCAATTGCATTCAAATGATTACTAGCTCCCATGTAAGGCAAAACAAATTTTCAAAGTAGAAAAGGAATTATTAGAAGAAATGATTCATCAATTAAAATAACCACTTTTATACAGTATTAAAGTTAATTCAACTTAATCTCCTTCAGCCATTTAAAATTTTGAAGTAGATTGCATTTCAAGACAATGCTTCATTTTTTCAAATCTACTTTAATAAATTACAAATGTACTCTTAATTTGCATGTATATGCTCTCTCATTTTAAAGCACTTAAGACATATTTAGTAACAGTAAGTAGAATAAATATGTGAAATTAATATGGTTAGGCCACTGTCACTAACTTTGTTGTAGAATGAGCAGGAAAAGGCAGCTCAATCCTTTCACTTTGAATAAGCTAGATAAAAACATGGCAAGGTTATGTTTGAAATTAGCCCATATTGTACTATAAACATATCTAAAATGTTTTAACATCTATATAAGGCCAATTTTTTTCTTTATCAGCAAAATATTTAAACATCTAATTAGATATTTTGAATATCATATTTTTGGTTTGCTTCTATTGGGTTAAAGTAGGAGACAAATGATTCAGCTTTCCAAAATTAAAAGATTTTACCAGACCACCTTGCTATTTTCTCCAGTGAAACCATAAGAAATAGTACCTTTAATAAAGTAGTAAACCATGCTTTGAAGAGAAAAATAGAAGAGCATCAGGTCACTTTGGTAAAGAAACACATGAACTTTCAGCTTCAGAATTATATTTCTGGTAAAAATAAATTCAAAGCAATTTGGGGATTCCTCTTTCTGGAGAGAAGAAACTAAATTAATTTAGTAAATCATTCTCTGAAATACCCTGCAAAGTTTAATTCACAAAACATATACAAAATAGGATACTAACTAGGTATGTGTATATTAAAAAATATAATAATTGTGATTTTTGCTATCTCTACAAAATACTATGCATGTGTTAGATCAATATAATACAAATGACAGTCTCTGAGGATACTTCCACTTATTATTTACATTTTAACACTAAATTTAATCTCAAAATTATATAGATATAACATATCCTTTTTGTTGGTTTCATTAAAACTTAAAAAGTATGATCTGTTAAATAAATACTGCAAACAAATATGTATCATTAAGTTTACATGTAACACACTGGAGCTGCTATTCCTCTTATACACATAATATACAAACATATCAAAACAACCTTGAACATACTTTTTGATATTACTGTTAGTCAAGTTTCACTGTTTAGAACATTATTCTCAAAATCTAATTAATAAGCTATATTACCCAGCTGTTCTTCTTCTCTCATACTGTGTTCTTAAAGGACTTATACATAAGGAATCCCCAAATTATATAAATTATTATTAAGATCCAGATATGGTGAAATTCTGTCTTGAAAGGTGAACTGTAACTCTGGATCATACAGTGTTTCATATTTTTCCTTTGTAATGCCTACCAAAACAAGCATCAGTGCAATGTAATATTGACTAGACCTAAAACCTGATAAGCAATACAAAATTTGTATATGCTACATATTTTCAACAAAACTCAGTGGTTGAGAATCTAGAATGTACCACTAAGTGGATTTTCTCCATGTGTGACCTGAAAGTACAAGATGGATCTGGAGAGGAAGACAATTAGAAATGATAGAGGGAAGTTTTACTTTGAATCGCAAATGTGTAATTTATACCTGATCTTTACTATGCATTTTAAGGAATGAGAAAGAAACTGAAGAGATATACACTGCTCAAATGCAATTTTAAGAAAGTGATGATGAATTAGAAGACTCAAGATAGTAAAATGTCAATTTTCCGCAATTTCATCTATAATTCAACACAATCCCAGTAAAAATCCCAGCAATATTTTTTGTAGGAGTTGACAAACTGATTCTAAGGTTCATATGGAAATGCAAAGAAACTAAAATAGCCAAATTAATTTTGGAAGAAAAAGAACAATGTTGGGAAGTGCACATTACCTAATTTCGGATTTAATGTAAAGTTAGATTCAAGAGAATGTGGCATTGACAACAGATTAGGTTCCAACAAATATGTCAATGGTGGCTGATGGAAAACAAGTTCCACACTTTCAGAGGCACACTTACAGATAAGCAACAAGGGAAGGTAAAAGTGAATCCTAGCCACTAGAGCAGAGTCAGAGACATCAGTATGTACTTATGTTTAGCTTAGTATGTATACAGATGGTTCCATAAACAGATATACATATGTGTGTAGACATGGGTTAGTATATCATGGAGCTCTTCCTGCTTAAGAACCTACAAACAATGAAATCCCACAAGCAGGGCATCCAGCACCAGGTATCGGTTTCTAAATACTATTCATCAGTAAAAGGAATTACAGATCTTTGGAGAAATGACTGATTCTAAGGATGGAACAAAGGAAAAATAGGGTAAGCACAGAGCATCTTATAATGCCAGAAAGTAAGAAAGTGCTCAAAAAATATAAAGATTGGGGCATGTCAAAGGCACACAGGAGCTAACCTGAAAAACCTCCCAATGGCCAAAACTGTAACAATTTACAGCAAAACAAATAAAGTAGCATTCAATCATAACTGAAGTATAAAGTTAATATCCATGAGCCCATGCTGTTATAAATGATTTAATAACTGAGAGAGAAATAAATGGGAGGGAGAAAGACAAATCTTTACAGAAAAATTTCAAATACTCCCTTTCCAGGAGGTTTAATGCCACCTAGAATGGGCTGGACTTGGTGATTTTGTAGAAGAACACAGAATGGAAGGCAGAAAATTGTAACTTTACAGTAGGAACACCTGGCAAATGCTATATTAACCAAGTGATAAGGTTATTATCCCCAGTGATGTCATGTAGATAACATGTATCCTTGGTAAGATTAGATTTCACCTTTGGAACCACCATTCTAGAAACCCATAACTCCAGTCTGAACATGAGAAAAACATGAGAAAACCAAAAATTGAGAGGCATTTTACACACAACCTGACCACAAGAAAAGACTGCAAGTGTCACAGATAAAAGGAAACATGATGACTAAATGTCATGTTGTATTCTCAATTAAACCCATTTTAAGAAGGATATTGATGGAAGAAGTGATGAAATTCTAATAGAATCTGGAGATTCTTTATTAGCAATGTATCAATGTTCGCTAGTTTGGTGTTGACTGTGGTAACATAAGATGATTATATTAAAGGAAACTAGGAGAGGAGTATAAGGAAACTCTGTACTACATCTGCCCTTTTCTATAAATCTAAAATTATTATAAAATAAACAACTTATTTTTTAAGTTACATTTAAGAAATACTCTTGTGCAACAATATGTAACACTTAGCCCTATTAGTCATTTGAAGAAAATAGAAGATATAATATCTATCAATAATTTTGCAAAACATCATAACAAAGATCTTTTTGTTTACCTAATATTTAAATGTTTTGTTGAGTGGTTATTGTCTTGTTAAAATTTTGTTTTAACTCTACTTACATAGTAGTAATATTTCTTTTTTCAAAAAGCAAAAATTTGCTGCTAATGGCTGTAACCAATTAGTTTATATTTTTCAAATACTACATTGGACAGAAAGGAAAATAAACTTGTACTGTATTTAGTGTATAAGGGAAGTCAGTAATACAAAACTGACTCAATTTTTATAATCAAATAAGTCATAAAGAATATTTTGAAAAATGTAATACCACTGATTATTTTTAAGAATAAGTACACTTCATAGCTGACAATATTGTGTTCCCAATGTTAACATTTTCTTAACACTCAACTCTTTTCCATATTTTGAATGCTGAGTTATTTAAGCTTGTTTTTTGGATCTTGATGCTAATTAATGGCTTTCTGAGGCTTACATGACATAAAGGTTCTTGAGAGAGTTTGGGATGATTTTGTGTTTATCTACATGTGCATATTCTTGAAATGAAGACAAAGGAAAACCAACAAAAAGTTAACAATGCCTATTAGTTTTATTATTACCTAGTAATAAAAAATGTGGGTTTTTTTTAGATATTTCAAAATATTTCAGAATTTAGATAACAGCCATTAAGTGCTTAGCACAATACTGACTTCTTGTAAAGTGTTCAGTAATCTGGGTAAATTAATATCTAAAAATTGGAGAAAGTAGTTTCTAAGGTGAAGCATAATCATATTGAAGACTGGAAGAACTATGTTGAATATGAAAGATTAAAAAATTAGTAAAAATTTTAGAAATCAGGAACATATGCTGTGTGATGAAAAAATTATTTTATTATTTATTTATTTATTTATTGGTGTAGTGTTCCATGATTCATTGTTTGCATATAATACCCATGCTCCATTCAATACATGTCCTCTTTAATACCCATCACCAGGCTAACCCATCCCCCCACCCCCACCCCTCTAGAACCCTCAGTTTGTTTCTCAGAGTCCATAGTCTCTCATGATTTGTCTCCCCCTCCAATTTCCCCCCCTTCATTTTTCCCTTCCTACTATCTTCTTCTTCTTCTTTTTAATATATAATGTGTTATTTGTTTCAGAGGTACAAGTCTGTGATTCATCAGTCTTACACAATTCACAGTGCTCACCATAACACATACCCTCCCCATTGTCTATCACCCAGCCATCCCATCCCTCCCACCCCCCCCACCACTCCAGCAAACCGCAGTTTGTTTCCTGGGATTAAGAATGCCTCATATCAGTGAGATCATATGATGCATGTCTTTCTCTGACTGACTTATTTCACTTAGCATAATACCCTTCGTTCTATCCACATCATTGCCAATGGCAGGATTTCGTTTTGTTTTTGATGGTTGTATAATATTCCATTGTGTGTATATATATATATATATATATATATATATATATATACCACATCTTCTTTATCCATTCTTCTGTTGATGGACATCTTGGCTCTTTCCATAGTTTGGCTATTGTGGACATTGCTGCTATAAACATTGGGGTGCATGTACCCCTTCGGATCACTACATATTTATCTTTGGGGTAAATACCCATAGTGCAATTGCTGGGTTGTAGGGTAGCTCTATTTTCAACTTTTTGAGGAACCTCCATACTGTTTTCCAGAGTGGTTGCACCAGCTTGCATTCCCACCAACAGTATAGGAGGGTTCCCCTTTCTCTGCATCCTCACCTACATCAGTCATTTCCTGACTTGTTAATTTTAGCCATTCTGACTGGTGTGAGGTGGTATCTCATTGAGGGTACGTGCAATGGTGAGCGCTGTGAATTGTGTAAGACTGTTGAATCACAGATGTGTACCTCTGAAATAAATAATACATTATATGTTAAAAAAAAAAAAGGAAGAAGAAGAAGATAGCAGGAAGGGAAAAATGAAGGGGGGGAAATCGGAGGGGGAGATGAACCATGAGAGACTATGGACTCTGAGAAACAAACTGAGAGTCTAGAGGGGAGGGGTGGGGGGATGTGTTAGCCTGGTGATGGGTATTAAAGAGGGCACGCTCTGCATGGAGCACTGGGTGTTATACACAAACAATGAATCATGGAACACTACATCAAAAACTAATGATGTAATGTATGGTGATTAACATAATATAATAAAAGAAAAGAAAAGAAAAGTAAAGAAAAACATAAGACAAATCTCAACTAAGGAATATTAAAAAAAAAAAAAACCTAGCTAGTACTCCTCAAAACTATCAAGATCATCAAAAACAAGGAAAATTTGTAACAGTCAAGGGGAGCTTAAGAAGATAGGACAACTAACTGTGATGAACTAACTGAATGGGATCCTGGAATAGAAAATCTGAGTAAATTATGGATTTTAATTAATAAAAATATATCAGTATTGGTTTATGAGTTATAACAAATGTATAATACCAATATAACATGTTAATATAGGGGAATTGAGTGCAGAGTATTTGGGAACTCTGTACAATCTTTGCATTTTTTCTGTACATTTAAAACTATTAGAAAAGTAAAGAGTATTTAAAAATTTAAAATCAGCATGTATGTTTCTATAAAATAAAATCTTACTGGGTTTCTGATTTGGATTGACTTAAATTTACAGGTCAATATGGGGAGAAGAGAAATCATACCTTATTGAGGCTTCCAATCCAGGAACATGGTATAGTTATCAACTTATTTGTCTTCTTTAATTTCTCTCATTAGTGTATAATTTTCAGCATACAGATGGCGCATATCCCTTCGTACACATACACTATTCACTTAATGTGATACTATCACCGAACCAACATGAGTTTGCTCCTTGGTGAGTCATAGATAGAAAGAACACCACTTGAGTTTTCACACAAAGAAAACTTTATTTGCAGCAGATAAGGAGATCATGGGGAGTAACTTCCAAAGTCCTGACTCCCTGAGCAAGAGTGGATAGATTCCTTGTTTGTTTGTTTTTTTAGAGTTAGGATGAATATTTAAAAAGGGGATCCTTGTCACTGTATTTAGAGGTGGGCATATGGTCACACATGTACCTTAAAGAAAGATGCCTATGTATACATTGCATGTTATGTAAATGAGGCTTGTGTTCCTCCTTGGGTGGATATTTTAATATTATAATGAGGTAAAAGTAATTATCAATACTAAAATCACTTGTTAGTTTTAGGAGGATTCAGGGGAAACATTGCAATTTTCTATGTTGACAATTATATCATTTTGCAAATGATACAGTTTTGCTTTTCCACTCCAATCTGTATGCTAGTTTTCTTTCTTGCCTATTGAACTGAAATGGCCTCAATTAGGATAGTGAAGAGGAGTGGTGAGTGCAGATATCCTTGCCTTGTCACCAATGTTAAGCGGAAAGCACTCAGTCTCAGACTGTGAAGTATATTGTTACGTAGAGTTTTTTTTTTTTATGACCTTATCATGTTGAAGAAAATCTTATTTATTCCTAGATTACTGAGATTATTTATCATTAAATGATGTCGAATTCTGTGGTGCTTTATCTGCATCTATTATAGCTATCATGTGGTTTTCCTTCTTTAGTCTACCAGTAAGGTAAATCACACCAATTCATTAATCTTGCATATGTGGAATAAACTCCACTCCATCATCATGCATAATCTTTTCAATAAATTGCTCTATGCAATTTTATGTGTGACTATTTGTTAAGGATATTTGTCTATGTTTTGTGCATATGGGCTGAGATTTCTTGTGTATCTGGTTTCTATATCTGAATAACACTGGTCTCACAGAATGAGTTGGAACATGTTCTATTCTCTTCTGTTTCCTGGAAAAGTTTTGTTTCTTGGGTTTTTTTTTTTTTTTTCCTATTTTAATCTTATTCTTTATTCCCTAAGTAGTTAGTTGAATTCAGCAGTGAAGCCATCTGGGTTTGCCTCTGGAATTGTTTAACTACAAATTGAATATCTTATTTTAGATATACAAACTTCAGGTTATGAAATTCTTCTTGAATGTGCTTTAAAAGATCACTTTTTCAAGAAATTAATGTCTTCTAGGTTTTAGAATTTATTGGCAAACAATTCTTCATAATATTCCCTTATGATTGATTGTCAGTAAATCCTTTCATGTCTGTAATAATGTTGTTCTTCCATTCTTCGTTTTGGTAATTTATGACTATTCTTTTTCTTGATCAGTTTGGCTAGAGGTTTATCAATGTTGTTGGTCTTTTCAAAACTTCCTGTTACATTTGTTTTATTATTTCCAATTTCACTGATTTCTGCTCTTTTTATGATTTCCCCCCTTTACTTGATTTGGGTTTAATTTCCTTTTCTTATTCTAGTTTCTCAAGGGAAGTTGAGATGATCGATGAGAAAAGTTTCTTCAAATGTTATACATTAATGTTATACATTTCCCTATAAATACTGATTTAACTGCATTCCATGCATTTTGATCTCTTGTTGATTTGCTTTCATTCAATTCAAATATTAAAGAGGGCACGTAAACCTGCAACCCTCTCCATGGACCACTGTGTGTCGTACGCAAACAATGAATCATAGAACACTACATCAAAAACTAATGATGTAATGTATGGTGATTATCATAACATAATTAAAAAAATTTTTTTTAAATTTTTTTTAAATATTCAAAATGTTTCCTCTAACCAAACAACTGCAAAGATATTTTTAAACTTTCTTCATGATTTTATCTGACCTATGCATTATCTCAAAGGGTATTGTTTAGTTTTCAAATACTTGGAAATTTAAAAATATTTTTCTGTTATTGGTTTTAGATTTAACCCCTAAGGCCATAGACTATGTGATTTCAATTTTTAGAAATTTTGTTAATATTTCTTTTATGGACTAAATATGGTTAAAATATTTTAATGTTTGATGTGCTTTTGACAGAATGGGCATTCTGCTATTGTTGACTGGGGAACAGTTGACTGGTTTTATTAAAATATAATCAAGTTTAAGTTTGCAAGGTTAAGATGTAGAGAATAATGATTTTGTTTATACATATTGTGAAATGATTACCACAATAAGTTTAGTTAACATCCATCATCTCATACAGATACTAAAAAAAAAAAAAATTAAAATAGAGGTTTTTTTTAATCATGATGAGAATTCTTTGCATCTACTCTCTTAACAGCCTTCATATATACCATACAGCACTGTTAACTATAGTCATCATGCTGTACATTACATACATAGTACTTATTTATCTTACAAATGGAAGTTTGTAACTTTTGACCACCTTCCTTCAATTTCTCCTCCCTTCACCTCATCTCTGGTGTTTCTGTTTTTTGTTTTTTGTTTGTTTCTTTGTTTCATTGAAGCCATCCTAATGAGTATGAGGTGATACCTTACTGTAGCTTTGAGTTTCATTTCCCTAATGACTAGTGATGTTGAGCATCTTTTCACATCCCTGTTGGGCATTTGTATATACTCCCTTGAGAAATGTCTGTTCAAATTCTCTGCCCACTTTTTAAAGATTTTATTTATTTATTTTAAGGAGAGAGAAAGAAAGAGAGTGGGGGGAGGAGCAGAGGGAGAGGGACGAGCAAAGCCCGACATGGGGCTCCATCCCACGACCCTGAGATCATGACCTGAGCCAAAATCAAGAGTCAGACAATTAACCAACTGAGCCACCCAGGCACCCCTGCCAATTTTTAAATCAGGATATTTATTTCCATTGTTTTTGTTGAGTTGTAGGAATGCTCTATATATTCTGGATATAAGTTCTTATCAGATATAAACCTGCAACCCTCTCCATTCTGTAAGTTGTCTTTTCATTCTGCTGATGGTATCTTTTAATGCACAGGATTTTTCAGTTTTGACACAGTCCATTAATTTAACTCTTCTTGTCTATGCTTTAGTGTCATATATAAGAAATCATTGCCAAATCTAATGTCATGAGGATTCTTCCCCTCAGTTTTCTCCTAAGATTTTTATGATGGCGTGTCTTACATTTATGTGTCTGATCCATTTTGAATTAGTTTTGTATGTGGTATAAAGTCAGGGTCAAATTTCATTTTTTGCATGTGAATAGCTAGTTTTTCCCACACTTCTTGTTGAAGACATTGTCCTTTCCTCCATCAAATGGTCTTGGCACTCTTGTTAAAAATCATTTGACCATATATGCAAAGGTTTATTTCTGGGCTCTCTGTTCTATAACATTGGCCTGTATGTCTGTTTTTATGCCAGTACCATCCTACAGACAGAACAAAACTTCAAATGGTTTGACCTATGATGGGTGAACTTAATGATTTTAGACTTTATAATGGTTAAAAAGTGATACACATTCAGTAGAAACTATACTTCGAATTTTGAATTTCCATCTTTTCCCAAGCCACAGTATGTGGTACCACCATGCTCTCATGATGCTGGACAGGGGCACGAGTCACACCTCCCAAAGCCACGTGACCACAAAGGTAAACAACTGATGCACTTACAACCATTCAGAACCCATACAACCTTCACTTTTCACTTTCAGAACTGTATTTAATACATTACATGAGATATTCAACACTTTATTATAATAGAGGCTTTGTGTTAGATGATTTTGCCTAACTGTAGGCTAATGTAAGTGTTCTAAGCATGTTTAAGGTAAGTTAGGCACAGCTTTGAGTTCAGTAGGTTAGGTGTATTAAGTACATTTTCACCTTGCAATATTTTCAACTTACAATGAGTTTGTTGAGACATAACTGTCATAAGTTCAGGAAGGTCTGTATTTTGATAATTGTAACATCATAAGAAGTTTTCAAATAAGGAAGTGTGAGGCCTTCAACTTTATTATTTTCAAGATTGTTTTCACTATCGATGGTCCCTTGAGATTCTGTGTATTATCTAGAAGAAAGTTCTATGTGCAACTGAGAAAAATGTGTATTCTCTTGTGGCTAGAGTGTTCTCTACATGTCTGCTAGGTGTGATTGGTCTATAGTGTTGTTCAAGACTTATTTTTTTTTCTGATCTTTTGTTTGATTTCTCTGCAAGTCAGGTCCAGTGCTGATGAACTCCCTTAGCTTTTCTTTGAATGGGAAAGTCTGTCTCTCCCTCATTTTTGAGGATGGCTTTGCCAGATAGATTATTCTTGTTTGGCATTTTTTTCTGTCATCTATTTGAATATATCCTCCCATTTTCTTTCTGGCCTGTAAAGTTTTTGCTGAAAAATCTGCCAATAGCTTAATAGGAGTTCATTTGTATGTTACAAAGTAAACATACAAGAACAACAACAACAAAAAGCCATGTACAGATTCAACACAATCCCTGTCAAAATTCCAATAACATTATTCACAGAAATAGAGAAGGTAATCCCAAAATCTGTATGAAACCACAAAAGACCTTGAATAGACAAGAGAACACTGAGAATGAAGAACAAAACTAGAGGCATCCCAATTTCTGATTTTAAACTATACTACAAAGCTATAGCAATCAAAACAGTATAGTACTGGCATAGTAATAGACAGACAAATGGAATAGAATCAAGAGCCCAGAAATAAAGTCATGCATATACAGCCAACTAATATTAACAAGCCAAGAAAACTCACTGGAAAAAGGATAATCTCTTCAACAAACAGTGTTAGGAAAACTGGATAAGCATGTGCAGAATAGTGAAATTGGACCCTATCTTAAACTAGTCACAAAAATTAGCTCAAATAGGGCACTTGGGTGGCTCAGTAGGTTAAGCATCTGCCTTTGGCTCAGGTCATGATCTCAGGGTCCTGGGATCCAGTCTCACATTGGGCTCTCTGCTCAGCAGAGAGCCTGCTTCTCCCTCTCCCTCTATGCTCTCCCTCTCTCTCTCAAATAAATAAATAAAATCTTTTTAAAAATTAGCTCAAAATGAATTAAAGACAAACATAAGATCTCAAACCATGAAACTCTGTGAAGGAAAAATAGAGTAAAAATTCCTGGCACTGGTCTTGGCGACATTTTTTTTTTCCAGAAATGACACCAAAAGCACAAGAAACAAAGGTAAAAAAAAAAAAATACATTGAAATTATAATTCCTATGACCTGTGAATATGACCTCATTTGGAAAGAAAATTTTCACAGATGTAATCAAGTTAAAATGAGGTCCTTAGGGAGGGGCCTAATCAAATATGATGAGTCTCCTTATAAAAAAAAAAAAGGACATTTGAACAGTGACACAGAAGAAAAATGCCACATGATGACAGAGGCAAAGATGGTAATGATACAGACAAACCAAGAAACAAAAGGATTGCTCACATTAGACAGAAACTGGGAAGAGGCAAGGAAGGATTTACTCAAACAAGTAAAAAAAAAAAAAAAAAAAAAAGATTATCAAATGGAGCTTGGTCTTGCTACCTTGATTTTAAAGTTCTAGCCTCCACAACTATGAAAAAATGAATATATATTGTTCAAAGACACCCAGGTTATGGTACTTGTCATGGCAGCAGAAGGAATAAATATACCACCCATGTAACCAGCACCCAGATTATTATGCTCATTGTTATCAGCACCTGAAAAATGCCCCTTGGACATTGTTTCTTCCAAGAATAACTGCACCATAGTAAATACTATTCATTCCCCATTATTATTCCTTTTAGGAATAAATCCACACAGCAGGAACTTTTGTCCTAATTTCTAGTAGCAGAGATTAAATTTACCTGGTGTTGACCTTTACAAATAAATGGAATAGTAGAAGGATGAGCTATTTTGTGCCTGGTTTCTTGTACTCAAAATTAGATTTGTGATGATTAGATTAGATTTGAATGTTGCTGTGTGGAGATGATAGATGTACAACCTGTACTGAAAATTATATGTCTATTAAAATTTAATGTACTCACCTTTTTTTTTTAAGATTTATTTATTTATTTATTTATTTACTCAGAATATGAGCAGCAGGAGGGGTAGAGGGAGAGAGACAAGAAGAGAGAATTTCCAACAGTTTCCCCATTGAGCATGGATGCCGTTCCAAGGTGGGGCTCAATCCCAGGACCCTGAGATCATGACCTGAGCTCGTATCAAGAGTCGGGGGCTTAACTAACTGAGTCACCCAGGCATCCCAATGCACACAGCTTGACACAGAAATTCCGCTGCTAGAGATATACCCTACATATATGCTCTATGGCAAATGATATTGTATTAAATGTTATTCATTCCAGCATTTTTCTATAATTGTAAAATTTGGGGACAAAGCTAATTATCCATTGGAAATAAAACTAGTAAATAAAATTTTTGGTACATCTGTTTAGGGTAATATTTAGTGATGCAGCTCCTATGTACTGATTTGGAACAAACTGCATGATATATTTTTTAAACAAAAACATTAGGAAGCAATACTATTGTTTGTACCTATATAACATTTTGTTTAGCAGATAGCATGTATATGGTTGGACTTCCCTAGAAAATCTCTGGAATACTATCTAAACTAGTTACATGTTTGCCTATGACAGGGGAACTAGGTGAATAGGGAACAAGATGGGTTAAGAGGATTTGTTCATCACTTTGTTACTCATATTTTGAACAATGTGAATGTATGAATTACGTATTTATATCAAAATCATTTAATTATTTTTTAAATGTAAAATCTTACACCCAATCAATATGAATTTGTTTCACATTCTCTGATGGATTGGTTCTCGAAATTTCTAAGCAATAAACTTATCTCTGGATGCATAATTTTACTATTTATAAAACTTATTGTTTTATCCTTGCTGAGAGATATTTGAAAGATCATAGCCCTTCATAAGTCATGCATAGTTCACTAATTTGAGTGAATATCCCCAGTTTTTTTTTTTTTTCTAAATAGCTATTAAGGAGTAAAAGTATTAAAACTTTGATCAGAGTAATTCTATTGATTATCAGGGTTGGTGAACTCCACTTCACAAATGTAATGAAACTGTCTACCACAATCAGCAGTAAAAATATTTGATGACTTGAGGTGTCCACAATTTCGATGAGATAAACACTATTGGAAATTCCTGCATCAGAAAATATATTTATTTTTTTAAAGATTTTATTTATTTATTTATTTGAGAGAGAGAGAGAAACAGCATGAGAGGAGAGAGGGTCAGAGGGAGAAGCAGGCTCCCCATTGAGCCAGGAGCCCGATGTGGGACTCGATCCCACGACTCCGGGATCATGACCTGAGCCGAAGGCAGTTGCTTAACCAACTGAGCCACCCAGGGGCCCAGAAAATATATTTATTTTAGAAAGTCATTTCTTGGGCATATTTACCCCAAATTTAAAATGTAAGTGCACATCACATCATGTGTCCTCATACCAAAAACTAATGATATGCTCTATGTTGGCTAATTAAATTTAAATAAAAATAAATAAATAAATAAATAATAAAAATTCACAGTAAAACATAAGTGTCCATTATTTCAATGGACATACAAATCTTGTGACAGACATATAGCTGTAAGATTATAAAGTGTAATTGTATCTAAAACTAATGGAAATGTTGCCAGTGGACATTTGGAGATAGGGAAGTAGTAGAAAGACTAGTATAGACTGGGATGTATACATGGATGAGACATGTGCACTTGAAAAATTCATTTTCTAAGACTTCTGACACTTCTAAGAAGCGACAAATATAATAAATTCATTATGTGGCACACTATAACTACATATAAAAGTATTCCCAGTTTCCAATGATTCAGATTAATATACACAGAGTATGCATTTCCAATGCTAGCCTCACTTTAATCACAAAGGGTGCTTATACGCATTTAAAACAGAGTGCACTTTCCCCACTCAGCCTAATGTCTTTCACACTAAACAAAACATTAAAATTTTGTGAATTTGGGCACTGAGAATGAGGTACATGGATTTTACATTGGAAGCTATACAGAAAAAAAAAATATTTAGTTTTAATTTTCCTCCAAATATTCATGAATGTAACGGCGGAAGTAACAATTTCAAATAATAAAACTGTCGGTGAGAACTCACCAACCTTTAAATTCTGCTGTTATTTCAGTAGTACTTCTTTTACAGGGATTCCATTACCCTACCTGCTCCTTCATGGTTTTATTTCTGTCTCTGAAGCACTTTTCTCATGATATTTTCTAGTTATCTTCATCTCCCTGTTATCTTATCATTATCTTAAACACTTGGGTGTCCAAGGGCTCAAGCCTTAGATTTCCTGAGAATCACTCCTACCCTCTTACTTATCACACTATCCGTGTACTGCTGTGTACAACATCTGCATCTCCAACAGAGACCTCTCATGTGAACTTCATAATCATGTATCACAATGCCCCATGTGACACCCCTATACATAGCTAAATATTGAATAGATTTATTAAAATTGTATCTAATATTGAATTCCAAATATGCCATATTAACATTAAAGGCAGCATCATTCTTACATTTTTTGGACCAAAAATCTTGGAGCCATCCCTGATTTGTCTGTCTTTTACACATCTTTGAAAAAAGTGTAGAATCTGACCACTTTACACCAGCACCAACCCTACCAGTCTTCATCAAGTCACCACATCTCACCTGGATGACTCCAACAGACTGTTAAGTAGATTCCTGTATCCTAATATATACTCCCTCCACCCTCCACAAAAGAACACACACCATCTAATCTCAAGGGTGTCCAGAAGGAGTCTCTAAAACAGGAAGCCTGCTTTTGTCACTCCTCTGCTCAAAACCCTCTGATAGCTTCTCATTGCCCTCATGAAAAAATCCAAGTTCTTACACTTTTCTGATGTCCTACACACTCTCACCATCATTAACTCTCTGACCTACATCTCTCCCCCCTTGTTCACTTTGCTTCCGTATTGCAGGGTCTCTTGCTATTTCCTCAAGCATGCCAAATATACTTCTATCTCAGAGTCTTTACACCAGCTGTTTCTACTGTTACGACGTTGTCCTATCAGGTAATCCAAACGGCTGGCTCATTTAAGATACTGTACAAACATCATTTCTCAAGGACCCTGTCCTTAACCACCCCATTTAAAATACTGAAATCTCTTCTAACGTTCACACAAAAAACACTTTTTGATGTAGCAATAAGTAAAAGACTTCATATCACTTCATAGCATTTATCTTCCTCTAATGTGCCATATAATTTACTTGGCATATTTGATTTGTTGTCACTCATCCCCATGGGCAATAATATGCCTGCATTACATGTAATGTCCATAAAAGCAAGATACTGTTACATGTTTTATTCATCACTGTAGCTTCAATGGCTACAGTAGTGGCTGATACATTGTGGGCAATCAATAAACAACACATTAATAGCCTATGTTTCTCATACTGTTCCCCATGTTACTTACATTTAGTTATAACAGATCATTTTTCTTTATTTTCCAAAGTAGTTTCATAGACATCAACCAACAAATCTATGTGATTTACTGATAAGACAGGACTACCAGGAATTATATGGACTTGTGCAAAATAATAGCAAGAAAGATATTAACCATATTAGAGATGCAAGATTACTAAATTATTTACATGGGAAAAGCTCTTTTCTTTTAGTTCTTGAATGGACCAAGTAAATAGGAACATATTTCATTGACAGACAGACCTGGGTTTAGATACAACTTTTCTTTCCTCATTATATTTTTACCATTCCTAAGCCATACCTGTGGACAAGTTAGTATCATAGATCACACAAGATAAAGATATAAAAGCAAAATAGTATTTTACAGTGTTTAGAATGACCCTCTATTAAAAAACTTCTCAATAAATAATGCTCTTTGGGTCTATTTAAGGTCTGAGATTTGCATTTGCTTGCCTATCTTAGAAAGGAGATCAAATGGAATTTAAGATATTCCCTAAGTCCCAAATGATATTTTCCTTTTCTTGTTCTATGATCTACCCATCAGTTATTGAATAGGAAAGAGAGTGGGAAAAGTGTGAAATGAAAACTCAACAGGTTCCCAGAAAGCAGTGAGCCATCCAGCCACTTCCAGGATGTTTACTTCCTACTTTATATAATCCAAACCAATAATTGTATTTGATTTTGAATGAATGAAGATCTGTGGGAAAAGTAGAATTTAGTTTTATTCATAACATCAGTGAAACACCTTACCCACAGAGTACTCATAAAATACTGGGCGATTTTATCTTCAAACACTGCTATGATATATGGAGCGGGTAGGCTAATTTTTCCATGGGACAGAGAAGAAATTGAAATGAGAAAGATTCAATGAATGAATCACTCACATCTTTGTGACTGACTGAAAGATATCCAAAAAGGGATACGATGGGGGGAGGAGCAAGATGGCGGAGGAGTATGAGACCTAAATTTTGTCTGGTCCCAGGAATTCAGCTGGATAGGGATCAAACCATTCTGAACACCTACGAACTCAACAGGAGATTGAAGAAAAGAATAGCAGCAACTCTCTGAAAAGAAAAGCAACCACTTTCTGGAAGGTAGGACATGCGGAGAAGTGAATCCAAGGTGATATTCAGGAAGATAGATGTAGGGGGCCTCCGTCAGCCACTACCAGCAAGTGATAGAGCCCAGAGCACAAAATCAGAACTTTTAGAAGTCAGCTCCGCTGAGGGACGTAGCTCTAGTGGCTAAGCGGGGGGTGGAACCCTCGTGGGACAGTGTGGTCTCAGGACCCTCGGGGTCACCAAAAGACCGGGGATGCCTGAGTGCGGCAGAGCTCCCAGGTATCAGAGCAGGGAAGCCGGCTGCAGAGACAGAGCCGAGGCACGGGCTTTCGGCTCGGGGTTGCCATAAACCGTGATCTGCTGCACAGTCAGGCCACTGCTCTTCCAGCAGGGACCCAACAAGCAGCAGATCTGGGGAGACTCCCCTTCCTCCCCCCAGGAGGAGCGGCGCGGGAGCACACCACAGGGATCTGCTGGATTTGGAGACTCCACACTGAGTCGGGTGCCAGAGATAGAAACACTCCGTCACAGGCTGGGTGAGCATGGAGTGCAGTGGAGACCGGGAAGAAGGGAGTGACTGACTGCTTTTCTCTGGGGGCGCACTGAGGACTGGGACCCCTAGGTCTCGGCTCCTCTGGGGCGGAGATTGGGAGGCCGCCATTTTCACTCTCATCCTCCAAAGCTGTAGGGAAAGCTTGCAGGGAACAAAAGCTCCCAAGAGCAAACCTGAGCAGATTACTTAGCCCGGACCGGCAAGGGCGGGGCAATTCCACCTCCAGCAAAGACATGTGGGAACCACGGCAACAGGCCCCTCCCCCGATCAGCAAGAACAGCCAGCCAAGACCAAGTTTACTGATCAATGAGAACAGCAGAACTCCAGCGCTAAGGGAATACTGCACATAGAATTCACAGGTTTTTTCCCATGATTCTTTAGTCCTTCAAAGTTAAATTTTTTTTTAACTTTCTTTTTCTTTTTTTTTTTTTGATTTTTTCTGTTTCCCTTTTTCAACCAACATCTTATCAATCCCTTTTTTAAAAAATCTTTTTTTATTTTTCATTTTTAGAGTCATAGTCTATCCCTTCATAGTAGTTACCCTTATTTTTGGTATCTATATATACGTTGTTCTCTCTTTAAAATTTTGGGTTACAGTTTCTTCTAACAGACCAAAATATACCCTAAATCTCTAGTGTATGGTTTGTTCTAGTCTCCTGCTTGATCACATTCTCTCCGCCCCCTTTTTTTAATCCTCTTCTTTCTTTTTCAACCAGCTTCTTATCTTATCAATTCCTTTTATAAAATCTTTTATAATTTTCATCTTTAAAGTCATATTCCATCCCTTCATCATATTAACCCTTATTTTTGTACATATATAAGTTTTTCTTTCTTTAAAATTTTGGGAGGCACTATCTTCTAACAGACCAAAATACCCAAAATCTAGTGTGTGGCAATGATCTATGCATCAGCCTGATCATATTTGATCATATTCTGTTTTTTGTTTGTTTGTTTTTATCTTTTTCTTTTTCTTTTTTTTTTCTTTCTTTCCCTTTCTTTTCCCCCAGTTTCAAATCTCTTCTGATTTGTTTAGTGTATATTCTCTGGGGACATTGTTACCCTGTTAGCATTTTGTTCTCTCATTCCTCTATTCTCCGCTGGACAAAATGACAAGATGGAAAAAATCACCTCAAAAAAAAGAACAAGAGGCAGTACTGACTGCCAGGGACCTAATCAATACGGACATTAGTAAGATGTCAGAACTAGAGTTCAAAATGATGATTTTAAATATACTAGCTGGGCTTGAGAAAAGCATGGAAGATATTAAGAGAAACCCTTTCTGGAGAAATAAAAGACTAAAATCTAACCAAGTTGAAATAAAAAAGGCTATTAATGATGTGCAATCAAAAATGGAAGCTCTAACTCCTAGGAGGAATGAGGCAGAAGAAAGAATTAGTGATCTAGAAGACAAATTGATGGAAAATAAAGAAGCAGAGAAAAGGAGAGATAAACAACTACTGGATCACGTGGGCAGAATTCGAGAGATAAGTGATACCACAAAGCAAAACAATATTAGAATAATTGGGATCCCAGAAGAACAAGAAAGAGAGTGAGGGGCAGACGGTATATTGGAGCAAATTATAGCAGAAAACTTCCCTAATTTGGGGGAGAAAACAGCCATCAAAATCCAGGAGGCACAGAGAAGCCCCCCTCAAAATCAATGAAAATAGTAATATAGGTCAACACCCCGCCATCTAATGGTAAAACTTACGAGTCTCAGAGGCAAAGACAAAATCCTGAAAGCAGCTCGGGAGAAAAGATCTGTAACCTCCAATGTTAGAAACATTAGATTGGCAACAGACCTATCCACAGAGACCTGGCAGGCCAGGAAGGACTGGCATGATATATTCAGAGCACTAAACGAGAAAAATATGCAGCCAAGAATACTATATCCAGCTAGGTTGTCAGTGAAAATAGAAGGAGAGATCAAAAGCTTCCAGGACAAACAAAAACTAAAGGAATTTGCAAACACGAAACCAGCCTTACAAGAAATATTGAAAGGGGTCCTCTAAGCAAAGAGAGAGCCTAAAAGCAACATAGACCAGAAAGGAACACAGACAATATACAGTAACAGTCACCTTACAGGCAATACAATGGCACTAAATTCCTATCTTTCAATAGTTACCCTGAATGTAAATGGGCTAAATGCCCCAATCAAAAGACACAGGCTATCAGATTGGATTAAAAAACAAGACCCATCGATATGCTGTCTGCAAGAGACTCATTTTAGACCCAAAGACACCCCCAGATTTAAAGTGAGGGGGTGGAAAGCCATTTACCATGCTAATGGACACCAAAAGAAAGCTGGGGTGGCAATCCTCCTATCAGACAAATTAGATTTTTAAATTAGACTATAATAAGACACAAGGAAGGACACTAATCATGCTTAAAGGGTCTATCCAATAAGATCTAACAATTGTAAATATCTATGCCCCTAACATGGGAGCAGCCAATTATATAAGGCAATTAATAACAAAAGCAAAGAAACACATTGACAACAATACAATAATAGTGGGGGACTTTAACACCCCCCTCACTGAAATGGACAGATCATCTAAGCAAAAGATCTACAAGGAAATAAAGACTTTAAATGACACACTGGACCAAATGGACCTCACAGATATAGTCAGAACATTCCATCCCAAAGCAACAGAATACACATTCTTCTCTAGTGCCCATGGAACATTCTCCAGAATAGATCACATCCTAGGTCACAAATCAGGTCTCAACCAGTACCAAAAGATTGGGATGATTCTCTTCATATTTTCAGACCACAATACTTTAAAACTAGAACTCAATCACAAGAGGAAAGTTGGAAAGAACTCAAATCCATGGAGGCTAAAGAGCATCCTACTAAAGAATGAATGGGTCAACCAGGAAATTAAGGAAGAATTTTTAAAAATTCATGGAGACAAATGAAAATGAAAACACAACTATTCAAAATCTTTGGGATGCAGCAAAGGCAATCCTAAGAGGAAAGTATATAGCAATACAAGCCTTTCTCAAGAAACAAGAAAGTCTCAAATAAACAACCTAACCCTACACCTAAAGAAGGTGGAGAGAGAACAGCAAATAAAGCCTAAACCCAGCAGGAGAAGAGAAATAATAAAGATCAGAGCAGAAATCAATGAAATAGAAATGAAAACAACAATAGAAAAGATCAACAAAACTAGGAGCTGGTTCTTTGAAAGAATTAACAAGATTGATAAACCCCTAGCCAGACTTATCAAAAAGAAAAATGACCTAAATCAATAAAATCATGAATGAAAGAGGAGAGATCACAACCAACAACAGACAAATACAAACAATTATAAGAACATATTATGAGCAACTCTATGCCAGCAAATTACATAATCTGGAAGAAATGTGTGCATTCCTAGAGATGTGTCAACTACCAAAACTGAACCAGGAAGAAATAGAAAACATGAACAGACCTATAACCACTAAGGAAATTGAAGCAGTCATCAAAAATCTCCCAAAAAACAGAAGCCCAGGGCCAGATGGCTTCCCAGGCGAATTCTACCAAACATTTAAAGAAGAATTAATACCTATTCTTCTGAAACTGTTCCAAAAAATAGAAATGGAAGGTAAACTTCCAAACTCATTTTATGAGGCCACCATTACCTTGATCCCCAAACCAGACAAAGACCCCATCAAAAAGGAGAATTACAGACAAATATCCTTGATGAACATGGATGCAAAAATTCTCACCAAAATACTAGCCAATAAGATCCAACAGTACATCAAAAGGATTATTCACCATGACCAAGTGGGATTTATCCCTGGGCTGCATGGTTGGTTCAACATCTGCAGATCAATCAATGTGATACAATACATTAATGAAAGAAAGAACAAGAACCATATGATCCTCTCAATGGATGCAGAAAAAGCATTTGACAAAGTACAGCATCCTTTCTTGACCAAAACTCTTCAGAGTATAGGGATAGAGGGTACATGCCTCAATATCATAAAAGCCATCTATGAAAAACCTACAGTGAATATCATTCTCAATGGCGAAAAACTGAGAGCTTTCCCCCTAAGGTCAGGAACACAGCAGGATGTCCACTATCACCACTGCTATTCAACATAGTACTAGAAGTCCTAGCCACAGCAATCAGACAACAAAAGGAAATAAAAGGCATCCAAATCGGCAAAGAGGAAGTCAAACTCTCACTCTTGGCAGATGATATGATACTTTATGTGGAAAACCCAAAAGACTCCACCCCAAAACTGCTAGAACTTATACAGGAATTCAGTAAAGTGGCAGGATATAAAATCAATACACAGAAATCAGTGGCATTCCTATATACCAACAATAAGACAGAAGAAAGAGAAATTAAGGAGTCGATCCCATTTACAATTGCACCCAAAACCATAAGATACCTAGGGATAAATCTAACCAAAGAGGCAAAGGATCTGTACTCAGAAAACTATAAAATACTCATGAAAGAAATTGAGGAAGACACAAAGAAATGGAAAAACGTTCCATGCTCATGCATTGGAAGAACAAATATTGTGAAGATGTCAATGCTACCTAGAGTAATCTACACATTCAATGCAATCCCCATCAAAATACCACAAACTTTTTTCAAAGAAATTGAACAAATAATCCTAAACTTTGCATGGAACCAGAAAAGACCCTGATAGCCAGAGGAATGTTGAAAAAGTAAAGCAAAGCTGTTGGCATCACAATTCCGGACTTCAAGCTCTATTACAAAGCTGTCATCATCAAAACAGTATGGTACTGGCACAAAAACAGACACATAGATCAATGGAACAGAATAGAGAGCCCAGAAATTGACCCTCAACTGTATGGTCAACTAATCTTCGACAAAGCAGGAAAGTATGTCCAATGGGAAAAAGACAGTCTCTTCAACAAGTGTCCAATTGGGAAAATTGGACAGCCACATGCAGAAGAATGAAACTGGACCGTTTCCTTACACCACACACAAAAATAGACTCCAAATGGTTGAAATCCTAAATGTGAGACAGGAGTCCATCAAAATCCTAAAGGAGAACACAGGCAGCAACCTCTTTGACCTCAGCCACAGCAACTTCTTCCTAGAAACATCGCCAAAGACAAGGGAAGCAAGGGCAAAAATGAACTATTGGGACTTCATCAAGATAAAAAGCTTTTGCACAGCAAAGGAGACAGTTAACAAAACCAAAAGACAACCGACAGAATGGGAGAAGATATTTGCAAATGACATATCAGATAAAGGACTAGTGTCCAAAATCTATAAAGAACTTATCAAATTGAACACCTGGAGAACAAATAATCCAATCAAGAAATGGGCAGAAGACATGAACAGACATTTCTGCAAAGAAGACATCCAAATGGCCAACAGACACATGAATAAGTGTTCAACATTATTCAGCATCAGGGAAATGCAAATCAAAACCACAATGAGATACCACTTCTCACCAATCAGAATGGCTCAAATTAACAAGTTGGGAAGCAACAGATGTTAGAAAGGATGTGGAAAACTGTTGATGGGAATGCAAACTGGTGTAGCACTCTGGAAAACAGTATGGAGGTTCCCCAAAAAGTGAACAATAGAGCTACCCTACGACCCAGCAATTGCACTCTGGGTATTTACTCCAAAAATACAAATATAGTGATCCAAAGGGGCACATGCACCCCAATGTTTATAGCAGCAATGTCTACAATAACCAAACTATGGAAAGAGCCTAGATGTCCATCAACAGATGAATGGATAATGAAGATGTGGTTTATTTATACAATGGAATATTATGCAGCCATCAAAAAATGAAATATTGCCATTTGCAACAATGTGGATGGAACTAGAGGGTATTATGCTAAGCAAACTAAGTCAATCAGAGAAAAACAAGTATCATATGCTCTCACTGATAAGAGGAATTTGAGAAGACAGAGGATCATAGGGGAAGGGAGGGAAAAATGAAACAAGACAAAACCAGAGAGGGAGACAAACCATAGGAGACTCTTAATCTCAGGAAACAAACTGAGGGTTGCTGGAATGGAGGGGGGTGGGAGGGATGGGGTGGCTGGATGATGGACAGTGGGGAGGGTATGTACTATGGTGAGCACTGTGAATTGTGTCAGACTGGTGAATCACAGACCTGTACCCCTGAAACAAATAATACATTATATATTAATTAAAAAATTAAAAAAAAGAATAATGCTGTTCTACAGCAAAGTCTGTCGCTGGGTTTGTGTAGTGCATCAGTATTCCAGTTTAGATCTTGACAGCAAGGCTTTATCAAATGAGGCAAGAGACTATGAAACTCGGCTTTTGCTCTAACCAATGAAAAATACATGGAAACAAATTAAAATGAAAACATATCAGTTCAAAATTTTTGAGATGCAGCAAAGGCAATACTAAGAGGGAAGTATATTTCAATACAGGCCTTCCTCAAGAAGCATGAAAAGTCTCAAATACACAACCTAAACTTACACCTAAAGGAGCTGGAGAAAGAACAGTAAACAAAGCCTAAATCCAATGGAAGAGAAATAATAAAAATTAGAGCAAAAATCAATGATACAGAAATCAATGATATAGAAATCAATGATATAGAAATTTTAAAAAACTCCACCATGTAGAGATAGAGGGAACATACCTCAACATCATAAGAGTCATATATGAAAGACCCATAGTGAATATCATCCTCAACAGGGAAAAACTGAATGCTTTTCCTGTAAGGACAGAAACAGGGCAGGGATATCCACCCTCACCACAGTTGTTCATCATAGTACTGGAAATTCTAGCCTCAGCAATCAGACAACAAAAAGAAATAAAAGCATCCAAATTGGTAAAGAAGAAAAACTTTCACTCTTCACAGATGTCATGATACTTTACATAGAAAACACAAAGGACTCCACCAAAAAAACTGCTAGAACTGATAGATTCATTCAGCTAAGTCACAGAATATAAAATCAATGCACAGAAGTCTGTTGAAATGAAGAAGCAGAAAGAGAACTTAAAGAATTGTCCCACTTATAATTGCACCAAAATCCATAAGATACCTAGGAATTAACCTAACCAAAGAGGTAAAAGATTTGTACTCTCAAAACTATAGAACACTTATGAAAGAAATTGAAGAAGATACAAGGAAATGGAAAAGCATTTCATACACAGGGATTAGAAGAATAAATATCGTTAAAATGCATATGCTACTCAAAGCAATTACACATTCAATGCAATCCCTATCAAAATATCGTCATCATTTTTCACAGGAACAAATGATCTTAAAATTTGTATGGAACCTAAATAAGACCCCAAATAGCCAAAGACCCTGAATATCCAAAATAATGTTAAAAAAAGAAAAGCAAAGCAGGAGGCATCACAATTCTGGACTTCAAGCTGTATTACAAAGCTGTAATCATCAAGACAGCATGGTACTGGCACAAGAATAGGTGCACAGGGGTGCCTGGGTGGCTCAGTCATTAAGCGTCTGCCTTCAGTTCAGGTTATGATCCCAGGGTCCTGGGATCAAGCCCCGCATCAGGCTCCCTGCTCCGCGGGAAGCCTGCTTCTCCCTCTCCCATTCCCCCTGCTTGTGTTCCCTCTCTCGCTGTGTCTCTCTCAGTCAAATAAATAAATAAAATCTTTAAAAACAAACAAACAAAAAGAATATGTGCACAGATCAATGGAACAGAATAGAGAACACAGAAATGGGCCTTCAACTCTATGGTGAACTAATCTTCAACAAAGCAGGAGAGAAGATCCAATGGAAAAAAGACAGTCTCTTCAACAAATGATGTTGTAAATGGGACAATACATAGAAAAAAATGAAACTGGACAACTTTCTTATACCATACACAAAAATAAATTCAAAATGGCTGAAAGACCTCAATGTGAGGTCCATCAAAATCCTAGAGTAGAACACAGGCAGCAACCTCTTTAACTTCGGCCACAGCAACTTCTTGATACACATGTCTCTAAAGGCAAGGGAAACAAAAGCAAAAACAAACTATTGGGACTTCATCAGGATAAAAAGCTTCTGCACAGCAAAGGAAACAATCAACAAAACTAAAAGTCAACCTACTGAATGGGAGAAGATATTTGCAAATGACATATCAGATAAAGGACTAGTATCCAAAATCCATAAAGAACTTATCAAACTCAACACCCAAAAAACCCAAAAAATCCAGTAAAGAAATGGGCAGAAGACATGAACAGAAATTTCTCAAAAGAAGACATACAAATGGCCAACAGACACATGAAAAAATGCTCAATATTATTCAGCATCAGGGGAATGCAAATCAAAACCACAATGAAATACCACTTCACACCAATCACAATGGTTAAAATTAACAAGTTGGGAAGCCACAGATGTTGGCAAGGATGTGGAAAACTGTTGGTGGGAATGCAAACTGGTGTAGCACTCTGGAAGACAGTATGGAGGTTCCCCAAAAAGTGAAAAATAGAGCTACCCTATGACCCACCAATTGCACTACTAGGTATTTATCCAAAGGATATAAGAATAGTGATTCAAAGGTGCACATACACCCCAATGTTTATAGCAGCAATGTCCACAATAGCCAAATATGGAAAGAGCTCAGATGTCCATTGACAGATGAATATATAAAGAAGAGGTGGTATATATATGTATACAACGGAATATTACTCAGCAAAAAAAAAAAAAAAAAAAAAAATCTTCCCATTTAAGATGATGTGGATGGAACTAGAGAGTATTATGCTAAGTGAAATAAGTCAATCAGAGAAAGACAAATACCATCTGATTTCACTCATGTGTGGAATTTAAGAAACAAAACAGATGAACATAGGGGAAGTGGAGGAAAAATAAGATAAAAACAGAGAAGGAGGCAAAATATAAGAGATTCTTAACTATAGGAAACAAACTGAGGGTTTCTTGAGAGGATGTGGGTAGGGGGGTGGGGAAATTGGGTGATGGGAATTAAGGAGGGCACTTGATGTAATGAGCACTGGGTGTTATATGCAACTGATGAATCACTAAATTCTACCCCTGACACTAATAATACACTATATGTTAACTAAATTGAATTAAGATAAAAAATTTAGAAAAAAAGTTGAGTCTCCTTTTATCCATTGGAAGTCTTTGTCCTGTTTCCTTGAATAGGGTAATTTCAGCTCCGTGTATGTTTTTCTCTCTCCTTGCTCATTTGAGGGCTGCAGGCAAAGAATACAGCTCGAATCCTATGCAATGTTTCATGAGGCATGAAATGACAAAATTTATCATGAAGTAACAGGGATAGCTAAATGAATGATAAGCATAATCATCTGAAATAAGCAAGTTAAAATAAATATCTGGGAATGTTGGGAAAATTTTCTTTACATTTCTCTTTTTAATGACTTAAACAGAAATCCTACACAATTAAATAATGGTCCACTGCCATTTATGGGCATGTTATGTTTCACTTTTTTTAAATATTGAATTCATTGCCAAAATTTAAAAAAAAATTATATATTCCATACTCACCTAAAAATCTAGATTTATATTATCTTTTGAAAAATTATATTTGATCATTTAGTGATCCCAAATAGAAACTATATTGACACCAAATAGATTAACTCCCTCTTCAGTAAGGACACACACACACCAATTTGACAAAATCTTTACCTGACACATGGCTTACATCAGACCACACTCATTCATTTACATTATCCCTTGAACGTTATAGTCACTGGGTCATGACTCACTTTTAAAGTGTGAGGAAAATGCAGAAATCATGGGATTTCACAATCATGTGGGAAAGTATAACTTGTAATTCTAACAACGTGCTGCACAGTGGTGCTTTGTATTCATAGATGAGGAAAACTGAGGCTCGAAGAGCATAAACAGCATTCCCAAGGTCACACAGCTAGAAAAGATGAGTCTTTAATTAAAATAAACATATATCAAAGTTAATTAATTAATTAAAATATATATCGTACATATACATAAATATATAATATATTAAATGCAGTCTAGTTCAAATAAATATAAATATATTAAACTATTATAGGTTCTATTTAAATATGTAATATATAAATATATATTTCATTCAAGTATATATATTATATATGGCTTATTTATATTTATCCAAAAATATGATCCTTCACCTACACTTAGCGTATATAAATATTACTTTCCAAAAAATACCTATTAGTCTCTCTATCCTAGAAATATAAATAAATAAATAAATAATAAATAAATAAATAATAGTGATTAAAGAGGAGAAAACATCTTTCCCAAAAGAAGGTGTGGTAAGTGTAGAAAGATCCAGATAACTGTTCTTCCTAGAATTGAGTCTTGGATTTTTAAAATATCTTAATATTTCAGTATTTAATTACTTAAATATCAGGAAACTTGATTTGAACAACTATCTAATAATCATGTAATGTATAAACAACTACCATTTGTTTTTCAATAAATATTTTCTCTACCAAAGTGCCAAATCATAAGGTAAATCTTGTCTCAAGGTCATGTTATCCTAGTTAATTGGTTTTTGTTTAGTTGTATTTTAATTGAATATCTGTATAATAAAATAACAAGAAAATAAATTTAAAATATAAAACTGGATATTTTTTGATAGAAAAATAATCATATTCTCAAAGCAATAAACTTTTTTTTATTTCACTTAACTGAAAATGAGGTAATTTAACCACCTCACCAGTTAGGTAGCATCCATAGAGATAAAAGGGGGGGAAAATAAACAGATTTACGTTGTCTAAAAAAAGAATTAAATATTCCTTAAAACATCTAAGGATTAAAAAATCATATTCTTCATAGGTAATATTTTTTATTAGTACATCATTGGTTTTTGATATAATATTCAATGATTCATTAATTCAGTAAAACACCCAGTACTCATCATATCATGTGCTCTCTTTAATGCCCATCACCCAGTTACCCCATCCCCCCACTCACCTGCAACCTCAGTTTGTTTCCTGGAGTCAAGAGGCATAAGGTTTGTCTATCTCTCTGATTTCTTCCCATTCAGTTTCCCCCCCCACCCCTATTGTCCTCTGCACTATTCCTTATGTTCCACATATGAGTGAAACCATATGATAATTGTGTTTCTCTGACTGACTTATTTCACTTAGCATAATACCCTCCAGTTCCAACCACGTCAATGTAAATGGTAGATATTCATCCTTTCTGATGGCTGAGTAATACTCCATTGTATATATGAACCACATCTTCTTTATCCATTCATCCATTGAAGGACATCTTGGTTCCTTCCACAGTTTGGCTATTGTGGATATTGTTGCTATGAACATTGGGGCACATGTGCTCCTTCTCTTCACTACATCTGTATCTTTGGAGTAAATACCCTGTAGTGCAATTGCTGGGTCGTAGGATAGCTCTATTTTTAATGTTCTCACCCACTCTCATTCTGATACATTCCTGTCTTCACTTGTAGAATAAACTTAATATTAGATATGAATTAACATGGATCCCAAAGTCAATTATTTTCTGCAACATTCCAAAACCCTCCCAACTTCCTACATAGCTTTCCTGTAGCAAATTCTACTTTATCTCCCTTTGCTCCGCAATGGGACAGCACAGGCCTGGGTCACACAAGCTCGCTGGCTGTAATACCTGCATCTGTGCCTTGGGATCTCACCAGCTGGAGAAATAGCGTGGTCAGGAACACAGCTATGATGTCCTGACTCTGCGGGCCTTTCACCTCTGCTTTGATTCTAGGAGGTACTTGCTGATATGCTTCACTGGCTCTCAGAGAGACCATGTCAGAAGAAAGAATGTTAATGATCATGTGACATTAGATATCCCCCCCCCCCCAGTTTCCACCGGTGTCAGTATCTCATTAACTCCTACTCTGTGTCAGACAAGAGTCATAGAAAAATCAAATGTTATATTTTATACACATTTTTTGGATCAGTTTAAACCTGGGATTTAGCAGTTACCTTGAATCTTAAAAAAAAAAAAAAAAAAAAAAAAGCTGCCTCAAAATTTCATGAGCATTTTAAGCAGCAGAATACATTCTTTTCAAGTGCACATGGGACATTCTCCAAAATATATCACATACTAGGTCACAAATCAGGCCTCAACACATACAAAAAGATTGAGAAAATGCCATGCATATTTTCTGACCACCACACTCTGAAACTTGAAGTCAACCACAAGAAAAAATTTGGAAAGACCACAAATACATGGAGGTTAAACAACATGCTAAAGAATGAACAGGTCCACCAGGAAATCAATGAAGAAATAAAGTAAAATAAAATACATAGAAACAAATGAAAATGAAAACACAATGGTGTAAAACCTTTGGGATGCAGCAAAAGCAGTCGTAAGAGGGAAGTACATAGCAATACCTTAAGCAGCAAGAACTATCTCAAATAAAAAAAAAAACTAATCTTACACCTAAAGGAGCTAGAAAAAGAAGAAAAAGACCAAAACTATAGCCAGCAGAAGAAGGAAAATAATAAATATTAGAGCAGAAATAAATGATATAGAAACTTAAAAAAAAAATAGAACAGATCAATGAAATCAGGAGCTGGTTCTTTGAAAAATAAAAATTAAATTGATAAACCCCTAGCCAGACTTATCAAAAAGAAATGGGGCAGGAACCAATAAATAAAATTAACAAATGAGAGAGGAGAACTAACAACTAACACCATAGAAATACAAGCAATTATAAGAGATTATGAAAAACTATACACCAACAACTTGGACAGCCTGGAAAAAATGGACAAACACCTAGAAACATATAAACTACCAACACTAAAACAGGAAGGAATATAAAACTTGAACAGACTGAGAACAGCAAAGAACAAAGAAATTACATCAGTAATCAAAAATTTCTCAAAAACAAAAGTCCAAGGCCACATGGCTTCACAGATGACTTTTACCAAACATGTAAAGGAGAGTTAGTACCTATTCTCAAACTATTCCAAAAATAGAAGTGTATGGAAAACTTCCAAATTCTTTTTATGATGTCAGCATTATACTGATACCAAAAACAGACCAAGATTCCACTAAAAAGCAGAACTACAAGCCAATATCCCTGATGAATATGGATACAAAAATTCTCAATAAAATATGGGGCAAATCAAATCCAACTGTATATTAAAATAATCACTCACCATGATCAAGTGGGATTTAGCCCTCAGCTGCAAGGATGGTTCAATATTCACAAATCAATCAATGTGATACACTCTTACACTAATAAAAGAAAGGATAAGAGCCATATGATCCTTTCAATAGAGGCAGAAAAGAAGACATTTGACAAAATACAGCATCTATTCATGATAAAAACCGTCAACAAAGTAGGGATAGAAGGTACATAATTCAACATAATAAATGCCATATACTAAAAACCCACAGCTAGTCTCCTCCTCAATGGGACAAACTGAGAGCTTTTTCTCTGTAGTCAGAAGAAGACAGGGATGTCCACTCTTACTACTCTCACTTAACATAGTACTGGAAGTCCTAGCCACAGCAATCAGACAACAAAAAGAAATAAAAGGCATCCAAATTGGCAAGGAAGAAGTCAAATTTTCACTATTTGTAGGTGACATGATACTCTATATAGAAAACCTGAAAGACTCCACCAAAAAATTGCTAGAGAAGATACAAGACCTCAGTAAAGTTACAGGATACAAAATCAATGTACAGAAATACATCGCATTTCTATACACCAAGAATGAAGTAGCAGAAAGAGAAATCAAGGAATCAATCCCATTTACAATTGTTCCAAAAACAATAAAATTCCTATGAATAAACCTAGCTAAAGAGGTGGAAGATCTGCATTCTCAAAACTATAAAACACTGATGAAAGAAGTTCAAGGCTACACAAAGAAATGAAAACACATTCCATGCTCATGGATTGGAAGAAAAAATAATGTTAAAATGTCTATATTACCCAAAGCAATCTACATACTTAATGCAATCCCTATCAAAGTACCAACAGCATTTTTCACAGAGCTAGAAAAAACAATCCAGAGTTTGTATGGAACCACAAAGGACCCCAAATAGCCAAAGCATTCTTGAAAAAGAAAAGCAAAGCTGGAGACATCACAATTCCAGACATCAAGTTATATTACAAAGCTGAAGTCATCAAGACACCATAGTACTGGCACAAAAATAGATAGATCAATGGAATAGAAGAGAAAACCCAGGAATAAACCCACAACTATATAGTCAGTCTTTAGCAAATATCCAATGGAAAAAAGACAGTCTCTTCAACAAATGGTGTTGGGAAAACTAGACAGGACCATGTAAAAGAATGACACTGGACCACTTTCTTACACCATACACAAAAATATATCCAAAATGGAGGAAAGACCTTATTGTGAGACAGGAAACCATTAAAATCCTAGAGAAATGCACTGGCAGTAATCTCTTTGACATTGGCCATAGCAACTTCTTACTAGATATGTCTCCTGAGGTAAGGGAAACAAAAGCAAAAATAAACTATTGGGACTTCATCAAAATAAAAAAATAAATTAAAAATAAACAAAACAAAACAAAAACCCTTCTGCACAACAAAGGAAACACTCAATAAAACTAAAAGGCAACCTATGGAATAGAAAAAGATATTTGCAAATGCCATATCTGATAAAGGGTTAGTATCAAAAATATATAAAGAATGTATAAAAACTAACCACTCCAAACCAAATAAAACAGTTAAAGAATGGACAGAAGACAGGACTAGACATTTTTTTTCCAAAGAAGACAAACAATGGCTAACAGACACATGAAAATATGCTCAACATCACTCATCATCAGAGAAACACAAATCAAAACTACAATGAGATACAACCTGACACTAGTCAGAATGGCTAAAATTAACACAGGAAACAATAGGTATTGGTGAGGATGCAGAGAAAGGGGAATGCTGATGCACTCCTGGTGGGAATGCAAACTGGTACAGCCACTCTGGAAAACAGTAAGGAGGTTTCTTCAAAAAGTTAAAAATAGAACTACCCTACAACCCAGCAATTGCACTACTAGGTATTTACACAAAGAATAAAAAAATACTGATTGAAAGGAATACTTCTCCCTCCAATGGTTACAAAGGCATTACAACAATAGTCAAATTATGGAAAGAGTCCAAATGCCCATTGACTGATGAATAGATAAAGAAGTTATATATATATAACTTATAATTTTATATATATATAAAATATTACTCAGCCATCAAAAAGAATGAAATCTTGCCATTTGCAACAGCATGGATGAAGCTAGAGGGTATTACACTTCCGTCAGTTAGAGAAAGACAAATACCATATGATTTCATTTATATGTGGAATTTAAGAAACAAAACAAATGAACATAGGTGGAAAAAAAGAGAGACAAACCAAGAAACAGACTCCTAACTATAGAGAACAAACTGATGGTTACTAGAAGGGAGGTGGGTGGGAGGATGGTATAGACTGGTGATGGGGACTAAGGAGGGCACTTGTGATTAGCACCAGGTGTTGTATGTAAGTACTGAATCACTAAATTCTAAACCTGAAACCAATATTACACTGTATGTAAAGTAACTGGAATAAATAAAAACTTGAGAAAAAGATAAGAAGTAAGATGTCCATAATTTTAAAATCTTGTGGAAGGAACATTCACATTAATGGTGGTTTCCATTCATTATATTCAAAATTTTATTATATAGAATAGAAAGCTCTCTTTGAACTTATTTTGTAAGATTAAAACAAAATGGGCTGTAAGTTAGAGAATTTATATGGGATGAAAATATTAACCAGATCTAGCTATCAAAGTAGACTTAAAAGAGATGTTGGTAAAATGGATCTTTGAGAACATCAGTAAAATTGATGAACATTTAGCTAGATTGATTATGAAAAAAAGAGAGAAGACACAAATTATCAAACTTAAGAATGAAATTACCTCATTAAAGATTCTACACGTATTAAAAGAAAATAAGCGAATATGACAAACAATTTTATACCAATAAATTTGACAACTTAGCTGAAATGCAAAATCCTTAAAAGTCACAAAAAAACAAAATTCACTCAAGAATCATAGGTAATCTGAATAATCCCTATGTCTATTAAATCTTTTTTAATTAATTATTTAATTAATTATTTTTATTTGTTTTATTTTTTATTAAGTTCAGTTGATATTCTACTTAAAATCTTGTACACACACAAAGGAAGAAAGATTACCAATTCTATGTGAACTCCTCCAGAAACTTTTAAAATAAGAAAATGTTTCCCAACTCATTCTATGACTTATGAATAATTGGTAATCTGATTTTTTTTTTAAAAGCAGAAAAAGACATTATTTAAAAAATAAAGCTACACTCCTTATTCCCATTAGGTTGGTTACTATTTTTAAAAATTAAAAAAAAAACAGAAAATAATAAGTGTTGGCAAAGATGTAGAGAAGTCAGAATCCTTGTGCACTATCGCTGGAAATGTCTAATGGAGCAGCCACTCAAGCTCCACATAAATAACCTGAAAGCCTCTACATGTGCCCAGAAGGAGGCCCTAATATCCTATAGCCACAGGACTGAGACTGCTGAAAATCAAATGCAGAATCTCATGGACACAAGGCAAATTGAACTGTCAACCTCACAGTGTGTCTAGTGTTAAAGTGAGGGCATCGATTGGAAGAGAATGAGATCCTGTGAGTTGGAATGGAAACATACAGGAAGATCCTGATGAAGCTGCTGACATTGAACATGTAAATTCTGATGAAATGTCCCCTCCTGGGGAGAAGTTTCTTCTCTACTCCCACTGGTAGCAGCTTCTCCACTTTCACTGATAGCAGTTTGTCCGTCCCTGCCTGACAGGATCAACCTTCTGCTGCCTGAGTAAAGTGTAATGGCCTCCCCTGAAGCAGTAGCCATGTAAGACAAAACTGATTCTCCTCAGGACACATCCCCAACACCCCCCTTTGCTTCTAGATCTGTAACTAGACTCAAGTCCCAGAGGGCCTTAAATTTAGGTGTAATTATGACAAGGTCTACACTCTGAAAGAATACTTAAGTTTTCTAATTCATATACACACAAATTTATATACACAGAAATCCAGAAAACATACCTGATAATGGATATTAAGGGTGTAGGAAAATGGTGGAAGGAACATAAAGTGGGATGGGACTGAATACAGATTGTTCTCAACTAACAATGGTGTTACATCCTGATAAACCCATTGTAAATTGAAAGTATCCCATGCATTTAATACACCTAATCTCCCAGGGGTACCTGGGTGGCTCAGTCAGTTAAGCATCTGCCTTTGGCTCAGGTTGTGATCTCAGGGTCCTGGGATCCTGCCTCACATTGGGGTCCCTGTTCAGTGGGGAGTCTGCTTCTCCCTCTGCCCCTCCCCCCTGCTTGTGCTCGCTCGCTCTCTCTCTCCCCCCTTCTCAAATAAATAAATAAAATCTCTAAAAAATAATAATAATATACATAATCTCCCAAACATCATAGCTTAGCCTAGCCTAACTAAAACATGCTCAGAACACTTCCATTAGCCTACACTTGGGCAAAATCATCTAACACAAATCTTTTCTTTTTTTTATGTTAGTATTGAATATCTAATGTAATGTATTGATCCTGTACTGAATGTGAAAAACAGAGGGGCTTTATGGGTGCAGAAGGGTTGTAAGTGTATTGGTTGTTTACCCTTGTGACTGTGTGGTTCACTGGGAGCTGCAGCTTACTACCAATGCCTAGCACCATGAGAGACAATCCTATCACAGCATTAGCCCAGAAAAAAATCAAAGTTCAAAATTTGAAATATAGTTTCTACTGAATGTGTATTCACATTCAGTGAATGTGCACCCTTGTAAAGTAGAAAAAGCATAAGTTGACCATTGTGAGTTGGGCACCAACTATATAATGATTTGCTCTCACAAAGCACCTCTTCTGCATTTAGTGTTGCTGACTAGGGAGATAGCAAGAACTGTAACAATTTGGTTTTTTTGAGTCTTGAGTTGGTTGACTGAAACATGAACTAAATGGTGGCCCATAGTGAGCATATTAGATATGCAACCCCTGCCTTGGTTTAATGTAGAGGCAGGGATTCGAAGGCTTAGGGAAATTGGAATATCAGAGTGGATTTGTCATTGAAAACATACTCAAGAAAATGGGATAGAATAGACATACCCTTCACCACTACTGTGAGAAAAAACTATATGAAGAGAGCCTCAGCATCCTTGAAGAGCTCTGTGATTACTCTTTATAGGCCAGACCTTACAGTGGTCACTATAGTCATTGAATTGGGAAACCTAGATGCAATGAAAGTAATTGGATCCCAGATGCAAGGGACAAGTGGTGGCCATCAATGGCCAAATACAAACTGGGCACAGTTCCCATAACAGAGAACAGAGTCAAAGCAGCAGTCAGAATAGTCTGACTTGTGCAGACCTATGGCATTGGCTGGTGGATCTAGGGTGTACCTAGAAGTGAAATAAGTGGGAAACCTAATAAATTCTTACTTGATCTGTATAAATAGAAAAGTTCTATCTAGGTCAAGTGAACAAATGTCAAACCTGAATACAAAAATATGTAGTGTTATAGTCCCTCAATGAATTCCCAGACTTGAGCCAGTTTATACACCCAGACTCCCGAAGAGGAGACCAGTTCCCCTTGAAGAATTACCCTGGAACACCACCTTTTACTGGGTGCCTTAGGGGAAAGGAAATAATCATACTTTGGGGGGAATACTGTACACTGGCTCCAAACTGACTAAATTCTAGGAGAACCCAAACATCATCATGGTCCACAAGTCAGACTACAAGCTCACGGTAGTCATGTGACCAATAAAGTTTTAGCTCAAGTCTGTCTGAGACAGACAGACTGTCTGAGACAGACTATTCATTGGAATAGATCTACTCACCAGCAGAATCACCATGTTGTCATGTGACCAATAAAGTTTTAGCTCAGGTCTGTCTGAGACTGACAATAGTCTGAGACAGACTATTGATTGGAATAGAGCTACTCATCAGCAGAATCACCATGTTGTCATGTGACCAATAAAGTTTTAGCTCAGGTCTGTCTGAGACTGACAATAGTCTGAGACAGACTATTGATTGGAATAGAGCTACTCATCAGCAGAATCACCATGTTGGTTCCTTGACCCGTAGAATCAGGGATATTATGGTGGGAAAGGCCAAGTGAAAGCCACCAAAACTACCTCTACCTAAGAAAATAGTAAAATAAAAGCAGTACTGCATCCCTCAAAGAGTTGCGAAGGTTAATGCCACCACCATCAAGGACTTGAAGGATACAGAGGTAGTGATTCCCACCACATCCTCATGCAAGTTGCCTCTTTGACCTCTGAAGAAGATGGATGCATCTTGGAGAATGGCAAGAATTATTGTGAGCTTAACTACATGGTACCTGCAATTGTAGATGTTGTACCAGATGTGGTTTCATTACTTTGAGCAATGAACCACTCTTCTACATACTACCCTCTCCTGAACTGTTTATTACATCTAACAGGTGTTTGGGCTTTTGTTTTTGTTTTTATTTTTTTGTGGACTGGTTAGGATTTTCCACATGTAAGACCATGTAGTCAACAAATAGAGACATTGTTACTTCTTCTTTTCCAATTCTCATGTTTATATTCCTTTTTCTTGCCTCCGTTGAATAGGAGTGGTGAAAGTGGGCACTCTTGCCTTGTTTCTGATCTTAGAGAAAAACCTTTCAAACTTTCACCCTTTTTTAAGATTTTATTTATTTATTTGAGAGAGAGAGAATGAGAGACAGAGAGCATGAGAGGGAGGAGGGTCAGAGGGAGAAGCAGACTCCCTGCTGAGCAGGAAGCCCGATGTGGGGCTCAATCCCAGGACCCCAGGATCATGACCTGAGCCAAAGGCAGTCGCTTAACCAACTGAGCCACCCAGGTGCCCCTCAAACTTTCACCCTTGAGATGATGTTGACTGAGGACTTGTAAAATATGGCATTTATATGTTCCAGTATGTTCCTTCTATACCCAGCATGTTGTGATTTTTTTTATTATAAAAGGGTGGTGTATCTTATAAAATGTTCTTTCTTCATCTATTAAAATGATCAGATGATTTTTATCTTTCACTCTCTTCATGTGATGGAATGCATTTATTGACTTCTGTATGTTGATTCATCCTTGCATCCTGAAATGACTCACAATTGATCATGGGGTACAACCTTTTTTAGGTGCTGTTGAATTTGCTTTGCTAATATTTTGTTGAGAATTTTCTCATCTATATTTGGGAGCAATATTGACCTATAATTTTCTTTTCTTGTGGGGTCTTTACATGCCTTTGGTAACAACTTTTTGAAAGAGTTTGAGAAGGATTAGCATTAATTCTTTAAATGTTCAATAAAATTCACCAGTGAAACATCTGGTCCTGGGTTTTTCTTTGTTGGGGGATTTTTGATCACTGATTCAATTTCCTTACATGTTATTGGTCTGTTCAAATTTCTATTTGTTCATAATTCAGTCTTGGCAGGTTGTATGTTTCTAAAAATATGTCTATTTCTTCTTGGTCGTTCAATTTGTTGATATATACCTGTTCATAGTAATCCCTTATGCCCTTTGTATATCTGTGGTATCAATTACAATGCCTCTACTTTCATTTTTAATTTTTTTTTAATTTGGTTCTTCTATCTGTTCTCCGTTAAGCGAACTAAAGGTTCTTTGGTTTTATCTGCTTTTTCAAAGAACCAAGACTTAATTTTGTTAATTTTTCTATTGTTTTCCTGTTCTCTAATTCATATATTTCTGCTCTAATCTTTATTTTATTCTTCCATCTGGCAACTTAGGACTTATTTTTTATTCTTTTCCTAGTTTCCTTGAGGTGTAAAGTTAGGTTATTTATTTGAGAGCTTTTTTTTTTCTTGATGTATGATTTCTTGCTATGAACCACTCATTTGGAATGGCTTTTGTTGTATTGCATAACTTTCAATATTTTATGTTTCTATTTTTGTTTGTATCAGATATTATTCAGTTCCTTTTATTTCCCTTTTGATTTGTCATTCCATTGTTTTTACAGCACTGTGTTGTTTAATTTCCACAAATGGGAGAAAGAAAGACAAATCTTTATAGAAAAATTTCAAATTTCAAATACTACCTTTTAAAGAGGTTTAACGCCACCTAGAGTGAACAGGACTTGGTGACTTTGTACAAAGGACACGGAGTAGAAGGCAGAAAATGGCAACTCCACAGTAGAAATACCTGGCAAACACTAAATTAACCAAGCAATAAGGTTAATAACTCCAGTAATGTCATGTGGATAACATGTATCCCTGATAAGATTTGATTTCACCTTTGGAACTGCCATTCTAGAAACCCATAACTCCAGTCTGACATGAGAAAAACCTTAGAAAAACAAAAATTGAGAGGCATTTTACATACAACCTGACCACAAGAAAAGACTGCAAGTGTCACAGATCGAAGGAAATGTGATGACTAAATGTCATGTTGTATTCTCAATTAAACCTTTTAAAAAAAGAATACTAATTGAGGAAGTGATGAAATTCTAATACAAACTGGAGATTCTTTATTAGCAATGTATCAATGTTCAGTAGTTTGGGTTTTGACTGTGGTAACATAAGATGATTACATTAAAGGAAACTAGGTGACTATAAGGAAACTCTGTACTATGTCGGCAACTAAAATTATTATAAAATAACATAATTTTTTAAATTACATTTAAGGAATACTCTTGTGCAAAAATATGTAACACACAGTGCTATTAGTCATTTGAAGAAAATAGAAGATTTAAAATCTATCAATGATTTTGCAAAAGGTCATAACAAAGATCTTTCTGTTTGCCTAATATTTAAATGTTTTATTGAGTGGTTATTGTCTTGTTAAAATTTTGTTTTAACTCTCTTTCAAAGTAATAATATTTCTTTCTTCAAAGAGCAAAATATTTACTGCTAATGGCTGTAACCAGTTATTATTCAAATACTACATGGGACAGAAAAGAAAATAAACTTGCAGTGTATTTAGTGTATAAGGGAAGTCAGAAAATATAAAACTGATTCTTAATTTTTATCATCAGAGAAATAAGGCATAAAGACTATTTTAAAAAATGTAATATCACTGATTATTTTTAAGAATAAGTATGCTTCAAAGATGACAAATATTGCGTTCCCAACACTAACATTTTCTTAGGACTCATCTTTTCCATATTTTATTTATTTATTTTTTTAAGTAGGCTCCATACCCTGCATGGAGCCCAATGTGGGGCTTGAACTCATGACCCTGAGATCAAAACCTGAGCTGAGATAAAAAGTCAGATGCTCAAATGACTGAGCCACCGAAGCTCCCCTCCATAATTTAAATGTTGAGTTATTTAAGCTTGTTTTGTAGTTCTTGATACTAATTAATGGCTACCTGAGGCTTACATGAATAGGTTCTTTTTTTTTAACTTATTTTCATATTTTTTAAATTCTTTAAAGAATTCAGTGCTTGAGTTTCAGATGATTTTGTGTATAACTACATGTACATATACTTGATATTAAGACAGAAAGGAAAGCCAACAAAAACTTAACAATACCTATTAGTTTTACTATTACCTAATAATAAAAAATATGATTTATTTTTTAGAAATTTCAAATTATTTCAGGATTGAAATGACACCTACAAAGTGCTTAGCACAGTGCTGACTTCTTGTAAAGTGTTCAGTAATTTGGGTGAATTAATATAAAAAATTAGAGAAAGTAACTTGTAAAGTGAGGCATAATCAGTGAAGACTAAGAGAACTATGTTGAATATGAAACATTAAAGAATTAATGAAATTTTTGGAAATAATGGGGCACATGTGTTGTATGATTAAAATAACTAGTACAGTCTATCATTCATTAAAAACGATAAAGTGCTATAAAAAGGTGTACCAGTGAAAAGGAAATGATCAAGAAGTGGGACAGAGAATTGACCTTTTGATTAAGTGGAGGAAAGTAGTAACTAAGAAGGGAAACATTTGATGGACTTACAAATTTGAGAAGCTAAGTCCTAAACAAATAATTTCAGGGCCTGATATTCCCATCACGATGGTGTTGAGTGCTGACCTTGCCAGAAGGCTGTTGTGGTGAAGTCTCTAGCAGTTGGAGAGAGCAGGACACAAATGAGAAATGGCTTTAGAAAACCCAAAGGAAATATAGCCAGAACAAAAGTAGGATTATTCTTTCACAGGCTGCCTATGGTTATCCTTTGATTGCACTCATACTGTTTGAACATTTCTGTAAACCCTTGCTTTTACTACAAAAACAGATTTCCCATTACATCATTTCTCCAGGCTAGAACTAAATGGAGGATGTTTACAAATGTGCCACTCCCAAAAGTTTTTCCATAGGAATGGAATCCACAACTGAAATATATCACTTTACTGTGTTTTTCTGCGATTATTGAATGTGAAAACAGATAAAGCTATTTCATACTTCTTCTAGTGAGCTGGAATCCATATATTTCACCTGATTTGTCACCATTTACTTATGATACCACAGGCAAAGCTTCCTCAGACTACAAAGGAGGAAGCTCGCATATTTCTATTCTTTATAATTACAGACTGCAGGGGAAGGGCACCAAAAATCATTAAGACTTGAAATTTAGTTTAAATATACTCTATATTTATGCTGGAATGAGCCAAAAAGCAGACTGCAAATACAGCATGTTATGGGAAAAAGTGTTTCAAAAGGTAAAACAATTGAATTTAGATGTATTTTAAAGGAGTTAGGGATTGAGTGGTTCTCAATCTAATAAACCATAAGACTTGAAGAATTTGTTGTTCAAAATCTCTTTCAGATAAATGTGAGGAATGATAGACTATTAGCGTTCAAGGATTTTCACTTAACCGATACTATAGTAGTTTAGAAGATGGATTTAAATATCTCATTAAGAACAGTTTCTATTTAGAACCCTGAAGGTTAGTGTCTGTTATAGGGATTATATTTAGAATCTTAACATTTAGTGGTGATGGTCTCGTGGTGATGGTGGTCTTTTATTTTTTTAATATACTGTATTTGGATTCTGCGCAAAATGGGCATGGCTCTTTCATCTTCTCTGTTGAATATAATCAAAGTTATATTGCCCTTTCATCTTCTTTGTTGAAAAAACTGCCTATTTCCATATTAAAATATGCAAATTAGAAGCCAGAAGTTCAAATATGAACTGCTTTCTCACACTTTCACATGTAGCTGACAAATACTGAAGCCCCTTGGGAACAAGAGCAGAGGGCATATAGAACCCAGAAGAATCTCCTTACGTCCCAGCTCCCACTTCTATTCCATCCACCTGCTGGGGCTCCCCTCTTCTGTTTGGACCAGACTCCAGTACCAGAGGAAGCTGCGCCCCACGGACACAGGTATCACCAACTCTATCTGCATCTCTTGCTCTCTGCGCATCTCACTGGTACTGGTGCCACTTGACTGTGTATACAGAACACAAAGAATAGAGATTAAACAAACAAACAAACAAACAATCTAGTCAATTTCGCCTTGCAGGCAGACAAACCAATCAATTCTGATTTAAAAATTACTTTACAAGATGAATTTTTTCATGCTTTACCATTGAATATAACTATAGTTTTCTTAGCAAATATTTCCATATATCCCTGGCATTAACCACATGTGTTAATAGAGCAAACGGTCACATCAATAAAGGTAGGATATGAATATTAACTAATTATTTAATCAATGATTAATTTTTCTTGTCTACATAATAAAGTGTTTCTCTACTTCACATCCACATCGAGACTTTGCTTATTTATGTGTATAGCTTCCACATTGTGGTATATTACAGACTTGGCAAACAACTTTTAAAGGCATTATAAATATTTTTCCATACAGTCATGTTTTCTTAGGAAAAGCTATCTTGTGGGAAATTATTAAATATAAGTAAATATAATGAACATAGAGGCTTATATACTTCTAATTATTTTATAAAAGACAACAAACCAGCATAATTCTCTGAAAATATTAAAATATAAAAAAAGTGTTGCATTTGATGGTACACTGGTAAAAAGTGAACATGAGAATTTTAAAATTTTTTGTGGAATCAGAATTCTATTTCATATAAATTCCTTTGTTTGATTTTAAAATAATATTTAAAATACTTGAAAGAAATTAACTCTTCAAAAATTTCCAAGGAGAATTGCTTGCTTTTAGCCTATGCCTTCAAATTTTATGGAAATACCACAACACACCCCACAGAAGCACAGCTAAACCAAATTGGTCCTAATTGTAGGGCATTCATTTTTAACATATGTTGGAAGAGTTGACAAAAATCCTTTGGAGATTATGGGAAACAAATTGTCTTTGAGTCATAAAAAAGAAACAGTAAAGATAAATCGAATAAAAATACATCAGGAAAAATCACGAGGGAGAAATTTTAGAATAACCTTTTATAACACTATTTTATTTTTACAATACAAATGACTCATAGAAATTTTTTGGTATTTTCCTGGATAGGGACAATTTTAAATGTAGTGTAACATAACATTATTACACTTTTAAAATTTACTTAATACCACATCTGGAAAACTCCAGGTGGTAAGTGAATGACAATACCTAAGCATGTATAGAGATATGCTAATCAATGGTAAAAGAAAATAATCTGAGGTAAAAATCTTTCTTGGAAGAAAATTGAAAGACAAAATCATACATTAGCAATTAAATGGCATGAAATACTAATTTCAGTGGTATACAGAAAACCCAGGAAGGGCAGAATGTGAAAACTTACTTCAAAAAACAGGTGTCAATCTTTGTGTCTTTTAGAATTGTATCTTAAAGTTTCTCAGAGGTGAATGAAAATATATAACATATACAGAGATCAAACAGCCTCCAGCAAAGAAGCAAATGCAAAAAGAAAGTATTTTTCCCCAAACCTTACTGAGTCTCGATATTATTTTCTGTTCCTTGTTAAATATTTTTTTTTTCTAAAAGGGGTACCTGGGTGGCTCAGTCAGTTAAGCATCTGATTTCAGCTCAGGCCATGATCTCTTGGTCCTGGGATCCAGCCCAGCATTGGGATCCTGGCTCAGTGGGGAGTCTGCTTTCCCTCTCACTCCCTGTCTACTTCCCCCCTCCCCACCACTCATCCTCTCTCTCTCTCTCTCTCTCTCAAATGAATAAATAAAATCTTTAATTTTTGTTCTTAAAAATTTCATTATATTTTAACATTTGATGCATTATGTCTAACTTATGTCCAAGGTTTTGTCCTTTAAAAGATTTCCCTGATGGACTTAATCAACTAAGCAGAAAACAATTCCATTGATCTCCTTTATTTGGGAAAAATCCTATTCTGCCAACTCTGTTCATGCACATGAATAACTTACATGCTTTCTCAGAAATAATGTGAATATGAAGCGGTAATTACATTTCTGTCTTAATCTTCAGAGATGAAAGATCAGCCAGTTTACTCAGAAATAAAAACACATACTTCAAACTTCAATCAGACAAAGACAAGAAAAATGGAATCATCCATAGAAAAAGGTAAAGTACATGTAGAATACCTAGCTTACCTGTCCTCCAATTGCTTTACTTGTATGTATGTGATTCAAGTAACTTAAAACAGACGTGACTGACCCAAATAAGAGTCAGCTTGCCCAGTTTCATGAGTTTGTTTAAACTATATTTTATGATGTAAGTGAAAAAGCAGTGTTGAAAACCAAATACCCATTGTTAGTATATTCCAGAGAATGAAAGTAGTTTGAGTGCTATAATTATATATCCATAATTGAGTCAAGTATGGAAATTATTTCTTTTCAATTTGTTTGGAAACAAATGTGGATTTCCTGATGTCACTACTGACTCATTCTATGATGTTTCAAGAAATGACACTTGATTAACATTATTTGATACATGTTTGTGATTACAATTTCTTCTGTATAATAGCTGTGGCTATTCCTAATGTTGAGAACAGAAGTGAGGCTCCAGTGAGACAACTGTGGATGTTTGAATAACTATGCAAACATATGATGTTACAAACTAATAAATACCTTCTGATTGTGTGTCTTTAAAAGTGATTTCTACACATATATTTTAGAAGTATGTTTACTTTTTTGAAACCAAGTCCATATATCTGATATTCCACTTTGAACCCTTAAACCACTGAGATAAATCAGGGGATTATTTTGATAAAGGTAGAATCAGTGACTTCCCTAACAGATACGTGCTAACAGAGTTGAGAGTAGAATCTAGGCATTTAACTCTCAGTTCACTATTGTTTCCAACTGATAATGCCCCTTTCAATTTATCATTCCCAGTTTGAAGACATTCAAGAGTTAGGGTCTTGAATTTATGGGAAAGTCTCCCTCAAAACCCTGCTCTTTAATTCAATTTTTTCTCTACTGACCTCTTCCGTATCTTGTTTTCTCCCTGGGCAGGGTCTTCAGTGCCATTTTTCTGGTGTCTCACAGTAGTGATCCTTGGAATCTGCTGTTTCTTTCTCCTTTTAGCAGCTGGAGTCTTGGGATTCTTTGGTAAGTTAAACAAGATCTGTGCCTAGAACCAAATATCTCCTGCTTTAGGAATGACTACTTTTAGTGGTCTTCCTCTCCTGCTAGTTCCATAGCTATGATCCCTAGTTCTACCCAGGAAGCCCTTCCACCTTCATCACTATTGTTATTACTTGGCCATTTACAACATTGCTCAGAAGCCTCCGATGGCTCCTTTACTTATAAAGCCTGGATCATATTCAAGATATTTCCAGAAAAGCTCGTATTTGAGGTTTTGTTGATGGTCAGTCATACTAGGTGCAGAGTAAATTTCTCTCTCCCCTCTGACACCTCTTTTCAATAAACTGTCCAGTCTTCTTAGTTCTACCTCCATGTTTCCATTCTGCAGCACAAATTTAGTCTTTAAATTGTTTATTCTCATAAATGCTTAATACAGTCATCAATAGTTTTCTCCTGTACTATTCCAATAACCTCCTAAATTATGCTGAAGTAAACAGACTCTCAAACTCCTATTGAAATAGCCAAAAAACTTCTACAAATATATCTCTGATCATGCCTCCAAATGCCAAGAAAACATTAACAGGTTTTCATTCTTTCCTGAATTAAGTTAAAGTTCCCCTACTTATATTTATTTCATGAATCATAATCTTATTTCAATGAAACAATTTTTAGCTCACAAGTCATGGTTCAAGGGCTTACAGACTCTCAGTGATCTTATCAAGATTTAGTACATTTTCTTAAATAAATGTTTCTTACTTTAACATATGCCCTTAGGCAAATTCCAAAGACTTTAAATGGTTGATATTTTATAATGGTGGTTTTCATTAGTTATGTTTATTTGGCCAAGGAGCATTTCTACAGAGATTATCATCCCACCATTCTGGTGGGAAGACTCATCTATGTGTATTTTGATATACCCTTTAGAAGTTAAAACCTTTACATTTATCAGCCGTAACACTTCCGGGACATCTTACATGTAATAGATGCTTACTTAGTATCTTCTGGATTGAAATATAGTTTACATTTCAGTCCTGCGTCTAACATATTATAGCAATATTGAGACAAGCAATTCTGCTGTATTTGTGTCAGATCCATTTAGATCTTACCTTACAGAGAGGAAGGTATGGACCAACCTTAGGATGATTCAATTTATATAATCCGAGTACCTCATAGTGCAGCAATTCAAGTGTTTTATTCCCTATTAATTAAAGAACGCCTAGAAGAATTTCTAGGCTATGGGTTTTTTTTCCCCCCATTTTTCTCTCTTCAGGTTCTGAGAGATGAGTTTTACACCAAGATTTGTTTTTATTTAATTGTTTTTTTACAAATGCAATTTAATAAATAGTATAATCCTTTTTGAAATGCATTCATCCTTAACTTGAGATTTGGAGATCAATGGATGTAATTTATTTTCTAGTAGTTAGAGGTTATTTGTAAGTTATTGTGGCAAAAAATACAGGGCTACATTTATGGTGATCTTAGACATTTTTCCTTTAAATAAACTTATTTAAATTGAAAATAGTTAACATAACACTGCTTATATAATTATATGGATTGAGTGCAAATACAGAAAATTTGTCATATGGCATATAAATGACTAAGGTTTATAAAAAGTACAAAAACACTAATTCAGATGAATACATGCACTCCCATATTTTTAGCAGCATTATTATCTAGCCAAGAAGTGGAAACAGCCCAAGTGTCCTTTGGCTGATGAATGGATAAAGAAGATGTAATGTGTGTGTGTGTGTGTGTGTGTGTGTGTATGAATATTATTCAGCCAGAAAAAAATGATCTCTTGTTATTTGCAACCACATGGATGGAGCTAGAAAATATAATGCTAAGTGAATTAAGTCAGTCAGAGTAAGACAAATGCCATATGATTTCACTCATATGAGGTATTTAAGAAACAAATGATCAAAGGAAAAAAGAGAGTGAGACAAACTAAAAAACAGACTCTTTATCATAAAGAAAACAAACTGATGGTTAGAAGAAGGGAAGGCAGTGGGGGGGATGGATGAAATAAATGATGGGAATTAAGGAGTGCACTTGTGATGAGCACTGAGTGATATATGGAATTGTTGAATCACTATATTGTGCACCTAAAACTAATATAACAGTGTATGTTAACTATACCTGAATCAAAATAAAAACAGTAAAAAAAAAAAAAAAGAAGAAAAATACCAGTTATCCCAAGTGTCTATCCATAGATGAATGGATAAAGATGTGGTATATATACAATGGAAAGATACTCAGCTATTAAAAAAATGAGATCTTGCCATTTGCAGCAATATGGACAGACCTAGAAGGTATTACACTAAGTGAAATAAGTCAGAGAAAGGCAAATACCATATGATTTCACTCATCTGTACAATTTAAGAAACAAAACAAGTGAACAAACAAAGAAAAATGGAGATGAACAAAAATACAGAGAACAAACTGGTGGTTGCAAGAGAGAAGGTGGGGGGGAGATGAGTGAAACAGATGAAGGGAACTAAGAATATGCTTATCTTGATGAGCATGATTAATGTATAGAATTGTTGAATCATTATGTTGTGCATTTGAAACTAAAATAACACTGTAGTTAATTATACTTCAATTTAAAAACAAGTAAATGGGGTTTAAAAAGCAGTGCTTAATAAGAGTTTAAGTTTTAAAAGGAGCATCTTTAAAATAGTTTATATACTTATTGAAATATATTATTTCTCCTTAAAAATAAGTAAAATATTACATATAAACCATCAACTGTTCTCTTTAAAAGACAATTCTGATAAATGTATTGATTTAAAGATGTATTCCATTTTACATATACACACTACATCTTTATCCATTCATCTATCGATGGATTATTAGGTTGCTTCCATTTCTTAGTTATTTTAAATAATGCTTCAAGAAACATAGAGGTGTATATATCTTTTTGAGTTCTTGTTTTCAACATGCAAGTATAGAGCTGGTAATGTTATAGTATGTTATAGTTGTAGGACTGCAGCATAGAAAATTCAGGAGCGCAATTGTGCCTCTAAATTATTTTTCATGATTCCCATATCTTTGCACTTGTGTTCATCCTTTGCTTAACAATCAAGTGATATTTAAAATCTGATAATTTGGCTTTACTGTTAAGTAGCTTTCAAAAGCTAAACAAACTCCATATCAATGATTCTCAATGAATGGGGTAGTGACACAGTCTTTATGATGATTAAGGCCATTAGAATAACTAGCAGAATATTGAACATTACTGATATTTCACAAGTGTACTGGTGTGGATATTAAAACTCTTTAGACTGAGGTCCTGTGTTAACAACTTAGGATCTATATAAAATTTTATCTTTTTTATGATGTGATTTTTGTTTTTCTTCACAGCCTTATTCCCCTAAAATCCCTTATATACAGTGTACCTTCTGGATGTACTAACTTTGAACCAAGTTAATACACCATGTTGTCTCCATTTCTCAATTTTAGAAAATTTAGTGCACAAATCTAGAATTTTATTATTCATCTTTTTCACTTTCCTATCTCTCATCCATAGACAAACAGCAACTTTAAGATCAACACTAATATGTGAAGTCTTCCTGACCTATCACACTATTCTAGAACATGTATTTACTCAGTCAGCCCTCTTCTGAGTTTTAAGAGCAGCTCTCCATTATCTTCGCTCTATCACCTACCATATAGTCCTCTAATTTCATGCTCTCCCCATTATAGTGAGTTCCTTGAAGCCAGAAGCTTTGCATTTCCGATTGTTGTATTATCAAGGTCTAGTAAGATGTCTTGTCATTAATTTATGTATTTTCCACAAATGAGGTAAAAGTGTGTAAGTCATATTCAGAGAAGAGATGCTTAAAAACGACAGGAATAAAAATGGTCCTTACTCACGGACATTGACTGATATGTTAAAATTAAAATTATGCCTTTTATTCAGCCCCATGTTGTTTCCTTCAAGCTAATGATGTAGACTAAAGTTTTCCAGGGTCAGAAGACAATCCAAACAAAGAATCTTTCATGGGACAACATAACACAAGAAGACAAATCCATATTTGAAAACATGATTTTCAAAGAGCTTCCACTTAACACAGGTATGCAGATATGGATTGAAGACTGAGACCTACAGGTTCATACCATTCCCACCAACAGGGTAGGAGGGTTTCCCCTTCTCCACATCCCCACCAACATCTGTCATTTCCTGACTTGTTAATTTTAGCCATTCTGACTGGTGTGAGGTGGTATCTCATTGAGGTTTTGATTTGGATATCCCTGACGCCGAGCGATGTTGAGCACTTTTTCATGTGTCTGTTGGCCATTTGGATGTCTTCTTTGCAGAAATGTCTGTTCATGTCTTCTGCCCATTTCTTGATTGGATTATTTGTTCTTTGGGTTGAGTTTGATAAGGTCTTTATAAATTTTGGATACTAGCCCTTTATCTGATATGTCATTTACAAATATCCTCTCCCATTCTATCAGTTGTCTTTTGGTTTTGTTGACTGTCTCCTTTGCTGTGCAAAAGCTTTTTATCTTGATGAAGTCCCAATAGTTCATTTTTGCCTTTGCTTCCCTTGCCTTTGGCGATGTTTCAAGGAAGAAGCTGCTGTGGCTGAGGTTGAAGAGGTTACTGCCTCTGTTCTCCTCAAGGATTTTGATGGATTCCTGTCTCACATTTAGGTCTTTCATAAACTTTTGAGTCTATTTCTGTGTGTGGCGTAAAGAAATGGTCCAGTTTCACTCTTCTGCATGTGGCTGTCTAATTCACCCAACTCCATTTGTTGAAGAGACTGTCTTTTTTCCATTGGACATTCTTTCCTGCTTTGTCAAAGATTAGTTGACCATAAAGTTGAGCATCCATTTCTGGGCTCTCTATTCTGTTCCACCGATCTATTTGTCTGTTTTTGTGCCAGTACCATACTGTCTTGATGATGACAGCTTTGTAATAGAGCTGGAAGTCCGGAATTGTGATGTCACCAGCTTTGCTTTTCTTTTTCAACATTCTTCTGGCTATTCGGGGTCTTTTCTGGTTCCATACAAATTTTAGGATTATTTGTTCCATTTCTTTGAAAAAAGTGGATGGTATTTTGATAGTGATTGCATTAAATGCGTGGATTGCTCTAGGTAGCATTGACATTTTAAACATTTGTTCTTCCAATCCATGAGCATGGAAAGTTTTTCCATTTCTTTGTGTCTTCCTCAACTTCTTTCATGAGTGTTTTATAGTTTTCTAAGTACAGATCATTTGCTTCTTTAGTTAGGCTTATTTCTAGGTATCTTATGATTTTTGGGTGCAATTGTAAATGAGATTGACTCCTTAATTCTCTTTCTTCTTATTGTTGGTGTTTAGAAATGTCACTGATTTCTGTGCATTGATTTTATATCCTGCCACTTTAATGAATTCCTGTATGAGTTCTAGCAATTTTGGGGTGGAGTCATTTGGGTTTTCCACATAAAGTATGATATCATCTGCACAGAGTGAGAGTTTGACTTCTTCTTTGCCAATTTGGATGCCTTTTATTTCTTTTTGTTGTCTGATTGCTGAGGCTAGGACTTCTAGCTCTATATTGAATAGCAGTGGTGATAGTGGACATCCCTGCCGTGTTCCTGACCTTAGGGGAAATTCTCTCAGTTTTTTCCCATTGAGTATGATATTCACTGTGGGTTTTTCATAGATGGCTTTTATGATATTGAGGTATGTACCCTCTATCCCTACCTGTGAAGAGTTTTGATCAAGAAAGGATGCTGTACTTTGTCAAATGCTTTTTCTGCATCTATTGAGAATAGCATATGGTTCTTGTCTCTTCTTTTATTAATACATTGTATCACATTGATTGATTTGCAGATGTTGAACCAAATTGCAGCCCAGGAATAAATCCCACATGGTCATGGTGAATAATCCTTTTAATGTACTGTTGGATCCTATGGGCTAGTATTTTGGTGAGAATTTTTGCATCCATGTTCATCAGGGATATTGGTCTGTAATTCTCCTTTTTGATGGGTCTTTTTCTGGTTTGGGGATCAAGGTAATGCCAGCCTCATAAAATGAGTTTGGAAGTTTTCCTTCCATTTCTGTTTTTGGAACAGTTTCAGAAGAATAGGTACTAATTCTTCTTTAAATGTTTGGTAGAATTCCCCTGGGACACCATCTGGCCCTGGGCTTCTGTTTGTTGGGAGATTTTTGATTACTGCTTCAATTTCCTTGCTGGTTATGGGTCTGTTCAGGTTTTCTATTTCTTCCTGGTTCAGTTTTGGTAGTTGATACATCTCTAGTAATGCATCCATTTCTTCCACATCCTCTAATTTGCTGGCATATAGTTGCTCGTAATATGTTCTTATAATTGTTTGTATTTCTTTGGTGTTGGTTGTGATCTCTCCTCTTTCATTCATGATTTTATTTATTTGAGTCCTTTCTCTTTTCTTTTTGATAAGTCTGGCCAAGGGTTTATCAATCTTGTTAATTCTTTCAAAGAACCAGCTCCTAGTTTCATTGATTTGTTCTACTGTTCTTTTGGTTTCTATTTCATTGATTTCTGCTCTGATCTTTATTATTTCTCTTCTCCTGCTGGGTTTAGGCTTTATTTGCTGTTCTTTCTCCAGCTCCTTTAGGTGTAGGGTTAGGTTGTTTATTTGAGACCTTTCTTGTTTCTTGAGAAAGGCTTCTATTGCTATAACTTTCCTCTTAGGACCATCTTTGCTGCATCCCAAAGATTTTGAACAGTTGTGTTTTCATTTTCATTTGTTTCCATGAATTTTTTTAAATTCTTCTTTAATTTCCTGGTTAACCCCTTCATTCTTTAGTAGGATGTTCTTTAGCCTCCATGTATTTGAGTTCTTTCTGACTTTCCTCTTGTGATTGAGTTCTAGTTTCAAAGCACTGTGGTGTGAAAATATGCAGGGAATGATCCCAATCTTTTGGTAATGGTTGAGACCTGATATGTGACCCAGTACATTCTGGAGAATGTTCCATGTGCACTAGAGAAGAATGTATATTCTGTTGCTTTAGGATGGAATTCTCTGTATATATCTGTGAAGTCCATCTGGTCCAGTGTACCATTTAATTTATTTCTTTGTTGATCTTCTGCTTAGATGATCAGTTCATTTCAGTGAGGGGAGTGTTAAAGTCCCCTACTATTATTGTATTATTGTTGATGTGTTTCTTTGCTTTTGTTATTAATTGGCTTATATAATTGGCTGCTCCCATGTTAGGGGCATAGATATTTACAATTGTTAGATCTTCTTGTTGGATAGACCCTTTAAAGAGGATATAATGTCCTTCCTCATCCCTTAGTATAGTCTTTGGTTTAAAATCTAATTTGTCTGGTATAAGGATTGCCACCCCAGCTTTCTTTTGGTGTCCATTAGCATGGTAAATGGTTTTCCACCCCCTCACTTTCAATCTGGAGGTGTCTTTGGGTCTAAAGTGGGTCTCTTGCAGACAACAGATCAATGCGTCTTGTTTTTTTATCCAATCTGATACCCTGTGTCTTTTGATTGAGGCGTTCAGCCCATTTACATTCAGGGTAACTGTTGAAAGATGAATTTAGTGCCATTATATTGCTGGTAAGGTGACTATTACTGTATAATGTCTGTGTTCCTTTCTGTTCTATGTTACTTTTAGGCTCTCTTTGCTTAGAGGACCTCTTGTAATATTTCTTGTAGGGCTAGTTTGGTGTTTGCCACTTCTTTTAGTTTTTGTTTGTCCTGGAAGATTTTTATCTCTCCTTCTATTTTCACTGACAGCCTAGCTGGATATAGTATTCTTGGCTGCATATTTTTCTCATTTAGTGCCCTAAATATATCATGCTAGTCCTTTCTGGCCTTCCAGGTCTCTGTGGATAGGTCTGTTGCCAATCTAATATTTCTACCATTGTAGGTTACAGACCTCTTGTCCCCAGCTGCTTTCAGGATTTCCTTTGTCTCTGAGACTTGTAAGTTTTACTATGAGATGTCGGGGTGTTGACCTATTTTTATTGATTTTGAGAGGGGTTCTCTGTGCCTCCTGGATTTTGATGCCCATTTCCTTCCCCAAATTAAGGAAGTTCTCCGCTATAATTTGCTCCAATATACCTTCTGCCCATCTCTCTTTTTCTTCTTCTTCTGAGATCCCAATTATTCTAATATTGTTGTGTCTTATGGTATCACTTATCTCTTGAATTCTCCCCTCGACATCCAGTAGCTGTTTATCTCTCTTTTTCCCACCTTCTTTATTCTCCATCATTTGGTCTTCTATATCACTAATTCTCTTCTGCCTTATTTATCCTAGCAGCTAGAGCCTCCATTTTTTATTGCACTTCATTAATTGCCTTTTTGATTTTGACTTGGTTATATTTTAGTTCTTTTATTTCTCCAGAAAGGGAATCTCTAGTATCTTCCATGCTTTTCTCAAGCCCACTAGTATCTTTATAGTTGTCATTGTGAACTCTGGTTCTGACATCTTACTAATGTCCATATTGATTAGGTCCTTGACAGTCGGTACTGCCTCTTGTTCTTTTTTTTTGCAGTGAGTTTTCCATTTTTTCATTTTGTCCATAGGAGAATAGATGAATGAGAGAATAAAATGCTAAAAGGGTAACAACGACCCCAGAAAATTATACACTAAACAAATCAGAAGGGTCCCGAAACCGGGGGGAAAGAAAAAAATAATAATATGATCAGGCTGGTGAATAGAACAGAGACACACAGTAAATTTTGGGTGTATTTTGGTCTGTTAGAAGAAACTGCATCCCAAAATTTTAAAGAAAGAAAAACTATATATGTGTGTGTAAATACAATGAAGGGAAGGAATATGAGTGTAAAGATGAAAATTAAAAAAGATTTTAAAAAAGGAATTGATAAGATAGGTTGTTTGAAAAAAGAAAGAAGAAAATTTAAAAAAGAGAGAGAGAATATGATCAGGTGGGAGACTAGAACAAAGTCATACACTAGATTTAGGGTATATTTTGGTCTGTTAGAGGAAATTTTAAAAGATTTTTAAAAGGAATTGATAAGATGTTGGTTGAAAAAGGAAAAAAGAAAAAGAAAAAAAGAAAAAATAAAGAAAATTTATAAAATTAACTTTGAAAGACTAAAGAATCATGGGGAAAAAAGCCATGAATTCTATGTGCTATATTCCCCTAGCCCTGGAGTTTTTCAGTTCTCATTGATTGGTAAATTTGGTCTTGCCTGGATGCTCTTGCTGATTTTCTGGGCTGGGGCCTGTTGCAGTGATTCTCAAATGTCTTTGCCCGAGGCAGAATTGCCCCATCCTTGCCAGGGGCCAGGCTAAGTAATCTGCATGAGTTTGCTCTCAGTACCTTTTGTTCCCTGAAAGCTTTCTGTATAGCTTTATAGGACGTGAATGAAAATGGCGGCCTCTCAACCTCTGGCCCCAGAGGAGCTGAGAGCTCAGGGCCCCCCACTCCTCAGTGAGCCCCCAGAGAAAAACAGTCAATCACTCTTGTCTCCTGGTCTCTGGCCACACTCTGTGCTCACTCAGCCTGTGACCAAACTGTTCTATCTCTGGCACACAACTCCATTTGGAGTCTCCAAACCCAGCAGATCCCTGCGGTGCACTCCCGCACCACTCCTCCCAGGGGAGGAAGGGGAGTCACCCCAGATCTGCTGCTTGTTGGGTCCCTGCTTGAAGAGTAGTGGCCCAACTGTGCCTCAGATCAGTTTATGGCAACCCTGAGCTGAGATCCCACTCCTCGGTTCTGTCTTTGCAGCCAACTTCCCTGTTCCAATACCTGGGAGCTCTGCCACACTCAGGTACCCCTGGTCTTTCTGTGACCCCAAGGGTCCTTCAACCGCACTGTCCTAGCAAGTGTTCCACCCCTCCGGCTTAGCCACTGGAGTGACATCCCTCAATGGAGCAGACTTCTAAAAGTTCTGATTTTGTGCTCTGCAGCTCTATCACTTGCCAGCTGATGGAGGTAGCCAGCTGATGGAGGCTCCCTCCCCCCGCTGTCTGTCTTCCCAAATATCGCCTCAGATTCACTTCTCCAAATGTCCTACCTTCCAGAAAGTGGTCGCTTTTCTGTTCATAGAGCTGCTGCTATTCTTTTCTTTGATCTCCTGTTGAGTTCCTAGGTATTCAGAATGGCTTGATAACTATCTAGCTGAATTCCTGGGACCAGACGAAGTTTAGTTCTCCCACTCCTCTGCCATCTTGCTCCTCCCCAAACTGGACTTTCTTACAGACATCTTATAAAGTCCCTTTTTCATTCTTATATAATGAAAAAAAAATCAGTCTTTCTCAGAGCTTAGATTTTTCTGGAAGAATGATATTATATATTTTATATCACCATCTCTCAAAATAATATTTTTCTACAAAATATCCCTATAGATTTCCTTTATCATATTTTCTAATTATTATGCCCTTTAATACTGGAACATAGTCAAGTACTAAGTTAAGATCAGCTCTGTACCTACAGCTTTCCTCATCTGGAGAAAACAAAGAAGTCACTTTCCACTGTGAAGTCTCTTCAGTAAGGGTTGTGAGGGAAAATACCAAACTTGTTAGGAGTTCTTCCTAGAGATTTTTGGATGTATATAAATAATGTGACCCTCTTCCCAGGCCACAGCTCTTTTCAGAGAGCAGATATGAAGCCCATCAGTCTCATAAAATAAAGTTCTTAGGATAACTAAGACTTAATCTCTCAGCCCAGAGGTGCCTCTCAGGGACAGCACTGAGTGGTCTCTGGGCCATGTTTTTTGTTTTCAAGGAAACAAGAACAAAATATGTAAAACTCAATGGTCATGTTGTGAAGATAAATGCTATCATTTTTCAAGTGAACTGAAGAACTTTGAAGACAGTAGGAAATTGTGCAAAACAATGCGCTCCAAGCTTGTTAAAATAGAAGATGAAAAAGAACTGGTGATGTTTATTTTCTGTTGTTTTTTTTTTTTTCTGTTTTCTACCTTACACTGTATTTGTCTAGCCAGTAGTTGTTGGCTAAATCTTAATGCTGAATAATATTTGAGTGCATCGGAAGCTGACTCAGATCCAGACAGTGGTCATGTTAAAGTCAGACACACCAATTGAAATGAGATTAAAATTTCATTTGACTTGTCTAACTCATCCACCGTTAGAATTTCCACAGTATAGCAAATGTAAAATCAAGCATAAAGCAATTAGAAAACATTTATCTTTAAAATATATTGCTTTATCACAGATACCTCTATATATCATATCAGGAAATCACAGATATTTAGTTTCAGCCTCTTTGAGAGGAATCATTGTACCTCTAACAAAATTAAGAAATATAGCATCATCACTGAGCTTGAGGTAAAAGAAAAATCTCTATATAAATTTAAATTGAATATCAGTTAATTCCAATTCATATTACATTTCAATTCATTCTAGCTTCCAAAGAACTGAACTAAATGTTTTATAATCCTTATCATTACATCTTGCTTTGAATATAGAACTTATTCACCATTATTTCTATAAAAAATAATATATTGGGCGCCTGGATGGCTCAGTTGGTTAAGCAAGTGCCTTCAGCTCAGGTCATGATACCGGGGTCCTGGGATCGAGTCCCACATCAGGCTTCCCCTGCTCTGTGGGGAGCCTGCTTCTCCCTCTCCCTCTGTTTGCCACTCTCCCTGCTTGTGCTCTCTCTCTCTCTCTGTCAAATAAATAAACAAAAATTCAAAAAATAAATAAATAAAAATAAAAATAAATAAAAATTAATATATTAACATTCTTAGGTGAGGGTAATTTTCATAAGTCCCCCCTAAAAATACTGTTTTCTTTCCAACATATTTATAAAGACAGAGGAAGATAATAGATGTGCAGATGCTTTGTAGAAATTGAAGTATGAGATTAATATCAATTATTTTATACTAAGTGCAGTCACTACATAAACACCTCATATGATGGGGTAAGGACTCCTTCCTCAAGATGCCCACTTTGCAAGAAATAAACACAGTGCAGAGCAGAGCATAACATATAAAGTTGAGCCACTATACTTACTCTACACCTGAAATTAATAATTGTGTGTCAACTATACTCAAATAATAACAAGCAAATAAATAATCTATCATAAGTTCCCCCCCAAAAAAAGCTGACTGTATTTTCTTTCCAACATATTTAGGAAGATCAAGTGAAATAATATATGTGCAGATGCTTTATAGAAATTAAAGTACGAGATGAATATCAATTATTTTATTCTTACTAAGTACACCCAGCTATATAAACACCTGATCTGATAGGGTAAGGACTCCTTCCTCAAGATGACCATTTTGCAAAAAATAAACACAGTGCATATGGAACAAACATATAAAACAACATTGGTAATAATCTTATAGCTATCATACCTGCACCCCAAGGTATAAATCAGACTTTGCTAAGAACTCATCTTTGAGCTGCAAGAATAAGTTATGAAAGGAAATTAAGAAATAAACATAATTAAACTAAAAGAGTCTTATTTTATGTCTCATTCATGCCTCTGTATTTAATATCAATAATGGAGGTTCCATTATTTTATAATTTAAATAGAGTCAGGATGAAATTAATTGTATGCTTTTTGTTATTCACAATTACAAAATAATATTAACAAGATTATTACTTAATTTCAGAAACTTAAAAAGATTTTTTTTCTCACAAAATGTGTTCCTTGTATTACAGAACTTCATTCAAGGTCAGGTGTCCTATTTCACTTGGATTGGACTGTCCCGTGAAGGAACCAGGAGTTCCTGGGCATGGGAAGATAACTCAGCACCCTTCCTCCAAATGTAAGTCTCTAGAATAGATACTATCTAATAAGTTCTATACTCACAGATAAGGGTTTACATTCCTGAAAGTATATAGGAAAAACATGCACACATACATATATGGGCATATATACATACATACATATATGTGTACACACACACACACAACAACACCACACATACCTCCAAAGGACTTAACCTCAGAAAATGCGTCTGTGCAGAGAGAGAGAGAAGCTTTCCAACTTCATGCCTGTCTTCTTTGTAAGTTACTTTCTGGGATAGCCTAAGGCACAAAGGTAGAGTTTCTATAAGGAAAGAAAAGACATACCACCCTAACTTTGGACCAAAGTTTTCTACTATATCTGCATTTGTAAATGTATATTTTATATCATTTATATGCTCCTATTTCAGGTCAAGGTATTGGAAAGAGTCAGAGGATGGAAACTGTGCAAGCATGGCAGCAAAGTGGATTGCTGCTTCTGACTGTTCCAAATTCATGCACTCTATTTGTGAGAAGAAAATTGCTTCAGTGACTACCTCATAATAGGCACAACAACAGAAGTACAATATTTTTTCTTAAAAGACCCAGACTCTTGAAAGTCCTAATCTTCCTCTCTCATTTCAGAATATCTTTGACCTTTTATGGGCTGTACCTATATTCCAGCTTCTAACTGATATGAGGTTGGAGTATTGGGTGCACCAGAATGAGGTACACTGGACCCTCTACCTCTGCCCTTTCACATGGAGACTGCCATGTTATGAGCACAGTTCGGTGGAGTAGGAGAGTATCAGTTCTTTTGATAAGGATTAAAAAGCAAACTTCTCTCTAGTCTACTTCTGGAACTCACACAAACTAAGGAAGTAATCCTGCAAATTTTAATCACTATCATGCACATTTTGTCTGGAATCCAGTGCCAACAGGAGTTAAAATTATTATTCAAAAAAATTGTGTATGCATTTCTATTTGATTCCTTACTTTTTAAGAGAAAGACAGTGTGGTATAGTAGAAAGCAAATAGTATCTTGAATTAGATCAAAGTTTGAGTTAGCTATGTGCTCTCTGTTCAAACTTCTGGGGCTTAATTTCCTTATCCATGGGTAAACTACAAGCTGCTTTTGCAGGGCTCATATATCATTTTGCATCCCCATCAGCAGTGTATGAAAGTTCCATTGTTTTTATCCCTTCAACATTTAATACTGTAGTTCTTAAAGCCATTTTCATAAGTGTGTAGTATAATTAAGTGTGTTTTTAATTAGTATTTTCATAATGAATAAACAATTCTAACCATATTTTCATGTGTGTTTTTTTTTGTCAACCATATATCTTTTATGGTAAAGTATTGATTCAAATTTTTGCCTATTTTTTTTGGTTGTTTTCTTATTATTGAATAAAAAAGTTCCTTATATGTTGGATACTGATATCTTATCAGGCATGTGTTTTGTAAATATTGTTTTCAGTCTTTCATTCTTATCTTTCTTTTTTTGGGAAAGGAACAGGAAATTTGGATGTATTGTTTCTGAAAAATGAGTAGTAACTTTCATTTTCTTCCTAGCATTACAAATGTGAAATACAATTTTTATTCTCAATTGAAAACATTTTTCAAAGTGCTGGAACAAACAATCCTAAAATTTATATGGAATCAGAAAAGACCCCAAATCACCAAGGAAATGTTGAAAAAGAAAAATACAGCTGGGGCATCATGTTGCCTGATTTCATGCTATATTGCAAACCAGTGATCACCAAGACAGCATGGTACTGGCACAAAAACAGACATATAGACCAATGGAACAGAATAGAGAACCCAGGTATGGACCCTCAACTCTATGGTCAAATAATCTTTGACAAAGCAGGAAAAAACATGCAATGGAAAAAAGACAGTCTCTTCAATAAATGGTGCTGGGAAAATTGGACAGCCACATGCAGAAGAATGAAACTCGACCATTCTCTAACACCATTCACAAAGATAAACTCAAAGTGGATGAAAGACCTCAATGTGAGACAGGAATCCATCAAAATCCCAGAGGAGAACATAGGCAGTAACCTCTTTGACATCGCCCACAGCAACTTCTTTCGAGATACATCTCCAAAAGCTAGTGAAACAAAAGCAAAAATGAACTTTTGGGACTTCATCAAGCTAAAAAGCTTCTGCACAGCAAAGGAAACAGTCAACAAAACAAAGAGGCAACCCACAGAATGGGAGAAGATATTTGCGAATGACACTACAGATAAAGGGCTGGTATCCAAGATCTATAAAGAACTTCTCAAACTCAACACCCAAAAAACAAATGATCAAGTCAAAAAGTGGGCAGAAGAGATGAAAAGACACTTCTCTGAAGAAGACATACAAATGGCTAACAGACACATGAAAAAATGTTCATCGTCATCAGCCATCAGGGAAATCCAAATCAAAACCACACTGAGATACCACCTTACACCAGTTAGAATGGCCAAAATGGACAGGGAAAGAAACAACAAATGTTGGAGAGGTTGTGGAGAAAGGGGAACCCTCTTACACTGTTGGTGGGAATGGCAAGTTGGTATAGCCACTTTGGAAAACAGTGTGGAGGTGCCTCAGAAAATTAAAAATAGAACTACCCTTTGACTCAGCAATTGCACTCCTGGGTATTTACCCCAAAGACACAGATGTAGTGAAAAGAAGGGTCATATGCACCCTAATGTTCATAGCAGCAATGTCTGCAATAGCCAAACTGTGGAAAGAGCTGAGATGCCCTTCAACAGATGAATGGATAAAGAAGATGTGGTCCATATATACAATGGAATATTACTCAGCCATCAGAAAGGATGAATACCCAACTTTTACATCAACATGGATGGGACTGGAGGAGATTATGCTAAGTGAAATAAGTCAAGCAGAGAAAGTCAATTATCTTATGGTTTCACTTATTTGTGGAACATAAGGAATAGCATGGAGGACATTAGGAGAATGAAGGGAAAAATGAAGGAGGGGAGATGAACCATGAGAGACTATGGACTCTGAGAAACAAACTGAGGGTTTTAGAGGGGAGGGAGGTGGGGGAATGGGTTAGCCTGGTGATGGGTATTAAGGAGGGCACGTACTGCATGGAGCACTGGGTGTTATATGAAAACAATGAATTGTGGACCACTACATCAAAAACTAATGATGTATTGTATGGTGACATTGAATTCTAGATTCCATTTTTTTTTTAATTCTTTAAAATTCTAGTTAGTTAACGTACAGTGCAATACTGATTTCAAGAGTGGAATTCAGTGATTCATCACTTACATACAACAACTAGTGCTCATCACAACAAATGCCCTTTTTAGTACCCATCACTGATGTAGCCCATCCCTTACCCATCTCCCTCTATCCACCCTATCATTAAGAGACTCTTATGGTTTGTTTCTCTCTCTCCTTATTTATTTTATTTTCCCAATTCCCATATATTCATCTATTTTGTTTCTTAAATTCCACGTATGAGTGAAATCATATATTATTTTCTTTCTCTGACTGGCTTATTTTGCTTAGCATAATACACTCTAGCTCCACCCATGTCTTTGTACATGGCAAGATTTCATTCTTTAATGGCTGTGTAATATTCCACTGTATCTATATACCACATCTTCTTTATCCATTCATCAGTCAATGGATATTTGTGCTCCTTCCATAATTTGACTATTGTTGTAATGTCGCTGTAAACATTGGGGTGCTTGTATCCTTTCAAATCAGTATTTTTGTATTCTTTGGGTAAATACCTAGTAGTGCAATTGCTGGGTTGTAGGGTAGTTCTATTTTTAACTTTTTGAGGAAACTTCCATACTGTTTTCCAGAATGGCTGCACCAGTTTGCATTCCCACAAACAGTGCAAGAGGGTTCCCATTCTCCACATCCTTGCAACACCTGTTTTCTTTTTTCTTTTGTTGTTAATTTCAGCCATTCTGACAGGTGTGAGGTGGTATCTCACTATGGCTTTGATTTGTATTTCCCTGATGCTGAGTGATGTTGAGCATCTTTTCATGTGTCTGTTAGCCATCTGGATGTCTTCTGTGGAAAAAATGTCTATTCATGTCTTCTGCCCATTTTTTACCTGGATTATTTGTTTTTTTGGGTGTTGAGTTTGATAAGTTCTTTATAGATTTTGGATTCTAACCCTTTGTCAGCTATGACATTTACAAATATCTTCTCCTATTCCATAGGCTGCCTTTTAGTTTTGTTGATTGTTTCCTTCACTGTGCAGAAGCTTTCTCTCTTAATGAAGTCCCAATAGTCTGTTTTTGCTTTTGTTTCCCTTGCCTCTGGTGACATGTCCAGTAAGAAGTTGCTTTGGCCGAGGTCAAAGAGGTTGCTCCCTGTGTTCTCCTCTAATGTTTTGATGGTTCCTGTCTCACATTGAGGTCTTTCATCCATTTCGAATTTATTTTGGTGTATGGTATAAGAAAGTAGTCAAGTTTCATTCTTCTACATGTTGCTGTCCAGTTTTCCCAACACCATTTGTTGAAGAGACTTTTTTCCATTGGCTACTCTTTCCTGCTTTGTCAAAGATTAATTGACCATATAGTTGTGGGTTCATTTCTTGGTTTTGTATTCTGTTCTATTGATCTCTGTATCTGTTTATGTGCCAGTATCACACTGTCTTGATGACCACAGCTTTGTAATACAGCTTGAAGTCCGGAATTGTGATGCCACCAGTTTTGTTTTTCTTTTTCAGGATTGATTTGGCTATTCAGGGTCTTTTCTGGTTCCATACAAACTTAGGATTGTTTGTTCTAGCTCTGTGAAAAATGCTGGTGGTGTTTTGATAGGGATTGCATTGAATGTGTAGTTTGCTTTGGGTAGTATAGACATTTTAACAATGTTTGTTCTTATAATCCATGAGCATGGAATGCTTTTCCATTTCCTTGTGTCCTCTTCAATTTCTTTCATAAGTGTTCTATAGTTTTCAGAGTACAAATCTTTTGCACCTTTGGTTAGGTTTATTCCTAGGTATCTTATGTTTTTTGGTGCAATTGCAAATGGGATCAATTCATCAATTTTTTTTTCTGCTGCTTTGTTATCAGTGTATAGAAATGCACTAGATTTCTGTATGTTGATTTTATATCCTGCGACTTTATTGAATTCATGTATCAGTTCTAGCAACTTTTTGGTGCAGTCTTTTGGGTTTTCTATATAGAGTATCATGTTGTCTGTGAAGAGTGAATGCTTGACTTCTTCTTTGTTGATTTGGATGCCTTTTATTTCTTTCTGCTGTCTGATTTTTGAAGCTAGGACTTCCAGTACTATATTAAACAGTAATGGTGAGAGTGGAGACATTCTGTCTTGTTCCTGACCATAGGGAAAGGGCTCTCAGTTTTTCCCCATTGAGGTTGATAATAACTGTGGGTCTCTCATATATGGCCTTTATGATATTGAGGTAGGTATGTTCCATCTATTCCAGTTTGTTGAGGGCTTCTGTCAAGAATGGATGCTGTATTTTGTCAAATGCTTTTTACGCATCTATTGTGAGGATTATATGGTTCTTATCCTTTCTTTTATTAATATGGTGTATCATGTTGATTGTTTTGTGAAAATTGAACCAGCCCTGCAGCCCAGAAATAAATCCTACTTGATTGTGGTGAATAATTCTTTTGATGTAGTGTTGAATTCAATTAGCTAGTATCTTGTTGAGAATTTTTGCATCCATGTTCATCAGGGATATTGGTCTCTAGTTATACTTTTTAGTGGGGTCTTTGTCTGGTTTGGGGATCAAGGTAATGCTGGCCTCATAGAATGAGTTTGGAAGTTTTCCTTCCATATCTATTTTTTGGAACAATTTCAGAATAGGTATTAACTCTTCTTTAAATGTCCAGTAGAATTTCCCTGGAAAGACATTTGGCCCTGAACTATTGTTTGTTGGGAGATTTTGATTACCAATTCAATTTCTTCACTAGTTATGGGTTTGTTCTAATTTTGTATATCTTCATGTTTCAGTTTTGGTAGTTTGTATGTTTGTAGGATTTTATCCATTTCCTCCAGATGGCCTAATTTGTTGGCATAAAATTGCTCAAAATATTCTCTCATAACTGTTTGTATTTCTGTATTATTGGTTGAGATCTTTCCTCTTTCATTCATGATTTAATTTATTTGGGTCCTTTCTCTTTTCTTTTTGATAAGTCTGGCTAGAGGGTTATCAATTTTATTAATTCTTTCAAAGAACCAGCTGTTACTTTCGTTCATCTGTTCTACTGATTTTTATGTTTCTGTATCATTTTTTCTGCTCTTTTTATTATTTCCCTTCTCCTACAGGCTTTAGGTTTTATTTGCTCTTCTTTCTCTAGCTCCTTTAGGTGTAAGGTTAGGTTGGCATTTGAGACTTTTCTTGCTTCTTGAGGTAGACCTCTGTATTGCAATATACTTCCCTCTTAGGACTGCCTTTGCTTCATCCCAAAGGTTTTGGGCTGTCATGTTTTCATTTTCATTTGCTTCCATGTATTTTTTATTTCATCTCTAATTTTCTGTTTGACCCATTCATTCTTTAGTAGGATGTTCTTTAACCTCCATGTATTTGTGGTTTTTCTAAATTTTTTTTCTTGTGATTGACTTCAAATTTCATAGCATGTGGTCTGAAAAATATGCATGGTATGATCTCAATCATCTTGTACCTGTTGAGGACCAATTTATGACACAGTATGTGATCTACTCTGGAGAAGGTTCCATGTGCACTAAAAAAGAATGTGTATTCTGCTACTTTAGGATAAAATATTCTCAATATATCTGTTAAGTCCATCTGGTCCAATGTGTCATTCAAAGCCATTGTTTCCTTGTTGATTTTCTGCTTAGATAATCTGCCTATTGATGTAACTGGGGTGTTAAAGTCCCCTACTATTATTGTATTTATTACCAATGAGTTTGTTTAATTTTATTATTAATTGATTGATATTTTTTGTGCTCTCAAGTTGGGGGCATAAATATTCACAATTGTTGGATCTTCTTAATGGATAGACCCTTTAATTATGATAGGATAACCTTTTTCATCTCTTGTTACAGTCTTTGTTTTAAAATATCTTTTCTGATATAAGTATGGTTACTCTGGCTTTCTTTTGACATCCATTAGCATGATAGATAGTTCTCCATCCCCTCATTTTCAATCTGCAGGTGTGTTTAGTTCTAAAATGAGTCTCTTGTGGGGCACCTAGGTGGCTCAGTCAGTTAAGCGTCCAACTCTTTGTTTTGGCTCAGGTCATGATTTCAGGGTCCTGGGATCAAGCCCCGTGTGGGGCTCCTCACTCAGCAGGAAGGCTGCTTATCTTCCTCTCTCTCTGCCCTTCCCCCAACTCTTGTGCATTCTCTCTCTGAAATAAATAAATCTTTTACAAAATTAAAAAAAAAAATTAAATAAAATGAGTCTCTTGTAGGGAGCACATATATGCTTGATCTTGGTTTTTTCATCCATTCTGAGGACAGATGTGCTGCAAACCTGATCTGTCTTCCCTTGTAGGTTAAGGACTTCTTTTTGTTCCCTTGCTGCTAGGATTCTTTCCTTGTCTTTGTATCTTGTGAATTTGACTGATATACCTTGGCGATGGCTGGATTTTGTTGAATTTAATGGGAGTACTCTGTGCTTGGATTTTGATGTCCATGTCCTTCTCCAGATTAGAGAAGCTTTCAGCTATAGTTTGTTCAAGTTAACCTTCTGCTCATTTTCTCTCTCTTCATTTTCTGGGACTCCTACAATGTGAGTGTTATTACATTTTAATAAGTCAGTGAGTTCGCTAAGTCTACCTTCATGATCCATTACCTTTTTTCCCCTCTTCTTTTCAGCTTCATTATTTTCCATAATTTTGTCTTCTATATCACTGATTTGTTCCTCTATTTCATCCATCTTTGTTATGGCATCCATTTAGGTTAGTGTCTTGGCTATAGCATCTTTAATTTCAGCTTAACTAGATTTTAGCTCTTTTTTTTTTTCTCTGCAGTAAGGGATTCTCTAGTGTCTTCAATGTTTTTCCTCAAGCCCAGCTATTATCCTTATAATAGTTGTTTTAAATTCAACTTATATCTGTATTGATTAGATCCTTGGCTGTCATTTCTTCCTGTTGTCTCTTTTAGAGTGAATTCTTCTGTCTTGTCATTTTGGAAGTAAAAAAAAAAGTAAAATTAAATTAAATTAAAATTTAAAAAATAAAAATAAAGGAAGCTAGATCCTAGGCGTGTTTTGGTCTGCTTTAAGAGAAGCTTGATAGAAAAAAAGATTAAAAAAAATAAATGTACTTTAAAAAAATAAAATAGAGCAAACAAAATTTAAAAATTGCCCTTTCTATATTTAAAAACAAAACAAACATATAAAAAAAACCCCTGAAAGCTAGATCCTCTTTACCCTAGAACTGAATCTTTGCAGCACTCTATGACTGACTTGGTGTTTGTGAGGGTTTTGTGCTGTTCTTCTGAGGGAGGGGCCTGCTGCTCTGATTTTCAGGTGGACTTGCCCTGGTGGAGACGTGCCTGCAGGGCACAGTGGGGCAGGGCTTCATGTAAGCACCTCCGTCTCCACTTGGTGGTGTTGTTTTTCTCTTACTGAGGCTGGTTGCTGCTGGTGGGCTGGGGTGAAAATAGCTTTCCCTGCTCTGCTTTCTGGAACAGGGAGCTCATGCCCACCACTCTTCAGGAAACTCTCACAGAGGAGAAAACAATAGCTCTTCCTGTGTCCCCAGCTTCCGTCAGAACACCAACCTTCACCCTGTCTTTGTCCAAGCTATCTACCTGCCAGGCCACATGGTACTCCTGTGTTTTATCTCAGGTATGGCTGGGTTTCAAAGCCCAACACTTCAGAGCACCACAACCCCCCCCCCGCCCCCCACAAAGCCAGACCTCTCTGATCCTCTGGGGGAGGGTCTCGTTGCACTGTAGCTGGTGCTGGCTTGTCCCGGAAAACAGTCACATGATGGTGTAGCGGTTCAGAGTTTATGGTAAATTGCAACCTGCAAAAGGCACCAGGGTTTGCTGCCCTCACCTGGTGTCTTTGTTCCTATGCTGGTGAATGGGGCAGCCTAATGGCACCCATGGGGTATTTTGCCTGCAGGGAAGCCATATCACCTCTACCAAATGCAATCCAAGCAGGGGAACTGTTTCACCCCATGCCACCCAGGGGATCCTCAGACTGTGCTGCCTGCTCCCAGAGTTCGCCCTCCTTCCCCACAAGAGCTTCACCAGGCAGAACCCTGACAATGGTGCTGACCTCTGAATCTTCAGACTCTGCACTCTGCTGTTTATAAAAAAAAAAAAAAAAGCTGGCAGTATTTAAACCTTTTGTTTTTCCAGTCAACGATTTTGGGGAACAGCTTCCTTATGCAGTCCCCTGCACATTTTTTCACTCTTTTTTTTTTTTTCCATTCCCCCCCCCCCAATTCATTCTCACTCCTCTCTCTGTGATCATGGCTCCCTCCACTCCGCAACACCCATGGCTCTTTCCAAATCAATTCTCCTCAGCTCCTACCTCCAATGATCATTGTTTTCACTTGTAGACATGCAGCTTTGTTCTCTAAGACCACTGATCAATTTTGGGAGGTGATCAGAATGACCAGAGAAGCAAACTTGAGGCTGCCCTATTTCTCTGCCATCTTAACCCTATCCCTAGATTCCATTTCAAGTCAATTTTTGTATGTGGTACAAAGTCTGGGTTGAGTTCCTTTTTTTAAGTTTTTGCATATAAATGTCTAATTATTCCACCATCACTCTTTGAAAGCACATTTCTTCTATTGAAATATAGGGTACTTTTGTCAAAAATCAATTGACCAATAATAAAGATCAGAGCAGAAATCAATGAAATAGAAACCAAAAGAACAGTAGAAAAAATTAATAAGATGGATAAAAGCCTGGCCAGACTTATCAAAAAAGAAAAGAGAAATGACCCAAATAAATAAAATCATGAACAAAAGAGGAGAGATTACAACCAAGACCAAAGAAATACAAACAATTATAAGAACATATTACGAGCAACTATATGTCAGCAAATTAGATAATCTGGAAGAAATGGATGCATTCCTAGAGATGTATCAACTACCAAAACCGAACCAGGAAGAAATAGAAAACCTGAACAGACTTATAACCACTAAGGAAATTGAAGCAGTCATCAAAAATCTCCCAACAAACAAGAGCCCAGGGCCAGATGGCTTCCCAGGGGAATACTACCAAACATTTAAAGAAGAATTAATACCTATTCTTCTGAAACTGTTCCAAAAAATAGATATGGAAAGAAAACTTCCAAACTCATTTTATGAGGCCAGCATTACCTTGATCCCAAGACCAGAAAAAGACCCCATCAAAAAGGATAATTACAGACCAATATCCCTGATGAACATGGATGCAAAAATTCTGAACAAAATACTAGCCAGTAGGATCCAACAGTACATCAAAACGATTATTCACCAGGGCCATGTGGGATTTATCCCTGGGCTGCAAGTTTGGTTCAACATCCACAAATCAATCAATGTGATACAATACATTAATAAAAGAAAGAACAAGAACCATATGATCCTCTCAATAGATGCAGAAAAAGCATTTGACAAAGTACAGCATCCTTTCTTAATCAAAACTCTTCAGAGTATAGGGATAGAGGGTACATACCTCAATATCATAAAAGCCATCTATGAAAAAACCCAGAGCGAATATTATTCTCAATGGGAAAAAACTGAGAGCTTTCCCTGTAAGGTCAGGAAAATGGCAGGGATGTCCACTATCACCACTGCTATTCAACATAGTATTAGAAGCCCTAGCCACAGCAATCAGACAACAAAAAGAAATAAAAGGCATCCAAATCGGCAAAGAAGTCAAACTCTCACTCTTTGCAGATGATATGACACTTTATGTGGAAAACCCAAAAGACTCCACCCCAAAGCTGCTAGAACTCATACAGGAATTCATTAAAGTGGCAGGATATAAAATCAATGCACAGAAATCAGGCATTTCTATACACCAACAACAAGACAAAAGAAAGAGAATTAAGGAGTCAATCCCATTTACAATTGTGCCAAAAACTATAAGATACCTAGGAATAAATCTAACCCAAGAGGCAAAGAATCTGTACTCAGAAAACTATAAAATACTCATGAAAGAAATTGAGGAAGACACAAAGAAATGGAAAAAAGTTCAATGCTCATGGAATGGAAGAACAAATATTGTGAAGATGTCAGTGCTACCTAGAGCAATCTATGCATTTAATGCAATCCTTATCAAAATACCATCCACTTTTTTCAAAGAAATGGAACAAATAATCTTAAAATTTATATGGAACCAGAAAGACCCCGAATAGCCAGAGGAATGTTGAAAAAGAAAAGCAAAGCTGATGGCATCACAATTCCAGACTTCAAGCTCTATTACAAAGCTGTCATCATCAAGACAGTATGGTACTGGCACAAAAACAGACACAGAGATCAGTGGAACAGAATAGAGAGCCCAGAAATGGACCCTGAACTCTATGGTCAACTAATCTTCGACAAAGCAGGAAAGAATGTCCAGTGGAAAAGAGAGAGTCTCTTCAACAAATGGTGTTGAGAGAATTGGACAGCCACATGCAGAAGAATGAAACTGGACCATTTCCTTACACCACACACAAAAATAGACTCAAAATGGTTGAAAGACCTCAATGTGAGACGGGAGTCCATCAAAATCCTAGAGGAGTACATTATATGTTAAGAGAAAAAAAAGAAGAAGAAGAAGTTAGCAGGAGGGGAAGAATGAAGGGGGGGAAATCGGAGGGGGAGATGAACCATGAGAGACGATGGACTCTGAAAAAAAAACTGAGGGTTCTAGAGGGGAGGGGGGTGGGGGGATGGGTTAGCCTGGTGGTGGGTATTAAAGAGGGCACGTTCTGCATGGAGCACTGGGTGTTATGCACAAACAATGAATCATGGAACACTACATCAAAAACTAATGATGTATGGTGATTAACATAACAATAAAAAATCAAAAAATAAAATAAAATAAAATGAACTGGCAAAAAAAAAATCCTGGAGGAGAACACAGGCAGCAACCCCTTCGACCTCAGCTATAGCAACTTGTTCTTAGAAACATCATCAAAAGCAAGGGAAGCAAGGGCAAAAATGAACTATTGGGACTTCATCAAGAGAAAAAGGTTTTGCACAGCAACGGAAACAGTCAACAAAACCAAAAACAACCAACAGAATGGGAGAGGATATTTGCAAATGACATATCAAATAAAGGGCTAGTACCCAAAATCTATAAAGAACTTCTTAAACTCAACACCCAAAGAACAAATGATCCAATCAAGAAATGGGCAGAAGACATCAACAGACATATCTGCAAAGAAGACATCCAAATGGCCAACAGACACATGAAAAAGCGCTCAACATCGCTCAGCATCAGGGAAATCCAAATCAAAACCTCAATGAGATACCACCTCACACCAGTCAGAATAGCTAAAATTAACAAGTCAGGAAACAATGGATGTTGGTGAGGATGGGGAGAAAGGGGAACCCTCCTACACTGTTGGTGGGAATGCAAGCTGGTGCAACCACTCTGGAAAACAGTATGGAGGTTCCTCAAAAAGTTGAAAATAGAGTTACCATACAACCCAGCAATTGCACTACTGGGTATTTACCCCAAAGATACAAATATAGGGATCCGAAGGGGTACGTGCGCCCTGATGTTTATAGCACCAATGTCCACAATAGCCAAACTGTGGAAAGAGCCAAGATGTCCATCAACAGATGAATGGATAAAGAAGATGTGGTGTATATATATACAATGGAATATTATGCAGCCATCAAAAGGAATGAAATCTTGCCATTTGCAACAACGTGGATGGAACTGGAGGGTGTTATGCTGAGCGAAATAAGTCAATCAGAGAAAGACAAGTATCATATGACCTCACTAATCTGAGGAATTCTTAATCTCAGGAAACAAACTGAGGGTTGCTGGAGTAGTGGGGAGTGGGAGGGATGGGGTGGCTGGGTGATAGACATTGGGGAGGATATGTGCTATGGTGAGCGCTGTGAATTGTGTAAGACTGTTGAATCATAGATCTGTACCTCTGAAACAAATAATATATTATATGTTAAAAAAAAAGAAGAAGAAGAGAAAATGGCAGGAGGGGAAAAATGAAAGGGGGGGACATCGGAGGGGAAGACGAAGCATGAGAGACTATGGACTCTGAAAAACAAACTGAGGGTTCTAGAGGGGAGGGGGTTGGGAGGATGGGTAAGCCTGGTGGTGGGTATTAAAGAGGGCATGTTCTGCATGGAGCACTGGGTGTTATGCACAAACAATGAATCATGGAACACTACATCAAAAACTAATGATGTAATGTACGGTGATTAACATAACATAATAAAAAAAGCCAATGATGTAATGTATGGTGATTAACATAACATAATAATAAATAAATAAATAAATAACCTCAATGAGATACCACCTCACACCAGTCAGAATGCCTAAAATTAACAAGTCAGGAAATGACAGATGTTAGCGAGGATGTGGAGAAAGGGGAACACTCCTACACTGTTGGTGGGAATGCAAGCTGGTGCAGCCACTCTGGAAAACAGTATGGAGGATCTTCAAAAAGTTGAAAATAGAGCTGCCCTACACCCAGCAATTGCACTACTGAGTATTTACCCCAAAGATACAAATGTAGTAACCTGAAGGGGTATGTGCACCCCAATGTTTATAGCAGCAATATCCACAATAGCCAAATTATGGAAAGAGCCAAGATGTCTATCAACAGATGAATGGATAAAGAAGATGTGGCATATATATAGAACGGAATATCATGCAGCCATCTAAAAAACCGAAATCTTGCCATTTGCAGCAACGTGGATGGAACTGGAGGGTATTATGCTAAGTGAAATAAGTCAATCAGAGAAAGACATGTATCATATGACCTCACTGATATGAGGAATTCTTAATCTCAGGAAACAAACTGCAGTTTGTTGGAGTGGTGGGGGGTGGGAGGGATGGGGTGGCTGGGTGATAGACATTGGGGAGGGTATGTGCTATGTGAGCGCTGTGAATTGTGTAAGACTGTTGAATCACAGACCTGTACCTCTAAAACAAATAATACATTATATGTTAAAAAAAAAAAAAGAAGAAGATAGTAGGAAGGGAAAAATGAAGGGGGGCATCAGAGGGGGAGATGAACCATGAGAGACTATGGACTCTGAGAAACAAACTGAGGGTTCTAGAGGGGATGGGGGTGGGGGTTAGGTTAGCCTGCTGATGGGCATTAAAGAGGGCACGTACTGAATGGAGCACTGGGTATTATACGCACACAATGAATCATGGAACACTACATCAGAAACTAATGATGTAATGTATGGTGATTAACATAACATAATAAAAAAAATAAAATGCAAAATATCAACTTAAAAAAAAACTAATGATGTAATGTATGGTGATTAACATAACATAATAAAATTTAAAAAAAAAAGAAATCATTGCCAAATCCAATGTCATGGAGATTTTCTACTATGTTTTTTCCTAAGATTTTTATAATGACGTGTCTTACATTTAGTACTTTGATCTATTTTAAGTTCATTTTGTATATGGTCAAAGGTAAGGGTCAAATTTCTTTTTTCTTTCTTTCTTTTTTTTTATTTGCATGTGAATAGGCAGTTTTTATAGCACTACTTGATGAAGAAACTGTCCTTTCCTCCATCAAATGCTCTTGGCACTCTTGTTAAAAATCATTTGATTATATATGCAAAGATTTATTTCTGGGCGCTCTACTCTATTCCATTGGCCTGTATGTCTGTCTTTATGTCAGTACCATCCTACAGACAGAGCCAAACTTAAAATAGATGGATCTATGATGGGTCAACTTATGATTTTTGACTTTATGGTGATGAAAAAGTGATATGCATTCAGTAGAAACCATACTCTGAGTTTTGAATTTTGACCTTTTCTCTGGCTAACAATAGTCTCATAATGCTGGACAGTGGCAGTGAGCACACCTCCTAGAAAGCCATGTGATCACAAAAGTAAACAACTGATGCACTTACTATTCAGTACCCATACAACCATTCTATTTTTACTTTTCACTTTCAAGAGTATTTAATAAATTACTTGAGATAGTCAATACTTTATTATAATAGAGGCTTTGTGTAGATGATTTTGCCTAACTGTAGGCTAATATAAGTGTTCTAAGCATGTTTAAGGTAGGCTAGTCTAAGCTTTGATTTCAGTAGTTTAGGTGTACTAAATACATTTTCAACTTACAATATTTTCAACTTACAATGAGTTTATTGGGACATAACCATCATTAAGTTCAGGAAGGACTGTATTTTTGATAATTGTAACTTTGTTAGAGGTTTTCAAATAAGGAAGTGTAAGGCCTTCAACTGTGTTCTTCTTTTTCAAGATAGTTTTCACTACAGATAGTCCTTTGAGATTCTATTTGTTATCTTGGAGAAAGTTCTATGTGTAATTGAGAAAAAATGTGTATTCTCTAGTGGCTAGAGTGTTCTCTATATAACTGTCAGTATAATTGGTCTAAAGTGTTGTTTAAGACTTCTATTTTTTACAGATCTTCTGTCTGATTTCTCTGTAAGTCAGGTCTAATGGTGATGAACTCCCTTAGCTTTTGTATGTATGGGAAAGTCTGTCTCTCACTCATTTCTGAAGAATACATTAGCCAGATTGATTGATCTTGTTTGGCATTTTCTCTGTCATCACGTTGAATATATCTTCCCATTATTTTCTAGCCTGTTAAGTTTTTGCTGAAAAACCCACCAATAGCTTAATAGGGGTTCCTTTAAAAGAACATACAACAACAACAGCAACAAGTCATCTACGGATTCAGTGATAGATCCCATCAAAATTCCAATAACATTATTCACACAAATAGAGAAGGCAATCCCCAAATTTGTATGAAACCAAAAAAACATATACAAAGCAATCAAGAATGAAGAACAAAACTAGAGGCATCCCAATTCCTGATTTTAAACTTTATTACAAACCTATAGTAATCAAAACAGCGTAGTATTGGCATAGTAATACACAAATGGAACAGAATCAAGAGCCCAGAAATAAACCCATGTATCTAATATTGACACTGAAGCCAAAAAAACTCATTGGAAAAAGGGTAATCTCTTCAATGAATGGTGTTAGGAAAACTGGATAACCACATGCAGAATAGTGAAATTAGACCCTATCTTAACCTAGTCACAGAAATTAGGTCAAAATGCATTAAAGAGATAAACATAAACATAAGACCTAAAATCATAAAACTCCGTGAAGAAAACATAGAGTAAAAACTCTTGACATTGGTCTTAGCAACATTTTTTTTTTTTTTTTTTAGAAATGTCATTTAGGGACGCCTGGGTGGCTCAGTCATTAAGCGTCTGCCTTCAGTTCAGGTCATGATCCCAGGGTCCTGGGATTGAGCCCCGCATCAGGCTCCCTGCTCAGCGGGAAGCCTGCTTCTCCCTCTCCCCCTGCTTGTGTTCCCTCTCTCGCTGTCTCTCTCTGTCAAATAAATGAATAAAAATCTTAAAAAAAAAAAAGAAATGTCATTTAGAAATGACATCAAAAGCACAAGAAACAAAGGTAAAAATAAATATGCTGAAATTATAATTCCTATTACCTGTGAATATGACCTTATTTGGAAATAAGGTCTTCACAGATGTAATCAAGTTAAAATCAGGTCCTTAGGAAGGGGCCTAAGAGTCTCTTTATAAGAGATGGATATTTTAACAGTGACACAGAGGAAGAATGCCATGTGATGACAGAAACAAAGATCGGAGTGATACAGAGACAAACCAAGAAACAAAAGGATTGCCCACAACCGACAGAAACTGGGAAGAAGCAAGGAAGGATTTACTCAAACAAGTAAAATAAAGAGTTTCAAATGGAACTTGGTCCTGACACCTTCATTTTAAACTTCTAGCCTCCACAACTATGAAAAAATATATGTATATTGTTCAAAGACACCCAGGTTATGGTACTTGTCATGGCAGCAGAAGGAATAAATATACCACCCATGTAACCAGCACCCCAGATTATTACACTCATTATTATCAGCACCTGAGAAATGCCCCTTGGACATAGTTTCTTTCCAAGAATAACTCTGCACCATGGTAAATAGTATTCATTCTCCTTTATTGTTCCTTTTAGGAATAAATCCACACAGCAGGAACTTTTGTCCTAATTTCTAATAGCAGAAATTAGATTTACCTGGTGTTGAACCTTATAAATAGGGGAATTTTAAGGATGGATTATTTTGTGTCCAGTTTCTTTGCTCAAAATTAGGTTTGGGATATCAATCCACAAAGACATGGCCAGATAGTTTAAATAAAAGAAATACCAGAAAGAGATGCTGGCTTCACAAATAATAGGAAATTATACATTTAAATGACACAATATAACCCCTTTTATATTGGTGAAAATTTTATTGACAAAATCAAACAGATCGATAACACGTGGTGGTAAAGAAAGGAGGAAGCAGGAATTCTTGAATGTTGCTGTGTGGAGATGATAGGTGTACAACCTCTACTGAAATATTACAGGTCTATTAAAATTTAATGTACACATCTTTTGATACAGAGATTTCACTGCTAGAGATTTATCATATATATAAATATATATATACATATACATATATATGGCAAAAAATACTGTATTAAGTGCTATTCATTCCAGCATTTTTCTACAATTGTAAAATTCTGGGACAAACCGAAATATCGACTGGAAATAAAACTGTTAGATAAATTTTTGGTACATCCGTTTAGTGTAACATTTGCAACTGCTTACAGTGATGCAGCTCCTATGTACTGAGATGGAACAAACTGCACGATATATTTTTAAACAAAAATGTAAAGAAGCAATATTGTTTGTAGTCATGTAACATTTTGTTTAGCAGATAACATGCATATGGCTGTACTTTCCTAGAATATCTTTGGAATACTATCTAACTATTACAAGTTTGCCTATGAGAAGGGAACTAGGTGAATAGGGAACAAGATAGATTAAGAGAATTTGTTCATCATGAATGTATTAATTACCTATTTATATCAGAATCATTTAATTGTTTGTAAATGTAAAATCCTATACTCAGTGAAAATGAATTTGTTTCACATTCTTTGGTGGATTGGTTCTTGAAATTTCTAAACAATAAACTTATTTTTTGAATGTATAATAGTCCTATTTATAAACCTTAGAGTTTTAACCTTGTTGAGGAATATTTGAATGATCATAACCCTTAATAAATCATGCATATTGGGCTAATTTGAGTGAATATCCTAAATTGTTTCCCTAACAGCTGTTAAAGAAAGAAAATATTAAAACTTTGATGACAGTAGTTCTTTTAACAATCAGGGCCAGTGAACTTTTTCACAAATGTAACGAAAAAGTTTACTACAATCAGCAGTAAAAATATGCGATGACTTGAGGTGTCCACATTTTACATCCATTAAACTTTGCCGGAAATCCCTGCATCAGAGAATATATTTATTTTAGAAAGTCATTTCTCAGGAAAAATTTATCACAAACTTAAAACATACGTGCAATTATTTCAATGGACATATAAATCATGTGACAGACATATAACTGTAAGATTATAAAGTGTAGTTGTATCTAAAACTAATGGAAATGTTGCCAGTGGACATTTGGAGATAGGGAAGAAGTAGAAAGACTAGTATAGACTGGGATGTATACATGGGTTAGACATGTACACTTGAAAAATTCTGAGACTCCTGAAACTTCTAGGAAGTGACCAAATATAATAAATTCATTATGCGACATACTGTAACTACATATAAAATATTTCCAGTTTCCTATGATTCAGATTAGTAATGCACAGAGTATGCATTTCCAGTGCTAACCTCATTTTAATCATAGAAGGTGCTCATATGCATTTAAGAGAGAGTGCACTTTTCCCCACTCAGCCTAATGTTTTCCACACCAAACAAAGCATTAAAATTTTGTGAAATTGGGCAATGAGAATCAGGTATCTGGGGGGGCTAAGCTACAGTATACAGAAAAAAAATGTTTCTTAGTTTTAATTTTCCTCCAAATGTTCATGAATGTAACTGATAGGAAGTAACAATTTCAAGTAGTAAAATTGTCAGTGAGAGCTCACTAACCTTTTAAATTTTGCTGTTGTTTCAGTAGTACTTATTTTATAGGGATTCCATTACCCTACCTGCTCCTTCTTGGTTTTACTCCTGTCTCTGAAGCACTTTTCTCAATGATATTTTCTGGTTATCTTCATCTCCCCGTTATCTTATCACTGTCTTAAACATTCGGGTGTCCAAGGGCTCAGGCCTTAGATTTCCTGAGAATCACGTCCACCCTCTTATTTATCACACTGTCTGTGCACAGCTGTGTACATCTGCATCCCCAGCACAGACCCCTCACATGAACCTCATAATCATGTATCACAATGCCCCATGTGACACCCCTATACATAGCTAAATATTGAATAGATTTATTAAAATTGTATCTAATATTGAATTCCAAATATGCCATATTAACATTAATGGCAACATCAATCTTACAACTTCTGGACCAAAACCCTTGGAAGCATCTCTGATTTGTCTGTCTCTCACACATCTTTGAAAGAAATGTGAAATATGGCCACTTTACACCAGCACCAACCTTACCAATCATCATCAAGTCACCAGTTCTCACCTGGATGACTCCAACGGACTGTTAAGTAGGCTCCTGTATCCTAATTTATAATCCCTGAATCCTCCCCAAAAGAACACACAACAAGTAATCTCAACAGAGTGTCCAGAGGGAGTCTCTAAAACAGGAAGCATGCTTTTGTCACTCTTCTGCTCGAAACACTCTAATAGCTTCTCATTGCCCTCCTGAAAAAATCCAAGTTCTTACACTTTTCTGATGTCCTAAACACTCTCACCGTCATTAACTCTCTGACCTACATCTCTTCCCCTTGTTCACTTTGCTCCAGCATCACAGGCCCTCTTGCTATTTCCTCAAGCATGCCAAATACACTCCTACTTCAGAGTCTTTGCACCAGCTGTTTCTACTGCTAAGATGCTGTCCCATCAGGTAATCCACAGACATTGCTCATTCAAGATACTGTACAAATATCATTTCTCAAGGAGGCTGTCTCTGACCATCTCATTTAAAACAGTGAAATCTCTTTCTCTTACTTTCATACACAAAAGACACTATGATATAGAAAAAAAAATAAGAGACTTCACAATACTCTATAGCATTTATCTTCTTCTAATGTACCATATAATTTACTTGGCATATTTGGTTTGTCCTCACTCATCCCCACCAGCACTATCATGCCTGCATTAGAATATATTATCCATTAAAGGAGGATACTGTTGCATGTTTTATTCATCACTGTAACTTCAATGGCTACAATAGTGCTTGACATATTATAGGCCATCAATAAACAGCATGTTAAATATCCCATGTCTCTCATACTGTCCCCCATGTTACTTAGATTTAGTTAGATTGTTTGCTTCATTTTCTAAACTAGTTTCCTGGACATCAACCAACAAATGTATGGGATTTACTAATGAGACAGGACTACCAGAAATCATGTGGATTTGTGTGAAATAATAACATGAAAGACAGTAAGTGACCACATTAGAGATAAAAGATTACTAAAGGATTTATTTGGAAAAAAGCTCCTTTCTTTTTAGTTCTTGAATGATACAAAGTAAACAGGTACAAGTTGCAATGACAGAGAGAGCTGGGTTTAGATGCAACTTTTCTTTCCTCATTATATTTTTACCATTTCCTGCAACCACACCTTGAACGTGCTAGTATCACAGAACATACAAGAGAAAGATACAAAGGCAAAATGTCACGTTACTGTGTTTAGAAGGACCCTCCACTAAAGAACATGGGAATAAATAATGCTCTTTGGGTCTATTTGAGGCCTGATATTTGCATTTGGTTGCCTATCTGAGAAGCGAGATCAAATGGGATTCAAGATATTCCTGAAGTCCCCAAGGAACCTTTCCTCTTCTTGACCTATAATCTACCAGGCAGTTCCTGAGCAGGAAAGGGAATGGGAAAGCTGTGACATGAAAACTTACACCATCTGAGATAAGAGAGTGCCATCCAACCACTTCCAGGAAGGCCTAGCTCCTGTTTTATGTAATCCAATCCAATAGTTGTATTTTATTTTTGATTGAATGATGTTCTGTGGGAAAATTAGAATTATTGGTATTATTCATAACATCAATGAAAACACCTCATCCACAAAAGACTCACAAAATACTGGGCACCTTTATCTTCAAATGCCACTATGCTAAATGGAAGAGGCAAGCTACTTTCTCCATGGTGCAGAGAAGAACTGGATATGGAAGGGATTCAACGAATGACCATGGTGCGGAGAAGAAATGGATATGGAAAGAATTCAATGAACGAATCACTCAACTCTTAGTGATTGAATGAAAGCTATCCAGAATGGGACATGATGGACTTAAAAACTTCACATATAATAAAATAGATAAGTAAATAGGATTGCACTAAACCTAGAACTTCTCTCTACCTTAAAGAATGTGAAAAGACAAACTTCAAATCTGGAGACATCTGCAGTAATTTAAAGAACAAATAGATAGTTCTATAAAACAATATCAAAATAAAATTATCCAATAGGAAAAAATGGACAAAACATAAGAACACATTTCAAATAAATAAAGCATATAGCCAATAACTATAGAAAGAGCCAAGCTCACTAGAGATCGGGAAAATGCAAATCAAAGTCACAAGGATATATATTACAACTATTCAATTTGCAGAAAGTAAAAATAACAACACCAACTTTGTGGGATAGTAGAGATCAAAGATATCTTTAAAACTGGTGCTAAAATCATATTAGAAAATAATGTGGAATTCTCATATAAAATTGAACTTGCACAAACACTATTGACCAATGATTCCACTCCTAGGATGATTTGTCATAAAAAGAAGAGAAGACACATGGATCAATGTTGAACAGAAATATGTCTAAGAATGTTTAATGAAGGACTATTCATAGCAACAAGAGCTGGAAACAATTGAAATTCCCATCATCTAGAAAATGGATGAAGCTTATCACACTGTGGAATCTTACACAGCAGTGAAAATGAAGAAACTATACCTACAAGTGTTAAAACAGTTTATGTCATTTATTTGCTATGTACAATGAAGCAAACAAAAAACAAAAAACAAAAAACAAAAACTTTCTTGAGTATTTTCCATAACTATACGGAGTATTTTCCGTAACTATATATAACTATAAAGTAGGAATCATACTCTCAGTTTTGAAAATTTTGTGCACTGAATAATGAATGCAGGGTCAAAAATATCTTTAACATAAAAAAACTGTAAATTATTTGTAATCATTATTCCAACTGGCATATTTTATTCACTTCAAATGTTTCCTTATGAATGCAAATGTGAAGCAACAAGCTAATGTTCTTTCCTAAAAGCAATGTATTTATTACCTCTCTCTGTCTCTCTTTCTCTCCCTCTCTCAAATCCTCTCCCTTTCTGTCTCTCTCCCACTCTTTCTCTCTCCTCTCAAACACACACATACACACACACACACATACACATACACATACACACACACTCCAATATTTTTTTCACTATAATTAAATTGCATAAGAAAAAAAATCTCAATAGTGTATCTTTTAGAGTGGGAAAAATGGATGGTTATTATATGTGTCACAAAAATATACTTTATCATTTCTAGGTCTCTGAAGAAATACTAAAGTTAAATATTCATTGATTCTTTCACTCACATATTTTTGTTAGATTTAGGGGTATACATAAATGTATAAAAGCTAATCTCAGTTTTCTGTATCAATGGATTTAAGACACTGCTTTCATTACACTTCTAGGCTTTGTAAAACAGCAAAAGACTGAAAATCCTAAACCATTAGTGTAAGAGTAATGCTGTTCTACAGCAAAGTCTGTTACAGGGTTTGTATAGTGCATCAGTATTCCAGTTTAGATCCTGACAGCAAGGCTATCAGAGAATAGACTATGAAACTCAGCTTTTGCTCTAACTAGTGGCAAAAGAATCAAGGAATTTCAAAGGCTCTAGATTAGCTCATGGAAATACAGACATAACAAGCATAAGAAGTTTCATTCAAACTCTGAAGCATAGAAACTTCAATGGCAGGACTAAAACTGAAGAACCCTGAATTGGAAATTACAGGGAAAGTACAGATCACAAATAAAGTTAATTTCTGAGAGAAGAAAACTCAAATCTTTTAGGAACGACCGATAACAATTGAGGTTTAAATTAATAAAGGTATTAATAAGTTGTAGCTGGATTTTTAAAATTTGACTCCTTATGCAATTACTTAGTTCATCTGTTTCTTATAGGTAAAAGTGATTCATTCATATTGTTATTTTAATAAGAATTTTATAAACAAGAAAACACAAGCATTTTTTGTTTGTTTTATTTATTTATTATTTACTTTTTTAAGTAAACTCTACACCCAACATGGGGCTTGAACTCACAACTCTTGAGATCAAGAGTCACATGCCAGACTGACTGAGCCAGCCAGGCGCCCCTGAGTGTTGTTGTTGTTGTTGTTGTTGTTGTTGTTGTTGTTGTTGTTTTTCAAATATAGGGCTTTTAACTCATCCTTCACAAGATACTACTAGAAGTAACGTTGCTAGGACTAAACAGTGTAACTGGAATTTGGTGCCTAAATGGAATCATTAGAAGGTAATCTACAATGTATGGGGATTAACATAACAATAAAAAAATTAAAAAAAAAAAAAAAAAGAAGGTAATCTACAGAGTCCATTCAATTGACTTTATAGTCCTAAACTTTATAAGGAATGGCAAATTTGATCTAGATTGTCTCTTCTAGAAAAGAGATGCTTCCTCTGCCATTCTGGATTATATGTAAAATAAAAGTTCATCTTCAAAGAATCACTCCAGTAAATTCAATCTCTATTTTTTATCATTTTTCCCATGGCCATGCATGAAAGTGAGAGACTCATCTTCCCTTACAAGTGTGATTCCTTCCAAATATTGAGAGAAGGAACAGCAGAACTCAGTACAACAAGAATTCTCTTTAGGTTGCTCACACCATTGAAGGCAGTTTTTCTTTTGCCCTGTATTAGCCCTGAGAAGCTAAATGCTGAACCGTGTAATGAACATTAAAATGTGAAGATGCAACACATGCAATAAAAAGACTAAAAATGAAATGGGACAGCAGAGCCATTTCTCTTGTTCATTGTTTAAAACAATGGATCTTGGGGTGCTTACGTGGCTTGGTTGGTTAAGCACCTGACTCTTGAGCTCAGCTCAGGTCTTGATCTCAGGGTCATGAGTTCAAGCCCCATATGGTCACCAGGCTGGACTGAAGCCTACTTAAAAAATAAATAAATAAAACAATGGTTCTTCTGGGTCTCTGTTACACCTTCTCTTCTCCAGAGAAATCAACACTGATTAACAAGTGCTTCAAAACAAAGTGGCCAAATAATATTGGAGGAAAGTTGAAATAATTATCCTAATTCAAGACATAGGACTTCTCATAAAGCATTTAATCAGGTTTAATAAAGTAGACATACCTGCTCCTCTTTATTATCAATCTTAATGAGACTAGAGTGCAGGTCTTCACATGACTTCTTACTCCTCTCCCAAGTTTTCTCTTCTTTTGAAAAATAGTAACAGCTTTTTCCACAGCAGTACCAATTTCCTTGAAACGAGTCATAGTCTTCATCTTGAAAAGAAAAGCCACCATGATTCTCAACCACAAGACCACTTAGAGACCTGCACTTTCCACATATTTCTTGCTTACTTCAGACTGAATGACCAAAAATAGATGGTTTTCCCATTTCCCAAAAGTCTAATGTTGGGAATAGCTCTTTGGCCAAATTGTGGAGCCAGGGACTGTCTCTGACAGACCTCAGACCATTGTTAGGATTGCACTAAGAAATTTTGACTTCTCAAGGACAAATAAACTGCAGCCATGTGGAGCAGGTATCCTTGCAGGAAGAAATCCACAAAGTGAATGTACAGAGATGGTGGTAATTCTGAGGGATATATTAGGGAAAATTCATCCATGATCATAAATTACTCAAATAATCAAATCAACATGACTTTGTGAAAGTCAAGATTTAGATTAGCTATTATGAAGAAAATGGATTTGATTTCAAAAAAAAAAAAAAAGGTGAGCAAAATTAAAGGACCTGACAAAGCACAACATAAAATTTTTAATTATATATTGAAATGGGACAGAGGGGATAATTCCATGAAAAAAAACCACTTGTAAACTATCACTGTAAGTATTCAAGTACATACCTGTAAAAGGTGGTAAAATCGAGTGATCTTCAGCCTCTCCTAAGGAAGCACTTTTTTCTTTTGTATTGTTCATATCTAGCATTGTGTGTGCAAAACACTTCTGAAAAACTTCAATCCATATTATAAAATTAAGGTCATGAATGCTTTTCATAGATCACATTATTATACTTGCTTACTCTAATTCTAAATGGCATAATGAATGTTGTTGACTAAATGAAAGTACAATCAGAAAAAATGGTAGTTTAAAACAGTTTGAAGTATCAGAAAATAAAACAGATTTTTAAATAAAAATGTAACTTGCTATCCATTATTTTTAAGTATATAAACTTATAAAACACAAAACATATAAACATATAAATCGGTAAATACAAACTTGAAATAAAACATTAATTAGTTTCTATGTCATCTAATTTTCAAATAAAGGTTTCAAAGTTGGTGAGATTTTGTATTTAGTATTTATTTAGCAATTAGTATTTGCATGTAAAGCCAAATACAGTGATTTGACTCTCTTCTAGGATAAACTTACAGTTGATTCATTGAATTTACATGGACCAAGAGCTCAGATAGCTACTTCTAATATGCAATATAGCATATCTTTCCAAAACTCACAAATAAAAAACGTAAAAGCATAAAGTATATTGTTCTGTAAGTGTGTGAATATTAAAAGAAAAATCCTTTAAGGTTTTGTTACACAACTGAGAATCTTAATTTCCAATTCTGCTACCACCCACCATCATTCAGCCAAATTCAATGTCTACTTGTAAAAATCCAACAATATTAATTGCACAGTCTCTTAATGTAGTCAATTGCAATAAATATAACTACTGCTTCAATTCAGCCATCCATTCCAATGTTCATATACTGGATCTGAATTAAAAAGACATACTAAGGGGCGCCTGGGTGGCTCAGTTGGTTAAGCATCTGCCTTCAGCTCAGGTCATGATCCCTGCATCCTGGGATCAAGCCCCATGTCGGGGGTCCCTGCTCAGCGGGGAGCCTGTTTCTCCCTCTCCCTCTGCTGCTCTCCCCTGCTTGTGGGCTCTCTCTCTCTGTCAAATAAAAATATAAAATCTTTAAAAAAATAGGAAATTGATATGAAATATAAAGTGATACAGAAAATAGATCAACCTTATATTCCTCTGTGATTTAAGCAGTATTGCAGTATGATAAGGAATGTAATATTCAAGTAAAGATTTTCCCAATTCTCTGATTATATAGAAAACCTCCTTCTACACAAAATATAAGGATAAATATATGTGTAAGGCTCACTGTACAGTTCAGCCAAATTTTGTGCTATTACAACTATTATGTACCCTATTTTGTGTAACATAAAAACTAAGTGATAACAAAATAATAAAATCATCATCATCAATATTATCATCAATGCCATCATGATTATTAACATTTCTATAGGACTTTATGATTTACAAGGGTTCCACAGAAATTCAGTAGTTATAACATTTCATTTATCACTCTGGTTCACTGTTCTCATAAGAACTGTGTATGTCCAATACTCACATATAGATCCTAAGCCTGCAATTGCCAGCAGGAGGAAAAAACATATAACTCCTAGGGTTAATGCAACCGTATACCATGGAAATTCTGTACAAAATCAGAAAGCAAAATATATAATAAACACTGAGCATAGCAAAGCTCCCAGAATTAGAACGAAATGGAAATTCATTCTGGAATTAAAATGAATGTCAGTATTCACTGTGATAATAAAACTCATTGAATATTACATTTAAATATACCCATTGATATAGAAAGAGCCAGACATAAAATATCAAATAAGTATAGACATGATTATTATGATTTCACTTTTTCTTATTTGACATCATAACGTTTTCAGAAAACAAGAAAACAAACTGAAAAACCTTTACCTCTCCTTTTATCCATCGGACGTCTTTTGTCCTTCTGTTTCCCCGAATAGGGTGATTTTAGCTCCAAGTATATCACTCTCTCCTCGCTCATTTTTGAGGGCTGCTGTCAAAGAACACAGCTCAAATCCTATGCAGTGTTTCATGAAGCATGAAAATAACATTATTTATCATGAAGTAACAGGGACAGGTAATGAATGATAAGCATGATCATCTGAAATAAGCAAGTTAAAGTAAATATTTATCTGGAAATATTAGAAAGAAAATTGTTTTTAATTTCTTTTTGTAATGCCTTATAACAGCAATCCTACACAAATAAAGGTCCATTAGTGTTTATGGACATGTTATGTTAAGCTTTCATTGTTTTTATTTTTTTTTTTTTTTAAGATTTTATTTATTTATTTGACAGAGAGAGAGATAGCGAGAGCAGGAACACAAGCAGGGGGAGCGGGAGCGGGAGAAGCTGGCTTCCTGCGGAGCAGGGAGCCCGATGCGGGGCTCGATCCCAGGACCCTGGGATCAGGACCTGAGCCGAAGGCAGACGCTTAATGATTGAGCCACCCAGGCACCCCAAGCTTTCACTGTTTTTAAAATAACTTAATTCATTGCCAAAATTTAAAAATGTATATTATATTCCATACTCACCTAAAAATCTAGATTTATATCATCTTTTGAAAAATTATGTTTGATCACTTAATGCCTGTTTTATGCCCCAATGGGCACTATACTGACACCAAAAAGAGTAACTCCCTCTTTAGTAAGGACACACACATCCCAATTTGACAAACTAAGCACCTGCCACATTACTTATGTCAGACCCCACTGATTCATTCACATAAACTCTATACTCACTGGGTCCTGATTCCATTTCAGAGTATGAGGAAAATGTGGAAATCATGGGATTCAAGGAAAGGGAGTTTAGGAAGTAATATTAAAGGAGGGAGGAATAACTTATCATTCTAACAACTATGCTGCACAGTGGTGATTTCATTTCTGTTTGTAAACGAAGAAAACTGGGGCTCCAAGACATGTAATATATATAAATATTTATTTAATTCAAGTATGTATATCATATATATAGCTTATGTATATTTATCCAAATAAATGATCTTTCACCTACACTTAACTTGTATAAACAATACCTTTCAAAAAATACTTAATAAACTCTCTCCCCTAAAATATAAATAAATACATAGTGATTAAAGAGGAGAAAATATTTTCCCAAAAGAATATTTTTGGTAAATGTAGAAAGAACCAGATAACTGTTCTTCCTAAATAGATTTGATTCTTGGGTTTTCAAAATATCTTAATATTTTACCATTTCATTACTTTATAACATCAGGGAACTGATTTGAACAATCATCTATAATGGTATAATGTATAAACACATTGCCATTTGTTTTTCAATAAATATTCTCTCTACCCAAGTGCCAAATCATAAAGTAAATCTTGTCTCAATGTCATGTTTTCCTAGCTAACTGGTTTCTGTTTAATGGTATTTTAATTGAATATCTGTATAACAAAATAACAAGAAAATAAATTTACAAATATAAAACTGGGTATGTTTTGATAGAAAAATAACCATATTTTCAAAACAAAAAACTTTTTTTTTTATTACACTTAACTGAAAGGTGACAGAATTTAAGCTTTGGATAATGCATTGCTAACTGGTTAGGTAACACCCATAGAGATAAGAGGGAAAAAAACACAGATTTATATTGTCTAAAAAAGAATTAAATATCCCTTAAAATATCTAAGGATTAAAAAAAATCATATTCTGCATAGGAAATATTTTGACCCACTCTCATTCTGATCCATTCCTGTCTTCACTTGTAGAATAAAGTTAACATTAGATATAAATTAATCCGGATCCCAAAGTCAGTTATTTTCTGCAACATTCCAACCCCCCACAACTTCCTACATAGCTTTCCTGTAGCAAATTCTACTTTATCCCTCTTTGCTCCACAATGGGACAGCATAGGCCTGGGTCACACAAGCTCGCTGGCTGTAATACCTACATCTGTGCCTTGGGATTTCACCAGCTGGAGAAATAGCGTGGTCAGGAACACAGCTATGATGTCCTGGCTCTGCGGGCCTTTCACCTCTGCTTTGACTCTAGCAGGTACTTGCTGATATGCTTCACTGACTCTCAGAGAGCCCATGTCAGAAGAAAGAATGCCAAGGATCATGTGACATTAGATATCCCCCCCCACAGTTTCCACTGGTGTCAGTCTCTCATTAACTCCTGCACTCTACTCTGTGTCCGACAAGAGTCATAGAAAACTCAAATGCTAAATCTTATACACATTTTCTGGATCAGTTTAAACCTGGGATTTAGCAATTACCTTGAATCTTGAAAAAAAAAAAAAAGCCTTCTCAAAATCTCATGAGATTAGGAAGCTTAACAATAAAATTGAAAAATTATAAAAATAAAAAGGGAATATCCATATTTGACCTGACATGATTCATATGTTTTCTTTTTATGGAGTGAAAGTAAGTTCTCAATTGTTACATACATATAGTAAAACTAAAGAATGTCAAAATGTGTACACATTTTAGCCCTTATTTTTAACAAACATCCTAAGGATAGCCAGATTGCTTAATATGTTACAGTAAATCTAAATACCTAAAAATTGAAATATAAACAATTTGAAGAACATCACATTTCTAATTCTCTCTGGTGTTCTCTTCAAATTGCCTGAAGAAAGAACCTCTTTAACAAAAATTAAGACAGAAACATAGAGACACAAAATTTTGAATAGGTTTCACAGTAGCCCTTTTAAAGCATCAACATCAAATTAATTTGTTCTATTAGTTCTATCAGAGCATGTTTAAAAATATATTATGAGTTTAATTCAGTGAGCAGCTCTAAGCCCTACGTAACCCTAGAAGTCAGTGTTAGGCATGAACAAAAGCAGTTTTGTTTTGTTTTTTCATATCAATCACATTAATCTCTGCCCCTCAAGGACCCCATTGCTCTTCTGCTTTAAAATTCTTCTTAGAAATATGTAGTAATAACAATTGAAATCCACCTCTATGCCAGCTACACCAAGTGAAGTCTTTTCAAAACACTCTCCCGTGGTTTGGGCTTCCTTTTCTATCACTCCCAAAACACAAATGTCTTATCCTCTTCTAAATAATGGTAGTAGCACTTGTGAGAGTCTCTAGCTTTCTTTCTTGTAAGTTTCCTTTGGATCACTCTGTTTCTTTGCTAAGATCTAACTAACTGCTTTCAGGAAGTAGGTTTCTGACATAAAGAGAGAAAGCATTCTACAAATTTTCCATGCAACAGGGCTTTCTCTTAAAGGCAAACATGGTCTTCAGGCATGCCTATGAACTAAGATCTTCCAGGTCCTGAGTGTAATTACTCTGCATAGCAGTTGCGCATCTCTATCTAAGCCTTATGTCAAATTCCCCAATACCAAAATACATCACTTAACAGAAATATATTTGATAACTCTTTTTTTGCTACTAAATGCTATATACCTTACTGGTAAAGGATGTAAGCCAGCAAACTGACTGTGAATGTGTGTTTCAGAGCGTGAATAGTATGACTTCTAAACTCTCAGTGCAGTGCTGTCTTCTGGGGTGTGGGGCATTAAGACCTGACTGTGGTTAATACTTGTCTGCTTCTGAAGCAGCAGCTGAGTGAAGTGACTGACTTTGGAAGCCCCATCTTCTTCAGCAACATCCAGAATACCTTTCATGAAAACGAGTCTGCTGGGAGATTGAGCCTTAGGATCAGAATCTATTAGGTGGTATTGAATAACATTTGTATATGTTAGGAACCAAGTGGAAAATTGACTCTAAAAGTTAGCATACATTTACAGGAATGTATTGCCTCTGATCTTTTTAAGAGTTGTATAGATTATGTTTATCATTGTTTAATATTAACAGGTCAACCCCTAAAATCTTGGGGCAAACCACCAATGAAAAGCACTTATAAGCAATTTTAGTTGTTAGGTCTTTAAATAAGATGCCAGATTTATCATAACTAAAATAGATATAATAGGTTCAAGAAAATCTATCAAACCATATATCTTTAAATATTTTATCAACAGTATTTATAGCAAATAAAAATATAAAGTATTATTGTCAGATTATGGCCATATGACTCTTTTTAGGGTTGACTTTTAATTTTCTAACTATTTTGAGAAATGAGGCTATCACTAATTAGTTAATTATAAAGACATACACAAAGATCTTTCTGTCTTTAAAACACCCACACACTTTTGCAACCAATGTCAATGTATTTTTAGTGCTTCTTAAAATGTTTCTTATACCTTTTTTCTACTTCAACTTTTATCATGTAAGATTTCACTAAAATATCACTCGTATTCATTATTTTGACATTCACCAAGTCTAGCCTGTGTCAAAGAAAAGTAAAAACTATAATGGCATTCAGTGAAAAGAATTAAGGTAGTAGAAACTGCAATTTAACCTGAAGATGAAATAATAAGTAAATAAACTGAGAGAGAGAGAGAGACAGAGGTGTTCATGATAACATAGGTAAATAAAACAAAACAGAATGACAGCAGGACCTAATTAATTAGTGTAAAATTTATAATAAAGCAGCTAGAGTGCATAAAATTTTGGAAAGAATATTCCAAAAACAAAGGTTTAATTTTTTATATTATGTTTTTCTATTATTTTCACTTATTTGTTTTTATAATAAAATTGATAAAAGTTAAGTGAGTGTGAAGAAATCATAAGTCCAAAATTCTTGGTTACATTAAGGCAAGGAATAGGGACAAGTGATTTACTTTGAAAACAAATAGGAGCTTGTATGAACAGGAATGAAAACAATGAAGGGAGACAGTTTGCTTTATTTTCGATCCTTAGAATATATCCATGTGTAATTTTTGATCAATAACATACATTGGTACATTAAATCTCAAATTATTGAGCATTTCTGTTACACTTTTGCCTTTAGTAGCTAAAGATTTAGGTCTTTATTTGCCTTCTCCGATCACCGTGTCTATTGACATTTTACCTTAGTTTCAAGAAGAATCTTTAGTTCAGTAAAGCTGTCAGCAGAAACAGAACTATCATAAAATAAAAGGTTTGTTTCCTCTCATACTTTCGATTTTTGTGTTTCTCCATCATATATCCTATCTTGAACAATTATGAATAATACTCAGTTATGTTTTTACAGGAAATGTCAAAGTAGACCCTACTGTTTTCTAGTCACCTATCTTTAATGTCATTTTGGAAGAAGCAGCAATCCGAAACATATCTTTCTAAAAATTTGAGTTATCTAAAAATGTGAATAGTACTAAGTTGATTATCACTTGATATTTTAATTAGAAGTAAGATGGCCAGGGGGGTGTTAAGATGGTGGCATAATAGGAAGATCCTATGCTCATTTCATCCCTCGAAAACAACTAGATAACTATCAAATCATTCTGAATACCCAAGAAATTGACCTGACTAATGAAACAAACTCTACGACTAGAGGGAGAGAAGAATCCACAATGAGGAAGGTAAGAAATGCAGAAGTATGGTTTGGGGAAGAAATGGATCATGGGAGCTGTGGAGGGGAGAGTCTTGGTCATGGAGAAATGTGAGAGGAAGAGGCTCAGAAGGGAAAGTTCACTTACCCAAAGCATGAGAATACTTCCCCAATGCCATTGACAGGGAAAATGGGAGGGGCTGATTTTCATGAGTTTTTGCAAAAAGCAGGACCTGAAAACTGGAGTTTTAGCAGACAGTGGCTTATCTGGGATAGAGCACTGAGGGCACTGTGCTACTCCTGGAAAGAAAGCAGGAAAGCAACCCTGGGGCTGAGGGCTTGATCTGAGGATCTCCTAAGGTGCACAGGAAGAGACTATTCACTCTTTTTGGAGCACATCTGAGAGGAGTCACCTCTCCTGGGACAAAAGAGCCGAAGGGCGCCATTTTCTTATCTTGTCCCTCACCATAGGCACAGAGTCATTTACGGAGGACAGCAAACCCAGACACTGGCTGCCTAGCCAGCTTGCTCCAAGTCCCACTGTGCTGCACTCTGGTGCAACTGCCCTTCTCAGTCAAACCTCCCTCAGTCCCAGCACTTTCAGACTTTCCCCAAGAAGACCAGCATAAGCCCCTACCCACATCAGGTACCTAAAGCCTAAAGTTTTAAAAGTCAGCAGTCTCAGCTGGTAAAATGCCTAGAGGGCACTTCACTGGTCCTGCAGAGAAGACAGGAAAACAATCTGGAGGTAGACAACATTAAAACTTCGATCTGAAAAATGTTTGGATGCACAGGGGGAGATTATTTTTTTTTGCTTAGAGTACCTCCCTGAGAGCAGCAAGCATGGAGACCCTTCTCTGGGGACAAAGGAGCTGGTGGCCATTTCCTACCCCTCCTCAGCATAAGCACAGAACCACCTGCACTAAATAGCAGAGCACTGGCACTGTCTGCCCAATCCTTACACCAAGTCACACACCCCTGAACTCTGGCAGTACTGCCCTTCTCAGCCATGTTTGCCTCAGTCCCAGTACAGTAGACCTCTTCCCCAGAAGACCAGCAGAAACCCCTGCCCACACCATGTCTCCCAACAAGAGTTCTGCACAGCTTCAATTCTAGTGAAAGTAGCATCAGGTCTCATTTAACAAGCAGACTAGTTAAAACTCACCTTACTCTGGCCAAGGACCAAACACTGCCCAGAGCCAGCTAGATGAGCCTCTGTGGATGCCAGGCCTGAAGGATAGAGCAGCCAGAACACACTAGCAGAGTGCATCAGCTCATATCAAAGACAATTCCTGAAGCACCAGACCCTGGACATTATATGGCCTCTTCTGCATAAAGCTGTTACTCTTAAGAGCAGAAATCATAACAGGCTTTTCTAACACAAAGAAGAAGACAGAGACTTCGAGAAAATGCCAAGATGGAAGAATTCATCCCAAAGGAAACAAGGAAAGGTCATGGCCAGAGATGTAACCAAAACACATATAAGTAATATGCCTGATAGAGAATTTAAAGCCACAATCATAAAAATACTCACTGGACTTGAAAAAAGAATGGAAGACCTCAAGGAGATCCTTATTGAAGAGATAAAACAGTTAAAAAATGATCAGTCAGAAATGAAAAATGCAATAACTGAGATTTGAAACTTACATGATGCAATGAACACAAGGATGGAAGAGCCAAGGAATGAATAAGTGGTATAGAAGACAAAATACAAGAGACTCATTTTAGACGTAAGGACACCTGCCTATTGAAAGTGAGGGGATGGAGAAACATCTATCATGCAAATAGATGGCCAAATAAAGCCAGGGTAGCAATACTTACATCAGACAAACTAGATTTTAATCTAAAGACTATAACAAGAGATGAAGAAAGGCATTATATCATAATAAAAGGGATTATCCATCAAAAAGATCTAGGGTCGCATGGGTGACTCAGTCAGTTAACCAATTGACTTCAGCTCAGTTCATGATCTTGGGGTCCTGGGATTGAGCCCCGCGATGGGCTTCCCACTCAGTGGGGAGCCTGCTAGTCCCTCTCCCTCTGCCCCTCCTTCCGCTTGTGCTCTCTCTCTCTCAAATAAATAAATAAAATATTATTTAAAAAATCTAACAATTGTAAATATTTATGCCCCCAACATGGGAGCACTCAAATATATAAAACAAATAATAACAAACATAAAGGAACTTACTAAAAATAATACGATAATAGTAGGGGACTTTAACACCCCACTTACATCATTGGTAAGATCATCTCAGAAGAAAATCAACAAGGAAATAATGGCTTTGAATGACACATTGGACCAGATAAACTTAACAAACATATGCAGAATTTTCTGTCCTAAAACAGCAGAATGCACAGTCTTTTCAAGTGCACATAGGACATTTTTCAGAATAGATCACATACTAAGTCACAATCAGGTCTCAACAAGCACAAAAAGATTGAGAAAATGACATGCATACTTCCTGACCACAATGCTATGAAACTTGAAGTCAACCACAAGAAAAATTTGGAAAGAGCACAAATACATGCAGGTTAAACAGCGTGTTACTGAAGAATAAATGGGTCAACCAGGAAATCAAAGAAGAAATTTAAAAAACACATGGAAACAAAAGAAAATGAAAATACAACTGTCCAAAACCTTTGGCCTACAGCAAAAGAAGTCCTAAGAGGAAAGTATATAGTAATACAGGCCTTCCTCAAGAAGTAATACAGGCCTTCCTCAAGAAGCAAAAAAAAAAAAAATCTCAAATTAAAAAAACCCTAATCTTATACCTAAAGAAGCTAGTAAAAAAACAAACAAAGCCTAAAACAAAGCAAAAGGAAGGAAATAATAAAGATTAGAGCAGAAATAAATGACATAAGGGGAAGAAAATGTAGAAGAGATCAATGAAACCAGGAGCTGGTTCTGTGAAAAAATTAATACAATTGATAAACTCCTAGCCAGACTTACCAAAAACAAAAGAGAAAGGCCCAAATAAATAAAATGAGCAAATGAGAGAGGAGAACACCAACACCACAGAAATACAAACAACTAGAATATTATTAAAAACTATGTGCCAACAAACTGGATAACCTGGAAGAGAGGGATAAATTCCTAGAAACATGTAAACTACCAAAACTAAAACAGGAAGAAATAGAAGACTTAAACAGACAGATAACCAGCAAGGAAATTGCATCAGTAATCTAAAATCTCCCAACAAACAAAAGTTCAGGGCCAGATGGCCTCACATGGAAATTCTATCAAACATTTAAAAAAGAGTTGATACCTAGTCTTCTCAAACTATTCCAAAAAAAAAAAAAGAAAGAAATGGAAGGAAAACATCCAAACTCATTCTATGAGGCCAGCATTACCCTGATTCCAAAACAGACAAAGATTTGGCTAAAAAAGAGATCTACAGGTCCATATCCCTGATGAACATGGATGCAAAATGCTCAATAAAATACAGGGTGAATTGAATCCAACAGTACATTAAAGGAATCATTCACCAAGATTAAGTGGAATTTATTCCTGGGCTACAAGGGTGGTTCAATATTTGCAAATCAATCAATGTGATACACCACATTAATCAAAGAAAGGATAAGAACATTACGATCCTTTCAGTATATGCATAAAATTCATTTGACAAAGTACAACACTTATTCAAAAAAAAAACTCTGAACAAAGTAGGGTGAGAGGGAACATACCTCAATATAATAAAGGCCATATATAAAAACCCACAACAAACACCATCCTCGATGGGGAAAAACTTTAAGGTTTTCTTCTATGGTCAGGAACAAGACAGGAATGTCCACTCTCACAGCTGTTACTCAACATAGTACTGGAAGTCCTAGCCACAACAAAAAGAAGTAAAACTCTTTAAATCAGCAAGGAAGAAGTCACTATATACAGATGACATGATACTCCATATATAGAAAACCTGAAAGACTCCACCATAAAATTGTTAGAACTTATACAAGAATTTAGTAAAGTCACAGGATACAAAATCACTGTACAGAAATAGGTTGCGTTTCTATACAAAAATAATGAAGTGGCAGAAATAGCAATCACAGAATCAATCCTATTTACAATTGCACCAAAGACCATAAGATACCTAGGAATAAACCTAAACAAAGAGGTAGAAGATCTATAACCTGAAAACTATAAAACACTGATTAAAGAAATTCAAGACAGGGGCACCTGGGTGGTTCGGTAAGTTCAGGGTCTGACTCTTGGTTTCAGCTTAGGTCATGATCTTAGGGTGTTTGAGATTGAGCCGGGCGTTAGACTCTGCACTCAGCACAGAGTCTACTTGAGATTCTCTCTCCCTCTCCCTTTGTCCCTCCCACCCATTAGCTCTCTCTCTATAAATAAATAAATAAATAAATAAATAAATAAATAAATAAAATCTTTAAAAAAAGAGAAATTCAAGACAACCCAAAGAAATGAACAGACATTTCATGTCCATGGATTGGAAGAAAAATATTGTTAAGACATCTACATTACCCAAAGCAATCTACAGATTTAATGCAATCCCTATAAAATGCCAACAACATTTTTCACAGAGCTAGAACAAAGAATCCTAAAATTTGTTTGGAACCACAAAAATCCCAAATAGCCAAAGCGACCTGGGGAGAAAAATTAGTAGCTGGAGGAATCACAATTCCGTACTTCAAGTTATATTACAAAGCTGTAGTGATTAAGACAGTATGGTACTGGCACAAAAAAATAGACTAATAGATCACTGGGAGTTATACGAAAACAATGAATCATGGATCACTACATCAAAAACTAATGATGTATTGTATGGTGACTAACATAACATAATAAAATAAAATTTTAAAAAATTTTAAAAAAATAGATCAATGGAACAAAATAGAAAACCAGGAAATGAACCCACAACTATATGGTCAATTAATGTCCAACAAAGCAGGAAAGAATATCCAATGGAAAAAGACAGTCTCTTCAACAAATGGTGTTGGGAAAACTGAACAGCAACATGCAAAGAAAGATCACTTTCTTACACCATACACAAAAATATATCTAAAATGGATGAAAGATCTAAATGTGACAAAAATCCTAGAGAAGAACACAGGCAGTAACCTCCTTGACATCAGCCATAGCAAATATTTATTAGGTATGTCTCCTGAGGCAATGGAAACCAAAGCAAAAATAAACTATTGGGATTTCATCAAAATAAAAAGCTTCTGCACAGCATAGGAAACAATCAAGAAAACTAAAAGGCAACGGAATGAGAGAAGATATTCTCAAATGACATATTTGATAAAGGGTTAGTATCCAAAATATATAAACAGCTTCTAAAACTCAACACCCAAAAAAACAAGTAATCCGGTTAAAAAATGAACAGAAAACATGAAAAGACATTATTCCACAGAAGACATAAAGATGGCCAACAGACACATGAAAATCATCAGGAAAACACAAATCCAAAACTACAGTTAGATATCACCTCCTACCAGTCAGAATGTCTAAAATCATCAACACAAGAAACAACAGGTGTTGGGGAGAATGCAGAGAAATGGGAACCCTCTTGCTGTGTTGGTGGGAATGCAAACTGGTACAGCCACTGTGGAAAACAGTATGGAGGATCCTCAAAAAGGTAAAAATAGAACTGCCTTATGATCCAGCAATTGCACTACTAAGTATTTTCTCAAATTATATAAAAATATTAATTTGAAGGGATACATGCACCTCAATGTTTATAGCAGCAGTATCAACAATACCAAATTATGGAAAGAAACCAGATGTCTATCTCATTGACTGATGAAGGGATAAAAAAGATGTAATACAGACACACACATACACACACACACACACACACAATGGAATATTGCTCAGCCATAAGAAGAATGAAATTTTGCCATTTGCAGTGACATGGTTGGAGCTAGAGATTATTAAGTCAGTCAGAGATAGTCAAATACCATATGTCTTCACTCAGAATGGAATTTATGAAACAAAACAAATGAACATGGGGGGAAAAAAGAGAGAGGTAAACCAAGAAACAGACTCTTAATGATAGAGAAAAAATTTATGGTTACCAAGGGGGAGGCTGTCGGGGGATGGGTTAGATAGGTGATGGGGATTAAGGAGGGCGTTTGTATTGAGCACTGGTTGTTATATGTAAGTCATGAAACACTAAATTGTACTCCTGAAACTAATATTACACTACATGTTGACTAATTGGAATTTAGATAAAAAGTTGGAATAATAAATAAATAAACATACAAACAAACAAACTGTTGACCCACACCAGTATGAGAAAAACCACAAATACATAAATGCTGGCTGTTAGAAGACAAGTTCCACACTTTCAGAGGCAAGTTACAGATGAGCAACAAAGGAAAGTGAAAGTGAATGTTGGCCACTAGGTCAGAATCAGAGACATCAGTATGTAGTCATGTTTAGTTTAGTATATATACAAACAATCTGATACATAAACAAATATATGTATGTGTGTATACATGAGTTAGTATATATGGAGCTCTGTCTGCTTAAAGAGCCTAGAAGCAATGAAACCCAAAAGCAAGGCACAGAACCAGCACCAGATACTGGTTCCTAAATACTGTTCACAAGTGTAGAGCTCCTTGGAGAAATGACTGATTCTAAGAATGGGGCAAAGAAAATACAGAGTAAGCTCAGACCATCTTATAAGGCCAGAAAGTAAGAAAGTGCTCAAAAAATATAAAGATTGGGGCATGTCAAAGGCACCCAGAAGCTAACCTGAAAAACCTCCCAATAGCCAAAACTGGAACAATTTACAGCAAAATAAATAAAGTAGCATTCGATCATAACTAAAGTATAAAATTAATATCCACGAGCCCATGCTATTATAAATGATTTAATAATTAGAAGGAAATAAATGGGAAAGGGAAAGACAAATCTTTACCGAAAAATTTCAACTACTCCCTTTCCAGGAGGTTAGATGCCACCTAGAGTGGGCAGGATCTGGTGACATTTTGCAAAGAACACAGAATGAAAGGCAGAAAATGGTAACTTTACATGGGCACACCTGGTAAACACTAAATTAAGTAAGCAATAAGGTTAATATCCCAGTAATGTCATGTGGGTAACATGTATCCCTGATGAGGTTTGATGAGTTGGTTACTTCACCTTTGTAGCAGCTTTTCTAGAAACCCAGAGCTCCAGTCCAAGCCTGAGAAAAATATGAAAAGAACAAAAATTGAGAGGCATTTTACATAAGATCTGACTACAGGAAAAGCCTGCAAGTATCAGAGAACAAAGGAGGGGCAATGGCTACTGTCATGTTGTATCCTGAACTGAAACTGAAAAGAGGAAAGAAAGAAAGGAAAGGAAAGGAAAGGAAAGGAAGGAAAGAAAGAAAGAAAGAAAGAAAGAAAGAAAGAAAGAAAGAAAGAAAGAAAGAAAGAAAGAAAGAAAGAAAGGAAGGAAGGAAGGAAGGAAGGAAGAAAGAGAAGAAAAAAGAAAGAAAAGAAAGAAAGAAAGAAAGAAAGAAAGAAAGAAAGAAAGAAAAAGAAAGAAAGAAAGAAAGAAAGAAAGAAAGAAAGAAAGAAAGAAAGAAAGAAAGAAAGAGAAAAAGAAAGTAAGAAAAAGAAAGAAAGTAAGAAAAAGAGAGAAAGAGGGGAGGGAGGGAGGAAGGAAGGGAAGAAGGGATGAAATTTAATATAATCTGGAGATTCTTCATCGTAATGTGATGTATCAGTGTTCCATAGTTGGGGTTTTGAATGTAGAAACATAAAAGGATTACATTAAAGGAAATGAGGTAAGCCCTATAAGTAAACTCTGTACTGCATCTGCCACTTTTCTATAAATTTAAATTTATTCCAAAAAAATAACTTAATTTTTTAAGATGACATTTAAAAAAATTCTCCAGTGCAACAACATGTAACATTTAGCCATATTAGTGATTGGAAGAAAATAGAAGATATAAAATATGTCAATAATTTTGCAAAAAATCATAGCAAAGATCTCTCTGTTGCCCAATATTTAAATGTTTTACTGAGTGCCTATTGTTTTATTAAAATTTTGTTTTAACTCTATTTACGTACTACAAATATTTCTTTCTCCCAAAAAGCAAAATATTTACTGCTAATGGCTACCAATTAGTTGACATTATTCAAATGCTACATGGGATAGAAAGTAAAGTAAACTTACACTGTATTTAGTGTATAAGGGAAGTCAGTAACATAAAACTGATTCTTAATTTTTATAATCAGAGAAATAAATCACAAAGAATAGTTTGTAAAATGTAATACCACCAACTGAGTAAATATACTTCATAGATGACAAATACTGTGTTCCCAAGCTAACATTTTCTTACATTCTCCTGTTTACCATGTTTCAAAAGTTGAGTTTTTTAAACCTGTTATTTGGGATCTTGATGCTAATCAATGGTTACCTGAAGCTTACATGACATAACAACTTCTTGAGTATACTGTGAGTTTGGGATGGGTTTGTATTTATCTACATGTGCTTATTCTTGAAAGGAAGACAGAAAGGAACCAACAAAACATTAACAATGCCTAATAGGTTGTATTATGACCTATTAATAAAAAACATAATATTTATTTTGAGAAATTTAAAATTATTACAGGTTTAAGAAAATAACACCTGCAAAATGCTTAACATAGTGCTGACTTCTTATAAAGTGTTCAATAATCTGGGGGAATAAATATCTAAAAATTTGCAAAGGACATTGTAAGATGAAACATAATCAGAATGAAGACTGAGAGAACCAAGTTGAATAGGAAAGATTAAAGAATTCATGAAACTTTTGGAAATAATGGGCACATGTGTTGTATGGTGAAAATAACTATTACAGTCCATCATTCCTTAAAAAAGATAAAGTGCTATAAAAAGGTGTAAGAGTGAAAAGGAAACGATCAAGAAGTGGGACAGAGAATTGACTTTTTGATTAAGTGTAAGAAAGTGTGACTAAGAAGAATGGAAACATTTGATGGACTTGTAAATGTGGGAAGCTAAGGCTTAAGCAAATAATTTCAGGGTCTGATATTCCCGTCACAATGGTGTTGAGTGCTGAGCTTGCCAGAGGGCTGTTGTGGTGAAGTCTCTAGCAGTTGGAGAGAGCAGGACACAAATGAGAACTGGCTTTAGAAAACCCAAAGGAACATACAACCAGAGCAGAAAGAGGATTACTGTTTCACAGGCTGCCTATGGTTATCCTTTGATTGCACTCATTTTGTTTGAACATTTCTGTAAACCCTTGTTTTTAATATCAAAACAGATTTCCCATTTATCATTTGAAATGTATCCCTTTACTGTGCTATTCTATAATAACTGAATGTGAAAACAGATACACCTATTTTAATCTTCTTCTAGTAAGCTGGAATCTCTATTTTTCACCTGATTTGTCACCGTTTACTTATGATACCACAAGCAAAGCTTCCTCAGACTACAAAGGAGGAAGCCAACATGTTTCTGTTCTTAATAATTACAGACTGCAGGGGAAGGGCGCCCAAAATCATCAAGACTTGAAATGTAGTTTCAGTATACTCTATGTTTATGCTGGAGTGAACTGATAAGCAAACTGGAAAAAGATCATGTTATGGAGAAAAATGTTACAAAAGAAAAAGCAATTGAATTTAGATGTATTTTAAAGAAACCAGAGATTGAGCGGCTCTCAATCTAATAAACTATAAAACTTGAAATTTATTATCCAACATCTCTTTCAGATATATGTAGGGAATGATAGATTATTAGTAGTCATGGATTTTCACTTAACTGAGATTATAGTAGTTTAGAGGATGGATTTTTTTTTAAAGACTTTATTTATTCATTTGAGACACAGAGATACAGAGAGAGAGAGAGAGAGAGAGCATGAGCAGGGAGAGAGGCAGAGGGAGAGGGAGAAGCAGGCTCCCCGCCGAGCCAGGAGCCCAATGTGGGGCTCGATCCCAGGACCCTGGGATCATGACCTGAGCTGAAGGCAGACGCTTACCCATCTGAGCCACCCAGGCGCCCTAGAGGATGGATTTAAATATCTCATTAAGAACAGTTTCTATTTAGAACCCCGAAGCTTAGTGTCCGTTACAGAGATTATATTTAGAATCTTAGTATTTGATGGGGACAGTCCTAGTGGTCTTGATGGTTTTTTAGTTCTTTTCTTTTCTTTTTTTACTGTTATATGTTTGGATTCTGTGCAAAATAGACATGCACTTTAAATTATTTTGCCCTTTCATCTTCTCTGTTAAAAAAAGAAAAGAAAAGAAAAAAACAAACTTCCCTATTTCTGATAAAAGATACAGATGAGAAGCCAGAAGTTCAAATATGAACTGCTTTCTCACACTTTCACATGTAGCTGACAACTACTGAAGCCCCTTGGGAACAAGAGCAGAGGGCATATAGAACCAGAAGAATCTCCTTACGTCCCAGCTCCCACTTCTATTCCATCCACCTGCTGGGGCTCCCCTCTTCTGTTTGGACCAGACTCCAGTACCAGAGGAAGCTGCGCCCCACGGACACAGGTATCACCAACTCTATCTGCATCTCTTGCTCTCAGCGCATCTCACTGGTACTGGTGCCACGTGACTGTCTATACAGAACACAAAGAATAGAGATTAAACAAACAAACAAACAAAAAAACTAGTCAATTTTGCCTTGCAGGCAGACAAGCTAATCAATTCTGATTTAAAAATTACTTTACAAGGTGAATTGCTTCCTATAATTTTTCATGGTTTACCATTGAATATAGCTGAGAGTTTTGTTAGCAAATATTTCTTGGATCACTTGGATTAAACACGTGAGTTAGCAGAGCAAATGGTCATATCAATGATGGTAGGATATGAGTAATTATTCAATCAATGATGAATTTTTCTTGTCTATATAATAATGTGTTTCTCTATTTCACATCCACATCGAGACTTTATTTATGTGATATAGCTTCCACATCGTGATATGTTGCAGACCTGGCAAACAACTTTTAAAGGCATTATAAATATTTTTCTGTACAATCATGTTTTCTTAGAAACTATTTTGTGGGAAATTATTAAATATCATAGGTAAATATAATGAACAAAGAGGTTTATATATTTCTAATTATTTTATAAAAGACAACAAACCAGTGTAATTCTCTGAAAATATTAAAATATTGATATTTAATAATTAATAAAATATTTAATATTTAATAAAATTTAATGGTACTCTGGTAAAAAGTGAACCTAAGAATTTTAAAATTTTTTGTGGAATCAGAATTCTATTTCATATAAATTCCTTTGTTTTATTTTAAAATAATATTTAAAATACTCGAAAGAAATTAACTCCTCAACAATCAACAATTTGCAAGGAGAATTGCTTGCTTTTAGCCTATGCCTTCAAATATTATGGAAATACCACACACACCCCACAGAAGCACAGCTAAACCAAATTGGTCCTAATTGTAGGGCATTCATTTTTAACATCATGTTGGAAGAGGTGACGATGATCCTTTAGGAGATTATGGGAAGCAAATTGTCATTGAGTCATGAAAAAGAAACAGTGAAGATAAATGGAAAACAACCTATCAGGACAGGATATGAGGGGAAAATTTTAGAATAACCTGTTAGGTAACATACTTATCTTTATAATACAAATGACTCATACAAATGTTTGGACATTTTTCTGGACAGGGACAGTTTTTGAGTGTAGTCTAAATATTTCATAGATCATAAGATTGCTCCTCTTTTAAAATTAATTTAAGACCACATCTGGAAAACTCCAGGTAGTAAGTGAATGACAGTACCTAAGCATGTAAAGAGACATGCAGATCGCTGATCAAAGAAAATAATCTGAGGCAAAAATCTTTCTTGGAAGTAAATTGCAAAGGTAAAATCATACATTGGTAGTTAAATGGCATGAAATACTAATTTCAGTGGTATACAGAAAACCCAGAAAGGGTAGAACCTCAAAACTTAGTTTTAAAAATAAAAACTGTCAATTTCTCTGACTTTTAGAATCCTATCTCAAAATTTCTCCAAGATGAATGTAAACATAGAACACATACAGAGATCAAACATCCTCCCTCCAAGAAGCATAGGCAAAAGGAAAGTGAATACTTTTCCCCAATCCTCACTGAATCCTTATGTTATTTTTTGTTCCTTGTTAAATAATTTTTCTAAAGAATTTCATTATAGTTTAGCATAAGGCACATTATGTCTAACTTATTTTCAAGATTCTGTCATTTAAAAGATTTACCTGATGGACTTTACCTACTAAGTAGAAAACAATTCCATGGATCTTCTTTATCTGGGAAAAATCCCATTCTGCCAACTCTCTTCATACATATGAATAATTTACATGCTTTCTCAGAAAGAATATGAAATGCAGCAGTAAGCACATCTCTGTTTTAATCTTTAGAGATAAAAGAGCAGCCAGCCATATTACTCAGAAGTGAAAACACACACTTCAAACTTCAATCAGACAAAGATAACAAAAACTGAATCATCTAAAGAAAAAGATAAAGTTCATGTAGAGGACCTAGCTTACCTGTCCTCAAATTGATTAACCTGAGTGTATTCAGTGATTCAAGTAACTTAAAACAGAAGCCACTGTTCCAAATAAGAGTCAGTTTGCCCAGTTTCATGAGGTTGCTTATTCTGTATCTTTTTTGTTTTAAGATTTTATTTATTTATTTATTTGACAGAGAGATATCCAGGGAGTAGGAGCAGGAGGAGAGGCACAAGGAGAAGTAGACTCCCTCCCTAGCAGGGAGCCCATCCCAGGACCTTGGGACCATGACCTGAGCCTAAGGCAGACACTTAACTGACGGAGCCACCCAGACCCACTGCTTATTCTACATCTTATCATCTAAACAATAAAGCAGTTATGAAAAGCAAATATCCTTGGTTATATATTCCAGAAAATTAAAGTAGTTTGAGTGCTCTAGTCATACATTCATAACTGGGTCAAGTATGGAATTTACTTCTTTTCTATTTGTTTGGAAACAATTATGAATCTCCTGATATCATTACTGACTCATTCTAGGATCTTTTAAGAAATAACCCTTGATTAACATTCTTTAATACATGTTTGTGATTATATTTCCTTCTGTGCAATATCTGTGCTTATTCCTAATGTTGAGAACTTTAGTGAAGCTCTAGGGAGAAAATTGTGGATGTGCACACATATGATGTTACAAACTAATAAATATCATCTGATTGTGAATCAATAAAAATGATTTGGACACATACAATTTAGAAGTGTGTTTACATTTTTAAAACCCAGTCCATATACCTAATATTCCTCTTTTAATTCCTAAATTATTGAAATGAATCATGGGATTTTTTTTTAAGATTTTTATTTATTTTTGGACAGAGATAGCGAGAGAGGGAACACAAGCAGGGGGAGTGGGAGAGGGAGAAGCAGGCTTCCCTGCTGAGCAAGGAGCCCGATGCGGGCCTCGATCCTAGGACCCTGGGATCATGACCTGAGCCGAAGGCAGACGCTAAACAACTGAGCCACCCAGGTGCCTGATCATGGGATATTTTTTTGTAAAGTTAGAATCAGTGAGTTCCCTAAGAGATACATGGTACAGAGTAGGCATGTAACTCTCAGTTCACTACTGTTTCCAACTGATCAATGTCCCTTTCAATTTATCATTCCCAGTTTGAAGACATTCGAGAGTTAGGGTCTTGAAGCCATGGGAAAGTCTGCCTCAAACCCCTGTTCTTTAATTCAGTCTTTTCTTTTCTGACCTCCTCCGTGTCTTGTTTTCTCCCTGGGCAGGGTCTTCAGTGCCATTTGCCTGGTGTCTCACAATGGTGATCCTTGGCATCTGCTGTTTCTTTCTCCTTTTAGCAGCTGGAGCCTTGGAATTCAAGGATCTGTGCCTTGAACCAAATATCTCCTGGTTTAGGAATGACTATTTTTAGTGGTCTTCCTCTCCTGCTAGTTCCATAGCTATGATCCCTAGTTCTACCCAGGAAGCCCTTCCACCTTCACCACTAATGTCATTACTTGGCCACTTACAACATTGCTCAGAAGACTCTGATGCCTGGATCATATTCAGGCTATTTCCAGGAAAGCTTGCATTTAAGGTATTGCTGATGGTCAGTCAGGCTGGGTGCAGAGTAAATTTCTCTCTCCTCCCTGACACCTTTCAATAAAATGTCTGGTTCTCTTGTTTCCATGTCTCCATTCTGCAGCTTAAATTTACTTTTTAAACTATTTATTCTCATAAACATATATGCAATCATCAATACTTTTCTCCTGTACTATTCCAATCACTCCGAATTAACCCTGAGGTCAACAGACTTTGAAACTCTTATTGAAATTGCCAAATAAACTTCTACAAATATATCTCTGATCATGTCACCAAATGCCAAGAAAACATTAATGGTTTTCATTCTTTCCTGCACTGAAAACATAATGGTTTTCATTATTTCCTGGATTATGTTGAAGTTCCCCTTCTTATATTTCTTTTCATGAATCATAATCTTATTTCATCCAAATAATTTTAAGCTCACAAGTCATGGCTCAAGGGTTACAGACTCTCACTGTTCTTATTAAGATTTAGTATATTTTCTTAAATAAATGTTTCTTAATTTAATATACACCCTTAGACAAGTTCCAAAGATTTTAATGTTTGATACTTTTCTAATGGTTGTTTTCATTGGTTATGTTTGTTTGACTGAGGAGCAATTCTACAGAGATTATCATGCTACTATTCTGGGAGGAAGAGTCCTCTATGTGTATTTTAATATCCTCTTTAGAAGTGAAAACATTTATATTCCTTAGCCACAATTTTCCTGACATCTTAACATATAATGCATGCTTATTTAGTATCTTATGAAATATAGTTTACATTTCAATCCTGCATCTAACAAATTATAGCAACATCAGACAAGCAATTCTGCTATATTTATGTGACGTCCATTTTGATCTTACCTCACAGAAAGGAAGGTGAGGAACAACCTTAGGATGATTCAAGTTATATAATCAGAGTGCCTCACAAACCCATAATTCAGATTTTTATTCCCTATTAATTAATGAACACCTAGGAGAATTTCCAGGTGATATTATTTTATCATTTTTCTCTCTCATCGGACCCTGAGAGATTAGTTTCATGTCAAGATTTGTTTTATTTAATGCTTATTTATGAAAGCAATTTATTTATTTATTTTGTGGTTATTGTTTTTCCTTTCAGATTTTTATTTAAATTCCAGTTTGTTAATATACAATGTAATATTAGTTTCAGGTGTAGCATTTAGTGATTTATCACTTACATACAGCACCTAGTACTTATCACAAGTGCCCTCCATAATCCCCATCACCTATTTAACCCGTCCCCATGCCCACCTCCCCTCTGGTAACCCTCAGTTTGTTCTCTACAGTTAAGAGTCTGTTTCCTGATTTGCTTTTTTTTTTTTTTCTTGCTCTATGTTCATGTGTTTTGTATCTTAAATTCTACATACGAGGGAAATCATATGGTACTTTTCTTTCTCTATTTCACTTAGCATAATACTCTAGCTCCATTCACGTCATTGCAAATGTCAAGGTTCATTCCTTTTTATGGTTGTGTAATATTTCATTGATATGTATACCACTTATTCATTATCCATTCATCAGTTGATGGACTTATGGGCTCTATAATTGGGCTATTGTTGTAGATAACACAGCCATAAACATCGAGTTGCATGTATCCCTTGAATCAGTATTTTTATATTCTTTGGGTAAATACCTAGTAGTGCAAATTTGGATCACAGGGTAGTTCTATTTTCAACTTTTTTAGGAATCTCCATACTGTTTTTCACAGTGGCTGAACCAGTTTGCATTTCCATCAACAGTTCAAAAGTGTTCCCCTTTGTCCCTATCCTTTCTCCAACACTTCTTGTTTCTTGTGTTGATTTTAGCTATTCTGACAAGTTTGAGGTGATATTTCACTGTAGTTTTGATTTGTACTTCCCTGATGATGGGAATGTTAAGCATCTTTTCATGTGTCTGTTGGCCATCTATATGTCTCCTTTGGGAATATGTCTATTCATGTCTTCTGCCTACTTTTTAATTGGTTATTCATTTTTTGGGTATTCAGTTATATAAGTTCTTTAAATATTTTTGATACTAACCCTTATCCAATATGTTATTTGCAAATATCTGCTCCTGTTCAGAAGGTTGCTTTTAGTTTTGATGATTATTTCCTTCACTGTGCAAAAGTTTTGGATCTTGATGAAGTCCCAATAGTTTATTTTTGCTTTTGTTTCCCAGATATTGAGAGACTTATCTAGAAAAAAGTTGCTACAGCCAATGTGAAAGAAATTACTACCTGTGTTGTCTTCTAGGATTTTGATGATTTCCTGTCTCACATTTAGATCTTTAATCCATTTTAAATTTATTTTTGTGTATCATGTAGGAAAGTGATTCACTCTCATTCTTTTGCATGTTGCTGTCCAGTTTTTCCAGCACATTTGTTGAAGACACATTCTTTTTACCATTAGATATTCTTTCCTACTTTGTCAAAGATTAATTGACCATTTAGTTGTGAGTTAATTTCTGAGTTTTCTATTCTTTTCCATTGATCTATGTGTCTAGTTTGGTGCAAGTACCATACTGTTTTGATGACTATAGCTTTGTCATATAAGTTGAAGTCCAGACTTGTGATGCCTCCAGCTTTGTTTTTCTTTTTCAGGGATCCTTCAGCTATTTGGGGTCTTTTGTGGTCCCATACAAATTTTAGGATTGTTTTTTCTATCTCTAAAAAATGCTGTTGGTATTCTGATAAGGATTGCCTTATACCATTCATTTATTAATGGGCACTTAGGTTGCTTCTACTTCTTAGCTATTGTAAATAATGCTGCAGAAATCATAGGAGTCCATGTATCTTTTTGAATTACTGTTTCATTTTCCTTGGGTAAATATCCAGTATTGGATACTGGATTATATGATATATCATTTTTTTTTAATTTTACAAGAAATCTTGGACCTGTTTTCACAGTGGCTGCACCAATTTACATTCCTACCAATGCACACAAGTGTTCCCTTGAATATTGTTCATCCATAAAAAAAGAATGAGATCTTGCCTTTTGTGACAATATACATAGATATAGAGAGTATTATGCTAAATAGAATAAGTCAGACAGAGAAAGACAAACATGAAATGAATTCCTTGTGTGAGAATTATTTTTAAAAACTACAAACAAACAAACAAAAACTGAACACACCCGTAAATTCAGGGAACACACAGATATTTGCCAGAGGGGAAGGAGAGAAGGGAATGGGCAAAATGGGTGAAGGGGAGTGGGAAGAACTGGCTTCCAGTTATGGAATGAATAAGGGATGAAAGGAACAGGATAGGAAATACCATCAGTGATATATTAATAGCCTTATATGGTGAAAGATGGTAGTTATACTTGTGATGAGCATAGCATAAGGAATAGAGTTGTCAAATCACTATGTTGTACACCTGAAAGTGATGGGAAATTGTGCATCAATTATATTTCTATAAAAAAATTTAAGCGTTAAAAAAATAAAGACATAAACATTCATTATCAATATTTTGAAATGTTCCCATGTAACACTAAAAACAAGAAAAACTATTATTGAACAGAATTAATAAATTAATCAAGATTTTATCATGTATCCATGACCAGCATTCTATGTTGTTACAAATATTAAAGAATTCATACATTAAAGTATTAAAAAGGATTTGTGTTGCATAGTAAACATGCAAATACTGCTTTTATTGTTTTATCATTTTATCATTTAATAATCGAAACACAAAACCAATAAGAATTAAACCACCTATTGAAGGAAATTTTATCACAGACTTTCCACAGAAGGATAGTAAGGATATTCCTTAGTTAGGTTGAAAATGAACTGTTCAAAAATGTTTCTCATGCAAATAGTAAGATTCTGATTTACCTAAAGAAAATTATAAATGAATAAATAGGAAGAAATGCAGATATTTATGGAGGAATAAATATTCAGACTACATTTTATGGCTCATTAGTTGTGGGATGTAAAGAAGAAGAATAAATGACACTTTAAATCCAAGTTCTGGGGTCCTTTTATGTGGATACTGCTGGCTTCATGAAAAGCAGTAAGAAAGTTCAGTGGGTATTATACTGTTTTGCAAAAGATATTGAGCTGTATGAGAACTTTTAAGATTGAAGTGACTGCTGGGCGCCTGGGTGGCTCAGTTGGTTAAGCGACTGCCTTCGGCTCAGGTCATGATCCTGGAGTCCCTGGATCGAGTCCCGCATCGGGCTCACTGCTTGGCAGGGAGTCTGCTTCGTCCTCTGACCCTATCCCCTCTCATGTGTTCTCTCTCTCTCTCATTCTCTCTCTCAAATAAATAAATAAAATCTTTATAAAAAAAAAAAAAAAAAAGATTGAAGTGACTGCTTACAGCCAAGTATAGAGCTGGTAATGTTACAGCTGTAGGACTACAGCATAGAAAAGATTCAGGAAAGAAACTGTACCCCTGAATTATTCTTCATGATTACTGTATCTTTGCACTTGTATTCATCCTTTGCTTAGGAATCAAGTGATGTTTTAAAATCTGATCATTTGGCTTTACAGTTAAGTAGCTTTAAAAAGCTAAACAAACTCCATATCAATGATTCTCAACGAATGGGGTAGTGAAGCAGTCTTTATGAGGTTTAAGGCCATTAGAAAACCATGAGAGACTCTTGACTCCAGGGAACAAACTGAGGGCTGTGGAAAGGGAAATGGGAGGGGAGATGGAGTAACTGGGTGATGTACATTAAGGAGGGAACATGATGTGATGAACACTGGGTGTTATATGCAACTAATGAATCATTGAACACTACATCAAAACCAGTATGTTGGCTACCTGAATCTAAATTTAAAAAAAAAAAAGAATACTTTGGAAAACTGATTGCAGCACCTAATGAATCATCGAACACTACATCAAAAAACAATATGTTGGCTACCTGAATCTAAATTAAAAAAAAAAAAAAAAAGAATACTTTGGAAAACTGATTGCAGCAATCCAGAATTTTATTATCTATTCTCATCATTCTCCTACCTCTCATTCATAGACAAAAAGCAATTTTAAGATAAACACTAATAAATGAAATCTTCCTGACCTGTCACACTATTCTAGAACCTGCATTTAGTTGGTCAACCCTCTTCTCAGTTCTTAGAAAAGCTCTCCATTACCTTTGCTCTATCACCCACCATACAGGCCTCTAATTTCATGTTCTCCCCATTATACCAAGTTCTTTGAAGACAGAAGCTTTGCATTCCTTGTTGTTGTGTTATCAAGGTCTAGTAAGATGTCTTGTCATAAATTAATGTATTTCCACAAATGAGGTGTAAATGTGTAAGCCATATGCAGAGAAGAGTTCCCTAAAAAGCACAGGAATAAAAACAGTCCTTACTCCTGAACATTAACTAACATATTAAAATTAAAATTGTACCTTTTTTTCTGTCTACATTGTTTCCACCAAGCTAATGATGTAGAATAAAATTTTCCAGGAGTGTAAAACAATCCAAGCACAGAATCTTTCCTGGACAGTGTAAACAAGGAGACAAGTACACATTGAAAGACATGACTTTCAAAGAGCTTCCACTTAACACAGGTATGCAGCTATCCATTGAAGTCTGAGACCAAGTTTTTTTCCATTTCCCTCAATCTCCTGCTATTCTGATTAATTTAAATTTTCTTATAGACTAATAACAGGAGATTCCCATTTTTTATTCTTATTTAATCGAAAAAAATTCAACCTTTCCCAGAGCTTAGATTTTTCTGGAAGAATGATATTATATATTTTATATCACCATCTCTCAAAATAATATTTTTCTACAAAAAAATCCCCATAGATTTCCTTTATCATATTTTCTAATCACTTTATCCCCGTTAATACTGGAACATAGTCAAGTACTAAGTTAAGATCAGCTCCGTACCTACAGATTTTCCTCATCTGGAGAAAACAGAGAAGTCACTTTCCACTGTGAAGTCCTTTTAGTAAGGGTTGTGAGGGAAAATACCAATCTCGCTAGAAAATTTTTCCTAGAGATTTTTGGATGGATATAAGTAATGTGACCCTCTTCCCAGGCCATGCTCTTTTCAGAGAGCAGATATGAAGCCCATCAGTCTCATAAAATAAAGTTCTTAGAATGACTAGGACTCAATCTCTCAGCCCAGAGGCACGTCTCAGGGAAACACTGAGTGGTCTCTGGGGCATATTTTTGTTTTCAAGGAAATAAGAATGACATATGTAAAACTCAGTGGTCACGTTGTAGATAAATGCTATCATTTTTCAAATGATAAATGCTATCATTTTTCAAATGAACTGAAGAACTTTGAAGACAGTAGGAAATTGTGCAAGACAATGGGCTCCAAGCTTGTTAAGATGGAAGATGAAAAGGAACAGGTGATATAGGGGCGCCTGGGTGGCTCAGTCATTAAGCGTCTGCCTTCGGCTCAGGTCATGATCCCAGGGTCCTGGGATCGAGTCCCACATCGGGCTCCCTGCTCCGCGGGAGGCCTGCTTCTCCCTCTTCCCCTCCCCCTGCTTGTGTTCCTTCTCTCGCTATCTCTCTCTCTGTCAAATAAATAAACAAAATCTTAAAAAAAAAAAAAGAACAGGTGATGCATATTTTCTGTTTTCTACCTCACACTGTATTTGTCTAGCCTGTAATTGTGAGCTAAATCTTAATGCTCAATAATATTTGAGTGCTTTGGACAGTATACAGTTGTAAGCTAAGATCCCGATAGTGGTCATGTTAAAGACAGACACACCAATTGAAATGAGGTTAGAATTTCATTTAACTCATGTAATTCATCCACAATTAGAATTTCCACAGTGCAGCAAATATAAATTCAAATATGAAGCAATTAGGAATTACTTATCTTTAAAATATATAACTTTATCACAGATAACTATATATCTCATATAGATAATTTCATAGAAATTTAGTTTTAGTCTCTTTTTGAAAAATCATTATACCTCTAACAAAATCAAGAAATACAACATCATCCCTGAGTCTGAGGTAAAAGAAAAACTCTACATGAATTAAATTGAATATCAGTTAATTCCAACTCATATTACATTTTAACTCATACTAGCTTTCAAAGAACTGAATGAAATATTTCATAATCTTTATCATTAAGTCATGTATCTAATATAGGAATAATTTACCATTATTTCTACAAAAAAAAAAGTTAACATACATTAACATTCTACATTAAGGGTAAATTTTTAATATCTTCTACATAAAGGTAAATTTTTAATATCTTCTCAAAGATAGATTGATAGACAGAGTCACTCAATTTTCCCTACTAGTGCAACTGTCCATATACGTGGCTTTCAACAGCTCTGAAATAGCTATAAAAATAAGAACTTGAAAACCATCAATGAAACAAAGCAAACTTTGAATCCAGAAAGAAGACATTTGCACAGTCTGAATTAACCTCCTTTATACTCCAATAGAAAATTGCCTGTGTGGTAAGGATGTGAACTTACTGTGATCATTTCTCAATACATACAAATAGTGAATCATTATGCTGTGCATGTGAAACAAATATAATCCTTTATTTCCATTATGTATTAGATTAAAAAAAGAAAATTACAATTTTTGTTTTTTGATTAACTTTTAAATCCTAATTTGTTTACAGACAATGTAAAGAATTTATATAAAAATATAATATATTGGGGCGCCAGGGAGTTTCAGTCTGTTAAGCACTGACCTCTTCATTTAGGCTCAAGGTCGAGAGATCAAACCATGCTTAGGCCTCTGTGCTTGGCATGGAGCCTGCTTAAGATCCTCTCTCTACCTCTCCCTCTGCTCCTCCCCCTGCCTCCGCTCACCTGCTCTCTTTACTCTCTCTCTCTCAAAAAAAAAAAAATATATATATATATAAAATATTAAAAATTACCTAGATAATGAAGTCAATGTGAAATCTGCCTGTTCAGCATAAATTAACAATCACCTTTAGGTGAGAAAATATCTTATAATCTTCTTAGAAGAGAACTGTAGAATATACATGGATAGTGACCACATTTTCAGAAATATTATGTAACTATACTCATACCACCCAGAACTATTATAGAAGCACAGGAAAAGAGATGAGAAGGGTTAGCCTGTGGAACTTTGGTTCTTCCTATGAGTGTCTCTACCTTAACTGAATCTGTTCACCCTCAGCCTTTCTATAGACTTACAGAAATTCAGAAGAACATTGTGAAAGATGTATTCAGTTATCCTCTAATGATTTACTAACAGGAGATGCATCCTTTGATGTAAGAAATCTTAACTTGGGGTCCACAGGTATAGAGAGAGTCCAAGTATGTCCTAAGAAGCTTTTAATTAACGTGAGGTTGAATTTTTTTCTCCTCTGCAGTCCTCTGGAAGCTTTAAGTTTACATTGAATTCTAGACTCCATTTCAACTTAATTTTTGTATATGGTGCAATGTATGGGTTGAGTTCCTTTTATTAAGTATTAGCATATATATACCTAATTATTCCAGCATCACTTGCTGTAAGCACGATTCTTTTATTGAAATATCAAGGCACTTTTGTAAAAACTCAATTGACCATTTATGTGTGAATCTATTTCTAAACTCTCTATCCTGTTCCATTGATATGAGTATCTCTCTTCTTTCACCAATAACTTGATTATTATATCTTTGTGTAAGTCATCAAGTAAGGTAATGTGAGTTCTCCTACTTTGTCCTTTCTCAAAAGTGTTTTGACAATTTTTTTCTTTTTTTTTCAAAAAGAAAAGTTCTTTTAGTGGCTATATTTTTATTATAATTCCATTACCCAGTAAAAGATACCAGGGTCCCATGGAAAAATGGCTGATTGTAACACAGGGGTAGGAAATGCACAAGATAAGCCTGCAGTTTGTGTAATGCTAAAAAATAGGGGAATGCTTAGGATAATGGGGTAAGTCAAAGGGATTGAGGGGCCAGGTGAATAAGTCCTCAGTGGCTAAAGCTGGAACAATTTAACATCAAAGTAAAGTATTAGTGGATTGTAAACCAAAATATAAGTAAATATCCATCAGTCCATAATAGTATAAATGATTGATTGAATAAATAAATGAGGACATGAGACAAATTTTTCATGCAGAAGAATTCCAAATATAATTCCAAATATAATTTTACACCTGCTTCAAGAGATGGGCCACAACTCCTCATTCTGTAACTATGTATTGCACATAATGATTTCCTTCCAAAGAATCATTATAGAATCATATGGAAGAGGAAACAAAGAATAACTGTACAATGGAAAACCTGACAAATATTACCTCATTGAGCAAAGTTAGCATCAAGACTGATAGGTCATCTTCATAGTATGCGCTCTTGGTATAATGTGACAAAAGTGGCTCTGTACCTGTGTGGGCTTCTTCCCCAAACTTATGACCCCAGTCTACTCATGAGAAAAATGTCAGGCAAATCTCAATTGGGGGATATTTTTTTAAAATACCAAGTACTACTATTAAGATCATCAAAAACAAGAAAAATCTGTAACAGCCAAAGGGAGCTTAAGAACAGATCGTAATAACTATGATGTGGTAACTTGGATGGGATCCTAAAGTACAAAGGTAAAATTATGGATTTTAATGAATAAAAATATATCATATCGGTTTATTAATTATAATAAATGTGCAATACTAAAATAGCATGTTAATATAGGGGGATTTAGTGTAGAGTATTTGGGAACTCTACTATCTATACTTTTTATTCTGTACATTAAAATTGTTCTAAAAAAATAAAGTGTATTTAAAAAGTTAAAATCAGCATGTATGTTTCTACAAAGTAAAAGCTTACTGGGTTTCTGAAATGATTGACTTAAATCTATAGATCAATATCAGTAGAAGTGAAATCATAACCATTTTGAGGCTTCCAATACAGGAACATGATATAGTTATCAATTTATTTGTTTTCTTTAATTTTTCTCATCAGTGTTTTATAGTTTTCAGCATACAAATGGTGCATATACTTTGGTACATTTATAGTTTAATGTGATACTATTATATAAGTTGTTTTTTATTTATTTCAATTCTAATAGCTTAATTGTAGCATATAGAAACATAACCGATTTTACTTGCTGTCCTTATATCCAAAAGCATACTAAACTCACTTATTAGTTTTAGGAGGAGTGGGGGGATATTTTCTATGTTGACCATTATCTCATTTTGCAAATAGACACAGTTTTGTGTTCCCATTCCAAACTGTATGATTTTTTTTTCTTTCTTGCCTATTGAACTGAAATGACCTCCATTAGGATGGTGAAGAGGTGTGGTGAGTGCAGATATCCTTGCCTTGTCACCAACATTAAGGGGAAAGGACTCAGTCTCTGACTGCTAAGTACTTAGTTAGCTGTAGGTTTGTTTGTGTGTTTTTGTTGTTGTTCAGCTCTTCAATTTCCTTTTTTTCCCCCAAGTTTGTACTTAAAGCCCAGTTAGTTAACATACAGTGTAACACCAGTTTCATGTGTAGAGTTTAGTGATTCATAACTTACACACAATACCTAGTATACTCACACAACAAGTGCCCGGCTTAATATACAGTTTTTCTTAAATGTCCTTTATCCTTTTGAGGAAGATCTCATTTATTCCTAGTTTACTGAGATTATTTATCATGAAATGAGGTCGAATTGTGTAGTGCTTTATCTGCATCTATTAAGACTATCATGTGGTTTTCCTTCCTTAGTCTATCAATAAGGTAAATCATACCAATTCATTAAACTTGCATGTGTGAAATAAACCCCACTTGATCAGATCTATAACCTTCACAGAATGAGTTAGAACATGTTCTATTCTCTTCTGTTTCCTGGAAGAATTTTTTTTTCTTATTTGAATTTTAATCTTCATTCCCTAAATATTTAGTATAATTTTTCAGTGAAGCCATCTGGGGTTGCCTCTGGAATTGTTTAACTACAAATTGAGTATCTTATATTAGATAGACCACTGCTCATGTTATCAAATTCTTCTTGAGTGTGTTTTAAAAGATCACTTTTTTTCAAGAAATTAATGTCTTCTACATCTTAGAATTTATTGACAAACAATTCTTCATAATATTCCCTACAATTGTCAGTAAATCTTTTCATCTCTGTAATAATGTTGCTCTTTCATTCTCAGATTGGTAATTTATGACTATTCTTTTTCTTGAACAGTGTGGCTAGAGGTTTACCAATGTTGTTGGTCTTTTCAAAACTCCCTGTTACATTTCTTTTATTATTTCCTCTATTTCCAATTTCACTGATTTCTGCTCTTCATTTTATGATTGTCTTCTTTTATTTGATTTAGGTTTTATTTCCTTTTCTTATTCTACTTTTTCAAGGGAAATTGAGATGATTGATGAGAAAAGTTTCTTCAGATGTTATATGTTAATGTTATACATTTCCCTATAAATACTGATTTAACTACAGTCCATGCATTTTGATCTCTTGTTGATTTGTTTTCATTTAATTCAAAATATTCAAAATTTTTCTTTTAAAACAAACAACAGCAAAGATAGTTTTTAAATTTTCTTTATGGTTTTATCTGTCCTGTGCATTATTTCAAAGGGTATTGCTTAGTTCTCAAATAATTGGAGATTTAAAAAATATTTTTCTGTTATTGGTTTCTAGTTTAAATCTCCTGAGGCCATAGTCTATGTGATTTCAATTTTTTAAACTTTGTTGAGATTAGTTTTATGGACTAAATACGGTTAAAAAATATTTTAATGTGCAATGTACTTTTGATAGAATGTGCATTCTGCTATTGCTGACCGGGGAATTCTATAATTACCATTTGGTGAGTTTGGTAGAAAATATTATCCAGGTCATCAATATCCTTACTGACATTATGACTGTATCTATTGATTATCAAGAAAGAAGTGTTTAAAATTCAAGCTACAATTGTGGATGTGTCTATTTTTCCTTTTAGTTCTATCAAGGCTATGTTTTATTATTTTAGAAAAATTCCTAACACAGTTAAATATAAAAGCAATATAATAAACACCAGTACCAACTTAAAGATATGATAGTTTCTGGTATCTTTCTATGTGCTTTATAGTGGAAGGACTTTGTACTCCTTCCTGAGTCCATTGCCCGCCCTCTCGCAGGACAACCCTATCTTGAAGTTTATGTGTGTCCTTATCTATGATTTTGTATTTGACTACATACTGACAACTTTTATGTTTTATATGACCATAAATATACTGTTATATATTGATTTAGATATGACATAATCATGAATGAACAAAACAGAAGGGAAGTATACCTAAATGGAGTTATTGCAGTGCATGATCCACAATGTGATTTTATTCAGCACTATGTCTTCCACCTTTTACCAATATTGACACAAGTGGATCTGGGACTTCATTTTAAATGCAATCCAGAATTCCATTGTATGAAATATATTACACCTTATTCATCTATTTCTTTATTCTCAGACATCTCAAGTTTTCTCATTTTTCTCTATCAATAATGCAGCAGTGAGCATCACTATGTCAGTAAGTGAAACTGTCTATTCTTATATTCAGCCTTTCTGGACATTCAGGTTGCATTTCTTATCAAACAAGTTTCTTTTCCAAACAAGTTTTATAAAATTCTTAATGCCATCTTTTTATTAATGTTTTTGTTATAGGCACTACAAATGTGTTTCAATTATTTATTTCCTTTTTGTTTTTATATAATTACAGACTCATAGGAATTTGAAAAAATACTACAGAGATCTCAGAAATCCTACACCAACTTTGCACACAGGTAGCATCTTATGTAACTTTATACATACTTACATAGCAGCGTACATAAAAATATATAATATAAAATCAAGAAATTGACATTAATAAGAGCAACAGAACTTATTCAGAGTTCACCATTTTGTTTGTTTATTTGATTTTCCAGTTTTACTGAGATATCATTGAGTTTAAATTTATAAGATTAAGGTAGAGACAATAATGATTTCACTTACACATCTTGTGAAATGATTACGCCAATAAGTTTAGTTAAAATCCATCATCTTGGAGGGGAGGAGCAAGATGGCGGAGGAATAGGAGACCTAAATTTTGTCTGGTCCCAGGAATTCAGCTAGATAGGGATCAAACCATTCTGAACACCTACGAACTCAACAAGAGATCAAAGAAAAGAATAGCAGCAACTCTGTGAATAGAAGAGCAACCACTTTCTGGAAGGTAGGAAGTGTGGAGAACTGAATCCGAGGCGATATTCGGGAAGATAGACGGCGGGGGACAGGGCCCCCGTCAGTTGCTTCTGGCAAGTAACAGAGCAGCAGAGCACAAAATCGCAACTTTTAGAAGTCTGCTCCTCTCAGGGATGTCGCTCCAGTGGTTAAGCAGGGGATGGAACCCTCAGTGGGACAGTGTGGTCTCAGCACCCTCAGGGTCACAGAAAGACCGGAGGTGTCTGAGTGCGGCAGAGCTCCCAGAGCAGGGAAGCCACCTGCAAAGATGGAGCTGAGGAGTGGGCTCTCAGCTCCGGGTTGCCATAAACTGTGATCCACGGCACAGTCAAGCCACTGCCCTTCCAGCAGGGACCCAAGAAGTGGTCCGGGGAGACTCCCCTTTCTCCCCCAGGAGGAGGGGCGCGGGTGCGCACTGCAGGAATCTGCTGGGTTTGGAGACTCCAAAAGGGGTGGTGTTCAGGGATAGAAACCCTCGGTCACAGGCCGGATGAGCAAAGAGTGTGGCCAGAGACTGGGGAGATGGGAATGGTTGACTGCTTTTCTCTGGGGGCTCACTGAGGAGTGGGGACCTGAGTTCTCGACTCCTCCAGGGCAAAGATTGGGAGGCCCCGATTTTCACTCTCATCCTCCAAAGCTGTATGGAAAGCTTGTAGAAAAAAAAGGTCCCGAGAGCAAACCCAAGCAGATACCTTAGCCCAGCCCCCAGCAAGGGCAGGGCAATTCCGCCTCTGGCAGAGACATTTGAGAACCACAGCAACAGGCCCTCCCCAGAAGATCAGCAATAACAGCCAGCCAAGACCAGGTTTACCGATCAATGAGAATGGCAGAACTCCAGCAATAGGGGAATACAGCACATAGAATTCATGGCTTTTTTTCCCTTGATTCTTTAATCTTTCAAAGTTAATTTTTTTAATTTTCTTTTTTTTCTCTTTTTTTTTTGAATTTTTCTTTTTCTCTTTTTCAACCAACATCTTATCAATCCCCCCTTTTTCTTTACATTTTTTTTATTTTATTATGTTATGTTAATCACCATACATTACATCATTAGTTTTTGATGTAGTGTCCCATGATTCATTGTTTGCGTATAACACCCAGTGTTCCATTCAGTACATGCCCTCTTTAATACCCATCACCAGAATAACCTATCCTCTCACCCCACTCCCCTCTAGAACCCTCAGTTTGTTTCTCAGAGTCCATAGTCTCTCATTGTTGTCTCCCCCGACATTCTCCTCCCTTCATTTTTCCCTTCCTACTATCTTCTTTTTTGCTAACATATAATGTATTATTTGTTTCTGAGGTACAGGACTGTGATTCAACAGTTTTATACAATTCACAGATCTGGGACCCCAAAAGAAGAAGAAAGAGAGAGAGGGGCAGAAGGTATATTGGAGCAAATTACAGCAGAGAACTTCCCTAATTTGGGGAAGGAAATGGGCATCAAAATCCACGACACACAGAGAACCCCTCTCAAAGTCAATAAAAATAGGTCAACACCCCGACGTCTAATACTAAAACTTAAAAGTCTCAGAGACAAAGAGAAAATCCTGAAAGCAGCTCGGGACAAGAGATCTGTAACCTACAATGGTAGAAACATTAGATTGGCAACAGACCTATCCACAGAGATATGGCAGGGCAGAAAGGACTGGCATGATATATTCAGAGCACTAAATGAGAAAAATGGCAGCCAAGAATACTCTATCCAGCTAGGCTGTCATTGAAAATAGAAGGAGAGATAAAAAGCTTCCAGGACAAACAAAAATTAAAAGAAGTTGCAAACACGAAACCAGCCATACAAGAAATATTGAAAGTGGTCCTCTAAGCAAAGAGAGAGCCTAAAAGTAACATAGACCAGAAAGGAACACAGACAATATACAGTAACAGTCACCTTACAGGCAATACAATGGCACTAAATTCATATCTTTTAATAGTTACCCTGAATGTAAATGGGTTAAATGCCCCAATCAAAAGACACAGGCTATCAGATAAAAAAACAAGACTCATCCATATGCTGTCTGCAATAGACTCATTTTAAAACCAAAGACACCTCCAGATTGAAAGTGAGGGGGTGGAAAATGGACATCAAAAGAAAGCAATCCGTATATCAGACAAATTAGATTTTAAGCCAAAGACTATAATAAGAGATGAGGAAGGACACTATTTCATACTTAAAGGGTCTATCCAACAAGAAGATCTAACAATTGTAAATATCTATACACCATAACATGGGAGCAGCCAATTATATAATCCAATCAGTAACAAAAGCAAAGAAACACATCGATAACAATACAATAATAGTGGGGGACTTTAACACCCCCCTCACTGAAATGGACAGATCATCTAAGCAAAAGATCAACAAGGAAATAAAGACTTTAAATGACATACTGGACCAAATGGGGACTTCACAGATATATTTAGACCATTCCATCCAAAAGCAATAGAATATACATTCTTCTCTAGTGCCCATGGAACATTCTCCAGAATAAATCACATCCTAGGTCACAAATCAGGTCTCATCCAGTACCAAAAGATTGGGATCATTCCCTGCATATTTTCAGACCACAGTGCTTTGAAACTAGAACTCAATCACAAGAGGAAAGACGGAAAGAATTCAAATACATGGAGGCTAAAGAGCATCCTACTAAAGAATGAATGGGTCAACCAGGAAATTAAAGAAGAATTTTAAAAAAATCATGCAGACAAATGAAAATGAAAACACAACTGTTCAAAATCTTTGCGATGCAGCAAAGGCAGTCCTAAGAGGAAAGTATATAATAATAAAAGCCTTTCTCAAGAAACAAGAAAGGTCTCAAATACACAACCTAACCCTACACCTAAAGGAGCTGGAGAAAGAACAGCAAATAAAGCCTAAACCCAGCAGGAGAAGAGAAATAATAAAGATCAGAGCAGAAATGAATGAAATAGAAACCAAAAGAATAGTAGAACAGATCAATGAAACTAGGAGCTGGTTCTTTGAAAGAATTAATAAGATTGATAAACCCCTGGCCAGACTTATCAAAAAGAAAAGAGAAATGATCCAAATAAAATCATGAATGAAAGAGGAGAGATCACAACAAACACCAAAGAAATACAAAGAATTGTAAGAACATATAATGAGCAACTATATGCCAGCAAATTAGATAGTCTCGAAGAAATGGGTGCATTCTTAGAGATGTATCAACTACCAAAACTGAACCAAGAAGAAATGGAAAACCTGAACAGACCTATAACCACTAAGGAAATTGAAGCAGAAATCAAAAACCTCCCAACAAACAAAAGCCCAGGGCCAGACAGCTTCCCAGGGGAATTCTACCAAATATTTAAAGAAGAATTAATACCTATTCTTCTGAAACTGTTTCAAAAAATAGAAATGGAAGGAAAACTTCCAAACTCGTGTTATGTGGCCACCATTACCTTGATCCCAAAACCAGACAAAAACCCCATCAAAAAGGAGAATTACAGACCAATATCCCTGATGAACATGGATGCAAAAATTCTCATCAAAATACTAGCCAATAGGATCCAACAGTACATTAAAAAGATTATTCACCCCGAACAAGTGGGATTTATCCCTGGGCTGCAAGTATGGTTCAACATCTGCAAAACAATCAATGTGATACAATACATTAATAAAAGAAAGAACCATATGATCCTCTCAATAGATGCAGAAAAAGCATTTGACAAGTACAGCATTCTTTCTTGACCAAAACTCTTCAGAGTATAGGGATAGAGGGTACATACCTCAATATCATAAAAGCCATCTATGAAAAACACACAGCGAATATCATTCTCAATGGGAAAAAACTGAGAGCTTTCCCTGTAAGGTCAGGAACGTGGCAGGGATGTCCACTATCACCACTGCTATTCAACATAGTACTAGAAATCCTAGCCAGAACAATCAGACAACAAAAAGAAATAAAAGGCATCCAAATCAGCAAAGAAGAAGTCAAACTCTCACTCTTTGCAGATAATATGACATTTTATGTGGAAAACCCATAACACTCCACCCCAAAACTGCTAGAACTCACACAGGAATTCGGTAAAGTGGCAGGATATAAAATCAATGCACAGAAATCAATAGCATTCCTATACACCAACAATAAGACAGAAGAAAGAGAAATTAAGGAGTCAATCCCATTTACAATTACACCCAAAACCATAAGCTACTTAGGAATAAATCTAACCAAAGAGGCAAAGAATCTGTACTCAGAAAACTATAAAATACTCCTGAAAAAATTGAGGAAGACAAAAGGAATGGAAAAACATTCCATGCTCATGGATTGGAAGAACAAATATTGTGAAGATATCAATGCTACCTAGAGCAATCTACACATTCAATGCAATCCTTATCAAAATACCATCCACTTTTTTCAAAGAAATGGAACAAATAATCTTAAAATTTGTATGAAACCAGACAAGACACTGAATAGCCAGAGGAATGTTGAAAAAGAAAAGCAAAGCTGGTGGCATCACAATTCCGGACTTCAAGCTCTATTACAAAGCTGTCCTCATCAAGACAGTATGGTACTGGCACAAAAACAGACACATAGATCAATGGAGCAGAATCGAGAGCCCAGAAATGGACCCTCAACTCTACGGTCAACTAATCTTTGACAAAGCAGGAAAGAATGTCCAATGGAAAAAAGACAGTCTCTTCAAAAAATGGTGTTGGGAAAATTGGAGAGCCACATGCAGAAGAATGAAACTGGACCATTTCCTTACATCACACACGCAAATAGACTCAAAATGGTTGAATGACCTAAATGTGAGACAGGAGTCCATCAAAATCCTAAAGGAGAACACAGGCAGTAACCTCTTTGACCTCAGCCACAGCAACTTCTTCCTAGAAACATCACCAAAGGCAAGGGAGGCAAGGGCAAAAATGAACTATTGGGACTTCATCAAGATAAAAAGCTTATGCACAGCAACAGAAACAGTCAACAAATCCAAAAGACAACTGACAGAATGGGAGAAGATATTTGCAAATGACATATCAGGTAAAGGGCTAGTATCCAAAATCTATAAAGAACTTATCAAACTCAACACCCAAAGAACAAATGATCCAATCAAGAAATGGGCAGAAGACATGAACAGACATTTTTCCAAAGAAGACATCCAAATGGCCAACAGACACATGAAAAAGTGCTCAACATCGCTCAGCATCAGGGAAATGCGAATCAAAACCTCAATGAGATACCACCTCACACCAGTCAGAATGGCTAAAATTAACAAGTCAAGAAATGACTGATGTTGGCGAGGATGTGGAGAAAGGGGAACCCTCCTACACTGTTGGTGGGAATGCAAGCTGGTGCAGCCATTCTGGAAAACAGTATGGAGGGTCCTCAAAAAGTTGAAAATAGAGCTGCCCCATGACCCAGCAATTGCACTACTGGGTATTTACCCCAAAGATACAAATGTAGGGATCGGAAGGGGTACATGTACCCCGATGCTTATAGCAGTAATGTCCACAATAGCCAAACTATAGAAAGAGCCAAGATGTCCATCGACAGATGAATGGATAAAGAAGATGTGGTATATATATACAATGGAATATTATGCAGCCATCAAAAGGAATGAAATCTTGCCATTTGCAACGTGGATGGAACCGGAGGGTATTATGCTGAGCGAAATAAATCAATCAGAGAAATACATGTATCATATGATCTCACTGATATGAGGAATTCTTAATCTCAGGAAACAAATGCGGTTTGCTGGAGTGGTGGAGGGTAGGAGGGATGCGGTGGCTGGGTGATAGACATTGGGGAGGGTATGTACTATGGTGAGCCCTGTGAATTGTATAAGACTGTTGAATCACAGACCTGTACCTCTGAAACAAATAATATATTATATTTAAAAAAAAGAAGAAGGTAGGAGGAAGGGAAAAATGAAGGGGGGGAAATTGGAGGGGGAGACGAACCATGAGAGACTATGGACTCTGAGAAACAAACTGAGGGTCCTAGAGGGGCGGGGGGTGGGGAGATGGGTTAGCCTGGTGATGGGTATTAAAGAGGGAACGTACTGAATGGAGCACTAGGTGTTATATGCAAACAATGAATCATGGAACACTACATCAAAAACTACTGATGTAATGTATGGTGATTAACATAACATAATAAAAAAACTAAAAAATAAAAAAATAAAAATTATCCATCATCTCATACAGATACCAAAAAAAAAGGAAAATTAAATTTTTTTTTCAATATGATGAGAATTATTTGGACCTACTGTCTTAACAACTTTCAATTATACAGTAGTGTAGTGTTAACCATAGTCATCATCTTGTATATTATAACCCTAATACTTATTTGTCTTATAAATGGAAGTTTGTACCTTTTGACCACCTTCTTGCAATTTCCCCTTCCTCCAACCCCATCTCTGGTATTTTCGTTTTTTGTTTTTCTTTGTTTTATCAACGTCATCCTAATGAATGTGAGGTGATAATCTTAACTGTAGTTTGTGTTTCATTTTCTCAATGATTAGTAATGTTCATCATCTTTGCATACCCCTGTTGGCCCTTTGTTTTTCGGGAGTTTTTTTGTTTGTTTTTATTTTAAAAATTGTATTCATTTATTTGAGAGAAAGAGCATGTATGGTGGGAAGGGGCAAAGGGAGAAAGAGGGGGAGAAGCCGACTCCTCGCTGAGAAGGGAGCTCTGCACAGGGCTCAATCCTAGGACCTGGAGATGATGACCTAAGTCAAAGGTAGATGCTTAACTTCTGTACCACCCAGGCGTCCCTGGGCACTTGTATATATTCCTTCAAAAAGTGTCTATTCAAATTTTCTGCCCATTTTTTAATCAGGTCATTTATTTCCATTGCTCTTTTTGAGTTGTAGGAATGTTCCATATATTCTAAATATATCAGATATAGAACTTGCCACACTCTCCATTCTGTAAGTTGTCTTTTCATTCTGTTGGTGGTATCTTTTTTTTAATTAACATATAATGTATTATTTGTTTCAGAGGTACAGGTCTGTGATTCATCAGTCTTACACAATTCACAGTGCTCACCGTAGCACCTGCTCTTCCAATGTCCATTACCCAGCCACCCCATCCCACCCATCCCCCATAACTGCAGGAACCCTCAATTTGTTTCCTGAGATTAAGAGTCTCTTATGGTTTGTCTCCCTCCCTGCTTTTGTCTTGTTTCATTTTTCCCCCCTATGATCCTGTCTTGTTTCTCAAAATCTTCATTTCAGTGATATCATATGATACTTACTTTTTTCTGATGGACTTATTTCACTTAGCATAATACCCTCTAGTTCCATCCACACCACTGCAAATGGCAAGATTTCAATTTTTTGATGGCTGCAAAATATTCCATTGTATATATATACCACATCTTCTTTATCCTTTCATCTGTTGATGGACATCGAGGCTCTTTCCACAGTTTGGCTATTGTGGACATTGCTGCTATAAACATTATGGTGCACATGCCCCTTTGGATCACTACATTTGTATCTATGGGGTAAATACCCAATAGTGCAATTGCTGGGTCATAGGGTAACTCTATTTTCAACTTTTGAAGAACCTCCATACTGTTTTCCAGAGTGGCTGCACCAGCTTGTATTCCCACCAACAAAGTAGGAGGGTTCCCCTTTCTCCACATCTTCACCAACATCTGTTGTTTCCTGACTTGTTAATTTTAGCCATTCTGACTGGTGTGAGGTGGTATCTCATTGAGGTTTTGATTTGGATTTCCCTGATGCCAAGTGATGTTGAGCACTTTTTCATGTGTCTGTTGGCCATTTGGATGTCTTCTTTGCAGAAATGTCTGTTCATGTCTTCTGCCCATTTCTTGATTGGATCATTTGTACTTTGGGTGTTGAGTTTGATAAGTTCTTTATAGATTGGATACTAGCCCTTTATCTGATATGTCATTTGCAAATATCTTCCCCCATTCTGTCGGTTGTCTTTTGGTTTTGTTGACTGCTTCCTTTGCTGTGCAAAAGCTTTTTATCTGGATGAAGTCCCAATAGTTCATTTTTGCCCATGCTTCCCTTGCATGAAGAAGTTGCTGCTGCTGAGGTCAAAGAGGTTGCTGCCTGTGTTCTCCTGTAGGATTTTGATGGACTCCTGTGTCACATTTAGGTCTTTCATCCATTTTGAGTCTATTTTTGTGTGTGATGTAAGGAAATGGTCCAGTTTCATTCTTCTGCATGTGGCTGTCCAATTCTCTCAACACCATTTGTTGGTAAGACTTTTTTCCATTGGACATCCTTTCCTGCTTTGTCGAAGATTAGTTGACCATAGAGTTCAAGGTCCATTTCTGGGCTCTCGATTCTGCTCCATTGATCTATGTGTCTGTTTTTGTGCCAGTACCATACTGTCTTCATGATGACAGCTTTGTAATAGAGCTTGAAGTCCGGAATTGTGATGCCACCAGCTTTGCTTTTCTTTTTCAACATTCCTCTGGCTATTCAGTGTCTTGTCTGGTTCCATACAAATTTTAAGATTATTTGTTCCATTTCATTGAAAAAAGTGGATGGTATTTTGATAGGAATTGCATTGAATGTGTAGATTGCTCTAGGTAGCATAGACATTTTCACAATATTTGTTCTTCCAATCCATGAGCATGGAACGTTTTTCCATTTCTTTGTGTCTTCCTCAATTCCTTTCAGGAGTATTCTATAGTTTTCTGAGTACAGATCCTTTGCCTCTTTGGTTAGATTTATTCCTAGGTATCTTATGGTTTTGGGTGCAATTGTAAATGGGATCGACTCCTTAATTTCTCTTTCTTCTGTCTTGTTGTTGGTGTATAGGAATGCCACTGATTTCTGTGCATTGATTTTATATCATGTCACTTTACTGAATTCCTGTATGAGTTCTAGCAGTTTTGGGGTGGAGTCTTTTGGGTTTTCCACATAAAGTATCATATCATGTGCAAAGAGTGAGAGTTTGACTTCTTCTTTGCTGACTTGGATGCCTTTTATTTCTTTTTGTTGTCTGATTGCTGTGGCTAGGACTTCTAATACTATGTTGAATAGCAGTGGTGATAGTGGACATCTCTGCTGTGTTACTGACCTTAGGGGAAAAGTTCTCGTGTTTTTTTAAATATTTTATTTATTTATTTGACAGACAGAGAGATAGCAAGAGCAGGAACACAAGCATGGGTAGTGGGACAGGCAGAAGAAGGCCTCCTGCTGAGCAGGGAGCCCAATGTGGGGCTCGATCCCAGGTCCCTGGTATCATGACCTGAGTCAATGGTAGATGCCTAATGATTGAGCCACCCAGGTGCCCCAAAAACTCTCAGTTTTTCCCCAAGGAAAATGATACTTGCTGTGGCTTTTATGATATTGATGGCTTTTGTGATATTGAAGTATGTACCCTTATCCCTAAACTGTGAAGATTTTTAATCACGAAAGGATGCTGTACTTTGTCGAATGCTTTTTCTGCATTTTGAGAGTATCATTGGTTCTTGTTCTTTCTTTTATTAATGTATTGTATCACATTGATTGATTTGCAGATGTTGAACCAAACTTGTAGTCCAAGAATAAATCCCTCTTGGTCGTGGTGAATAATCCTTTTAGTGTACTGTTGGATTCTATTGCCTAGTATTTTAGTGAGAATTTTTGCAACCATGTTCATCATGGATATTGGTCTGTACTCTCCATTTTGATGGGGTCTTTGTCTGATTTGGGGATCAGGTAAGGCTGGCCTCATAAAATGAGTTTGGAAGTTTTCCTTCCATTTCTATTTTTTGGAACAGTTTCAGAAGAATAGAAATTAATTCTTCTTTAAATGTTTGGTAGAATTCCCCCTAGGAAGCCATCTGGTCCTGGGCTCTTGTTTTTCGGGATGTTTTTGATTACTGCTTCAATTCCTTGCTGATTAGGGTCTGTTCAGGTTTTCTATTTCTTCCTGGTTCAGTTTGGTAGTTTATTCAACTCTAGGAATGCATCCATTTCTTCCAGATTGTCTAATTTGCTGGCATATACTTGCTCATAATATGTTCTTATATTTGTTTATATTTCTTTGGTGTTGGTTGTGATCTCTCCTCTTTCATGCATGGTTTTATTTAGGTCCTTTCTCTTTTCTTTTTGATAAGTCTGGCCAGGGGTTTATCAATCTTATTAATTCTCTCAAAAAAAAAAACCGCTCCTAGTTTCAGTGTTCTGTTCAACTGTTCTTTTGGTTTCTATTTCTTTGATTCCTGCTCTGATCTTTATTATTTCTCTTCTCCTGCTGGGCTTAGGCTACATTTGCTGTTGTTTCTCTAGGTCCTTTAAGTATAGGGTTAGGTTGTGTATTTGAGACCTTTCTTGTTTCTTGAGAAAGGCTTGTGTTGCTATATACTTTCCTCTTAGGACTGCCTTTGCTGCATTGCAAAGATTTTGAACAGTTGTGTTTTCATTTTCATTTGTCTCCATGAATTTTTTTAATTCCTCTTTAATTTCTTGGTTGACCCATTCATTCTTTAGTAGGATGCTCTTTAGCCTCCATGTATTTGAGTTCTTTCTGACTTTCCTCTTGTGATTGAGTTCTAGTTTCAAAGCACTATAGTCTGAAAATATGCAGGGAATGATCCCAATCTTTTGGTACCGGTTGAGACCTGATTTGTGACCTAGGATGTGATCTATTCTGGAGAATGTTCCATGGGCACTAGAGAAGAATGTATATTCTGTTGCTTTGGGATGGAATGTTCTGAATATATCTGTGAAGTCCGTCTGGCTCAGTGTATCATTTAAAGCCTTTATTTCCTTGCTGATCTTTTGCTTAGATGATCTGTCCATTTCAGTGAGGGGGAGTGTTAAAATCTCCTACTATTATTGTATGATTGTCAATGTGTTTCTTTGATTTTGTTATTTGGCTTATATAATTGGCTGCTCCCATGTTAGGGGCATAGATATTTACAATTGTTAGATCTTCTTGGTAAATAGACCCTTTAAGTAGGATATAGTGTCCTTCCTCATCTCTTAGTATAGTCTTTGGCTTAAAATCTAATTTGTCTGATAGAAGGATTGCCACCCCAGCTTTCTTTTGATGTCCATTAGCATGGTAAATCATTTTCAAACCCCTCACTTTCAATCTGGAGGTGTCTTTGGGTCTAAAATGAGTCTCTTGCAGACAGCATATCGATGGGTCTTGCTTTTTATCCAATCTGATAGCCTGTGTCTTTTGATTGGGGCATTTAGCCCATTTACATTCAGGTTAACTATTGAAAGATATGAATTTAGTGCCATTGTATTGCCTGTAAGGTGACTGTTACTGTATATTGTCTGTGTTCCTTTCTGATCTATGTTACTTTTAGGCTCTCTCTTTGCTTAGGGGACCCCTTTCAATAGTTCTTGTATGGCTGGTTTCGTGTTTGCAACTTCTTTTAATTTTTGTTTGTCCTGGAAGCTTTTTATCTCTTCTTCTATTTTCAATGACAGCCTTGCTGGATAGAGTATTCTTGGCTGCATATTTTTCTCATTTAGTGCTCTGAATATATCATGCCAGTCCTTTCTGGCCTCCCAGGTCCTGGTGGATAGGTCTGCTGCCCATCTAATGTTTCTACCATTGTAGGTTACAGACCTCTTGTCCCAAGCTGCTTTCGGGATTTACTCTTTGTCTCTAAGACTTGTGAGTTTTAGTATTAGACGTCGGGGTGTTGACCTATTTTTATTGATTTTGAGGGGGTTCTCTGTGCCTCCTGGATGTTGATGCCTGTTTCCTTCCCCAAATTAGGAAGTTCTCTGCTTTAATTTGCTCCAATATACCTTCTGCCCCTCTCTCTCTTTCTTCTTCTTCTGGGATCCCAATTATTCTAATATTGTTTCATCTTATGGTATCACTTATTTCTCGAATTCTCCTCTCATGATCCAATAGTTTTTTATCTCTCTTTTCCTCACCTTCTTTATTTCCATCATTTGGTCTTCTGTATCACTAATTCTCTCTTCTGCATCATTTATTTTAGCAGTGAGAGCCTCTAATTTTTATTGCACCTCATTAATAGCCTTTTTGATTTCAACTTGGTTAGATTTTAGTTCTTTTATTTCTCCAGAAAGAGATTCTCTAGTATCTTCTATGCTTTTTTCAATCCCAGCTAGTATCTTTATCATTGTCATTCTGAACTCTAGTTCTGACATCTTACTAATGTCCATATTGATTTGGTCCCTGGCAGTTGGTACTGTCTCTTGTTCTTTTTTTTTTTAAATATTTTATTTATATATTTGTCAGAGAGAAGAGGGAGAGAGAGAACAAGCAGGGGGAACAGCATGCAGAGGGAGAAGCAGTCTCCCCAATGAGCAGGGAGCCAGATGTGGGACTCAATCACAGGACCCTGGGACTATGACCTGAGCCGAAGGCAGACACTTAACCAACTGAGCCACCCAGGTTCCCCTCTTGTTCTTTTTTTTTTTTTTTGAGGTGAAGTTTTCATTTTGTCGTTTTGTCCAGAGAAGAATAGATGAATGAGAGAATAAAATGCTAAAAGGATAACAATGACTCCAGAAAAATATACACTAAACAAGTCAGAAGAGACCCAAAACTGGGGGTGGGGGGGAAGAATATGATCAGGCTGGTGAATACAACAGAGCCACACACTAGATTTTGGGTGTATTTTGGTCTGTTAGAAGAAACTGCCTCCCAACATTTTAAAGAAAGAAAAACCATGTGTATATATATATACACAAAAGTAAGGGTAAATACGATGAAGGGAGAGACTATGACTGTAAGGATGAAAATTAAAAAAGATTTTTTTTATTTTTTAAAGATTTTATTTATTTATTTGACAGAGAGAGACAGCTAGAGAGAGAACACAAGCAGGGGGAGTGGGAGAGGGAGAAGCAGGCTTCTGGCAGAGCAGGGAGCCTTGATCTCAGGACCCTGGGATCACGACCTGAGCCTAAGGCAAACGCTTAACTGACTGAGCCACCCAGGCGCCCAGAAAATTAAAAAAGATTTTTAAAAAGGGATTGATAAGAAGTTTGTTGAAAAAAGAAAGAAAAAATTTAAAAAAAAGAGAGAGAGAATGTGATCAGGTGGGAGACTAGAACAAAGCCACACACTAGATTTTGGTCTGTTAGACGAAGCTGTGTCCCAAAATTTTAAAGACAGAAAAACATATATATATATATATATATATATATATATATATATATATATATATATGGTTAAATACAAGGAAGGGATAGAATATGACTGCAAAAATGTAAATTAAAAAAGATTCTAAAAAAGAATTGATAAGATGTTGATTGAAAAAGGAAAGAAGAAAAATTTAAAAAAAAAGAAATAGAAAAAGAAAAAATAAAGAAAATAAAAAAGTAACTTCGAAAGACTAAAGAATCATGGGGGAAAAGCCATGAATTCTATGTGCTGTATTCCCCTTCTCTGGACTTTTGTAGTTCTCATTGATTGGTAAACTTGGTATTGACTGGATGTTCTTGCTGATCTTCTGGGGGAGGGGCCTGTTGCATTGATTCTCAAATGTCTTTGCCTGAGGCAGAATTGCCCTGCCATTGCCAGGGGCCAGGCTAAGTAATCTGCTCAGGTTTGCTCTTGGTAGCTTTTGTTCCCTGAAAGCTTTCCATACAGCTTTGGAGGACGAGAGTGAAAATGGCGGCCTCCCAATCTCTGGCCCCAAAGTAGCTGAGAGCTCACAGCCCCACTTCTCAGGGGGCCTTCAGATAAAAGCAGTCATTCACTCCTGTCTCCCTGGTCTCTGGCTACACTCTGTGCTCACCCATCCTGTGACCGATTGTTTCTATCTCTGGCACACGACCCTGTTTGCAGTCTCCAAACCCAGCAGGTTCTTGTGGTGTGCTCCTGTGCTGCTCCTACCAGGGGAAGAAGGGAAGTCTCCCCGGATCTGCTGCTTGTTGGGTCCCTGCACAGAGTAGTGGCCCAACTGTGCCGCAGATCACGGTTTATGGCAACCCCAAGTTGAGAGCCCACTCCTCGGCTCTGTTTTTGCAGCCGGCTTCCCCGCTCTGATACCTGGGAGCTCTGCTACACTCAGGCACCCCCAGTCTTTCTGTGACCCCAAGTGTCCTGAGACCACACTGTCTCAGCAATGTTTCCTCCCGCCACTTAGCCACTGGAGCGATGTCCCTCAGCGGAGCAGACTTCTTTAAAAGTTCTGATTTTCTGCTCCACTGCTCTATCACTTGCTGGTAGCCAGCTGATGGAGGCTCCCTCCCCACCTTGGTCTATCTTCCAACCTTCCAGAAAGTGGTGGCTTTTCTGTTCATAGAATTGTTGCTATTCTTTTCTTTGATCTCCTGTTGAGTTTGTAGGTATTCAGAATGGTTTGATAACTTTCTAGCTGAATTCCTGGGACCAGATGAAATTTAAGTCTCCTACTCCTCCCCCATCTTGCTCCTCCCTCTCTGTTGGTGGTATCTTTTTGCAGAATTTTTTTCAGTTTTGTTGTAGTCCAACTAATTTGTTTTAACTCTTATTGTCTGTGCTTTGGTGTCAGATACAAGAAATCATTGCCAAATCCAATGTCAGTAAGATTTTCTCCTATGATTTTTTATAATGGCTTGTCTTATCTTTAGTGCTCTGATTTGAGTTTGTTTTATATATGGAATCAGATAAGGGTCAAAGTTCATTTTTTGCCTGGAAATATCCAGTTTTACTAGCACTGCTATTTGAAGACTGTCTTCTCTTCCATCAAATGGTCTTGGCACTCTTGATAAAAGTCATTTGACCAACGGCACCTGAGTGGCTCCATCGATTGGGCATCTGACTCTTGATTTCACATACGATCATGATCTCTGGGTGGTGTGATCAAGGCCTGTGTTGGGTTCCATGCTGGCCATGGAGCCTGCTTAGGATTCACTCTCTCTCTCTCTGCCCCTCCCTGTTTGAGCTCACACTCACTCTCTCTCTTAAAAACAAAAAAATTTTACCATATATGCAAAGCTTTATTTCTGGGTTTTCTTCTATTACATTGGCATGTATGTCTATCTTTATGCCAATATCCTCCTATAGACAGAACTGAACTTACAATGGGTCCACCAGCGATGGGTTAACTTACGATTTTTTAATTTATGATGCTGAAAAGCGATACACATTCAGTAGAAACCACACTTTGAATTATGAATTTTGACCTTTTCCCAGGCTAACAATATGTGGTACCCTACACTCATAATGCAGGCAGTGGGAGGCACACCTCCCAGAAAGCCCATGTGATCACAAAGGTAAACAACCAATGTACTTTAAATTATTCAGTAGCCATACAACCATTCTTTTTTTACTTTTCACTTTCAAGAAAGTATTTAATAGATTACATGAGATATTCAATACTTTATTATAATAGAGGCTTTGTATTAGATGATTTTGCCTAACTGTAGGCTAATGTAAGTGTTCTAAGCATATTTAAGGTAGGCTAGTCTAAGCTTTGATTACAGTAAGTTAGATGTATTAAGTACATTTTCAACATATAGTATTTTCAACTTATATTCAGTTTATCAGGACATACTTACCCTAAGTTCAGGAAGGTCTGGACTTTGATAATTGTAACTTTGTAAGAAGTTTTCAAATGAAGAAGTGTAAGGCCTTCAACTGTGTTCTTCTTTTTCAAGATTGTTTCAACTACTGATAGTCCCTTGAGTTCTATGTGCAGTTAAGAAAAATATGTATTCTTTGTGGCTAGAGTGTTCTCTACATGTTTGTTAGGTGTAATTGGTCTATAGTGTTGTTCAAAACATCTATTTCTTTACTGAGATTCTGTCTGATATCTCTGCAAGTCAAGTCTGGTGGTGATGAACTCACTTAGCTTTTGTTTGTATGGAAAAGTCTATCTCTCTCTCTTTTCCAAAGGATAACTTTGCCAGATAGATTATTCTTCTTTGACAATTTTTCTGTTGTCTATTTGAATATATCCTCCCATTCTTTCCAGGCCCAAAAAGTTTTTGCTGAAAAATCCACCAATAGTCTAATAAGAGTTCCTTTGTTTGTTTGTTTTGTTTTGTTTTTAAGATTTATTTACTTATTTTAGAAAGAGAGAGAGAGAGCACAGGGATGAGAGGCAGAGTGTGAGAGAGTCCTAGAAAGACTCCCTGCTGGGCACAGAGCAGGCTCAGGGCTCAATCTCAGGACCCCAGAATCATGACCTGAGCTGAAATCAAGAGTCAGACACCTAACACACTGCATCACACAGGGACCCCTAGGAGTTCCTTTGTATGTTACAAATGAAACATACAACAAGAAACCACGTACAGATGCAATGAAATCCCTATAATATTTCTTTGACATTATTCACAAAAGAGAGAAGATAATCCTAAAATTTATATGAAACCACCAAAGACCTTGAATAGCCAAAGCAACCCTAAGAATGAACAGCAAAACTAGAGGCATCCTAGTTCCTGATTTTAAACTATACTAATGGATATAGTAATCAAAACAGGATAGTACTGGCATAAAAAGAGACAGACTAATGGAACAGAATCAAGATCCCAGAAATAAACCCATGCATATATGGCCAACTAACATTTGAAGCCAAGAAAACTCAATGGATAAAGGATAGTCTCTTCAATAACTGGTGTTGAAAAAACTAGATAACCATGTCCACAATAGTGAAATGGGACCCTCATCTTAAACTAGTCACAAAAATGAACTCAAAATGAATTAAAGACATAAACATAAAACTTGAAACTATGAAACTCCATGAAGAAGACAGAGAGTAAAACCTCCTGACATTGGTCTTGATAACAGTATTTTTTAGATATGACACCAAAAGCACAAGAAACAAAGGTAAAAATAAATATGTTGAAATTCTAATTCCCACGACCTGTGAATATGACCTTATTTTGAAATAGGGTCTTTAAAGATGTAATTAAGTTAAAATGAGGTCATTGGGAGGGACCTAATCAAATAAGATGAGTCTCCTTATAAAGAGATGGATATTTGAACAGTGACATGGAGAAAGAATGCCATGTGATGACAAAAGCAAAGATGGGAGTGATACGGACAAGCCAAGAAACACCAAGGATTGTCCACAACCACCAGAAGCTGGGAAGAGGCAAGGAAAGATTTACTCAGAGTAAAGAGTCTCAAAGAGAACTTGGCCCTGCCAACTTCATTTTAAACTGCTAGCCACTAGAACTATGAAAAAATAAGTAGATGTGGTTCAAAGACACCCCGGTTGTGTACTTATGACAGCTGAAAAAAAAAATTTAACACCCATGTAACCAGCACCCAGATTACTATACCCAATCTTATCAGGACCTGAGAAATGCCCCATGGACATTGCTTCTTTCTAAGACTAACTCTGCACCATAGTAAATACTATTCATAAACCATTATTGTTCCTTTGAGGAATAAGTCCACGTGGCAGGGATTTTGTCCTAATTTCTAAGAGCAGAGATTAGATTTATCTGGTGTTGAAATTTAGAAATAAATGGAATTTTATAGGATGAACTAATTTGTGTCTGGTTTCTTTTGGCAAAATTAGGTTTGTCATATTGGTCCACAAAGACAAGGACAGATAATTTTTGTTTTTTTGTTTGTTTGCGTTAAGATTTTATGAATTTATTTGACAAAGAGAGAGAGAGCAAGAGAGCACAAGCAGTGGGAGCAGCAGAGGGAGAGGGAGAAGAAGGCTCTAAACTGAGCAGGGAGCTGGGCATGGGGCTGGATCCCAGGACCCTGGAGTCATGACCTCAGTCAAAGGCAGATGCTTAACCAACTGAGCCACCCAGGTGCCCCCAGATAGTTTTTTGTTGTTGCTGTTTTTTGGAGAGAAGAAGCTTGCAGGTGAGTGAGATGGGGGCAGGGAAGGAGGGTAGAGGGAAAGAGAGAAAAAAACTCAAGCAAGCTTCAAGCTCAGTATGGAGCCCAACACAGGGCTCAATCTCATGACACAGAGATCATTACCTGAGCTGAAATCAAGTTAGATACTTAGCCAACTGAGCCACCCAGGCGGCCCTGGACAAATATTTTAAATAAAAAGAAATACCATAAAGAGATGTTCATCCTCACAAGTAAAAGAAAAGTGTACATTCAAATAATACAAGAAAACCCTTTTTATTGTTGAACATTTTATTGACAAAATCAAACAGATTGATAACACACTGTGGTGGTAAAGAAGTGAGGAACCAGGAATTCTTGAATGTTGCTGTGTGGAGATGATAGGTGTACAACCTCTACTGAAATACATACATGTCTATTAAAATTTAATATATACACCTTTGACACAGAAATTTCACTGCTAGAGATTTACTATATTAAGTGCCATTCATTCTACAATTTTTTTACAATTGTAAAAATCTGGGGCAAACCTAAATATTTATTGGAAATAAAACTGGTAAATAAATTTTTGGTACATCCGTTTAATGTAGTATTTGCAGCTGCTTACAAACACTGATGAAGCTCCTCAGGTACTGATATGGAACAAACTGCATGATATATTTTTAAACAAAAACCTAAAGAAGCAATACTATTGTTTGTAGTTATGTAGTATTTTGTTTAGAAGATAGCATGTACATGGTTGCACTTTCCTAGAATATGTCTGGAATACTATTTAAACTATTACATGTCTGCCTCTGAGAAGGGAACTAGGTGAATAGGGGATAAGATAAATAAAGAGAAATTGTTCATTATTTCATATCTCTTATATTTTGAACAATGTGAATGTATTAATTACCTATTAATATCAAGATCATTTAATTATTTTTCATGTAAAATCTTATACTTAATCAAAATGAATTTGTTTTCACATTCTTTGATGGATTGGTTCTTGAAATTCTAGAACAATACATTTATTTTTTGGATGTATAATTTTACTCTTTTTAAAACATTTTTTATACTTGCTGAAGGATGTTTGAAAGATCATAATCCTTCATAAAGCATGCATAGTTGACTAATCTGACTGAATACCCTGAGTTTTTTCCTAGTAGCTATTAAAAAGTGAAAATATTAAAACTTTAGAGACAATCACTCTTTTAATTATTAGGGCCAGTGAACACCTTTTCACAAATGTAACGGAAGTGTCTACTACAATCAGCACTAAAAATATTTGATGAGTTGAGGTATCCACATTTTATATCTGGTAAACTCTGTTGGAAATGCCTGCAAGTAGAGAATATATTTATTTTAGAAAATCATTTCTAAGGTAATATTTATCACGAATTTAAAACATATGTGCAATTCTTTCAATGGACATGCAACATCTACATCCCTCACACAGATCTCTCACTTGAACTTCTTAATCATGTATCACAATTCCCAAGTGCCACCCCCATATATAGATAAATGGTTAATATATTTATTAAACTTGGATCTAAAACTGAATTCCAAATATGTCCTCTTAACATTAGCGGCTACATCATTCTTACAATTACTGGGCCAAAAACCTTAGAAACATCCCTGAATTGTCAGTCTCTCTCACACATTTTTTTTTCTCTCACACATTGAAAGAAGTGTAGAATCTGACCACATTGCACCAGCACCAGCCCTACCATCCTCATCAAGGCACCACATCTCATCTGGATGACTCCAACAGACTCTTAACTAGTGTCCTGCATCCCAACTTTTAGTCCCCATTTCTCACTTCACCAAGGAACACACACCATCTAATCTTTTTTTTTTTTTAAATAATTTATTTATTTATTTGACAGAGAGAGAAAGCGCAAGCAGGGGGAGCGGCAGGCAGAGAGAGAGGGAGAAGCAGGCTCCCCGCCGAGCAGGGAGCCCGATGCGGGCCTCCATCCCAGGACCCTGAGATCATGACCCAAGCCGAAGGCAGACGCCCAACAGACTGAGCCACCCAGGCGCCCCCACACCATCTAATCTTAACAGTGTCCAGAGGGACTCTCTAAAACAGAAAACCTGCCTTTGTCACTCCTCTGTTCAAAACCCTCTAATAGCTTCTCATTGCCCACATGAAATAAACTGAGTTCTTACACTTTTCTGATGCCCTACACATGCTCGCCATTATTACATTATTAGATCTTTTTCTTCATTTTCTAAACTAGATTCCTGGACATCAATGAACAAATGTATGGGATTTACTAATGAGACAGGACTACCAGAAATCATGTGGACTTGTGTGAAATAATAGGATAAAAGACACAAGTTACCACATTAGAGATACAAGATTACTAAGAGATTTACTGGAAAAAGCTCTTTTCTTTTTAGTTCTTGAATGATACCAAGTAAACAAGTACAAGTTGCACTGACAGAAAGAGCTGGGTTTAGATACTTTTCTTTCCTCATTATATTTTTACTATTTCCTGCAACCATACCAGTGAACATGCAAGTATCACAGAACATACAAGAGAAAGATACAAAAGCAAAATGTCTCTATTGTGTTTGGAAGGATCATCCAATAAAGAACATGGGGATAAATGATGCTCTTTGGGACTACTTGAAGTCTGAGATTTGCATTTCGTTGCTTACCAGAGTAGTGAGATCAAATGGAATTCAAGATTTTCCCTAAGTCCCCAAGGATCCTTTCCTATTCTCCACCTATAATCTACCAGGCAGTTCCTGAGCAGAAGAGGGAATGGGGAAACTGTGACATGAAAACTTACACCATCTGAGATAAGAGTGTGCCATTCAGCCACTTCCAGGGATGCTTAGCTCCTACTTTATATAATCCAATCCAATAATTGAATTTTACTTTTGATTGAATGAAATTCTGTGGGAAAGTAGAATTATTGGTATTATTCATAACATCAATGAAAACACCTCACCTGCAAAGGACTCATAAAATACTGGGCACTTTTATCTTCAAATACCACTCTGATAAATGGAGGAGGCAGGCTAATTTCTCCATGGTGTGGAGAAGAAGTTGAAATGGAAAGTCTTTAATGAACGAATCACCCAAGTCTTTGTGACTGGATAAAAGATATCAACAAAGGACATGATGGATTTTAAAAAAATCTCCACATATAATAAAGTGGATGGGTAAATATGACTGCACTAAATCTAGAACTTCTCTTCATGGTAAGACATCTTAAAGAATGTGGAAAGATAAGCTTCAAACCCTGAGACATCTGCAATAATTAAAGAACAAATACATATTTCTATAAATCAGTAAGAAAACAAAGTGATCCAATTAGGAAAAATGGACAAAACGTAAGAACATGTTTTGTGTAAATAAAGCATATAGCCAATAAATATGGAAAGAGCTAAGGTCACTAGGGTCAGGAAAATGCAAATCAAAGCCAAAAGGTTATATTTTACAACTGTTCAATTGGCAGAAAGTAAAAATAACAACACCAAGTTTGTGGAATTGTAGAGATCTTTAAAACAGTTCCAAAAATCATATTGAAAAATAATTTGGAATTCTTATATAAAATTGAACTTGTGCATATCCTATCGCCCAATGATACCATTCCTAGTAAGATTTGCGATAAAGAGAAGAGAAGACACATGGAACAATTTTGCACAGAGACATGTTTAAGAATGTTAAATGAAGGACTATTCATAACAACAAAAACTGGAAACAATCCCATCATCTAGAGAATGGATGAGGTGTACCCAAGCTTTGGAATATTATACAGCAGTGAAAATGAAGAAGCTATACCTACAATTGTTAAAACAGCTTATTCCATTTATTTGCTGTGTACACTGAAGAAAATAAAAATTCTTTGGAATATTATACAGCAGTGAAAATGAAGAAGCTATACCTACAATTGTTAAAACAGCTTATTCCATTTATTTGCTATGTACACTGAAGAAAATAAAAATTCTTTGACATTTTCTTTACTATACAGTGGGAATCATACTGTTTCTTTTGAGGATTTTGTGCACTGAATAATGCATGCAGTGTCAAAAATATCTTTAACGTAAAAAAACCTGTAAATTATTTGTAATCATTATTCCAATTGACATATTTTATTCACTTCAAATGTCTCTTATGGATGCAAATGTGAAGCAACAAATTAATGTTCTTTCCTAAAAGCAATGTAATTTAATCCCCTTCTCTCCCTCTCTCTCTCAACACACACACACACAAACACCACACACACACACACACACACACTCCAATATTTTTTCACTATAATTAAGTTGTATAAGAAAAAATCTTAATAGTGCATCTTTTAGAGTAGATAAAATGGGTGGGTATTATTTAAGCATCACAAAACTGTATCATTCCTAGGCCTCTGAAGAAACACTAAAATTAAATATCCATTGATTCTTTCACTCACATATTTTTGTTAGACTTAGGGGTTTACATAAGTGTATAAAAGCCAATCTCAGTTTTCAGTATCAATGGATTTAAAGCACTGCTTTCATTAACCTCTTGGGCATGGTAAAGCAGAAAAAGACTAAAATCCTAAACCATTAGTGTAAGAGTAATGCTGTTGTACAGCAAAGACTGTCGCAGGGTTTGTATAGTGCATCAGTATTCCAGTTTAGATCTGTCAGCAAGGCTGTCATCAAATGAGGCAAGAGACTATGAAACTCAGCTTTGTTCTAACCCATGACAAAAGTCTCATGGAATGTCAAGGGCTCTAGATTAGTTCATGGAAATAAAAAAGATAACAAGTATATGACGTTTCATTGAAACTCTGAAGCCTATAAACTTCAATGGTAGGACTAAAACTGAAGAATACTGAATTGGAAATTACAGGGAAAATATGGATGACAAATAAATTTAATTTCTGAGAGAAGAAAATTCAGATCACTTAGGAATTGATTGATAACAACTGAGATTCAAAATAATCAAGGTACTCATAAGCTGTACCTGGATTTTCAAAATTTATTTGACTCCATATGCTATAATTTAGTTCATCTGTTTCTTATAGTTAAGAGTGATTCATTCATATTGTTATTTTAATAAGAATTTCAGAAACAAGAAAACACAGATTTCCTTTTTTTAATGATTTTTATTTATTTATTTATTTGACAGAGAGAGAGCGCACAGGCATGGGGAGGGTCTGAGAGAGGGCGAGAAGCAGGCTCCCCGCTGAGCAGGGAGCCCAATGCAGGGCTAGATCCCGGACCCTTAAGGCAGACGTTTAACTGACTGAGCCACCCAGGTGCCCCCCCTTTTTTTAAGTAAGCTCTACACCTAACATGGGGCTTGACTCACAACTCCAAGATCAAGAATCACACCCACTACCAATCAAATGAGCCAGCCAGACACCCCTGAATGTTGTTTGTTTGTTTGTTTGTTTTTTAACATGAGGTTTTTAAGTCTTCCTTCACAATACATTAATAGAAATAATATCGTTAGCAGTAAGCAGTGTAACTTGAATTCAGTGCCTAAATGGAATCATTAGAAGGAAAACTACAGAATCCAATCTGTTGACTTAATACGCCAAATTCTATAAGGAATGGCAAATGTGATCTAGATTTTCTCTTCTAGAAAAAAAAAGAAGAAAAGAGATGCTTCCTCTGTCATTCTAGATGATAAGTAAAAGAAAAATTTATTTTTAGAGAATCATTCCAGCTATATTCAAACTCTCCATTTTTCTTCCTTTTTCCCATGGCCATGAAAGTGAGAGACTCATCATCCCTAAGATGTGTGATCCCTCCCAAATCCTGATAAAGGAACAGAACTCAGTACAATGAGACACTCTCTTTTTCAGATTGCTCAGACCATTGAAGGCACTTTTTCTTTTACCCTGTATCAGCCCTGAGAAACCAAAAACTGAACAGCCTGATGTATACTAAATTTGAAGATGCAACACATACAATAAAAGGACTGAACAACAGTCCGTGGCACACACAACAGAGACATTTCTCTTAGTTTAAACTGTTCTTCTAGGTCTCTGTTAGCCCTGTGTCTCCTCTACAGAGCAATTTGCACCAGTTAACAAGTGTTTCATAAGAAAGTGGCCAAGGGACGCCTGGGTGGCTCAGTTGGTTAAGTGTCTACCATGGGCTCAGGTCATGATCCCAGGACCCTGGGTTCCAGCCTAGCGTGGGGCTTCCTGCTCAGCGGGGAGCCTGTTTCTCCCTCTCCCTCTGCCTTTCCTTCTCCCCCCTACCCCCCAGCCCCCCACACTCATGCTCTCTTTCCCTTGCTCTGCTCTCTCTCAAATAAATAAAACTTAAAAAAAAATGTGGCCAATTAATACTGGAGGAAAGTCTAAACAATTATCCTAACTCAAAATATAGGAATATCACATAAAAAGCATTTACTCAAGTTTTAAAACTAGACATACCTGCTCCTCTTTATTATCAATCTTAATGAGACTAGAATGCAGGTCTTGGCATGACTCCTTACTCTTCTCCCAAGTCTTCTCTTCCCTTGAAAAATAGTAACAGCTTTTTCCACAGCAGTACATTTGTTCTTGAAGTGTGAGATTGTCTTTATCTTGAAAACAAAATCCACCATGATCCTCAACCACGAGAACACTTAGAGACCTGCACCTTCTATATATTTCATTGCTTAGTTCAGACTGAATGACCAAAGAATAAGTGGCATTCTATATCACAAAAGTCTAATGTTGGGCATAGCTTTATGGTCAAATTGTGGAGCCAGGGACTGTCTCTGACAGATCTCAGACCATTGTTAGGATTGCACTGAGAAATCTTGACTTCTCAAGGACAAATACACTACAGCAACATGGAACAATTCTCCCTGCAGGGAGAAATCCACCAAAGGAATTATGGGGATGGTATTAATTTTAAGGGATTTATATTGGGAAGAACTCATTCACGGGGATAAATTACTCAAATAATCAAATCAACATGACTTTGTGAAAGTCAAGTGTTCAATTACCTATAATAAAGAAAATGGATTTGACTAAAAAAAGATGAGCAAATTAAGGGACCTGACAAAGTTCAATGTAAAGTTTTAAAATTATATATTGAAATGGAACAGAAGGGGATAATTCCATTAAAAAAAATCTAAAAGTATCAGTGTAAGTATTCAGTACGTACCTATAATAGGTGGTAAAACTGAGTCATATTCAACTTCTCCAAAGGAAGCGTTTTTGTCTTCTACGTCTTTCATATCTTGCATTGTGTTTCCAGAACACCTCTGAAAAACTTCAACCCATATTAGAAAATTAAGGTCATGAATGACTTTAATAGGTCACTTTATTGTAATCACTCTAATTCCAAATGACATGGTGAATGCTGTTGACTAAATGAAAGTACAATCAGAGAAAATATTAGGATAAAATACTATATAGTGTCAGAATATAAAACAGATTTTTATTATAGAGCTTTAACTTGCTATCTATTATTTGTTAAGTATATAAAACAGTAATCAACTTTTATAAAACAGAAAATATAAACAGGAAATCAAATATATTACTAGTTTCTATGTCATCTACACTTCAAATAAAGATTTCAAAGTTGGTGAAGTTGAGTATTCAGTATATTATTTCGCACTTAGTATTTGCACGTAAAGCTAAATACAGGGATCTGGCCCTCCAGAATAAAATTATAATTGATTCATTGAATGTGTATGGAGTAAGAGCTCAGATGGCTCCTTCTAATATGCAAAAGAAAAGTTAAAAATCTCTGAGAGAAATAGCAATATCTTCCCAAAACTCACAAATAAAAAATATAAAAACATGAAGTATATGGCTCTTTCAGTGTGTGAATATTAAAAGAAAAATACTTTATGGATTTGTTACACAATTGAGAATGTTCATTTCCAAATCTGCTATGACCCATCATCATTCAATCAAATTCAATGTCTACTTGTAAAAATCCAACAACATCCATTGCACAGTCTCTTAATGTATTCAATTGCAATAAATATAACTATTGCTTCAATTCAGCCATCCATTACAATGTTCATATACTGTATCTGAATTAAAAAGACACATTAAGGGGCGCCTGGGTGGTTCAGTTGGTTAAGCCTCCAATTCTTGGTTTCACTCTGGTCATGATCTCAGGGTCCTGGGTTCAAGCTCCCCCACCAGCACCACACACAGCATGGAGTCTGCTTGAGAGTCTCTCTCTTTAGCCCTCGCCCTGCTCTCTTGAATCTCTCACTCTAAAATAAGTAAATACATTAAAAAAAAAAAAGACACGTTAAGATGTCTGGTACCTAAATAATTTCTTGTACCTACAATTTCTTGTGACTAATCATTTTTCTTGTCCCTTCCTTGCTGTCTATCCAAGGACACATGGTACAAAACTATTTTGGCAGGGCCTCCAAGAAACTTACAACATAAACTTTATGCACATCTAAAAATAGCTAACTTCATTGCAGCACATGGCTGGCTCAGTGGGTAGAGAAAGAGACTCTTGATCTCAGGGTCTTTGGTTAAAGCCCCATGTTGGGTGTGAGGCTTCTTAGAAAATTTTTTTTAAAAATCCTTATGTTCCACATATGAGTGAAACTTCCCTTCTCAACTTCCTGCTTATCCTCCAATAAATACACAGATATCCCTCATTCTATCTCAGAAAAAAAATTGCTTTTCATTGGGCAAGACTGAAATTCTCACCCCTGGTATGGATTTCATCCCCTATTGAATCTTTGGTGATCGTGATCTCCTACTATTATATTTCTCTCTTGAACCCTCAACATTTTCCTTCTCATGGCTCCCTTCTTTTGCATATGTTCATCTCAAGTCACCTCTCCCACAAAATTTCCTGTCCTTTCTTCTTCATATTTTTTGTAACAGAATTGCTTTTCTAACTCTTGGATTGGGGATAGAATAAGGTTGTTCATAAATTTCATTCATGAGACACTCAGCATTGCTAGCACATTAACCATTACATTTATCTACTTTTATACTTTATTTCGTCCTATCTTCCTACCTATCTCAAGCAGTACAACTAATGCCCATTACAAACACAGCCTTGATACATTTTACATATACTTTTGTTGTCACTGTATTTATTTTGTTTTTAACTATTTAAGCTTAAAAGAAAATATAAGGATATACAAGAACTTTTGTGCTCTTGCTCCTGTTTCATTTCATATTATCTTCCTGAATTTCATCTACATTGTTGTATATCACTGTAGTTTGTTTTAACTGCTACATAAACTGCATTGGGAAATAAATTGCAGAGGTTTCATTTACTCTCCCATTAGTGGTCATTTATGTAGTTTTGAGGTGTTTGATATTATGGTCATATGTGGTCATTTGTGTAGTTCTGAAGTGATTGATTTGTAAATGGCACTGCTGCAATCAGTTTTGTAGATGCACATTTCTGTGCATGTGTAAGTACATCTGTTGTACATATACTTAGGCTGAGAATGACTGACTCAATGTTCAGCTTGAGGAGATAATACCAAACTGACAGTGTCGGAGTCAGTTTATAGTTCCTTTACAATGTATGAGATCCTGTACATCCACATATGTTCAACACATGGGAAATTTTTGCTTAACCATAATTTAGAAAAAATTTTCTGTACTTACCGTTTCAGCTTCCTAATGTTTGAGTAAATTTCAACCATTGTAATCAGGCTTTGACCCGACCTACCATTCCACTAATCTACTCTAGAAAATGTCATTAGTGACCTCTCTCTTGCCAAATATAATAAACATAACTTTCCCTATTAGAATACTTCATCTTTCTGTACTACTTGGAATCCGTAACTATCTTTAGCCTCCTCTCCATATGATGTTTTGGATCCCCTCCTTGTTTAACCAAACCATCACTGTTTTTCACTATTTGCTCCTCTTACACTTACTTCTAAATGTCGAATTATCTTAAGAATCATCCTCGTCACCTTTGTTCTTCTAGCATAATCTACTCTCCCTCCTTTTACAAGGTGACACATGGTCTAGCTTCTGCTTTCCTCTACTGTGTTTTTGAATAACTGTTACATTAATTTTTGAATCCACAATTCATATCTCTAATCTAGGCATCTCTCTTGATCTCCAGACTTTAAATCCTATCCTATATGTGCGGATGGTCTGTGTCTACTGCCAAAACTCATTCTAGAAGACTCGGACCAATCTAATTCTTTTTGGTCATCTCCAATGATATGCCACCAGCACCTCACTCTTCACCATTACTAGCACACACACACACACACACACACACACCTTGAATCATAGCCTAATATTCCTCTTGTGTTTTCTATAACGTTTAGTGGACTATATTCACCAAGGTGTATAACCCGATATCAAATGGTAACACTGATTCATCTGTCTCTCTCACGGATCCAATAAAAGGCATATCCTAACAATTCTACACATTAAATATTTCCCATATGTGGTCCCTACTCTTCATTACTTCTTTCATGACAATAATTCAGTCATTCTAACTAACCCTGATTCCTGAAATATCCTCTTATCTTGTCCCTTCACTCACTTTCCAGTCTATTCAGATTGACCTTTCCAAAATCCCTATCTGCTCATGGGACATGGGTCCTGTTTTGCCCTCCAGTAAATCTTCCAATAGTTTCTTTCTTGTTTTTAGAACAGATCTAAAAATTTCCTAACATGATATTAATATTACCATAAATTGCATATCTAGCGAAACCTATTTCTACCTACTTATTTTATTTACCCAAAACTGAAATTCTCCTAACACATCAATATGTTCTTCTGTTCATGTTGTTCTTCCTGGAAGAGTCTTCTCTACCATGAGTTTCCTGATTACATCCTATCTATCCTTTATATCATGTCAATTACTATCTCTTAGAGGAAACTTTCTTGACCTCAGCATGGAATATCCCATCCATCTGATATCTTCATGCCATTATTGCAGCACTAATAATATTTATTTTAAAAACTGCTTCATTAAAAAAAAAATCTTCCCCTTTAAGACGAGCTCATTGAGAGCTCACTTTTAAAAATTCCTTTATCTTTAATGCAATACATAGTTCCTGACCCAGCAAAGATACTCAAAATTGTTGCTGAATGAATGAAACAAAGAAAAATAAACATCAGGGAAAAGATATTAAAAACAAGTATTCTATAAATTTTTCTAAATTGATGTGAAATCTATAAAAAGTGATATAGAAAATAGATCAACTTTATAGTCCTCTGTGATTTAAGCAGTATTGAAGTATGATAAAGAATGTAATATTCAAGTAAAGATTTTTCCAGTCTCTGATCTTATGGAATGCCTCCTTCCACACTGTACATTTCAGCCAAATTTTCTGCCATTACAGCTATTGCTTACACTATTTTGTGTGGTATAAAACCTAAATGATAGCAAAATAATAAAATCATAATCATCATCAATATTATCATCAACACATCATAATTACTAACATTTCTATAGGACTTTATGATTTACAAAGTTTCAGCAGAAGTTCAGTAGTTATAGCATCTCATTTTCCACTCTGGCTCATTGTTCTCATAAGAACTGTGTGCCTGATACTCACGCATATATCCTAAGCCTGTGATTATCAGCAGGAAGATAACACATATAACTCCCAGGGTTAATGCAACAATACGCCATCGAAATTCTGTACAAAATCAGAAAGCAAAATGTACAGTAAGCATTGAGCCTAGGAAGGCCCTCAGAATTAGAACAAAATGGAAATTCATTCTAGAACTTGAATATCACTATTTACTCTGGTCACAAGACTCATTGAATATTACATTTAAATGTACCTCTTCATATATAAAGAACCAGATATATAATATCAAAATGTATAGACACAATTATCATGATTTTACTTTTTCTTACTTGACATCATAATGTTTTCAGAAACGGGAAAACAAACTGAAATACCTTTACCTCTCCTTTTATCCACTGGACATCTTTCGCCCTTCTGTTTCCTTGAATATGGAAATAGCAGATTCGCGTATGTCACTCTCTCCTTACTCATTTTTGAGGGCTGCAGTAAAGAACACAGCTCAAATCCTATGCAATGTTTCATGAGGCATGAAAATAACAATATCATGAAATGAGAGTGACAGCTAAGCATATGATAAGCATGATCATCTGAAATAAGCAAGTTAAAGTAAATATTTATCTGGGACTGTTAGGATTTTTTTTTTTTACATTTCTCTTTGTAATAACTTAAACAGAGATCTTACACAATAATGGTTCCACTACTGTATATGGACATGTTATGTTTCATTTTTTTTAAACTGAATTCATTGCCAAATTTAAAAATTTATATATTAAATACTCACCTAAAAATCTAGACTTATATTAGCTTTTGAAAAATTATGTCTGATCACTTAATGCCTGCTTTATGCCCAAGTGGCAACTTTATTGACACCAAAAACAGTAACTTCCTCTTTAGTAAGGACACACACATTCCAATTTGACAAACTCCTCACCTGCCACATGGCTTATGTCAGATACCACTCATTCATCCACATTATCACTTGAACTTTATAGTCAGTGGGTCATGACCCTGTTTTCAGAGTGTGAGGAAAATGCAGAAATCATGGGGTTCAACAAAAGGGAGTTACAGAAGTAACATTACATGAGGGAGGTATAACTTGTAATTCTAACAACAATGCTGCACAGTGGTCCTTTCTATTTGTAGATGAGGAAAACTGAAGCTCCAAGAGCATAAACAGTATTCCCAAGTCAGAGAGCAAATAAATGATAGTCTTTTATTAAAATAAATATAAATCTTATAAATATAGTAAATAAATAGGTGTAATATATATTAAATATAGTCTAGTTCAGATAAATAAATATATTAAAATATTATATCTAAAAATAGTATACTTAAATATAATTTTTATAAATATATATTTAGTTCAAGTATATATATTATATATATAGCTAATTTATATTTATCCAAATATATGATTCTTCACCTACATGTAACTCATATGAACAATACCTTCCAAAGAATACCTAATAAATTCTCTCCCATAGAATTAAAAAAAAAAATAGTGATTAAATGGAGAAAACATTTTTCCCAAAAGAAGATTTTTGGTAAGTGTAGAAAGAACTAGATAACTGTTCTTAAATAGATTTGAAACTGGGATTTTTAAAATATCTTAATATTTCACCATTCAGTTAATTTAGAATGTCAGGAAACATGATTTGAACAATTATTAATAATGATAAACTGTATAGACACACTGCCATTTGATTTTCAATAAATACTCTCTCCACCAAAGTGCCAAATTATAAGCTCATTTTTGTCTTAAGGTCACATTTTCTAACCTAACTGGATTTGTTTAGTTATATATTAATTGAATATCCATATAACAAAATAACAAGACAATAAATTTGCAAATATAAACCTGGATTTATTTTAGGTAAAAATAACCATATTATCAAAGCATCAAACTTTTTTACTACACTTTACTGGAAGAGAAGAGAATTTAACCTTTGGATAATTCACTGCTAACCAGTTAGGTAATACCTATAGAGACAATAGGGGGAGAACACATTTTATATTGTCTAAAAAAGAATTAAATAGTCCTTAAAACATCTAAGAATTTAAAAAATCATATTCTGCGTAGGAAATATTTTAACCACTCTCATTCTGATCCATTCCTGTCTTCACTTGTAGAATAAAGTTAACATTAGATATGAATTAACATGGATCCCAAAGTCAGTTATTTTCTGCAACATTCTAAACACCCGCCCCTCCCAACTTCCTACATAGCTTTCCTGTAGCAAATTCTACTTTATCCCTCTTTGCTCCACAATGGGACAGCACAGGCCTGGGTCACACAAGCTCGCTGGCTGTAATACCTGCATCCGTGCCTTGGGATCTCACCAGCTGGAGAAATAGCGTGGTCAGGAACACAGCTATGATGTCCTGGCTCTGCGGGCCTTTCACCTCTGCTTTGACTCTAGCAGGTACTTGCTGATATGCTTCACTGACTCTCAGAGAGCCCATGTCAGAAGAAAGAATGCCAAGGATCATGTGACATTAGATATCCCCCCACACAGTTTCCACTGGTGTCAGTCTCTCATTAACTCCTGCACTCTACTCTGTGTCCGACAAGAGTCATAGAAAACTCAAATGCTAAATCTTATACACATTTTCTGGATCAGTTTAAACCTGGGATTTAGCAGGTAACTTGAAGATTGAAAAAAAAAAAAAGGCCTTCTAAAATCTCATGAGATTAGAAATGCTTAACAATAAAATTGAAAACTTATGAAAATAAAAAGTGAAATATCTGTATTCTACCTGACATGATTCATATGTTTTCTTTTTATGGAATGAAAGTAAGTTCCCAATTGTTACATATATGTAGTAAAAATAGAGGATGTCTAAATGTGTTCAAATTTTAGATCCTATTTTTAACAAACATCCTAAGGATGGCCGGATTGTTTCATATATTACAATAAATCTAAATATCTAAAAATTGAGATATGAATGATTCGAAGAATATCACATTTCTACTTATTTTTCATGATCTCTTTAAATTGCCTGAAAAAGCCAACTCTTTAAGTAATAAAAATTAAGACACAAACACAGAGAAATATTTAAAATATTGAATAGGTTTGTGTGTAGTCCTTTTAAAACATCAAAGTCAAATCCATCTGTTCCAATAGTTGTAGCAAAAACTATCAGAGCATTTTTTAAAAAAGGTTATTTGTTTAATTCAGTGAGCAGCTTTATGTCCTATTTAACCCCAGAAGTCAGTGTTAGGCAGGAACAAAAGATGTTTTTGTTTTATTTTTTCATGTGAACCACATTGATCTGTGCACCACAAGGTCCCCGATGCTCTGACGCTTTAAAATTCTTAGAAATGTGTACTGATAATTGAAATCCACCTCTATGCCAGCTACACCAGGTGAAGTTTATTCAAAGGCACTTTCCCATGGTTTGAGCTACCTTTTCCATCACTCGCAAAACACAAATGTCTTATACTCTTCTAAATAATGGTGTAGCACATGTGAGAGTCTCTAGCTCTTTTTCTTGTAAGTTTGCCTTTTTCGCATGCACTTTCTGTGCTAAGACCTAACTAATTGTTTTCAGGAAGTAGGTTTCTGACATAAAGAGAGAAAGCATTCTGCAAATTCTCCATGCAACAGGGCTTTCTCTTAAAGGCAAACATGGTCCTCAGGCATGCCTATGAACTAAGATCTTCCAGGTCCTGGGTGTAATTATTCTGCATAGCAGTTGCACATCTCTATCTATGCCTAAGTCAAATTCCCCAATACCAAAATATGTCATTTAACAGAAATATATTGATAACTCTTTTTTTGCTACTAAATACTATATACTTTACTGGTAAAGGATAATTAAGCTGGCAAAGTGACTGTGAACGACTGTTTTAGAGGGTGGATAGTATGACTTCTAAACTCTCAGTGCAGTGCTGTCTTCTGGGGTGTGAGGCATTAAGACCTGACTGTAGTTTATATTGTCTCCTTCTGAAACAGCAGCTGAGCGAAGTGACTGATTTTGGAAGTCCCATCCTCTTCAGCAGCATCCAGAATACCTTCCATGCAAATGAGTCTGCTGAGAGATTGAGCCTTAGGATCAGAATCCATTAGGTGGTATTGAATAACATTTGTATATGTTAAGAACCAAGTAGAAAAATGACTCTAAAAGTTTGCATGCATTCACAGGAATGCATTGCCTCTAATCTTTTTGAAAGTTGTATAGATTATGTTTATCATTGTTTAATATTAACAGATCAGCTCGTACATATGCATACCTAAAAATTGGGACAAAGCACCAATGAAAAGCACTCATTAGCAATTTTGTTAGGGCTTTTTCAATAAGATGCCAGGTGTATTAAAACTAAAATAGATATAATAAGTTCTAAAACCTATCAAGTTATATAGCTTTAAATATTTTATCAACAATATTTATAAGAAGTAAAAATAAAAAGTACTATCGTCAGAGTTGGGTGTATGGCTATTTTTTAAGATTTACTTTTAATTTTCTATTTTGAAGAATGAAGCTATTATTAATCAGTCCATTATAAAGACATTATCCCCAAAGGACTTCTGTCCTTAAAACATCCACACACTTATGTAATTGATATCAATGTATTTTAGTGCATCTTAAAATGTTTCTTGGGTGGCTTAGTCGGTTAAGCGGCTGCCTTCGGCCTGGGTCATGATCCCAGGGTCCTGGGATCGAGTCCCACATCGGGCTCCTTGCTCAGCAGGGAGCCTGCTTCTCCCTCTCTCTCCCTCTGTTTGTGCTCTCTCTGTCAAATAAATAAAATCTTTAAAAAAAAAAAAAAAGACTTTATTTCGGGACGCCTGGGTGGCTCAGTTGGTTAAGCAACTGCCTTCGGCTCAGGTCATGATACTGGAGTCCTGGGATCGAGTCCCACATCAGGCTCCCTGCTCGGCAGGAAGTCTGCTTCTCCCTCTGACCCTCCCCCCTCTCATGCTCTCTCTCTCTCATTCTCTCTCTCAAATAAATAAATGAAAATATTTAAAAAATTAAAAAAAAATGTTTCTTATGCCTCTTTCCTACATCAACTTTTATTTATCCTGTAAGGTTTCACTGAAATATCGCTCAGGTTCACTACTTTTACATTCATCAAACCTACCCTGTGTCAAAGAAAAGTAAAAACTATAATGATACTGAGGAAAAAGATTGATAAGGTGGAGAAACCAAGATCTAACACCAAAATGAAATAACTTAAATAAAATAAGAGGGAGAGAGAGAGAGATGTTCATGCTAACAGACATAAACAGAACAAAGCAGAATGATAGTAGGATCTAACTAAATTTGTGTGAAATTTATAATAAAGCAGGGAGAGTGCATAAAATACTGAAATAATATTCCAAAAGCAAAGGTCCATGAGAAAACAGGTTTTCATTTTTATTTTTCATATCATGTACTTCTTATATACTATTTTCATTTATTTACTTTTTTATCATAAAATTGGTAAAAGTTAAGTGAGTGTGAAGAAATCATGAGTCCAAATTGCTTGGTTATGTTACACTCAAGATACAGGGAAATAGGGAAAAGTGATATAATTTGACAATAAATAGGAGCTTGTGTAAACAGAAATGAAAATGATGAAGGGAGACAGTTTGCTTTACTTGTCATCCTTAAGAATATTTCCATATATAATTTTTGTTCAATAACATACATTGGTACAATAAATCTCAAAATATTTGGGAGGAGTCAGGTTACACTTTTGCCTTTAGTAGCTAAAGACTTAGGCCTTGATTTTCCTTCTCCAGATGCTGCTACTCGGCATTTTTCTTTTTTTTTTTTTCACGTTTTTTTATTTTATTATGTTATGTTAAATACCATATATTATATCATTAGTTTTTGATGTAGTGTTCCATGATTCATTGTTTGCGTATAACACCCAGTGCTCCATTCAATACATGCCCTCTTTAATACCCATCACCAGGCTAACCCATCCCCCCACCCCCTCCCCTCTAAAACACTCAGTTTGTTTCTGAGTCCATAGTCTCTCATGGTTCTTCTCCCTTTCCGATTCCCCCTCTTCATTTTTCCCTTCCTGCTATCTTCTTCTTTTTTTTTTTTTTAACACATAATGTATTATTTGTTTCAGAGGTACAGGTCTGTGATTCATCAGTCTTACACAATTCACAGTGCTCACCATAGCACATACCCTCCCCAATGTCTATCAACCAGCCACCCCCTCCCTCCCCTCCTTAGTTGACCGTAGAGTTGAGGGTTGAGGGTCCATTTCTGGGCTCTCTATTCTGTTCCATTGATCTATGTGTCTGTTTTTGTGCCAGTACCATACTGTCTTGATGATGACAGCTTTGTAATAGATCTTGAAGTCTGGAAATGTGATGCCACCAGCTTTGCTTTTCTTTTTCAACATTCCTTTGGCTATTCGGGGTCTTTTCTGGTTCCATACAAATTGTAGGATTCTTTGTTCCATTTCTTTGAAAAAAGTGGATGGTATTTTGATAGGGATTGCATTGAATGTGTAGATTGCTCTAGGAAGCATTGACAGCTTCACAATATTTGTTCTTCCAATCCATGAGCATGGAACGTTTTTCCATTTCTTTGTGTCTTCCTCAATTTCTTTCATGAGTATTTTATAGTTTTATGATAACAGATCCTTTACCTCTTTGGTTAGAATTATTCCTAGGTATCTTCTGATTTGCGGTGCAATTGTAAATGGGATCAACTCCTTAATTTCTCTTTCTTCTGTCTTGTTGTTGGTGTATAGGAATGCCACTGATTTCTGTGCATTGATTTTATATCCTGTCACTTTACTGAATTCCTGTATGAGTTCTAGCAGTTTGGGCGTGGAGTCTATTGGGTTTTCTACATAAAGCATCATATCATCTGCAAACAGTGAGTTTGACTCCTTCTTTGCCGATTTGGATGCCTTTTATTTCTTTTTGTTGTCTGACTGCTCTGGCTAGGACTTCTAGTATTATGTTGAATAGCGGTGGTGATAGTGGACATCTCTGCCGTGTTCCTGACCTTAGGGAGAAAGCTCTCAGGTTTTCCCCATTGAGAATGATATTCACTGTGGGTTTTTCATAATGGCTTTTATGATATTGAGGTATGTACCCTCTATCCCTATACTCTGAAGAGTTTTGGTCAAGAAAGAATGCTGTACTTTGTCACATGATTTTTCTGCATCTATTGAGAGGATCATATGGTTCTTGTTTGTTCTTTTATTAATGTATTGTATCACATTGATTGATTTGCAGATGTTGAACCAAATTGCAGCCCAGGAATAAATCCCACTTGTTCGTGGTGAATAATCTTTTTAATGTACCATTGTATCCTACTGGCTAGTATTTTGGTGAGAATTTTTGCACCCATGTTCATCAAGGATATTGGTCTGTAATTCTCTTTTTTGATGGGGTCTTTGTCTGGTTTGGGGATCAAGGTAATGCCAGCCTCATAAAACGAGTTTGGAAGTTTTCCTTCCATTTCTATTTTTTGGAACAATTTCAGAAGAATAGGTATTAATTCTTCTTTAAATGTTTGCTAGAATTCCCCTGGGAAGACATCTGGCCCTGGGCTTCTGTTTTTTGGGAGATTTTTGATGACTGCTTCAATTTCCTTAGTGGTTATAGGTCTGTTCAGGTTTTCTATTTCTTCCTGGTTCAGTTTTGGTAGTTGATACATCTCTAGGAATGCATCCATTTCTTCCAGGTTATCTAATTTGCTGCATATAGTTGCTCATAATATGTCCTTATAATTGTTTGTATTTCTTTGGTGTTGGTTGTGATCTCTCCTCTTTCATTCATGATTTTGTTGATTTGGGTCCTTTCTCTTTTCTTTTTGATAAGTCTGGCCAGGGGGTTATCATCTTGTTAATTCTTTCAAAGAACCAGCTCCTAGTTATGCTGATCTGTTCTACTGTTCTTTTGGTTTCTATTTCATTGATTTCTGCTCTGATCTTTATTATTTCTCTTCTCCTGCTGGGTTTAGGCTTTATTTGCTGTTCTTTCTGGAGCTCCTTTAGGTGTAGGGTTAGGTTCTGTATTTGAGACCTTTCTTGTTTCTTGAGAAAGCTTGCATTGCTATATACTTTCCTCTTAGGACTGCCTTTGCTGCATCCCAAAGATTTTGAACAGTTGTGTTTTCATTTTCATTTGTCTCCATGAATTTTTTTAATTCTTCTTTAATTTGCTGGTTGACCCATTCATTCTTTAGTAGGATGCTCTTTAGCCTCCATGGATTTGAGTTCTTTCCGACTTTCCTCTTGTGATTGAGTTCTAGTTTCAAAGCATTGTGGTCTGAAAATAGGCAGGGAATGATCCCAATCTTTTGGTACTGGTTGAGACCTGATTTGTGACCTAGGATGTGATTTATTCTGGAGAATGTTCCATGGGCACTAGAGAAGAATGTATATTCTATTGCTTTGGGATGGAATGTTCTGAATGTGTCTGTGAAGTTCATTTGGTCCAGTGTGTCATTTAAAGTCTTTATTTCCTTGTTGATCTTTTGCTTAGATGATCTGTCCATTTCAGTGAGGGGGGTGTTAAAGTCCCCCACTATTATTGTATTGTTGTCAATGTGTTTCTTTGCTTTTGTTATTAATTGGCTTATATAATGTCTGCTCCCATGTTAGGAGCATAGATATTTACAATTGTTAGATCTTCTTGTTGGATAGACCCTTTAAGTAGGATATAGTGTCCTTCCTCATCTTTTATTACAGTCTTTGGTTTAAAATCTAATTTGTCTGATAGAAGGATTCCCTCCCCAGCTTTCTTTTGGTGCCCATTAGCATGGTAAATGGTTTTCCACCCCCTCATTTTCAATCTGGGGGTGTCTTTGGGTCTTAAATGAGTCTCTTGCAGACAGCATATCGATGGGTCTTGTTTTTTTATCCAATATGATAGCCTGTGCCTTTTGATTGGGGCATTTAGCCCATTTACATTCAGGTTAACTATTGAAAGATATGAATTTAGTGCCATTGTATTGCCTGTAAGGTGACTGTTACTCTATATTGTCTGTGTTCCTTTCTGGTCTATGTTGCTTTTAGGCTCTCTCATTGTTTAGAGGACCCCTTTCAATATTTCTTGTAGGGCTGGTTTTGTGTTTGCAAATTCCTTTAAATTCTTTTTGTCCTGGAAGCTTTTGATCTCTCCTTATATTTTCAATGACAGCTTAGCTGGATATAGTATTCTTGGCTGCATATTTTTCTCGTTTAGTGCTCTGAATATATCATGCCAGTCCTTTCTGGCCTGCCAGGTCTTTGTGGATACTTCTGTTGCCAATCTAATGTTTCTACCATTGTAGGTTACAGATCTCTTCTCCCGAGCTGCTTTCAGGATTTTCTCTTTGTCTCTGAGACTTGTAAGTTTTACTATTAGATGTTGGGGTGTTGACCTATTTTTATTGATTTTGAGGGGAGTTCTCTGTGCCTCCTGGATTTTGATGCCTGTTTCCTTCCCCAAATTAGGGAAGTTCTCTGCTATAATTTGCTCCAATATACCTTCTGCCCCTCACTCTCTTTCTTCTTCTTCTGGGATCCCAATTATTCTAATGTTGTTTTGTCTTATGGTATCGCTTATCTCTCAAATTCTGCCCTCATGATCAAGTAGTTGTTTATCTCGCTTTTTCTCAGCTTCTTTATTTTCCATCATTTGGTCTTCCGTATCACTAATTCTGTCTTCTCCCTCATTTATCCTAGCAGTTAGTGCCTCCATTTTTTATTGCACCTCATTAATAGCCTTTTTGATTTCGAATTGGTTAGATTTTAGTTCTTTTATTTCTCCAGAAAGGATTTCTCTAATAACTTCCATGCTTTTTTCAAGCCCAGCTAGTATCTTTAAGATCACGATTCTGAACTCTAGGTCCAACATCGTACTAATGTCTGTATTGAGTAGGTCCCTGGCAGTCGGTACTACCTCTTGTTCTTTCTGTTGAGGTGATTTTTTCCATCTTGTCATTTTGTCCGGAGGAGAACAGATGAATGAGAGAACAAAATGCTAACAGGGTAACAATGTCCCCAGAAAATATACTCTAAACAAATCAGAAAAGACCTGAAGCTGGGGGGAAAAAAAGGGAAAGAAAAAAAAAGAAAAAGATAAAGATAAAAACAAACAAAAACAGAACAAAACAAAACAAAAAAAAACAGAATATGATCAAATATGATCAGGCTGGTGTATAGATCAGTGCCACACACTAAATTTTGGGTGTATTTTGGTCTGTTAGAAGAAAGTGCCTCCCAAAATTTTAAAGAAATAAAAACTTATATATGTACAAAAATAAGGGTTGATATGATGAAGGGATGGAATATGACTGTAAAGTTAAAAATTATAAAAAATTTTATAAAAGGAATTGATAAGAAGTTATTTGAAAAAAGAAAGAAGAGGATTAAAAAAAAGAGAGAAAGAAAAAGGGAGAGAATGTGATCAGGCAGGAGACTAGAACAAAGCCATACACTAGAGATTTAGGGTATATTTTGATCTGTTAGAAGAAACTGTATCTCAAAATTTTAAAGAGAGAACAACTTATATATATATGCCAAAAATAAGGGTAACTACTATGAAGAGATAGAATATGACTCTAAAAATGAAAAATAAAAGTGTTCTTTAAAAAAGGGATTGATAAGATGTTGGTTGAAAAAGGGAAAAAGAAAAATTCAAAAAAAAAAAGACCTTAAAAAAATTAACTTTGAAAGACTAAAGAATCATGGTAAAAAAGCCATGGATTCTATGTGCAGTATTCCCCTAGCGCTGGAGTTCTGCCGTTCTCATTGATCGGTAAACTTGGCCTTGGCTGGCTGTTCTCGCTGATCTTCTGGGGGAGGGGCCTGTTGCCATGGTTCCCAAATGTCTTTGCCGGAGGCGGAATTGCCCCGCCCTTGCTGGTCTGGGCTAAGTAATCTGTTCAGGTTTGCTCTCCGGAGTTTTGTTCCCTGCAAGCTTTCCGTACAGCTTTGGAGGATGAGAGTGAAAATGGCGGCCTCCCAATCTCCGCCCCGGAGGAGCTGAGAACTCCGGGCCCCATTCCTCAGTGCGCCCCCAGAGAAAAGCAGTCAGTCACTCCCGTGTCTCCTGCAGCACTCCGTGCTCACCCGGCCTGTGACCGTGCGCGTTTCTCTCTCTGGCACCCGACCCCGGGTGGAGTCTCCAAACCCAGCAGATCCCTGCGGAGCGCTCCCGCGCCGCTCCTCCCGGGGGAGGAAGAGGAGTCTCCCCAGATCTGCCATTTGTTGGGTCCCTGCTGGACAAGCAGTGGCCCGACTGTGCCGCGGATCACGGTTTATGGCAACCCTGAGCTGAGAGCCCGCGCCTCGGCTCCATCTCTGCAGCCGGCTTCCCCACTCCAATACCTGGGAGCTCTGCCGCACTCAGGCACCCCGGGTCTTTCTGTGACCCCGAGGGTCCTGAGACCACACTGTTCCACGAGGGTTCCACCCCCCGCTTAGCCACTGGAGCGACGTCCCTCAGCAGAGCCGACTTCTAAAAGTTCCGATTTTGTGCTCCGCTGCTCTATCACTTGCCAGAAGCGGCTGACGGAGGCCCCTTCCCCCGCCGAATATTGCCTCGGATTCACTTCTCCGCCCGTCCTACCTTCCAGAAAGTGGTCGCTTTTCTGTTCAGAAAGTTGCTGCTATTCTTTTCTTCGATCTCCTGTTGAGTTTGTAGGTGTTCAGAATGGTTTGATCCCTATCCAGCTGAATTCCTGGGACCAGACGAAATCCAGGTCTCCTACTCCTCCGCCATCTTGCTCCGCCCGCCCCCTCCCATGCCTGTCTTTTTCTAAGTCACTCTCTGGGATAGCCCAGGGCACAAAGAGATAGTTTCTATAAGGAAAGAATAGAAATATCACCTTAACTTTGGACCAATATTTTCTATTATGCCTGCAATTCATGAATGTATATTTTATATCATTTATATGCTCCTATTTCATGTCAAGTGATTGGAAAGCAGAAAAGATGGAAACTGTGCAAGCATGAGAGAAGGTGGATAGCTTCTTCTGACTGTTCCAAATTATGCACTCTATTTGTGAGAAGAAAATTGCTTCTGTGGACACCTGATAATAGGAACAACAAGAGAAGGCAAGTACAATATTTTTTTCTTATAAAGACCCAGACTCTTGAAAGACCTAGAGTCTTTCTCTCTCATTTCAGAATATCTTTGCCCATTTATGGGCTGTACCTCTGACAGTAGCTTCTGACAGAAATGAGGCTGGAATATTAGGTGCACTAGAATGAGGTACATTGGACCCTCCAACCCTGACTTTCACATGGAGTCAGCCACGTTATGAACACAGTTTGGTGGAGTAAGAGAATATCAGTTTTTCTAATGAAGATTAAAAAGCAAACTTCTCTATATTCCATTTCTGCAAGTCACACAGCATACAGAAGTAATACTGCAAACTTCAATCACTCACTTGCACATTTTGTCTGAAACTAATGCCACCAGTAAGTAAAATTATTCTTCTCTATGAATTGTGTATGCTTTTCTTCTTGATACCTCACTTTTTACAGTGTGGCATACTGGAAAGCAATTAATATCTTGGTTCAGATTTGAGTTTGAGTTAGCTATGTGCTCTCCAGCAAGGCCAAACTTCTGGATCTTAATTTCCTTATCAGTGGGTGAACTACAAACTGCTTTTGCAAGGTGGTTGTATCATTTTACATTCCCATTAGCAGTGTAGGAAAGTTCCAATTGTTTGCATCCCTCCAACATAAAATACTGTCAGTTTTTAAAGCCATTTTCATTAGGGTGTTGTATAATTAAAGGTGGTTTTAATTAGTATTATTCTAATGAATAAGTAATTCAAACCATATTTCATGTGTTTTTTGTTAACCTTATATCTTCTATGATGAAGATACAAATTTTTACCTATTTTTATTTGGTTGTTTCCTTGTTATTGAGTAATGAAAGTTCATTATATTTTGGATACTGGTATCTATCAGACATGTGTTTTGTAAATATTGTCTTCAGTCTTTCCTTTTTATCTTTTTTTTTTTCTGAGTAGGAAAACTTGGATTTATTGCTTCTGACAAACACATAGCAACTTTCACTCTGTTCCTAGAATTGCAAATGTAAAATATAATTTTTATGCTCAATTAAAAACATATACTCTGAAAAAAGAGTACATAGTGGGTTTTTTAAAGTAACCAGTTTGAATTTATTTTATTTTATTCAATTTTATTTTATTTTATTTTATTTTATTTTATTTATGTTTCAGGTGTATACTTCAGTGATTCATCAGTTATGTGCAACAGCCTGTGCTCATCACAGGTGCCCTCCATCATCCCCACACCTATTCAACCAATCCCCCTGCCCACCTCCCCCCCACTAACTCTCAGATTGTTCTGTAAAATTAAGATCATTCTTATCTTTCATTCCCTTAACTTTGTCTTTAGAAGTTTTTAGAAATTTAGAAGAGCAAAAGATTTTAATTTCATAAAGTTTAATTATTTCTTTAATTCATTATTTTTTTAGAGTTTTTTGTCCTAAGAAGCTTTTAATTAATCTGAGGTTGAATTATTTTTCTCCTCTGCAGTCTTCTGGAAGCTTTAAGTTTACAATGAATTCTAGACTCCATTTCAACCTAATTTTTCTATATGATGCAAAGTATGGGTTGAGTTCCTTTTTTTAAGTTTTAGCATATATATATATATATATATATATATATATATATATATATATATAATCCAGCATCACTTGTTGAAAGCACCATTCTTTAATTGAAATATCAAGGCACTTTTGTCAAAAATTAATTGACTATTTATGTGTGAATCTATTTCTAAACTCTCTATCCTGTTCCATTGATCTGAGTATCTATGTTCTTTCACTAATAACATGATTATTGTGTCTTTGTGTAAGTCTTCAAGTAAGGTAATGTGAGTTCTCCTACTTTATCCTTTCTCAAAAGGACTTTGTCCTTTGGTTTTGGTTTTTGTTTTGCAAAAAGAAAAGTTCATTTAGTGGCCATATTTTTATTATAATTCCATTACCCGGTAAAAGGAACCAGGGCTCCTTGGAGAAATGACTGATTGTAAGACAGGGGTAGGAAATACACAAGATGAGTCTATAGTTTGTGTAATGCTAAAAAATAGGGGAATGCTTAGAATAATGGAGGTATGTCAAAGGGATTGAGGGGCCAGGTGAATAAATTACCAATGGCTAAAGCTGGAACAATTTAAGCATCAAAATAAAGTAGTAGTGGACTATAAACCAAAATATAAATAAATACCTATCAGTCCATAATAGTATAAAATGACTGAATAAATAAATGAGGGCAATGAGACAAATTCTTCATGCAGAAGAATTCCAAATATAAATGCAAATATATGGGCTGTGGTTTCTTATGTATCTGGTTTTGATATCCAAGTTACCACTTCACAGAATGAGTAGAACATGTTCTGTTCTCTTCTGTTTCCTGGAAGAGTTTTTTTTTTTTTTTTCTATTTTAATTTTATACTTTATTCCCTAAATATTTAGTAGAATTTTTCAGTGAAGCCATCTGGGGTTGCCTCTGGAATTACCTACAAATTGAACATCTTATTTTAAATATACCACTATTCAGGTTATCAAATTCTTCTTGAGTGTGTTTTGAAGGATCACTTTTTTCAAGAAATTAATGTCTTCTAAGTTTTATACTTTATTGACAAACAGTTCTTCATAATATTCACTTATAATTGTCAGTAAATCCCTTCATGTCTGTAATGTTGCTCTTTCATTCCTCATGTTGGTAATTTATGACTATTCTTTTTCTTGAACAGTCTGGCTAGAGGTTTATCAATGTTGTTGGTCTTTTCAAAACTTCCTGTTACATTTGTTTTATTATTTCCTTTATTTACAATTTCACTGATTTCTGCTCTTCATTTTATGATTGTCTTCTTTTACTTGATTTGGGTTTTTTTTCCTTTTCTTATTCTACTTTCTCAAGGGAAGTTGAGATGATTGATGAGAAAATTTCTTCAAATGTTATACATTTCTCTATAAACACTGATTTAACTGCATTCCACACATTTTAATTTCCTGTCAATTTGCTTTCATCAATTCAAAATATTCGAAGTTTTTCTTTATATGCAAACAATGAATCATGGAACACTACATCAAAAACTAATGATGTAATGTATGGTGATTAACATAACATAATAAAATAAAATTTAAAAAAAACAAATAGCAAGATGTTTTTAAATTTTCTTCATGGTTTCGCCTGACCTGTTTATTATTTCAAAGGGTATTATTTAGTTCTCAAGTATTTGGAGATTTAAAAAATATTTTTTCTGTTATTGGTTTCTAGTTTAAGTCCACTGAGGCCATAGTCTGTGTGATTATAATTTTTTTTAATTTGTTGAAATTATTTTTATGGACTAAATATTGTTAAAAATATTTTAATGTACAATGTGCTTTTTATAGAATGTGCATTCTGCTATTGTTGCCTGGGGAATTCCATAAATACCATGTAGGTGAGGTGGCAGAAACTATTATCCAGATCATCAATATCCTTACTGATTGTAAGACTGGATCTCTTGATAATTAAGAAAGGAATGTTTAATTTCCCAGGTATGATATCAAGGTCATATTATGTTGCTTAGAAATATTTGTAAGAGAGAATGCATAAAAAGCAATATGAGGAACATGAGTACCAACTTTAAAGATGTGATAGTTTCTGGTATTTTTCTATATACTTTAGATCCAGATCTAGTGGAAGAATTTTGTACTCCTTCCCAAGCCCATTCTCCTTCCTCTATAAGGACAACCCTACCTTGAAGTTTATGTGTATCTTTGTCCATGATTTTGTATTTGATTACATATTGACAACTTTTATATTTTATATGACTACATATATGCTACTATATATTGATTTATATATATGACATAATCATGAATGAGCAATATACAGAAGGGAAGTATACCTAAATGGAGCTATTGCAGTTCAAGATCTACCATGTGATTTTATTCAGCACTATGTCTTCCAATTTTGCCAATATCAGTACAAGTGGATCTGGAACTTCCTTTTAAATGCAATCCAGAATCATTGTATGAAATATATTACACCTCATTCATCTATTTCTTTATTCAGACATCTCAAGTATTTCTCATTTTTCTCTATCAATAATGCAGCAGTGAGCATCACCATGTCAGTAAGTGAAACAGCCTATTCATACGATCAGGCTTTCTGGACATTCAGGTTGCATTCCTTATCAAACAAGTTTCTTTGTCAAACAAGTTTTATAAAATCTTAATCCCATCTTCTTATTGCTGTTTTTGTTATATACACTACAAATGCATTTTTCAATTATTTTTTCCTTTTTGTTTTGAAATAATTACAGACACACAGGAATTTGAAAAAATACTACAGAGATCTCAGGTATCCTACACCAAGTTTACACAAAAGTAGCATCTTATCTAATGTTTTACATATTTGGATAACAGTGTACATAAAAATATATACAATATAAAATCAGGAAATTGACATTGATACAAGCAACAGAACTTATTCAAAGTTCAGCATCTTGTTTGTTTATTTGATTTTCTGGTTTTATTGAGATATCATTGAGTTTAAGTTTATAAGATTAAGCTATAGAGAATAATGATTTCACTTACACATATTGTGAAATGATTACCCCAATAAGCTTAGTGAACATCCAACATCTCATACAGATACTAAAAAAAAAAAAAAGAAAAATTAAACATATGTTTTTTTCAATATGATGAGAATTATTTGGGCCTACTGTCTTAACAACTTTCAATTATACAATACAGTAGTGTTAACTATAGTCATCATCCTGTACATTACATCCCTAATACTTATTTGTCTTACAAATGGAAGTTAGTACCTTTTGACCACCTTCTTGCAGTTTCCCCTCCCTCTACCTCATCTCCGGTATTTTTTTTTTCTTTGTTTCTTTGTTTCATCGACAATGTCCCTGTTGGGCATTTGTTTTTTGGAGGTTTTTGTGGGTTTTTTAATTTTTTTAGAAGATATTATTCATTTATTTGAGAGAAAGAGCATGCATGGTGGGGAGGGGTAGAGGGAGAGGGAGAAACAGCCTCCCCACTGAGCAGGGATCCCAACACAGGGCTCCAACCCAGAACCCAGAGATCATGACCTGAGCCAAAGGCAGATGCTAAACCCACTGAACCACACAGGCATCCCTGAGCATTTGTATATATTCCCTCGAGAAGTGTCTATTCAAGTTGTCTGTCCATTTTTTTAATTTTATTTTGTTATGTTAATCACCATACATTACATCATTAGTCTTTGATGTAGTGTTCCATGATTCATTGTTTGCGTATAACACCCAGTGCTCCATTCAGTACGTGCCCTCTTTAATACCCGTCACCAGGCTAACCCATCCCCCCAACCCCCTCCCTCTAGAACCCTCAGTTTGTTTCTCAGGGTCCATAGTCTCTCATGGTTCATCAGCCCCTCTGATGCCCCCCTTCATTTTTCCCTTCCTACTATCTTCTTCCTTTTTTTAACATATAATGTATTATTTGTTTCAGAGGTACAGGTCTGTGATTCAACAGTTTTACACAATTCACAGCGCTCACCATAGCACATACCCTCCCCAATGTCTACCACCCAGCCACCCCATCTCTCCCACCCGCTTCCACTCCAGCAACCCTCAGTTTGTTTCCTGAGATTAAGAATTCCTCATATCAGTGTCTCTGTCCATTTTTTAATCATGTTCTTTATTTCCATTGTTCTTGTTAAGTTGTAGGAATGCTCCATATATTCTGGATATATCAGATATACAACTTGCCACTCTCTCCATTCTGTATGTTGCCTTCCCATTCTGTTGGTGGTATCTTTTGATGAAGACATTTTTTTCAGTTTTGTTGTAGTCCAATTAATTTGTTTTAACTCTTGTTGTCTGTGCTTTGGGGTCTTATACAAGAATTCATTAACCAATCCAATGTCATGAAGATTTTCTCCTCTGCTTTCTCCTATGATTTTTTTTTAAGATTTTATTTATTTATTTGACAGAGAGAGAGAGAGAGAGAGCAAGAGCAGGAACACAAGCAGGAGGAGTGGGAGAGGGAGAACAAGGCTTCCCGCTAAGCAGGGAGCCTGATGCTGGGATCGATCCCAGGACCCTGGATCATGACCTGAGCCGAAGGCAAACGCTTAATGACTGAGCCACCCAGGCGCCCTTCTCCTATGATTTTTTATAACAGCCTGTCTTAAATTTAGTGCTCTGATCTATTTTGAGTTCATTTTGTATATGGTATAAGGTAAGGGTCAAATTTCATTTTTTGCTTGTGAATATCCAGTTTTTCTAGCACTACTTGTTAAAGAGACTGTCCTTTCTTTCATCATAGTCTTGGCACTCTTGTTAAAAATCATTTGACCATGGGCACCTGAGTGGTTCAGTCAGTTGCACATGGGACTCTTGATTTTGAGTAGGGTCAAGATCTCAGGGTGGTGTGATCAAGGCCCATATTGGGCTCCATGCTGGGGGTGGAGCCTGCTTGGGATTCACTCTCTCACTCTCTCCCTCTTTCTCTGCCCCTCCCCCACATGGACCCTCCCCCCCCCCCCCCCGTCTTTCTAGGAAAAAAAAATAATCATTTGACGATATATGCAAAGGTTTATTTCTGGGCTTTCTATTCTATTACATTGGCATGTATATCTGTCTTTATGTCACTACCAACCTGTAGACAGAACTGAACTTATATGGGTCTACCAATGCTAAGTCAACTTAACAATTTTTTGGATTTATGATGATGAAAAAGCGACACGCATTCAGTAGAGACCATACTCTGAATTATGAATTTTTACCTTTTCCCAGGCAAACAATATGTGGTACCCTACTCTCATAATGCTGGACAGTGTCAGGGAGGTACACCTCCCAGAAAGTCATGTGATCACAAAGGTAAACAACCCATGCCCTTACGACTATTCAGTACACATACAACCGTCCTATTTTTACTTTTCACTTTCAAGAAAGTATTTAATAAATTACATGAGATATTGAATACTTTATTATAATAGAGGCTTTGTGTTAGATGATTTTCCCAAACTATAGGCTAAGGTATGTGTTCTAAGCATGGTTAAGGTAGGCTAGTCTAAGCTGTGTTTTCAGTAGGCTAGGTATATTAAATACATTTTCAGAGATGCCTGGGTGGCTCAGTGGGTTAAGCATCAGCCTTCAGCTCAGGTCATAATCCCCGGGTCCTGTGATCAAACACACAAGTTGGGCTCCCTGCTCAGCGGGGAGCCTGCTTCTCCTTCTGCCTCTGCTGCTCCCCCTGCTTGTGCTCTCTCTCTGTCAAATTAATAAATAAAATCTTTTTAAAAAAATACATTTTCAGGGGCGTCTGGGTGGCTCAGTTGTTAAGCGTCTGCCTTCGGCTCAGGTCATGATCCCAGGGTCCTGGGATCGAGCTCCACATCGGGCTCTCTGCTCAGCGGGAGGCCTGCTTCACCCTCTCCCACTCCCCCTGCTTGTGTTCCCTCTCTCGCTGTGTCTCTCTCTGTCAAATAAATAAATAAAATCTTTTTAAAAAGTACATTTTCAAATTACAGTATTTTCCACTTACATTCAGTTTATCAGGACATACTTATCATAAATTCAGGAAGGTCTATTTTTTTTTTTTTGAGAAAGATAGTCTTTTTATTTATTTATTTATTTTTTAGAAAGATAGTCTTTTTATTTATTTATTTTTATTTTTTATTGTTATGTTAATCACCATACATTACATCATTAGTTTTTGATGTAGTGTTCCATGATTCATTGTTTGTGCATAACACCCAATGCTCCATGCAGAACGTGCCCTCTTTAATACCCATCACCAGGCTAACCCATCCTCCCATCCCCCTCCCCTCTAGAACCCTCAGTTTGTTTTTCAGAGTCCATCGTCTCTCATGGTTCTTCTCCCCCTCCGATTTTCCCCCCTGCATTCTTCCCCTCCTGCTATCTTCTTCTTTTTTTTTTTCTTAACATATATTGCATTATTTGTTTCAGAGGTACAGATCTGTGATTCAACAGTCTTGCACAATTCACAGCACTCACCATAGCACATAGCCTCCCCAATGTCTATCACCCAGCCACCCCATCCCTCCCACCCCAACCCCCACTCCAGCAACCCTCAGTTTGTTTCCTGAGATTAAGAATTCCTCATATCAGTGAGGTCATATGATACATGTCTTTCTCTGATTGAGTTATTTCGCTCAGCATAACACCCTCCAGTCCGGTATATATATACAATAGAATATTATGCAGCCATAAAAAGGAATAAGATCTTGCCATTTGCAAGGAAGGTCTATGTTTTGATAATTGTAACTTTCTAAGAAGTTTTCAAATGAGGAAGTGTAAGGTCTTCAACTACGTTCTTCTTTTTCAAGATTGTTTCAACTACAGATAGTCCCTTGACATTCTATGTGTCATCTTGGAGAATATTCTATGTGCAATTGTGAAAAATATGTATTCTTTGTGGCTAGAGTGTTCTCTAAATGTCTGTTATGTGCAACTGATCTAGAGTATTGCTTAAGACGTCTATTTCCTTACTGAGATTCTGTCTGATTTCTCTGTGGGTCAGGTCTGGTGGTGATGAACTCCTTTAGCTATTGTTTGTATGAGGAAATGTCTATCTCTCTCACTTCCAAAGGACGACTTTGTCAGATAGATTATTCTTCTTTGACAATTTTTTCTGTTGTCTATTTGAATATCCTCCCATTCTTTTCTGGCCCAAAAAGTTTTTGCTGAAAAATACACCAATAGACATATAGGAGATCCTTTGTTTTCTTGTTTGTTTTGTTTTTAGGATTTATTAATTTATTTATTTTAGACAGAGAGAGACATAAGGAGGAGTGGCAGTGAGAAAGCAAGAGAGAGTCCTAAATAGACTCCCTGCTGAGCACAGAGCCTGACTTGGGGCTCGATCTCACAACCCCAAGATCATGACCCAAGCTGAAATCAAGAGTCGGATGCCTAACAGACTGCACCACCCAGGCAGGCACCACCCAGGTTACAATGGAAACATACAACAACAGCAAGAAACCATGTACAGATGCAATGCAATCCCTATCAAAATTCCTATGGCATTATTCACTGAGAGAAGATAATCCTAAAACTTGTGTGAAACCACAAAAGACCTTGAATAGCCAAAGCGACCCTAAGAATGAACAGCAAAACTAGAGACATCCCAGGTCCTGATTTTAAACTATATTATAGGCTATAGTAATCAAAACAGAATAGTACTGGCATAAAAAGAGGCAGACTAATGGAACAAAATCGAGACCCCAGAAATAAACCCATGCATATATGGCCAACTGACATTTGACAAGTAAGCCAAGAAAACTCAATGGATAAAGGATGGTCTCTTCAATTATTGGTGTTGAGAAACCTAGATAACCATGTCCACAATAGTGAAATTGGACCCTCATCTTAAACTATTCACAAAAATGAACTCAAAATGAATTAAAGACATAAACATAAAACTTGAAACCATGAAACTCCAGAGAGTAAAACCTCCTGACATTGGTTTTGGTAACAATATTTTTTAGATATGACACCAAAATCACAAGAAACAAAGGTAAAAATAAATATGTTGAAATTCTAATTCCCACGACCTGTGAATATGACCTTATTTTGCAATAGGGTCTTTAAAGATATAATTAAGTTAAAATGAGGTCAATTGCGAGGAGCTTAATCAAATGAGTCTCCTTATAAAGAGAGGGATATTTGAACAGTGACATGGAGAAAGAATGCCATGTGATGACAGAAGCAAAGATAAGAGTGATAGACAACCCAAGAAACACCAAGGATTGTGCACAACCACCAGAAGCTGGGAAGAGGCAAGGAAGGATTTTTTCAGAGTAAAGAGTCTCAAAGAGAACTTGGCCCTGCCAACTTCATTTTAAACTGCTAGCCACCAGAACTATGAAAGACAAATACATGTGGTTCAAAGACACCCCAGTTGTGTACTTATGGCAGCTGAAGGAAAAAATATACCACCCATGTAACCAGAACCCAGATTACTACACCCAATTTTATCAGCACCTGAAAAATGCCCCTTGGACATTGCTATTTTCTAAGACTAACTCTGCACCATGGTAAATACTATTCATAACCCATATTGTTCCTTTTACGAATAAATCCACATGGCAGGAACATTTGTTCTAGTTTCTAAGAGCCGAGTTTAGATTTATCTGGTGTTGAAACTTAGAAATAAATGGAATTTTATAGGATGAGCTATTTTGTGTCTGGTTTCTTTTGCTCAAAATTAGGCTTGTCATATTAATCCACAAAGACATGGACAGATAATTTTTTGGCTTTTTGTTTGTTTTAAGATTTTATGTATTTGTTTGACAAAGAGAGAGAGCAGCAGAGGGAGGGGGGGAGGCAGGCTCCCCACTGAGGGAGCTGGTCATGGGGCTGGATTCCAGGACCCAGGGATCATGACCCCAGCCAAAGGCAGATGCTTAACCAACTGAGCCACCCAGGTGCCCTGAGATAGTTTTTTGTTGTTGTTGCTGTTGTTTGGAGAGAGAGAGAGCTCCGGTGATTGAGGTGGGGGCAGGGGAGGAGGGCAGAGGGAAAGAGAGAAAAAAACTCAAGCAAGCTCCAAGCTCATTGTGGAGCCCAACACAGAGCTCAATCTCACCACCCTGAGATCATGCCCTGGGCTGAAATAAAGAGTCAGACTCTTAACCAACTGAGCCACCCAGGCGACCCTGGACAATTAGTTTCAATAAAAAGAAATACAATAAGGAGATGTTCATTCACGCAAATAATAGACAAATGTACATTTAAATAACACAAGAAAACCCTTTTATTGGTGAAGATTTTATCTGGCAAAATCAAACAGATCAATAACACACTGTGGTGGTAAAGAAGTGAGGAACCAGAATTCTTGAATGTTGCTGTGTGGAGATGATAAGTGTACAACCTCTACTGAAATATATACATGTCTATTACAATTTAATATGCACACCTTTGACACAGGAATTTCACTGCTAGAGATTTACTACATATATGCTCTATGGCAAATTACACTGTATTAAGTGTTAATCATTCCAGCATTTTTCAACAATTATAAAATTCTGGGCAAACCTAAATATTCATTGGAGATAAAACTTTTGGCACATCCATTTAATGTAGTATTTGCAGCTGCTTACAAACACTGATGCAGCTCCTTAGGTACTGATATGGAACAAACTGCATGATTTATTTTTAAACAAAAACCTAAAGAAGCAATACTATTATTTGTAGTTACGTAGTATTTTGTTTAGAAGATAGCATGTACAGTACATGGTTGCACTTCCCTAGAATATGTCTGAATGGTATCTAAACCATTACATGTTTGCCCATGAAAAGAGAACTAGGTGAATAGGGTATAAGATAGATAAAGAGAAATTGTTCATTATTTCATATCTCATATTTTGAACAATGTGAAAGTATTAATTACGTAATATATCAAGATCATTAATTATATTTTAAAATATAAAATTTTATACTCAATAAAAATGAATTTGTTTTCACATTCTTTGATGGATTGGTTCTTGAACTTCCAAACAATATGTTCATTTTTTGGATGTATAATTTACTATTTATAAAATTTATTTTTTATGCTTGCTGAAGGATGTTTGAAAGATCATAATCCTTCATAAATCAAGCATAGTTGACTAATCTGACTGAATACCCCGAGTTTTTTCCTAATACCTATTAAAGAATGAAAATATTAAAACTTTGATGACAATAATTCTTTTATTTTTTTTTTGACAAAAAATTATCATGGCCAGTGAACTCCTTTTCACAAATGTAACGAAAGCGTTTACTACAATCAGCACTAAAAATATTTGATGAGTTGAGGTATCCACATTTTATATCCGGTAAACTCTGTTGGAGATGCCTGCAGCAGAGAATATATTTATTTTAGAAAGTCATTTCTCAGGTAATATTTATAACGAATTTAAAACATATGTGCAATTCTTTCAATGGACATGCAACATCAGCATCCCTAGCACAGACCTCTCACTTGAACTTCTTAATCATGTATCACAATTCCCAAGTGCCACCCTCGTACATAGCTAACTGGTTAATAGATTTATTAAACTTGTATCTAAAACTGAATTCCAAATATGCCTTATTAACATCAATGGCTACATCATTCTTACAATTACTGGGCCAAAAACCTTGGAAACATCCCTGAATTGTCAATCTCTCTCACACATATTTTTTTCTTCTCACACATCTTTGAAAGAAGTGTGGCATCTGGCCACTTTATAGCAGCACAAACCCTACCATCTTCATCAAGGCACTATATCTCACCTGGATGAATCCAACAGACTCTTAGTCTCCTGCATCCCAGCTTTTACTCCCCACTCCTCACCCCAAGGAACACACACCATCTAATCTGAACAGAGTGTCCAGAAGGAGTCTCTGAAACAGGAAACCTGCCTTGTCACTTCTCTGCTCAAAACCCTCTAATACCTACTCTTTGCCCTCATGAAAAAATCCAAGTACTTAAACTTTTCTGATGTCCTTCCTGCTCTCACCATCACTACCTCTCTGATCTTCTTCTCTCCCCCTTTTTCACTTTGCTCTAGAGTTGCAGGCCTTTTTCCTATTTCCTCAAGCAGGCCAAATACACTCCTACCTCAGAGTCTTTACACTAGCTGTTTCTACTGCTAGGATGCTGTCCCATCAGGTAATCCACAGGGCTTGCTCATTCAAGATACTATACAAACATCATATCTCAAGGACACTGTCTCTGAGCACCCCCATTTAAAACAGTAAAATCTCTTCCTCTTACCTTCATACACAAAAGACATTATGATATAGAAAAAAGTGAGAAACGTCACAACAATCCATAGCATTTATCTTCTTCTAACGTGCCGTATAATTTACTTAGCATATTTGGTTTGTCCTCACTCATCCCTACCAGCACTATCATACCTGCATTAGAATGTAATATCCATAAAGGAGGATACTGTTGCCTGTTTTATTCATCACTGTAGCTTCAATGCCTAAAACAGTGCCTGGCATATTATGGGCAATCAGTAAACAGCATGTTAAATAGCCCAATGTCTCTCATAATCTCCCTTATGTTACTTAGCTTAGTTATGACAAATCATTTTTCTTCATTTTCTAAACTAGTTTCCTGGACATCAAACCAGCAAATCTATGGGATTTACCAATGAGACAAGACTACCAGAAATTATGTGGATTTGTGTAAAATAATAGCATGAAAGACACTAAGTGATCACACTAGAGATACAAGATTATTAAATGATTTATTGGAAAAAGCTCTTTCTTTTTAGTTCTTGAATAATACCGAGGAAACAGGTACAAGTTGCACTGACAGAGAGAGCTTGGTTTAGATACAAGTTTTATTCATTCATTATATTTTTACCATTTCCTGCAGCCATTACTTGAACATGCTAGTATCACAGAACATACAAGAGAAAGATATAAAAGCAAAAAAAAAGCACGTTACTGTGTTTGGAAAGATCATCCAATAAAGAACATGGGAATAAATAATGCTCTTTGGGATTATCTGAAGCCTGAGATTTGCATTTGGTTGCCTATCTGAGAAGCGAGATCAAATGGAATTCAAGATATTCCCTAGGTCCCCAAGGATCCTTTCCTATTCTTGACCTATAATCTACCAGGCAGTTCCTGAGCAGGAAAGTTCCAAAGCAGGAAATCTACCATGTCAGTTCCTGTGACATGAAAACTTACACCATATGAGATAAGAGTGTGCCATTCAGCCACTTCCAGGGATGCTTATCTCCTACTTTATATAATCCAATCCAATAATTGTATTTTATTTTTGATTGAATGAAGTTCTGTGGAAAAGTAGAATTATTCATATTACTCATAACATCAATGCAAACAATTCACCCGCAAAGGACTTATAAAATACTGGGCACTTTTATCTTCAAATACCACTCTGATAAATGGCGGAGGCGGGCTAATTTCTCCATGGTGTGGAGAAGTTGACATGAAAAGTCTTCAATGAACGAATCACTCAAGTCTTTGTGACTGGTTGAAAGATATCAACAAAGGACACGATGGATTTTAAAAAATCTCTACATATAATAAAGTGGATGGGTAAATATGACTGCACTAAACCTAGAACTTCTCTTCATCATAAGACATCTTAAAGAATGTAGAAAGAAAAGCTTCAAATCCTGAGACATCTGCAATAATTTAAAGAACAAATACATATTTCTATAAATCAATAAGAAAACAAAACGATCCAATAAAAAAAAAATGGACAAAACATAAGAACATATTTCAAATAAATAAAACATGTAGCCAATAAATATGGAAAGAGCTAAGCTCACTAGAGAGCAGGAAAATGCATTTCAAAGTCACAAGGATATATTTTACAACTGTTCAATTGGCAGAAAGTAAAAATAACAACATGAAGTTTGCGGGATGGTAGAGATCAAAAATATCTTTAAAACAGTTCCTAAAATCATATTGAAAAATAATTTGGAATTCTCATATAAAATTGAACTTGTATCCTATTGCCCAACAATTCCATTCATAAGAAAATTTATGATAGAGAAGAGAGGACACATGGAACAATTTTGCACAGAGACATGTCTAAGAATGTTTAATAAAGGACTATTCATAACAGCAAAAGCTGGAAACAATGCAAATTCCCATCCTCTAGAGAATGGATGAGGCAGACCCAAGCTGTGGAATATTATACAGCAGTAAAAATTAAGAAACTATACCTACAGGCGTTAAAACAGCTTATGCTATTTATTTGCTATGTACACTGAAGAAAATAAAACTACTTTGAGCATTTTCTTTGCTATACAGAGGGAACCATACTGTCTGTTTTGAAGATTTTTGTGCACTGAATAATGCATACAGTGTCAAAAATATCTTTAACATAAAAACGTGTAAATTATTTGTAATCATTATTCCAATTGACATATTTTAGTCACTTCAAATGTCTCTTATGGATGCAAATGTGAAGCAACAAATTAATGTTCTTTCCTAAAAGCAATGTAATCTAATCCCCCTCTCTCGCACTCTTGCTCTCTCTACACACACACACACACACACACACACACACATACACACACACACACACACTCCAATATTTTTTCACTGTAATTAAATTGTATAAGAAAAAAATCTTAAGACTGCATCTTTTAGAGTAGGTAAAATGGGGGGTATTATATAAGCATCACAAATCTATGCATTATCCTTTCTAGGTCACTGAAGAAACACTAAAATTAAATGTTCATTGATACTTTCACTCACATACGTTTGTTAGATTTAGGGGTATACATAAATATATAAAAGCCAATCTCAGTTTTCAGTACCAATGGATTTAAGGCACTGCTTTCATTACACTCTTGGGTGTGGTAAAGCAGAAAAAGACTAAAATCCTAAACCATTAGAGTAAGAGTAATGGTGTTGCACAGCAAAGTCTGTTGCAGAGTTTGTATAGTGTATAAGTATTCCACTTTAGATCCTGACAGCAAGGCTGTCACCAAATGAGGCAAGAGACTATGAAACTCAGCTTTGTTCTAACCCATGACAAAGTCTCATGGAATTACAAAGGCTCTAGATTAGTTCATGGATATACAAGGATAACAAGTATATGATGTTTCATTGAAACTCTGAAGCCTAAAAACTTCAATGGCAGGACTAAAACTGAAGAAAACTGAAATGGAAATTACAGGGGAAATATGGATGAAAAATAAATTTAATTTCTGAGAGAAGAAAATTCAACTTATTCAGGAATTGATTGATAGAAACTGAGATTTAAATTAATCAGGGTGGGAGGAGGAGCAAGATGGCGGAGGAGTAGGAGACCTGGATTTTGTCTGGTGCCAGGAATTCAGCTAGATAGGGATCAAACCATTCTAAACACCTATGAACTCAACAGGAGATCGAAGAAAAGAATAGCAGCAACTCTCTGAACGAATTGCGACCACTTTCTGGAAGGTAGGACGTGCAGAGAAGTGAATCCAAGGTGATATTCAGGAAGATAGATGGCAGAGGAAGGAGCTTCCATAGACCACTACCAGCAAATGATAGAGCAGTGGAGCACAAAATCAGAAATTTTAGAAGTCAGCTCTGCTGAGGGACGTCAAACCAGTGGCTAAGTGGGGGGTGGAACCCTCGCTGGGACAGTGTGGTCTCAGGACCCTTGGGGTCACAGAAAGACCAGGGGTGCCTGAGTGCAGCAGAGCTCCCAGGTATCAGAGTGGGGAAGCTGGCTGCAGAGACAGAGACGAAGAGTGGACTCTCAGCTGGGGGTTGCCATAAACCGTGATCCATGGCACAGTTAGGCCACTGTTCTTCCAGCAAGGACCCAACAAGCGGCAGATCAGGGGAGACTCCCCTTCCTCCCAAGGGAGGAGTGGTGTGGGAGTGCACCACAGAGATCTGCTGGGTTTAGAGACTCCACACGGGGTCGGGTGCCAGAGACAGAAACACTTGGTCACAACCGGGTGAGCACAGAGTGTGGCCGGAGACCGGGGAGAAGGGACTGTTTTTCTCTGGGGCTCACTGAGGAGTGGGGCCCCGAGTTCTTGGCTCCTCCGGGGTGGAGTTTGGGAGGCTGCCATTTTGACTGTCATCCCCCAAAGCTGTACAGAAAGCTTGCAGGGAACAAAAGCTCCCGAGAGCAAACCTGAGCAGATTACTTAGCCCAGACTTGGCAGGGGTGAGACAATTCTGCCTCCGACAAAGACATCTGAGAACCACTGTGATGGCCCCCTCCCCCAGAAGATCAGCAGGAACAGCCAGCCAAGACCAAGTTGAGAACAGCAAAACTCCAGCGCTAGGGGAATACTGCACATAGAATTCGTGGCCTTTTCCCCATGATTCTTTAGTCTTTCAAAGTTAATTTTTTTTAACTTTCTTTTTCTTTATTTTTTGAATTTTTCTTTTTCCCTTTTTCAACCAACATCATATCAATCCCTTTTTTAAAAAATCTTTATTTTTCATTTTTAGAGTCATATTCTATCCTTTCATAGTAGTTAACCTTATTTTTGGTGTATATATATATATATATATATATATATATATATATATATATATATATAAGTTGTTCTCTCTTTAAAATTTTGGGATATAGTTTCTTCTAACGGACCAAAATATACCCTAAATCTCTAGTGTATGGCTTTGTTCTAGTCTCTTGCCTGACCACATTCTCTCCCTTTTTTTTTTATCATCTTCTTTCTTTTTTAACCAACTTCTTATCAATTCCTTTTATAAAATCTTTTATAATTTTCATCTTTACAGTCATATTCCATCCCTTCATTGTATTTACCCTTATTTTTGAACATATATAAGTTTTTCTTTCTTTAAAATTTTGGGAGGCACTTTCTTCTAACAGACCAAATTACGCACAAAATCTAGTGTGTGGCACTGATATATGCACCAACCTGATCAAATTTATCATACTCTGTTTTTTAGTTTGTTTGTTTGTTTTTATCTTTTTCTCTTTTTTTTTCCTTTTTTCTTTCTTCCCCTCTCTTTTCCCCTGGTTTCAGGTCTTTTCTGATTTGTTTAGCGTATTTTTTCTGGGGTCATTGTTACCCTGTTAGCATTTTGTTCTCTCATTCATCTATTCTCCTCTGGACAAAATGGCAAGGCGGAAAAAATCACCTCAAAAAAAAGAACAAGAGGCAGTACCAACTGCCAGGGACCTAATCAATACAGATGTTAGTAAGATGTTGGAACTAGAGTTCAGATTGATGACTTTAAATATACTACCTGGGCTTGAAAAAAGCATGGAAGATATTAGAGAAACCCTTTCTGGAGAAATAAAAGAACTAAAATCTAACCAAGTTGAAATCAAAAAGGCTATTAATGAGGTGCAATCAAAAATGGAGGCTCTAACTGCTAGGATAAATGAGGCAGAAGACAGAATTAGTGATACGGAAGACCAAATGATGGAAAATAAAGAAGCTGAGAAAAAGAGAGATAAACAACTACTGGATCACAAGGGCAGAATTCGAGAGATAAGTGATACCATAAGACGAAACAACATTAGAATAATTGGGATCCCAGAAGAAGAAGGAAGAGAGAGGGGGGAGAGGTATATTGGAGCAAATTATAGCAGAGAACTTCCCTAATTTGGGGCAGTAAACAGCCATCAAAATCCAGGAGGCACAGAGAACCCCCCTCAAAATCAATAAAAATAGGTCAACACCCCGACATCTAATAGTAAAACTTACAAGTCTCAGAGACAAAGAGAAAATCCTGAAAGCAGCTCGGGAGAAGAGATCTGTAACCTACAATGGTAGAAACATTAAATTGGCAACAGACCTATCCACAGAGACCTGGCAGGCCAGAAAGGACTGGCAGGATATATTCAGAGCACTAAATGAGAAAAATATGCAGCCAAGAATACTATATCCAGCTAGGCTGTCACTGAAAATAGGAGAGATAAAAAGCTTCAGGACAAACAAAAACTAAAGAAATTTGAAAACACGAAACCAGCCCTACAAGAAATATTGAAAGGGGTCTTCTAAGCAAGCAGAGAGCCTAAAAGCAACATAGACCAGAAAGGAACACAGACAATATACAGTAACAGTCACCTTACAGGCAATACAATGGCACTAAATTCATATCTTTCAATAGTTACCCTGAATGTAAATGGGCTAAATGCCCCAATCAAAGACACAGGCTATCAGATTGTATAAAAAAACAAGACCCATTGATATGCTGTCTGCAAGAGACTCATTTTAGACCCAAAGACACACCCAGATTGAAAGTGAGGGGGTGGAAAACCATTTACCATGCTAATGGACACCAAAAGAAAGCTGGGGTGGCAATCCTTCTATCAGACAAATTAGGTTTTAAACCAAAGACTATAATAAGAGATGAGGAAGGACACTATATCCTACTTAAAGGGTCTATCCAACAAGAAGATCTAACAGTGTAAATGTCTATGCCCCTAACTTGGGAGCAGCCAATTATATAAGCCAATTAATAACAAAACCAAAGAAACACATTGACAACAATACAATTATAGTGGGGGACTTTAATACCCCCCTCACTGAAATGGACAGATCATCTAAGCAAAAGATCAACAAGGAAATAAAGACTTTAAATGACACACTGAACCAAATGGACTTCACAGATATATTCAGAACATTCCATCCCAAAGCAACAGAATATACATTCTTCTCTAGTGCCCATGGAACATTCTCCAGAATAGATCACATCCTAGGCCACAAATCAGGTCTCAACCAGTACCAAAAGATTGGGATCATTCCCTGCATATTTTCAGACCACAGTGCTTTGAAACTAGAACTCAATCACAAGAGGAAAGTTGGAAAGAACTCAAATCCATGGAGGATAAAGAGCATCCTACTAAAGAATGAATGAGTCAACCAGGAAATTAAAGAACAATTAAAAAAATTCATGGAAACCTTTGAAAATGAAAACACAACTGTTCAAAATCTTTGGGATGCAGCAAAGGCAGTCCTAAGAAGAATGTTTGTATCAATACAAGCCTTTCTCAAGAAACAAGAAAGGTCTCAAATACAGAACCTAACCCTACACCTAAAGGAGCTAGAGAAAGAACAGCAAATACAGTCAAAACCCATCAGGAAGAGAAATAATAAAGATCAGAGCAGAAATCAATGAAATAGAAACCAAAAGAACAGTAGAACAGATCAGCGTAACTAGGAGCTGGTTCTTTGAAAGAATTAACAAGATTGATAAACCCCTGGCCAGACTTATCAAAAAGAAAAGAGAAATGACCCAAATCAACAAAATCATGAATGAAAGAGGAGAGATCACAACCAACACCAAAGAAACACAAACAATTATAAGGACATATTATGAGCAACTATATGCAGCAAATTAGATAACCTGGAAGAAATGGATGCATTCCTAGAGATATATCAACTACCAAAACTGAACCAGGAAGAAATAGAAAACCTGAACAGACCCATAACCACTAAGGAAATTGAAGCAGTCATCAAAAATCTCCCAAGAGCCCAGGGCCAGATGGGTCCCAGGAGAATTCTACCAAACGTTTAAACAAGAATTAATACCTATTCTTCTGAAACTGTTCCAAAAAATAGAAATGGAAGGAGAACTTTCAAACTCGTGTTATGAGGCCACCATTACCTTGAACCCAAAACCAGACACAGACCGCAACAAAAAGGAGAATCACAGACCAATATCCCTGATGAACATGGATGCAAAAATTCTCACCAAAATACTAGCCAATAGGATCCAACAGTACATTAAAAGGATTATTCACCACGACCAAGTGGGATTTATCCCTGGGCTGCAAGGTTGGTTCAACATCCACAAATCAATCAATGTGATACAATACATTAATGAAAGAAAGGACAAGAACCATATGATCCTCTCAATAGATGCAGAAAAAGCATTTGACAAAGTACAGCATCCTTTCTTGATCAAAACTCTTCAGAGTATAGGGATACAGGGTACATACCTCAATATCATAAAAGCCATCTATGAAAAACCCAGAGCGAATATCATTCTCAATGGGAAAAAACTGAGAGCTTTCCCTGTAAGGTCAGGAAAATGGCAGGGATGTCCACTATCACCACTGCTATTCAACATAGTATTAGAAGTCGTAGCCACAGCAATCAGACAACAAAAAGAAATAAAAGGCATCCGAATTGGCAAAGAAGAAGTCAAACTCTCACTCTTTGCACATGGTATGATACTTTATGTGGAAAACCCAAAAGACTCCACCCCAAAACTGCTAGAACTCATACAGGAATTCAGTCAAGTGGCAGGATATAAAATCAATGCACAGAAATCAGTGACATTCCTATATACCAACGATAAGACAGAAGAAAGAGAAATTAAGGAGTCAATCCCATTTACAATTACACCCAAAACCATAAAATACCTAGGAATAAATCTAACCAAAGAGGTAAAGGATCTGTTATCATAAAACTATAAAATACTCATGAAAGAAATTGAGGAAGACACAAAGAAATCGAAAAACTTTCCATGCTCATGGATTGGAAGAACAAATATTGTGAAGATGTCAATGCTACCTAAAGCAATCTACACATTCAATGCAATCCCCATCAAAATACCATCCACTTTTTTCAAGGAAATGGAACAAATAATCCTAAAATTTGTGTGGAACCAGAAAAGACCCCGAATAGCCAGAGGAATGTTGAAAAAGAAAAGCAAAGCTGGTGGCATCACAATTTCGGACTTCAAGCTCTATTACAAAGCTGTCATCAAGACAGTATGGTACTGGCACAAAAACAGACACATAGATCAATGGAACAGAATCGAGAGCCCAGAAATAGACCCTCAACTCTACGGTCAACTAATCTTTGACAAAGCAGGAAAGAATGTCCAATGGAAAAAAGACAGTCTCTTCAACAAATGGTGTTGGGAAAATTGGGCAGCCACATGCAGAAGAATGAAACTGGACCATTTCCTTACACCACACACAAAAATAGACTCAAAATGGTTGAAAGACCTAAATGTGAGACAGGAGTCCATCAAAATCCTAATGGAGAACACAGGCAGCAACCTCTTCAATATCAGCCACAGCAACTTCTTTCTCAAAACATCACCAAAGGCAAGGGAAGCAAGGGCAAAAATGAACTATTGGGACCTCATCAATCAAAAATGAACTATTGGGACCTCGTCAACAAAACCAAAAGACAACCGAGAGAATGGGAGATGATATTTGCAAATGACATATCAGATAAAGGGCTAGTATCCAAAATCGATAAAGAACTTATTAAACTCAACACCCAAAGAACAAATGATCCAATCAAGAAATGGGCAGAAGACATGAACAGACATTTTTCCAAAGAAGACTTCCAAATGCCCAACAGACACATGAAAAAGTGCTCAGCATCGCTCAACATCATTCGCCATCAGGGAAATCCAAATCAAACCCTCAATGAGATATCACCTCAAACCTGTTAGAACGGCTAAAATTAACAAGTCAGGAAATGACAGATGTTGGCGGGGATGCGGAGAAAGGGGAACCCTCCTATACTGTTGGTGGTATTGCAAGCTGGTGCAACCACTCTGGAAAACAATATGAAGGTTCCTCAAAAAGTTGAAAACAGAGCTACCCTATGACCCAGCAATTGCACTACTGGGTATTTACCCCAAAGATACAAATGTAGAGATCTGAAGGGGTACGTGCACCCCGATATTTATAGCAGCAATGTCCACAATAGCCAAATTATGGAAAGAGCCAAGATGTCCATTGATAGATGAATGGATAAAGAAGATGTGGTGTATATATACAATGGAATATTATGCAGCCATCAAAAGGAATGAAATCTTGCCATTTGCAATGACGTGTATGGAACTGGAGGGTATTATGCTGAGCGAAATAAGTCAATCAGAGAAAGACATGTATCATATAACCTCACTGATAGGAATTCTTAATCTCAGGAAACAAACTGAGGGTTCCTAGAGTGGTGGGGGGTGGGTGGGATGGGGTGGCTGGGTGATAGACATTGGGGAAGGTATGTGCTATGGTGAACGCTGTGAATTGTGTAAGACTGATGAATCACAGACCTGTACCTCTGGAACAAATAATACATTATATGTTTAAAAAAAAAAAAAAAGTAGAAGAAGATAGCAGGAGGAGAAGAATGAAGGGGGGAATCGGAGGGGGAGACGAACCATGAGAGACTATGGACTCTGAGAAACAAACTGAGGGTTCTAGAGGGGAGGGGGCTGGGGGAATGGGTTAGCCTGGTGATGGGTATTAAAGAGGGCACATACTGAACAGAGCACTGGGTGTTATACGCAAACAATGAATCATAGAACACTACATCAAAAACTAATGTATGGTGATTAACATAACATAATAAAAAATTAATTAATTAATCAGGATACTCATGTACCTAGATTTTTAAAATTTATTTTATTCCATTGCTATTATTTAGTTCATCTGTTTCTTATAGTTAAGAGTGATTCATTCATATTGTTATTTTAATATGAATTTCAGAAACAAAAAAACATAAGTTTCCTTTTTTTTTTTTTTAAGTAAGCTATACACCTAACATGGTGCTTGAACTCACAACTCCAAGATCAAGAATCACATGCACTATTGACCAACTGAGCAAGCCATACACCCCCAAATGTTGTTTTTGTTTTAACATGAGTTTTTTAAGTCTTCCTTCACAGACACTAATAGAAAGAACATTGCTAGCACTAAACAGTATACTTGGAACTCAGTGCCTTAATGGAATCATTAGAAGTAAAGCTACAGAATCCAGTCTGTTGACTTAATATTCCCGAATCGTATAAGGAATGGCAAATGTGATCTAAATTTTCTCTTCTAGAAAAGAGATGCTTCCTCTGTCATTCTAGATGATAAGTAAAAGAAAAATTCATTTTTAGTGAATTGTTCCTGCTATATTCAATCTCTTTACTTTTCATCCTTTTTCCCATAGCCATGGAAGTGAGAAACTCATCTTCCCTTAGAAGTACTGACAAAGGAACAGAACTCAGTACAATGAGAAACTCTCTTTCAGAATGCTCAGAACATTGAAAGCAGTTTTTCTTTTACCCTGTATCAGCCCTGAGAAACTAAAAACTGAACTCCCTGATGTACACTAAATTTGAAGATGCAACATATACAAGAAACAACATATACAATACAATACAATACAATACAATACAATACAATACAATACAATACAATACAATTTAAAAAAAAAACTGAAAATCATTCCATGGCACACACAGCAGAGCCATTTCTCTTGGTTTAAAACAATGGTTCTTCTAGATCTCTGTTGCACCTGTGTCTCCTCTGCAAAGCAATCTCCACCAGTTAGCAAGTGCTTCAACACAAAGTGGCCAAATAGTACTGGAGGAAAGTCTAAGCAATTATCGTAACTCAAGATACAGGAACTTCTCATAAAGCATTTACTCAAGTTTTATAAAGTAGATATACCTGCTCCTCTTTATTATCAATCTTAATGAGACTAGAACGCAGGTCTTGGCATGACTCCTTACTCCTCTCCCAAGTCTTCTCTTCCTTTGAAAAATAGTAACAGCTTTTTCCACAGCAGTACATTTGTTCTTGAGGTCTGATATAGTCTTTTTTTTTTTTTTTTTTTTTTTTTAAAGATTTTATTTATTTATTTGAGACAGAGAGAATGAGAGAGAGAGAGAGAGCACATGAGATGGGGGAGGGTCAGAGGGAGAAGCAGGCTCCCCGCCGAGCAGGGAGCCCGATGCGGGACTCGATCCAGGGACTCCAGGATCATGACCTGAGCCGAAGGCAGTCGCTTAACCAACTGAGCCACCCAGGCGCCCCGAGGTCTGATATAGTCTTTATCTTAAAAACAAAATCCACCATGATCTTCAACCACAAGAACACTTAGAGACCTGCACCTTCTATATATTTCATTGCTTAGTTCAGACTGAATAACCAAAAAAAAATAGGTGGTATTTCTGAATCCCAGAAGTCTAATGTTGTAAATAGCTCTTTGGCCAAATTGTGGAGCCAGAGACTGTCTCTGACAGACTTCAGGCCATTGTTAGGATTGCACTGAGAAATCTTGTCTTCTCAAGGGCAAATACACTGCAGCAACATGGAGCAGTTCTCCCTTCCGGGAGAAATCCACCAATGGAATGTACAGGGATGGTATTAATTCCAAAGGATCTATATTGGGGAAAATTCATTCATGAGGATAAATTACTCAAATAATCAAATCAACATGACTTTGTGAAAGTTGAGCTCAATTACCTATAGTAAAGAAAATGATTTGATTTTAAAAGGTGAGCAAAATTAAAGGACCTGACAAAATACAATGTAAAGTTTTGAAATTATATATTGAAAAGGAACAGAAGGGGATAATTCCATGAAAAAAAAATCATCTGTAACTAACAGCATAAGTATTCAGTACATACCTGTAATAGATGGTAAAATTGAATGACCTTCAACTTCTGCAAAGGAAGCATTTTTGTCTTTTATGTCTTTCATATCTTGCATTGTGTTTCCAGAACACCTCTGAAAAACTTCAACCCATATTAGAAAATTAAGGTCATGAATGCCTTTAATAGGTCACTTTATTATAATCACTTACTCTCATTTAAATTGCATGGTGAATGCTGTTGACTAAATGAAAGTACCATCAGAGGAAATGTGAGGATAAAATACTATGAAGTGTCAGAACATAGAACAGATTTTATTATACAACTTTATTTGCTATCTATTATTTGTTAAGTATGTAAAATAGTAATCAACTTTTATAAAATAGAAAATATAAACAGGAAATCAAATATATTACTAGTTTCTATGTCATCTACACTTCAAATAAAGATTTTAAAGTTGGTGAAGTTGAGTATTCAGTATATTATTTTGTATTTAGTATTTGCATATAAAGCTAAGTACAGGGATTTGGCTCCCCTCTAGAATAAACTTATAATTGATTCATTGAATGTGCATGGAGTAAGAGCTCAGATGGCTCCTTCTAATACGCAAAAGGAAAGTTAAAAATCTCTGAGAGAAATAACAACATTTTCCCAAACTCACAAATAAAAATGTAAAAACATGAAGTATATGGCTCTTTCAGTGTGTGAACATTAAAAGAAAAATCCTTTAAAGTATTTGTTACATAACTGAGAACATTCATTTCCAAATCTGCTACGACCCATCATCATTCAGTCAAATTCTTGGCTACTTGTAAAAATCCAACAACATCAATTGCACAGTCTCTTAATATAGTCAGTTGCAATAAATATAACTATTGCTTTAACTGAGCCATCCATTCCAATGTTCATATACTGGTTTTGAATTAAAAAGACACATTAAGGACCACCTGAGTGGCTCAGTCAGTTAAGCCTCCAACTCTTGGTTTCAACTCAGATCATGATCTCAGGGTCCTGGGTTTGAGCCCCACCACCAGCACCACACACAACATGGAGTCATTCTCCTTCTGTCCCTCCCCCTGCACAAGCTCTCTCTCTCTCTCTCTCTAAAATAAGTAAATAAATTTAAAAATAAACAAGACATGTTAAGACCTCTGATACCTAGGGATGCCTGGGTGGCTCAGTTGGTTAAGCGTCTGCCTTCAGTTCAGGTCATGATCCCAGGGTCCTGGGATGGAGTGGCATGACAGGCTCCCTGCTAAGCAGGGAGCCTGCTTCTCCCTCACCTCCCCATTTGTGCTCTGCTGCTATCTCTATCTTTCTCTCTCTCAAATAAATAAATAAAATCTTAAAAAAAAAAGACCTCTGACACCTAAATACTACAAGATCTTGTGACTAATCAATTCCCTTGTCCTTGCTGACTATCCAAGGACACATGGTACAAAATTAATTTTGGCAGGACCTCCAAGAAACTTACAACATAGTCTTTATGCACATCTAAAAACAGCCAAATTCATTGGGACACATGGCTGGCTCAGTGAGTAGAGCATGTGACTCTTGATCTCAGGGTCTTAGGTTAAAGCCCCATGTTGGGTGTGAAGCTACTTAAAAAATAAAAAATAAAATAAAAAACACACAAAAATAACCAACCTTGGACACTCTTGGCATTCACCATCTCATCTCTACAAGTCTTCTGAAAGTCAGATGACCAAAAATCACAAAACTGTACCCGTACGGTTTAATGCTGACTAACACTTATGCTTCTCATCAACATTTCACCTCAACATTACACAGTATAGTTATTGAGTCACACTCTTTTCTCATCAACAGCTATTTCAAGTATTTATACTTTTCCTAAATTATCTAGTGCACCTCCTTGACACTCCCCCTCAGAAGATGGCCTCGTGTGTTATTTCACATGGAAACAGTCACCAGCAAGTGTACGTTCCTCTCAAAATCCTGCCTCACTACCTATAAATACACAGGTATCCCTCATTCTACCTCGGAAAAAAAATTGCTTTTCATTGAGTAAGTCTGAAACTTCAACCCCTGGTCTTGATTTCATCCCCTATTGAATCTTTGGTGATCGTGATCTCCTACTATTATATTTCTCTCTTGGACCCTCAACATTTTCCTTCTCATGGTTCCCTTCTCTTGCATTATGCTCAAGTCACCTCTCCCACAAAATTTCCTATCCTTTATTCTTCATATTTTTTGTAAGAGAATTGTTTTTCTAACTCTTAGATTGGGGATAGCATAAGGTTGTTCATAATACTTCATTCATGAAACATTCTCAAATTTGCTCTCAGAACCTTTATTTTTATTTATTTAGCCAATATGCTAACCACCAAAAATTGTAGCTAGCACCTTAACTATTACATTTATCTACTTTTATACTTTATTTCATCCCTTCTTCCTACCTTTAGTGTTACTAAAGCCCATTACAATCACCCTTCTTCCTACCTTTAGTGTTACTAAAGCCCATTACAATCACCCCTTGATAAATTTTACATATACTTTTATTGTCTCCTTATGTATTTCCTGAAATATTACTATTTATTTGTTTTTAACTATTTAAGTTTGTAAGAAAGTATGATATACAAGAACTTTTGTGCTCTTGCTCTTTTTTCATTTCACATTATCTTCATAAATTTCATCCACATCGTTGTATATCACTGTAGTTTATTTTAACTGCTACATAAACTGCATTAGGAAATAAATTGCAGAGGTTTCATTTACTCTCCCATTAATGGTCATTTGTGTATTTCTGAGGTGTTTGATAGTAAACAGCACTGCTATAAACAGTCCATAGATGTGCATATCTGTGCATGTGCAAGTGTATCTGTTGGACATATACTTAGGCTGAAAATGACTGACTCATGTTCAGGTTTAGGAGATAATACCAAACTGACAAAGTGCTTGTGTCAGTTTATAGTCCCTCTACAATGTATGAGATCATATACATCCACATATTTTCAACACATGGGAAATTTTTTGCTTAGCCATAATTCAAAAAATAATTTTCTGTACTCATTTTCTCAACTTCCTAATGTTTGAATAAGTTTCAGTCATTGTAATCAAGCTTTGACCCAACCTACCATTTTGCTGAATCTACTCTAGAAAATGTCATTAGTGGCCTCTCTGTTGCCAAATATAATAAGCATACCTTTCACTATCATAATACTTCGTCTTTCTGTACTACTTGAAACCCATAACTATCTTTAGCCTCCTCTCCATATGATGCCATAATGTTTTGGATCCCTTCCTTGTTAAACCACACCATCACTGTTTTTCACTATTTGCTCCTCTTACACTTAATCTACTCTCCCTGGTTTCACAAGGTGACACATGGTCTAGCTTCTTCTTTCCTCTACTATGTTTTTGAATACTTGTCCCATTAGTTGTTGAATAAACAATTCATATCTCTAATCTAGGCATCTCTCTTGATCTTCAGACTTTTGATTCTATCCTATATGTGCAGATAATCTGTGTCTACTGCAAAAACTCACTTTGGAAGACTCAGACTAATCTAATTCTTTCTGGTAACCTCCAATGATATGCCACCAGCACCTCACTCTTCACCATTATTAGCGCACATGCACACACACACACACACACCCTAAATCATACCCTAATGTCCCTCTTGTGTCTTCTAAAACATTTAGTGGAATATATTTACCAAGGTGTTTAGCCCGATGTCAAATGGTAACACTGATTCAGTTGTTTCCTTCACACAATCAATAAAAGGCATATCTTAACAATTCTACACATTAAATATTTCCCATATGTGGTCCCTACCCTTCATTACTTCTTTCATGACACTAATTTAGTCATTCTTTTTTTTTAAATATTTTATGTATTTATTTGACAGAGAGAGAGAGCAAGAGAGGGGACACAAGCAGTGGGAATGGGAGAGGGAGAAGCAGGTTTCCGGCTGAGCAGGGAGCCCGATGCGGGGCTCAATCCCACTGGGATCATGACCTGAGCCGAAGGCAGACGCTTAATGACTGAGCCACCCAGGTGCCCCTAATTTAGTCATTCTAACTAACCCTAATTCCTGAAACATCCTCCTATCTTGTCGCCTCCCTCACTTTCCAGTCTATTCAGATTGACCTTTCCAAAATCCCTATCTGCTCATGGGACATGGGTCCTGTTTTGCCCTCAGATAAATCTTCCAATAATTTCTTTTTTGTTTTTAGAACAGATTTAAAATTTCCTAACATGATATTAAAATTACCATAAATTGCATATCTAATGAAACCTATTTCTACCTACTTCTTTTATTTACCCAAAACTGAAATTCTCCTAACACATCAATATGGTCTTCTGTTCATGCTGTTCTGCCTGGAAGAGTCTTCTCTACCGTGAATTTCCTGATTACATCCTACCTTTATTTTATATCATGTCAATTACTATCTCCTAGAGGAAAGTTTCTTGACCTCAGCATGGAATATCCCACCCATCTGATATCTTCATGCCATTATCACAGCACTAATAATATTTATTTTAAAAACAGCTTCATTTAAAAAAAATCTTCCCCTTAAAACTGAGCTCATTGAGAGCTCACTTTCTAAAATTTATTTCTTCAGTGCCATCCATAGTTCCTGACCCAGGGAAGATACTCAAAATTGTTGTTGAATGAATGAAACAAAGAATAATAAACATCAGGAAAAGGATATTAAAAACAAGTATTCTATACACATTGTTTAAAAAATTGATATAAAATCTATAAATAGTGATATAGAAAATATATCAACTTTATATTCCCCTTGTGATTTAAGCAGTATTGCAATATGATAAGGAATGTAAAATTCAAATAAAGATTTTTCCAATTCTCTGATAATATGGAAAACCTCCTTCCACACAAAATATAAGGATGAATATATATGTAAGCCTCACTGTACATTTCAGCCAAATTTTCTGCCATTACTGCTATTGCTTACACTATTTTGTGTGGTATAAAACCTAAGTGATAGCAAAATAATAAAATCATCATCCTCAATATTATCATCAACACCGTCATAATTACTAACATTCTATAGGACTTTATGATGTTTTTTTACAGTGTCTTACAATGGATCCTTATAAGATTAATTAGGATTCTGCAAATCTTCTATTACCTTTTTTTAAATTTTATTTTATTTTATTATGTTATGTTAGTCACCATACAATACATCATTAGTTTTTGATGTAGTGTTCCATGATTTTATGATTTACAAAGGTTCAGCAGAAGTTCAGTGATTATAGCATCTCATTTTCCACTCTGGCTCATTGTTCTCATAAGAACTGTGTGCCTGATACTCACGCATATATATTAAGCCTGTGATTGTCAGCAGGAGGATAACACATATAACTCCCAGGGATAATGCAACAATATGCCATGGAAATTCTGTACAAAGTCAGAAAGCAAAATGTACAGTAAGCATTGAGCCTAGGAAGGCCCTCAAATTTAGAACAAAATGGAAATTCATTCTGGAACTAAAATGAATATCACTATTTCCTCTGGTCACAAGTCTCATTAAATATTACATTTAAATATACCTCTTCATATGTAAAGAACAGATACATAATATCAAAATGTATAGACACAATTATCATGATTTTACTTTTTCTTACTTGACATCATAATGTTTTCAGAAACAAAAAAACAAACAAAACCCTTTACCTCTCCTTCTGTTCATTGGACATCTTTCACCCTTCTGTTTCCCTGAATAGGGTAATTTCAGCTCCGTGTATGTCACTCTCTCCTCACTCATTTTTGAGGGCTGCAGCAAAGAACACAGCTCAAATTCTATGCAATGTTTCATGAGACATGAAAATAACATTATATTTATCATGAAGTAACAGTGACAGTTAAACAAATGATCATCTGAAATAAGCAAGTTAAAGTAAATATTTATCTGGACTGTTAGGAAAATTTTTTTTTCCATTTCTCTTTGTAATGACTTAAACAGAGATCCTACCCAATTAAATAATGGTCCACTACCATTTATGGGCAAGTTATGTTTCACTTTTTTTTAAATTGAATTCTTGCCAAATTTAAAAATTTATATATTCCATACCCACCTAAAAAATAGATTTATATTAACTTTTGAAAAATTATGTCTGATCACTTAATGCCTGTTTTATGCCCAAGTGGCAACTTTATTGACACCAAATACAGTAATTTCCTCTTTAGTCGGGACACACACATTCCAATTTGACAAACTCCACATCCGCCACAAGCCTTTGTCAGACCCTACTCATTCATCTACATTATCCCTTGAACTTTAAAGTCAGTGGGTCATGACCCTGTTTTTAGAGTGTGAGGAAAATGCAGAAATCACAGGATCCAAGGAAAGGGAGTTTCGGGAGTAACATTACATGAGAGAGGTATAACTTGTAATTCTAACAACAATGCTGCACAGTGGTCCTTTCTATTTGTAGTTGAGGAAAACTGAAGCTCCAAGAGCATAAACGGCATTCCCAAGGTCAGAGAGCAAATAAATGATAGTCTTTAATTAAAATAAATATAAATCTTATAAACATATGTGAATAAACAAGTATAAAATATATTAAATGTAATCTAGTTCAAATAAATATATAAGTATATTAAAATATTATATATTATACTTAAATATGCAATATATGCAAATATATATTTAGTTCAAGTATAATATTATATATAGCTTATTTATATTTATCCAGATATATTATCCTTCACTTCCACTTAACTCATATGAACGATACCTTCCAAAGAACACCTAATAAACTCTCCCCTAGAAATTAAAAAAAGTACATAGTGATTAAAGAGGAGAAAACATTTTTCCCAAAAGAATATTTTTGGTAAGTGTAGAAAGAACAGATAACTGTTTCTCCTAAACAGATTTGAAACTTGGGTTTTTAAAATATCTTAATATTTCACCATTCAGTTACATTAGAATGTCAGGAAATGTGATGTGAACCATTAGCAAATAATGATAAAGTGTATAAACACACTGACATTTGATTTTCAATAAATACTCTTTCTACCAAAGTGCCAATTTATAAGGTAAATTTTGTCTTAAGGTCCTTTTTCTCTCTAACTGGATTTTGTTTAGTTGTATTTTAATTGAAAATCTGTATAACAAAATAAAACAAGAAAATAAATTTGTAAATATAAACCTGGATTTATTTTGATAGAAAAATAATCATATTCTCAAAGCAATAAACTTTTTCTTTATTACACTTAACTGAAAGATGAGGGAATTTAAGCTTTGGATAATTCACTGCTAACCAATTAGGTAATACCTGTAGAGATAAGAGGGGGAGGAACACATTTTGTATTGTCTAAAAAAGAATTAAATATCCCTTAAAACATCTAAGGATTAAAAAAATCATATTCTACATAGGAAATATTTTGACCCACTCTCATTCTGATCCATTCCTGTCTTCACTTGCAGAATAAAGTTATAGATATGAAATAACATGGATCCCAAAGTCAATTATTTTCTGCAACATTCCAAAACTCTCCCACTTCCTACATAGCTTTCCTGTAGCAAATTCTACTTTATCCCTCTTTGCTCCGCAATGGGACAGCACAGGCCTGGGTCACACAAGCTCGCTGGCTGTAATACCTGCATCCGTGCCTTGGGATCTCACCAGCTGGAGAAATAGCGTGGTCAGGAACACAGCTATGATGTCCTGACTCTGCGGGCCTTTCACCTCTGCTTTGACTCTAGCAGGTACTTGCTGATATGCTTCACTGACTCTCAGAGAGCCCATGTCAGAAGAAAGAATGCCAAGGATCATGTGACATTAGATATCCCCCCCCACAGTTTCCACTGGTGTCAGTCTCTCATTAACTCCTGCACTCTACTCTGTGTCCGACAAGAGCCACAGAAAACTCAAATGCTAAATCTTATACACATTTTCTGGATCAGTTTAAACTTGGGATTTAGCAGGTACCGTGAAGATTGAAAAAAAAAATGGCCTTTAAAAATCTCATGAGATTAGGAAATACTTAACAATAAAATTTAAAAATTATGAAAATAAAAAGGAAAATATCCATATTCTACCTGACAAGATTCATACATTTTCTTTTTATGGAATGAAAGTAAGTTCCCAATTGTTATATATATATAGTAAAAGTAGAGAAGGTTAAAATGTGTTCAAATTTTAGATATTATTTTTAACAAACAGCCTACGTTTGGCCAGATTCTTCATATATTGCAGTAAATCTAAATAAATAAAAACTGAGATATGAATGATTTGAAGAATATCACATTCCTACTTATTTCTTGTGATCTCTTTAAATTGCCTGAAGAAACTAACTCTTTAAATAATAAAAATTAAGACACAAACATAGAGACATGTTTAAAATATTGAATAGATTTGTGTGTAGTCCTTTCAAAGCATCAAAGTCAAATTCATCTGTCTCAATAGTTGTAGCAAAAACTATCAAAGCATTTTTTAAAAGACATTATTTGTTTAATTCAGTGAGCAGCTCTATGCCCTAATTAACCACAGAAGTCAATGCTAGGCAAGAACAAAAGAAATTTTTTGTTATTTCATATCAACCACATTGGTCTGTGCACCTCAAGGGATCCCATGCTCTGATGCTTTGAAATTCTTCTTAGAAATGTGTAGTAATAACAATTGAGATCCACCTCTATGCCAGCTATACCAGGTGAGGTCTTTCAAAGCACTTTGCCAAAAAAAAAAAAGGAGGGGGTGCATTTTCCTTGGGTTTGAGCTGTTTCTTTGTTAAGACCTAGCTAAATGTTTTCAAGAAGTAGGTTTCTGACATAAAAAGGAAAGCATTCTGCAAATTGTCCATGCAACAGGGCTTTCTCTTAAAGGCAAACATGGTCTTCAGGCATGCCTATGAACTAAGATCTTCCAGGTCCTGGGTGTAATTACTCTGCATAGCAGTTGCACATCTCTATCTAAGCCTAAATCAAATTCCCCAGTACCAAAATACAACACTTAACAGAAATATATTTGATAACTCTTTTTTTGCTACCAAATGCTGTATGCCTTACTGGTAAAGGATGATTAAGCCAGCAAACTGACTGTAAATGTGTGTTTTAGAGGGTGGATAGTATGACTTCTAAACTCTCAGTGCAGTGCTGTCTTCTGGGGTGTGAGGCATTGAGACCTGACTGTAGTTTATATTTGTCTGCTTCTGAAGCAGCAGCTGAGTGAAGTGACTGACTTTGGAAGTCCCATCCTCTTCAGCAACATCCAGAATACCTTCCATCCAAATGAGTCTGCTGGGAGATTCGGCAAGATCAGAACCTCTTAGGTAATATTCAATAACATTTCTATATGTTGAGAACCAAGTGGAAAATTGACTCTAAAAGTTTGCATGCATTCACAGGACTGCATTGCCTCTAATCTTTTTGAAAGTTGAATTGATTATGTTTATCATTGGTTAATATTAACAAATCAACTGACACATATATATATCCCTAAAAATTTGGGACAAACCACCAATGAAAAGCACTTATTAGCAATTTTAGTTGTTAGGGCTTTTTCAATAAGATGCCAGGTTTTTATAACTAACAGAGATATAATAAGTTCTAAAACCTATCAAACTATATAGCTTTAAATATTTTATCAATAGTATTTACAGGAAGTAAAATTATAAAGTACTATTGTTAGAGTATGGGTGTATGATTACTTTTTAAGGTTTACTTTTACTTTTCTAACTATTTTGAAGAATGAGGCTATTATTAATCAGTCCATTATAAAGACATTATCCCCAAAGGTCTTTCTGTCCTTAAAACACCCACACACTGGTAACCAATGTCAATGTATTTTTAGTGCTTCTTAAAATGTTTCCTATACCTCTTTTCTACTTCAACTTTTATTTATTCTGAAGGTTTCACTAAAATATCACTCATGCTCACTATTTTTACATTCACCAAAGCTAGCCTGTGTCAGAGAAAAGTAAAAACTATAAAGACAATGAGCAAAAAGAATGATAAGATGGAGAAACCAAGATCTAACCACAAAATGAAATAATTGTGAATAAAATAAGAGGGACAGAGAGAGATGTTCATGATCACATACATAAACAGAACAAAGCAGAATGACAGCAAGATCTAACTAAATTAGCATGAAATATATTTTTTAAAAGATTTTATTTGTCAGAGAGAGAGAGAGCACAAGCAGGGGGAGCCTCAGAGAGAACAGGCAGAGGGAGAAGCAGGCTCCCCGCTGAGCAGAAGCCAGATGTGGGACTAGGATTAGATCCCAGGACTCTGGGATCATGACCTGAGCTGAAGGCAGATGCTTAACCAACTGAGCCACCTATGCCTCCCTAGTGTGAAATTTATATAAAGCCGGCAGATTGCATAAAATGTTGAAAAAAATATTCAAAAAGCAAAGGTCCGTGAGAAAATACGTTTTCATTTTTATTTTTCATATCATGTATTTCTTTTTTTAGTAGCTTTATTTTTTTTATTTTATTTTTTTTAAGATTTTATTTGACAGCGAGAGACATAGAGAGGGAACACAAGCAGGGGGAGTGGGAGAGGGAGAAGCAGGCTTCCTGCCAAGCAGGGAGCCTGATGCGGGGCTCGATCCCAGGACCCTGGGATCATGACCTGAGCCGAAGGCAGACGCTTAACGACTGAGCCACCCAGGCGCCCCAGTAGCTTTATTTTTTTATTATGTTATGTTAACCACCATACATTACATCATTAGTTTTTGATGTAGTGTTCCATGATTCATTGTTTGTGTATAACACCCAGTGCTCCATTCAGTATGTGCCCTCTTTAATACCCATCACCAGGCTAACCCATCCCCCCGCACCCCTCCCCTCTAGAACCCTCAGTTTGTTTTTCAGAGTCCATAGTCTCTCATGGTTCATCTCCCCCTCCGATTTCCCCCACTTCATTTTTCCCTTCCTCCTATCTTCTTTTTTTTTTTTTTTTAACATATAATGTATTATTTGTTTCAGAGGTACAGGTCTGTGATTCAATGGTCTTACACAATTCACAGCGCTCACCATGGCACATACCCTCCCCAATGTCTATCACCCAGCCACCCCATCCCCCCCCACCCCCCACCACTCTAGCAACCCTCAGTTTGTTTCCTGAGATTAAGAATTCCTCATATCAGTGGGGTCATATGATACATGTCTTTCTCTGATTGACTTATTTCGCTCAGCATAATACCCTAAGTGTCATCCACGTTATTGCAAATGGCAAGATTTCATTCCTTTTGATGGCTGCATAATATTCCATTGTATATATATACCACATCTTCTTTATCCATTCATCTGTCGATGGACATCTTGGCTCTTTCCATAATTTGGCTATTGTGGACATTGGTGCTATAAACATCAGGGTGCACATACCCCTGCGGATCCCTACATTTGTATCTTTGGGGTAAATACCCAGTAACACAATTGCTGGGTCATATGGTAGCTCTATTTTCAACTTTTTGAGGAACCTCCATACTGTTTTCCAGAGTGGTTGCACCAGCTTGCATTCCAACCAACAGTGTAGGAGGGTTCCCCTTTCTCCGCATCCCTGCCAACATCTGTCATTTCCTGACTTGTTAATTTTAGCCATTCTGACTGGTGTGAGGTGGTATCTCATTGAGGTTTTGATTTGGATTTCCCTGATGCCGAGCGATGTTGAGCACTTTTTCATGTGTCTGTTGGCCATTTGGATGTCTTCTTTGGAAAAATGTTGTTCATGTCTTCTGCCCATTTCTTGATTGGATCATTTGTTCTTTGGGTGTTGAGTTTCATAAAGTTGTATCCTCTCATACTTTCCATTTTGCTGTGTCCCTGTCATATGTCCCATCTAGAACAATTATGAATAATACTCAGTTATGTTTTCACCTGAAATATCAAAATAGATGCTCTTGTTTCTAGTCACCTATTTTAATGCCATTTTGGTAGAGGCAGCAATGTAAAACAGACCTTTCTAAATATTTGAATTATCTAAAAATGTGAGAGAGACTGGGTTCATTATCAATTAAGATTTAAATTAGAAGTAAGGTGGTCTGGCCAGGGGTGGGAGAGCTAAGACAGTGGCATTGTATGAGGACCCCAGGCTCCTCGCCTCCCTCAAACACAACTAGATCACTATCAAATCATTCTGAATAGCAAAGAAATTGTCCTGAGGACTGACAGAACAAACTCCACAACTAGAGGGAGAGAAGAAGCCACAGCAAGGAAGGTGGGAAGGGCAGGGACATAGTTTGGGAGAGAAATGGATCAGGAGTGCTGCAGAGGGGTGGGAATCCTGATCACAGAGAAATGTGAGAGACAGAGGGAGAGACCCACACAAGGGAATGCACAAGGAGAACACTTCTCCACAACCATTGGCAGGGCTACTAGTGGGGCTTGAAGCCTGGAGTTTTAGAGGTCAGTGGGCTTGGCTGGGATAGAGCCCTGAGTGCATTCCCTACTCCTGGGGAGAAGGCAGTCAAACAATCCAGGAGAGATGGCACAATCTGAGGATTACCTAAGGTGCACAGGGAGAGACTGTTCCCTCTTCTTGGAGTGTATCTGTGAGAGGTGATGTTTGCAGAGTCACCTCTCCACTGAAAAGGAACCAATAGGTGTGATTTTTCTCCCTGCTCCTCACTAGAGGCACAGAGACAGCTGCTGAGGGTGGCTCACCCCTACCCTGGTTGCCTAGCCTGTTTGCTCCAAGTCCTTCCCTGCTCTGCTTAGGTGCAACTGCCCTTCTCAGTCAAACCCCCCTCAGTCCCAGCACTGAGAGACCCACCCCCAGAAGACCAGCACAGGCCACTGCCCACACCAGGCCACAAAAGCCTACAGTTTTAAAAGTCAACCAGCTGGGATAGAGCCCAGAGAGCACTGTGCTCCTCTCAGAGAAAGACAGTCAAACAATCTGGAGGAAAGCAGCCTGAAAACTGTGATCTGAAATATGCTTGGGACTCACAGGAGTCTTTCTTTCTACTAAGAGTGCTTCCCTGAGAGCAGCAAGCATGGAGACCCCTCTCCAAGGACAAGGAGCTAACTGCCACCATTGCCAACACCTGTCCATCATAAGCACAGAACCACCTACAGCAAAAGCACAACATCAACACTGTCTGCCTAACTAGCTTACACAGGTCCCCCACGCCTGCTATTCAATGAGGACTGCCCTTGTTGGCCTAGTTGGCCCCAGTCCCAACACAGCAGGCCCCTTCCCCAGAAGACCAGCAGAAACCTCTGTCCAAACTCCATCTCCCAATCAGAGAGTTCTGCATAGCTTCAGTTCTAATGGAAGTATCATCTGGTCTCATTTAACAAACCCACAAGAACAGACCTACTTGCAACTCCCAAACTCTGACCAAGGACCAAACACTGTCCACAACCAACAAGAAGAACCTCTGCAAATGCCTGGCCTGATGGATAGAACAGCCAGAACAGGGAGGCTGAGTGCATGCAGCACACCCTAGAGACAATCCCCAAATCGCCAGGCCATGTCACTATATGACCTCTTATCATAAAGCCGTTATTCTCAGGAGCAGAAAACACAGAGGAAGACAGAGACTTAGAAAGAATTCCAGGACGAAGGAATTCATCCCAAATGAAACAACACAATAAGGTCAGGCCAGATATCTAAGTGAAACAGATATAATATGCCTGATGGAGAATTTAAATAATCATGAGGATACTTGTTGGGTTTGAGAAAAGACTAGAAGACTTTAGGAAGGCCCTTACTGCAGTGATGAAAGAATTTAAAAAATAAGGAAGTAAAATAATAAAGATTAGAACAGAAATAAATGTTATAGAAACTAAAATAACAATAGAATAGAATAATGAAACCAGGAGTTGGTTCTTTGAAAAAAATTAATAAAATTGATAAACCTCTAGCCAGACTTATGAAAAAGAAAAGAGAAAAGAACCAAAAAAATAAAGTCAGCAAGTAAGAAAGGAGAACATCAACACCACAGAAATACAAACAATTATAAGAGAATGTTATGAAAACTATATGCCAACAAACTGGACAATCTGGAAGAAATGGACAAACACCTAGAAACATGTAAACTACCAAAACTGAAACGGGAGGAAGTAGAAAACATGAGCAGATGGGTAATCAGCAAAGAAATTGATTCAGTAATCAAAAATCTCCCAACAAACAAACATCCAGGGCCAGATGGCTTCCCAGGTGAATTCTACCAAATATTTAAAAAATAATTAATCCCTAATCTACACCAATATTCTGAAAAATAGAAGTGGAAGGAAGATTTCCAAATTCATTCTGTGAGGCCAGCATTACCCTGATTACAAAGCCAAAGACTCCACTAAAATATAGAACTACACAACAATATCCCTGATGAACAAAGATGCAAAATTTTCAATAAAATACATGGCAAATTGAATCCAACAGTACATTATAAGAATTATTTACAACAATCACATGGGATTTATTCCTGGGCTGCAAGGATGGTTCATATTAATAAAAGATAGGATAAGAACCAACAGCATTTTTCGCAGAGCTAGAACAAGCAATCCTAAAATTTTTATGGGACCACAAAAGACCCAAATAGCCAAAGCAACCATGGAAAAGAAAAAAACTGGAGGCATCACAATTCTGTACTTCAAGTTATATTACATGCTGTCGTCATCAATACAATATGGTACTGGCACAAAAAATAGACTAATAGATCAATGGAATAGAAGAGAAAACCCAGAAATGAATGCACAATTATATGGTCAATTTATCTTTGACAAAGTAGGAAAGAATATCCAATGGAAAAAAAGTCTCTTCAATAAATGGTGTTGGGAATACTGGACAGCAACATCCAAAAGAATGATACTGGATCACTTTCTTACACCATACACCAAAATTATATCCAAAATGGATGAAAGACCTTATTATGACACAGGAAACCATCAAAATCCTAGAGGAGAACACAGGCAGTAACCTCCTTGACATCAGCCATAGCAACTTTTTACTAGGTATGTCTCCTGAGACAATGGAAACCAAAGCAAAAATAAACTCTTGGGGCTTCATCAAAATAAAACATTCTGCACAGCAAAGGAAACTATCAACAAAAGTAAAAGGAAACCTACAGAATGTGAGAAGATATTTGAAAATGACATATCTGATAAAGGGTTAGTATCCAAAATATATAAACAACTATAAAACTCAACACTCAAAAATCAAGTAATCCAGTTAAAAAATGAACAGAAGACATAAATAGACATTTTTCCACAGAAGACATAGAGATGGCCAACAGACACATGAAAAGATGCTCAACATCAGTCATCATCAGAGAAACACAAATCAAAACCACAAAGAGCTATCCCCTCCCACCAGTCGAAATGGCTAAAGTGAACAACACAGGGAACACCAGTGTTGGTGAAAGAAAGGGGATCACTCTTACAGTGTTTGTGGGAAGGCAAACTGGTGCAGCCACTCTGGAAAATAGTATGGAGGTTCCTCAAAAGGTTAAAACAGAACTACGGTATGATCCAGCAATTGCACTACTATGTATTTACTTAAAGGATACAAAAATACTAATTTGAAGGGATATATGTAACCCAATGTTTATAGCAGCAGTATCAACAATAGCCAAATTATGGAAAAAACCCAGATGACCACTGACTGATGAATGGATAAAGATGTAACACACACACACACACACACACAATGGAATATTATTCAGCCATAAAATAGGTTTTTTTAAAAAAGATTTTATTTATTTATTTGACAGAGAGAGAGATAGCGACAGCAGGAACACAAGCAGGGGGAGCGGGAGAGGGAGAAGCAGGCTCCCCACGGAGCAGGGAGCCTGATGTGGGGCTCGATCCCAGGACCCTGGGATCATGACCTGAGCCAAAGGCAGACGCTTAATGACTGAGCCACTCAGGCACCCCATAAAATAGTTTGAAATCTTGCCATTTGCAGTGACATGGATGGAACTAGAGAGTATAAGCTAAGATATAAGTCAGTCAGAGAAAGTCAAATACTATATGTTTTCACTCATAGTGGAATTTATGAAACAAAACATATGAACATCATGGGGGGAAAAAGAGGAGCAAACCAAGAAACAGACTCTTAATGATAGAGAAAAAATTGATGGTTACCAGGGTGGAGGTGGGCAGTGGGATGGGTTAGATAAGTGATGGGGATTAAAGAGGGGACTTGTATTGACACTAGGTGTTATATGTAAGTGATGAAACACTAAATTGTACTCCTGAAACTAATATTACACTACATATTAACTAATTGGAATTTAGATAAAAAGTTGGAATAATAAATAAACAAACAAAAAACAAACTGCTGACCCACTCAAGCGTGGAAAAAAAAAATACCTAAGTGGTGGCTGGTAGAAAACAAGTTCCACCCTTTCCAAAGCAAGTTACAGATAAGCAACAAAGGAAGGTGAGAATGAATCCTGGCTACTAGGTCAGATCAGAGACATCAGTATATACTCCCGTTTAGCTTAGTATATATACAAGCAATTGACACATAAACAAATATGCATATGTGTGTATACAGGGGTTAGTATATCATGGAGCTCTGTCCACTTAAATAACCTAGAAGCAATGAAACCCCACAAGCAGGGCACAGACCCAGAGTCAAGTACTGGTTTCTAAATATTGCTCACCAGTAAAAGGAACTAGACTTATAAGGCCAGAAAGTTAAGAAAATACTCAAAAATTATATAGATTGGGGCATGTCAAAGGCACCCAGAAGCTAACCTGAAAAACCTCCCAATGACCAAAACTGGAACAATTTACAACAAAATAAATAAAGTAGTATTTGATCATAACTGAAGTATAAAATATCTACAAGCCTATGCTATTATAAATCATTTAATAATTGAGAGAGAAATAAATGGGAGAGGGATGGCAAATCTTTACAGAAAAATTTCAACTACTCCCTTTCCAGGAGGTTTAATGCTACCCAGAGTGGTCAGGATTTGCTGACTTTATACAAAGAACAAAGAATGGAAGGCAGAAAATGGTAACTTTACAGTGGGCACACCTGGCAAACACTAAATTAACCAAGCGATAAGGTTAATATCCCCAGTGATGTCACGTGGATAACATATATCCCTGATGAGGTTTGATGAGTTGGTTACTTCACCTTTGTAGCAGCTTTTCTAGAAACCCATAACTCCAGTGAAGCCTGAGAAAAATATGAAGGGAACAAAAATTGAGAGGTGTTTTACATAAAAACTGACCACAAGAAAAGTTGGCAAGTATCACAGAACAAAGGAGAGGCAATGAGTAATGTCATTCATTTGTATCCTGAACTGAAACATAAGAAAGAAGGAAGGGAAGGAGGGAAAGAAGGAAGGAGGGAGGGAGGGAGGGAGGGAGGGTGAAAGGAAGGAAGGGGGACATTAATGGAAGAAGTGATGAAATTTAATACAATCTGGAGATTCTTTATCATAATGCAATGTATCAGTGTTCCATAGTCTGGGCTCTGACTGTAGCAACAGAAGAGGGTTACATTAAAGAAAACGAGGTGGGGCGCCTGGTGGCTCAGTCGGTTAAGCGACTGCCTTCGGCTCAGGTCATGATCCTGGAGTCCCGGGATCAAGTCCCGCATTGGGCTCCCTGCTCGGCGGGGAGTCTGCTTCTCCCTCTGACCCTCCCCCATCTCATGCTCTCTCTCTCATTCTCTCTATCTCAAATAAATAAATAAAATCTTTAAAAAAAAAAAAACGAGTAAACACTATAAGTAAACTCTGTATTACATCTGCCACTTTTCTGTAAATCTAAATTTGTTCTAAAATAAATTATTTTTTTTAAAAATTACATTTAAAAAATGCTCCTCTGAAACAACATGTAACACTTAGCCCTATTAGTCATTGGAAGAAAATAGAAAATAGAAAATCTGTCACTAATTTTGCAAAAAATCATAACAAAGATCTTTCTGTTGTCCAATATTTAAATGTCTTATTGAGTGGTTATTGTCTTGTTAAAATTTTGTTTCAACCCTAAATACATAGTAAAAGTATTTTTTTCTTCTAAAAGCAAAATTTGAAATTATTTCAGGTTTAAGTGAAATAATACCCGCAAAGTGCTTAGCACTGTCCTGACTTCTTGTAAAGTGTTCAGTAATCTTGGTGAATTAATATCTATAAAGTGAAACATAATCAGAGTGAAGACTGAGAGAACCATGTTGAATAGGAAAGATTAAAGGATCAGTGAAACATTTTAAAATACTGGGGCACATGTGTTGTATGATGCAAATAACTATTATAGTCTATCATTCGTTAAAAAAGAAAAAGTGCTATAAAGAGGTGTAATGGTGAAAAGGAAATGATCAAGATGTGGAGCAGAGAATTGACTTTTGATTAAGTGGAGGCAAGTAGTAACTAAGAATAATGGAAACATTTGATAGACTTACTAATGTGAGAAGCTAAGGCCTAAGCAAATAATTTTGGGGTCTAATATTCCCATCACAATGGTGTTGAGTGCTGACCTTGCCAGAGGGCTGTTGTGGTGAAGTCTTTAGCAGTTGGAGAGAGCAGGACACAAATGAGAAATGGCCAATAGAAAACCAAAAATACATCGGAACAGAAATAGGATTACTGTTTCACAGGCTGCCTATGGTTAATCTTTGATTGCAATCTTTCTGTTAGAACATTTCTGTAAACCCTTGTTTCTAATATCAAAACAGATTTCCCATTACATCATTTCTCCAGACTAGAACTAGATAGAAGATGTTTGCCATTCCCAAATGTTTTTCTATGTGTATGAAATCCACAATTGAAATATAACCCTTTACTTTGTTTTTCTATGATTATTAAATGTGAAAAGAGATAAAGATATTTCAATCTTCTTCTAGTGAGCTGGAATGCATATATTTCACCTGCATTGTGACCATTTACTTATGATACCACAAGCAATGCTTCTTCAGACTACAAAGGAGAAAGCTAACATATTTCTGTCCTTTATAATTACAGACTGCAGGGGAAGGACACCAAAAATCATCAAGACTTGAAATTCAGTTTCAGTATACTCTGTATTTATGCTGGAATGAGCTGAAAAGCAGACGGCAAAGAGATTATGTTATGGGGGAAAATGTATCAAAAGCTAAAGCAATTGAATTTAGATGTATTTTAAAGGAACCAGAGATTGAGTGGCTCTCAAGCTAATAAACCTTAAGATTGAAGAATTTATTATTCAAAGTCTCTTTCAGATAAATGTGAGGATTATTAGTGTTCATGGATTTTCACTTAACTGATACTATGGTAGTTTAGAAGATGGATTAAAATATCTCATTAAGTTAGAGTTTCTATTTAGAACCCCAAAGGTTAGGGACGCCTGGGTGGCTCAGTCGGTTAAGCGTCTGCCTTCGGCTCAGGTCGTGATCCCAGGGTGCTGGGATCGAGTCCCACATCGGGCTCCCTGCTCCGCGGGGAGCCTGCTTCTCCCTCTGCCTCTGTCTCTCTCTCTCTCTCTCTGTCTCTCATGAATAAATAAATAAAATCTTTAAAAAAAAAAAAAAAAAAAAAAAAAAAAAGAACCCCAAAGGTTAGTGTCTATTATAGTGATTATATTTCAAATCTTAGTATTTTGTGGTGATGGTCGTAGTGATGTTAATGGTCTTTTTTTTTAAATATGCTGTGTTGTATTCTGTGCAAAATGGACATGGCCCTTGAAATTATTTTGCCCTTTCACCTTCTCTGTTAAAAAAAAAAGTGCCCATTTCTGTAATAAAAGATACAGATGAGAAACCAGAAGTTCAATATGAACTGCTTTCTCACATTTTTACATGTAGCCTACAAATACTGAAGCCTGATGGGTAATGGAGGGCATATAGAGCCCAGAAGAATCTCCTTGCATCCCGGCTCCCACTTCTATTCCATCCACCTGCTGGGGCTCCCCTCTTCTGTTTGGACCAGACTCCAGTACCAGAGGAAGCTGCGCCCCACGGACACAGGTATCACCAACTCTATCTGCATCTCTTGCTCTCAGCGCATCTCACTGGTACTGGTGCCACGTGACTGTGTATACAGAGCACAAAGAATAGAGATTTTTAAAACATCAAAAACTAATGAAATAAAAATAAAATAATAAAATGAAATAAAAGATAAAAATAAAAAAATAATAATAATCCAGTCAATTTTGCCTTGCAGGCAGACAAGCTAATCAATTCTAACTTAAAAATTACTCAATAGATGCAGAAAAAGCATTTGACAAAGTACATCATCCTTTCTTGATCAAAGCTCTTCAGAGTATAGGGATAGAGGATACATACCTGAATATCATAAAAGCCATCTATGAAAAACCCACTGCGAATATCATTCTCAGTAGGGAAAAACCAAGAGCTTTTACGCTAAGGTCAGGAACACGGCAGGGATGTCCACTATCACCACTGCTATTCAACACAGTACTAGAAGTCCTAGTCACAGCAATCAGACAACAAAAAGAAATAAAAGGCATCCAAATCAGCAAAGAAGTCAAACTCTCACTCTTTGCAGATGATATGATACTTTATGTGGAAAACCCAAAAGATTCCACCCCAAAACTGCTAGAACTCATACAGGAATTCAGTAAAGTGACAGGATATAAAATCAATGCACAGAAATCAGTGGCATTCCTATACACCAACAACAAGACAGAAGAAAGAGAAATTAAGGAGTCAATCCCATTTACAATTGCACCCAAAACCATAAGATACCTAGGAATAAATCTAACCAAAAAGGCAAAGAATCTGTACTCAGAAAACTATAAAATACTCATGAAAGAAATTGAGGAAGACACAGAGAAATGGAAAAATAGTTCCATGCTCATGGATTGGAAGAATAAAAATTGTGAAGATGTCAATGCTACCTAGAGCAATCTACACATTCAATGCAATCCCTATCAAAATACCATCCACTTTTTTCAAAGAAATGGAATAAATAATCCTAAACTTTGTATGGAACCAGAAAAGACCCCGAATAGCCAGAGGAATGTTGAAAAAGAAAAGCAAAGCTGGTGGCATCACAATTCCGGACTTCAAGCTTTATTACAAAGCTGTCATCATCAAGAATGAATGGTGCTGGCATAAAAACAGACACAGAGATCAATGGAACAGAATAGAGAGCCTAGAAATGGACTCTCAACTCTATAGTTAACTAATCTTCGACAAAACAGGAAAGAATGTCCAATGGAAAAAAGACAGTCTCTTCAACAAATGGTGTTGGGAAAATTGGACAGCCACATGCAGAAGAATGAAACTGGACCATTTCCCTACACCACACACACAAATAGACTCAAAATGGTTGAAAGACCTAAATGTGAGACAGGAGTCCATCAAAATCCTAAAGGAGAACACAGGCAGCAACCTCTTCGACCTCAGCCACAGCAACTTTTTCCTAGAAACATCGCCAAAGGCAAGGGAAACAAGGGCAAAAATGAACTATTGGGACTTCATCAAGATAAAAAGCTTTTGCACAGCAAGAGAAACAGTCGACAAAACCAAAAGACAACCGACAGAATGGGAGAAGATATTTGCAAATGACATATCAGATAAAGGGCTAGTATCCAAAATCGATAAAGAACATATCAAACTCAACACCCAAAGAACAAATAATCCAATCAAGAAATGGGCAGAAGACATGAACAGACATTTCTGCAAAGAAGACATCCAAATGGCCAACAGACACATGAAAAAGTGCTCAACATCGCTCGGCATCAGGGAAATCCAAATCAAAACCTCAATGAGATACCACCTCACACCAGTCAGAATGGCTAAAATTAACAAGTCAGGAAATGACAGATGTTGGTGGGGATGCGGAGAAAGGGGAACCTTCCTACACTGTTGGTGGTAATGCAAGCTGGTGCAACCACTCTGGAAAACAGTATGGAAGTTCCTCAAAAAGTTGAAAATAAAGCTGCCCTATGACCCAGCAATTGCACTACTTGGTATTTACCCCAAAAATACAAACGTAGGGATCTGAAGGGGTACATGCACCCCGATGTTTATAGCAGCAATGTCCACAATAGCCAAACTGTGGAAAGAGCCAAGACGTCCAAATGGATAAAGAAGTTGTGGTATATATATATAATGGAATATTATGCAGCCATCAAAAGGAATGAAATCTTGCCATTTGCAACAACGTGTATGGAACTGGAGTGTATTATGCTGAACGAAATAAGTCAAACAGAGAAAGACATGTATCATCTGACCTCACTGATATGCGGAATTCTTTTTTTTTTTTTTTTTTAAAGATTTTATTTATTTGACAGAGAGAGACACAGTGAGAGAGGAAACACAAGCAGGGGGAGTGGGAGAGGGAGAAGCAGGCTTCCCCGCGGAGCAGGGAGCCCGATGTGGGACTCGATCCCAGGACCCTGGGATCATGACCTGAGCCGAAGGCAGACGCTTAACGACTGAGCCACCCAGGCGCCCCTGATATGCGGAATTCTTAATCTCAGAAACAAACTGATGGTTGCTGGAGTGGTGGGGGGTGGGAGGTATGGGGTGGCTGGGTGATAAACATTGGGGAGCATATGTGCTATGGTGAGCGCTGTGAATTGTGTAAGACCATTGAATCACAGACCTGTACCTCTGAAACAAATAATACATTATATGTTAAAAAAAAAAAAAGAAGAAGATAGCAGGAGGGGAAGAATGAAGGAGGGGGGGAATAGGAGGGGGAGACGAACCATGAGAGACTATGGACTCTGAGAAACAAACTGAGGATTCTAGAGGGGAGGGGGTTGGGGGGATGGGTTAGCCTGGTAATGGGTATTAAAGAGGGCACATACTGAATGGAGCACAGGGTGTTATACACAAACAATGAATCATGGAACACTACATCAAAAACTAATGATGTAATGTATGGTGGTTAACATAACATAATAATAATTTTAAAAAAAGATGGGTTAAGAGAATTTGTTCATCATTTAATAACTCATAATTTGAACAATGTGAATGTATTAATTACCTACTTATATCAAGATCATTTCATTATTTTTTAATGTAAAATCTTACACTTAATAAAAATGAATTTGTTTCACATTCTCTGATGGATTGGTTCTTGAAATTTCTAAACAATAAACTTATTTTTTGAATGTATAATTTTACTATTTATAAACCTTAGTGTTTTAACCTTGCTGAGGAATGTTTGAAAGATCATAACCCTTCAGAAATCATGCATAGTGGACTAATTTGAGTGAATACCCTAAGTTTTTTTTCTAATGTGTTAAAGATTGAAAATATTAAAACTTTGATGACAGTAATTCTTTTAATAATCAGGGCCAGTAACCTCCTTTTCACAAATATAACGAAAGAATTTACTACAATCAGCAGTAAAAACATTTGATGATTTGAGGTATCCACATTTTATATCCAATAAACTCTGCTGGAAATTCCTGCATCAGAGAATATATTTATTTTAGAAAGTCATTTTTCAGGCAAAATTTATCACAAATTTAAAACATATGTGCAATTATTTCTATGGACATACAAACCTTGTGATGGACATATAGCTGTAAGATTATAAAGTGTAATTGTATCTAAAACTAATGGAAATGTTGCCACTGGACAATTGGAGATAAAGAAGAAGTAGAAAGATTAGTTTAGACTGGGACATATACATCGTGAGACATGTGCACTTAAAAAATTCTTCTTCTAAGACTCCTGAACCTTCTGGGAAGTGACTAAATATAATAAATGTGACATACTGTAACTACATATAAAAATATTCCACTTTCCTGTGATTCAGATTAATGTGCACAGAGCATGCATCTCCAACACTAGCCTCACTTTGAGCATAGAAGGTGCTCATATGCATTTATTTTTTTTAAGATTTTATTTATTTATTTGACAGAGAGAGAGAGACAGCGAGAGAGGGAACACAAGCAGAGGGAGTGGGAGAGGGAGAAGCAGGCTTCCCGAGGAGCAGGGAGCCCGATGCGGGGCTCGATCCCGGGACCCTGGGATCAGGACCTGAGCCAAAGGCAGATGCTTAATGACTGAGCCACCCAGGCGCCCTGCTCATGTGCATTTAAAACAGAGTGCACTTTTCCCTAAAAGACATTAGACTCAGCCTAATGTCTTCCACACCAAACAAGGCATTAAAATTTTGTGAAATTGGGCAATGAGAATAAGGCAGGCTCCTGCATCCAACTTATTCTCCCTGCACCCAACCCAAAAGAACATATACCATCTAATCTCAAGAGTGTCCAGAGGGAGTCTCTAAAACAGGAAGCCTGCTTTTGTCACTCTTCTGCTCAAAACTCTCTAATAGCTTCTAATTGCCCTCACGAAAAAAATCCAGGTTCTTGCACTTTTCTGATGTCTTACCTGCTCTCACCCTCATTGCCTCTCTGACCTACTTCCTTTCCCCCTCTTTCACTATGCTTCAGCATTGTAGGCCCACTTGCTATTTCCTCAAGCAGGCTAAATACACTCCTACCTCCGAGCCTTTACACCAGCTGTTTCTTCTGCTAGGATGCTGTCCCATCAGGTAATCCAGAGGGCTTTCCCATTCAAGATACTGTACAAACATCATTTCTCAAGGACGCGGTCCTTGACCACCCCATTTAAAACAATGACATCTCTTCCTCTTACCTTTATACACAAAAAGACACTATGATATAGCAAAAAGTAAGAGACTTCACAACATTCCATAGCATTTATCTTCTTCTAATGTGCCATATATTTACTTGCCATATTTGGTTTGTCCTCACTCATCCTACCAGCACTATCAGGCCTGCATTAGAATATATTATCCATTAAAGGAGGATACTGTTGCATGTTTTATTAATCACTGCAGCTTCAATGGCTAGAATAGTGCCTGGAATATTACAGGCAAACAGTAAACAGCATGTTAAATAGCGCATGTCTCCCATACTGTCTTCCATGTTACTTATATTTAGTTAGATCATTTTCTTCATTTTCCAAAATAGTTTCCTGGACAAATCTATAGTTTCAACCAACAGTTTCAAAATAGTTTCAACCAACAAATCTATAGGATTTACTAATGAGACAGGACTGCCAGAAATTATGTGGACTTGTGTGTATTAATAGCATGAAAGACACTAAGTGACCACATAAGAGATAAAAGATTACTAAATGATTTATTGGAAAAAGCTCTTTTCTTTTTAGTTCTTGAATGATACCAAGAAAACAGGTACAAGTTGCACTGACAGAGAAAGCTTGGTTTAGATACAACTTTTCTTTCCTCATTATATTTTTACCATTTCCTGCAACCATACCAGTGAACATGCTAGTATCACAGAACATACAAGAGAAAGATACAAAAGCAAAATGTCATTTTACTGTTTGGAAGGATCATCCAATAAAGAACATGTGAATAAATGATGCTCTTTGGGTCTATTTGAGGCCTGATATTTGCATTTGGTTGCCTATATGAGAAATGAGGTCAAATGGAATTCAAGATATTCCCTAAGTCCCCAAGGAACCTTCCCTCTTCTTGACCTATAATCTACCAAGCAGTTCCTGAGCAGGAAAGGGAATGGGAAAACTGTGACATGAAAACTTACACCATCTGGGATAAGAATGTGCCATTCAGCCACTTCCAGGAAGGCTTAGCTCCTATTTTATATAGTCCAATCCAATAGTTGTATTCTATTTTTGATTGAATGAAGTTCTGTGGGAAAATTAGAATTATTGGTATTATTCATAACATCAATGAAAACACCTCACCTGCAAAGGACTCATAAAATACTGGACACTTTTATCTTCAAATGCCACTATGACAAATGGAGGAGGCAGGCTAATTTCTCCATGGTGAGGAGAAGCAATGGAAATGGAAAGGATTCAATGAATGAATCACTCAAGTCTATGTGACTGGATGAAAGATATCAACAAAGCACATGATGGACTTAAAAACTCCACATATGGTAAAGTAGATAGGTAAATATGAATGCACTAAACCTAGAACTTCTCTCTACCTTAAAGAATGTGAAAAGACAAGCTTCAAATCTGGAGACATATGCAATAATTTAAAGAACTAATAGATATTTTTATAAAACAGTAAGAAAATAAATTCCCAATAAGAAAAAAATGGACAAAACATAAGAACATATTTCAAATAAATAAAGCAGATAGCCAAAAATTTTGAAAGATTCTAAGCTCACTAGAGATCAGGAAAATGAAAATCAAAACCAGAGGATATATTTTACAACTGTTCAGTTGGCAGAAAGTAAAAATAACAACACCAAGTTTGTGGGATGGTAGAGATCAAAGATATCTTTAAAACTGTTGCTAAAATCATAATGAAAAATAATCTGGAATTCTATATAAAATTGAACTTGTACAAATCCTACTGATCAATGAGTCCACTCCTAGGATGATTTGTGATAAAGAGAAGAGAAGACACATGGAACAATGTTGCACAGAGAAATGTCTAAGAATGTTTAATGAAGGATTATTCATAACAACAAAAGCTGGAAACAACCCAAATTCCCATCATCTAGGGAATGGATGAAGCCATCCAGTGTGGAATATTATACAGCAGTGAAAATGAAGAAAATATACCTACAAGTATTAAAACGGCTGATGCCATTTATTTGCTTTGTACAGTGAAGCAAATAAAACTTCCTTGAGCATTTTCCATAACTGAAATGGGAATTATACTCTCAGTTTTGAAAATTTTGTGCACTGAATAATGCATGCAGTGTGGAAAATACCTTTAACATAAAAACTGTAAATTATTTGTAATCACTATTCCAATTGGCATTTTTTATTGACTTCAAATGTTCCCTTATGGATGCAAATGTGAAGCAACAAATTTATGTTCTTTCCTAAAAGCAATGTATTTACTGTCTCTGCCTTTAACTCTGTCTCTCTCTCTCTCTCTCTCTCTCTAATCTTCTCACTTTCTGTCTCTGTCCCACTCTTTCTTTCTATCTCCTCTCAAACACACACACAAACACACATACACGCCAATATTTTTTTCTCTGTAATTAAATTATATAAGAAAAAAATCTCAATAGCATATCTTTTAGAGTAAGGAAAAATGGTTGCATATTATATAAGCATCCCAAAAATATAGTTTATCATTTCTAGTTATCTGAAGAGACACTAAAATTAAATGTCCATTGATTCTTTCACTCACATATTTTTGTTAGATTTAGGGGTATACATAAATGTATAAAAGCCAATCTCAGTTTTCTGTATCAATGGAATTAAGACTCTGTTTTCATTACACTCCTAGGCTTTGTAAAACAACAAAAGACAAATCCTAAACCATTAGTGTAAGAGTAATGCTGTTCTACAGCAAAGTCTGTTACAGGGTTTGTATAGTGCATCAGTATTCCAGTTTAGATCCTGACAGCAAGGCTATCAGAGAATAGACTATGAAACTCAGCTTTGCTCTAACCAAAGACAAGTCTCAAGGAATTTCAAAGGCTCTAGATCAGTTCATGGAGATACAGGAATAACAAGTGTAAGACGTTTCACTGAAATTTTGAAGCCTAGAAACTTCAATGGCAAGACTAAAACTGAAGAACACTGAATTGGAAATTACAGGGAAAATACAGATTACAAATAAAGTTAATTTTTGAGAGAAGAAAACTCAAATCATTTAGGAACTGACTGATAACAATTGAGGTTTAAATTAATCAAGGCAATAATAAGATGTAGTTGGATTTTTTAAAATTTATTTGACTCCATATGCGATTACTTATTTCATCTGTTTCTTATAGGTAAAAGTGACTCATTCATATTGTTATTTTAATAAGAATTTTATAGGGACACCTGGGTGGCTCAGTCAGTTAATCATCTGCTTTCGGCTCAGGTTGTGATCCCAAGGTCCTGGGATAGAGCCCTGCATCGGGCTCCTTGCTCAGCAGGAAGCCTGCTTCTCCCCTGCCTGCCATTCCCCCTGCTTCTGCTCTCTCTGACAGATAAATAAATAAATAAATAAATAAATAAATAAATAAATAAAATCCTTAAAAAAATAATTTTATAAACAAGAAAACATAGGGTTTTTCTTTATTTATTTTATTTTATTTTTTTTAAGTAAGCTCTATGTCCAACATGGGGCTTGAACTCACATCTCTTGAGATCAAGAGTCACATGTTCTACTGACTGAGCCAGCCAGGTGCCCCTGAGTCTTGTTGTTGCTGTTGTTGTTGTTGTTGTTGTTGTTTCAAACTTAGGACTTTAACTCGTCCTTCACAAGATACTACTAAAAGTAACATTGCTAGGACTAAACAGTGTAACTGGAATTTGGTGCCTAAATGGAATCATTAGAAGGAAATGTACAGAATCAATTCAATTGACTCTATAGTCCTAAACTTTATAAGGAATGGCAAATGTGATCTAGATTGTCTCTTCTAGAAAAGAGATGCTCCCTCTGTCATTCTGGATTATAAATAAAATAAAAATTGATTTTTTTTTTTTTAAGATTTTATTTTTTATTTGACAAAGAGAGACACAGCGAGAGAAGGAACACAAGCAGGGGGAGTAGGAGAGGGAGAAGCAGGCTTCTTGTGGAGCAGGGAGCCCGATGTGGGGCTCGATCCCAGGACCCTGGGATCATGACCTGAGCAGAAGGCAGATGCTTAGCGACTGGGCCACCCAGGTGCCCCAAAAATTCATTTTTAAAGAATCACTCCAGCTATACTCAATCTCTATTTTTCGTCCTTTTTCCCATGGCCATGCACTGAAAGTGAGAGACTCCTCTTCCCTTACAAGTGTGATTCCTTCCAAATACTGGGAGAAGAAACAACACAACCCAGTAAAATGTGAATTATCTCTTTAGATTGCTCACACCATTGAAGGCAGATTTTTTTTTGTCCTGTATTAGCCCTGAGAAGCTAAAAACTGAACTGTCTAATGTATATTAAAATGTGAAGATGCAACACATACAATAAAAAGACTAAAATTCAGTCCATGGCATGCACAGCAGAACCATTTCTCTTGTTCATTGTTTAAAACAACAGATCTTGGGGCACCTCAGTGGCTCAGTCAGTTAAGCATCCAACTCTTGATCTCAGCTCAGGTCTTGATCTCAGGGTCATGAGTTCAAGGCCCATGTGGGCTCCAGTCTGGATTGGAGCCTACTTAAAAAATAAATAAATAAAACAATCGTTCTTCTGGATCTCTGTTACACCTTCGTCTCCTCTCCAGAGAAATCTACACTGATTAACAAGTGCTTCAAAACAAAGTGGCCAAATAATATTGGAGGAAAATCAAAACAATTATCCTAACTCAAGACATAGGACTTCTCATAAAGCATTTTATCAGGTTTAATAAAGTAGACATACCTGCTCCTCTTTATTATCAATCTTAATGAGACTAGAGTGCAGGTCTTCACATGACTTCTTACTCCTCTCCCAAGTTTTCTCTTCTTTTGAAAAATAGTAACAGCTTTTTCCACAGCAGTACCAATTTCCTTGAAACGAGTCATAGTCTTCATCTTGAAAAGAAAAGCCACCATGATTCTCAACCACAAGACCACTTAGAGATCTGCACTTTCCACATATTTCTTGCTTACTTCAGCCCTGAATGACCAAAAATAGATGGTTTTCCCATTTCCCAAAAGTCTAATGTTGGGAATAGCTCTTTAGCCAAATTGTGGAGCCAGGGACTGTCTCTGACAGACCTCAGACCATTGTTAGGATTGCACTAAGAAATTTTGACTTCTCAAGGACAAATAAACTGCAGCCATGTGGAGCAGATATCCTTGCAGGAAGAAATCCACAAAGTGAATACACAGAGATGGTGGTAATTCTAAGGGATCTATATTGGGGAAAATTCATCCATGAGTATAAATTACTCAAATAATCAAATCAACATGACTTTGTGAAAGTCAAGAGTTCGATTAGCTATTATGAAGAAAATGGATTTGATTTCACAAAAAGGAAAAAAAAAGGTAAGCAAAATTAAAGGAGCTGACAAAGCACAACATAAACTTTTAAAATTATATATTGAAATGGGACAGAGGGGATAATTCCATGAAAAAAAAATTTGTAAACTATCACTGTTGTGTTCAGTACATACCTATAATAGGTGGTAAAATTGATCTTCAGCCTCTCCTGAGGAAGCATTTTTTTCTTTTGTATTGTTCATATCTTGCATTGTGTGTGCAGAACACTTCTGAAAAACTTCAATCCATATTATAAAATTAAGGTCATGAATGTCTTTTGTATATCACATTATTATACATATTCTAATTCTAAATGGCATAGTGAATGTTATTGACTAAATGAAAATACAATCAGAAAAAATGGTAGTTTAAAATAGTTTGAAGTACCAGAAAATAAAACAGATTTTTGAATAAAAGTATAACTTGCTCTTATTTTTAACTATATAAAACATATAAAACACAAAATATAAAACACATAAACATATAAATCGGAAAATATAAACTTGAAATAAAACAACTAGTTTCTAGGCCATCTACTCTTCAAAAAAGATTTCAAAGTTGGTGAAATTTTGTATTTAGTATTTATTTAGCAATTAGTATTTGCATGTAAATCTAAATACAGTGATTTGACTCTCCTCTAGGATAAGCTTATAATTGATTCATTGAGTTTACATGGAGCAAGAGCTTAGGTGGCTCCTTCTAATACACAAAAGGAAAGTTAAAAATCTCTCATGGAAATAGCAATATCTTCCCAAAACTCACAAATAAAAAATGTAAAAGGATGAAGTATACTGCTCTGTAAGTGTGTGAACATTAAAAGAAAAATCCTTTAAAGTTTTGTTACACAACTGAGAATCTTAATTTCCAATTCTGCTACGACCCATCATCATTCAGCGAAATTCAATGTCTACTTGTAAAAATCCAACAACATCAATTGCACAGTCTCTTAATGTACTAAGTTGCAATAAGTATAACTACTTCTTCAATTCAGCCCTCCATTCCAATGTTCATATACTGGATCTGAATTAAAAAGACACATTAAGACCTCTAGTACATAAGTGCTACCATTTCTGTGACTAACCAATTCCCTTGTCCTTTCCTTTCTGTCTATCCAAGGATACATGGTACAGAACTAATTTTGGAAGGACCTCCAAGAACCTTGCAACATAGTCTTTATGCACATCTAAAAATAGCCAACTTCACTGGGGCACCAGGTTAGTTCAATCAGTAGAGCATGTGACTCTTGATCTAGGGTCATGAGTTCAAACCCCATGTTGGGTGTGGAGCCTACTTAAAAATTTTTAAAAATTAAAAAAATATAAAAATAGCCAACTTCTGAATACTCTTGTCATTCACCACCTCATCTCCACACAAGCTTCTGAAATTCAGATTCAAAAAGATGACAAAATTGTACACATATGGTTTAATGCTGATCAACACTTATGCTTCTCATCACTATTTCACCTCAACAATACACGGTATAGTTATTGAGTCACACTCTTTTCTCATTTCAACAGCTATTTCAATTTTTTATACTTTTGCTAAATTATCTAGTGCACCTCTTTGACTCTCCCTCTCAGAATATAGCCTCATCTGCTACTTCACATGGGAACAGTCACCACCAAGTTTACGTTCCCCTCAACTTCCTACTTCTCCTCCTATAAATACACAGGTATCCTTCACTTTATCTCAGAAAAAAATTGCTTTTCATTGAGCAAGTCTGAAACTCTCACCCCTGGTGTGGATTTCATCCCCACTTGAATCTTTGGTGATCATGATCTCCTATTATTATATTTCTCTCTTGGACCCTCAACATTTTCCTTCTCATGGTTCCTTTCTCATATGCTCATCTCAGGTCACCTCTCCCACAAGATTTCTGGTCTTTTCTTTTTCATATTTTTTATAAGAGAATCATTTTTTTGACTCTTAGATTGGGGATAGCATAAGGATGTTCATAATACTTCATTCATGAGACACTCAACATTGCTCTCAGAACTTTTATTTATTTAGTTGATTAGTTCTATACTATTGTAGTTTGTTTGCTACATAAATTCTATTATAAATAAATTGCAGATTTAATTTACTCTCCCATTAATGGTCATTTGTGTACTTCTGAGGTGTTTGATATTGTAAATGGCACTGCTATGAACAGTCCTGTAGATGTGCATTTTTGTGCATGTGCAAGTATATCTGTTGGACATTTACTTAGGGTGAGAATGACTGACTCATGTTCAGCTTTAGGAGATAATACCAGATTGACAAAGTACTTGTATCAGTTTATAGTCCCTTTAACAATGTATGATATCATGTAGATCCACATACTTTCAACATCTGGCAAATTTTTTGATTAGCCATAATTCAAAAAATATTTTTCTGTTTTCACTGTCTCTGCTTCCTAATGGTTAAATAAGTTTGAGCCATTGTATTCAGGCTTTGACCTGACCCACCATTCTACTGAATCTACTCTAGAAAATATCATCAGTGACCTCTCTCTTGCCAACTTAATAAGCATACCGTTGCCCAATAGAATACTTCATCGTCCTATAGTATTTAGAACTCGTGACTGTCTTTAGCCTCCTCTCCATATGATGCCATAATGTCTTGGTTTCCCTCCTACTTGTTTAACCAAAGCATCATTGTTTTTCACTATTTTCACATCTTCCACCCACTTCTAAATGTTGATTTATCCTAAGAATCATCTTCCTCACTCCTGTTCTTTTAACATAATTTACTCTCTCTGGTTTTACAAGGTGACAAATGGTCTAGCTTCTGCTTTCCTCGACTATGTTTTCCAATACTGTTACATTAATTGTTGAATCCACAATTCATATCTCTAATCTAGGCATCTCTCTTGACCTCCAGACTTTTAATCCTACCCTATATGTGCAGATGGTCTGTGTCTACTGCCAAACGCTCACTCTACAAGACACAGACCAATCTAATTCTTTCTGGTCATCTCCAGTGATATGCCACTAGCACCTCCCTCTTCACCATTATTAGAGCACACATACAAACACACACTCACACACCCCAAATCATAGCCTACTATTCCTCTTATGTTTTCTATGACATTTAGTGCAATATATTCACCAAGGTGTATAAGCCTGATGTCAAATGGTAATACTAATTCACTTGTCTCCCTCACACAATCAATAAAAGGCATATCTTAACAATTCTACATATTAGTATTTCTCACATATGGTCCCTATGCTTCATTACTTCTTTCAAGATACCAGTTCAATCATCCTAATTAACACTGATTCCTGAAACATCCTCCTATCTTGTCCCCCCACCTACTTTCCAGTCTATTCAAATTGACCTTTCCAAAATCCCTATCTGCTCATGGGAAGTGAGTTCTGTTTTTCCCTCATCTAAAACCTTCCAATAGTTTGGCTATTGCGGACATTGGTGCTATAAACATTGGGGTGAACGTACCCCTTCAGATCATTACATTTGTATTTGGGGGGTAAATACCCAGTAGTGCAATTGCTGGGTCATACGGTAGCTCTATTTTCAACTTTTTGAGGAACCTCCATACTGTTTTCCAGAGTGGCTGCACCAGCTTGCATTCCCACCAACAGTGTAGGAAGGTTCCCCTTTCTCCGCATCCCCGCCAACATCTGTCATTTCCTGACTTGTTAATTTTAGCCATTCTGACTGGTGTGAGGTGGTATCTCATTGAGGTTTTGATTTGGATTTCCCGAGCGATGTTGAGCACTTTTTCATGTGTCTGTTGGCCATTTGGATGTCTTCTTTGGAAAAATGTCTGTTCATGTCTTCTGCCCATTTCTTGATTAGAACATTTGTTCTTTGGGTGTTGAGTTTGATAAATTCTTTATCGATTTTGGATACTAACCCTTTATCTGATATGTCATTTGCAAATATCTTCTCCCATTCTGTCAGTTGTCTTTTGGTTTTGTTGACTGTTTCCTTTGCTGTGCAAAAGGTTTTATCTTGTTGAAGTCCCAATAGTTCATTTTTGCCCTTGCCTCCCTTGCCTTTGGCAATGTTTCTAGGAAGAAGTTGCTGCAGCTGAGGTCAAAGAGGTTGCTGCCTGTGTTCTCCTCGAGGATTTTGATGGACTCTTGTCTCACATTTAGGTCTTTGAGCCAAGATGTCCATCAACAGATGAATGGATAGAGAAGATGTGGTATACTGATATGAAGAATTCTTAATCTCAGGAAACAAACTGAGGGTTGCTGGAGTGGTGGGGGTGGGAGGGATGGGGTAGCTGGATAATGGACATTGGGGGAGGGTATGTGCTATGATGAACACTGTGAACTGTGTGAGACTGATGAATCATAGACCTGTACCTCTGGAACAAATAATACATTATATGTTAAAAAAAAAAAAAAGATAGTAGGAAGGGAAAAATGAAGAGGGGGAAATCGGAGGGGGAGACAAACCATGAGAGACTATGGACTCTGAGAAACAAACTGAGGGTTCTACAGGGGAGGGGGGTGGGGGATGGGTTAGCCTGGTGATGGGTATTAAAGAGGGCATGGATTGAATGGAACACTGGGTGTTATATGCAAACAATGAATCATGGAATACTACATCAAAAACTAATGATGTAATGTATGGTGCTTAACATAACATAATAAAATAAAATTTAAAAAAAAAGAAGATATGGTATACACACACACACACACACACACACAATGGAATATTATGCAGCCTTCAAAAAAACTGAAATCTTGCCATTTGCAACGACGTGGATGGAACTAGAGGGTATTATGCTAAGCAAAATAAGTCAATCAGAGAAGGACATGTATCATATTATCTCACTGATATGAGGAATTCTTAATCTCAGAAACAAACTGAGGGTTGCTAGAGTGGTGAGGGGTGGGAGGGATGGGGTGGCTGGGTGATAAACATTGGGGAGGGTATGTGCTATGGTGAGCACTGTGAATTGTGTAAGATTGATGAATCACAGACCTGTACCTCTGAAACAAATAATACATTACATGTAAAAAAAAAAAAAAAAAGATAGTAGGAAGGGAAAAATGAAGGGAGGGAAGTCAGGAAGTCAGAGGGGGAGATGAACCATGAGAGACTATGGACTCTGAGAAACAAACTGAGGGTTCTGGGGGGGGATGGGTTAGCCTGGTGATGCGTATTAAAGAGGGCACGTATTGAATGGAGCACTGGGTGTTACACACAAACAATGAATCATGGAACACTACATCAAAAACTAATGATATAATATATGGTAATTAACATAACATAATAAAATAAAATTTAAAAAAACTTCCAATAATTTCTTTTGTTTTTAGAATAAATCTAAAATTTCTTAACATGATATTAAAATTATCATAAATTGCATACCTAGCAAAACCTATTTCTAGCTACTTCTTTTATTTGCCCCCAAAGTGTAATTCTCCTAACACATCAATATTTTCTTTTGTTCATGTTGTTCTCTGCCTGGAAGAATCTTCTCTACCCTGAGCTTCCTGATTAAATCCTACCTATGTTTTACGTCATATCAATTACTACTTCCTGGAATATTCCATCCATCTGATATCTTCATGTCATTTTCCCAGCACTAATATTTTATTTTAAAAACTGCTTCATTTAAAAAAAAAATCCTCCCCTTTAAACTGAGCTCATTGAGAGTTGACTTTTTTAAATTCCTGTATCTTTAGTACCATACATAGTTCCTGACTCAGCAAAGATACCCAAAATTGTTGAATGAATGAACCAAAGAATTAATAAATATCAGGAAAAATATTAAAAACAAGTGCTACATATAAATTTTTCAGTGACATATATAAATATACAAAAACAGATATAGAAATAGATCAACTTTGTATTCTTCTGTGATTTAAGCAGTATTACAGTAATGATAAGGAATGTAATATTCAAATATTGTTCCAATTCTCTGATCATATGGAAAACTTCCTTCTATACAAAATATAAGGATGAATATATATGTAAGCCTCACTGTACATTTTAGCCAAGTTTTGTGTCATTACAACTATGACTTACGCTATTTTGTATGGTATAAAAAACTAAGTGACAGCAAAATAACAAAATGATCATCATCAATATTATCATCAATACTATAAAGATTACTAACATTTCTATAGGACTTTATAGTTTACAAATGTTCAACAGAAGTTCAGTAGTTATAGCGTATCATCATTTATCACTCCGACTCATTGTTCTCATAAGAAATGTGTGTGCCTGATACTCACGCATATATCTTAAGCCTGTGATTGCCAGCAGGAGGAAAAAACATATAACTTCCAGGGTTACTGCAACATTATGCCATGGAAAGTCTATACAAAATCACAAAGCAAAATGTACAGTAAGCATTAAGCCTAGGAAAGCCCTCAGAATTAGAACAAAATGGAAATTCATTCTGTAACTTAAAATTAGTATCACTATTTACTGTGATTACAAATTTCATTGAATATTACATTTAAATATACCCATTGATATATAAGAAACTGGACATATAATATCAAATGTGTATAGACACAATTATCATGATTTCACTTTTTCTTACTTGACATCATAATGTTTTCAGAAAACAAGAAAACAAACAAAAACCTTTACCTCTCCTTTTATCCATTGGACATCTTTCATCCTTCTGTTTCCTCGAATAGGGTAACTTCAGATCCATGTATGTCTGCCTCTCCTTGCTCATTTTTGAGGGCTGCCGCAAAGGCCACAGCTCAAATCCTATGCAATATTTCATGAGACATAAAAATGGCTATATTTATCATGAAGGAACAGGGACAGCTAAATGAATGATAAGCATGATCATCTGAAATAAGCGGGTTAAAAAATATTTATCTGAAAATATAAGGGAAAAAAAGTTTAATTTCTCTTTGTAATGCCTTTCAAAAGAGATCCTACACAATTAAATAATGGTCCATTATGGTTTAGGGGCATGTTATGTTGAACTTTTGCTGTTTTTAAAATAATTGAATTCATTGCCAAAATTTAAAAATGTATATATTCCATACTCACTTAAGAATCTAGATTTATACCATCTTTTGAAAAATTATGTCTGATCACTTAGTGCTTGTTTTATGCCCAAATGGCAACTATATTGACATCAAATACAGTAACCCCCCTCCTTAGTAAGGACACACACACACACACACACACACACCAATTTGACAAACTCAGCACTCCCCACATTGTTTATGTCAGACCCCACTTCTTAATTCACATTATCTCTTGAACTTTATGTCAGTGGGTCATGCCCCCTTTCAGACTATGAGGAAATGTGGAAATCATGGGATTCAAGGAAAGGGAGTGTAGGAAGTAACATTAAATGAGGGAGGCATAACTTGTCATTCTAACAATGCTGCATAGTGGTGATTCCTTTTCTATTTGTAGATGAAGAAAACTGAGTCTCCAAGAGCATAAACAGTATTTTAAAGGTCAGACAGCTAGTAAATGATACACTTTAGTTACAGTAAATATAAATGTTATAAACATATAAATAAATGTGTATAAAATATATTAAATGATAATACCATTCAAATAAATTGTTAAATATATTTAAAATATATTAAATAATATTAAAATATATATTTTATTTAAATATGAGGGGGGATTGGTTAGCCCGGTGATGGGTATTAAGGAGGGTACATACTGCACGGAGCACTGGGTGTTATACAAAAACAATGGATCGTGGATCACCACATCAAAAACTAATGATGTATTGTATGGTGACTAACATAACATAATAAAATTTTTTAAATTTAAAAATAAAATAAAATAAATAAATAAAAAATAAATATGTAATATATATTTAGTTCAAGTATATATGTTATATATATATAGCTTATTTATATTTATTCAAATATATGATCCTCCTACACTTAGCTTATTTAAGCAGTACGTTCACAAAAAATATGTAATAAACTCTCTCCCCTGGAAATATAAATAAATATGTAGTGATTAAAGAGGAGAAAACATTTTTCCCAAAAAGAATGTTTTTGGCAAGTGTAGAAAGAACAAGGTAACTGTTCTTCCTAAATAGATTTGATTCTTGGGTTTTCAAAATATCTTAATATTTCCACATTTAATTACTTTAGAATGTTGAACTTTGATCTGAACAATTATCACATAATGATAAAATGTATAAATACATTGTCATTTGTTTTTCAATAAATACTCTCTACCAAAGTGCCAAGCTATAAGGTAAATCTTGTCTTAAGGTCATGTTTTCCTAGCTAACTGGTTTCTGTTTAGTTGTATTTTAATTGAATATCTGTATAACAAAATAACAAGAAAATAAATTTGTAAATATAAAACTGAATTTGTTTTGGTAGAAAAATAATCATATTTTCAAAGCATCAAACTTTGTTATTATACTTAACCAAAAAATGAGGGAATTTAACCTTTGGATAATTCACCGCTAACCGGTTAGGTAGCCCCCATAGAGATAAAAGGGAAAAAAACATAAATTTATATTACCTAAAAAAGAATTAAATATTCCTTAAAACATCTAAGGATTAAAAATATCATATTCTGCATAGGAAATATTTTGACCCACTCTCATTCTGATCCATTCCTGTCTTCACTATAGAATAAAATTAACATTAGATATGAATTAACACGGATCCCAAAGTCAATTGTTTTCTGCAGCATTCCACCCCGCCCCCCAACTTCCTACATAGCTTTCCTGTAGCAAATTCTACTTTATCTCCCTTTGCTCCGCAATGGGACAGCACAGGCCTGGGTCACACAAGCTCGCTGGCTGTAATACCTGCATCCGTGCCTTGGGATCTCACCAGCTGGAGAAATAGCGTGGTCAGGAACACAGCTATGATGTCCTGGCTCTGCGGGCCTTTCACCTCTGCTTTGACTCTAGCAGGTACTTGCTGATATGCTTCACTGACTCTCAGAGAGCCCATGTCAGAAGAAAGAATGCCAAGGATCATGTGACATTAGATATCCCCCCCCACAGTTTCCACTGGTGTCAGTCTCTCATTAACTCCTGCACTCTACTCTGTGTCCGAAAAGAGTCATAGAAAACTCAAATGCTAAATCTTATACACATTTTCTGGATCAGTTTAAATCTGAGCTTTAGCAGGTAACTTGAACATTGAAAAAAAAATTTTCAAAATCTCGTAAGATTAGGAAATGCTTAACAATAAAATTGAAAACTTATGAAAATAAAAAGTGAAATATCTGTATTCGACCTGACATGATTCATACGTTTTCATTTTATGGAGTGAAAGTAAATTTCCAATTGTTTTATTTATATATATATGTAGTATATATATAATTTATATATACCATATACATATATACTATATATATAGCAAAAATAAAGAATGTCAAATGTGTATGAATTTTAACCTATATTTTTAACAAACATACTACCCACAGCCAGATTGCTTAATATATTACAGTAAATCTAAATACTTAAAAACTGAGATGAATAATTTGAATAATAGCACATTTCTACTTACTTTTTGTGTTCTCTTTAAATTGCCTGAAGAAACAAATTCTTTAAATAATAAAAATTAACACGGAAACAAAGAGACACATTTAAAATATTGAATAGGTTTGACTATAGTCCTTTTAAAGCATCAAAGTCAAATTCATCTGTTCCACTAGTTGTAGCAAAAAAATATCAAAGCGTTTTTTAAATATATTATTTGTTTAAGTGAGTGAGCAGCTCTATGCCCTATTTAACCCCAGACGTCAGTGTTAGGCAGGAACAAAAGACGTTTTGTTTTGTTTTTTCATATCAACCACTTGATTCATGTCCCTCAAGGCCCCCAATGCTCTGATGCTTTAAAATTCTTAGAAATGTGTACTAATAACAATAAAAATCCACCTCTATGCCATCTACACCTGGTGGTCTATTCAAAGGCACTTTCCCATGGTTTGAGCTTCCTTTTCCATCACTCCCAAACACACATGTCTTATCCTCTTTTAAATAATGGTAGTAGCACATGTGAGAGCTTCTAGCTTTCTTCCTTGTAAGTTTGTCTTTGGCTCACACTGTTTCTTTGCTAAGATCTAACTAATTGTTTTCAGGAAGTATGTTTCTGGCATAAAGAGAGAAAGCATTCTGCAAATTCTCCATGCAACAGGGTTTTCTCTTAAAGGCAAACATGGTCTTCAGGCATGCCCAAGAACTAAGATCTTCCAGGTCCTGGGTGTAGTTACTCTGCATAGTAGTTACGCATCTCTATCTATGCCTTATGTCAAATTCCCCAGTTCCAAAATATGTCATTTAACAGGAATATATTTGATAACTCTTTTTATGCTACTAAATACTATATACCTTACTGGTAAAGGGTAATTAAGCCAGCAAACTGACTGTGAACGTGTGTTTCTGAGGGTGAATAGTATGACTTCCAAACTCTCAGTGCAGTGCTGTCTTCTGGGGTGTGGGGCATTAAGACCTGACTGTAGTTTATACTTGTCTGCTTCTGAAGCAGCAGCTGAGTGAAGTGACTGATTTGGGAAGTCCCATCCTCTTCAGTAGCATCCAGAATACCTTCCATGCGAATGAGTCTGCTGGGGGATTGAGCCTTAGGATCAGAATCCATTATACGGTATTGAATAGCACTTGTATATGTTTGGAACCAAGTGAAAAATTGACTCTAAAAGTTAGCAAACATTTACAGGAATGCATTGCCTCTGATCTTTTAGAAAGTCGGATAGATTATATTTATCATTGTTTAATATTAACAGATCAACTGATACATATGTATCCTTAAAAATTTGGGACAAACCCCCAATGAAAAGCAATTATTAACAATTTTGGTTGTTAGGGTTTTTTAAATAAGATGCCAGGTTTATCTTAACTAAAACAGATGTAATGTTTTCTAAAAACCTAATAAACTATATAGCTTTAAATATTTTATTAACAATATTTACCGCTAGTAAAAATATAAAGTGGTATTGTCAGAGTATGTGTATATGACTTTTTTTAAGATTTACTTCTACTTTCTAACTATTTTGAGGAATGAGGCTATTATTAATTAGTTGTAAAGACATTATCTCCAAAAATCTTTTCTGCCCGTAAAACACCCACACACTTTTGTAACCAATGTCAATGTATTTTTAGTGGTTCTTAAAATGTTTCTCATGCCTCCTTTCTACTTCAACTTTTATTTATCACGTAAAGTTTCACTAAAATATCACTCGTGCTATTTTTACATTCACCAAACCTAGCCTGTGTCAAAGAAAAAATCTATAATCTATAAAAGTAAAATTTATAATGACATTGAGCAAAAAGAATGATAAGGTAGTAGAAACCAAAATTTAACCCCAAAATGAAATAATAAGTAAGTAAAGTGAGAGGGAGAGAGAGAAATGTTCATGATAATGTAGGTAAACAGAACAAAGCAGAATGACAGCAGGATCTAACTAAATTAGTGTGAACTTTATAATAAAGCAGGCAGAGCGCATCAAATTTTGAAATAATAATCCAAAAACAAAAGTCCAAAAGAAATTAGGATTTAATTTTTTTATATCATGTTTTTCTTATATATTATTTTCACTTATTTGTTTGTATAATAAAATTGGTAAAAGTTAAGTGAGAGTGAAGAAATCATGGGTCCAAAATTCTTGGTTATGTTACAAGGCAAAGAACAAGTGATTTACTTCGAAAACAAATATGAGCTTGTGTGAACAGGAATAAAAACGATAAAAAGACCATTAACTTTATTTGTCATCCTTAGAGTATTTCCATGTATAATTCTGTTTAATAACATACATTGGTTCATTAAATCTCAAATTATTTGGGAGCATTTCTGTTACATTTTTGCCTTTAGTGGCTAAAGACTTGGGCCTCGATTTGCCTTCTCCAGGAGCTCCTTTTCTTGGCATTTTTCTTACCTTAGTTTCAGAAAGAATCTTTAGTTCTGTAAAACTGTCAGCAGAAACAGAACTATCATTTTTTAAAAAGGGTTGTTTTCTCTCATACTTTTGATTTTTGCTATTTCCCCATCATATATCATATCTCAGACAATTATGAAATAATACTCACTTGATCTATGTATTTATTAGAAATGCAAAAATAGACTCTCCTGTTTTCTAATCACCTATCTTTAGTGCCATTTTGGTAAAGGCAGCAATGCAAAACAGACCTTTCTAAAATTTTGAGTTGTCCAAAATCGTGAAAGACACTAAGTTCGTTATCTTTGAGATTTTAATCAGAAGTAAGATGGCCTTAGTTTTAAAATCTTATAGAAGGAACATCCACCTTAATGGTGGTTTCCATTCATAATATTCAAAATTTTGTTATATAGAATGGAAAGCTCTCTCTGAACCTATTTTGTAAGAATTTTAAAAGATGGTTATAAATTAGAGAATCTATATGGGAGGATAATATTAACTAGACTAGCTGCCAAAGTAGACATAAAGGAGCTATTGGTAAAATGGATCTTTAAGAAGATCCATAATATTGACAAATATTTAGCTAGACTGATCACAAAAAAAGAGAGAAGACACAAATTATCAAAATGAATAATGCTATTACCTCATTAAAGATTCTACACATATTAAAAAGAAAATAAGAGAATATTATGAACAATTTTATAGCAATGATTTTGACCACTTCGATGAAATAAGCAAAATCTTTAAAAGTCACAAACTACCAAGGGTCACTCAAGAAAAAGTAGATAACCTGAATAATCTCTATAACTAAAAATCTGATATTCTACTTAAAAACTCTTAAACACACACACACACTCCAAGGCTAGACAGATTCAGTGGAGAATTCTACTAAACATTAAAAGAAGAAATATTGCTAACTCTACACAAACTCTTCCAGAAAATTTTAAAATAAAGAAAATATTCCTCAACTCATTCTATGATTTAAGAATAATCAGTAAACTCAAATGGGAAGTCGGTGGGGGGATGGGTCAAATAAGTGATGGGATTAAGGAGTGTACTTGTGATGAGCACAGGATGTTGTATGGAATTCTTGAATCACTATATAGTACACCTGAAACTAGTACTACATGTATGTTAACAAACTAGAATATAAATAAAACATTAAAAAAGAATAATAAGTAACCTGAAAAAAATGAAAAAGACATTATTAAAAAATAAAACTACACTCCTTATACCCATTAAGATAATTACTATTTTAAAAAAACACACAAAATAATAATAAGTGTTGGCAAGGATGTGGAGAAATTGCATTCTTTGTGCACTACTGATGGAAATATGTAATGGTGCAGCCATTGTCTTTATTTATGTGGGTCATAAATAACCTCAAAATCTGTTTCCCCAGAAGGAGACCCTAATATCCTGCAGCCACAGGACTGAGATTGCTGAAAATCAAATGCAAATCTCATACTGCTTCTAGTTGGTCACAAGGCAAATAGAACTCTCAACCTCGCAGGGTCTCTACTGTTAAAGCGAGGGCATTGATTAGGAAAGAATGAGATCCTCTGAGTTGGAGTGAAAAAATGTAGGAGGACCCTGATGAAGCTGAAGACACTAGACACATAAATTCCGAAATGTCTTCTCTACTCCTACTGGTAGCAGCTTCTCTACTTTCACTGATAGCAGCTGGTCATCCCTGTCTGACAGGATCAACCTGCTGCCTGAGTAAAGCGTAATGGCCTCCCCTGAAGCAGTAGCCATACAAGACAATACTGATTCTCCTCAGGGCACATCCCCAACTCCCCCCTTTGCTTCTACATCTATAATTAGACTCAAGTCCCAGAGGGCTCTTAAAGGTGTAATTATTGACAAGAAGGTCTACACTCCAAAAGAATACTTGCATTTTCTAATTTATTTATGCATAAATTTATATACACAGAAATGCAGAAAACATATATGAGAATGGATATTAAGGGTGTGGGATAATGATGGAAGGAACACGAAGTTGGATGAGGGTGAATACAAATCTTCCTCAACTTATGATGGTGTCATGTCCTGATAAGCCCATTGTAAATTGAAAATATCCTGATAAGCCCATTGTAAACTGGAAATATCATTGTAAATTGAAAATGTATTTAATACACCTAATCTCCCAAAGATCATAGCTTACCTAGCCTTCCTTAAACATGCTCAGAACACTTCCATTAATCTATAGTTGGGCAAAACTAACACAAAGCCTAATTTATATAAGTGATGACTATCTCATGTAATATATTGATCCTGTACTGAAAGTGAAAAGCAGAGTGGTTTTATGGATACAGAAGAGTTAAAAGTATATTGGTTATTTACCCCTGTGATTGTGTGGTTCACTGGGAGCTGCAGCTCACTGCCACTGCCCAGCATCTTGAGAGACCACAAAGCATTAGCCCAAAGTAAGATCAAATTTCAAAATTTGAAGTATGATTTATATTGAATGCGTATTGCATTTGCACCATTGCAGAGTAGAAAAGTCAAGGGTCAACTTCTGTGAGTTAGGGACCATCTGTATAATGAATGATATGGTCTCACAAAACATACATTTTTTTCTTTAATGTTGCTGACCAGGGATATAGGAAGAACACTAACAATTTGTTGGGTTGGTTGGTTGGTTGGCTGAAACATGAACCAAAAGGTGGCCCATAGTGACCAGATTAGACATACTACACCTGACTTGGTTTAATGTAGAGGGATTCAAAGGCTTAGGGAGATCAGAATGTTAAAGTTGATTTGTCATTGATTACATACTCAAATGGGGAGGATAAAAAAGACACACTTTTCACCACTACTATGAGAAATAAATGTATGAGGTGAGTCCCAGCATTCTTGAAGACCTCTGTGATAACTCTCCTCTGTAAACTAGACCTTACAGTGGGCACTGTAGTAACTGAACTAGGAAACGTAGATGCAATAGGAGTAATTGGATCCCAGGGTGCCAAAGACCATTGATTGGTGGCCATCAATTGACAAATGCAAGGTGGGCACAGTTCTCATAATGGAGAGCAGAGTCAAAGTAGCAGTCAGAATAATCTGACTTGGGGGCGCCTGGGTTGCTCAGTGGGTTAAGCATCTGCCTTTGGCTCAGGTCACGATCCCAGGGTCCTGGGATTGAGCTCTGCATTGGGCTCTCTGCTCAGCGGGGAGCCTGCTTCTCCCTCTCCCTCTGCCTACTGCTCTGCCTACTTGTGCTCTCTTTCTCTCTGTCAAATAAATAAATAAAATCTTTAAAAAAAAGAAGAATCTGACTTGTACAGACCTATAGCATTGGCTAGTTGATCTAGGGTGTTCCTAGAAGTGAAATAGATGGGAAGCCTAATAAATTCTTACTTGACCTGTATAAATAGAAAAGTTCCAGCTCAAGTGAATAAATGTTTAACCTGAATAATAAAAACAGAATTATAGCTGTTCAATCAATTCCCAGACTTGAGGCAGTTTATACACCCAGACTTCCTGAATGAAGAGGAGGACAGGTCCCCTTGAGGAACTACCCTGGAACACCACCTTTCACCAAGGAAACCATGCATTGGGGAAAAGAAAATAATCCGCAACTACTGAATCATTGAACACTACACCAAAAACTAATGATGTACTATATGTTGGCTAATTGAATTTAAATTTAAAAAATAATATAATAAAATAACAATAAAAAATTAATTAATTAAAATAATAATAATCGGAACCTTTGGGGACTACTGGACACTGGCTCTGAACTGATGCTAAAATAAGAGCCCAAACATCACCATGATCCACAAGTCAGACTAGGCGCTGAAGGAGGGGTGATCGATAAAGTTTTATCTCAGGTCTGTCTCATTGTGTGCCCAGTAGGTCTCTAAATCATTTCACCAGCTTCAGAATGATGATTGAAATAGATCTACTGATCAGTAGAATCACCATGTTGGTTCATTGACCTGTAGAATGAGGGATATTATGGTGGGAAAGGCCAAGTAAAAGCCACCAAAACTACCTCTACCTCAGAAAATAGTAAAATAAAAGCAGTACTGCATCCTTCGAAGAGTTGCAAAGGTTAATGCCACCATCAAGGACTTGAAGGATACAGCGGTGATGATTCCCACTGCATCCCCATGCAAGTTGCCTATTTGGCCTCTGAAGAAGATGGATGCATCTTGGAGAATAGCAAGAATTATTGTAACCTTAAGTACGTAGCACCTCCAATTGTAGATGCTGTACCAGATGTGGTTTCATTACTTGTGTAATGACCCACTTTTCTACAGACTGCAATTTTCTACAGACTACAAATTAAGGATTGATTACATCTAACAGGTGTTTGGGGTTTTTTTTGTTGTTTTTTTGTTTTTGTTTTTGTTTTTGTTTTTGTGTGGACTTGTTAGGATTTTCCCTATGTAAGACCATGTAGTCAACTAATAGAGGCATTAATACTTCTTCTTTTCCAATTCTGATGTTTTTTATTTATTTTTCTTGCTTGATTAATCTGGCTAGGGCTACTAGTACTCTGTTGAATAGGAGTGGTGGAAGTGGACACTTATGTCTTCTTTCTGGTCTTACAGGAAAAGCCTTCAATTTTCACCTTTGAGATGATGTTGGCTGAGGGTTTGTAAATATATAGCCTTGATTATGTTCCAGTATGTTCCTTCTACATCCAGTATGTTGTGAGTTTTTATTATAAAAGGATGTTGAATTTGTTAAATGTTTTTTCTTCATCTTTATGATGATCATGTGATTTTTATCCTTCACTCTATTCATTTAATGGGACACATTTATTGATTTGCATATGTTTACTCATCCTTGCATCCTGGAAATAACTCACATTTGATCATGGGGTATAATCTTTTAAGGTGCCATTGATTTTGCTTTGCTAATATTTTGTTGAGAATTTTCCCATCTATTTGTCAGGGATATTGACTTATAGTTCTCTTTTCTTGTAGAGTCTTTATGTGGCTTTGGTAACAGGGTAATGCTGGCCTTGTAAAAATAGCTTCAAAGTGTTCCTTCATCTTCAATTTTTTTAAAGAGTTTGAGAAGGATTGGCATTAATTCTTTAAAGTTTGACAAAATTCACTAGCGAAGCATCTGGTCCTGGGCTTTTCTTTGTTAGGAGGTTTTGATCACTGATTCAATTTCCTTACTTGTTATTTGTTTGTTTAAATTTCTATTTCTTCCTAATTCAATCTTGGTAGGTTGTATGTTTCTAAAAATGTATCTATTTCTTCTAGGTGGTTCAATTTGTTGGCATATACTTGTTCATAGTAATCTCTTATGTCCTTTGTATTTCTGTGATATCAGTTGCAATCCTCCATTTTTATTTTTTTTTAATTTGGTTTTTCTCTCTTTTCTCAGTTAGTTTAACTAAAGGTTTGTCAGTTTTATCTATCAAAGAACCAAATCTTAATTTTGTTAATTTTTCTATTGCTTTTCTGTTCTCTATTTCATTTATTTCTGCTCTAATCTTTATTCTTTCCTTCTTTCTGCTAACTTTGTACTTATTTTTTATTCTTTTTCTAGTCCCTTGAGTTATAAAGTTAGGTTGTTTATTTGAGAAATTTCTTTTTCTTGATGTATGTTTTCATCTCTATGAACCTCCCTCTTAGAAGCACTTATGCTCTATTACATAAGTTTCAGTATTTTATATTTCCATTTTTGTTTGTCTCAGATATTTTTTATTTTCCTTTTGATTTTTTATTCCTTTGGTTGTTCTGCACTGTGTTGTTTAATTTCCACATATCCGTGATTTTTCCAGTTAACCTTCTATTATTGATTTGTACTTTCTTACCATTGTAGTCAGAAAAGGTAATTGGTATGATTTCAGTCTTTAAATTTGTTAAGACTTGTTTGTGGTCCACCATATGATCTATCCTAGAAAATGTTCTATGTGCACTTACGAGAAATGTGTATCATGATATTGTTGGATGGAATGTTTTGTATATGTTTGTTAGGTTCATTTGGTCTATGGTGTTGTCAAATCTAGTTTCTTTATTGATTCTCTGTATCAGTGATCCATTCATTGTTAAGAGTGGGGTATTAAGGAATCCAACTTTTATTGTATTTCTGATTATTTCTTCTTTTAGTTCTGTTAGTATTTGCATTATATATTTAGTTGTTCTAATGTTGGGTGCACAATATATACAATTGTTATATCATCTTGATGGGTTGACCCATTTATCATTATATGACACTTTTTGTCTCTTTTAGCCATTCTTAACTTAGTCTATTTAGTTTGATAAAAGTATATCTACTTCTGGTTTTTTTTTTTTAGTTCCAGTTTGTTCGAAATAACCTTTTCCATCCTTTCACTCAGTGTATGTGTATCTTTAAAGCAAACGTGAATCTCTTGTAGGCAGCATATTGTTGGAAGTTGTTTTTCATTCATTCAGTTCATCTATGCCTTTTGATTGGAACATTTTATCCACTTACATTTATAGTAATTATTCACAGGGAAGGACTTACTATTGCCATTTTGTTCACTGTTTTCTGTCTGCTTTGTAGAGCCTTTGTAACTAGCTTCTTATCTTGCGCTCTTTTCTGATTTGATAACTTTGTATAGTGATATGTTTTGACTTTTTTTATCATAATCTCTTGTGCATATACTAAAGGTTTTTCCTTTGTAATTACCACTAGGCTTAGATAAAATCTACTTATAACATCCTACTTTAAGCTGATAGCAACTTAATTTTGACAGTATACAGAAAATTTACACTTTTACTTCTCCTTCACCCCCTTACTCTTAGGTTATTGATGTTACAGCTTTTATGTATTTTTTTATATTGTGTATTCATTTAAAAATTATTATAGTTATGGTTATTTTTAATATGTTTGTTTTTCAAATTTAACCTGGGGTTGTAAGTGACTTATGCAGTACCATGACAGTAATAGAGAACCAACCTTGACTACACATTTACCATTACCAGTGAGCTTTACACATAGATTTGTATGTTTTTGTGATGTTAATTAGCATCCTTTTATTTCCTCTTGAAAGATGCTTTTTAGCATTTCTTACAAGGCAGCTCTAGGGTTGAAGCTTCTCTTTGTTCAGGAGAATCTTTATTTCTCCTTCATTTCTGTAGGGCAGCTTTGCCATGCATAGTATTCTTGGTGGACTGGGGGTTTTTTGTCCAGTGTTTTGAATATATCATCCCACTTTCTCCTGCCCTGTAAAGTTTCTGTTAAGAAATCCCCCTATAGTCTTATGGGGATTTCCTTGTATGTAATGTGTTGTTTTTTTCTTGCTTCTTTTGAAATTCTCTCTTTATCTTTGACTTTTGACAATTGAATTATAATGTGTCTTGGTGTAGCCCTTTTCAGGCTCAAACTATCTGGGGTCTTTTGGTCATCCTGAATGTGGATATCTGTTTCTCTTGCAAGTTTTAGAAGTTTTCAACCATATTGCTCTAAATTTACTTTCTGTCCATTTCTTTTTCTCTTCTGGGATTCCCATAATGTGTATATTATTTCTTTTGATGGTGTCCTGGTAAAGTCCTTTGGCTTTCTTCACTCTTCTTCTTTTTTTGTTCTTATTGTTCCTCTGACTGGATAGGTTTAAATGACCTATCTTCCAGCCCACTGATTCTTTTATTTTTGTTTAGTCAGGTGATGTTGAAGCTCTCTATTGAATTCTTCAGGTCACTAATTGTATTCTTAAACTCTAAGATTTCTGTTTAGGTTTTTTTTTTTTTTAATCCCCAATGTTTTTTATTTCCTGTTGAACTTCTGTTTTGTTTATGCATTGCTTTCCTAATTTCATTTCATTGCTTGTCTAAATGTTATTGTAGATCACTTCTTTAAGAGTATACTGAATTTTTTGTCAGATAGTTCATAGATCTCCATTTCTTTAGGGCCAGTTATTGGAACTTTATTAGTTTCCTCTGGTGGTTTCATGTTTACCTGATTATTCATGACCCATGATTCTTGATATCTGCACACTTGAGTAAGTTATTTCCTCTTCCAGACATGACCTGTTTCCTTTGCAAGAAACAGTCCTTCATCAGTCAGTTCAGCTTGGGGTTCTAGACAGGTTAACAGTCAGGATCCCTGGACAAGGGGGGCTTAATACCAAGGTCTCTATTTGGGTGTGGTCTCTATTTGGGTAAGGCCACCAAAGTAGGGGTGCTAATGAAAGAAGGGGGTGGTACCATTGGTCAGACTCTGTGGTTGTATAGGCCTGCTGTGGCCTACATTCAAATGGGGCCATTGGCTGGGCTCCCTGACTGGGCAGGATTGCTGTCTATGCTCCAGAGTCTGGTGGGCTGTGCAAGCACTTATGGTTGGGAAAGTTTGCTGTCTGTGTTCTCAAGACAAAGTACTTGACAAAATACAAAATCCCTTCCTGGTAAAAATTCTCCACAAATTGGGTACAGAAAGAATGTACCTCAACATAATAAACCCCATATATGACAAACCCACAGCTAACACTGTACTCAGTGTTGAAAGGTTGAAAAATTTTCCTCTAAGATAGGAATAAGACAAAAGTGACCATTTTTATCACTCCTACTCAACATAGTACTAAAAGGCCTAGCCAGAGCAATCAAGGAAGAAAAAGAAATGAAAGGCATCCAAACTGAAAAGGAAGAAGTAAAATTGTCTTTATTTGTAGATGACATAATCTTAAACATATAAAATCCCAAGGCTTCACCAAAAAAACTGTTAGAATGAATAAACCAATTAGATAAAGTTACAAAATCAAAATATAGGGGCGCCTGGGTGGCTCAGTCGTTAAGCATCTGCCTTCGGCTCAGGTCATGATCCCAGGGTCCTGGGATCGAGTCCCACATCGGGCTCCCTGCTCGGCGGGAGGCCTACTTCTCCCTCTCCCACTCCCCCTGCTTGTGTTCCCTCTCTCGCTGTGTCTCTCTCTGTCAAATAAATAAATAAAATCTTTAAAAAAAAAAAAATCAAAATATAATAATCAGTTGCATTTCTATACACTAACAACAAATTTTCTGAAAAAGAAATAAAGAAAACAATCTCATTTACAATAGAACCAAAAACAAGGCAATATTTAGGAATAAATTTAACCAAGGACATGATAGCTCTCTACACTAAAAACTATAAGACATTGATGAAGAAATTGAAGAAGACACAAATAAATAGCAAAATATCCTGTATTTGTGGATTGGAAGAATTAAGATTGTTAACATGTCCATACTATCCATAGCCATATTTAGATTCAATGCAATCTCTGTCAGGATTCCAATGAAACTTTTCACAGAACTAGGATAAACAATCCTAAAATATATATGGAGCCACAGAAGACCTGAATAGTCAAAGCAATCCTGGGAAAGAACAAAGATGGAGGTCTCACACTTTCTGATTTCAAAACATATTGCAAAACTGTAATAATCAAAACAGTATGGTATTGGCATAAAAACAGATACATAGATCAATGGAACAGAATAGAGAGACCAGAAATAAACTCATACATATACAATTAATTAATCTTTGAGAAGGCACCAAGAACACACAGTAGGGAAATCAGTCTCTTCAATAAATGGTGCTGGGAAGACTGGATATCCACATTCAAAAGAAAAAATTGAACCACTATCTTACACTACTCACAAAAATTAACTTGAAATAGTTGAAAGACTTAAGTGTAAGATCTGAAAACCTAAAATTCCTGAAAGAAAACATAAGGGGAAAGCTCTTTGACATTGTCTGGGCAATGATTTTTTTGGATATGACAACAAAGCACAGGGAGAAAAAAATGAAATAGGGAATGTACCTCAAACTACAAAGCTTTAGCACAGTAAACAATCAACAAAATGAAAAAGAAATCTATTAAATGGGAGAAAATAATTACAAACCATATATCTGATAAGGGGTTAATATCCAAAATATATAGGAATTCATACAACTCAATAGCAACATAACAATAATCAATAATAATAATTATTATATATATTATTATATATATAATAATAATAATCCAATTCAAAAATGAACAGAGGGGCACCTGGGTGGCTCAGTAGGTTAAACATCTGACTTTTGGTTTCAGCTCAGGTCATGATTTCGGGTCATGGGATTGAGCCCCACATCAGGCTCTGCTAAGATTCATCCCCACTACCTCTTCCTCCCCCTCTGCTCCACCCCCTGCTCATTCTTGCTCTCCCTCTCGCTCTCAAGTAAATAAATAAAATCTTTTTTAAAAATGAGCAAAAGACTTGAATAGACATTTTCCAAAAGAAGATATTTAAATGATCAAGAGGTACATGAAAAGGTGTTCAACATCACTTATCATCTTGAAAATGCCAGTCAAAACCATGAGGAATCATCTCACATGTTATTATAGCTACCACCAAAAAAACCAAGAAATAAATAGAGAAAGACAGCTTCGCGAAGGCTCTCGGCGCGCCCCCGGCCCGCAGGCACCCAGCACCCGCCCGCCCAGCCGCCTCGATGCCCAAGAGGAAGGTCAGCTCCGCCGAGGGGGCGGCGAAGGAGGAGCCCAAGAGGAGGTCGGAGAGGTTGTCAGCTAAACCTGCTCCTGCAAAAGTGGAAACGAAGCCAAAAAAGGCGGCAGGAAAGGATAAATCTTCAGACAAAGAGTGCAAACAAAGGGGAAAAGGGGAGCAAAGGGAAAACAGACTGAAGTGGCTCACCAAGAAACGAAAGAAGACCGGCAGAAAACGGAGAAACTAAAAATGAGGGGAGTCCAGCCTCCGATGAAGCAGGAGAGAAAGAAGCCAAGTCTGATTAATACCATAAACCATGTCTTATCAGTGGTCCCTGTCGCCCTTCTTGTACAATCCAGAGGAATATTTTTATCAACTATTTTGTAAATGCAAGTTTTTTAGTAGCTCTAGAAACGTTTTTAAGAAGGAGGGAATCCCACCTCATCCCATTTTTTAAGTGTAAATGCTTTTTTTTAAGAGGTGAAATCATTTGCTGGTTGTTTATTTTTTGGTACAACCAGGAAATAATGGGATATTGAATGTGGGAGGCTTTGATTGTCTTGGGGTCAGTTCAACATTCCATAGATGGGGTAGTTTTTATATCCTATAATACCAAGCATACTAAAGGGCAATTTGGAGTCAGTCGTGCATTTACTATGTCTTGAATATTTTAAATTACTTCTATTCCCATGTTGTTTCTGGTAGAATTGTTTCCTAAAGAAAACCACTCCTAGATCTAGGCTCTCCTGGCCAGAATTCTTGGGCACTTTGTAACATCTTGGTCCTGGTAGTCCAGTTTTCCTAGTAACTCTGTTAATGTGCTGTGCAAGATTGAGAATTTGAGTATGTAGTGTATATGATATTAAATTGTGAATTAATGGGACTTAACAATGTAACAGTGTATCAGCATTTGAAGATCTTGGTACTTGATATACTGTTAAGGAAAATTTGCCTCCAAATTTTAAGCTCAAAGGCCACTGGAATAACTTTTAGAAAAGAATCACAACTACATGGTTTTTTGAGATTTTCGGTAGGTACGTTAAGAATTGGGTACAAATTGAAATGTCTGTACTGATCCTCAAAACAACCAATAAAAACTCAATTAAGAAAAAAAAGAAATAGAGAAAGACAAATACTGTTGGTATCACTTATGTGTGGAACCTTAAAAAAAAAAAAGTCAAACTCATAGAAACAGAAGGTAGAATGGTGGTTGTCAGAGGTTGGGGGGTGGGGGAAATGGGGATATGTTGGTCAAAGGGTACAAACTTTCAGTTTCAAGATGAATAGTTTCTGAAGATCTAATGTACAGCATGATGGCTACAGCAAATAATAGTAATACTGTATTGTATATTTGAAATTTGCTAAGAGAATAGATCTTAAGCATTTTCACCTCCTCTACCTGCCAAAAAAGTAACTATGTGAGGTAATGGATGTGTTAATTAACTTGATTTTTGAAATTATTTCACAATGTATATGTCCATCGAATCATCACATCATATACTTTAAATATACACAATTTTGTCTATTATACTCAGTGAAGCTGAGAAAATTTTTTAAAAAATTAAAATAAATTAAAACACTTTAAAAAGTAAAAGTTTAACAATTTCAACTGTTTGTAAAATAATGTTTTTTTAGGGTGCCTCAGTGGCTCAATTAAGCATCCACCTTTGTCCAACTCTTGATTTTGGCTCAGATCATGATCTCAGAATCCTGAGATGGAGCCACCTGTCCGGCTCCACACTCAGCCAGGAATCTGCTTGAGGTTCTCTTCCTCTCCTTCTGCCCCTTCCCCAGCTTGCACTCTTTCTCTCTCTCTCTCAAATAAATAATTTAAAAAATAAAAAATAAAATAATGTTTTCTCTTAACCATTACAGACAAAATCTAGAAAACAATACCTTATATTGAAGAAGCATTCATTTGAAGTATTATTTTCTTTAGTTTAATTTTCAATCTGTTATTTTCTATGAGATCTTGCTAAAATAAAATTTACTACTGTTTTGGATATGGTAAAGTAGTAGGGGGACCCTATGTTTGCCTCATCCTTCAAACACAGCTAGATAAATATAAAATCATTCTGAACACCCAAAAAAATCAATCCTTGGACTGAAAACAAACTGCACAACCAGAGGGAGAAATGGGGCCGTGTAGTGGAAGGTAGGAGGTGCAGAGATGCAATTTGGGGGAGAAAAGAATTGTGGGTGCTGTGGAAGGGAGGGAGCCCTGCTCACAGAGAGAGAGAGCGCGCAGCACACAGGGAAATGTTTCCCCAAAACTATTGACTGGAAAACAAGAGGGGCTAATTATCATGAGTTTTTAGAAGCAGCGGAACTCAAAAGACTGAAGTTTCAGAAGTCCGTGCTATGTTGGTGGGGAGCCTGGCAGGCATAGATATGGCACTATGGAGAAGGAGGACAGAGGCCTGGGACAAGTGTGGTCAGAGAATCCCCTGGGTCACACTGGGAGAGACTGTTCCCCTTCTTGGAGTGCATTTGGGAAAGGTGGCACTGCCTCTCAGGGGACAAAAGAGCTGATGGGTGCCATTGTGCTGCCCCATTTATTAGCATAGGGGCAGAGACACCTGCTGAGGGCAGCAAGCTGGATGCTGGCTTTTTGCTTCATTTTACTATAAACTCCAAGCCCCTGCATGTTCCTGCAACTGCCCTCCTGAAACAAACCGGCACCAGTCACATTGCTTCAAGACCCTCCCCCAGAGGCTCAACATGGGTCCGTGCCACACCGGGTCCCTAAAATTTAGAGTTTTGAAACTCATCCAGCATGCCTGAGATAAAACACAGGAGCCCTGTGCTGCTGGTTGGGCATACTGCCTGGACACAGACGGTGACGGCAGGGATCTGACGGATGCCTGGGACACACAACGGGAGATTGTTCGCTCTTCTGTGAAGCCTTCATGGATGACAGCAGGTGTAAACTCCTCTCTTCAGGGATGAGAGAGCAGGCTGACACCATTTTTTTTCCCCTGCACATAAGCACAAATGGACTTCAGTGAGCAGCACAGCATCCATAGTAGAAGCTTGACCCATTTACACCAAACCTCATGCCCCTGTGCTCCTCAAGTGCTTTTTTTACTAGGGCAAATATACCTGAGAGCCAGGGCAGCAATGGGCCCCTCCCCTAGAAGATCAGCACAAACCCCCTGCATGCACCAAGTCTACTGAGCATAGAGTGTTGCAAAGATTCATCTCTTGTGAAAATAGAATCTGGCCTCTATTAACAAGCAGACCAAAGCACACCTAGCTAAAACTCACCACACACTGGACAAGGTCCAAACACACCCCACTGCAGGCAGGAGAAACTCTAAAGAGGACTGACCTAAGGGAAAGAGCAGCTAAAACACAACAGCCAAGTATACAAAACTATATGCTGGCCTAGGACAGTATATGTCCTCTTTTTAATAAAGCCATTACTCAGGAAATGCAAATCAAGACCACAATGAGATACCACCTCACACCAGTCAGAATGGTTAAAATTAACAACTCAGGAAACAACAGATGCTGGCGATGATGCAGAGAAAAGGGAACCCTCTTACACTGTTGGTGGGAATGCAAACTGCTACACCAACTCTGGAAAACAGTATGCAATTTCCTCAAAAAGTTAAAAAGAGAACTAACCTATGACCCAGCAATTGCACTGCTAGGTACTTATCTAAAGAATACAAACATAGTGATTCGAAAGGGCACATGCACCCCAATGTTTATAGCAGCGATGTCCACAATACCCAAACTATGGAAAGAGCCCAGATGTCCATCGACAGATGAATAGATATAAAAGAGGTGGTATATATATATACAATGGAATATTACTCAGCCATCAAAAGAATGAAATCTTGCCATTCGCAACAATGTGGATGTAACTAGAGGGGATTATCTAAGTGAAAAAAGTCAGTCGGAGAAAGACAAGTATCAGATGATTTCACTCATCTGTGGGATTTAAGAAACAAAACAGATGAACATTGGAGAAGGGAAGGAAAAGTGAAATAAGACAAAATTAGAGAGGGAGACAAACCATAAGACACTCTTATCTCTAGGAAACAAGCTGAGGTTTGCTGGAGAGGAGGTGGGTGGGGAGATGGGTAACTGAGTGATGGACATTAAGGAGGACACTTGATATAATGAACACTGGGTGTTATATGCAGCTGATGAATCACTAAATCCTACCTTTGAGTCTAATAATACACTATATGTTAATTAAATTGAATTTAAATTAAAAAATTTTAAAATAAAGCCATTATTCTTGGAACAGGAAATACAATAGGCTATCCTACCACACAGAAGAGACCTAGAAAAAATGCAAAGACAGAGGAATTCATTCCAAAAGAAAGAACAAGAAAAGGTCAATGAATTAATGGAAAGAGATATAAGTAATACACCCTATCCAGAATTTAAAACAATAATCATAAGGATACTAGTTGGGCTTGAAAAAAGCATAGAAGATGCTAGGGAGTCCCTTACTGTGGAGATAAAAGACCTAAAAACCAGTCAGGCTGAAATAAAAAATGCTAAAACTGAGATGTGAAACTGACTGGATATAATGAACACAAGGATGGAGGAGGACAGGAGCAAATAAATGAAATAGAAGATAAAATTATGGAAAATAATGAAGCTGAAAAGAAGAGGGAAAGAAAAATACTGGATCACAAAGGTAGATTTAGGAAACTCAGTGACTCCATAAAGTGCAGTAACATTCGTATCATAGGAGTCCCAGAAAAAGAGAGGGAAAGGGGGACAGAAGGTTTATTTGAGCAAATTGTAGCTGAAAATTTCCCTAATTTGGAGAAGGAAACAGACATCCAAATCCAGGAGGCACAGAGAACTCCCATCAAAATCAACAAAAGCAGGCCAACACCAAGATATATCGTAGTTAAATTCGCAAAATATAGAGATAAAGAAAAACATGCTAAAAGCACCAAGACAAAAGAAATCCCTAATATACAAGGGAAGACAAATAAGTTTAGCAGCAGATCTCTCCACAGAAATTTGGCAGGCCAGAAGAAAGTGGTATGATATATTCAACATGCTCAATGGAAAAAATCTACAGGCAAGAATACTCTATCTAGCAAGGCTGTCATTCAGAATCAGGGATAGTTTCCCAGACAAACAAAACTAAAGGAGTTTGTGACCACTAAACCAGCCCTGCAAGAAATATTAAAGGGGACTCTATGAGTGGGAGAGAAAGACTAAAAGCATCAAAGACTATAAAGGAACAGAAAATCTCCAGAAACAATGAGTTGACAGGTAGTAAAATGGCACTAAATTCATATCTATCAATAATCACTCTGAATGTAAACGGAATAAATGCTCCAACCAAAAAACATAGGGTATCAGAATGGATAAAAAACAAGACCCATCTACATGCTGCCTACAAGAGACTCATTTTAGACCTAAAGACACCTGCAGATTAAAAGTAAGAGGATGGAAGACCATTGATCATGCTAATGTATGTCAAAAGAAAGCCAGATTAGCCATACTTACATCAGACAAACTAGATTTTAAACCAAAGACTGTAACAAGAGATGAAGAAAGGCACTATATCATGATAAAGGTGTCTGTCCAACAAGAAGATCTAACAATTGTAAATACTTATGCCCCCCACTTGCAAGCACCCAAATATATAAAACAATTAATGACAAATATAAAGAAACTCATTGACTCATTGATAATAATACAAAAATAGTAGGGGACTTTAACACCACACTTACAGCAATGGACAGATCATCTAAGCAGAAAATCAACAAGGAAACAATGGCTTTGAAGGACACACTGGACCAGATGGACTTAACAGATATATTCAGAACATTCCATCCTAAAGCAGCAGAATACACATTCTTTTCAAGTGCACATGGAACATTCTCCAGAATAGATCACATACTGGGTCACAAATCAGGCCACAACAAATACAAAAAGACTGAGGTCATACCATGCATATTTTCTGAACACAACACTATGAAACTTGAAGTCAACCACAAGAAAAAACTTCGTAAGACCATAAATACATGGAGGTTAAAGAACGTCCTAATAAAGAATAAATGGGTTAACCAGGAAATTAAAGAAGAAATTTTAAAAATACATGGAAGCAAATGAAAATGAAAACACAACAGTCCAAAATCTTTGGGATGCAGCAAAAGTGATAATAAAAGGCAAGTGTATAGCAATACAGGCCTACCTCAAGAAAAAAAAAAGAAATCTCAAATACACAACCTAACCTTACACCTAAAGGAGCTAGAAAAGGAAGAGCAAATAAAGCCTAAAGCCAGCAAAAGAAGGGAAATAATAAAGATTAGAGCAGAAATAAATGATATAGAAAGTAAAAAAAAAAATGAACAGATCAATGGAAGTAGGAGCTGGTTCTTTGAAAGAATTAATAAAATTAATATATCTCTAGCCAAACTTATCAAAAAGAAAAGAGATAAAAATCCTTAACAAAGTAGGGATAGAGGGAACACACCTCAACATCATAATGACCATATACAAAAGACCCACAGCTAATAACATCTCAATTGGGAAAAACTGAGAGCTTTTCCTCTATGGTCAGGAACAAGACAGGGATGCCTACTCTCACCATTGGTTATTTAACATAGTACTAGAAGTCCTAGCTTCAGCAATCAGAGAGCAAAAAGAAATAAAAGGCATCCAAATCAGCAAGGAAAAAGTCAAACTTTCACTATTCACAGATGACATAATACTCTTGTGGAAAACCCAAAAGACTCCATCAAAAAATTGCTAGAATTGACACACAAATTCAGTAAAGTCATAGGATACAAAATCAACATAAAGAAATCTGTTGCATTGCTATACATCAATAATGAAGCAACAGAAAGGGAAATCAAGGAATTGATCCCATTTACAATTGCACCAAAAACCATAAGATACCCAGGAATAATCTTAACCAAAGAGGGAAAAGATGTATATTTATATGAAAATATAAATTATATATATTTATATAAATACATAAATATATAAAATTATATATATAATATGCTATAAAATGCCAAAGAAAGAAACTTAAGAAGACACAAAGAAATGGAAGAATATTCCATGCTCATGGATTGGAAGAACAAATATTGTTAAATGTCTATGCTACCCAAAGCAATCTACAGATTTAATGCAATCCCTATCAAAATACCAACAGTATTTTTCACAGAGCTAGAACAAATAATCCTAAAATTTGTATGGAACCACAAAAGACTGCGAATAGCCAACACAATCTTGAAAAACAAAAGCAAGGGCACCTGGGTGGCTCAGTTGGTTAAGTGACTGCCTTCGGCTCAGGTCATGATCCTGGAATCCCAGGATCGAGTCCCATGTCGGGCTCCCCGCTCGGTGGGGAGTCTGCTTCTCCCTCTGACCCTCTCCCCTCTCATGCTCTCTCTCACTCTCTCTCTCTCCAATAAATAAATAAAATCTTTTAAAAAATAAATAAATAAAACACTAAAAAAAAAAGAAAAAAGCAAAACTGGGGGCATGGCTATATTACAAAGCTGTCATCATCAAGACAGTGTGGTACTGGCACAAAAACAGACACAGAGATCAATGATACAGAATAGAGAACTCAGAAATGGACTCACAACTATATGGTCAACTAATCTTCAACAAAGCAGGAAAGAATGTCCAGTGGAAAAAAGACAGTCTCTTCAACAAATGGTGTTGGGAAAACTGGACAGCCACATGCAGAAGAATGAAACTGGACCTTTTTCTTACACCATACACAAAAACAAATTCAAAATGGATGAAAGACCTAAATGTAAGACAGGAAATCATCAAAATCTTAGAGAACACAGGCAGCAACCTTTTTGACATGGGCCATAGCAACTTCTTACTAGACACATCTCCAGAGGCAAGGGAAACAAAAACAAAAATGAACTATTGGGACTTCATCAAAATACAAAGTTTCTACACAGCAAAGGAAACAATTAACAAACTTTTAGTTTGCCTTTTAGTGCAACCTAGGGAATTGGAGAAGATATTTGCAAATGACATATCTGATAAAGGGTTAGTATCTAAAATATATAAAGAACTTATCAAACTCAATACCCCAAAAAACAAATAATCCAGTTAAGAAATGGGCAGGAGACATGAAAAGACATTTTTTTCCAAAGAAGACATACAAAGGGCCAACAGATACATGAAAAAAATGCTCAGCATTACTCATCATCAGAGAATGATAAATCGAAACTACCATGAAATACCACCTCACACCTGTCAGAATGGCTAAAATTAACAACGTAGGAAACAACAGACATTGGCTAGGATGTGGAGAAAGAGGATGTTGGTGGGAATGCAAACTGGTGCAGCCACTCTGTAAAACAGTATGGAGGTTCCTCAAAAAGTTAAAAATAAAACTACCCTACAACCCAGAAATTGCACTACTAGGTATTTACCCAAAGGACACAAAACTACTGATTTGAAGGGGCACATGCACCCCAATGTTTATATCAGCATTACAACAATAGCCAAATTAAGGAAAGAGCCCAAATGTCCATCAACTGATGAATGGATAAAGAAGATGTGGGAGTTACATATCTATACACCCTACACGGTGCTATGGTGCTTGATCCCAGGACCCTGAGATCATGACCTGAATGGAAGGCACATGCTTAACCAATTGAGCCACCCAGGTGCCCACATAAGAAACTCTTAAGGATAGAAAACAAACTGAGGGTTGGTGGAGGGAGGTGGGTGGGGTATGGGTTCAATGCGTGATGTGTATTAAGGCGGGCACTCGTTATGATGAGCACTGGGTGTTATATGGAAGTGATGAATCACTAAATTCTACTCCTGAAATCAATATTACACTGTATGTTACCTAACTCAAATTTAAAGTTTGAAACAAAAAAAAACTAGTACAATTTTAAAATAAAGCAGATATAGTATAATCCTATTTTACTAAAAACACTTCCATATTCTTTTTTTTTTTTTTTTTTTGATAAAAAGAGAGACCACAAGAGCAGGGTGGGGAGGGCAGAGGGAGAGAAAGAAGCTTAAGCAGACTTCATGCTGAGTGCAGAGCCAAACACAGGGCTCAGTCTCACGACCCTGAGATTGTGACCTGAACTGAAATCGAGTCAGACACTTAACAGACTGAGCCACCCAGAAGCCCCAAAACACTTCTATATTCTATGAATCTACCCACTTATCTATCTATATGTTTTACTGTTAGATGTTCGTAAATTGTATATACACAATGATTATTTCATGGTGATATAAAATATTTTTTATTTTTTAAAACTTTCTTCTTTATATTTATTTGCAATTTTAAGTTTGTGTAAATGGTGGGGAATGTCAAAAAGATATTACTGCTCTTTGACTCATGAGCTGGACCCAGGCACTCTGAAGGTCCTCACCCCCTTCCTTTCCTACTCCCAGGGGCTGCTCCAAGGACACAGCCTTGGGCTAGTGACATGATATTGAGAACACCTATACTGTATACGTGACTGAAATCAGCTAAGGCCTCTTTATGAACTTTTATAATTTGGCAAGTGGGTGCAGGGATCCATTCATCTTGCTGCGGCCCAGGACAAGCCTTGTAAGGTCCCCTTGCTCATTAAGCCTGCCACCTACGAATCTGGAGTAGCCTGCCTCTCCCTTCGGTCTCTCCCTGACCTCCGAGTACAGGGGCTGATTTCAGATTACACCAGGAAAGCTCCAGAGAGGGCTGCAAACCAACAGTAATGAATCTATAATTTAAAATAAGATAAAACAGGGCGCCTGGGTGGCTCAGTCATTAAGCGTCTGCCTTCAGTTCAGGTCATGATCCCGGGGTTCTGGGATCGAGTCTCCATCGGGCTCCCTGCTTGGCGGAAAGCCTGCTTCTCCCTCTCTCACTCCCCCTGCTTGTGTTCCCTCTCTCGCTGTGTCTCTCTCTGTCAAATAAATAAATAAAATCTTTTAAAAATTAATTAATTAATTAATTAATTAAATAAGACAAAACAAAAACAATTGTGAGTTAAACAAGAAAATAAACAATGACTAGAAGGGAGTTTAAACAAATTTTTAAGTGATTATTGATGGTGAAATTGCTCTTCTTTGTAATTTTATGTACTGTAACATTTCTAATAATGTTGAACTCTGTCCTCCAGATGTTTTAACGGCACATTTTCATGCATGTAAGAATGTTGAACAGACTGTTTTATATCTCATATGTCACACTTGTGGTCATGTGGACACAGTAGAGGGGCACGTACAACAGTTGAAAACATTACAAAACTACAAAAATGTAGTCATTAAATACAGCACCTTAAAGCAGAAAAAAATGTATTTTGACCGTCAGAGATTAGGAGATAAAGAAATGTACATGTGTACCATAGATCAATTCTGTATCATTTAATTAGAGCTTAAAAATAAATATATGACACATATATGCTAACGTACTTGATAGACATATATTAAAATAGTATACATTTAAATGTATATTTAATTTGCATATAACATTGACTATTTTAATTATATGCCATTTTAATTTAATTAGAAAATGATATATGGGGCCGGGAAATAATCCCTTAAAGAGGGGTGGGTAGTGTTAACTGAAGGCATACAGGACTCATTTGCTGAATGAAGAAAGAATATATGAAGGAACTAACATATATGAGTGAATATATAAATACAGAGAGACAGAGCTACAAGGCTATTCCTCTAGCAGTTTTCTTGTTCTCTGAGTTCTCTCCCTCTCACTCATACCCTGGAAAGCACTCTTTCTCACCCAGCCTGGGACAAAAATGAAACTAATTTATGAAGAAAGTACTTCACCCTTGTAGAAGTGTGCTTGTTGAACCTGATGTTTTCCCCCAGGCCCTGGGGAAGGGAAAGCAGAAAAGCTGAGTACAAGATGATGTGGAGATGGATTCCAACAAGAGAACTTTTGAACATAATGGAACAGAAAGCAGGAAATAACCCAGCTGGCCTGGCTCATTCATTTTCTACCACCTACCCGTTGTCTTTGGGTGATTTAATATCTCAACAGTTCTGAACACTTTTAAGCTCTCCTCCAGACAAGGTAGGGAACTTGGACATTGTAGAGGGGGGTTGGAACCACAAAGGGATAATTTTGACCCCTGACCAAGATGGAACTGAACTAACTTGTTCACAAATGGGATTCCCTCGAGAAAAGGCTGCTACATAAGGAAGGAGTGAACCTTAATGAGAGGGGGAAAAAGTAAGCCTTCATTCTTCGAGCAGATTCTATTGGGGAAATAGCATTTAATCAGAAAATATGGCTCTGAAATGGAAAGGCTAATTGAGACTGAAGAAATGAATAGCAGTTTCTCTTGTCAGAGAAACCAATTTCAAGGAAGGAATTCTGAGACTCACCATAGGGTATTGGTAAACATAATTAATGCTTTCACTATGAAATAATTAAAAATAAACAAGAGCAGGGGCGCCTGGGTGGCTCACTCGGTTAAGCGTCTGCCTTCTGCTCAGGCCATGAAGCTGGGGTCCTAGGAGCGAGTCCCGAATCTGGCTCCCTGCTCAGCGGGGAACATGCATCTCCCTCTGCCTCTGCCCCTCCCCCCTGCTCATGCACATGCTCTTGCGTTCTCTCTCTGTCAAATAAATAAATAAAATCTTAAAAATAAATTAAATAAATAAATAAACAAGAGCAGAAGGTCTAAAAGTGTGGTCCTGGGATCAGAAGCATAAGCATCACTTGAGAACTGTTTAAAATGCATTCTTGGGCCCCACTTCAGAATCACGGAACCAGGAACTGAGGTGGTGATCTGTACTTTAACAAGCTTTCCAGATGATTCTGAGGCAAACTAAAGTTTGAAATCTACTGGTACTGACATCAGAAGCAAGTGAATCATAGCTATGGAAAGTCCCTGACCTTAAACCCATGAATGGGATATATAACTAAGAGAAACTAAAAAGTCAAATAACCAGAGGTTGACTGTAGTTGAGAAGTAAAGATGTCCCTGAATATAAAATTCTTCCTTAACAGTATCAAATGGGAATATGTTGAATCATTTATGTGGCATCTCATTATATTTTTATAGAATAACAACCAGGCTCAATTACACTTTATGTTTCTGCCTCCATGCTCAAACTTTGACAACTGAAAAAGGTCACCTCCCTTGGAAAAAGGTCCAAGCTAATAGCTCACCATCCCTCACTTGATGATAATATACCAAGAGGAGGCACCATGCCGGGAGGGGTTCAAGTCATAGCCTACAGAGATATAGCTCTGAACTCACCTCTCAGCGTTACATCCCAAAGGCTTATCCACTGAGTGGATTTACATTTGCATTTTTTCATGCTCACCTGGTTTCCTACCAGCATCTCCCTCTTCTTGGCCCACCTTCACTAATTACCAATAATTGGTTAAAACTCAGAATATATCATCATTTGATATTGCTTTGTCAAAGTGTATTCAACCCAATAGTAAAATATAAAATATAAAATTAACACGTAAGTGAGCTTTCGATCACCTGCTGCTTGTCTATGCCAACTCAACCCTCCACCATCATAAAGCTTGCTGAAAGTCCATTATAAAAGACAGTATACAATACTCTGTGAAAATAAAACATAAAAATAGACTCAGATACTTCCTGAGAGATTATCAACATATCTAGCCCAGCAGCTGGGGGTACCTCCGGTATTTGAGCTAAAACCACACAGGAAGTCTCCAACTCAAGGAGCTCACTGTGTACCACAAGGCCCAGTGCAGAAATGTTTCAGTGTGTGGAGGCATGGTAACCCTGACAAGGGCCTCCTCTCTTCCCTCATTTTCATGCAAGGTCCGAGAACAAGGCAAAAGGTAGATTTTTAAAATAACATCAATTCAAGATTTACCTTTAAATCCTTGGCTTACTTTAAATTTGGCCTCTTGGGTATGGATTTTTCCAGTATGGTCAGTAACAAACATTTATATGAGAATCTGAAATTGTATTGAAGTGTCTGATGCTTGAAAATGTAGTGTTTGTGCCCAGAACTTGTTTTTACCTTGTTGTATTTTTGGTCTCCTTTCAATCTTGTGGAAATCTATATTAGAAAAACTGATTCCCGTCTCACAATCCAAATGTTTGTAAACTCACATCAAGACTTTTTAATAATGGTGTTCCATACTGTAATCTACCTGAATAACAGTGTCAATAATCTATTTCTTACAGGTAGATAATATCTTTTCCAGCAGATAAATACTTGCAAATATTATTTACTCATGTCTGCTCTTCGAAATCTTTAAACAATGAACAATATGTACAAAGTTCAGTATGTCACACTCATAAATAGAATATTTGACAGTTCAAATTGGGTGAATTGAAACTATGAAAAATGTATATGCCATTATGTCTTTTGCATCTGTCATCTTACTTTACATATCTGCTTCTCTCTCTTTCTCTCTCTCCCTCCCCCTCTCTCTCTCTCTGAGTTGACCATATGTTCACTAAAGGCAGAAATCATGTCTTACTTCTGTGTAACCAGCACACAATGCGATGTCTGGCATATAAAAGACACCAGATAATTATTGAATAAGTGAATATTTTTATGGTTTAACATAGTAGAGGACAAAGAATTTTAAGTTATGGTAAGTGAAAAAAACTTCCATTCCCTTGCTCTGTTTGTCCTCACACTTGACTTCTTATTGATAACATGCAATGTTATTTCTAGCTAGTCATTGTTAAAAATTGGGGCAATAAGGAAAACATGAAGAAAAAAACCTTAAAATTGCCTGATAAAATATATTTCTATATATTTCCTTTCCATATTTCTATGTATTTTTGTACATGATAGAGATCACACATTATTTTGCAATCCAATTTTTTCAATTAACATTATGTCAAAAGCATTTGTCATATCATTGGATACTTCATAAAAATAATTTTAAGGCTTTCATATTTTTCAGTTGGATGGTTGCATCATATATATCAACCCGCCCACTATTGTTGAACATGAGATTTACCATGGTAGTTGGCAATTCAAATAATGCTGGGGTAAAAATGTAAGCGTGTAGCATTTGGTTCAGATATATCATTTTCTGAAGACAGATTTCTAGAGGTAGAATCATTAGCTCAAAAAGTACTACCATTTTTAACACTAAAATATATTTTGCTAAGTTTATTTGCAGTAGTGGTCTACTAACATTCCCAATAGCAGTTTATGAAAATAGATCATTATTCTTAGGTGCAAGACTTTTCTCTAAATTTAAGAGCCTTGATTTTATGGCACCTGGGTGGCTCAGTCGTTAAGCGTCTGCCTTCAGCTCAGGTTATGACCCAGGGTCCTGGGATCGAGTCCCACATCGGGCTCCTTGCTCCGCGGGAGGCCTGTTTCTCCCTCTCCCACTCCCCCTGCTTGTGTTCCCTCTCTCGCTATCTCTTTCTCTGTCAAATAAATAAATAAGATCTTTAAAAAAAAAAAAAAAGAGCCTTGATTTTAGAGCTTGGTCTGTGTGGTGATGCCATCTGGTGGTCATAGTACAAAATTACAACATCAGAAATGAAAAATGCTTTGGAAACCATAGTAAGCAGAATTAAATTTATAAAGTGTCAGCAGATATCACAGGTCTTATAAGTTCTCAAAAAGCACTGTTGCTATTTGGATTTTTTTAATTATCAGTAACCAAATAAAATAAAGCTTAAATAAAATTCAGCCTGAATTTCTGGAGCACCTCTCACATGGTGGCTATTTTATCAAATGCTGAAGAAGAGGTGAGTCACAGTTCACGACCTCGAGGAGTTTATAGTTGTTGTTTTTTTTTTTTAAGATTTTATTTATTCATTTGAGACACAGAGATACAGAGAGAGAGAGCATGAGCAGGGGGAGAGGCAGAGGGAGAAGCAGGCTCCCCGCTGAGCCAGGAGCCCGATGTGGTGCTTGATCCCAGGACTCTGGGATCATGACCTGAGCCGAAGGCAGACGCTTAACCATCTGAGCCACCCAGGCACCCCAGGAGTTTATAGTTTAATCAAGTTAAAAATCGGGAAGCAAACTGACCATTACAAACCTGACCACAAGCTTTTGCAAATGGAAAACAATATTTACTGATATTTGTAATTTGAATTATTTAAAATGGCCTCCAATTATCTCCCACACCTCCTGGTATTCATGCCATTGCCTAATCCTTTTCTCTGGAGTGTGAACTGATTTCTATATCTCCCCCCCAACCCCCACAAGAAACAAACAGCTCTGATGTGAATAGCCCTATAAGAGACCCATGGAGCAAGAAATTGAAGTCTGGGGCAATAGCTGGTGAGGTCTAAGGCCAGCCAACATCCACGTGAATGAGCTCTGCAGCAGATCCTTCCTCATCAAACCTTGAGTTGAGACCCCAACTGTAGCCGACGCCCTAAGGGCGGCTTTGTGAGAAACCATGAATCAGAGCAACCCAGAGGAGCCATGCCTAGCTGTTGACGCACAAAAACTGTGAGATTGATTGTAGGGTAATTCATTACACAGAAATAGCTAATTCACTAACAAAGGGAATTTGAAACCTGCTTAAACATTTCAACATGAATTTCAACTTAATTGCTCAAGTCCTATACAAAATTTAAAATGCAGAGACTTTAACTCTTTTGAACACCTCAAATGCTTAAAGTGGCAAACATACGAAATAAGATTATTTCAAAATCTGTTGCTATTCTTATGCTTAAACTCAACTTAGAACATAAGAGTAGTTTTTAACCTTCATTTTGCTTGTTATTCCTATAATTTTTTTTATACTTCTCTAAGGCTATAATTGTGCTTTCCTACTGGTGCCTTACTATGTCCTTTGTACCTTCTTGGGCTTACAGTAATATCGTTAGATAAAAAGGCAAAATATATCAGGAAATGTTTTGTCAAACAACTGATGTTTAGTCAGAGTTTGGGACCTGTTTGCTTTTCCCACTGTGATCTAACTGAAACCACCATTGAGTTACCTATTGTTTTAGGGTTAAACTTCAGTTGTTACAAAAATAGCACATTTTATTTTTTTTTAAAGATTGTATTTATTTATTTGTCAGAGAGAGAGAGCACAAGCAAGGGGAGCGGCAGGCAGAGGGAGAAGCAGGCTCCCGGATGAGCAGAGAGCCTGAGGTGGGGCTGGATCCCAAAGCCCTGGGATCATGACCAGAGACGAAGGCAGACGCTTAACCGACTGAGCCATCCAGGTGTCCCAAAAATAGCACATTTTAAATTCTTACCTTTCACATAGGTTTTGGATTTTTATAACCTAAAATCTTTACTATAAGTAATATCTGTTTTAAATATTATTTATCCAACACTTCATTATGCATTATCCTATTATTATTATATATTAATATTATGTGTTACACTATTACAAATTATGTACAGGCATACTTCAGAGATTTTGCGAGTTCAATTCCAGACCACCTTAATAATAGCATGAGTAAATGAATATTTGGTTTCCCAGTGCCTAGAAAATCACGTTTACACTATACTGTAATCTTTTAAGTATGTAATAGCATTATGTCTTTTTAAAAAATGTGCATACCTTAATTTAAAAATACTTTGTTGCTAAAAAATGCTAACCATCATGTGAGTAAACTAGCAGAGGATAAATAATACCAAACAAGTAACACAGTAGAAGGTTTTTCTTTATTCCCTATATTCTGTGGTATATAGTTACTAGTTTCTTTTCTGTAAAGTAAAAATGCCCTCTGGACCCATTACTTCCACATTTATTTTGGGGGATAAGCAGTAAGTAAATAAAAAATTTGTTGATATCTGGTTAAATCTTGTGTTAGCCTTGGCCTAGGGTGGCAGAGACTGTTGGCCAATCCATGAGCCTTTCCAAATCACCTTTTCTCCTGCCATTCCCACAAGTTACTTCCTTTCCTGGCTCCCCTTGCAGTGAGAGTGGCCACCCAGCCCACCTTTGGCCACTGAAACTTAAGACAAATTTCACTAGAAGATTTCTGGAATGGTTTTCATTGCCTCTATTCTCTTTTTGTTTTCCTAAATACTGACAGTTACCTGGAGCTGTGGCAGTTATTTTGTGGCAATGAGGTTGTCAACATGCCCAAGGACAGATTAGGAAGATTTTGAGAGCCAATGACATTGTCGAGGTGTTGGACCAGTGCTTAGTCACTTGATCTCTGGGTTTCTTTGATATCTATGTCCAGATATATGTCTAAGAACCATGTACCCAGGATTGTCAATTTCAATTGGTTCCTTATCACACAGAAGAGGGAGCTCACACTGAATCAAAAACATAAACTAGGTAATTTGACAAGTGGGAAAAACAGGATGGAGAAATCAGAAGAATTCTGTATTTACTATTACTATAGCTATAAACTGTGTTCTTATAATTTGATATTACAATATACGGAGAATGTGCTGTGCTGTAAAGCAAGATGGTTTAAGATTAAAAACAAAACAGGGCAACACAAATGGAAAAACTTGTGATTTGTGGCTTAGAAATAAAAGGCCCTTCAATCTCTCAAGCAGCCAAAGCCACAGCTTCTCCCCCTGCTTTTTCTCTAACAGCTGTGTTCTTATGTATTTTAGTTCCTGGCCTGTTATTTTCTTTTTTTTTCTGATTATATATCACATTTTGTCTTAACACCTAACGGTTTCACTCTCCTTGGATTAAACTATTTCTCCATCCATGATTGGCACAGTAGTATCCCTCAGATCTACAGATCACAAATGGGAAATCCCAATGTAAGCTTTATTTAGAAAGGCCCTTCAAAGGAACTCTCATACAAAAGGAAGAAAATCTACTCATACATTATTTTTTATTGACAACTAAAACCCATATGTCATATGGGATGTAGGAATTGTATGTAATGATTTTTTTTTCTTGAACCATTATGGAGGAGGTTCTTCTTTCCCCATATTTTATCTCAGTGTTTCTCTACTCTCCAGAAATGACTGAGGAGGATATTTACACAAGGTGAAATTGCATGACAAAGGAAAAAAATACAATCCAGAACTTCTGACAGGAAATAGGATTATAGTGACCATTTATTTTTTCAGAATCATAATGTTTGAACAGGATCTTATATGCCCAAAAGTCCCTGCTAAGCGGTGATCTGCCCTGTTTGAACACCTCTGGGGAAATCTAACTCATTTTTCCCCAAGGTAGTCAATCACAGATTTTAACTGTTCCTAGAATATTTTTCTTTATTCTGGATCATAATTTTTCTTCTTGCATCTGATCTGCACAAATATGACTCCTGAGCATTTTAATGGCAAAGAAGAAGTAATACTTGTAACATGCTTCATGACTTCTAAGGCTAAGTCCAACATCTCAGAGAATAGGTCATCATCTCTTCCTGGGACCCGAATTCATCACAGTGCAGAAAATACAGGAAAGATCATCTTATTTTATTTGACATAGAGTCAGTGTGTCTTTGCTATTTAAGGGTTCTGGGTCATTTTGGGAGATAAATATTAATGTCAGGAATTGTGTTCAAGTGAAAGGAAAAGTCAACTGATACAGCAAATTTTATTGTACTCTTAGTTTTAAGAAACTAACACAGCAGGGGCGCCTGAGTGGCTCAGTCGGTTAAGCGTCTGCCTTCAGCTCAGGTCATGATCCCAGGGTCCTGGGATCGAGCCCCGCATCAGGCTCCTTGCTCAGCAGAGAGCCTGTTTCTCCCTCTCCCTCTCCTTCTGCCTGCCTGCCACTCCCCCTGCTTGTGCTCTCTCTCTCACTCTCTCTCTCTGTGTCAAATAAATAAATAAAATCTTAAAAAAAAAAAAACTGCCACAGCCCCCCCAGGCTTTAGCAACCCCCATCCTGGTCATTCAGCAGCTATGGACATGGAGACGCCCCACCAGCAAAAAGATGATGACTCACTGAGACCTCACTTATCTGTAGCAATCATCAGTAAAAATAAACAAATAAATGAATGAATAAAAGACAAACAAACAAACCTTAAAAGCAAAGGAATCTAAATCATTGCCTTTGAGGAAATAAACACAATGGAGTTAGAAGGATTCCTCTCGAAGTATGTGTCCAGGGTAGTGGTGATGCTAAAGAATAACACAGGAAGGAAAACCTTTAATAGAAAAGGAAAGAAGGATGAGTTCCTGGACCTGAGTCAAAGAAGAAAAGAGAAACAGTTTGGGCCTCAGCAGGAATCTTCAGATACATTTTGATCTTTCTAAAATATCCATTCTCACATCTGTTCTTTAAATAACTACCCTTTGGGGCGCCTGGGTGGCTCAGTCGTTAAGCGTCTGCCTTCGGCTCAGGTCATGGTCCCAGGGTCCTGGGATCGAGCCCCACGTCTGGCTCCCTGCTCTGCGGGAAGCCTGCTTCTCCCTCTCCCACTCCCCCTGCTTGTGTTCCCTCTCTCGCTGTGTCTCTCTGTCAAATAAATAAATAAAATCTTTAAAAAATAAATAAATAAATAAATAAATAAATAACTACCCTTTATTTGTCTGCTCTGGCTGAACACCATGCTGGTTTGTCCCTATTCACAGCTCCTCCAGCAATGTCCCATATCCTACCTTCCGGCAATGCAACGGTCTATGGAGAGTTGTGTGTTTGGCCTATAATCGCTCTGAGTGAAATTCATTCTTTCGCCTTGTCCAAATGGCAAAACACATACTCATCCTGTAAATACAATTGAATGGATTTCTTTGCAAAAGTCCTCCCTGTGCCTGAGCAGAGTTAATTCCATCTTTCCTATGGGTTCTCAGATCACCTTAATTATGACCCAATTACTTACGCTTTCACATAGCATTTCAATTATTTGTGGATATTTCTCCACCAGAGGTTTGAGCACTTCAAGGGGAGGCTCTGTGATTTAATTACAGTATCATTTCAGTACTAAGCATAATGCCTTACACATAGTGTTAAACAATTCTTGAACAAGTGTATAAAGGAACAAATGACTGCTTTTTTTTGAGGGAGATAATTATAAACAAAACTAAAAAGAAGGAGCCATTAGTTTTTAAAGTATCTAAAAAAGAATAATTTGATTCCCTCAAATGGGTTTGTCTCAGCTAATATACAAAGTGCTCATGTTCAACAAGTTTTCAACTTATAAGGAAAAAAGAAATCTCATAGAGTTGTTTATCTGTATGCGTCCAGAGAACAAAACATTCCCTATCTACACTATAGTTTATAATTAAGAATAAAGGCTAACTAAAAAGGATGATACAAAAGCACTCACAAAAATACTATTTCTAAAGAACAAAGGTAGGGCGCCTGGGTGTCTCAGTCGTTAAGCGTCTGCCTTCAGCTCAGGTCATGATCCGAGGGTCCTCGGATCGAGTCCCACATCGGGCTCCCTGCTCGGCGGGAAGCCTGCTTCTCCCTCTCCCACTCCCCCTGCTTGTGTTCCTGCTCTCGCTATCTCTCTCTGTCAAATAAATAAATAAAATCTTTAAAAAAAAAAGAAAAAGAAAAAAGAACGAAGGTAAACTTATATCTTCACTTTTCTCAGCCTTTGAAATGCACTTCCAAAAGAAAGAAACTCTGGAGGACCCAGCATTATTCCATCACCAGAATAGAAATTCTTCTACTCAATGACCTCCTTTTAATTTAATAGGATTCTACCTGAAAATATTCTAATCCAGGAGGTTTACTTCCCCTTCCCTAAGGTTTTATTGTTCTGAGTTTATTTTCCTGTTCTTGCATTTCAAATATCAATCCCCATCAGACAGAATTAAGGATGTTAACAAAATCTCTAGAAACAGTAGCTGATCACACCTTTGACCTTACCGGAAAGTGCCACACAGAGTTTGGTCAGAAATAGAGGTGAGAGGGGTTCACTTTCCCTCATCCAGGCTGAACAGAAAGAAAAGATCTGATGTGCACAACAACTGAAAATATCCCAGCACTAGGACGGGGGATCTTGACCTTTCAGAGACACTCTGAAAGTGTCTGTTCTTGTCATAATTTCTACATACGTTTACATCTTTCTTTTTTTTAAGATTTTATTTATTTATTTGAGAGAGAGAGAGTCAGAGAGAGCAGGGGCAAGGGGAGGGGCGGAAGCAGAGGGAGAAGCAGTCTCCCTGATGAGCAGGGAGCCCAACATGGGGCTCCAATCTGGGACTCAAGGATCATGACCTGAACCGAAGTCAGACGCTTAATCAACTGAGCCACCCAGGTGCCCCATGTTTACATTTTTCTTAAAAGACCCTTGCTCCTCTCTTTACCCAGGGCATAGAGCCAAAAACAAGTATCTACTAATAAGTATTTTTGACTCATAACCGGAGGAAAAAATAATAACATAGATGATGAGATAATGAAAGAAAGGAAGGGAAGAAAGAAAGGAGAGAGAGAAAAAAAAAAAGAAAAGACAGGGAAATGGGAAATAATTTGGTCAAAATTGTGACTACTCACCTAGGAGTCTCTGTAATCATTTTGCATGTAGTTTCCATAGAGAGCTTTCATCTTTCCCTGATGTTTGCATGATGGCAGAGGAAATCCAAGAAGAACTAAGAGGACGCAAGAGTGTTCTGTCTGATAGCACCTCCCACATCAGGCAGACAGAGTTAAAGAAGAAAATGCACAAGAGAATTCTCTGCTTAGAAAACATTACAAATTCAAACTGTGGGAATAGGGGAGTTAGAAAAATTATCTCTTAATTAGCCAGAGAAAAGATTATAAATCATGAAATACTGTCATTTTATAACTGTTCTTATGTTTTTGTTTTGTTAAATTACTGGGTAGAAAATAGCACAACTTTCTTTTCTTTAAATGAAAGAATAAAAGGATAATGATCCAATATTTAAATTATATGATAAAATATGTATTATATGTACAACATTGCCGCCACTTCTGGAAACATAAACAAACTTATATAATAAGGGTTTGTGGCTATCACTTCAAAATACGACATTACATATCTGTGCTCTGTGCTGTTCCTCATTAGCAGTGTGTTATGCAAAACAGGAATTAATGTCCTACATTAATGTAACATTTACATCAGGCCCTAAACATGTTTCTGTGAAGGGTTGCTTCTCATTATTTTTGTCTCTGATTTTCAGTGTATAAATCTGCACCTTTAGCGCACCCTTAAGTAATCAAGAGGGTTAATGTGTAAAAAGTAAAAGAAAATATTGTCTATATTTCTAAGCTTTAGCAGCCCTGTATTTGATGTTATTTATATTCTGAACCTCTCCCTAGTTATTAATATCCATTTCTCATTAATAAGTTATTTCCTATCATGGATATTTGTTAATTAATAACCATTTGCCATTCAGCCTAGATTAGGCAGTGATGTGCATATTAATGTTAAATATCTTATACTTACCATAGTTTCCTACACACAGTAGTTTGCTTAATTAATATTTCTTGAATAAAAATGAACTCTAAAAATTTCTTTATTTTTACCTTTGAAGTACATTTTGCATATATGACACTTTAAGTACACACTCCACAGAGTCTTATGTCTGCTGATGGTTTTACCATAATAAATATTCTGAAAGTTTTTTCAAAAGAAGTCTTGGAGCTGCCAATCCTCTGCTTATACTTTTCGCCACTGGGAAATAGTTTTCTTCATACTCATCCAAAGAAATGTCTTCTTTTTTTAAATGCTCACTGCTCTTTTAAGATATCCCTACAAAAGCCACTGATGTGTTTTGTTTTTGTATTGCTTTAATAACAAAAGCAAAGTGCTACTAAGTGAGGAAATAAACCTGTTTTAAGTTAACATAAATTATGAAAGAAAGTTAAAAAATACTTCCCGATGAATTCATATGAACAAACATTTACTTAATGTGATCCAACGTGACATAACAGAAGACAAAGGAGTTTCACAGAGCGGTAAAGTGGCAGTTAATGCTGACTGGGCTGGAGTGTGAGCAACTCTACAAAGGTCCCATGTGAGCTGACTGCCCAGAGAAGCTAGAAAGGAAAAAGTACAGCTGGCCAGAAGAAACTCGTGCTAGAGCACATAAGGGTGAAACAATCAGCATGTAGCATAGAGAATGAATTACATTAGGGATTGTGGTGTAAAATACCTAGATTCTAATTGGAGATGAGAACAAAGACATGGCAAATAAAGTCAAAGGAGAAAACTGAAAACAGCTCTCTGCCACGGTTGATCTGCTATATCCTTCTCTTTACATCAGGAGTTGGCATCTGCCCAGGAAACTTAGTATCAGGTTCAACTGTTCTTTTTGTTTTGTCATGTTTTGTTTTGTTTTCTTTGATCAGATTCAGTTTGTATCTATACATGGTCTTACTGCTCCTGTAACAGACTGAAAGGCCTATTGTAAATAATTAGCATAGTAATTTACATGGAAGCATTGCACATACCATTTTTTTTTTAAGATTTTATTTATTTATTTGACAGAGAGATAGCACAAGTAGGCAGAGAGGCAGGCAGAAGGAGAGGAAGAAGCAGGCTGTCCGCTGAGCAGGGACCCGGAAGGGGGGCTCGATCCCAGGACCCTGGGATCATGACCTGAGCTGAAGGCAGCAGCTTAACCCACTGAGCCACCCGGGAGCCCCATCACCCACCATTTTTAAACACCTATGAGAACATATACATCTGCCTTGGTACCCAGGGACATATCAATTATTATCACTAATTATTATTATCAATCATTATTCTTAATCTATTAAGACAATGCAAAGGTATCCGAGCTAAAGCTAAAGATCAGAGCTATATCATTGTCTGAGGGGAGGCAAACAGCCAGGGCTCAAACCCCAACACTAACGATTAATTAATTGACCGATCTTACTAAGCTTTCGTTTCCTCATCCATAAAATGAGGATGATGTATTATCTCACGGGATTGTTACAGTGGTAAGGTGAGAAGATACATGTGTATCAGTAAGTGTCCACAAGGAAAAAAAAATGCCTCTGGGTATTTAAAACAAAGGAAATTTAATTTAGGGAATTAAGAAGGTGACAAAGATGCTCAGAAACCACCCAGGAGTCAGTAAGGACACTCAGAGTTTAACAACACCGGGAAGCCTCTGTTACCCCCTATTCTAGAAGGAGGTGGTTTCCCAGAGCCAGGATCACTGGCAGAATCTAGAAGCACAGAAGAGGCATTCAACAAGAGACAGGAACATAGAAGTAATGGAGCTATTGCTAGAAATGCAACCTCAAGTCCAGAGGGCCTAAAACTACACTGCCTTCTCCCTCTCTCCCATCCTCCAATTTCCCATCACCCTCTCCTATTGACAAAACCCACCTTGCATCCTGGAGCCTGGTTTTACCAAACACATGTTATGTACCTTCTCAGATTCTCAGCCTCAGCTTCACACATCTCTCGGGGTGTTAACCCCTGGGCTTGCACGGTTGCCCCTGCAATGATCACCTACAGGTAAGGCTATGTGTTTCCCCCGTCTGAAGTCAACAACTGAACAGTCGGGCTCTAAATTCCATTTCCAGGCTCTGAGAAGCACCACACCACAGGAGATGGGGATTCACTAGCAGCCGTACACACTACAAGGGCAGGTTACTTGTTTACTCTAGGCATGAACCCTAACTAATGAGAGACAAAAGATGGAAAGGAATTGGCACGCGGATTACCTCTCCACTCCTCCCTTCCGTGGCCTGCTTACACCTAGGATGTTTCTGTGCAGCCACATTCCCCGTGGTCAAGTGACAGCTTCGTTGCTTCATGGAGCTGTGGCCCTCTCAGTTATGTGTCACCTTGTACTTGTTTCCTGTCCTCTCTCACCCCACTGCTCTTTTCCCTAATTTCCACTGCCCTGGAAAGCATTGATAGCACTGAAGGTTTGCCCTCAGGCTTGGTTTTAAGACACAGGGAAATGCAGCCTGGAGGGGTTAGCTGCCCTGCCAGGCAAAGTTGAGGAGGGGAAGAGCAAAGAATAGATCTGAATACAAACAGAACTAGAAGCTATTGTCATATCCTTATATTCTTATTTAAATCTTATTTAACAGCTTCAAGCTTCAACCTAGTACGAGACCACTATCTGCTATGCCAAGAAAGAGGCTCTCACCCTCTCCTCAATAAGAAGAGACACAGAGCCCCATCAGGCATTGCATCCGCCTCAAACACTGGCCCTCCAAATGATATGGAATCTTCCCCACCAGCTCTAGATGTGGCCCCTCATAATCTGGAAATCTGCCTGCCATTGATAAATTCTATTAACACTTCCTATACAAAATGGCAATGGAAAAGGAAGAAGAAAAATATATATAATCACTTATCACATAGACATAATAAAAACAGTTTCCAATATCCTCTTTCCCGTGAAGGTCAGGAAGCCATAGTTGATATTATCACTTTCTCCTCCCACCACTCATTCATTTGCTCTAATGCCTCAACTAGTTGGGATTCTTTATCTAGTGTAATGACCCCTCCTACCTGTTCCTCTCCTACTTTACATACAAGTTTTATTTAATTAGATTGTCTCCATTATGTCCTCCTTTGCCTTGGAGTCTCTGGACTATTGTACTATTAAAAAACCACCTGATAACTAATCCTGCAATACAATAGCTGTCCGGGCAGGTGTGGGATGATCTCTCATTGTGATTTTGATTTGCATTTCCCTGGTGATTAGTTGTGTTGAACATCTTTTCACTTATCATTTGGTCATTTGTATGTCTTCTTGGGAGAAGTGTCTGCTCAGGTCTTTTGTCTATTTTTAATTGGACTTTTATTATTATAATTGAGTTGTAGGAGTCCCTTGTCTATTTTGGATATTAACCCCTTATCAGAAACTTAGTTTATGAATATTCTCTCCCATTCTGTTAGTTGCCTTTCAATTCTGCTGTTTCCTTTGCTGTGCAGAATCTTTTATTTTGATGTAGGCTCCCATTTCTAATTTTTGTTGTTTTTGCCTGTGCTTTTGGTAATAGATACAAAAGCCATTACTATGACCAATGTCATAAAGCTTTACCCCTATGATTTCTTATAGAATATACACAGTTTCAGTTTTTATGTTTAAGCCTTTGATCCATTTTGAATTGATTTTGGAGTATGATGTAGGATACGCGTCCAGTTTCATTGTTTTGCACGTGGATGTCCAGTTTTCCTGACATCATTTGTTGATTTCTCCATTGTGTATTCTTGGCACCCTTGTCGAGGATCAGTTGACTGTATATGCATGTGTTAATTTGGGGGCTCTCTGTTCTGTTCTGTTGGTCTATGTGTCTGTGTTTGTGATAACACCATGTTGTTTTGATTACTGTAGTTCTGTACTGTATTTTGAGATGAGGTTATAGGATGCCTCCAGCTTATTCTCTTTCTCAGGATTGTTTGGCTTTCTGGGGTCCTTTGTGACAGGATATGAATTTTGGGATTGTTTCTCTCTATTCTGCAAAAATTCCATTGTGAATTTGATAGGGATTTCAATGAATTTGTGGAGAGCATTGGTAGTGTGGACATTTTAACAATACTGAGTCTTACAATCCACGAATAGACAATAACTTTTTTCTTTTTTGTTATGTTAATCACTATACATTACATCATTACATTTTGATGTAGTGTTCCATGATTCATTGTTTGCGTATATCACCCATTCCCCCCAACCCCCTCCCCTCTAGAACCCTCAGTTTGTTTCTCAGAGTCCATCGTCTCTCATGGTTCGTGTCCCCCTCCGATTTCCCACCCTTCATTTTTCCCTTCCTGCTATCTTCTTCTTTTTTTTTTAAAATATATAATGTATTACTTGTTTCAGAGGTACAGATCTGTGATTCAACAGTCTTACACAATTCAAAGCGCTCACCATAGCACATAACCTCCCCAATGTCTATCACCCAGCCACCCCATCCCTCCCACCCCACACCACTCCAGCAACCATCAGTTTGTTTCCTGAGATGAAGAATTCCTCATATCAGTGAGGTCATATGATACATGTCTTTCTCTGATTGACTTATTTCACTCAGCATAATACCCTCCACTTCTGTCCACGTCATTGCAAATGGCAAGATTTCATTCCCTTTGATGGCTGCATAATATTCCATTGTATATATATACCACATCTTCTTTATCCATTCATCTGTCGATGGACATCTTGGCTTTTTCCATAGTTTAGCTATTGTGGACATTGCTGCTATAAACATCAGGGTGCACATACCCCTTTGGTTCCCTACATTTTTATCTTTGGTGTAAATACCCAGTAGTGCAATTGCTGGGTCATAGGGCAGCTTTATTTTCAACTTTTTGAGGAACCTCCATACTGTTTTCCAGAGTGGCTGCACCAGCTTGCATTCCCACCAACAGTGTAGGAGGGTTCCCCTTTTTCCTCATCCTCGCTAACATCTGTCATTTCCTGACTTGTTAATTTTAGCCATTCTGACTGGTGTGAGGTGGTATCTCATTGAGGTATTGATTTGGATTTCCCTGATGCCGAGGGAAAACAGTGTCTGTTGGCCATTTGGCTGTCTTCTTTGGAAAAATGTCTGTACATGTCTTCTGCCCATTTCTTGATTAGATCATTCGTTCTTTGGGTGTTGAGTTTCATAAGGTCTTTATAGATTTGGGATACTAGCCCTTTATCTGATATGTCATTTGCAAACATCTTCTCCCATTCTGTCGGTTGTCTTTTGGTTTTGTTGACTGTTTCCTTTGCTGTGCAAAAGCTTTTTATCTTGATGAAGTCCCAATAGTTCATTTTTGCCCTTGCTTCCCTTGCCTTTGGCGATGTTTCTAGGAAGAAGTTGCTGTGGCTGAGGTCAAAGAGGTTGCTGCCTGTGTTCTCCTTTAGGATTTTGATGGACTCCTGTCTCACATTTAGGTCTTTCAACCATTTTGAGTCTATTTGTGTGTGTGGTGTAGGGAAACGGTCCAGTTTCATTCTTCTGCATGTGGCTGTCCAATTTTCCTAACACCATTTGTTGAAGAGCCTGTCTTTTTTCCATTGGACATTCTTTCCTGCTTTGTCAAAGATTAGTTAACCATAGAGTTGAGGGTCCATTTCTAGGCTCTCTATTCTGTTCCATTGATCTATGTCTCTGTTTTTGTGCCAGTACCATACTGTCTTGATGAGGACAGCTTTGTAATAGACCTTGAAGTCCGGAATTGTGATGCCACCAGCTTTGCTTCTCTTTTTCAACATTCCTCTGGCTATTCAAGGTCTTTTCTGGTTCCATACAAAGTTTAGGATTACTTGTTCCATTTCTTTGAAAAAAGTGGATGGTATTTTGATAGGGATTGCGTTGAATGTGTAGATTGCTCTAGGTAGCATTGACATCTTCACAATATTTGTTCTTCCAGACCATGAGCATGGAACATTTTTCCATTTCTCTGTGTCTTCCTCAATTTCTTTCATGAGTATTTTATAGTTTTCTGAGTATAGATTCTCTGCCTCTTTGGTTAGATTTATTCCTAGGTATCTTATGATTTTGGGTGCAATTGTAAATGGGATTGACTCCTTAATTTCTCTTTCTTCTGTCTTGTTGTTGGTGTATAAGAATGCCACTGATTTCTGTGCGTTGATTTTATATCCTGCCACTTTACTGACTTCCTGTATAAGTTCTAGCAGTTTTGGGGTGGAGTCTTCTGGGTTTTCCACATAAAGTATCTTATCATCGGCAAAGAGTGAGAATTTGACTTCTTCTTTGCCAATTCAGATGCCTTTTATTTCTTTTTGTTGTCTGATTGTTGTGGCTAGGACTTCTAATACTATGTTGAATAGCAGTGGTGATAGTGGACATCCCTGCCGTGTTCCTGACCTTAGGGGGAAAATTCTCAGTTTTTCCCCATTGAGAATGATATTCGCTGTGGGTTTTTCATAGATGGCTTTTATGATATTGAGCTATGTACCCTCTATCCCTATACTCTGAAGAGTTTTGATCAAGAAAGGATGCTGTACTTTGTCAAATGCTTTTTCTGCATCTATTGAGAGGATCATATGGTTCTTGTTCTTTCTTTCATTAATGTATTGTATCACATTGATTGATTTGTGGATGTTGAACCAACCTTGCAGCCCAGGGATAAATCCCACTTGGTTGTGGTGAATAATCCTTTTGATGTACTGTTGGATCCTATTGGCTAGTAATTTGGTGACAATTTTTGCATCCATGTTCATCAAGGATATATTTGATGGCATCTTTGTCTGGTTTGGGGATCAAGGTAATGGTGGCCTCATAAAACAAGTTTGGAAGTTTTCCTTCCACTTCTATTTTTTGGAACAGTTTCAGAAGAATAAGTATTAATTCTTCTTTAAATGTTTGGTAGAATTCCCCTGGGAAGCCATTTGGCCCTGGGCTTTTGTTTCTTGGGAGATTTTTGATGACTGCTTCAATTTCCTTAGTGGTTGTAAGTCTGTTCAGATTTTCTATTTCTTCCTGGTTCAGTTTTGGTAGTTGATACATCTCTAGGAATGCACCCATTTCTTCCAGGTTATCTAATTTGCTGGCATAGAGTTGCTCATTATATTTTATTATAATTCTTTGTATTTCTTTGGTGTTGGTTGTGATCTCTCCTCTTTCAGTCATCATTTTATTTATTTGGGTCCTTTCTCTTTTCTTTTGGATAAGTCTGGCCAGGGGTTTATCAATCTTATTAATTATTTCAAAGAATCAGCTCCTAGTTTCGTTGATCTGTTCTACTGTTCTTCTGGTTTCTATTTCATTGATTTCTGCTCTGATCTTTATTATTTCTCTTCTCCTGCTGGGTTTAGGCTTTATTTGCTGTTTTTTCTCCAGCTCCTTTAGGTGTAGGGTTAGGTTGTGTATTTGAGACCTTTCTTGTTTTTTGAGAAAGGCTTGTATTGTTATATACTTTCCTCTTAGAACTGCCTTTCCTGCATCCCAAAGATTTTGAACAGTTGTGTTTTCATTTTCATTGGTTTCCATGATTTTTTTTAATTCTTCTTTAATTTCCTGGTTGACCCATTCATTCTTTAGTAAGATGCTCTTTAGCCTCCATGTATTTGAGTTCTTTCTGACTTTCCTCTTGTGATTGAGTTCTAGTTTCAAAGCATTGTGGTCTGAAAATAGGCAGGGAATGATCCCAGTCTTTTGGTACCAGTTGAGACCTGATTTGTGACCTAGGATATGATCTATCCTGGAGAATGTTCCATGGGCACTAGAGAAGAATGTGTATTCTGTTGCTTTGAGGTGGAATGTTCTGAATAAATCTGAGAAGTCCATTTGGTCCAGTGTGTCATTTAAAGTCTTTACTTCCTTGTTGATCTTTTGCTTAGATGATCTGTCCATTTCAGTGAGGAGGGTGTTAAAGTCCCCCACTATTATTTTATTGTTGTCAATGTGTTTCTTTCCTTTTGTTATTAATTGCCTTATATAATTGGCTGCTCCCATGGTAGGGGCATAGATATTTACAATTGTTAGATCTTCTTGTTGGATAGACCCTTCAGGTAGGATATAGTGTCCTTCCTCATCTTTTATTATAGTCTTTGGTTTAAAATCTAATTTGTCTGATAGAAGGATTGCCACCCCAGCTTTCTTTTGGTGTCCATTAGCATGGTAAATGGTTTTCCACCCCCTCACTTTCAATCTGGAGGTGTCTTTGGGTCTAAAATGAGTCTCTTGCAGACAGCATATCGATGGGGCTTGTTTTTTTATCCAATCTGATACCCTATGTCTTTTGATTGGGGCATTAAGCCCATTTACATTCAGGGTAACTATTGAAAGATATGAATTTAGTGCCATTGTATTGCCTGTAAGGTGACTGTTACTGTATATTGTCCGTGTTCCTTTCTGGTCTATGTTGCTTTTAGGCTCTCTCTTTGCTTAGAGGACCCCTTTCAATATTTCTTGTAGGGCTGATTTTGTGTTTGCAGATTCCTTTAGTTTTTGTTTGTCCTGGAAGCTTTTGATCTCTCCTTCTATTTTCAATGACAGCCTAGCTGGATATAGTATTCTTGGCTGCATATTTTTCTCATTTAGTGCTCTGAATATATCATGCCAGTCCTTTCTGGCCTGCCAGGTCTCTGTGGATAGGTCTGTTGCCAATCTAATGTTTCTACCATTTAGGTTACAGATCTCTTGTCCCGAGCTGCTTTCAGGATTTTCTCTTTGTCTCTGAGACTCATAAGTTTTACTATTAGATGTCGGGGTGTTGACCTATTTTTATTGATTTTGAGGGGGGTTCTCTGTGCCTCCTGGATTTTGATGCCTGTTTCTTTCCCCAAATTAGGGAAATTCTCTGCTATAATTTGCTCCAATATACCTTCTGCACCTCTAATAATAATCCCAATTATTCTAATATTGTTTCATCTTATGGTATCACTTATCTCTCGAATTCTGCCCTCGTGATCCAGTAGTTATCTCTTTTTCTCAGCTTCTTTATTTTCCATCATTTGGTCTTCTACATCACTAATTCTCTCTTCTGCCTCATTTATCCTAGCAGTTAGAGCCTCCATTTTTGATTGCACCTCATTAATTGCCTTTTTGATTTTGACTTGGTTAGATTTTAGTTCTTTTATTTCTCCAGAAAGCGTTTCTCTAATATCTTCCTTGCTTTTTTCAAGGCCAGCTAGTATCTTTAAAATCATCATTCTGAACTCTAGTTCTGACATTATACTAATGTCCATATTGATTAGGTCCCTGGCAGTCGGTATTGCCTCTGTTCTTTTTTTTGAGGTGATTTTTTCCATCTTGTCATTTTGTCCAGAGGAGAAGAGGTGAATGAGAGAACAAAATGCTAGCAGGGTAACAACGACCCCAGAAGAATATACACTAAACAAATCAGAAGAGACCTCAAACCAGGGGAAAAGAAAGGGAAAGAAAGAAAAAAAGAAAAAGAAAAAGATAAAAACAAACAAAAAAACAGAATATGATCAAATATGATCAGCCTCGTGCATAGATCAGTGCCACACACTAGATTTTGGGTGTATTTTGGTCTGTTAGAAGAAAGTGCCTCCCAAAATTTTAAAGAAAGAAAAACTTATATATGTATAAAAATAAGGGTAAATACGATGAAGGGATGGAATATGACTGTAAAAATGAAAATTATAAAAGGAATCGATAAGAAGTTGGTTGAAAAAAGAAAGAAGAGGATTTAAAAAAAGAAAAGGGAGAGAATGTGGTCAGGCAGGAGACTAGAACAAAGCCATACACTAGAGATTTAGGGTATATTTTGATCTGTTAGAAGAAACTGTATCCCAAAATTTTAAAGAGAGAACAACTTATATATATATGCCAAAAATAAGGGTAACTACTATGAAGGGATAGAATATGACTCTAAAAATGAAAATAAAAAAGATTTTTTAAAAAAGGGATTGATAAGATGTTGGTTGAAAAAGGGAAAAAGAAAAACTCAAAAAAAAAAAGTTAAAAAAAATTAACTTTGAAAGACCAAGGAATCATGGGAAAAAAGCCACGAATTCTATGTGCAGTATTCCCCTAGTGCTGGAGTTCTGCCATTCTCATTGATCGGTAAACTTGGTCTTGGCTGGCTGTTCTCGCTGATCTTCTGGGGGAGGGGCCTGTGGCCGTGGTTCCCAAATGTCTTTGCCGGAGGCGGAATTGCCCCACCCTTGCCAGGTCCGGGCTAAGTAATCTGCTCAGGTTTGCTCTCTGGAGCTTTTGTTCCCTGCAAGCTTTCTGTATAGCTTTGGAGGCTGAGAGTGAAAATGGCAGCCTCCCAATCTCCGCCCCGGAGGAGCCGAGAACTCGGGGCCCCGCTCCTCAGTGTGCCCCCAGAGAAAAGCAGTCAATCACTCCCATCTCCCCGGTCTCTGTCCGCACTCCATGCTCACCCAGCCTGTGACCAAGCGTTTCTGTCTCTGGCACCCAACTGGGTGTGGAGTCTCCAAACCCAGCAGATCCCTGTGGTGCACTCCCGTGCCGCTCCTCCCGGGGGAGGAAGGGGAGTCTCCCCGGATCTGCTGCTTGTTGGGTCCCTGCTGGAGGAGCAGTGGCCCGACTCTGCCGCGGATCACGGTTTATGGCAACCCCGAGCTGAGAGCCCGCGCCTCGGCTCCGTCTCTGCAGCCAGCTTCCCTGCTCCGATACCCAGGAGCTCTGCCGCACTCAGGCACCCCTGGTCTTTCTGTGACCCCGAGGGTCCTGAGACCACACTGTCCCAGCGAGGGTTCCACTCCCTGCTTAGCCACTGGAGTGACGTCCCTCAGCAGAGCTGACTTCTAAAAGTTCCGATTTTGTGCTCCGCTGCTCTATCACTTGCCAGTAGCAGCTGACGGAGGTCCCCTCCCCCCCCCGCCATCTATCTTCCCGAATATCGCCTCGGATTCACTTCTCCGCACGTCCTACCTTCCAGAAAATGGTCGCTTTTCTGTTCAGAGAGTCGTTGCTATTCTTTTCTTCGATCTCCTGTTGAGTTCGTAGGTGTTCAGAATGGTTTGATCCCTATCTAGCTGAATTCCTGGGACCAGACAAAATTTAGGTCTCCTAAATTTAGATAAAATTTTAAACTAAGCACATAAACCAGGTCTAGCACACTGCCCAATGACACGAGATGCTCAAACCTTTTATTAAAACTTTACAAGCTTTTTAGGTCTCATATAAGTAAAGATCTATGTGTGACAACAGGATTAAAAGCTTTCACTTAAGGGGCACCTGGGTGGCTCACTCAGTAAATGGTCTGACTTTGGCTTGGGTCATAATTACAGGGTCCTGGGATGGAGCCCTGTGTCAAGCTCTGCTCTCAGCGGGGAGTCTGCTTCTCCCTCTCCCTCTGCCCCTCCCCCTGCTCATGCTCTCTCTCTTTCTCTCTCTCAAATAAGTAAATAAATAAAAACACTTTCACTGAAGAAGGCAGGAAGATAAAAGCAGTCATACTCAAAACAAGTAGAAGGGAGAAAATCAAGATAAAAGATGAAATAAGATAAAAAATGGACAGACATAAACAAATCAATGAGACAAAAATCTGGTTCATTGGCAAGATCAATAAAGTTGATAATCTCTAGCTAGACTCATCAAAACAGAAGAACACAAATACAACAATATCAAAAACATAAACAATATCAGAAAAAAACTGACAGGATCATTGATCCTACACACAGTAAACAGATACTAAGGGAATATTATTGTTATGGGTTGAATTGTATCCTCTGAAAAGATATGCTTAAGTTCTAACCCCTGCACCTATGAATATGACCCTGTTTGGAAATAAGGTCTCTGTAGGTGCAGTCAAGTTGAGATGAGGTCATTAGAGTGGGCTCTAATCCAATATGGCTGGCGTCCTTATATGAAGAGGAAACTGTACGTAAAGACAGGGACACACACGGAGAATGCCATGTGATAACAGAGGCAGAAAGTGAGCCATGCAACTGCAAGCCAAGTAATGCCATGAATCAATGGCCACCATGAAAAGCCAGGAAGAAGCAAAGATTCCACCCAAGTCTCAGAGGAAGCATACTGACACCTTGGTTTGGACCTCTGTCTTCCAGAACAGTTAGAGAATAAATCGTGATGGCTTTAAGCTGGTGAATTTGTGGTACTTTGTTACAGCAGCCCTAGGAAATTAATACAACTGTGAAAAACACTAAAACTATACATTTGACGATTTAGGCAAAATCAATAAATTCCTCGAAAGATCAAGATTATCAAAATTGACAAGAAACAGAATGTCTAAAGAGCCTCTATTAAAGAAATGGTATTCCTAATGAAATGTAATCTCTCAAAGAAAATTTCAGACACAGATTATTTCTCTAGTACATTTGAGCAAACACTTAAGGAATGAAAATTCAAATGCTACCCCACAAAATAGATGGATATTCAGAAACATCCCAAATGAATACATAAGGCCAGTATTTCTCCAATACCATAAACAGAAAAAGATATTTAAACAAATTAGGGGCACCTGGGTGGCTCAGTTGGTTAAGCATCCAACTCATGATTTCAGCTCAGGACATGATCTCAGGGTCATGAGATGGAGCCCTGCCTTGGGCTGCTGGCTCAGCAGGGAGTCTGCTTCTGTCCATTATCCTCTCCCTTTACCTCTCCCCTGGCTCACACATGCTCTCTCTCTTAAATAAATAAATCTTTTTTAAACATAAATAAATAAATAAATAAATAAATAACACACCAATATCCATCATGAATATTAGTACACAATTTTTAAGAAAATATTACCCAAGCAAATCTACCAATATATAAAAAATGATAATAAATACAATATGACCACATGGGAATTACCCAAGAAGTGCAAGTTTTGTTTAACATTGAAAAACCGTAATGCCATCTATCATATTATGAATATAAGAGAATATCTATATAAACATCTCAAGAGATACAAAAATTTATATAACAAAATTCAATTTCCATTCATGGTAAAAGTCTCAATCAACAGGAATAGAAGGGAATTTCCTCAACACGATAAAGAGGATCTCCAAAAACCTGCAGCAGACCTGACATATAAGAGTGAAAAACTAAATACCTTTTTTTTTGTAACATGGGGAACAAGACAAGCATGACTCCTATCACCACTCTCTTCAACACTGTACCAGAGGTCCTAAGCAGTACAATAAAGCAAGAGAAAAAAATGAAGGAAAAGAAGAAGTAAACATTTCTATATTTTTTTTAAAAGATTTTATTTATTTATTTGAGAACACTTACAACTTAAGAAAAGATTGAACAGGGGTGCCTGGGTGGCTCAGTTGGTTAAGCATCTGCCCTCAGCTCAGGTAGGATCCCGGGGTCCCGGGGTCCCGGGGTCCTGGGGTCCTGGGGTCCTGGGATCAAGCCCTGTGTCGGTCTCTCTGCTCGGCGGGGAGCCTGCTTCTGCCGCTCCCCCTGCTTGTGCTCTCTTGTGCTCTCTGTCAAATAAATAAAATCTTTTTTAAAAATAAAATAAAAATAAAAAAAGATTGAATGGACACTTCAATAGGCAATAAACTAAACAGACACTTCTGAAAAGAAGATACACAAATGGCCAATAAATACACAAGAAGTTGCTCAATATTATTACTTTTCAGGAAAAGTAGTTCAGGAATGAATTACTGATACATGAAAGAACATGGATTTCAAAAACACGCTGAGCAAAAGAAGTCAGATACAAAAAAGTACATGATTATGAAATTCTAGAAGAGGCAAAACTAATTCATAGTGACAGAAAGTGTAACACTGGTTGTCTGGGACCAGGTGGGTAGTGAGGGGGAAGAAAGGAGCTTTTGCAGGCAATAGAATTGTTCTATATCTTGACCTGATGGTGTTTAAGAAATGTATACATTTGCTAAAAACCCACTGACCTCATGACTTAAAATGGCTGCACTTTATTGCATGAAAGAATAACGAGATAAAGTTGATTTTTAAAATGTCAAGGTCGAGGGGCGCCTGGGTGGCTCAGTCCATTAAGTGACCAACTCTTGGTTTTGGCTCAGAGTCCCAAGATGAAGCCCTGGATAGGGTTCTGAGCTCAGCATGGAGTCTGCTTGAGATTCTCTCTCTCCTCTCCCTCTGCCCCTCCCACCGCTCACACTTTTTCTCTCTAAATAAATAAATAGAATCTTATAAAGAACAATAAAACAAAATGTCAAGGTCAAGAAGACCAAGAAACCTGAGGAATTCTCCGAGATTAAAAGAGACTAAAGTGACATCACAACTAGATGTATCACATGATCCCACACGTGCAGGAAAAATACCTATGCTGATATTATCAGGACAGTTGACAAAATTTGAATATGGGTTACGGATGAAATCACAGTACTCTATCAATGCTAAATATCCTGATTTTTATAATTTTACTATGGTTATACAAGACAAAGTACTTGTTCTTATAAAATATTTAGACAAAGGGACATAAGGTCCCCAATTTATTATCAATTAGAACAGCAAGGGAGTAGGGGAGAGAGAGAGGAGAACTGTAAAGCACAGGTAGAACAAAATATGAACAAATGGTAACTACGTGCAAAGGTTACAGGAGAGTTTTTATACAATTTTTTCAACTATGAGGAAGTATGAAATTATAGCAAAGTAAAACCATTTTAATGAAAGGTGATTATCTAGATGGGGGGAGGGGAGGCAAAATAACTATTTTTTAGTTCTTAATTGTGCCACCTCTCAAACCCAGAGGCTACTGAAATGATTTATCCCATTTCTCCTACTAATAAGGAAAAGACCAGGCTATCAGAGTTGTCTAATTGGTTCTATGCGTGGGTCAGGGAAAGAGAAAGGGAATTTCTCAGGACCATTAAAGAAAGGGGAAACTTCTCTCCAAAAACAAAAGCATGCACTCTTTCTCAAGAAGACAGATGGCATCTGATCTCTTAAATCATAGTCCAAAAGAACATTTCCTTCCTTTTCCCACTCATCTCTGTTTCCACAGTAAAGTAACTCCTAGTAGCAAAAACATTAGTTTGTTAAGTATTCACAAATTATCACAGGAACAAACAAACAAACAAATACCAGGTTCCATTGCACCTTTTCTTCTTGTATATATTGAAGCAGGCAGAGAAAACATCATCAATTCTCTCCTCACAGATACAATTGTAGGTCTTAGAGCACTCAATAGTTGCTATTCTTGTTGGGGTTAAAAATGCACATTGTCCTCTTCCAGAAGAACGCATGAATGCATAGTTACTGTAGAATAGAAAACACACATGGTCAACTGTTTAGGGATGTCTGGGTGGCTCAGTCAGTTAAGTATCTGCCTTCAGCTCAGGTCATGATCCCAGAGTCCAGGGATTGAGCCCCAAACCGGGTTCCCTACTCAGTGGAGAGCCTGCTTCTATCTCTCTCTCTCTCATTCACTCTTGCTCTATCTCATAAGTAAAATCTTAAAAAAAAATTAAAACCTTCTTGAATAAATTTATGAGCTGGCAAGAAGCAAATTCAGGCTCAGGCTGAGGTTAAGTAAAGGTGGGAACCCAGGAGGGTAAGTGAAGGACTGAAGTCATTTTTTCCCTTAATTGATACAGTAGATTAAATATGAATTCCACTCAAGTTTCCATATGGAAGAAAACCTACAAAGAGTTGAGATCCTGAAGATGTATCTTCAATGTAAACTCCCCTTGAAAAATCTTCAACCTTGGACTTAAGCAGAAGAAAAAATGAATAATCCCACCTAAGAATCCAAAATTACCAATTATCCCTCATGCAATTTGTATTTGAATATTATTTGAATATCCAAATCCCCTACAGGAAAAAAAAACAAACAAAAAGGAAGATAAATGAAACTAAGTAGCTTGGGAGGCATGGGCAGAAAGCAGGAGATGTGTTCAGTAAGTAGGATGAGGAAGTTAGTAACCTTTGAGACGCGTCCGGTACAGACACTGTAAGTACCGCGTGTGCCTGCTGAACAGAGGCAAGGAAGAAGGAACCAAGTAGCACTACACGTCTCACTCAAAATATACATTATGCACATAGACACTTACATCCATGAGGTCTTAAATTCACCTCCTACTGGTGACACTCATACTGGCCCTCTGCCTAACAAACTCAAATAAAATCCATAGCTGCTCATCAGGATCCCTGGAAAGCTGCAGCTGTCCCCGGGCTTACATGCTCCCACATCTCCCCACTACAGAAAATGCGTATGCTGGCCACAGAGCCTTCTGTTTGTTGGGCCCCCTTACCCCAAACTCAAGTGATACCCTAGAAACCACGCCACTATCAGGAAAGGGGGATGCAGAAGAGTCAGGCCATCTGAAGATTATGAACCCAGGATTCAGGTAACCTTTTACCCACTTGCACCTTATCCTGAATGTGATAACTGATCCTATCCCATCCCATTGTGATAAGCTATCCCATTTCTTTCCCCTTGCATTGGGCTATTCGTTCCAAATTGACTTAATTAACTAAATACAATTTGAGCATCTTAATTTGGCCCATGAGCCTTTCTATTCTGTGCCTCTGAGTGTTTGCCTGCAAGTGAACTCCCAGGCTATGGCTGCATCGAGGTAATTTCCTGCACGCCATTTCCTTTAAGTTTGCAGCCACCTTCATCTCAGTCCTCAAATAATTTCCACAGCAGCTCAAAACGGAAAAAAACACTACACAGAAAATGACACCATGAACAAAAGCCAGCAGAAACTATAGAGTAGACCCACAAAACTTCAAATATTAGAATTATCAGATACCAAATATAAAATAAGTATGTTTGACATCTTTCGAGAAATAAAAGACAGCTTGAAGAAGTGAGTAACTAGCAAGATTTAAAAACTTAAACCAGAATCCCTAGAAATAAAAGGTATAAAAGTTAAGATTTTTAAAAAATTATTGAACAGTTTAACAGAAAATTATAACTAAATGGAAACCCAAGAGTTTACAAAATACTGCACTTCAAAATAAAACTATGGGGATGCCTGGATGGCTCAGTTGGAAGAGCTTGTGACTCTTGATCTCAAGGACATGAGTTTGAGCCCCACACTGGGCACAGTGATAAACAAAGAAACAAACAACCCCCCCCAAAAAACCATAGTGAAGGCATATGTATGTGTGCGTGTGTGTGTATACTCACTTATATTTATATTTATAAATAATATAAACTAATAATATACAGATTGTATGATGGTGTTATGTCCTGATAAACCCAACACAAATGGAAAATACCAAAAGTCAAAAATGCATGTAATACACCCACCCTACTAGCTTAGCCTAGTGTACCTTAAATATGATCAGAACACTTATGTTAGCCTATGGTTAGGCAAAATCATCTAACACAAAGCCCATTTTATAATAACGTGTTGAGCATCTCATGTGATTTATTGAATACTACACTGAAAGTGAAAACCAGAACGGTTGTATGGGTATCGGATGGTTGTTAAGTGTACTGGGTTGTTGACCCTTGTGATCAGTCAGGAGGATCACTGGGAGCTCCAGCTGCCTCCACCCAGCATCACAACAGAAGATCACACTGCACATCACCAGCCCCGGGAAAGATCAAATTAAAAATTCAAAGTACAGTTTCTACTGAATGCATATTGCTTTCACACCATTGTAAAGTAGAAAAATTGTAAGTCAAACCATTGTTAGTCAGGGACCATCTATAAAGAAGTTTCAAATGAACTTTGGGGATCCTCCAAATACTTAACTTGTGATTGTGGGAGGGATCACTATAGCTGATTCAGGATGGTCCAATTCCTTCATATCACTTTATGATTTGCATTTGTTTTGGGTACCTCATAATGCATACTTCTGAGCATGTGTTTAGCATCAAAATTTTGTTAATAATCTGTATGACATTTCTCTTTCTTTTTAATTATACTTCCTAAAACATGTTCTTAATCATTCTACTTATTCTTACCAATGACCTCTGTGTGAAAACCACGTGAAATAAGAGAAGATTCTTTTTAGATACAGTCCTCCCAACCCCAACACCAATGTTGGAGCTTGAATGCATTCCAGAGACTTACATCCCAAAAGGTGGACCAGTGTCAATCCATTTCCATTTTTGTTCTCTATCATCATATGATAATCCAATCCAGTAGTTATTCCTATAAGTTTGGGGTTGAATAAAGGCCTGTAAGGAAACAAAACATATCATGTGACTAGCCCCATCTGTTAGATTAATGAAAAGGAGGAAGGTGAAGGTCCCAGCTGTTTCTATGGACAATACTCTGCTACACACCACACCATGCTTCATCTCTATTCCTGGAAAACCCTCCCTCCTCTCCATCCTCATGCTTTTATTTTCCAAAGTAAGTTCTACCTCAAAGATTATTTACTTAATGTTAAAAATTCCTGCCACTCTCATGGATTATTTAAACACGAAAAAAATTTAAATCTAAATATCTAACACTAGACTTGTTAAATAATGTATGTCACTATAAAACTACTCAAAATCATGCTCCAGAAAAATATTTAATGGTGTAGAAAGTGATCATTACTTATTATTAAATGAAAAAAGGAATCTTCATAACAAATTTATTAAAATAACAACTATATGTGCGAAGTTGTGCATCAAAACCCTCAGCCTCATAAGAGAAAGGCTTGCTGTAGTTTAGTAGTTGGAAGGGGTGAAGGGAAAATGGGCAGTATTTGGAAATATTTACTATGTCAAAAAATGTAATATAGCAAAGTGACATTTTACGTAATGTCTGATTAAATGGCTGAATGTATTTCAAAATATAGGTTTAAATTTAAGTGAGTTTTACTGCAACAAACATTTTATGACTTGATATCATAAATTCTTTTATGTTGTGACTTAAAACATCTATTAGATTTGCATATAAATGTTATGTTGTTTTCCTAAGGGATAAATAGAGGTTTTAGGCTGATCTTTGAAAATACTTCTCTGTAAAAAATATTTTGTGTGTGTGGATAATTTTTACTAGTAATAAATTAAAAGATAATTTTGATATTGTTGTCACTTTATTTTCTCTTTTTACAATTCCTTTTGAAAGATATACATCATTATACAATATATTAGAATACTGATCAAGAAAATGTTACCTACAGATGCCATGAAAATCACCATGAGGCTAACCTATAAAACTGTTATCACTTTTATATTCCTCATTATTATCTCCTTTTTGCAGGTGGAAAAACTGAGATCCAGAGGTTGAGTAATTCACCCAAGGTCACACAAATAATAGGTAGCAGAAGCAGATTTGCCTGATCCCAGGCAATCTGGCTCCTGGATTCCTAATAGCACCTACTGGATTAGGTTCCTCCAGGTTCTTAGTTGCCACCTTGCAAGGATAAATAACCACTGCTTCCAGGCTGCAAATACCAAAGGGTTAAGGGCTCCATCGAAGGAGAGGCATGCTTCTCAGTGAGCACACACCTTACAAAAGGAAATGAATGCAAAAACCCAAACTGAATCTTGAAGGGGGTTTCCATTTTGGAAACAATAATGGTCATCATGATAAATAATATATATTGAATGTTTAGAAAGTAGCAAGATCATATATGCCTATCAGTAGGCAGGGTTTTCCAGAACCCTTACCTTTCTTACCCACACAATTTTTGCTCACTCAACAGACACAATACAGAGAATAACTGAAGGTCCCTCTTTCTGGCCTCCCCCTGTCCTCAGTATCTCAACATCTCTCAATATCCTCAATATCCTCAACATCTCAATATCCTCAACATCACTCCAAGCATGAGAGACAGCTGGGAAAATAAAAGTGAATGTAACAGTCCATGATACCAGTTCATCTGCATCATTTATCTTCAAAAGAGATGAATTATAACTCTGGCAAGTCTGTTTACATCCGTTCCAGTTTTTACTTGCAGGAATAAAATAATAACACTTTATTCCACAACAGGACCAGCGGTTTTCATAGAGTTTGCCTACAACATATGAGGTGAAACATTATCTGGTATTCTGTTAAACAGAGCAATATACTTACCAGCCCTCCATAATTAAATAAAATCTTAATAGCTATCAATAATGATAATATTAGGTTCATCAAGATTCTGGAATGCCAAAAGATATCTCTTATATTCATTGCAGCATTATTCACAACAACCAAGACATGGAAACAACCCAAGTATCCATCCATAGATGAATGGATAAAGAAAATGTGGTATATACATACAATAGAATACTATTCATCCTTAAAAAGAAGGAAATCCTGTCATATGTAACAGCATGGATTACATACATACATACAATTACCTTGAGGATATTAAGCTAAGTGAAATAAGACATTCACAGAAGGACAAATACTACGCGATTCCAGTTATATGAGATACAAAAAATAGTCAACTCAGAAAAACAGAAAGTGGAAGGTGGTTGCCATGGCTGGGGGAGGTGAAAATGAGGAGCTTTTGTTCAATGGGTATATAGCTTCAGTTATGCAAAATGAGTAAGCTCTAAAGATCTGCTGTACAATAGAGTACCTATGGGTAACAATACTGAATTGTGCATTTAAAAACTTGTAAAAAGGGTAGATCTTGTGTTAAGTGTTCTTAACCACCCCCCCAAAGAAAAAGTGACATGGGAAAGCTTTTGGAGGTAATGGATATGTCTACTACCCTAATTGTGGATGATTTTACAGACACATGCATATGTCCAAACTTGTCAAATTATATACATTAAATATGTGCATTTTTTGCGTATTCGTAATACCTAAAGCTATTTTTTAAATAATAAAAGTAATTTTTTAAAAAGATTCTGGAATGCCTTCTAAATAAAAGAAACACGATTCTTTAGAATTTCTTCTTTTCCTCATATATCTTATAATGTACCCAATTTTTAAAATACTATTGATTTTTTTTTTATTAATTTATTTTTATTAACATATAATATATTATTTGTTTCAGGGGAACAGGTCTGTGATTCATCAGTCTTACACGATTCACAGCGCTCACCATAGCACATATTGATTCTTTAATAGCAGAGAGGATAAATTCCTGGTACCATATCTAAATGATATTAAATATGCAAAATTGTTTTATAAATTCCAAATCCTAAACAAATATTTTATCACTTATTGATTAACTAGATTAATTCGTCCCATCCATTTGCATGACAACGGAGTTTATTGTACGGGATTTAATATCCTTATCTCTTGGATGTTTTAAAGGGTATTATCACACAGAGTTATACAAACATCAACACTTCAGCAAACTCTGCAGAAGTAGTGCAGAGCCCGCAGAGAGTGTCTAGAGACCAAACACCTGAGGTTCAAGGCACAATGGAAACACATACAACAGAATTACCTTTACAAGAGCACCCAAATAAAAGGCCTTGTGCCCATTTAACCTAAGTATATTTTTACTAATAGCCTCCATATTTCATGTCAGCCACAAAGTGGAGTGTCTAATTTGCCCACAGGTCCAAAAGGATCCACGTTTTCAGGGAAGCTGACACACTATTTCACCTCCCTGAAGCAGTCAGAATGCAAGAACTGCCATTGAGTTTGGGTAGATACAGAGCTCTGTTAATCCCAACACGGCTCCTGGGGTCTCAGTCTCACATTTGATGTAGGCAAACCCAAACACTCATATTGCATCTTGAGGTACAAATAAAAAGATGTCTAGTAGACCTAGATCACTAGCATATACCATCAGCCTGCCTATCAGGCCTCAAAGCTTCTGGAAGGGGAAGAAATAAAGGCAAATCATGCAATCTTCCATTCAAGATGCCCTTCATACCTTCATTTTCTTTCTGACATCTCCTATCTGCAAACAGTAAATCCTGTTCCTTTTTCTGCTGAAGCGATTCATTTTTGAGAATGTTATATTCTAAAGTCATATTTGTCAAAAGTCGCTCCTTTAAGTAGCTGTCATTTTGCAAAATGTGGTGCTCTCGAGTCAGGTTTCCTATCATTTCCCCCAGCTGATGGTTTTCTTGAATATACTGAAAAACTAAAATTAATAGCATAGATATAATACAAGGGTACTCATATACTTGAATGTTAAAATTCAAGACAAAAGAAAAAGTCTCACTTTGACAACCAATCCCTTTCATTACTTTAAATGGTTAATGTGACATTTAGAAAGTAACACCTCAATAAACCGACCGTAGAAATGGAAACTTCAAACTTCACACTATTAGCAACTTATGTGTAGAATAAATAAAAGAAGATATCTGAATAAAATTATAATAGTAACATCTTACCATTCAGTTCAGTTTCTTTTTAACAATTAGCCTATCATTTATAAATAGGTCCCAGAGTAAAAACCAGTCAATCAACACTTAGCAACACATTTTCTATATATGAAAATCTGCACTAGGAAACATGAAGAAATACCATCATTGTTACTGAAGGTGATCAAATAGAAAAGGGAGGAAGATGTAAATAAGTACATTTATTTGAGTGGCACGTTAGTGATTTTCTCTAAAGATGTCAAGAAATTCAAATAAAAGATAAGAGTTGAATTCAAGATCATCTAAGGTACACGTACAGAATCAATCTTTTTATTAAACTCTATCACCACAGACTTGGAAAAAAAATCAAGAGAAAGTCATAATTTCTTGTGAACAGTTGTTTCTCAAAGAATGTGTATCTAATATTTACAATGATCTAAACTCAGAAGACATTATATGACTAAGTCCTGTATCTGAATGAATGCTATTATGTATTCTACAGAATGAGACAGTTCATTAACCTACAGAGTCATTGGAATAGGTGAATAAAATGAAAATGACACTGTGACATGTCTGGGACATTCCATCATGATAGCCAAGGAACAGTTAGTATCTGTGCAAATAGTGGTCACTGCTATTACTCAGACTTGAAAGTTGTATTTTAATTACTCACTCTTTGTCCCCAATAGTGCGACTGTCACCAATAGTAGTAAACACAAGATCCCAAGAATCACTGCAATGAGATGCCAGGTCACTGAAAACCCTTTATATAAGGAAGAAAGATAATCATCAGGGACAAAGCCTTGCTCACTGCTAACCTTAACCTGGGATACCATTTGAAACAGAGATAACCTTCTCTAAAAATTTTACAAAAATATATCATACAAATTGATTTAAATTTATGACCTAGTAATTACAGTTTTAAAGTCTCAGATTTCTGACTGATATACACCCACTGTAGAAATCCTACACACAAGAACAGTCCTCTAGGATTTTAAAAGCACTTTCCCTACTAAAGCACAGATGGCCTAATGTACAGATTTGTCCAATCACTATGTTGTACACCTGAAACTCATGTACATTGTGCATCAATTATAATTCAATTAAAAAATTCAACAAAGTTTTTTTAAAAAGCAGAGACGGCAATAGATATAATACACTTTTATAAGAGTCCACACAGATGTGTATACTCCTTCCTGTGATCACAACTAATCATGAAGAGGAAAGAAAAAGCAGTCAGTATTCTTGAGGAATTGGTAGCCAATAGTGGGTATTATGAGGCTGGAAATGTGATTGGGGTCCATCCTTAAAAGAGTTTCTACAAATCAACTTTCCCTTCTTTTTCATCAATCCTATTTTTCCTTAGACAATATTTATCCTCCTACTTTTGAGGTCCTGGGTCTAAAAATTGTATCTCTGATTGTCACTAAATTAAAACAATAAAAGTTAATCTCACTTTAGAGTTTGTGACAATATTTGAAGGTAGAGAGTGAGGATGGAAAGAACAGAAAAAAGTGAACGCTCCTTTTGACTAATCTTCTGTTTCTTCATTACCAATTAAGGTTGGATAAATATTTAAGTCACCTAAAATATCTTTTTGTCTGAATAAAAACATTGTTTCTAACAAATATTCCCATTTTTCAAGCATTCTCTAAGACCTTTGTTTCTCTAGGAAATTCAGTGTTTTCTTGAGACTCTAATCTGTCCTTTACTTTTAAAGGCCTCACAAATTCCTCTTGACCAAATTTGAATAAAAACACTTTATTAGCTTTGCAAATTTTAAAGAATTCATTAATTTCTCCATTTTCACAAACATAAAAATAAAAAACAAGGCTTTGCTCTGCTACTCTACACCATCATGGTTTCTTATTACTATTTGAAAACAAAAGGACAAACAGGAACTTTTTTCAAATGTCAAAGTTTGACAATCCATAAGAGATGCTTAAGATATATACCTTTGCCATCATTTTTCCCAGGCCTTTGAGTCCCACCTGGCCTTAATCTATTTGGTGACTCTGAAGAAGACTGAAGAAATCTCAGGGAGGAATAAATCACTTGCTGATCGCTCATATCTACAGTAAGAAGGGAAAGATGCTTTAAATTAAAACCTCACAACAGGATGATTTCTGTCAAAAGAAAAATTCAAATCTCAGGCTGTAGAAACATACCAGCGACATACCTAGAGGCTTGTGTGTGTATCTATATGAGTGAATGTGTGTTTAACTCCTTCAAGCGCATAAAGCATGTGGACTGATCCTGATTTATATAAGAAATGGAAAACCTTTCAATATTTCTGTTAAACTCATTTATACTCCTAGTGATTACTGCCATGATTATTAGAAAATATCAAAAGAATTTTTTTTTAAATGTCCCAATAGATTGAATAGGCTGGGTCCTATGCAACCAGCCAATTTAGCTCAAAATGTTGAACATACATATATGTATTTTATTCATTTATATGTCAGAGAGAAAGAGAGAGAGTACAAGCAGGGGGAGCTTCAGGCAGAGGGAGAAGCAAGCTCCCTGCTGAGCAGGGAGCCCAACACGGGACTCAATCCCAGGGCCCCAGGATCATGACCTGAGCCTAAGGCAGATGCTTAACCAACTGAGCCACCCAAGTGTCCCTGAACATACATATATAAATGTTGGACAAATTTGGCACCAGTATAAATCACTGAGACACTTTAAAAACTATCAATTCAAAAAAATGAAAATTCTGTTTGAAATTCCGAAAAAATATATATATCTTGGCCTAAAAAGCCTTAATATACATGTTCAGTTATACATATAAGTATTTAAAAGTTCTTGCATTCTTTCAAATATAACAAGACTCTACCAGAGTATGTTTCCCAAAGTATAACCCATAAACCATCTGCAAAAGAATTATTAATGGTTAACATTGCAGATTGGTCAACAATCCAGACTCCAGTGGCCCATGTAAGATATGCTGAATAAAAATCTCAGTGGAACCCATACACCTGTATTTTTAATCCCAAATGATTCCATGTATATTTGAATTTTAGAAATAACTTTCTAGTGTGTGATGTTGCCAGAGAAGCCTCTCTGAAAATAAAATTTGTCAACAGGCAGTCATTAGTTAATATCCATAAAGGATTCAGTCTATTAATGGATATCAATATAAAAAGAAATTATTAGGGGCACCTGGGTGGCTCAGTTGGTTAAGCAACTGCCTTCGGCTCAGGTCATGATCTCAGGGTCCTGGGATCAAGCCCCGCATCGGGCTCCCTGCTCGGCGGGAAGCCTGCTTCTCCCTTTCCCACTCCCGCTGCTTGTGTTCCCTCTCTCACTGTCTCTCTCTCTGTCAAATAAATAAATAAAATCTTTTAAAAAAATATAATAAAGAAAAAGAAAATTATTAAATAATAAATCTTTAAAAGCTACCCTGATTCTGATATTAATCAGTGTGAAAAGATGATATCCAAGAAACAGAAAATATGGAAAACAAATTACACATGAAACTCTATTCTCCTTAAATTTTTTTATTAATTTACAAAATTTTCTAAACTTATTCACATTTTCCCTAATTTCCTAAGGAAGAGGAGTCTTTTCTATTACACAATCCTTTAAGGTGGGTAACATCTACATCATTCGACACAAAGCAAAAGTCGCAGTGTATCGAGAAAAAGAAAATAGCTTTCCATGAATTTTGCACTACAGTTTTCACATCCTTTAGAGTTAATGCAGTTCTAATGTAATCATTAGAAAATGCTTTTCTACCAATCCCCATATTTACGCCAAGCCATTTATAATAAAATGCCACCTTCCTAGAATCTTTTTCTCCCAGAATCTCTTCGTTATTAAGTGGCACTAGTAGGACACTCAGATAACAAAGATCTGGGGGAACAGAAGCAGACGTTACCTGTGTCTATGCCATGCAGGGATGCAGGCAGAGAAAGCTGATCCAGAAAAGAGGTGGAAGAAGTTGGCCTTTTTGATCCTGGATCCCTTGTGTGCGTGAGGGGCTGTAAGACAGAAGGCAGAAATGATTGTCTCTGAATGGTACTCCCACTCAGAAATTTACTGCCCCTCCTCTTGGCCAAAGTGCTGAAAGGAAATTATATGAAAAGGCTGATGTTGAGGTACATCTTCCTCCATTTCAACTAACCAACCACTTCATACTCTTTGCAAAATAACGTTCAAAATCACTATTTGAGGACTGAAAATATAAACGAGCCCAGCTTTGGAAAAAATAAGAACTAATATCTTCAACAAAAACTAGCCTATTTAAAAGAAACTACTAGCAAAAACAAATGATTAAAGTGCATAAGTATACATATACCTAAGAAATATTATAACTAAATTCTTTAACTCTTAAAGAGTCTGTCTCTTAGAAACTTTCTCTTACATGCCGCTATCTGAAAAAAAAGATTTTTTTTCCACTTATGTGTACAATCGATAAATGTATTTTAAAAATTATTTTAAAACATCCATAATCCCACTACAAAAATTTTGGTGTATATTCTTCCTGTTTCTTATCCACACACTATGATTACTATGAAAGTTGGCATTATTCATACATAATTTTTTTGATTTATTATTTTCTAATAAATGTTTCCTTACTTAAAAAATATTCATCTAAAATGTGATTTTAAAATCCATACATAGTCATTACCCACACAGATTATGCCACAATTTATTTAGGCAATCCCCTACTGTTGGACATTTGAGTTGTTTTCCAATTTATTGCTAGTACAAAAAATATTTGGCCTTACATTTGAATGCTGTCTTAGGAAAAATGTTTAAACATGAAATTAGGGGGGTTAATACATTAAAGAACTTTGATACATATTGCCCAATGCCTTCCAGTGAAGCTGCTCCCATTTATATACCACCAAGGTGTGTGAAAATGCTCACATTTTATTTTTTCAAAAGATACTGTTGAATTATTCCTCTACTTGAGTTTTGTGCATGAGTCTTACTTCATGAAGAACTACAAACGTCCAGCTAAAAGAAATTCATTTCTATAACTGTTTCTGTGAGCCAGACTTTACCCGAACCTCACTGAAGTTCATTTTCATTTAATACAGGCCTTGTCAATCTTCTGACATACAGCTCTATGAAATCAACTTAAGTTGCTCTTCAAAGGAGATGATTATGGTTAATATGGAGTGTGGAGGAAGAGGAGAGAGGCAGGATGAGAAACAGAAATTGGTCATGAAGAGACAGCTCACCCTTACCTCACCAGGCTCTGACCAAGTTCCTTACTTATTCTTCTCTTTCCTTACCAACTTCCAGCCACAACGAAACCATTGTACTTTAGAAGGATTTCCCATTCTTCAGGTTGTTCATGCCTCCCACCTCTCCTCCAAACTACTTTACAAACACAGCTACTGAATGTTCTGACCACTAGGACCAATCTAGGTTATGTTGCTATTCTTTGGCCCTCAGCGGGCCCACTTCTGTCCCCAAAGCACTCCTTAATCTCTGATCACCACCTGTCATCACGTGCAAGCACTCAGCTGAAATACCCCCCAGACACTATTTTAATTCAATAATATAAGTTTCATGGGGAGAGTCTGGACACTTCAAGAATACTGGTTACTGGGCATTTTCATCTCTTCACTCCAATCCTGGATTGGCTTTGTTAATCTCAAAACAGAGAAAGATTCTAGCCCTCTATTCTAAAGCCATAAATAAATAAATAAATAAATAAATAAATAAATAAACAAACAAACAAAAAAAACAAACAAACCAACCTCTGCTGAAAGAACATAGGGAGTAAGCGTGGGAGAAGTATTAAAGTTGATCAAAGAGGTGGCAGAGAGAGACACTGTCATTTATTGAAAGACCCACTATATGTATAACCATATCAAACCCTCCCAAGGCTGATAGCCATTTAATATTGCCCCCATTTTACAGATGAGGAAACTAATGTTAAGAAGTTAACTGACTTGCCAAAAGATACATTATTGCTAATTCTTGACCCATGTTTAAAATCAGGCTCGGGCGCCTGGGTGGCTCAGTTGGTTAAGCGACTGCCTTCGGCTCAGGTCATGATCCTGGAGTCCCTGGATCGAGTCCCACATCGGGCTCCCTGCTCGGCAGGGAGTCTGCTTCTCCCTCTGACCCTCCCCCCTCTCATGTGCTGTCTCTCTCATTCTCTCTCTCTCAGATAAATAATAAATAAAATCTTTAAAATAAATAAATAAATAAAAAAAAATAAAAATAAAATCAGGCTCATTATATATTGAACATTGTTATTTGAGGTCAAGGTTCAAATCCTCCCTAGATATAAAAATGTCTACAAGTCACTCCCAATCTTCAAGACCTTTTCCTCATGTGTTCAATAAGAATAACACTCCCTTCTTAGGCTTGGAAGAATTCAGTGAGAGTAGCACTAGATAGGATTTCTCAGACTTCAAAATACATACTCATTTTTTCCTCTCTCTCTCCCAAGGTTCTATAAACAGTGGAAGAGCCAGGACAGCAATGCAGAAATCCTGACAGGCTGAGCTGGTTTCTCTGTCCTCACCTGTCAGGTTTGGACTGCAGATGCTTGGAAGAGAGGGTGTGGGCAAGGGCAAGGGGCACATTCCTAATATTTAGGAGCTGGAAACATGTGGCAGCATACTGCACCTCCATTCTGTGACCTCGGATCTTGTTATTACCATCTTACCGTCCCATGCAGTTACTAGTAATGCTGAGCCTTTATTCGGTTTTGATTTACATCCTCAGAGCCGGTGAAAGGTGGTCAGTTCTCATGATGTAGGCTAGACAGGTGCAGAACACTGTTTTAAACCACCATAGTTGTCTGTCCTCTCTACATCCACTCTGTAAGCTGAGTACCACGTCCGTCTGGTTCCTTATTGTAACTGCAGCACAGACAAGAGATGTGATGCCCACATGTGCACTTGATGAACAAGGTGATTCAAGTTCAGAGGAATTGGTTTCACTTACATGTGGAACATAAGAAATAGAACAGAGGACCACAGGGGAAGGGAGGGAAGAAATCGGAGAGGGAGACAAACCATGAGAGACTCTGGACTCCGGGAAACAAACTGAGGGTTACAGAAGGGAGGGGAGTAGGGGGACAGGGTGACCAGGTGATGGGCATTAAGGAGGGCACGTGTTGGGATGAGCACTGGGTGTTATACCCAGCTAATGAATCGTTGAACACTACAACAAAAACCTATGATGTACTATATGCTGGCTAACTGAACATAAAAAAATAAAATAAAAAATAAAATAAACTAGATTTTCTAAAATAAAAAAAGGAGGAATTGACTATAAAATCTAGATTTTTCGGTTTTAGACAAAAGCAATTGAGATGAATGACTGGGAAGCCAAATTGTGTAGCAGCTCCCTCCAAGCTCAAGTTACTTGGTTTGTTACTAAGCTCTAATTTCTGGAAGAGGTAAATTTCTTCTTAAAGGAGAAGACAAGATAATGACAGCACTGACTTCAGATGGGACTAACAGAAACTCCTAGCATGGCCCTTTGATCAAAGCAGCACAACATTGGAAGCACCAAACTTCATCTGAACAACCTCTGGTTCATAAAACAGAAAGATGAAAAATTTGAAGAATACTTTGAATGTTCCTATACTTTGTCATCCAAATTCACTTATGTGCAAGACACACATAACACATACACACATGAATATATAAAGCATTTACTTATTTACTTCCTGGCTGCTTTGCTGTAAAGCCTCTGTTCATTTGGGAAACCACACATTTTACCCCAACCATTATTGACCATATTTACTTTGTCAGCTAGCTTAGCTCACAGCTTCTAGTCACACCTTCAAGCTTTCTCGTCACAACTTCAAACCTCAATGGCTTATCATTTCACACCATCATGCTGTTCTGCCACTTGTAGGCCAAAGGGAAGGATGTCTAGAGGAACCACCAGCTCCCAGAGAAGGATGGTCTGCATCCCTCTAACTGAGAAGAGTACCTCACCTTGCCGGGTTCCCACCTCCACAGTTAGACTTCATGCCTAACCTTCATGACACTGAGCAATGCTCATTTTCTGGCTCTTGCTGCAAAAACTCAAAAGACCTCCTTTGAACTTTCTTGTTCCCCTAACTAGTTACCTCATTTGTCCTTCTTGTCTTTACAATAAAATCTGTTCTAATGCTCTAGAGGTAAAATCCTTTATATGGGCCCAACTGCCCTCCAGCAGTCTATCAGACAGTACCCGCCCTTCCTCCAATTTCTAAATAACTAAATGAGACCACCTCCATCTCAGGAAATAAGTAAGCTTGAAAAAATTATGGCAAAAAAGGGACTTCAGAGGGCTATTTGGGCTCTCTGCCATTAAAGGTAACCTGTCTATTCACAGGTGGAAAAGGAAAATAGATCTGCAAAGTAGGGGCATAATTAAGAATTCTGTTGTATCAGTTAGTGTTCCCTCCACTATCTCACACAGTTCAGACTCTGAACTTACCCTCAAATCATTCATTTACCTTTGTTGTTTATTTTTTATTAAATTTTGTGGATGTTCTATTCTAGTGCATTACCATATAATGATAGGAAGCCAATTATTAAAATAACCAACAAACTTGATCACCCAAAAACCTGCACATAGATATTTATAGCTTTATTTATAATCGCCAAAACCTGGAAGCAACCAAGGTGTCTTTCACTAGATAAATGGATAAGCTGAGGTCCACCCAAGCAATGGAATATTATTCAGTGCTAAGAAGAAATGAGCTATCACGTCACGAAAAGACATGAAGGAAACTTAAATATGTAAGTGAAAGAAGTAAAAGAAGTCAACCTAAAAAGGCTACATATTGTATAACTCCAACTACATGACATTATGGAAAGAAAAAACTGTGGAGACAATACAAAGAGTAATAGTGATGATAAGGGTCGGTGATGAGGGTAGGGAGAACTGGATGGAGCACACAGGAATTTTAGGGTAGTGAAAATACTAGCTCTGATACTATAACGATGGATATATATCATTATACATTTGCCTAAACCCATAGAATATACACTGCCAAGAGTGAATCCAAAAGGAAACTATGGGCTTTAGGGTGATTATGATGTGTCAGTGGAGGCTCATCAGATATAACAAATGTACTACTCTGGTGGAAAATGTTGGTAACAGGAGGCTATGCATGTGTGCGGGCTGGAGAATATGAGAAATCTCTGTCCCTTCCTCTCCCTTCTCTGTGAACCTAAAATTGCTCCCAAGAAAGTCTTTAAAAAAAAAATCACAGGGATCAGTAGTTGAACTTACAGCACAACCCATGTTCACAGGTCTCACATATTTCAAAAACTCCTTTTCGCTGTGCCATTATCTATTGCTTTGGTTGAGCAAAGTTAAAGTGTCTACTTGAGAAATTAGGATCACAGCTGTGATCCAAAAGACACATCCTTATCCAAAGTGTTTGAATATACAGCTCTGTGGCAGGACTATGTGCATGTGCAAAGCTCATGGTAACTGAAAGGTTTTCCATAGCTACAGAAATGAATCTCTTCCCCTTCAGACTAAGTTACAAAGACAAAATAATCTGATGGCAGTAAGTACAAAAGACAACCACCTCAATAAACTTTTACAAAGCATCTACTCTGTGGAAAATATTGTGCTAGATGCTGGGAAGCAACACTCCATCCCATAAAAGGGCCAAAGGAAGGATGGGGCACTGAACCAATACTTGGAAAATAAGTTTTGATTATTGCAAGAAGACTCTTTATTATGGGGAGGAAGGGAAGGGAACATGTATCTACTGACCTGAGTGCTATAACATTCCAGTTTCATATAAAACTAGTATTATACAAAATTTAATTGTTAGTGATCATTGTCCACCAGCAGCTTACAATCTAGGAAGAAGCAGTTCAAACAAGGTATAAGAAAGTCAGAGACAATATAAAATATTTATCCTAATGATGTAGCCTCCAATCTTGGTTTGAATGTGAGAAACTCAGTAGACAGTGGGGACAGAACATAACAAGTCAGCACAAGAGGGAAGTCAGAGAATGATGACAAGGAGTTAACACATTAAATCGAAGAACTATTTCTCCCAACTTTGCTCCATCTTGATCATCTTACTCAATGTCTTACTCAGGAGACACAGAGTATTGAGGAGCAAACAAAAATTGTGGGCCCACAAATTAAAAGAGCAATCATTTCTCCCTTCTTCCTTGAGGTTGACATCTAAGTATAAGAAAATTACATGATTTGACAACGCATATCCAACAAGGTCTACAACTTGAACAGAAATGTTTATTATCGTTAAGAGACCTGGAGGTGATAACAGTATAGTCTTGCACAGTGGAGATCAGGTGACTTTTCAGGACAAACCTGGAGGATGGCCATGGATTGTTTACATAGTGTGAAAGACCAGACAGGACTCCATGGCAAACATGCTGCCAAGACATGCTCTAGAGCTACAATATCCAAAGGGTAGCTACAAGGCACACTGGCTATCTACATTTAATCAAAATTAAATAGCACTAAAAAAAAAAATGGTTTGTTGACAGCAATATACCATTTTAGTCTTACATGAAAAATCAACAGGACATGACTTAGAACAGACTTACTTCAGTAAAAAATTGTTCATTATAGAATCTGAACTGGCAGATGGATATTCATTTTACAATTCTTGTAACAATTTCTATGCTTGAAATTCTTCATAATAAAATTTGAAAAAAGTTTAATAGAACTATAAATTCAGTTATACTAGCCACATCTCAAATACTTAAGTTGCCACGTAGAGTACCTAGTGACTACCTTATTGGACTACAGAGACATAACGTCTCTATTATCTCAAAGAAATGTACTGGCCAGAACCACTCTAGAACCGAGCTCAGGAATACTGGCAAACTTCAGAGACCAACTCTTCCCAATAAGGTCAGTTCTGACTGTCCCAAGGGGGAGTGAATTATCACTACCAGGACTGCACACTTTTAAAGAGTGGGGGTTCAGATGGGGGATTAACAATCCCAGGGCATAGTTGCTAACAGGGAAGTAATGAAAGACCAAGTCTATCAGAAAGAGGTTGCAGGACTGAGAATCATGAGTTAAACCTATGCTCATTAATAGTTAGAATACACACACACACACACATGCATTAAAGCCTCAATTTTAAATAACTTGTAATGCTGAGAACTCATTTAGTTCCTACAGAAACACAAAATATATTCCAAAATATCTTATTGACAAAAATCTACTGTGAAATAAGGAATAAGGGCATAACAGAAGATGTGTTTCACCTGGGGTGCTGACTTGACTCTTGTAACCCTTTAGGCAATTACTGATTACACCAAAAATATTTAAATTTTAATAATTCTGAGGGGTTTGGGATACATGTGAAAAATCCAGAACCTTCTGTAAACAACTTCTATAGGCACCAAAAATTACGTCCCATTAGGTATGGAAGAAATAAGGAGAGATCTGCAATTGCCTTTAATGGATGAAAATCTGGCAGCATTCTTCTGCCTGAAAGAACTTCTGCCATAGGATGTACCTACTAGAACAATTCTTTATTATCTTAAAGTGAATAAAGAGACTTAGCCTTCTGAAAAAAAGAAAAAAAACAAACAAACCCACTCTCCATCCGGGCTTTGATATGTTTTATTAGAGCAAACTCTCAACAAAAGGTTGCTTTTATTTACAGAATTTCATGTGTGAGGACTGTCCAGACCACTTGGACCCAAATGAGAATAATCATTAAGCCTGCTTATGTATTTCCTTATTTCTAGTTGGCATACAAAAAAAATTTCACATTTATAAAAATCCCAATAGGGTAAATGACAAACCCATCCCTTAATTAAATATAAAAACAGCTTCAAAAACATACAATTTAGATTGGCTTAATCTTGAAATGTAATCCAATAAGACTAAAAACTAAACATTTCAGGTCCTGTACCAAATAGTAAAATACTCGAAGGCCTTCAGGATCCCTAAAATTTAAAAAGGTAAAAGTTACTTTTTTGTTCCTAAGATGAAACACATAATTTTAAAGTTAATTCCCAAAACAAAACAAAACAAAGGAATTCAGGAGAAAGGATTTGCTGCAACTAAAATGAACATACTGATTACCATCTCTGTCTTTTCTACAAAATTCATTTTTGTATTCATTCATATTTATATTTCATTCATATTTAAGGTGTTTATTTTCTTATAAAAGAAATAGCTATACATAAGAACGTAGAAGGCAGATAAAATTATAAAGACAGAAAAAAATAATACCCCTAATACTATAAAATGTCACTCCTCCCAGGATAACTATAAATATTTTGGCATTTCTCTATTTTCTTAACTAAAATCATTCCCTGTGCCCTTTTTAGTATTACTTTTTCCTTCTTTAATATTACTTTTTCCTTCATTTGTGAATTATCAATAATTCTCTTTGTTAAACATTTGGATTTCTCCCCAATTATAAGACTTCAATGACCGGGCACCTGGGTGGCTCAGTTGTTAAGCGTCTGCCTTTGGCTTGGGTCATGATCTCAGGGTCCTGGGATCGAGCCCCACATCGGGCTCCCTGCTTGGCGGGAGGCCTGCTTCTCCCTCTCCCACTCCCCCTGCTTGTGTTCCCTCTCGCTGTGTGTCTCTCTCTCAAATAAATAAAAAATCTTAAAAAAAAAAAAAAAGACGTCAATGACCATCTTCATGAATACAGCATTTTCATTATTTGAGAGTATTTCCCTAAAGTAGATGCTCAGAAATGAAATTACTAAGTCAAAGATGAATTTATTTTTTTTATTTTTTTTTAATTTAGTTAATTAACATATAATGTATTATTTGTTTCAGGGGTACAGGACTGTGATTCATCAGTGTTATGTAATATCCAGTGCTCATTACAACCCTCCCTAATGTCCATCACCCAGTTACCCCATCCCCTCAGCCCCCTCCCCTCCAGCAACCATGAATTTAAAATGTTAGCAGCTTCATGATGTAATGAACACTGGGTACTATATAAAACTGATGAATCACTGACCTCTACCTCTGAAACTAACAATATATTATATGTTAACTAACTGGATTTAAATAAAAATAAAAATAAATTAAAAAAATAAAATGCTAGCAGCTTTTGATGCATAATTATCAAACTGTTTTCCAAAAAACACTGTACCAATTTAAAATCCTAGTTAGGGTATGAATGCCACATCCTCATCAACTGTGGGAAAATCAACTTGATAGTTCAAAAGTATCTGATTGGTCTTTATGAATGTAGCCTTTTGTATCCAATAGTGACTATGCATTCATTCCTTTCTCCCTTCCTCTAATAAATATTTACAAAGCACTTCTTGTATGCCAGGCACTGTGCTAACTTTGGTGACACAGCAAGATTCTCATGGAGTTCACATTCAAACCAGAAAAGCAAGCAAGTAAGTTCTTACAAGTTAGGGTGATAGAAGAAAGAGCACTAAGAAAACATTCTGAGGCCTAAGACAGAAAAGAAGTGGAAGCATAGAAATTTTTCAGACAAAAACAATACTGTGTCCTACAAAGGCCCAGAGGAGATAAACTTGGGAAGACAGAGGAAGCTAAAGCCATACTTAAGTTATACTGACTTTCTTCAATTTCTTTCAAATATTAAACTCAAGGAGGAGAATGATGTGGTATTAGGCTAATGAGGCTGATATAATCCAATAAGGATTTCTTTTAAGTTTTATGAAACTCTATCCAGATTTTTACCAAAAATAGCTATTAAAATTTGGTTGCTGTTATGCATATGGTCAGATTAAGATTTGACAATCAGAAAAATACACTGCTAAGTATTTGACAGCAAGTCTTCAATGACATAAAAGTCAAAATTATATCTGCAGAATAAACCGATAAATTGCCACTGAAATAATCCTAGAAAACTGGCTATTGTTCTAAAATGACCCTCTCAAATAAATTATGTCAATTTTTTTTTTTTTTTTAGATTTTATTTATTTGTCAGAGAGAGAGAGAGTACAGGCAGGGGGAGCGGCAGGCAGAGGGAGAAGCAGGCTCCCCGCTGAGAACGGAGCCCGATGCAGGACTCAATCCCAGGACCCTGGGATCATGACCTGAGCCGAAGGCAGACACTTAACTGACTGAGCCACCCAGACATCCCTAAATTACATCAATTTAGTTAAAATACTTCAGCATACTTACTTTGACTGATTTACATCAATAAGAGAACCTATTTTCGATGTTGTAAAAGAAATATGTTCATCTCCAATTACAATTTCAAGCTCCTGAAAAAAATAAAATAGATTAATGTAGTTAATATAAAACTCCACTCAGAGGTATTGGTATTCTTGTTACCAAGAGGTCCCAATTTAGCTGCAAGTTTTCTAGCAGTCATAAAGAAGAAAGAAAAGAAAGAAAAGAAAAGAAAAGAAAAAGGAAAAGAAACTTAACCTGACAGACATAAACTATGTCTGTAAAATAAAAACCTCATCAACTAACTGCTCAGGAGTCCCCAATATTAGGATTAACCAAGAATTGCTTTCCAGAGATCTCATAAATAAGACACTATAAATATGAATGATATATATAAGAGTACACATAAACATTTCTTATGTCAGTAAAAACTGAAGACATAACTTTGAAGCACAATGCTGTAAATATGGGTATAAACCTATTTTTAATAAATAAATACAAGCACATTTAACCTTTCTACCAGGCTTTATAAATAAAACGCACAATACTAATAGCACCACTTGGGCATCTACTATGTATGAGGCCCTGCTGCTGGGGACTTTACAAACATACTCTGTAATCCCTAAAACACTCTTCTCAGGGTATTTTACAAATGCAAAATACAAGACTCATAAAGCATAGGAAAAAAACACTGATGTATTTACAATCACGAGTAAGTGATGGTATTGATATTTTGAGTCCTCGGCTGTTAAGACTGAAAGACTCATTGTGATTTTACTTCACAAAGCATTGAAAATTAAGACCTACTAAAACAAATACAACATACTGTAGACATTCTTAGTGTGCCATAATTATTGTAGAAATTGTTCTCTAGATTTTATCTGCAAATCTAAAACCAATAATTATGAGGCTATGTGTGTAGTGATTTATCAGGTTAAATAACAAATGCCATTAAAGATGGTCTTAGCTCTGTATTTCATTATGGGACCTAATTATGCACAGTTTTTGGCACGCACAAAATGGAGAACTAACTAAGGCTCTCAAACGATCATAAAATCTTTGACTTAAAGACCCAACAGATGATTTCTGGAACATGCCTACCCCTCCCCACTAACCAAAACATATAAATACATCATCAAGTCGGTAGATGAAAATACTGGGTTCTCCCTGAGTCTAAAAGAGATAAAAGGTTTACTGTTGTAGTGTCTGTTTTTTAGTACGTATGTACCTACAGCATAAAACAAACCAAGATTTAAATTTACTTTTTAAAAGTATTTACAATGTGTAACATAAATACTGTTAACTATTACCTTTGCTTTCCTAAATAATACTTCTTTAAATAGAAGAGGTAAATGACTGCTACAGAATGTCAGCATCTATTTGATTTCTCCACATTTGCTTCTAGTCAAAGAAGGGGATATAAAGTATAATTCTCAGGAATATATAAAAGTGAAATTAAGTATTTCTTCCTCCAGGAGTTGTATCTCATTTCTTCAAGAGTTGAAAAAACCCAAACTGTCTTTCTACAGAGTGAAATTAAGCCTTCAAACTTCTCCAGAAGCCCTTTGAGAAACATTAATTACTCTGAAGGGAATAAGAAGCAAAAGCAATGATCAGTTTGAAAAAGAAACCAATTAAATCCCTCTCTTGGGCATAAGGGTACAAATAAGAGTTCTCAAAGTTATAAAAATGAAGAAAGTGAATTTTACAATCAATAAGAATCCTCTCTTGAATTTCACAAACACTGTACTTATTCTTAACAGAAGTAATTAATATACAATAGCAATTATCCATTAACAGTGTGAAAACATCCTAACTTTAACCGGTGAGGCTACAGAGAAGACTGCTCAGAAAGATGTCTAAGTTTAGAGCTCTGCACTGACTCCTTTACAATTCAGAGGTAGAACAGAAAATGAAACTAAGTGAAATAAAATTAAAGAGTATTTACCGGGTGCCTACTAAATGGAAAACCAAAGAATCAAGGAGGAACTATGCTAAGTAAATATGGAGAAACGTAACAATTATATCACCAATTTCCAACACGTATGCACGTAAAGAACTACTGAATACGAACCTGTCGGCCAACTCTGTCAGGGGGAGGCCACAAAGCATCATCTTCTTTTGTAATTTCACTGTCGTCAATAATCCTCTTCAGTTCCTCCATTACACTCTTGTGCACATAAGCCTGAAAACAAGTTACAATAAAAATTCCACAATGTCTATTACTTCCCACAACTCAGAATGAAATCATAATATGAAGTTACAAACCCTAAATATTCAAAGAGAATATCACAGAAGAATCTAATACTGATCCTAAAAGTACAAGATGGGAGATAATCACTCATCCTTATGATTTTATTAACTCTCTAGCCCTTTCCTTTAATATGTATTTGTTTCCAAATTTTAAAAAAAAGATAACTTACACTAGCCCCCTTTTAAAACCCTGGATCCTGCCTTTTAACACGGGACTCAAATACCTCTGAGTGGTTAACAATGATAACAGAAAATCTGTGAGGTGAACAGAGACAAATACAAGTAGACATCACAGTCACTGCTTTGAGCTTTTTCTTATCCTTAACTTTTGGGCCTTTCATTTAAAATTCTGTAAAATACTGTATTTAAATCTTGACTATCAATTAGTTTAAATAGGGAATGGGATAAAAAGACAAAGCTAATTATGAAATGAATGAAATTATATGTTCAAAGATGGAACTACAACTTAATATAATCAGATTGCTTCTTTGGCTGTTACACATGCTACATTTAGATCTATTTAAATAGACTCCTTTTTCAATCTATAAATTGGCTTCTTTACAAGCAATACAGCCTGAGATGTACTTTTGTAAATTCAAAAAAAGACATGAAGAAAATGGTCTAAATGTAAAAAATTAGACATCTGAAAGAACTTACCTCCTTTCTGATCATGACATCATTTTTGTAATTGCTGTTGTTGGCATATCTAAGCTTTCCTGTGGGGAGTGGAAAAAAATTCAATCTATAACAGCAAAAACCACTAAAAAAAAAAAAATAATAAAGAAATGACATTGTAAGCAATTTCAAAGGTACAGACCATTTTATACTACTACTTTTATTAATATTTCCACCCTTTTAGCATAAGATCAATGCTAGACCTGTAAACACTCAAATATTTGTTGGTAAAAAGTTGGCTAAAGTTGAAGCCAATCATTTTCAAAACTTTCATACCTTCAATAGTTGAATTTTTAAACATTCAACATAATTTTTAAATATTTTATGCCTTCAATATAATTCAATATAATAGGAGGGGTCATTTTTTTTTTATTATGTTACGTTAATCACCACACATTACATCATTAGTTTCTGGTGTAGTGTTCCATGATTCATTGTTTGTGCATAACACCCAGTGCTCCATGCAGAACGTGCCCTCTTTAATACCCATCACCAGGCTAACCCATGCTCCCACCCCCCTCCCCTCTAGAACCCTCAGTTTGTTTTTCAGAGTTCATCGTCTCTCATGGTTCGTCTCCCCCTCCGATTTCCCCCCCCTTCATTGTTCCCCCTAGGAGGGTCATTCTTAAGCCTCATTTGCTTAAGCTATGTCATGAACTAGACAGGGAATCTGAAAAAGGAACTAACATTTCTTTTTAAAGCCTATGTTATATATCTGTATTGGCCCTAAGTGATTTACCCAGAAAATTTAATCTAATTGGTAAAACAACACTTAATAGGTTTTGTTCTCTCATCTATTTATACTTGAGAGAACAGAGTTAAGTAACTTGCCCAGGGTCAAAAAGATTCATTTCTAGGTCTACCTTCTTCCAATACTCATGCTTTCCCCAATACTCCAAAAATTATTTCCTTCAAATTAATGTATGTACACAATATGGCAATGCTACTATTTTAGCACTGTAACTAAGATGCATACGAACTATGTACTGCTTCTAGACAAAAGTTGGTCAGTTTGTTAGCTGACCCGTATTTAATTTTAATCCATCATTACTTTTGTACTCCCGGGATGCATGCTTCTCATCATGGCTATGGTCAGTTGCTCAGACACAAATGTAATGTGGTCCTGATCTCTGAAATGACAGGTTTCCCTAATGAGGTGACCCCCTCACTACTGAAGGAAATATGTGGAATGGTATGGTGCCAGATAACCGGATGAGAATCACTGTTCTAGCATGAACTCTCCGTGATAATATCAGCCTACTTAATTTATGTGACTGGCTAAACATGATATAGGCAAGCTGAAAGCTGTTCAAAGGCAAAGGCACTAAAAACAGTATCACCTAAGAAAAGAATAGATGGAGAATTCAGATAAATTTGGCTCCTTAGCTAAATTTAAAAGAGACATGGGAAGAACAAGGGGGAATAAAGTGATTAAGGTTTCTGAACTGCAGGGCTGTAGCTACCTTGAGTTCTTCCTTAAATGTCTGATACTCTTCCTTTTCCTAACATGTGATGCTTCTCCACTTTTTTTTTCACTCTCACAGAACTTTGTCCAAAGCATAATACACCACTTAATATCCACACTGTTTTATGGCTAGTTTCATGTCTGTGTCACCCACCAAGACATAGTTCCTTCAGAGAAATTAAAGAGACTTACTCATTATTGTACCCTCAATTTTTGTGTTTACATGTTGCCTTGCACATAACACGCATTCAAAGAAAGAAAAGTCTATGCAGGTGGACCATCCCTGTTCTAAGCAGAGTTCAGTATATCTAAAGAGATATACTCTCTAAAGAGAATCAGGGCTCTCAAATGATAGAATATGCTGCACCTACAGGGCAGCAGACAGTCCCACCTCACCCTTTGCTCATGCTGTTTTCAGCAGTCTGAATGGTTTTTTTCCCCTCACAGGCCAAGAAAACACCTATTCTCATTTCAAGACTCATCTTGAAAGAGAACTTTGGCTACCTACATTATTATGATCTCAAACCCACCTTCGCCCCATATTTTTTTGGTTAAGTATTGTTGGCATTTTGGAGACAGTCTTTGAGATGCTAGTGCACTGTCTTCCCGGTGCCAGCCTCTCTGAAATAAATTCCTTTCTTGTCTCACCACCAGTAGATTCTCTGCCTTTGGATTTTGTCAGCGGTGAGCCCCCAATCTGGTCTGTTTGGGAAACCCAGAGCAGCCCTGCGCACCAGCTACAATTTCAACTGTTACCTTCTCTAGGAAGCTTTCCTTGACTCCTAACCATTCCCCCCTTTTTATTCTTAATGCATCCTATGGGGAACATCAACTATATTTAAGCACCCAAAACACATAATTACTACACTCATGTTCCTACACGTGGAGCTCCCTTCTTCAGTTCAGCGCACCGGAAGCCATCTAGTTTACTTGACGTCATCCCTGAACATTTTAAAGAACATCCCATCACGCGGTTGTCCAATGGATGCTTAAAATCTTCCGGTGACCGGTAATTTTCGGACTCCCCGTTCAACCACTGTATTCATTTAAGCGCTGTATGTAAGGCCACGTGTCTAGGAAAAGGGATGAGACCTACTCTGAAGATTCTAATTACCCTGTGTTCAAGTTTTCAGTATCTGGCAGGATCAGATTTTCTGAATTAACTTACACCCATTAATTTTCTTTTATTCACAGATCCAATGAATGCTTCTGATAGTCTTCGGTTCGGATTTACTTCGGCTCCAGCAGTGACCTCAGTCCCCAATATATACTTGCAAGCCCACTGAAGCGGAATCACCCCACTTCTCCTCCTCCGCGTCCTCTCCACCCCGCTTACCCTAGCCGCGCACCGAGCTAAGCTGCAGCGGCGGCGCCGCTCCTCTGCTCACCGTCTGGCCGAAACTCGAACTCCAGAAACTCGTGTCCAAACTTGCCCTTGTGACCTACGTAGTAGCGCAGGTAGAAATCGCTGGCCATAGCCATTTTTACCCCCTAAAGCCAGCCCAAGGCCTGGCCAACGTGCCGCCGGGCGCCTGGTAGCGACGTCATCGCCCGGGATAAATGCGTCACTGCGGGCGCGCCTTCCCGGTCCCAGGTCACCAAAGGAAAGCGGGAAGGCTAACTCTCGTTCCAGAGTCTTGGAGGCGCCGGGGCGAGAGGAACATTTTTTTCCCCAAAATTAAGTGGATAAGATTATATTAGCAAAGCACGGAAGTGTGGAAAATGTGATCGCATTTTTTATGGGTTTAGAATTAAGGTTTGCAAGTCGCTTTTACTTTTCGGGTCTCTAATTCTCGCGGCATCCTGTCCTCACGAGGTGGGTGTGGCATTATTCCCCTCTAACTGGTGGAATGAGAAAGATAAAGCCCAGAATCAGCATGGTAGACCGGGATTACCTCTCTTTGCTCCAGTTAGATTCCTAACCGGAGCTTTGCCCTCTGGACAATGACTGCTAGTTATCCGGCAGCTCGAAGCCTAGAATAGAGACGAAGTAGAAAGAATCCATCAGAAAAGAGGTCTGACGTTTAAAAAGCACATTGAAACGAAAGATCTCTGATAGTCACGGTAGAAGAGTTACTCTTAATAGTAAAACTTTCATCATTCAATAAGGGTTAATCTTTAGTAGCCTGTGTAGTTTTGGCAATTTGACTTAAGATCAAATGGTTTAGCCCACGTTTTTTTTTTTTTTTTTCTTTTTAAAGATTTTATTTATTTGAGAGAGAGAGTATGAGCAGAGGGAGGGGCAGAGGGAGAAGCAGACTCCCCGCTGAGCAGGGAGCCCTATGTGGGGCTCCATTAGGGACTCCCGGATCATGACCTGAGCGGAAGGCAGAGGCCCAACCGACTGAGCCGCTCAGGCGCCCCAGCCCACGTTTCTTACCAGAAAGAATTAAATTGGGGAGATGAAGGAATGCTGCAATGTGGAATGGGTTTTGAAGGAGGTAGAAAGACAAGGTGAACTTTTATACAAAGTCTACTTTTGAAATATTATCGATCACCCTGTTTTTACCAACAGAGTAATTCTGTTGGGTGACCTTTAACCTTCAGCAGGATTTAGAAGAAAGAGTGGCAGTCAGAAGACCTGGGATTCGTTCCCATCACTTACCTCTACTAACCTTGGTTACTTAGTCACTGTCTACGCCTGTTTGTTCACCAACCAAATGAATATCCTACAATATCCTACAATCAACTTTGCGAAGCTTAGGAATTGTTGAGAAGATCAAATGAGATAATAAATGTATAATAGCTTTAAAATTTATAAAACATAATGATTTTAACAGGCGTTATTAAAATGTGCCAGAAATGGATGGACACTGGTAATAATTTTAGAGCCCTTTACACTTTTAGTCCAGAGAAGAAAGCAAACAGTAGATAAATATTAACACAAGGAAGCAAACCTTACAAGAAAGAATATTTTTATTCTTTCTTTTTATTCTTTCATTGAGGAAGATGCAGTCACAGCAATAATGGAGCTTTGGATGCCCCGCTCCTGCTCCTGACTCACCAGGGTTCACTCTCGCAGAGGAACAAGTCAGTCAGGACGCAGCTCCGCAGCCATGACTTTTAAAGACACCAGGAAGACACCCAGGAAACCAGCGATTCACTGAATTAGAATTACTCTAACCAGCCGCAAAGTAAAATCTTTGGAGAAGGTATGTGCTGACTTGATCAGAGGCACAAAGGAAAAGAATCTCAAAGTCAAAGGACCAGTTCAGATGCTTACCAAGGCTTTGAGAATCACTACAAGAAAAACTCCTTGGACCCACAAGCTACTCATTGATTTGCACAGTTCTGGAATTGTTAAGGAGATTACTTCCATCACTATTGAGCTAGGAGGTGAGGTTGAAGTCACCATTGCAGATGCTTAAATCAACCTTTTTAATAAATTGATTATCAGTTGTTTAAAAAAAGGGGGAAGAAAATTTTTAAATGCTGGTAGCACAGCAGAAAAAGCAAGTCATTTTACTGGGGAATAGGGGAAACTGAAGAAAGGGAAGTATTGTGACAAGAGGTACAATTTGAATCAGACCAAGTTGAGTAAGTTCAGTGTATGTTCAAAGGGAGAGAAAGAATTCCAGGCAGAAAACAGCCTGACCAAAGACACAGTGGTATGAAAGTGTGTGATTTGGGAAAGTGAAGAAATTCACTATAGTTAGAAGATAAGGTTCATGCAAGTAGAATAACTAGAAAGGCAGACTGGGCCAGATTATGTTGAGTCTATATGAACACTTATATAACTGTCAATATAAATATCTATATTAACCATTGTATAAATGTTAATACAGAAAGATTATTCAGTTCCTATATATACTGCCATTATGGAAAATATACAAGAGACATAAAGCACTATCCCTTACCACTAAGGTGACTAACTGTTCCAGTTTGAACAGGACTGGGGAGTTTCCTGGGATGTGGAACTTTCAGTTTTAAAGCCTGCAAAGTCCCAGGCAAACAGATGAGTTGGTCAGTGTACTTACTACAAGAATAACCCACAGAAATTTGACCACAATATCCCATAGTAGCTCTGAAAATATAAGCAGTAATCCATTTGGTTTGTTTTTTGGAGAGAGCCTCATTCAATATCTTTAGATTCCCTAGTCCATGTCATCCAGATTTTTGGCACACATACCAGTGTTCATCTTCATGCTTACGTAAGAGAGCTACAGGTACCAGAATTTACTACAATGTAAGTAGTGCATGTGGAATGCACAGTGTTGAGGTCTTTATCTATAGGCCAGTTATTGTCTTTATTCCCTAAAAACACCTCTGAGGTAAAGACTAATCCTCTCTAACCCTATCTGTCTTTAAGAGGAAATGTGAAAATATATGTACTTAATCCTTTATATATGAAAAAAGCCTCACTATCTCTTGTATCTGATAAGGATTGCAGAGTGATAAAGCATTTGTGTTTTGTGGTCTTCTTGGATGTTATACAACAGAGATGTGGAAATGTTCTGAACGGCTCTTGAGCACTTGGAATGTGGCTGGCGAGACCAGGAACTGAAGTTTTTCTTTTTAAATATTATTTCATTTGTATGAATTTAAATTAATATTTAAATAGCCATGTGTGTCTATGGACAATGAAGTTATATAAGAACCACTTCATACCCTTTTACTTGGGCTGGAAATAGTGAAAATATTTTTCGGACACTGAGAAATCTCAATCTCAGTTGCTGTAGGGTTCAAATTAGAGCATACTTACCAGTATCACCAGTTTATTTATGAAAACAAATGTTTGGGCATCTTAAATGAAGCCAAATAAAGTACTATTTCTGCCTTTGCTAATGCAGCCTATCTGTGGTTAGCTTTAAAATATCCTTCTGAAGTAGTTAAGAAATACACGTTTTATTTCCAACTCCAGCTGAAATTAAGACTTAATGATTTAATCAAATACATAATATTCATTGATAAAATAATGATTTCCCCTCAGATTTTAAGTTTATTGCTTTCAGCTTCACGGTGATGAATCCAGTCAGATGGCTATGGTCAGAGATGATTATTTCTTAGAAGTGTTAATTTAATCTTTTAAAATGTTCTGATTTTTCCTGCATCTAAAATTCTCTCTTCTCTTGATCTCTCAAGTCTGCTCTGTCCTCACACTTTTCTTTTGCCTTTTACCTCACTATTTAAAATTATCAAATCATTCCTACTTAAAATTTTCAGAAATATGCCCTGAATTTCCTGAGATAAACACTGGAGAGGATAGGTTTTTGTTGTTGTTGTTGTTGTTGTTTTCATTTGTTTTCTTTATTTTATCAGCAGCTTTTAAATAGTTTGAATTTGTATTTACAGAACAAAAGCTGCCAGGGCTATCTCATTCCATTAAATGGGTCAGAGTAATAAACCAAGAATATTATATAATCTAAATCAACATTCTAAGGTAATTAAAAAAATTTTAATGTCAAAATGAGATGGTTTGTTTCAGCCTTTATGCCATCCACCCACCTTTCTCTTCTCTCTTCTAAAATAGACTTCTTGGGGCGCCTGAGTAGTTCAGTCAGTTAAGCCTCTGGCTCGATTACAGGTCAGATCATGGTCTCAGGGTCATGGTCTCAGGGTCAAGGGATTGAGCCCCACGTGGAGTCCTGTGTGGGGCTCCACGCTCAGCGCAGAGACTGCTCGTCCCTCTCCCTCTGCGCCTACCCCTGCTCTCGAGCATGCATACATCTCTGTCTCTCTCAAATAAATAAATAAATAAATAAAATATTTTTTAAAAATAGACTTATCTATGGAATTTTAACCATAAATGTCTTTTTACACTCAGTGGTATTACTTTTTTAATGAGAAACACCATCATGCAGAAACACAAAAATTTTCATACCGTTGTTTCTCAGATATGTTCATATGTGGTGAGCACTATTGCTAGATTTTTTTTTTTTTTTTTTTAAGATTCTATTTAGGGCTCCTGGGTGGCTCAGTTGGTTAAGCGACTGCCTTCAGCTCAGGTCATGATCCTGGAGTCCCTGGATCGAGTCCCGCATTGGGCTCCCTGCTTAGCAGGGAGTCTGCTTCTCCCCCTGATCCTCCCCCCTCTCATGCTCTATCTCATTCTCTCTCTCAAATACATAAATAAAATCTTTAAAAAAAAAAAAAAGGTTCTATTTATTTGAGAAAGAGAAAGAGCACAAGCAGCGGGGGAGAGGCAGAGAGAGAGGGAGAATGAACAGACTCCCTGCTGAGCAGGGAGCCCGACTAAGGACTCGATCCCAGGACCCTTTGATCATGACCTGAGCCGAAGGCAGATTCTTACTGACTGAGCCACCCAGGCACCCCCTATTGCTAGATTATTATGACATGATGATATATTTAATTCCAGTATTCAAACTAATAATTTTTCCAGTATATGACAATATCATATGCTTCTAACACATAGTATGACTGCTAACTCTTATCTCCAAAACAAGTAAAAACAGTCTCTAAATTAAGTATAATAGGCTGCCCTCCCACTTTTCCATTGTATTTGCCATACTCATTTGTTTAAATGAGCTATAAGATAAAGCAAAAATTTAATAAAAATTATTACAGCAAGGTTAAGATTAAGAAGATTCTATCTACTAGTTTACTTTTTCTTTAAAAATAGTGAAAAAATTGGGGCTCCTGAGTGGCTCAGACAGTTAAGCATCTGCCTTCAGCTCGGGTCATGATCTCAGGGTCCTGGGATTGAGCCCCACGTCTGGCTCCTGGCTCAGTGGGGAGCCTGCTTCTCCCTCTGCCTCTCCCCCTGCTCATGCTCTCTCTCTCTCTCTGTATCTCTGTGTCTCGAATGAATAAATAAAATCTTTAAAAAAAAAAGTGAAAAAATTATTCAATTTTAATAACAAAACACCTAAATCTACCATGAAAAACACTAGTGTTCTGCATGAGTGTGATTTGAAACTACTGGTTCAGACTATTCTAAGTTAAACTGCATTTTCAACTTTCAGTTAGACACTGTATCCAGGTGCGTGTTTGCTCAGTTCCTAGCTATGTTAGAGGCTTTTTTAAACAATAAAGCATAAATTGGAAAAACAAGATCCGGGGAGGGTGGAATCAAAACAATAAAACAAATCCTAGCCCAGATTAAAGTTAATTGAATGGTAAATATTTTTATTCTCTTTTCCACTCATTAGCTCAGAAATACCTGGTTTGGCTGACCAGTTAAAATGCCAAAAATATAATCCCCCTTTTGGAGAAAGCCTGGCCAAGTAATGGGAAAGACCCAGTTTTCTTAGAATAAATAATCACTGTATCCATTTTTCTAAACCTGTATCCAGAAAAACAAATAAAATTAAGGATAAAAATTTTAAATAGCAATTGTCTGCTGCTTTCCCTCCTACCAAAACAACTATTAACATACAGTATGAAAGAGCAATGCTCTGATTAATTATGCACCACTTTCCTCCTAACCTCACTATGCCCCCATCCACTTGCCGACTTGCAGTTCCTCAAACAATTTATGCCTTTTTCCTTGCCCCAGAGTTTTCACACATATAGCCCCACTTCCCTCTCCCAGATGGCTCTTCTTCTCACTCTTTGTCAGGTTTGCTTACCTACCCGTAAGGTCTGAGTTTAGGGGCACCAGGGTGGCTCAGGTCATGATCCCAGGTCGGGCTCCCTGTTCAGCGGAAGCCTGCTTCTCCCTCTCCCCACTCCCCCTTGTGTTCCTTCTCTCAATGTGTCTCTCTGTCAAATAAATAAATAAATAAAATCTTTAGGAAAAAAAAAAAGGTGTGTGTTTAAATGCCATTTCTTCAGGGAGGTCCTCATTTTACATTTCTTTCTACTATCCTGTAGTTTTTCTTCGTAGCACTTACCACAATTTGTAATTATACCCACACAAACATATACATAAAGTCTCTTACTTTCTAGACTGTAATCAAAAGCTCTCTGTTTTATCCAACATCTGGAACAGTGCCTGGCACAGTTGGCCCTAACACTCACCTTTTTTTTAAATATTTGAATTAATACATAAATATTTTGTAAATTTGACTTACATGAACAGACAAGCAACAACAATGAGATTCCGTAGGACTGCATCATTTTGTGCCAAGCCGCTGTACCTCCCTTCTCCCTATTGCAACTTAACACCCCCTTAAATCCTTACTAGTCATGTGGTACTCCTACCGGTGCAAGAATCATTATTCAGTTGGATGACTAATCATGACCTCATTCAGATTCCGACTTCTACAAAATTGTCAACTGCCAGTCATCTTTCTATAGCAGCCTTCGGTGTCCCTCCCAGAGCATCCAGAGTGTTCTTTAAAACCATAGATCATGCTGGGATGAGCACTGGGTTAGTTATACTTAACTAATGAATCATTGAACACTACATCAAAAACTAATGACATACTATACAGTGGCTAACTGAACATAATAAGAAAAATAAAAAAGTAAAACCATAGATCACATGTTCAAGTACATTGTCATCACCATATCTTCAGTATTTTCAAATTGTAGAAGGCTACGGTCATCATCCAGAAGCTCATACAAAAGTGATGAGCTCATTATTTTAGTCATGTGGTACTTGTACCAGGCCATCCTTCAGTATGTCCTGCCTTGTAGTGCGACTGACAGACTGAGGTTCTCTTTCTGGCTACAGTAGATTTTATTTTATTTTTTTTAAAGATTTTATTTATTTGTTTGACAGAGACATAGCGAGAGAGGGAACACAAGCAGGGGGACTGGGAGAAGGAGAAGCAGGCTTTCCGGGGAGCAGGGAGCCCGTTGCGGGGCTCGATCCCAGGACTCTATGATCACGACCTGAGCCAAAGGCAGGCGCTTAACGACTGAGCCACCCAGGCACCCCTGGCTACAGTAGATTTTAAATGAAAAAGATATGAAAGATTCTAGGATAGGCGGGGCAAAAAGAAAGGAAACTACCATTTACTGAGCACATATGGGCCAAATACTGTACAAACATATATTCTTGTTCAGTCCTCACAACAACCCTGTGAGGTAGGTAGGTATTATCCCCACTTTACACCTGAGGAACCAATCTTCTGACAATGCCGATTGTCTCCTGAATTTCTCTGTTGACATTAACTTCCATTTATTTACTTTTATCCTATTGTAGAGATTTTGGCAGCTGTATACTAGAAAATCCTACTTTACTCAATAAATATTAATTTAATGAAATAAAGTTTCACACTACATCAACGAATGATTGAATCAGAAGCTACCATCCTTCTGTCTCAGATTACATCCTTTTCTAACCCTTTTAAAGACCTTCTGGACTACTAAGCATTCTTGCTTGCCTTTCACATTTCCTACTTATTAAATACACACATAGTACATAGTACATTGGACAACACAGGGATTAAGTGTGCCGAACCCTGCACAGTCAGAAATCTGCGTATGACTTTGACTCCCCCAAAACTTAACTAGTAATAGCCACTGTTGACCAGAAGCCTTACCAAAAATATAAACAGTCAACACATATTTTGTATGTTCTATGTATTACATTCTGTATTCTTACAGTAAATTAAGCTAGAAAAAAAAATCATAAGGAAGAGAAAATACATTTACAGGCCTGCACTGCATTTATCAAGAAAAAAACTCCATGTATAAGTGGACCCACATAGTTCAAACCTATGTTGTTCAAGGGTCAACTGTATATTCATCACAGCCTAATGGGCTCTCTAGGCTCAGTCTCCCTAGTTTTATGGGGACCAGGAAGCTAGTCTGATGAACAATAGCTGTTGAATGTTCTTAATCGTGAAAGGACCTCTCCAGCTTCTAGTTAAAAGTAGTTCCAGCCGAGTTCACTTGTCTCATAATTAGATAAAAAGAGACTATCTACCTCTTATCTATACCCAAAAGGAAACTCTGAAGTTTTCCTACATGGTCCTCCTCCAGTCCTGCATGAACGGACCAGGACTGAAGAACTTTATCTCCTTCCTCCACCTTCTCTTTGAAGGATGACCTTGGTCCACGTCTGTACTCCTGAGCAAATAGAACCTTTGGATTTTCTTTCTCATCAACTTCTTTTTCGGCTCCCTATTCCATCAGTTGACTCCCAACTTCTCTGGACTCTATAATCTAGATGAAAGCATGCTTCAAGAGGAAACCAGTCTGTGGTGGGAGGACCAGCTTATTTGTGCAATGCCAGACAAACGTGGATTTCTAAGATTTTCTTTGCAATGGTACTATCCACCACATCTACCGTGGGTCTTCAGGATTGGGACAGCAGAAATGAAACTATACTTCTCAGTCTTCAGGGTATATGGAGTGTAGAGCCTCATCTGGCATCATTTTGGGTATCTAGGGAAATGTGTAGGGGAATATCCTATTTGTCCCTTTATGTCCCACTAGAAAGCTATTCTCTGTTCTCGGAGGAATCCATTCCAATAGTATATGATCACTCATAAATGTTTCTTTCCCCAAGATCTTCATAGAATGCTGTAGCTGTAGGAGAGGCTGTCCATGCTGATACCTGCCACGGCTGCATACAGTTCAGGCACCACCAACTCGGGTACTTGCAACACAGCTTTGTCATTTGCAGTTCGAGCGGCGATTTCTAGGCGTGAGTGTAGCTCTTTAAGTGAGGGGCGGCTCTCCTCACTCCAGCGCCAGCAGGACTTCATAAGACCATACCTGAGAGGGAAACAAGAGAAACTGACTTCCTTGACAAGGCAAACGTTTGAGGAACGTTGTCTCTTCTCCTAACACACCTTAACAACAACAACAATAAAAAACCCTGCAGTCATTCATCTACTTCTCACTGTCCTCTCCTGTTTTTCCAGAGAATAATATTCCTTCTTATCCTCTTAGTATTAAATCACTTAATATCGTCTTCTCATCAGGGCCCTTTTTATAAGAAGAACGACTGAAGATTTCTCAAACTAGAATCAGTATGACAGAACAAGTTTTTCTTTCTATTGCCCAAAACTCTCAGAAGTTAAGTGTTCTCATCCTTTAGATGTTACTAACTTGTAGCATTCCCCACCATTGCTATAAGGTATCTCCCAGTAAAAGCTACCTCGCAGCCAACAAAATAAGAAGTTATGGAATAATATGATTCACACTAATTTTGAATAATCTAATTAATTAGATGTTTCCTTTCATTAATCCAGGTCACTGCCCTCTTTTATTATTTAGCTTCTCCAGGAAATTGCCTTAATCTAGATAAAAGTACTCACCACCTTTAAGCTGTCTTTTCTTCAATCCAGTTTACAAAGAATTAATAATGTAGTCTGTTATCGAACACTTCTTGTCATATCTCATCCCTCTCAAGAACCTACAGTGGTTTCCCACAGTCTGCCGTGTAAAACCGACATCCTACCTGCTAGCTTCTCTGCCTCAGAGACCTTATCTAACTGAACCCCTCTCCTCCAGCCAAGTCAATGTCTTGCTATGCCTCCGATGTGGTTGTTAACACCCAACTCTGTCTTTGCTCATGCTATGTCCGATTCCTTGAGCATCCTCTCGATGGTCGTCATGTCCTGCGGGCTTGTTTTAGATCTCAATCCTTCTATGCAGCCTTCCCTTATAAGCCTCAGCCCACGCTGAGTCTCCCACACTCTTTACTATTGTACAGTGAGACTGTGTAAAAGATGCTAATTTAATAACCCTGATAACATGTAGCAAGAACTTACTTGTTTTATAAGGCATGGTAGTGGAACTTAACATGCATTATTTTATTTTAGCCTCACAATAACTTAGAGGTATGATTATCATTATACCTATTTTCAGGTAAGTAAACAATGTTCAGTAAAGTAACGGGACTAGGAGTGGACATGTGTTTTTTTTGACCCTGTGATGTGAGTCTGAGCTTTTAATCCTTCTTTTATGTTGCCTCCCACTTTAAGTTGATTTTCAGGTTGTTTTAGATATCTCCTCACCCAAATATTAAATTCTTCAAGATTGTATACTTTATCGGTTAAGTGTCTCCCCTCCCCCAATATAAAGGACAGATTTTTACACATAGAAAAAGCCTATAAGAAATATTTTTCAACAATCATTCCAGTATACCCAGGCAGTATTATTATATTATATACATGCATGTGTGTGAGTGTGTATATATATAAATGTATATAGTTATGATATTTAACATTTATAATCTGCTTGATACAGTAACTTTATTGGTGGGGAACTAGGGTGATGGAAATTTACCCTTTTAATGCTGAAAAATTTATAAAATAGCAATAATTTTATCAGAAATTTATATTAATATATTCTCCCCTGACTTCTTATAAATATTTTAACCTTTTCTTATATTCTATAACAATCCTTTTTTGTAACTTATAGGTTATAAAATTCTGTGTATAATTTTTAATTTTTCCATTTTCTGCCTCTGCACTGGCTCATCAGCTGTCCCCTTCTGCTGACATTATTGGATACTCCTTCTCCTATATTTCTAATTTCTTTCTACCCCCTTCTGGGTGGCTTCTAATTTGCTCAGACCTGGAAAAATAGTCAATATTTTCTAAAAGTTAAATACTAAATAAGAGCCAGTGAGTAACTCTAGAGCAATGGAGGGACGCCTGGGTGGCTCAGTCAGTTAAACATCTGCCTTCGGCTCAGGTCAAGATCCCAGAGTCCTGGGATCGAGTCCCACGTCAGGCTTTCTGCTCAGCGGAGAGCCTGCTTCTCCCTCTGCCTGCCGCTCCCCATGCTTGTGCTCTCTCTCTCTGACAGATAAATAAAATCTTAAAAAAAAAAAACTCTAGAGCAATGGATTTTTATGGCAGCGATATTAGAACTGAGGCTGGCAGTCTCTGACTGATACTGACATTTAGACAAGCAAAACACTACTGTATTTACATTGGATTTGGTCCACTTCCTACCTATTTTAGAAGCTTCTGGAAGAACTAAACTTTATCAACTTAGATTCCTAATACAGTTTTCAGTTGTTGCCTCAACACTGTGTGTTTTTGTGTGTATACACACACATATACATACATACATACATATATAAGTATATATGATATATGAGCAGATGTATTTTACTGCATAGGTGTGTCTAAGGCTGTGTATTAGCATATAAAGGACAGCTAGGGATTATCTGAGCCACTTTAAAAGGGCACGGTTGATGGGGATCAAAAAGGGGTTGCAATGAGAGAAGAGTAGACCCTAAAAGCCACTTACATGGTATGTGTGCAGGTACTGGGCCTCTTCATTATTTTCCTTCTTTGGAGATGTTGTAGGATGCTGGTAGGAGGGACTTCAGGATATGGTGGTGCCCCTGTTGGTATGAAAAAAATGAGAGTAGCAAGGGAATTTTAGGTCCTCTAGAATATGAACTATAACATGACTCTACATCCACCTGGGCTAACTGCCTGCAAAAGGTAGAGCCAAAGGAAAAATGCTAGATACAATATAGTTGCTCCCTGGTGATCAAGTAAGAATATAGCTTAGAGAGTTTGGGAGTAAAAAAAAGGTGTTTGGGAGGAAAAAAACTGATAATTTAGGAAAATGTTGAGTTTTTACAAAAGTAACAGAGCAAAGTGAGAAATGAGACCTGCCCTCCACTCCCCAAACATGGGAAAGTACTATATTTTCGCTATCAGATAGGTTTATAAATCTAAGGACAACGTATTTATGTTTATACAAAATCATTCTTGGAATTATTCTTTGGATTTTAAAACCTCTTTTGGAATTAGTAAAGTGTTGAGGGAAAAAAAGAAAAAGAAAGCAAAAAAAAAAAAGTTAAAAGGAGGAGAGGGATTTCATATCAGCCCAGTTCAAACCTCAGAGATCATACTGAAACCTCTTCCCATAGCATATGCCATCTCCCACCCAAATAAACATACTTGTATATTTGCATACAGGTACTACTTTAGGGACCCTCCTTACCTAGAGTCACCATCTCATAAAGCAGGATCCCAAAGGACCAGCTGTGAAAGAAACAAAGCCATTTACTTAATTTATATTTCTGCCTTTCCTAAAGAGAGCTCACTTAAACTATCAGGGGCCTTCAGTAAGAACCCTATAAAGGCAATGAAGGGGGATTAAAGGTGTCTCATAACATAAGCAAAGTAATTAGAAAGCATTTCTGTTCAATCCCCTTCAAGTCTAATCTCTTTGCAGACTGGATTTATGTCTCCTTTCTTCTATATTTCACATTAATAGATGTTTACTATCATTTGCTGAATTGTGTGTGTGTGTGTTTATGCAAACACACAAACACATCTACCCAAACATAAAGAAATTACCTTCCGCATCTTTTTCATCCTTTCCATTCATTCCTGCCGAAATTCTAGCCTTTAGTCTTAGCACAAGTCTCAGTGAGGTTTATCATTTATCTACTATTTCCTCAATAGACCTAACTGCCCAAACCTAGGAAAAATATTAACAAAACAAGCTTTACATATAATGAGAATAGATATTTGCCACAGCAATATGATTTAAGACATGTTAATTTCACTATTCTATAAATCACATTAAACGAGCAGTATTTCCCAGTTAAGCTTATTACTCCCAGACCTCTACTGAAAAGCAGATGTCAGTGAAGCAGCAATGGAAATCTCTTAATTGACTCACCGTATTAACTGATGTTCTAAATTTCCTCTGCTGCTCATGACATTAATACTAGTAAGATATTATATGTTACATCTATGTGCTTCGCCAAGCTGCTGAATTATATGGTTACTGAAAGTCAATTGTGATTCTTTCCAGTACTGTTTGTACCATCAGATGCATCAATGTAATTATGTAATCAATTAAATATAAATGCAAAAAAGTATTAGCTCCTGAAAACTAGGTTGAATGCTTTGAAAGTATTCTATAAAGATACACTGCTAAAAAGAAAGCGTTGTCAAATTGTGTGGGTGAGCCAACAGTAGGAAATTGGAAAAAATAATAATAAACGTCTGCAGTCAAATTGCGTCACCATTTTTTTTTTCAGATTTCTCACTCAAAATCATCCCAAGCTGAAACTCAAAAATAATGTGTTATGGATGCTATTTATACAAGAAATACAATGTATAACTTCACTTAGCAGGTCAGTCCTCATAAAAAAGGCTTTGGCCCTCCCCCAAAAGATCAATCAACAAATGTACATTTATATGTTTTAAGTCAAAATAAATTATTCAAAGTATGTATATTTCTTTTTATTCTAATAATTCCTGGTTTAACTGAACTTTTGATTAAGTGGACCCACCTCCTTCAGATAAAAGGGAATCTACTAGATTAAGTCCTTGGATATTGGTATGAATAATCTTTTCACTTTTCTTTTCTCTTTTCTGATTAAGGCTGCTAATCTAATACAGAAGGAATACTTTAAAAGGCACTAAAAAGGATTGCAGCCAGATGTCAAATATGAGCTCTGTCACAAAACACACATTTCTCCTGGAGAGTCTGTCTGACTTCTAAGTAGAGATTTCACATGTAGACATAATTGACAACAGATACAGTCATGGTCAGGAACTGGGGGACATCTAGATCAAGAAGGGAAGAAGTCCAAAGGGCAGGAACAAACCGTACATGTCTCCTCTGATGCCAGCTGGTCTCAGCAGAAGCCGTTCTGGGGCAAGCCACTTGAGAGGTATGGTGTGAGTAGCCGGGATGGCCCCTCGGGCATGGACTTCGTAAGCTAGGCCCAGTCCACAGAGCTTAGCAGTAAGATCACTTTGGATCAGGATATTCCTAGCTGCCACATCCCCATGGAACAGATGCTTATCCTGGAGAAATTCCTGTAAGCACAAGATCAAAGATGGATCAGCTGTCTGAGTTCATGGCTCGAGTCACAGACAAGAAGAAGCAGTCCTAGGAACCCTCAAAAAGACAAGGACATTTTCAACTCTGAACAAGTCTCATTGATAATGACATATCACTTCCAAGTCACCATAATGAATCAGACATTTTTGCATTATGTTTAGGATTACCAAACTGAGCAAATAATCCAAACAGCATTAATACTGGGTTTGGGAAGTATGATCACCCATTCTGTGTCAAGCTCTGACCCCTGCCTGAATTTACATTTCTCTCAGAGAGGATCCAGCTACACCCTGGAAAAGGAAGCAGGTTTCAAGTTTCTAGCAGCCGTCCCCCAAACAAGGTAATATATACATAGCGAAATTGAGTGTCATAATAATGAATTTATACAGAGCTTTATATCATCTCATTTTGTCCCTAAAATAACCAGGTCAGATAAATCTAAATGATTACATTAGGTCACACAGTTTGGAGTGGTAGTGACCAGAACCAGGTATTCTAATTCATAGGAATTAGAATTACAAATTCTAATAATTCTCAAGCCAGCCTACAAATCAGAATTGCCTGAGAGCTTTTTAAAAACTTATGATTTTTGCCCCAGCTTTACTTAACCAAAATCTAGGGAGAAGAACCTAGTAATCTCTATTTTTAAGAAGTATCACAATGATTCTAGCACAGCCAACAAAGCATTTGAAAACCATTGCGCCTGGATGACAATGATTTGCTGCAATCATTTCCCCCAACATCAGGCTATTCAAGGCATAAGAAGTTGAAAAGCTATACATGACCAAAGAGCTAGAGATTGAGGTCTATGATTGCTAAATAAGAATGACATAAAAAAAGAGGGGGGGCGGTTTAAGATGGTCATTTCCAGTCATTGATGATGAAGGAAACAGTAACTAGCAGCTTTCTGTCCCTGGTGAGGTGAGGTTTTAAACAAAGAAATTATACTATCAAGAGAAGAATAAAGAATGTAGTGACTTTGAGGTTGTCAAAGTAAGAAAAAAGAAAAATAGTATGACAATGCCTTGTAACTGGTTGTAACCCAGAGCCCTGATCAATGCATCTCTGTGGGGCACCACTGCAATTGTGGTTCACAATACGAGGTAGGCTGTATCCTGACACCCTAACTTTATCAAGGGAGCATACCAATTAGGACCTCCAAACACTGTAGATAATACTCCTTTCTACGACGTGCTCTCTCCTTGCGCCCCATGGGAACTTTGGCTGTAACTACTGCTCTTTTTCACCTCACTACTTCTTTTCTAAGCTTTCCCAGATTCCATTTAGATCCCTAGTATATTTCACACTCAAGGAGGCAAGATATATCAAATACTTAAAATAGTAGCTTCACAGAGCCTGATTTTCTATATAGCAAATGCTAATTTTAAGTAAAGTTATCTAAATAACTTCATAGAAATTGTCATCTAAATTTCTTGACTAATTCTGGTAAAGGTACATTTTTTTTTTCTCTTAAACCCTCTTAAACCCTTTTTTTCTCTTACCTCTTTATTTAAGTTGGTTTAAAATGAAGGAATGATCTCACTGTTGCCCCTTATTTCTTTTTTTCCGTGTTCCTTGTTCTTTTTAAAGTATATGTATTTCCTATCACATTCAGTATCAAAGCAAGTCTCCAGTGAAATGTGTTCTGAACTCGTCTTTCTTGTTTTTCAGGCATAAAATTGTGCACTTCCATCTAGCTCTGCAGCCTTTCACCCACTTGGTTTCTCTTCCCGTGTCTCCTCCCAACTCGCTCGCTATTTGCCATTTTACATCTCTTAATATTAGTATATATGGGGAAGTAAGAATGTCAAGCATATAACTCTTGGCCCTGGTTTTTGACCTTTAAGACTGAGAAACCTTTTAAAATCCTTCCTGTTCCTTCTACAAACCCCCAGTTGACGACTTTCTGCCTAGAATTACCAATCCTGTGTATATTATCTAAATAATTTCATAAAGAAAGAACTGAAAACAATTTATCAGTGCTTGAGTTTCTGCCCCTTAACTTCCATCTGATTTTCTTTATAATCTATACCCCATTTGGAAATATAAATATGAGAAATATGATGTCAAATATCAGACTAACAAGAAAAATCCATACCATCTGTTGTCATTTTTCCCAGACTTACCAAAGCCAGGAGGACCTGCCTCCCGATGTGATATACTTGTTTTTCTGTGAGATCATAGAGAAGGCCATCCATGGTCATCACATCCTAAAGAGCCAAAGAAAAAACATGATATCAAAATGACATGAACAGATCTAAAAAATAAAATAGGGGCAGAGATATTCTTAAATGCAGATATCAAGGCAAAGATACAAAAACATAGGGATGAAGATTCAAGGAGAGGCTAATATGAGAGATTCTCAGATATGCAAAGAAGTACAATGATATATTGACCTAAAAAAAACAATAAAGAATGTAGATAAATAACAGAATGAAGGAAGAACAGAAAGACAGATATCATAAGACTATCCCCTGGATAAAGCAACAATTTTCCTGGGGCACTATGTGTGTGTGATTAATTAAGCACATTAACTCAACACATTATTGAATGACTACTATGTGCCAGGTTCCATCTTAGGAACTCAGAACACAAGAGTGAGCAAAATAAACATGTCTGCTGCCTTCTGGAACTTAAAGTGTGACATCAGAATCAAATAATCATACATAAATATATGGTTACATATCTATAAGCTCCATGAAGGACATGAAAAAGAGAGCATATGATGGCGACAAAAAAAGATCTGAAGGATGGTGGACAATGACTATGCAAAAAACAAGGAAAGGGAGAAGTTTGGTGTAATGAGAGAAGCATGTGTAGATGGTCTAAAATAGAGAAGCATAATCGTTTTAAAAAATAGAATAGCGAAGTTAGAGCAGAGAACAAGTTACAGATGAATAAATAACCTCTTACAAAGGCTTAAATGCCTAAAGACTTGCACATTGTCCCATTTGCACCACTGGATGTAAGGCATTAACAGGGTCCCTTTATCATACACATTTAGCGGTAAAGTAATCAGTCTTTTGAGGAGGCTTGATTAATATTGAACTTGTTCATTGGTAAGTGAGGAACTAACTAGGGAAACATGCAGTACTTCTGAAAGAGGAATATGTAGAGAAGCAGAAAAACTGCAAGCAAGAGGACTTGCACTTCAGCCTGGAAATTTCTACACATTTACATTTTTTTAAATATGAATTTGAAGTACAAAAACTTTCAAGCTGAATGTCTCCTCGTCAACCCTGGCATACTAGAGGGATGTTATGGAATAGAAGACACATTTAAGGCCAACAGCGATAAAATTACAGTCAATACTAACAATAGTTTTTACATGCATAATTTCTGTTAATTTTAATAATAACTTATTATTATTCCCATTGTACAGATGCTGAAAATTCAGGCTCAGAGGGATGACTTGCCCAAAGTCACACAGCTCGTAGGATATAAAGCCGAGAGTTCATGCCCTAAATCTGCACTGCCCACTATGATAGCCATTCGCCACATGTGGCTGTTGAGAAGTTTATTATTTAAAACTAAATAAAATTTTAAAAATTCCATTTCCCAGTCACATCAGCCACATTTCAAGTGCTCCATAGCCACACGTGATTAGTGGCTACCATTTTGAACAGAGCAGATAGAGAATTTTTCTGCCATCATAAAAAGTTCTATGGGTTGGTGATAATCATTATGTTCCTCTAATGTCTCTCTGCTTTGTCGTTTGCCAGGCTATTTGACATGTGACCAGCTAATGAGCCAGGTCAAGCCTTTCCTTCCTAATGCCTCTGCCCTGCTGCTCACCCGCCGACAGGTCCAGAGAAAGCTGAGCAGGTCCCCTTGGTCCACATCCTCCAGCAGCATATAGAGCGGCAGCTCCTCTGTGCAGCAGCCTTGCAGCTGCACCAGGTTCTCGTGCTTCCCCAGGTGCTGATAGAACTGGATTCGCCCTAAGAAATCCTGCACCTCGGGGAGGCCAGCCGGCTCTGTGGAGGACAGATGAACCATGGGAAGCAGTCAGAACATCACCAGTAAAATGGGAGCTATGAGGGAGGAAGCAACCTCAGACGGTAATTTTCAAGACTCCAAAGGAGAATAAGTATAGACAGAAAGTAAAGAGAAAGGGAACTAATTAGAAGATAATTCTCAAGGTCACTGATTTTTTTCTTGTCAAAACAAACAGAGAATCATAGGCCCTAGAACTGGATAGACTCTCATCTGCCTAAATAGACAAGTGCTCACATTCAAATATTATCACTGCCTAGGCCTTTTGATTAGTATTCGTGCTTATCCTATCCTTGTTCTGTTTTATGTATCTGCTACTACTGGTCCATATAAAGAGAAAAAAAGAAAAGAGGAAGGAAGGAAAGAAAGAAAGGAAAGAGGAAGAAAGAAAGAAAACAATATTAGGGAAACTGATAGTGCAGACAAATGAAGGAACAACCTCAAAATCCACATGCACTAATATCCAGTATGAAAAAATCAGTTCTAGCAACCTCAACAGGCAACACTGAGCTAGGGAAAAACCCCAAGAAAAACATTTCTGTCTCAAGTTTTCATTTTCTATCCCCTTCCTACTCTGCTCTCACAATTGTGATCACAGCTATTTGTTGATTAACATCTTAATGTCTGTAAGCTTGTTAGCATTCATGGCTGGGGGCTCACAATGGAAAAGTAAAAAAGGGAAAGGGAACTCAAACACTTCTTTTACCTTTCAAAACCTTGAGGACAACACTCTTTGGCTTAGCAGGGTCCCCAGTATACATCTTGGTTCGATAGATGGCCCCACAACTACCATTGTGGATCTCCTCCAGAACTTCAGAGAGTTGCTCCCGGGGCACTTGCAGCTTAGCCAGAGCATGAGTGGTAGTTCGTAGGAGGCTTTCCACTGATGTCTCCTTAAGTGGCACGAACACACTTCCTCCATGTCCTCCCGCCTTCCAGCTTAGGCCCCTAGATGGAGGCACAGGGGCAATGCCTAGAACAAAGAGATGATAACCAATCATCTTTTCCCTACCTAGGGACTCCAGGAAAGCAGAGCCTGGAACACACTGGCAAGGAAGTCCCTTTAGCAATTTTCTCCCTGCCCGATGTGGGGATACCTTCTGTGAAGCAGCATCAGTACCAACCTTGTAAAACATTTATAATAACCCTATTCCTTCTAAGACAACTCAAGATGGACCTCTGGAAAGTGGTAATGACATTTTCTTTCTACTTTTCTCAGGATTACAGTTCAGTATTAGTATGGAAACAATTAAGGAAGTTCCTGAATTGGTACTCAAACCACAGATACCTGAAACGTGGTGGTAACTACCAGTAGGGACTAATGCTTAAGTCAATCAAATGGCTTTTAAAGGTGGAGGGAAGGTATGGATAACTCCTCAACTCTAAGCCGTGCCTATTCTTCCTCCCTTAAGATGTCCCCAAAGTCAAATTGCATATTTCCCAGAGTCTCAGTCAAAAAAATCTTCTGGTACTTTCCCCTTTTCTTAGTCAGTTTTTCTCCATTGGAAAAGAGAAATTCATTCTTCTCATTAAACCTCCATTCATTCATTAATCTATCAATTTATTTGGCAAATATCACATCCTGCATTCCAGGAACTGTTCTAGGTGTTGGGAATAGGCAAAGCCCAGATTCTTATGATTACTTTCTAGTGGTAGGAGAGAGGGGAAACAGATAATAACATACCAGGAGATGAGTGTTATAAAGGTAAATAGCAGAATCAGAGGCTATCCGTGATGCTATTTTATATTTCAAGGCCAGGACAGTCCTTTCTAATAGGATGAACATTTGAGAAATGCCTGGAAGCAATTAGAGAGCAAACCATACTGGTATCAGGGAGGATATTACAGACAGAGGGAACAGGAAGAGCAGAGGTATTGAGGAAGAAGCATACTTGGCATATTTGAGGAAGAGAAATGAAGTTAGTACAGCTGGAACCATGTGGGATAATTGGAGAATCATACGAGATGAGGCCAGAGAGGGCCCAGCACATGGAAGGTCATTGGAAGAATTTTGTCTTTTTTTATTCTAAAAAAAAATTATATTTTATTTTATTCCAAGCCGAGAATGATCAGGACTGACTTAGGCCTTAAAAGAATCATTCTGCTGTCCTGTGGAGAACCATAAAGGGACCAGGAGAGAAGTAGGGAAACCAGTTAGGAGTGTATTACAACGATATATGAGAGATGAGAGAGGCTTGAGTTTCTTCTAAAGATAGAGTTAACAGGATTTGCTAATGGATTGGATATAAAGTATGAGAGAAGAGGAGTCAAGGACATCTGCAAGATTTTAGACTGAACACTTCATAGAAAACCAGAGGACATTTGTGAGGGAATTTCAGGACCTTTGCTGTGGGCATATTACATATGAAATGTGTATTGGATCCAAACTGCAAAATAAGTGGTTTAATATAGGAATCTGGATTTCAAGGGGACTACAATTAGAATAGAGAAAGGGTTTGAATCCATAAGACTGAAAATGAGACCATTAAGGGAGTGACTATAGGTTTAAAAGGAAAATAAAGTGTTTCAAGAAGGAGAAGGTGCATAATTGTTCCAAATGCTTTCGACAGGTTAAGAAGAGGATTCAATATAGCTGTTATTGGCAATCTCAGAAAGAATTGTTTTGGTGGAATGGTGGGGATAAAAGCCTTATTTTAGTATGTTCGAAAGAGAATGTGACAAGTAGAAGTCATGAGAGTGAGTTTAGACAACTTCTCTGAGAAGTTTTTCTGGAAGTGAATTAGAAGAGAATTGGGATAATTTTTTAAATGTTTTATTTAAATTCAATTTAGTTCACATATAGTGCATTATTAATTTCAGGGGTAGAATTTGGTGATTCATCAGTTTGTTTATAATACTCAGTGCTCATTACATCAAGTGCCCTCCTTAATGCCCATCACCCAATTACCATTTAGAGAGGGAATGGGGATCAGCCACTAAACAGTTTCTGATCACTGTCATGATTTTTTTTTTCTTCTCTTTACTCTTAGTTTCATGTAAGCTAATTCATTTTCATTATATGCTCACTGGTACTTCAGAACAGGATATTATCTCCTACTTAATGCTTCAAAGACTGCTATGAAGGCTACCCTTTTTCATCATATAGTCCAGGAGCACAGAGGAGGGCTGGGATCTATTACAGAGTAAATGTCATCCTTTGAGGCTGGTAACAAAGCCTTGGGCTTTACCCACTAATCTTCCTCCCCAATATGTAGACACTCACATGGCCAAATATTTGATAGTGCAGTAGGACAAAGAAGATAGAAACAGGTCACATGAAGCCTCTCTTGCCTACTGTTGTTTCAACTGACAAGCATATACTGAGTTTCTACTCATGACTTCCTAGAGAAGAGCTCACCTCCCCTCAGCTCCACAAGAGGGGCCCCATACCTCCTCTTCCATAGCAGGGACTTCACCTTCTAGACTTGGGCTCATTGAGACTTGGGTCTTACTTTCTGTAATCTCCATCTTCCCCGGCCCTTCTCCCAGCCCCAGTTTGAGTTTTACCTTGGAGTCCAGGAGACTGTTGTTGAGCTCTTTGTTCTCTGATAAAAAGCCACAGGATGACTGCAAGAAGGATAAGGAAGGTGCCAACCAGAATGGTTGGGATGATGATGATCTCATACTGCTGCTCCCGAACAACTGGGTAGGAAATCAAGCAGGAGGAGGAGAGATTGAAGAAGAACCCCAATCTGATGTCCACACAACTTCCCCTACCCACACAGTCCTCAGCTCCTCATACGTGAAATGATCATTTCTTCCTTCTTCCCCTCCACTTCCATACAATGGCACCACTACTGGGAGCAGCTCTCTAATCAGAAAGCCCAATGTCCCCACTTCTCAGCCTATCAAGGGTGCTCTGTGTCTCATCTCTCATTTTTTCTGCTGAGGTGAAGGATGCAGCATCTGGATCTCTGACTGGCACTTGTCCCTCTTCAAAGACAATGACCTCTAGTGCCCATTCCTTTATGAACACCGTCTTCATTTCTACTAGAAGTCAACTCATTCTCCTAGAATCTATGCAGACCTTCGTCTCGGTCATCCTAGAATCAGAAGATAGGCATCTGTGGTGTCTGTCCTTACCACACAGCTTGTCACTGAGACTGCATTCCAGTAGCTTTCGTGCCATGCCCCTCTCATCTCCCAGGCCACACAACTGTCCACTCCTTTGCTTGGCCCTCAGAGAATGCACAGAGCACCACTGAGAGTAATTCCCAAGGATGAAATTATTCTGAAAAAATAAAATGGAGCATACAGAGAGTTTTAAGATACCTCAAAAGATCATTAGTTATTAAGTACATCGCTACCTGGAACTTTCTGAGTCATCCATTCATCTCTATCCATCTACCTGATATTCAAGTGTGAAGAACTTTGTTTTTTCCTAGCATTTTCCCCTTTTCTATTATACAAGTATAGCCCTGATCTGGCCTTATCCTTTCATGCCATTGTTTCTCAAATTATTTAAAGGTTCCCCTCCTACCCAAGACCCCTGCTCCAATGCTCAAGTTCATGTTTGCAGCACTGGTCTGAGCAATTGTGGTCCGTGGGTTATATGGAAATGATCTACCTCCCCTATAATCCTAAGCAGGTTTAATATTTTTTTTTCTGTGTATCACTTATTTTTTAATTGGAGCTTCCCCTGGTCATTATATATAGACAGACACAGGCATTCATTCCTACTAGTATATAGATTAAAGGGAGTATCAGAACCAAGCCATTTTCTTTTTCTCTCTCTTTAACTATATAATATATACATATATACATATATATATGCATAAGTTACAAAAATAAAAAATTAAAGTGCTATACCATAAAAATCTTTCTCCTACCCCATCCTTCTCCATTTATTCAGTTCCCAATTCTCCTCCAAGTAAACTAGTTTCTTGCTTACTGAGCCAGAGATTCTTTAGGTACATCACTTTTAATTCTGTATGATCAGCATATATTTGAAATTACACCTCCCCGAACCTGGTCCTTTCTTTCTGAAGAGAACTGGTATATATATATATATACAAACTTTATTTTGCCCTTGGTAAACAAAAGTCTTCCCTGGTTCTAACTAATTCTGATGGATCTGGGGCAGGAAAAAACGGTGATTTTTTTTTCACTGTCTAGGTGATCCTAAGTATGTATCTAGTTTTGTAGTGAGTTGATAACAAGGTAAAATTTTACAAATCAGAATTACAGAATACTATGTTGTACATAAGTGCTATTCACCATATTATGCAGTCTTCTATTACATGTTGTGCTTTATTATTGATACTAAAAACCACAATGTGACTTATTGAGGCAGAGTCCCTTAGTGCCTGAAACACATATATAAAGAAACCTTCCAGTTCCAGCCTCACCCCCTTTTCACTATTCTTGAAGCTCCATGATTGGGAGATGAGAATTAGACAATTTTCTTACAACTCAGAAGAAAGACAGGTGTGTGGTTGGTTGACAGAAGCCCATGTATACAGAGGAGTGGCCAGGAGGAAAACTGGGGAGAGGAAAGTCACCTTCTTATCTGTGGACTTGTACATAACAAGGGATCTATGAAGTCAATGAATTATAAGATAACAAAGTCCATCTCATCTAGTTTATAAGTCGAGAAAGCAAGGTGAAAGGGAATTGAGAAAGTTTCCACAATTCCACAAGACCACATGGAAGGAAAGCACTGGTGCTAGGGCAAGAATCAGGGAGCCTTGAGATGGTAGAGAAGGAGAAGACCTTAAATAATGAAACATTAGCACAGTCCAGAGAATTCAAAAGCTGCTTGAAAATGTCTCACTGCCATTCTCATTCTTGTTCTCCTTTCCTCTTACTTCCTTTTCAGTGCACTATCAGATGTAATTGTGTTCATTCAGGGAGCAGCCAGTTTAACGAGTTTGGCTCTCCCGGGGAGTGTTCTGTGAGCATAATCTCTCTTAACCACAGTGCAAGTGGAAGAAAAAGTCGGTCAGCAGCCGGCTCCAGCTTGCAAGCTCTGCCCAGAAACCAAACTACACACCCACTAATACATACCAAAGGAAGACATTTAAAGGCCTGTGCGCACATGTATCCTCACTTAGAACTGCTCATGGTGGGCCAAACTCAACTATAGGCACATGGCCAAACATACCCACCCACACCCAGTGACTCAAATCCATGCTTATACCCTTGCACCTACATATCACACTTATTACAGAGCACAGTGTGGTCATTTGGATACAGTATGACCTTCTATTACATTTCCTGAACAAGGTTCATTTGTGTATCTTTATTTGGGCATGGATACTTTAAAGAAGCTAGGCTTATTAACAACTAGAAACCCAAAATAATTGGATGCTAGACCAAGGAGACAAACGTGTAGGGCTATGGTGAGGGCCACTCGGTAGATTGCTTTCCAGGCATTTGTACAATAAGCTCTTTCCAACTATTAGAGCTTGGCTAGAGACATGTGGAATATACGAAATGAGTCTAGAATTTTTAAGGTGAACACACCAGGCATATCCACCCCATAGGCATGGAAGCCCACACAGGAAACCTTACCACCTTTAGAGCCCACCAAAGCACTTATATCAGAAGATGCTCATACTCACTTGTAGCAACAATATTCCTCTCACATTGCTTTTCTCTCTGCAGTTAAATATTCAATTACCACATGACTTTGCCTGTCCGCTGTGTCAACCTGAGAAAAGACATGCCTTGATGCCAGAACCTGATAGGATGACTCTTCCTATTGGTTAGATTCTAACCTATCAGTGTTCTTGACCAACATTTCTATAATATGACCAATACTCTACCCCTTCGATTACATCTAGACAGTTTTCTCACTGTGTTAAGACAAAAATGTAGGGGCGCCTGGCTGGCTCAGTCAGTAGAGCATGCGACTCTTGATCTCAGGGTTGTGAGTTTGAGCCCATATTGGGTGTAGAGATTACATAAAAATAAAATCTTCAAAAAGAAAAAAAGAAAAAAATGTATATTGGCTACTCCTTCTCTTACCTAGACTGTAAGGTCCTTACATATATAAAACATTATCCCACAGTTCTCTCCTTAGTGCCATCTATTACTAGATTATTGGAAGCCATTGGAATCAAGGATCCAGTAAAGTTGGGAAATTGTTTATTTTGATAATTCCATTTAATGGTTGGAAAATATGTACACAGCTTGCCTATAGTTTACAAATACCTACATCTAACAGTGCCAAATCTCCTCAGGCAGGGCTCTAATTAAAACAATATTATTCCCTCATTTGTGGCTATCATTCCTTATTTTCTCTCTTCTCAATCACTTCTGACTTTCTGTTGGCATATTGAAAAGTTCAGCTCCCTTCTTGAATTGAGAATCTAGAGTAGGAAATAGCACAATGAAGAAGGAGATACAATAGGAAGAAAATGAGAGTGAAATGAGGGGTAAAGTTCAGCCCAAAGCTTCGCAAGATTACAGTCTGGACACCACACAAGTGAATGGTTATAACTGAAATTAAGCTAACTATAAACATAAACTCTCCAAACTCTTACACATAGGCACAACACAAGCATAACACCATGCCACATCTTTATATCTGTTCCATTATCCACAAACACAGTTCTATTTGCAAGAATAACACAACTCCTACTAGCAACACTTCTGTCCAGTGAGCACAGTATAATCTCCCAGATATAGTCAACAATTTACTCAGAAGTATCCAGAAGAAATTCTTCTTACCAAAATACACTTACAAATAGAACTTTAAAAATTAGATCTATTCTCCTGAGCCTACATGTTGTGAGAAATTCCTTGATTGACCTCCATATAGCACCTGGTGCCGTTACCGTAAGATACGATTAAATGTTACACCAGACTCACCCTCAACCTTACCACCTGTGTATCAACACAAGTGGGTCCGCCGGCCATGTTCTTTTTATGAAGACAAGTGGCCCATTCGCCCACATGGATGCCACATTGGGTAAGGGAGTTACTAATAGCTATGAGCTATGAGGCAGAGGACTCAAAGAGTTCAGGTGAGGAGGGTAAAATATATGGAGGTAGCAGCCCCCAGACTGAGGCAGTCCACCCTCTACCTCACTCACCTTCTCTTCCCCTCCCCCTTCATCCTTATCCTTGAGCTGTCTAGTAAAATAAAACAAAAACCAAAAACCATTTACTGGAATGAACATGTTAAATTGGAAATGAGATAGAAAAGAACTGCTCAGATCTATCTACAGGGTTCCAAAAGTACTTAAGCTTTAACATTCTGAAAAGCAAGCTGTTCTTCCTATTTTCAGCTCCAATAAACATGTTGAGCAACTACAATGTGCCAGGTATTATGCTAGGCACTTTCACATAGAGGAAACTGTGGCTCAGAAAGATTACGTTCTGAATAAGCCAGGGTTAAAAAAAATTAAAACAGGGGCTCCTGGGTGGCTCAGTTGGTTAAATGTCTGCCTTTGGCTCAGGTCATGATCCCAGGGTCCTGGGATCCATTCCCGTATGGGGCTCCCTGCTCAGCAGGGAGCCTGCTTCTCCCTCTGCCTGTTGCTCCCCCTGGTTGTGCGCTCACCTGTGCTCTCTCTCTCTCTGTTAAATAAATAAAATCTTTAAAAAATTAAAACATAAAAAAGCAAGTAAATGACATAGCAAGGTTTCATACCCCAGTCTTTTAGTTACAAACCCAATATTCCTTAAACTACTTTACTACACATCTGTCACTCAAATGGACAAGACCAATAGTGTCAAGAAGGAATTATGTCAGAATCCAAAAGAATCGGGCACCTGGGTGGCTCAGTTGGTTAAGCGACTGCCTTCGGCTCAGGTCATGATCCTGGAGTCCCTGGATCAAGTCCCGCATCGGGCTCCCTGCTCGGCAGGGAGTCTGCTTCTCCCTCTGACCCTCCCCCCTCTCATGTACTCGCTCTCTCTCATTCTCTCTCTCTCAAATAAATAAATAAAATCTTTAAAAAAAAAAAAAAAAAGAATCCAAAAGAATCATAGAAAGCATAATGCTGAAATCAAACTTCACCAACAAATACAACATAATTTGGGAAGGGCAGGTGAGTAGAATCTGCCTTTAAGTGTGTTCTCCAAGATCTTACAGGGGCACAAACAATGTCTGCATGTCTGTCTTCAAAATTTCTTCAGAAAATAAAGGTAGCATCAGAAACTTTTCCTAGTACTCACCAGATCATGGAATCTTGGGTCATTTTCTTTGTTTGCTCATTTTCCAGGATCTGATCTCAATCCTTTTTCTACCTTCTGCTTTTGGAGGGAAAGGATCTAGTTTCCAGGACTAGCAAGCTTTCATTGTGAGCATGAGGGTCAGAAAGGTGCTAGAACTCCCAGGAGACAGGGCACTGGCCTAAGACGTAGAATCACCGTGCAGCAGCCAAGGCTCCGCCTTCCTCCTGAAGCACACTTGTCAGAGGACAAAGAGTAAAGGGAAAGTACACTGAAGAGGTGACCCTCTTTCAATCCAGAAAACCTGACTAGTGTAGATAACTTGCCTTGTGCAGCGTGGTATCGCCTAGTGAGGATGAGGCAAAGAGAAGGGGAGGTACCCAGAGGGAATCCCTTGTCCTCCTGTTCTTCTCAGATATTGAAGGATTATGGTGGTTCTGATCTTCACCCTCCCCCACCTTCCTAGAAACCCAGAGCTTGAAATGCACTTTGAAATGGTTGGAAGAGAGTCTCCTGTGGTGCCTGGGAATCCGGACCTTGTTTAAACAAAGGTCTTTTAACAGTGAGACTGAGTGTTATCAGCTTTTCTTGCTTCTTATTTTTACGTACCTATAGGAATTCCTAAAGCATGTGCTACACGGTAGAGATGAAGAAGCTTAACTTCTATCCTGGTAGCTCCCGAAAAGTCTCCTCTATAGAGGAGCAATGTGATTGCAAGACAGGCCCCCTAACATCTAGGTAAGAATTGCAGTAACACTGCACGCCCCATCAAATTTAAATATGATTACAGAGATTACATTTTATTTCCTTTGAGGTGTTACACAAATTCAAGACATTTTATTTTCATTATAATTATCATTCTATTTCTCGTGTTCTTGATTCCATAATTCTCCACCTACCACATTCGAACCTCAAACGCCCAGAAATCGTATATGTATCTCAAATTAGATATTCTCCCGCTGATTGTTTTCTCTTCCCGAAATCACTAGTGAACACCAATTTCCCCAGCCCAGAATAAGGATTCTCAATCAGGGAAAAGCCAAGGACACGCAGCTACCTCCCACCTTTAAACACAGAATAGCTTCTGATCCATCCGCGTCCCCTTTGTCCTACCTGATGGACACAACAGAAGACGCCTGCTGGGGGCTTCTCTCAAACACCTCGCTGCTACGTTGTCAGTTACAATGTGTTTCCAAGGATCAGTCCCCCTCTTTGCTACTCATTCTGCTAGACTTTTCATTCAGGGGTGGTGGGGAGACTTCTGGTACTTAAAAATCTTGGAAGTTTCCCCAAAAATGAGGAGCCCCTTGTTGCTCTGCCGCTTCTCCAGCCTATCCTAGCACACTGCCCTCTTGTGGAGAGGGGAGCCACACTGAAAAGAACAGAAGGAAGACATTTTGTGAAAGATTGCAGGAACACACACACACACACACACACACACACACTTTCTCATACTCTGATAAATGAATCCCAGACCCAGGCAGGCAGAGAGACAAATGGACAGGGGATTTCACAATCAGGAAATCAGCTCAAATGCCGTTTACCTCGGTGCTATGTAATACAGGGTGTGTCCCTGTAAAGATTCTATACATAGAAGGTAATCCTAGGTAAACAGCAACAAACGCCTGGCAAGACGAAAAAGACGCTTCTGGGAACGTCATTCTGCACAGCAAGGAGCAAACAGCAGATTCCCTCGTTAGGAATGGGTCAGCGTGCTTCAGAGCTGAGCAGTCTGGAAGTTGGGAGACGTGGAATCAGCACGGAGCTGGTGCTATGATAATAGAGTCAGAGGTTTGAGTTCTAGTTCTGGTTTGATAGGTGATTCATCAAGCATCCAGAGGCTTATATAACACCTGACCTTGCCATGCCTTCTCTTCCTAGTTTAGGGAGCAGGACACCTCTTTCTCTCCTGAGGGCAGTGAAGAACCACAGAGAGCAGCAAGAAATGAATCACATCGGAAAAGGGGCCGGGCAACCAGCAAGACCCCTCAACCAGCTATACCACCTTGCCTCTCAAATTCTGAAGGTTCCTTCAGACCGGCATCTTCTGACCCTTATCACGGCAGCCCCAGAAACTCTCCAGTTTCATTCCTATCCCTACCCTGCCTGTAATTTCCTATGGGATAGTGGTAAGAGAAGGAGATTTGGAGTCAGACTTCTATTTGAATCTCAGGTCCACCGTTCATCATGACTGCGTATAAGTCATTCTCACTTTTCTGAGCCTCTGTTTTTCCACCTGTAAGTAAAGACAACAATATCTATCTGTCCAGGCAGTTGAAAGCTCTATAGGATACTGGATGTAAAATACCTCGTAGAGTGTCAGGCCCATTACAGACCATCAATATGTAGTATTCTCTCCCTTCCTCCCTCCCTCCTTCACCTATCTCCCAGGTTGGGAGGTAGTCACATAGCTGTACCAATCAGTAAGCATCTATAACTCCGAATAAGAAAACAAAACACCTATTATCAAGATATTTATATTTGTGGGGGCACCTGGGTGGCTCAGTTGTTAAGCATCTGCCTTCGGCTCAGGTCATGGTCCCAGGGTCCTGGGATCGAGCCCCGCATCGGGCTCCCTGCTCCGCGGGAAGCCTGCTTCTCCCTCTACCACTCCCCCTGCTTGTGTTCCTGCTCTCACTATGTCTCTCTCTGTCCAATAAATAAATAAAATCTTTAAAAAAAAAAAGATATTTATATTTGTGGATCTAACTATATTTAGCCCTGTGTGTGAAGAGGAAGTTAAAGTAATCATAAAGTTAATGTGGGTTTTAAATCTCTTCATATCAACTAGATATGATTTGACAGTCTAAGTATTACACCTGCTAGGCGGTCTCTGAATTGGACAATCATGTTGAGGAAGGGAGATTTAAACAAGATGGATCAAAGACCATAATGCTGTAAACTAAGGTATAAAACAGATAGAATGCTAGATAGTGATATATTATTAATTTGTTAGTTAATTAATTCACCTCCTGTCCTAAATTTCTCAACTCCTTCTAGCTGGTTCCATTGATACCACCTATCTGCTGGCTACATTTTTACCCAGTTCCTGAACCAATCTTGATGGAGGCAGTAAAGAGAGCAATAGTCTCAGCTCCTTCTCCCCATTCTTCTTACCATACTCCCCAATCTGAGAAGACATAAAGTTGATCATTTTTCACAAGGGGTATCCAGTTATTCATAGTTAATACCCAAGCACTGTCAAATCTGGAGTCCTGTCCTGAACGTCTCACAGGTGGATAGGCTCTTCCTGTTCTTCTGGCTTCAATCAATTTTCTTTCATTAGATAAGAACTTCACACTATAGTCTGGTTACTGAGGTCCTGCTACAAATGGAAAGGACCCCCACACATGCACCCTGATAGATACCCTGCAGGCTTGGCGCTTGAGTAATGGCCATCACCTCATCCCCACTATGCTTCATGCCCACCCACACACCCCTGAAACTCTTGCCCCCACGGTTCTGCTCACATCCTATAAACCCAAGTTGCTTATTTTTGCCTACATTTGAGTCTATAACCGAACTGTCCACCTTTACCTAGAATTTACCTCCATAACCTAGTTAGTTTATCTCAAATCACTCACTCAGACAAGTGACCCTGAAGCTGGTGAGAGGTAAGAAAAGTCACCCAGTGGATATAGGCAGAATGGAGATCACTCATGGTGAGAAAAAGAATAGTTGTAAGGCAGTAGCGGAGCCAGAGAGTGGGGTGGTTCAGGGAATAAACAGAAAATGAGGAGAAAGTTTAGGTAGCTTTCCTAAGGTGTTTAAGTATGAATGAGAGAACTAAGTTGAGAAGTTCAAGGAGGGCTCATACAGTAGATTTGATTGGAAACTTAGGGCTCCAGCAAGATGAGGAAAAGAACTGGTGACGTCTCAACATGCGGTAATCTCTCGTTCTAAAAACAAAACAAAATTTGGGGGAAGGGGCATGTCCTAGGCCTGAATATGTTACAAGGCCTAACACACAAAATGACATTGAAAAACAGAGAGTAAGATTAATAGAACAAATAAATATCCCAGAAATAAAATACATATTTAGGAATTTAATATAAAGAAGTCAGCATGAAACAAAACAAGCAGATTCTCAAGCTTGGTTACACATTAAGAATCTTTTAGGGAGCTTTCTAAAAAATACCAATCCTAGGGTTCACTGCCTCCCACGTTGGAAGAGATTGTGATGATTATGAATCCCATAATTATGATTTCACCTATCAGCATTGGAAAAAAAGGACTATTTCCCAGGAGAGACTAAATTATAGCTAAGTTGAGAACTATTGAGATTGATTATTATTATGTGGATTATGCATATTATGATTACTCGTTTGGCAATAATAATCTCCATCCTTGCTTCATTCCTATGCAAAATTAAATTTTAGTTGTAAAAATAATTATGTGTTTTAAGAAACAAAAAATAACAGTGTAAGTTATATTGGATTGGTGAGGACTTGGTAAGTTTAAAACAGAAGATTCCTGGGGCACCTGAGTGGCTCAGTTGGTTGAGCGCCCAACTCATGATTTCGGCTCCAGTAGTGACCTCCTGGTCATGGGATTGAGCCCCCCGCAGCAGGCCCCACGCTTAGCTCAGAGTCTACTTGCTTCTCTCCCTTCCCCTGCGTGTGTGCTCTCTCTCTGTCAAATAAATAAATAAAATCTTTAAAGAGAGAGAGAGAAGACTCCTTCCAATAGGGAAAAAAAAAGTCACAAAGAAAGGATCAACCAGTGAATAAAAACATAGATATTCTATATAACTTAGTAACATAGTAAGAAAATTACTAAAATGACAATAAATAAATGGTCGTGAAAAGTGAAAAACAAAAGAAAGCCAATACACCAAACCAAAATGTTTAACAAATATGGAAGAAGGGTAATGTAAGATTAAAGATGTTTACCTTAACTAGTAATTAAATAATACACATTCAAGTAAAAACAAGAGGCAAATTTTTTTGTCTATCCATATAAGAAGAAAAAAGTGAAAGAGAATTATGATGCTCTGAAGAACCCTATTTAAAAAGCCCACTCTAACATATTAACAGGGCATCTAAATTTCTACGTTTATGGAAACAAATTTGGCATGTAAGAAAAGAGCCTTAATGACATTCATAATTTTGACCCAGTAATTTCTCTCCCAGGAGTCAATTATAAAAGGATTTTTTTTTAAAGATTTTATTTTTAAGTAATCTCTACACCTAACGTGGGGCTCAAACTCACAATCCTGAGACCAAGAGTCACACACACCACCAATTGAGCCAGCATCCCATAAAAGGATTTTTTTAATGAAAGATGTTTCTGAACATGCAAAAAATTTTATTATACTGTTATTTATTTCTTTTGAAAGCAGAAATAGGCATGTGCTTCAAAATAATCCCAGGACTTGAGCAGTGGAATTGTGTGGAGGATATAAATGAAACACGATGGGCCATGTGTTGAAAATTATTAAATTTGGGTTATTAATACATAGGTAGTCATCCTACCATCCTACCTATTTGCCTGCTTTTGTATATACTTGAAATTCTCTACAATAAAAAAATTAAAAGTGGAAATAAATTTTCATCAGGAAAAGTGGGATGGTTAATTTTATGCGTCAACTTGGCTAGGCCATGGTACCAATATAATTGATCAAATGTTATTCTAGATGTTTCTGTGAAGGAATTTTTTTTATGAGATTAACATCTAAGTCAGTGAACTTTGAGTAAAGCAGATTACCCTCCATAATGTGGGTATACCTCATCCAATCAGTTGACAGTCTTAAATGAAAAAGACTGATGTCCCCAGAAGAAGAGGAAATTCTGCCAGCATATTGGACTTAAACCGGGTCTCCAGCCTGCTTGCCTACCCTGAAGATTTTGGACTTCCCAACTATCCACAGATTCTTTAAAATAAATCTCAATGGATACATAGATACATAGACAGACAAACAAACATTCTGTTGGCTCTATTTTTCTGGAAAATCCTAACTAATACAAAGAGGGATGTCAAATTTTTATACAGCTATGCAATGGAATACTATAAATATATTAATTTTATGTTCAAGTTCATTAATTTTACGTTCAATTTTATATTCAAAGTTTTTAATATTTTTTTTATGTTAGTAGGTAAAGTAATATAGTCAGATTTAAAATTCATCAGGCTCTAGTTTAATAAAGTTCTATATTGGCAGCCATGTTTTAACATTATCTCTGTCTCTCTCTTTCTGACTGTCATTTTGGGCAAGTTTTATCACATCCCTGGGTTTTAATTCCTAATTCATAAAATAACGGATCATAATCCTTGAACTGCCTAGTCAGAGACGTTCTGGCAAGACAAATAACATATGACAGGACTTTAAAATTTTAGACTAAAAGAATTTTATGGATTTCAGAAATCCAAGGTAGAATTATCATGTTCCCCCTTTCCCCTGCCCCCTCATGCCTACTGCCCTCTCTTCTGAAGTATCCTTGCTGCCCACAGTTAAAGCTTTTCAATAGTAAATGATTTGAAGATCTGTTAAGCTGCTGTTAAGGCTTTGGTATTTCAGAGAATTTCAGGCCAATTCTACTCATTATTCCATCATTTTTTGATCATATGTTTTCTCCTCTCATATATCAATACCAATAATTTTTAGGAAGACAGATTGATGCAGATATGAGATGCACTTTGGAGAAAAACCTGAGATCAAATGAACGTTAAATAATACTATTTCTATACCAGCATGGATTCAAGTATAATGAGGCTCTGGCATTAATCTTTACTTTGGCTTCAGCTGCCTTCTGCCCTAGAATTGGTCATATTTTCCTCACCTAGATTATTTAATAGAAAGTTCTAGGAGAAATGAAGAATGAAAAGAATCTCAGGGTGCCTGGGTGGCTCAGTCAGTTAAGCGTCTGCCTTCAGCTCAGGTCATGATCCCAGGGTCCTGGGATCCAGCCCCACATCAAGCTCTCTGCTCAGCAGGGATTCTGCTTCTCCCTCTCCCTCTGCGTCTGTGTGCGCGTGCTCTCTTTCTCTCAAATAAATGAATAAAAATATTTAAAAAAAAATTCTCTCCTAATACAGGCAAAGGGGATATGAGATCTCAGTTATGTCCCTGGTTACCACAACCTTGTGTGTGACCTTAAGTAAGCCAATTAACATATCTTTGTCAAAGGTTTGTATATAAAGCATCATGAAATATACAGAGTAAAAATATAAGGCATTATAATTATTTTTACTTAGTATCCAAGAAAGCAAAACTATGATAAAACCAAAGCTATATAACATACATTCACTTAGAGAATTCAGAAGTGAAAACCAGAGGAAAGGTGGACAACAGAGTTTGTCTCTATCTTTTTAAGTAAGAAATGTAATACCTTCTACCATCCCCTCAAAATGGCTATGTAATCTAGTCCTTCTTTGCTACATGTTGACAGACAGAATCAGATCTACAGAAAAGTTAGGAATAGTAAATGCACCCTACAAGGATGCAGAAAGCGGTTTACCTGCCACCGTCCTGGCTTCTTGATTTGTCTTGGGAATAAAAATGTGGCAGTGACATGAACTTTAAAGATTTGCTTGGGGGGTGCCTGGGTGGCTCAGTCGGCTAAGCATCCGACTCATGATTTCAGCTCAGATCATGATCTTAGGGCTGTGAAATCGAGTCCCACGACAGGCTCTGCGCTCAGTGCAGAGTCTGCTTGAGCTTCTCTCTCCCTCTCTCTCTGCCCCTCCCCCCGCTCGTGCTCTCTAAATAAATAAATGAATGAATAAAATCTTTAAAGATTGGTTTGATTTTATTTTGAAATGAAAGAGGTAACAAGATCCCAATAGAGATAGGAAGAGAACAAAGATCGGAACTTTATTATCTAAATCCAGAGGAAAACCCTCAAAATTTTTGCCTAATATTTATTTAAATTGAACAACAAAAATTTACTAAGTACTTTTCACCATCCCTTGCTCTGGTTCCCTCCTCTATATGTCTCTCCTAACACAGTTTTAGATCTTTTCAGGACCCAGGAAAGGTTAAATATAGATATTGTATCCTGGACCCATATTATCTCTCCCTCCTTTCCCACAAACTCAGTTTCTTTCCATGAGTCAACATGGAGCAGAGTTCAGACAATAAACCAAGTGAAGCAATCTGCTTTGGACTCTGCCCTGCTCTGCTCCTCCTTAACTGTCATTTATGGGTAGCATAGCTTCCTTAATACTGGTTTTTGCTTCCCGCTATATCCTAGCACATTTTATGGCATGTAGTTACAATGACAAACATTCAAATAGTGCTCCCCATGTGTTAGGCACTGTTCTAAGCACTTTACATATAGATGAAGAAACTGGGCCACAGAGAGATTAAGTAACTTGCTCCAGATCACACAGCTAGTAACAGGGATTTGGAATTCCCAGGTTGTGTGGCTTCGGAATCTGTTTTCTTACATTATACCATCTTCTTAGCAGATTCTTGAAAATATTTTCTCTTTTCTTTTCTTTTTTCCTTTCTTTTCTTTTTTTCTTGCAAAATTAGAATTACCTTCAATATTGCTTTCTTTTTGACCCCACATACCATAAAACTCATCCTTTTTAAAGTGTATAATTCAGTGGTTTTTATATTCACAAAGTTGTACAACCATCACTGCTATCTAATTTTATATTTCCATCATGGGGCACCTGGGTGGCTCAGTCGTTAAGCGTCTGCCTTCGGCTCAGGTCATGATCCCAGGGTCCTGGGATTGAGCCCTGCATTGGGCTCCTTGCTCGGTGGGAAGCCTGCTTCTTCCTCTCCCTCTCCCCCTGCTTGTGTTCTCTCTCTTGCTGTGTCTCTCTCTGTCAAATAAATAAATAAAATCTTTTAAAAAAAAATAGAATATTTCCATCATCCCCCAAAAGAAACCTGTACCAATAGCAGTCGCTCCCCAATGCCCACTCCCCCCAGCCCCTGGCAATCACTAACCTATTCGCTGTCTCTATGGATGTGCCCATTTTGAACATTATATATGAATCGAATCATACAATCTGTAGCTTTGTGTCTGGTTCCTTTCACTTAGCATGTTTTTAAGGTCACCGATTGTATTAGGGTTCTCTAGAGAAATAGAACCAATAAGATACATGGATGTAGATAGATATACATAGATATGCAGATATGTAAGAGGAGATTTATTACAGGAATTGGCTCATGAATTTATGGAGGCCAAGAAGTTCCACAGTCCGCTGTCGGCAAGCTGGAAAGTCAGGAAAGCTGGTGGTACAATTCAGTGTGAGGCTGAAGCCCTGAGAACTGAGGACCACTGGTGTAAGCCCCACAGTCTGAAGGCCAGAGGATCAGGAGTTCCAATGTTGGAGGGCAGGAAAAGATAGATGTCCCATCTCAAGAGAGAAAGTCACCCTTCCTCCACCTTTTTTGCTCTATTCGGGCCCTTGGCAGGATGGATGATGCCAACCCACACTGGTGAGGGCAGGTCTTTATTCAGTCCATTGATTCAAATGCTAATCCTTTCCAGAAACGTCTTCACAGAGACACCCAGAAATAATGTTTCCCAGCTATCTAGGCATTCCTCAGCTCACTCAAATTGACACATAAAATTAACCAGCACAGTCTGTGGTCTGAGAAGTTTTCTTTTTGTGCAAACCTGATGCCACGCTCTCTCAACCTGTCTCTCCCTCTCTCCCTTTTCTCTCCCCCAATTCACTTCCACGCACCTCCCACCTGCGATGTTGTCTCCCTTAATGTGGAAATCCTTCTTCCAATCCTCAGATCGATTTCCTGGGTGTTCCAAGTGATCTGACCTCAGTACAGCTGTGTTGAGGGTCGAGGAAAGCCCCAGGTCCCCCTACTTCTCCACCATCTGAACTCCGCCTCCTAACCATCACATCCATGTTGTAGCATAAATCAGTACTTCATTCTTTTTTGTGGCTGAATAATGGTTTTAATTCTTAAATTTAAGTTTTTGACCTATTTTGAGTTAATTTCTGCATATGTTGTGAGGTAAGCATTCAACTTCATTCTTTTGCATGTGAATATCCATTGTTTCCGCACAATTTCAGTGTTTCTGTGTTGTATGTGAATATCCAGTGTGTCCGAACAATTAATTGTTTTGACACTGTGTGGAAAATCAAATGGCCACAGGTATGAGTTGGAGACTCTCAACTCTGTTCCACTGGTCTATATGGCTATCTTTATGCCAACAGTACACAGTCTTAATTACTTAGCTTTGCAGTGAGTTTTAAAATCATTAAATATGAGTCCTCCAACTTTGTTCTCTTTTTGACGATTGTTTTGGATATTTTAAGACCCTTACATTCCAATGTGAATTTTAGAATCAGCTTGATCATTCCTGTAAAAAAAAAATCCATCTGGAATTTGAGTAGAGATTACATTGACTATATAGATCAACTTGGGGAGTACTGCCATCTTAACAATATTAAGTCTTCCTACCTGAGAACACAGGATGTCTTTTGATCTATTTAGATCTTTAATTTTTTTCAATGATATTTTGTAGTTTTCAGTGGGTAACCCTCATTTGTTGTCGATGCTAACATTTACCGTTCTGTGGCCTCTAAAGGTTAAGCCAGAATTTGTGTATGACTTGGTGATAATACAGAATGTTCTGTCTCTGAGAAAATCCATTCTAGAACAGGTTGGTCAATACATGCCTCTTAGAGGCTGGCCAGACATGCTATCTATATCTAATACCATAGCATACTAAAAGGCCACTACTGATTCTTCTCATATTTGGATAAATGCACAGACCATAGAGCACCATATTGTGCAGCTCTTAGTGTCAGAACCCAGTGTATTTTCTTGGATAAGCCTGAGTTCGTCTAATTTCTCAGGTTGCCACAAATTGGTAGGATTAGAGATGGTATCCAAAGAATGACATCTCTAAATTTCTATCAACATAAATACTTCTTCATATCTAATCTACGGAGAACACTGCTCCCTGGGCACCCAAAATATGTTTGATTGAGGTTTAAATAAAAGCCACAAAGGAGCAGCCCCCAATATCACTGTTAAATTATAACTCAGGTGTAAAAAAATAAGGATTTCCATCTAGCACAGAGAGTTCTATCCCAGGGTTCAATGAACTTCTTTTTGTGAGTGAATTATCTCACACGCTATCTGAATATCTATAAACCCACAATCTGTGGCCTTGCTGATACTATCAAATCTTTATTGGCCATCTGTTTGTAGTTAAGGTAAGCTCATACTTCCATTTTTAAGTCAGCTTGCCTCCATTCCCCAGTCAATGCTAACTCAGTGGATTAAAAATAATCAATTTTAATATCAGCCCAAGAAGAGCAGACCTGGAAAGATAAATGTGGTGGTAAAGGGGTGGTGCTTTATAGATAATTATAAGATCACATTTGATTTATTTATATTTCTTTTTTCCCAGTCCTACAGAATTGGAATATTCCTCAAAGCTATCTTCATTTTTATAATAGAAAGCCACTTCAGAATACTCCACGGCTGTCTTAACAACTTCATACGTGGAAACTAAGGTCTGAGTGATCAGGTGACCTGCCCAAGGTCAGAAGATCTAATCAGATGTGAAAGTTCCCGATCTAGAATTCCAGATTAGACCGTCCTAAGAATGGAATGTGGGTGACGACGAGAAGGACAGGGAGTGAAACCCAAGTCACCCGGTGATACGGGAGATGCTTGGGCTTCAAGAACGGATGCAGATATGACAGAGATATGACAGGTTCAACTCTCAATATTCCAAAAGCCATTCTAGTCCCGTGCTGTAAATGTAGTAACCACTGCGGTGCCTTCTGGCCTGCTATAGCCACACCTCCCTGCTAAAGAAACAATGGAAAGAGCAGCCCTGCCTTCCATCTCTTACTCTGCCTGCTGAGCCAGCTGTGAAGTGCAACACACTCTCCACAAATGCGCAGAATCCTGAACAACCAGCCGAGCCCTCTGAAAGCCACGGGAAAACCTCACGTCCACAGCCTACCCGTGAGGAAACTCGGGCACACAAGAGAGGCGTCTTCCAACAGCTAGCACTCAAGCTAGGGCTACCATTGTGCGTCTTGAATCTCCACCTTGTGCTCTTTCACTACCATTCTCCACCATGCATAAGGCTGGCTGGAGATTTGACCCCTTGTAGTTATTCAGTTAAGTTTTGTAGCAGTGAGGATAAGGAAAAGGATCCTAGTTTCTAGAATTCCTAATGCAATTTACTTTCATGGTTTCTTCTGCCTGCTGGATCTTTGGGCTGTTTAGTGTCTGGACCAGGCTCAGAAAATCTACCCCATACATCTCCAAGGTTGAAGACTAGAGACTTCACATTCCAGTTGTGTTTTCATTGCAGGCACTGCAGGGCTTTCAGAATACTCTAGTGGATACTGTATTTCCTTCTTCTTCCTCTGCCAGAACTCATTTTGACTCATACTAAGATAGCAGCCCCCCCGGAACACTAAAAGGATCAGGCGTTGAGACCTGTGGGTAAAGACCACAGAGGTAGGAGGCAGGGCAGCTGCAGGCCAGACTGGCTTGATTTGTGGAATCTGCTTATAAATCTGATGGAAAATAAGGCAATGGAGATAAATATTTAGCATTCTTTTAGCCTTCCTCCTCTTTCCTTGAACCACAAGCAAGCCTGTCACTTCTACTACTCAGATAAACAAGCCCTTTCCTGCTGCCTTAGCCTCTAACCAGCCAGAAGGAGCACTACGTTGGGGCCCCGACTGAGCACGTGGGCAAGGGCCAACAGGAGCTTTTCTTGCCTGGGCCAAGCCAGTCCCATCTGGCTTAAGAGGGACTTTGGAGAAGTTGACCCAAAGGATACAAACTAGGGGTGGCTTTGACATACAACTGGCCCTGATGGTTGAGTACTATCAGAAAAACGTGCTTAGGGGGCGCTGGGGTGGCTCAGTCAGTTAAGCGTCTGCCTTCAGCTCAGGTCATGATCCCAGGGTCTGGGATCGAGTCCCGCATCGGACTCCCTGCTCAGCGGGGAGCCTGCTTCTCCCTCTCTCTCTGCACGGCCCCCCTCTGCCCGCTCATGCTCTCTCTCTCAAATAAATAAATTTTTAAAAATCTTTTAAAAAAAGAGAAAAGAAAAACATGCTTAGGATCAATTTCTCCAAACTCCAAATTATCACCTTTCACAAATGTTTTTCATCATTCAATTGATAGCATAATATGAATATAACATACATAGTATCTCCTGGAGTTCTTCAACACAAAACTCTGCATTTACCCAACACAGTACATTTGGTTAAATCATTCAAAACTGATGAGACAAAAGCTAATAATTTTGAAGCTTTCTCCAGAAAGCAAATTGGCTTAAAATATGAGCATTACATGTTCATTATTGAGATTTACCTATGGCCATAACATATATTTTGAAACAGCTTTTTCTTAACCTTTAGAATCTGCTACAATTTGTTCTTAGTAGAATTCTAACATAGCCTAGAACTATATACATATAATAATTTTAATTTAGGCCAGTGTTCTAGAAATAGCACCACATTTCTGTCTTTTGTAACCTGACATTAAGCACCACTGCCGTTTACTATGGCTGAGGCTATACGATGTTAACAGCTCTAGCAGGAAAATTAAAACAGGCTTCCTTTTCATTTATAATTCTTGCCAATAATTTAGTCCATAACAATCTGCAAGTGCAGGTTTGAAAAATGTAATCACTATCTTCAAGTTGATTTGATCACGGCCATTATGAAGAATTAGCTATATGGATAGGTGGCTACCGCCAGAAAGATTGCAATTATAACTGAGGACACAGACTGAGTTGCAGGTGGAGACAATTCTTAGAAGTTGGGACGCGACAGAGACTGATGAGGGCTAAAGAAGGCAGGAGCATCGGGAGATTCTTCCGTTCCCTGAAAACTCACCCTTACAAGTCGCATTCACAACATGATGTAGCTGGAACCTACAGTGCCCAACTCAGCTGGCGTTCTAAGCAGGAGAAAGTAGAGAAGGGCATCTGAGCTGAGGGGGTAAGAGTAGTAACCTCAGGAAAAGAGGCTGAAGTCAAGGGACCGGTGGGAACCCCTTCACCCCATCCCCACTTTCCTTTCTTGCCCAGAGGTGACTGTCACCCCAGCTAAATTCTAACCTATCCCCTCGTTATTTTCCTAGTTAGGAAACTCAGAGAAATTGTGAGAAATTCAAAAATAAAAGACTCATTTTTTTTTAACCTGGGAAGATTCCCCTGAGGTTTCCCAGTCTACCTCAACCCTTCATTCGCTAAGAGAGGGGGAAACATATGAGATAATGAAGGACATTGAGGTAAATCATAATAAAAGAGTGAGCACAAAAAAAGTGCCAGAGCTTAAAACAGATTTCAGGTCCCTGCACTCAGAACTGGACTCTTTCCACTCTACACGGATGTTTGTGCAAGGAGCTGCTTTGTGGGTGGGTGTGTGCACTCATCCCCTTCTACTTTCATTTTCCCTGTTAGAAACTGGGTCCAAGAGATGATATGCTAATATAGAGCATCGAAGACTCAACCTGCTTACTTAGTGCTTAATTGATTCATCTGTTATTATCTGGCTCTTCCCAACCAGATGGTAATTTCCTGGAGGGCCTGGTCAGCTTCTTTAGGTCCTTCATTAGCACAACCCAGAAGTAGGCAGAGGGCAGTAGCCACATCTAAAGTCAGAAGTACGGTGGGCAATTGAGACTGACTAAACCTAGCCTGGTGGGAAGGACAAGAATGAAGTGAGAGAGACAGACACCTTCATGAGAACAAGAATTTCAGGACTTCGTCTATTTTCTTTCTTCATTACTGTATCCCTTCCACTAGACGAGTGTCTGACACATATCAAAATTCATATGTCTGCTCAATAAAAAAATAGCTAACTTCACCTATAACATTGAGGGACGCCTGGGTGGTGCAGTCAGTTAAGCATCTGACTCCTGATTTCAGCTCAGGTCATGATCTCCGGGTTGTGGGATCAAGTCCCTCACCAGGCTCCCCACTTGGCAGAGAGTGCGCCTGAAATTCTCTCCCTCTCCCTCAGCACCTCCCCTCCCAATCTCTCTCTCTCTAAAATAAATAAATAAATCTTAAAAAATTAAAATATAAAAATAGCATTGAATCCAAAAGAAATTTTTATAGAAAAATAACCACTACAAATAAACTGGGTATAAAGAATTTAATTGTAATGCTAGAAGTACAAGTAGGGCTGGGAAGTCGTTTCTAACAGTGTTAGATAGGAAGCATCAGGGTACCCAGCTCTCTGCTCAGTGGGAACACATTTTTAGTTCTATCATTAGGCAGGACGCTGGTTTTCTCTATAAAAGGGATATAAAGTTCTTTGCTACCCATAGCAAGTAAAACATTGATCCGTCAGAGTGAAAATAGGACAATAAACCCAATAAAGAAAACCCAGTCATTGAAAGCTCAGTGTGGCTGGCAGATAATGGCCCCTCAAAGACCTCTATGTCCAAATCTCCAGAACTACCAATATGTTAGTTTTTAATAGTGTTAACATAACAAAAGGGAATAAAGATTGCAGATGGAATTAAGCAACTGACCTTAAAACAGGGAGATTATTCTGGATTATCCTGCGAGTCTGATGTAATCACAAAGACCCTGAATGTGGAAGAAAAAGGCCCAAGTATCACTGCCGGCATGAGGAGTGTGAGAAAAACGACATGGCTTTGCAGATGGAGGAGTCACAAGCCGAGGAATGCAAGCAGTCTTCAGAAGCTGAAAAAAAGCAAGGAAAAGGATGCTCCCCTAGAGCCTCCAGAAGCAATGCAGACCTGTCCACCCATCTTAGACTTCCGACTTCCAGAACTGTAAGATAAAAATCTGTGTTGGTTTAAACCACCAAATGTGTGCTGATTTGTTACAGAAGAAGTAGGAAACTAACACACTCGGGGCACCTGGGGCGCTCAGTCAGTTAAGCGTCTGACTCTTAATTTCGGCTCAGGTCATGCTCTCAGGGTCGTGGGATCGAGCCCCGTGTCAGGCTCTGCACTGGGCTCGGAGCCTGCTTAAGATTCTCTCTCTCCCCCTCCCTCTGCCCCTGCCCCTACCCTCACCACCCACCCCCTGCTCAGCGCACATACTCTCTCCCTCTCTCTCTTCTTTAAGAAAATAAAATAAAATAAAAAAGGAAACCAACACACTCAGTTTAAAACAGAACTGCAGAATCACAAAATTCCCTGTAGGAGTTTGGAGCACATGCTCACAGGAGCTGCTTGCCAAGAGTTGGAAAAGGTGGGAAAACAAAGTTTCTGCAGAAGACAACTGAAATACATGTGCTCAACTAACTTTGAGTGTGTACATAATTCAAGAACAAGGAACTGTTACGGGTTGAAGTGTGGCACCCCAAAGTTCACATGTTGAAGTCCTAGCTTCCAGTACCACAGAATGTGACCTTATTTGGAAATTGTCATTACAGAGGTAATTGAGATAAAAGGAGGTCATTAAAGTGGGCCCTAATCCAATATAACTGGTGTCCTTTTATTTATTTATTTTTAAAGATTTTATTTATTTATTTGACAGAGAGAGACACAGCGAGAGAGGGAACGCAAGCAGGGGGAGGAGAGGGAGAAGCAGGCTTCCCACCGAGTAGGGAGCCCGATGCGGGGCTCGATCCCAGGACCCTGGGATCATGACCTGAGCCAAAGGCAGACGCTTAACGACTGAGCCACCCAGGCGCCCCAACTGGTGTCCTCTTAAAAGGGGGAAATTTGAAGACACATATGCAGGAAGGATGCCATATGAACATAAAGACAGCCATCATCTACAAGCCAAAGAAAAAGGCCTGGGACAAATCTTTCCCTCCCAGCGCTCAGAAAGAACCAACAGCTTGACTTCAGACTTCTAGCCTCCAGAACTATGAGACACTAAATTCCTATTGCTCAAGCCACTCAGCTTGTGGTTGGTTAGAGCAGCCCCAGCAAACTAACACCGTGATAAAGGCACTGAAGAAAGGGTGTACGATTTTCACTGAAGCAAAACAGGTGTGCGGTCCTATTGAATTTTGCTTTCTTGAGGTTCACAGATACTGTGTTTTTTACAAACTGCAGGTCTGTGGCAACCTTACATTTTTTCAACAACATTTGCTCACTTTGTGTCTCTGTGCCACATTTTGGTTATTCTCACAATATTTCAAACTTTTTAAATTATTATTTTATTTGTTACTGTGGTCTGCATTCAGTGATTATGACTCGCTGAAAGCTCAGGTAACAGTTAACATGCTTTTAGCAATAAAGTATTTTTTTAAAAAAGATTTATTTATTTATATTGGGGGGAGGGAAAGAGTCTCTTTTTTAAAGATTTTATTTATTTCTTTTTTTTTAAGATTTTATTTGTTTGTCAGAGAGAGAGAGAGCACAAACAGGGAGAGCTGCAGGCAGAGGGAGAAACAGGCTCCCCAATGAGCAAGGAGCCGAATGCAGGACTCAATCCTAGGACCCTGAGATCATGACCTGAGTCTAAGGCAGATGCTTAACCGACTGAACCACCCAGGCACCCCAAGATCTTATTTATTTCTTTGAGAGAGAGAAGGCATGTGCATGAGAGAGAGCGAGCAGGAGCTGTGGGGAGGGGCAGAGGGAGAGGGACAAACAGACTCCCCGCTTGGCAGGGAGCCCGAGGCAGGGCTGGATCCCCATCAAAGGACCCCAGGATCACAACCTGAGCCCATAGCAGATGATTAACCCACTGAGCTACCCAGACACCCCTAGGGAGAGTCTTTAAAAAAAAAATGATAATTTTTTTCTAAGATTTTATTTATTTATTTGAGAGAGAGTGTGACAGAGATAGTGAGAGAGAGCACAGGTGAGGAGGAGAGGGAGAAGTAGGTTCTCCGCTGAGCAGGGAGCCCAACGTGGGGCTGGATCCTAGGACCCCGGGATCATGACCGATCCGAAGGCAGATGCACAACCGATTGAGCCACCCAGATGCCCCTGATAAATTTTTTTTAAGATTTTATTTATTTATTTGTCAAAGAGAGAGAAAGAGCACAAGCAGGGGGAGCGGCAGGCAGAGGGAGAAGCAGGCTCCCCACTGAGCAGGGAGTCCGATGTGGGTCTCGATCCCAGGATCACAACCTGAGCCGAAGGCAGACCCTTAACCAACGGAGCCACCCAGGCGTCCAGGAAAGAGAGTCTTAAGCAGACTCCACACTGAACATGGAGCCTGGTGCTGGGCTCTATCTCAAGACCCTGAGATCACAACCTGAGCGGAAAGCAAGAGCCTGGCACTTTAACCAACCATACCACCCAGGCTCCCGAGCAATAAAGTACTTCTAATTAAGGTATGCACATTGTTTTTTTACACATAATGCTATTGCACATTTAATGGACTACAGTACAGTGTAAACATAACTTTTATTTGTACTGGAATCAAACATTTTATTTGACTCCCTTCATTACAATGTTCTCTTTATTGCAGTGGTCTGAAACCAAACCCACAATATCTCTGAAGTCTGCCCCAACAGTTGGCCCTTGAACAATGCAGGGTTTAGGGACACCGACCCCCTGAGCAGCAGCAAATAAGAACATACCTTTTGATTCCCCAAAAACTGAACTACTACTAGCCTGTTGACTGGAAGTCTTACCAGTAACATAAACAATCGAGCAACACTTATTTTGTAGATTATATGTATTATATACTGTACTCTTATAATAAAGTAAGCTACAGAAAACACTTAAAAATCATAAGGAAGAGAAACTACATTTACTGCACTGTACTGAATTTATTTTTAAAAATCCATGTATAAGTAGACCCAAACCCGGGTTGTTCCTGGGGCAACTGTACCTCTCACTAAAAGACCAGGCTGGCCCCTCCCCGGAGGGGGGGGGAGAGGCGGGGGGGGGGAGGGAGGAGTACTGAGGAGGGTCAGTCAGGTGGAGGGCACGGTTCCCAGGTGCATTTCAGTGTGTGCGTGCTGCACCTTACAGGAGACTGACTTCCACAACTGCTGATGGCTCTCACTAAGTAGCAGGAAAAAAGCTTGGTCTGAAATGTATGAGAAACTCAGATGGCAAGAGGATTCCTAACAGAAAGAGGCCACGGTCACCTAAATGAAAGGGAAAGAAAGCAGACAAAATGGGGACGAGGTTGACAGGGAGAAGGGAAAGAAAGCAGACAAAATGGGGACGAGGTTGACAGGGAGAAGGGAAAGAGGCACAGAAAAAGAGAAGACAAAGTAAGAAGAAAACAGAAATTCGGTCACGAAGGAATGGCATATCACACCGTACAGTCATAAATATATAAAAGACAAAACCTGTAAGATGTTCCTTCCAAAGAAACACAGGTTCATTCACCTGGTGAGTATTGTTCGTTCACATAAAATTCGAACCGCCGCTCACAGCCGTCCCACTCTGGTCCTCACTCTTTTCTTCCCAAACGTCCAGGTCCACCCCTAGCTGCATCACTGCCATCCGGCGCCCCCCCTTCCTGCCCACCAACCCCAGCTCACTACCGTGTCCCTCCTCCGGCCACTCTGATTTCAGGTGCAACTGGCTCAGCCAGAAGGGAAAAAATGATCGCTTTGGATACGACAAGGTGAGCTAGCCTCAAGGAAATGCTTTTCAGTCCCTCCTTCCCACTGGTGGGGTGTGGCTGCCAGCAAAGGATGGAGTTTGGGCGGGCTCCCCACAAAGGGAAGTCTGTGGGCACGGAGGTTTCCGGGACTCACCACACACTAGCCAGCAGGAAACCTCTGCTGAAACTGTAAAAGCTGCACTTGTTACTGATCTACTTACTGAGTTCCTCCTCTAGTGATTGCTACGTGGTCAGGTATAAAGGAGACTTGAGTCCAAGTGAAAAATGGGAAGTCATTATAAAGCGCAACAGCGCCACCTCATGCCCGACCTTATAGCAGCGGCCTTCATCGGTGCTCTAAAAGGTCCGGATTTGATCAGGATTTAGCTTGATGAGTCCTCTCCTGGGATAATCGCAACCTCCAGGCTTTGCTGGAGAATCGCTAAGGAATAAATGGAAATAAAAGTATCAGTAGTAGGTAATCAGTCATTAGCATATGCTTTCTAAATACATTCTGGGCTCTCCTCTAGGGATATAGCATAAACAAAAGTAGGTCTATTACCTGCCCACATGGAATTTACAATCAGAGGAAACACGGAAGAAAATACAGGGCTGAAAGAACTCCATATTAGATACTAACACTCAATACAAGTTCTATTAAAGAAATGCGGGTCACAGATAACTTAAATAGGGGACCAGTTTGCTCAGCACTGATAGCATACCAAAGAAGCACCTATTTAGAACAGAAAGAATTTGGGCACAGTGTAATGTGGAGTATTTAGAGACTGAGGTACTTTAATTCTCTAGAGGCTTCTCTATTGAAATTTTTCTTCCTTCAGAGCTCTTTTAAAATTGGATGAACTGGGGCACCTGGTTGGGTCAGTTGGTTAAGTGACTGCCTTAGGCTCAGGTCATGATCCTGGGGTCTTGGGATCGAGTCCCGAGTGGGGTTCCCTCTGCTCAGCGGGGAGCCTGCTTCTCCCTCTCCCTCTCGCTCTGCTGTTCCCCCCCTGCTTGTGCTCTCTCTGTCTCTCCCTCTCTCTGTCAAATAAATAAATAAAATCTTTTTTTAAAAATTGGATGAACTATACTAAATGTCACTGAATTGCACATTTAAAATGGTTAATGGGTAACTTTATGTTATATGAATATTACATTAATTTTTTAAAAAAGGGATGAAATCTCATCAGCCAACTGTTCTTCCCATCTTTTAGGTCATGATTGATTAATAAAAGCCGAGTGAACTGATCTGAGCCTCATATTATGCAATCTCCTGCTCTGCTTTCCCAAGCATCAGAATCTCCCGAGGCAGAGGCTGTAGCTTGCTCATATTTGTAATTCGTGCAGCACCCTATTAGACTGCTACATCCCCATTCTAATTTACAGAATTTTGTTTAAAAATCTCATTACTGTGAAGGAACTATTACAGTGATAGAAGTTATAACCTCTAGGACATAGGGATTTTTTTAAAAAGCAAAATATAATAAAGAGGAAGAGGCCAGAATTTACTCTCCAATTTTATTGAGCAATTCAAATAAAAGATGAAAATTTTTTTAAATTTCTGAGATAGAGAAAATTCTGGAAACAGCAATGCTCAGACACAGAAACACCTAAGTACATACTAGATACAGTGCTAGCTAAACAAGGTATAAACAGAAGGTCTCACGTTTATACTCATGAATAGTGGCTAGATATCTGTTACTTCTTTTTTCCTCTCCAAGTGTTCATTCCCTTATAATTTCAATTATTGCCTCTTTCTCAAACGTCTGGCCCTCTGACTCATTTTCAGCAATGCTTCCATCCCACCATTCCTGCCAGGTGGTTATTTCTGCCTCACAATTAATTCATTAAGCGTTGGTTTGAGTGCTCATTATCTGCTCTGCTCATGTGAAGTGTTGAACTGTAGGAATTCACACTGAAATATCCACCGGAGACTTCATTCTGCAGTTTACTCCAGACGTGCCTTTGCTATATTCTGCTCTCCTCGGAACTCCTGCAACAGCCATCCGTTCATGTGTTACTTAGCACATTCTCTCTTGTGCGATTCCTGCACTTGTGAGGGATCCCTGCTTGGAATCTGGTGCGGTGGATACTCCCGAAATCTATTTACGTGAGGCCTGGAGAAACCCCTGGGAAATCATTAATTATAAGGAAAAAGAGAGTCGGGGCAGGACTTACAACTGAGCCCTAAGGAAAGGAGACTGTAACTGTAACTGGTAGAGTTATTTCACAAAGCAACAACATCAACAAACTATATTAGACCCTGGGTAGTGTTGCTTTGGAACGGTTTCAAAGGCATTTAACACAGAAGTGAGGCAGACAGATTCTCCGACTTTATCTGAAAATGCAGCCCAGCTTCACCATGGGAGGGCAGCGGGATGCTGAAGCCTACCTGGAAGGCTTGGCCGCACAGAGAAACAGAGCGATCCTGACGGGAGGCTGTAAATGGAGTCAGCAATAGAGTCTCTGCGGCAATGCCTGGCGCCTAACTGGGGCTTCTCAGGGCTCGAGAGGACAGTAGACATCAGCAGAGTGAATCTGAGGCAGAGAAGGACACTGGTAGACTCCACGTAGGAGCCGGGATTTGGATTGGCGAAAATTTACAAGGTATTCCACTGCCCTGAGGACTCCCAGGGCCAGTTGAGGAACTGGTTTTTGAAATAATTCTGAGGTCCTGCAACTAACGAAAGACAAAGACAAAAGAACATATCAGTATGACCTCACGTTTAACCCAGGTTGGTGTGTCCTAGAGAATGTGGATTATGGGTATTTAACTTTGCATGTATACATTGTTTCTTTTTCTGTTGCTGAGGCAGCAAATTACCACAAACCCAGTGGCTAACACAATACAAAATTATTATTTTACAGTTCTCTAGGCCAGAAGTGGAACACTCATCTCTCTAGGCTAAAATCAAGGTATTGGCAGGGCTGTGTTCCTTTCTGGAGGCTTTTAGAGAAAATCTGTTTCCTTGGCTTTCCCAACTTCTAGACCTCCCACATTTCTCAGTTGAGCCAGCAATGGCCAGTCTAGTCCTTCCCACATCACATGTGTGTTTCTCTGACCCCTATTCTATCATTATCTCTCTGTCTCTGACCACAATTGAGAAAGTTCTTTACTTGTAAGGACTCATGTTTTGTTTAGATTGGGCCCACAGGACAATTTCCCATCTAAAAAGTCTATAATCTTAGTCACATCTGTAGAGTCCCTTCTGTTGTGGAAGATGACATAATCACAGCTTCTGAGGATTAGATTATGAACTCTGGTGGGGGGGGGGAATTTTTATGCCTACCACACATTGCTTGGACGAGACTTTAGCATAAGGTCCATATCTCATACCTCTTTGTACTGTTTCCTGCAAATAGTGAGAGATCATAAGTGTTGTTGACCACAAAAGGAGTATCTCACTTGCCAACTACTTTTATTCTGGGAAAGAGTATTCATATTCCCCATGGGGAAAAATGTGATGATTTGAGGCATTATGCCAACCATATGCTCCACTCATTTCTTCCTTGCCTTTTTCTCCCAAGATTCCCAAGATTCTCATAGAATCATTCAGTGTAGTTTAGAGATCAGTGACCTACAGCTAGTTTCCGCAGTTTATGCCAACTAGGACAGGTTGACTTTTCTGAGTCTCAGTTTTCTCATTCACGAAATGAAGAGGATGGAGTAAATTAGCTCCAAGTTTTTGTCAAGTTTTGCATCCCATGATTCCCTAACCCTTGAACACAAAAAACTCCTCTGCTCCAAATTCTTGCTCACTGATGCCTTTCCCACAGGACATCTCTGGCAGATATTCATCCAGTTCTGTCTAAACTTCCTCAATATGAGGAGCTGCTACCAGGCCCCTCATTCCATCCATAACAGCTCTGCTAACTAGAAAATTATTCCTCATACTAAGTTAGCTTCACTAACCTGCAATTTATTTGTAAAATGGAGGTGAAAAATATCTATCTCATCAGGTTGCTGAGTAGTTCATGTAAGAAAATATACTTGAAAGTATTCAAAAATCAAAAGCACTATATAACTGTTAACTGCCATATTATTATCTGATACTATTGATAATAACAATCTAGATTATTATTAACCTCTATTTGTGCAATCTGTGATGGGTTGTACACTTTTTTTTTTTAATTATATCTTATTTATTTCAGCCCTCTTCAGGCAAAACATTAAAGATAATCCTAAATCAATCTCTGACTTACACTTTTCTGGCTATATTATTGAGACATGGTCAACTACAAGTTGATTTAAAAAAAAAAAAAACTATTAAAAAATTTCTACATACCTCATAAGGCACCTGGCTGGCTCAGTTGGTAGAGTGTGCGACTCTTGATCTTGGGGTCGTGAGTACAAGTTTATATTATTAAGATGTCATTTCTAACCAATCATATTTTGTAAACATAGCAATAAACAATCCTTGGTGAGCTAACAAATAGAAAGTTTATAAGTGAGCAAAGCTGAGGACCTGGTTTCATCATGACCATGCCCCTACCAAGTGCAGCATGAAGAACGGACTAGTCTTTTTGTAGGTCCTTCCTTTGCCTTGCACTACAATGTGGCATAAAGAGAAAAACATAGATCCTATAGCCAATCAGACCGTGAATGAAACCCAGATTCACCTCTTAACACTTCATGCTTTGGAATTGTGGCAGACTGTGGGAGATTCTGCTCACTTAACTTATTTCTTCTCTCCAGGTGCAATTAAGGGCTTGCTTGGCCCCCTTAAATCTAAGTACTGCCATGTAACTATCTCTTGCCCATGGATTATGAGCATTAGTGATATGTCCCTCATAGTCTGAAACAGACCTGCTGTCTCATTGCCCCATCTACTGGCTGGATGGCAGCAGGACAAGCTGAAAGCACACATTCAAGACGACAGAGCCACAGACTGGAAGGAGACTATTCCTAAGTAGCCCCTGGGAGGAAAACTGCCCAGGGGAGCCACCTAACCAAACATGTCTGTAAGGAAAAAAAAAAAAAAAAGTGTATTCTATTAAGCCACAGAAATTTAAGATTGGTTGTTACAGCAGCTCACATTAATTACCCTGAGGAATGCAAGCATACTAATTTTTCAGAGCCACTGGTTTCCACATCAGTAAAAGGGAAGTAGTATGTCTTGCAGTAAAGGTAGAAGATAATATATTTACAATGCTTGGTACCAAGGTTACTTTAGTGAGAGCTATATAAATTAGGAGGAAAATACAAAGATATGCTTGTACTTATCATATCATATCTCGAAATATGTAAAAATGAACTTTCACTAAAATTCACTATGTTTTCATATGAAAGTGACGACGGCACACTCTGCCTCTGTTTGTCAGAGTGTCCATGTATCACATGTGGAAGATGAGGGATCCTGGGGGGAAAAATGGCAATCACATGAAACGAAGGAATTAATCATTTGTAAGATGTATTTGTTCATGTTTAACATAATGCAAACTGTGATGATATCATTGTGGTTCATTTTATAAAATCAAAACCATTAAATAGTATAAACATAGCAATACTTTGAAATGAGAAGGGGAGTAATACTGAAAACCATTTGTCTTATAGTGAGCATAGCACAGAGAAGTTGAGTCACTAGGCCGTACGCCTGACACGAATGTAACATTGTGTGTCAACCATACTCAAAAAAATTACAAGTGAAAAAAAGGAAAATAAAGAAAAAAAATGGTCCTATTCAGGATTACTGTTTTAACAACCGTCAAAGTACTTAAGGGAATTGTCACATTTAAAATATTATCCATTTTCCTTTTATATAAAGGCAGGTCTCCTAAATTTGCTCTTTTCTGTGGTCAGTGACTGGCAGGAGTATGCTACCTAGTAGATAGTTTTAGAAAAAATGAACATCTTCAAAGTAAAAGTGATTTTTTACAAGGAATAAAATTGTTCACAATGAGTAAAAATGGAATTTTTTTGAAAAGAACCTTTGCTATGGGGTTTCAAAATAGGTTTTTGGAGATGTTACTGTTCATCATCTTGTGTTTTTGTTTTGTTACTGAAATAAAATATTGCTCACATATGAACTCTCTCATATTTACATGTTATAAAACTTAAAAGAATTTTCTAACCTCTTTAAAAGTTATCTAGTTTCCATTTATTTTGAAAGTTATTGTTATGTAACAATTTCTAACTGGTTTACATAAAGTATTTTGATACCAAGTAAATGGAAATTTTCTATGCAAATTTCAACAAAAACACTTATATAATTGGTCGATGGAGTAAAAAGTATATATGAAAGAGGCAAAATACTTCTCTTCCATTTGAGCCCATATATTCTTTTCAGCTATTCCAGCCAAAGAAATCAACTACCAAATTAAAATGACCAAAGAAATAGAATAAGCCAATACCTTTACAAATAATGAAACATTTCAAATCACCATACTGATATGTTTTAAGTATCTTAGTTAGAAGTTTGTTACATTAATAAAAAATTTTTGCACAATATTTCATCTTTCATCTTTATTTTTTATGTTTTATAACATATGCTATGAGTATATACTTATACATACATACATGGGGTTTATATATTAAAAATATACATGTTTCAGGGTGCATGCTCACTTTAAAAATTTTATTCAAATTGATTTATCTATTAGAATAGATGATTAAAAGAACAGAGAGATGACTGCTCTCAATGGTAGTGATATTATCTAAAATTTACGTAACTTGACATGGAATTACTAGCAAAGTATCATGAGAAAAACTGTACAACGGAGTCTTCTGTTTATTAACTTCAGGGAATTTATTCCTGAGAGTAGTGGCAGGATTAAAAAACAACCCCCCTGCACCTTCTAAGTTAGAAATACACAAATGGGCATTGTGAGGAGTTAAGATTGAGAAGGGAAATGCAAATCAAAAGCATTGGAAAAGTCTTCCTGGGTTTTATCTTTCAACTGCCCTCGTATCTGTAAGGGAAGATGGTACTGATATAATTAACAACCACTATCTCGATATCCACCGATTGCTGCTTGTTTGGGAGATGGAAATGATTAACTGCACACGACACCAGCAGTTTAATGTCTAAGAAGAAAGAGGGGGAAAAGGACGAAGCAGAGATGTAGGCAGGGAAAGACCTGGAAAGTTCAGCTCTGTAAAGAAAATGACTTCAGTCATTCTTAACCATTACTAGTACGTTTTACTTTGAACAACTTCAGCGTTATCTCAAACTATGCTCGTCAAAAAGGCTCTAGTATTACAATTTAAGCACACTATTCTAAACCGACATGAAGTGAGCAGAGAAGGCAAAGTTGCCGATCCGTGTTCAGCCTCTCGCTTAACTGAGTTAGTTATACTTACTTACAGATATAGATTACAAATCTCAGCCAGTGAAATATAATTCTCTGGTGCCATGCCTAGGTGTGACCTTGACAGAGTAACACACAAAGGACAATGGCATATTAGAGTGGAGGGAAGGCTGAGGATAATTCTGAAATGACTTCACTCTAACCACCAATTGAAAACCACTGATTCAGGGCACCTGGGTGGCTCAGTCGGTTAAGCGTCTGCCTTCAGCTCAGATCATGATCTCACGGTCCTGGGGTCGAATCCCGCGTTGGGCTCGCAGGGAGTCTGCTTCTCTCTCTGCCCCTCCTCCCACCTGTTCTCTCAATCTCTCTCTCTCTAATAAATAAATAAAATCTTAAAAAAAAATAATTGCTACAATCCTTTCCTTTCAGGCAAAGACATTGAGACCATGATGTTGAGTATCTTGAGGTTAAAAATTGTGAAAGATTTGGACTTGAACCTAGATCTACTCATTTCCAGGCTTTTCTCCCTATGGCCTCTATTTCTGTGGGTTTGAGCCTTATAATAAACTTGTGTTACCTGGATCCACAATGCCCTTACTTACTAAATGGCAACAAAATGTCCTAGCCAGGGGGCATCTGACTGGTTCAGTCGGTAAAGCATGTCACTCTTGATCTCAGGCTCAAGAGTTCAAGACCCACCTTAGGCATGGAGCCTACTTAAAAAAAACAAAACAAAACAAAACAACAACAACAACAAAACTAGCCATGATTGTTGTGAAGATCTAAAGCAATAAGAACACTGGTACTCAGGGGCGCCTGGGTGGCTCAGTCGTTAAGCGTCTGCCTTCAGTCGGGTCATGATCCGAGGGTCCTGGGATCGAGTCCCGCGTCAGGCTCCCTGCTCAGTGGGAAGCCTGCTTCTCCCTCTCCAGCTCCCCCCTGCTTGTTTTCCCTCTCTTGCAGTCTTTTTTTTTTTTTTAATATTTTATTTATTTATATGACAGAGAGAGAGAGAGCACACAAGCAGGGGGAACAGCAGAGGGGGAGGGAGAAGCAGGCTCCCCGCTGAGCAGGGAGCCTGATGCGGGGCTCGATCCCAGGACCCTGGAACCATGACCCGAGCCGAAGGCAGACGCTCAACCGACTGAGCCACCCAGGTGCCCCTCTCACTGCTTTCTTTGTCAAAAAAAAAAACAACAAAAAAAACACATTGGTACTTAATGTATTCTTCATTTGTACAAGAAACTTTAAAGTTTCTAAGTTAATGATACCATAATTTCTTACTTTTTTTTTTCCACAAAATTTTTATAATCTTGTATTTTGTCCTACCCAATTCCTTAAATGTTTGAAGGAGTTAAGATAGGTTTAAGTTAGGTCTATAGGGGTCTACAAAAGAGGTTTCAAAATGGGAGAGGTGCTAAGATCTTGCCCTTGCTTCACATGGGCTGGCTCAAACTAGGTCTTTCAACAAACTCAGTCAGTATAAGGCCCCAGATTTCTCTTGTCTCCCCCAAAACTTAGCAGTATCATGTTCATGGAACAGAGACCACTGGGCCCAGACAGTTAGATACCCCCCCAACCGTGCAAGAATATAGAAAAACTTAACGACACCATCAATCAACAGGATCTAGTTGACATTTATAGAACACTCTACCCAAAAATAACAAAATTCTTTTTAGAAAGCCATAAAACATTCACTAAGATAGGCTATATCTTAGGCCGTAAACCAAAATAATACTCAACAAATTTTAAAGTATTAAAATCACACAGTACATACTCTGACTGTAATGGATAAAATTAGAAATTAACATCAGAAAGATAACAGAAAGAGATCACTAAGAACTTGGAAATTAAACATCATACTTCTAAATGGGTCAATGAGAAAGTCTCAAGAGAAATTTAAAAATACATTAAACTGTATGAAAATGTAAATACATTTGAAATTTGTGAGGTACAGGTAAAGCAGTGCTGAGAGGGAAATTTATAGCATTAAATGCTTATATTAGAATAGGAGAGCAGGGACGCCTGGGTGGCTCAGTCGTTAAGCGTCTGCCTTCGGCTCAGGTCATGATCCCAGGGTCCTGGGATCGAGCCCCACATCGGGCTCCCTGCTCTGCGGGAAGCCTGCTTCTCTCTCTCCCACTCCCCCTGCTTGTGTTCCCTCTCTCGCTGTGTCTCTCTCTGTCAAATAAATAAAATCTTTAAAAAAAAAAAAAAAAAAGAATAGGAGAGCAGATGCCTGGGTGGCTCAGTCCGTTAAGCATGTGACTCAATCTCAGCTCAGGTCTTGATCTCAGAGTCAGGAGTTCAAGCCCCTCATTGGTCTCCACACTGGGTGTGGAGCCTACATGAAAAAAAAAAAAATATGAGAAAAGTCTCAAATCAATAATCTGAAGAAGTTAGAAAAATAAGAACAAAATAAACCCAAAGCAAGCCAAAAGAAGAAAATAATAAAGAGAAGTCAATGAAATAAAAAAATAGAAAACCAGGGGAAAAAATCAATAAAACAAAAAGCTAGTTTTTGAAAAGATCATTAAAGTTGAAAACCTGGGGCACCTGGGTGGCTCAGTCAGTTAAGCATCTGCCTTTGGCTCAGGTCATGATCCCAGGGTCCTGGGATCGAGCCCCACGTTGGGCTCCCTGCTCAGTAGGGAGCCTGCTTCTCCCTCTCCTCCACACTCCTGCTGCTCTCTTTCACTATCTCTGTCTCTCTCTCTCTCTCTCTCAAATAAATAAATAAAATCTTAAAAAAAAAAAAAAGTTGAAAGCCTCTGGTGAGACTAACAAAAAAAGAAAAAAGAAGAAAACTATAAATATCAGGAATGAAACATATCACTACCATTTCTGGAGACATAGGACAATAAAGAAATACCTTAATAACTCTTCACACATACATTTGATGACTTAGATAAAACGGACCAATTCTTCAAAAAACACAAACTACCACAACTCATCCAATATGAAAGAATTTGGATAGGCCCATTACTACTAAATTAAATTCGGAGTTAAAATTTCTCAAAAAAGAAATCTCTAGACTCAGATGGTTTCACTGAAGAATTCTACCAAATGTTTGAAGAAAAATTAACAACTCTACACTGTCTTCCAGAAAATAAAAGAGGAAGGAGATTTTCCTGGCTCATTTTATAAGGCCAATATTACCCTGATAGCACAACTAGAAGAATAGTACAAAAAGAAAACTACATACCAATATCCCTCATGCACAGAAATGTAAAAATCCTGAACAAAATATTAGCAAATTAAATCTAATATTATATTTAAAAATTTATATAGTATGAGAGTCTTAGTCTGTTCAGGATCCTATAACAAAATACCCCAAGCTGGGTGGGTTAGGAATTGATTTCCAATAGTTCTGGAGGCTGAGAGTTCAAGATTAAGGTGCCTGCAGGGTCAAGTTCTGGTGAAGGCCCTCTTCCTGGCTTTTGGCCAGTGTCTTATTCCCACTGCGTCCTCATACAAAGTAATGGGCTAGAGATCTCTGTGATGTCTCTTTTAGAAAAACGCTCCACCGTCATGATCTAAGCAACTCCCAAAGTCTCCACCTCCTGATACCATCACACTGGCATTAGAATTTCAACGTATTACTTTTGGAGGGATACAAACATTCAGACCACAGCAATGACTGAGTGCATTTATTCCAGGGATACTAGGCTGGTTCAGTATTTGAAAAGCAACCAGTGTAATCCACCATACTAACGGGCTAAAGAGAAAAAATCATGATCGTATCAACTGATGCAGAAAAAGTATTAGACAAAATTCAACACCCAGTCAGAATAAAAACTCCCAGCAAACTAGGAATAGAGTGATCTTCCTCAGCTTGATAGAGAGCATCTAAAAAAATACCTACAGCTAATATGATACTTAATGTTCAAAGACTGAATGCTCTCCCCCTCTAATATTGGAAACAAGGCAAGAATATTCGCTCTCACCATTCTTAGTCAGTATAGTATGGGAGGTCCTAGCGAGCCAGTACAGTGAGGCAAAAAAAAGTAAATAAAGGGGACACACATTAGAAAGGAAGAAATAAAATGCCTATATTTGCAAATAATATAATGAAAATCCTGTTCCTAACAACATAGAAAATCCCAAAGAATCTACAATAAATCAATCAATCAATCAATCAATCCTGGAACTGACAAATAAGTTCATTGCATTTGTAGGATACAAGGTCTACATATAAAAATCTATTGTATTTCTATATACTAGTGATGAGCAAGAGGAAGCTGATATTAAAAACAATACCATTTGCAATTCCTAAAAACAAAATGAAATACTTTGGTATTGATCTAACAAAACATGTACAGGACTTGTATGCTAAAATCCAAAATACTGATGAAAAAAATCAAAGATTTGAAGAAATAGACACATGCCATGTTCATGGATTAGAAGACTCAATGTCAATCCTCTTCAAATTGATCTGCGGATTTAACACATTTCCTATCAAAATCCCAGCAAGACTTTTTGTAGAAATCAACAAGCTTATCCCAAAATGTACATGAAAAGGCAAAAAAACTAGAATAGCTAAAATAATTTTGAAAAAATAAAGTGGGAGGAATCATTCTACCTGATTTTAAGACTTACAGTACTCAAGACAATGTGTTATTGGTGGAGGGATAGACAAACTAGACCAATGGAACAGAATGAAGACCCCAGAAATAAACCCACATTGAGTACGGCCAACTGGATTTTAGCAAAGGTATAAAAGCAGTGCAATTAAGTAAGAATAGTCTTTTCAAGAAATGGTTCTAGGATGACTGGAAATCCATAGGCAAAAAATTGAAACCCACCCTAAATTTTACATCTCATACAAAAATTATCTGAGAGGAAAACAGAAGAAAATCTTTAAGATTTAGGCTAGGTGAAGAGTTCTTAGACAGGAAACCAATACCACAATCCCTAAAGAAAAAATAATAAATTAGACGTCATCAGAATGAAAAACTTTCACTCTAAAAAAGGCAGTGTTAAAGAGGATGAAAAGACACCTCACAAACTGAAGAAAGAGTATTTGCAAATAGTTGACAAAAGACTCATATCAAGATTACATAAAGAATGCTCAAAATTTAAATAGTTGAAGCCAAAAACAAAATAAAGTCCAATAAAAAAATTATAAAAGACATGAATGGACATTTTACCAGAAAGGAAAAATACACGGCAAACAGGCACGGGAAAATATATTCAACATCATCAGCTATTAGGGAAATGTGGATTAAAACCACAATAAATATCACCAGACACAGAAGAGCTCAAATTTTGAAAGTGACAATACCAAATGCTCACAAGGATGCAGAGACGCTCATACATTGCTGCTGCAAATTAAAATGATATGTATTAGTTTGCTAAGGTTGCCACAACAAAACACCACAGACTGAGTGGCTTAAACAACAGAAATTTATTTTCTTACAGTTCTGGAGCCGGAAGTCCAAGATCAAGGTGGCAGTTCTGGCTTCTCCTGAGGCCTCTCGTGGCTTGCGGACGGCTGCCCTCTCGCTGCCTCTTCATGTGGTCATCCCTCTGTGCATGTGAGCCCCCGGTGTCTGCATCTCCCTCATTTTGTAACAGTAGCAGTTCTATCGGATCAGGGCCTCATTTTAACTTAATCACTTCCTCAAAGACCTAATCTCCAAATATGATTACATTCTGAGGTAGTGGGGGTTAGGACTTCAACATGAATTTAGGAGGGACACAATTCAGCCATAACAGCCATTTTAGAAAATGGTTTAGGAATTTCATAATCTCTCACACACACACACACACACACACACACACACACACACAATTCCCAATAATTTTATTGGTTGAGAAGTTCTGTTCTCAACTGATCAAAGGGACTTTTACCCGTGGTGCCATGTCCATGCAGTAGGCTCAGGAGTCATTTTGAACCCCACATGTGAAGTCCCCTTTGAATTAAACAGTGAGATCAATGCACGAAAAAAAACTATGGTAATAACATATAGTGATTTCTCATCTCTTCTATCACACGCCTCCATTCTACAGCCCTCTTAATAGAATACTGAGCAAACTACAGAAGTGTGGGGAGGGATCGACAAGCTAAGCAACCTCTGTCACGTTACCAGGGTGGATTTCAGCTCCATTACAGCTTGCCATCCCTTTGTGAAAATCTGGGTGGTTCTGGAGCTAGATTGTCAGATGAAATGCTTTCACCCTAAGAAAATAACAAAACTAATACAGTATCACCTTTGCTGAACAAGATTACCTAGTTTTTAGAGATTTGTAACAGCCTGTTTCCTTTCTAGACTTCTATTAAACAAGAAAGACACCTATGCCATGATATACCAAATCACTCCTCTGGAGTCAGGAGATTACATTTATTTTCTCCTCTTTTCAACTGAAACCAAGTACTAGCTTCCCAGAAGTTTCAATCTGCATCAGCTCTAAGATTTAAAGAACTTTATTACTTCAAAATCTCAAAGTATTCGTGTTTAAATACATTTTTCCATTCCACCAAGAGCTAAAGTACTTTCAAAAATTGCACCTTTGCAATGCAGGAGCCCCTTAGAATACTGTGTCAGTTGAGCTATTTGTGATACAAAAGCGCCAAGCATCCCTCTTGGCAAACAGTAGGCATGCAAATATTTCGAGTTGTGTAGGTTTTCTCTACAGGTGCTGTTCCATCACACATGCAAAATTCATGAGCTTACTAACCAATCACAGCTAATGTGTGATTAGCGGATGACAGGCTTCTAGTTAATCTCCAGCTGTGTTCCCACCCAGATAGCCTCTGTATCTTGATAAAGCAATTCAAGTCCCTGATCCCTTTGCTGTAAAAGGAAAACAACAACAAAAAACTTATTTCAGGCCCATCCTCACATCAAATCCAATTCTTTCTTCTGTACCTTCAAACCAGTGTTTTAGGATTACACTTATACCCACTACCAAAGATTTTCCCCCCAACTCTTTGCATGCATTGTTACATTGTTTTTTCTCTAGAAATAGATTAACAGTAAACCTGGAAACAGATGGACAGTATTTAGAGGTAAGGATGTTGGAACTATGACATAAAGTGTTTATAATTGCAATTTTTAAAAAAGCCTCAATATCCAGTAAGTGGGCTGACAAAATTATGGATAGCTATATAACTGAAATGTTGTGCAGCCGGCACAAATGATGAGAGGACTCTACCTATGCTTGATAATGGAGTAAAAATAAAGATAATTAGATGGGCGAAAAATGTCAATGCCAGTGTATAGTGTTAAGACATTCAAAAAAAGTTTGAAAGACTCCACAATAAAATTGTTTAAAATGAGCAGGAAGGGGTGGGGAGCAGTTAGAACACCAGCTGGGCAGTAAACTTACCCATGGCATTTTAAAAACGGATCTAATGTTTGTTGTTAGAATAACAACAGTTAAAACCCCTTCCCCCTCCCTGAGTTGCATCAGTTTGCCAAACACACACACACCCCCATGAACATAAAAGATCTGAAATAGATCTTTTTTTAAAAAAAAACATACTACCTGGTTGCCTTAAGGGAATCAGAACTAAGATGACATTTCTTCATAAAATACTTTATACCTTTGAATATTTTTTGCCTTGTGCAACTTTGGTTTTTTTTGAACTTGCAAGGCAATACAAGTTCTTGAACAATCCTTTCCCTTGCTTGCCATTTCTTAAGCAGGCCAAGTACGCACATTCCCTCCCTGCAGTCTTTGCATCTGCTCTCCCTGCTTTGAATGTTCTTCTCTCTAGAAATTCAAATGGTTATTGATCTCCCACCTCATGAATCCATTTATATATTCTGTTATCATTTAGAGACCGCCCCCCCATTTAAAATAAATGTACCTCCTGCAATTATGCCAATCTTTATCCCTTTACCATGTTTTTTCTTTTATAATATTTATTGCCCTCTGACATTAAATTTCACATTTGTTTACATGTTTGTTTATTCTCCATATTCACTCACTAAAATGCAAGCTCACTGGGACTAGAGTCTTTTGTTGGTTTGTTCCCTCCTAGCCACCAGAATAATGCTTGGCACAAACCTAGGGCTCAACATGTACCTGACTTAAAGGATAAATTTGAAAGGTGCAGTGTATCTGAGAAGTAACTACATAGCATTGACATATACTGTAACATTTCTCAATTTGAAGGCACCACCTTCCCAGGGGAGGAAGAAATTTCTAAGTGCGGTTGGAAAGGGGCCCCTCCTCTTCCTCTTTTCTGAAAGACACACATGTAAACATACAACATGGCAGTTGGTGTTGAAAACCTCAGGTTGGAGATTCAAGAAGGTCAGAACTCTTAACTCCTTCATTTATATAAAGAAAACTAATCTAAATGCCATCATATCACCTCAACGAAGATTATTCGAGAGATAGAGAGTACGAACAAAGCATGGCTACTGCCGAACTCAGACAAGAACTTGTTCCTTCCAGGAGGAATCCCATGGTCTCAAGGTCATATGCCTACATTTATCAAATAGCACTAATGCACCTTTACATTGGCTCTGAGTTTACTGTTTTGTGAATAAAGTGGTGTGAAAAGACAAAACATATGCTAAGATAGGAAAACATACTCCAGTCATACACCTTTTCCTTTCAAGGGTAAAAATTTTATTTTTGAGGAACTTCATACTGCACATTTCTAAAGAGTCACATAAGAAAGCAAAAATGTTATCCTCCCCTCATCCTAGAAATAAATAAGGGCATAAAATTTCTTTTTAAATCACGACACTTGGAAGTTTAGCACCAGCATCCAAAATGAACAAAAAAGGAAAAAAAAGCATTTACTATATATTTCAGATTTCTTTGGTTGGGGTTCTCCCCATGTGGTATTAATATTTCTTCTTTCAATTCATATTACCAAAACAGTAAAAACCAGGAAAAAAATATAAACCTAGTGGTTGCTGAAACTGGGGAGGTTGCTCTCTTGTCTTTTGTGCAGGCATTCCCGGGATCTCAGCTTGCTAGAAAAATTGGCTGACTTTTTCCTTTTGTAGTTGTCTGTTTCATAAAGAGTAATAGTAAACATTCTAATGTCCACATCTTGGTTATGAGTCTTCCACATTATTGCTTGGATGTTTCTTTGGTGTTGGTTAAGGTCATGGTCTGCTTTACGCTTTATTTTTTTTAATGGTCCTTAATTCTTTAGGTCACCTGGAAAAAAATTAAAACCAAGAGTGACAAAATGACCAAAAGTTAAAGAATAAAAAGGCAAAAATGTTAATTCAAAATACGGTATTTCAGAAGCTCGAAACGGAATCTATCCTTGCATCTATAGATTTGTAAACTATACATTTAATAAAACATTTTTATTATAAACCAGAACATTCAGCACGTGGTAGTAAAAATTTTATAAAACTATATAAAATTACCATCATGAAGCCTTCTCAAATAAATGATACCACAGCATCACTAATTCTTCATAATCATTTTAGTGGCTGCACAATATTTCCTAACATGAATATACCCCCAAATTGAGCCCTTTCCCAATGTTAGATTATAGATAGTAGAAATATTTGTTTCCCTGTATTTTGGATTATTTCCTTAGAAGACCTAGAAATAATGTTACTAAGTAGAAGGTTACAGCCAAATGATTGAAACAATTCTCAGCTAATGCAAGCAAATTTAAATAGGGAGCTTAATTCTATGATATATTGTCCACAAAACCCAGAGATAAAATACAATATTCCCAGCATAGCAAATGTCTACCTGACAGAAGGCTATGGGTTTAACAACCTCTTTTAACTAAAAGCTAATTCTTTAATGAAAAGGGCAACAACCAAGAAATACTCAAAAATTAAAGTCCCAGGAGTTACTAGCTAAAAAACCCAGAATGAAAACAACTATGGCTTCTAAATTCCTATATAAGTGGCTTCACAATTGGGTCAGTCTTTCTAGTTATATTTTACCTACATAAATTTTCCAACACCAATAAAGACAGCAAGCTGACCTTTACCCAGAGGTTGCGCTTTACCATGCCCTGTTCAAGCACTTCATACCTGTTCTCTCATAAATCTCTACAACAACCCTAGTGAGGTAGTCTAGTTGGTATCCCTGTTTTATCAACAGCAGACATTGCTGAAGTAGAGGATAAACAAACCACTCGATAGCATCCAGCAAATGAGTAGGAGATCCTGCCCTGAGTACAGAAACCTCTTGGCTCTCACACATTATGCTGCACTGCCTCAAAATAAATTCTGTTGGTTATCAAAGGGAAGAAAAAAACACTCTCCCAAGTTTACTGTGTACAGCAATCTCGTTCAAACTGGCCACTAGGTGTCACAAAAGTAAAACTTTCAAAGTTTTCTTAAGAGGTATTAGTATTAAAAATTGTCTAGAAAAAAATTTGATGTTTACACCCCCAAAAGCCTAGCAAAGTAAGGTCAAATCCCATACTTAAGCACTAAAACTACTCTCTCTCCAGGATCCGAAAGGAGATGAAAGGTCGGCCCAGAGGAAGCACAGAACTAGTTCAGGTTAGAAGTCAACAATACTTAAAATATCAACTCAAGCCTGGGGAGCTCTTACCTGGTGATGGTGAAGGTGCCTGGGGAGCCTGGTGTCACTCAGCACCGCTCTGCTCGGTGGCTGGAGCGGGGTTCTCAGATGGCGCTTCGCCTGCCTTGGTCTAAAACACGAAACAAAACCACAAATCAGAAACTGATCCAGATGACAATGGAAAGTTCAAGACTAAAACGTCTCAAAAGTCAGAACTTGCTGCTTATGAAGGTAAATCACTGTGCAAAATTAACTATTCTTAAGTAGGAGTCAAAATTTAGTACCACAGAAGAAAGGCCCATAAATGGCAACTAAACAGCACCGCTCTCCATAACAAAGTCCCTGATGCCCAACTGCTTTCAATACGCGCTTAGAGAGGCTCCTCTCTGAATGCTGTCCTTTGTTCAGAGAGCTCTGAACATTTTAATTCTGAATCTCCATTAGTATGCATAATTCTTTCAGAGAATGTTAATTAGTTGAATTCAAATATTGGGTTTGTGTTATGTACAGGGGATTCTCTCTCTCCATAACATATACAGATATAGATCTTAAGCAAAATATTATATATTAAAAATATATTATCATTTATATGAACTACATAGTATTAGATATAAAATACCTATGAATGTTATTATAAATAACATTTTATATAAAATGCTCTATCATTGTCAGTTACCAGGTTATCAAAGCACTCTTAGGATGGAATACTAAATAGGGTCTGACATGATTAAGGATGATCTGGCAACATCCCCCTCTGGCTGTCTGAATTTACCTCTTTGCCATCTTGTGAAGGAGCATTAGGAGGACGGGGGCGACGCCGATAGTTGTACGGGCGCCGGTATCCACGGCGAGCAGATGGCTGGTTTGGACCATTGGCCGCTTGTTGGTTCTCTTTATCTTCAGCCTCGCCAACAGCTGGGGCAGGTCGGGGGCGAGGAGGGCCTCTAGAGCAGAGAACACGACGAAAGAAAAGAGCACAAGTGCAACAGGACAGGGGGCCTCAAGAATAATCTTCATTTTTTAAGATTAAGTGATCGGTATTTATTGCTAGAATTATACACAGGCTAATGCAGCAAATGGAAGAGAGATTTTTGTGAAAAAAAAACCAAACAAACAAACTTATTTTCCCACTATTTTCCCCTCTTCAGCTGAATACCTATTTGTAGTGAACAAACATACACTGGACACATAGCATGATCCTGCTAGGCACCTGCCAGGCACCGAGGATAGGAAGATTTAAAAAGAAAAGTCTTGTCTGGTATCTGCTCTCCTCAAACAGTTTAGTGGAGACCAGGGGGATTAAACATAGGGGAAAACTAACATTACTATGTGCCAGAGCGTGTGCTGGGATGTTTTTGTGTCAAATATTTCATTTCCATGCTAGTTCTGGAAGTTGGATTTACAGTGAGAAAACCAAGAGTAGTGTAGAGAGGGTAAGTATTTGGTTGAACCACAGGGAACTCTGCTTTTTATAGGTCAACAAAGATCAAATATAATTTTCCCATGATCGTGCAGCCAGGGATTGACAGAGCTGGAATCTACATATACCACTTTCCCCTTTCTGTTTTCATTAAGACATTTCTATGAAGTGTCTTATTTTTGAAAGTCCTTAGTAATTAATCATTAGGAGTGATTATGTCTAAAACTGGAATGAATCTTGTGAGGAAAAAGGACACAAAGTGGTACAAATCCTTTCCCAAAATAATAGACTTACCCTCCTTTCAATAAACCCATATTGCCAAACCTCAAGGTGGTAAAAATGTCAATCAGGAGTGAAGGTCTACTTTTTTCACTTACATCAAGGACCAGGAAGAGGAACAGAAAGGCTTATGATATCAAGAGCTTTAAAAGGATCTTATGGAGTCTAGCCCAATTCAGTCTTCACAAGGGATAAAGCACAAATAACCTATTCCTTCACTAATATGAACATCACTGGTAGTAATGATGTCTCGTGTTTACTGAGGGCAGACTATACCAGGTACCATTATCTTAGATTCATTAGTACTTTTAAAAATTGTAAGATACTCTTTAGTGTCCATCTTAGAGACCTGGTAACTTAAGTCTGACCGTCCAGGAACCTCCAAAAGGAGACACAGGTACAAGGTGGGAATTTAAACACAATCCGATCTGTAGCCTGACTTACCACCTACACTGCCTTTGGTTTTCGCAATTCAGTATCCCAAATACCTCCTTGGCACTCACTTCTTCCTCCATTTGTTGCTCTACCACTGAATTACCCATCAATTAATTTACTGTTTATTTCATTAAATATAATAAAAAATTAAATATTAATTCACGCCATATGACAGTTAATAAATACAAATAATAGTTTGGTACAGAGATACCTAAATATTTTGTTAGGTGGGAGGAAAATATCCCACGGCCATCTGAAAGCATACTGCAGAGTTCCCCCAAAACTTAGGATGCAGCCACTTCTTCTAATTATATTACAGATCCACGGAACAGGCCCACAGTCGTCTCATCCACTGTACTACTGCTCACAGGTGCTTCGACTGGTCGTCAGTGAGCAATGCCACCTACCTCCGGTACCTTGGGCGGTACGTTGGATTTCGATGAACCGGTCCCTGAAGTTGTGCCCCCTCCGGGCCTCCCTCCTTCATCTCTCCAATCTCACCAGCCTACAAGAAGGCAGTGAGAGCCGAAAATGAATGTCATCCTACCGGACATAAGAGACATAGAGCCCACAGTTGCATTCAGAATTTTTAAATAAAAAGATGCTTCATTATAAAGCCAAGAACCATCAACTTTAACCGTGAACTGTGTACTGATACAGGTCTTCATGAGTGATAGCAAAGAAAAACTGGTTTCCACTAGAACAGTCTTTTGCCTACCACAGAGCACCTTATTTTATAATACTAACTTAACATTTTGAAGTGCCCCATTCATCTCTTACCAAAAAAAACCCTACATTGTAAAAGGAAATACGATGATATACTACATTTGAGCAATGAGAATCTGTTCCACATTTCAAACTCAGACCCATTGATTCAATCTACGAACAGGGTATCCCTTCAACCATTAATGGTTTCTACATTCAAAGATTTTCCCACACCTCCTAATTACACCTTCACCTCTGGTGTCTTCCTTTCATCTCTTTGCATTATTTAAGTATAACCTTTAAAAAATAATAAAATTACACTTTCCTGATGATAAATTTATTTTAAGTTGGGGATATAAAATTAATTTATTGTGGAACTTCCAGAGAAAGAAGTGACTAAAAACTAATAACAAAACCCACAAGACACATCTCCAAAATTCTTTATAATACAGCCACATCTCAACTTTCTTTTTCTCAACACTAACAACCCTTACTTACTTCTCCCTATTTCACTAAGAAAAGAGAAGCAGCCAGCAAAGAATTTCCACGTTCTTTCACGCTCAAATCTGCCCAGATACCTGCGTTTGCTGTAATTTTCTCCTCTCCCCTAACCTTGGGTGAGTGGTCCATGCTCACATCCAAAGCCAACTCCTCTGTCACCTCCTCGAACACTTTGACTTGCGATCCCTCCTCCCCTTCATTGTAGTTTTCCCTCTTCTCTACACCCTCGTTTCCATCCAGGCATACAAACAGGCTCAAATAGCACCCATCCTTTACTTACAGAAAAGTTGGAAGTACAGAACCTAATCCTCAGGCCCCGTTCAAGCTTCACCAGTTGTTCAATAATGTCCTTGACAGCAAAAAGACCCATGCAGAACATGCACTGAATTTAGCTGTCTCTTTGCCCGGAACAGTTCTTCAATCTTTACTTGGTTTTCATGACCTTGACACTTTTAAAGATTACGGGCCAGTTATTTTATTCAATTTGGGGCTGTTTGGTGTTTCCTCATGATTTAGCTTATGCGTCTTTGGCAAAGAAGCCACAAAAGTCACACTGCATTCTTCTCATCGCATCCTGTTGGATGGCATATGGTTTCAGTTTGTATCGTTACTAACAATGTGCACTGTCAGTAGTTAAGGTGGTCTCTGCCAAGGCTACTTCGCTGTAAATTTACTCTTTCCCTCTTTGTCATTAATGAGGATTTTGAGAATACTTTCAAAGTCTGTAAATATTTCTCTTCTCATCAAATTCTCAATATATTCATTTATGTATTTATATCTGTATAGACTCATGGTTTTCTATTTTATTCAATGAGTTATAATCTGTTACTATCATTACTGGCCAATGGGAACCCTTTCAAGCTGGCTCGTGTCCCTGACATGTCTCTAACATTCTTTGAGTACTTTCTTGCTTTTTGGCACAACAAGATGTTCCAGGCTCATATTGTACTTTCTCTGGCCCAGCTCTGAAATCAGCCATTTCTCCAAGAGAGCTTCTTTTTATTGGAGCATGGTATTTAGGAATGAAAAATTGGGGACCAGGTATGCTCAATGTTATTAAGGAGTCTCTGTTTCCAGGCCATTTCTGTAGACAGAAATAAGGCACACACACACATGCTAATATATATCTATACATCTACAGTATGAGTTACACATATATACATGTGCCTACGGGGGTCTGAATGGAGAGCACATTTGACTTGCCCCTCTATAATGCCTTTAGGAGTAAGTTGTTGGGGAGGGAAAGGTTAGGGAGGCCAGGAGAGAATTCACTAAATGTCAAAACAAAATCAAAGCAAACAAAAACCTTGCCCTGACCCCATATCCTCCTCCAGCTACTGCTCCATTTGAGTTCCTCTACAGCCATACATATAAAAGAAAACCACCACCACTACCACCACAGAAACCTTAAGGGAGAATATAATACCTTTTCTTCCTCACCCTTTGCTCTCTTGAATTCATTCTAACCAGACTTTTGCCCTTACCAGACCGCTAACCTCCAAGTTATCAAACCCAGTAATCAATTCTCAGCCCAACTTCCTGTGCTTAACAGCATTTAACACAGCATTTCCTTCTTGAAATACCTTCTCCCTATCTGGTCCTTCTTCATCTTCATCTTGCATTGTCAGTGCGCCCCAGGACTCAGTCCTAGGATCAATTTTCAACCTACACTCATTTTATAGTTAATCCCATCCCCTGCCAGGCCTTTTAATTTGTCCTTATGACCCCAAAGTTCCACCTAGTCTCATCCCCACCCCCCACCCCCCCCCGGACTCCCTTGGGCCTCTGTTCCTGCCCATTCCCTCTGCTGTTCCTGGTCTTTCCCAGTGCCTGAAAGATTCTCTCCCTCACTTCATTTAGGTATCTTTTCAAATATGACCCCAAAGACTTTGTCAACCACCTTACCTAAAATGACACCTTCCTAACTCAAGCCACGTTCTCCCTCTCAACTGTGCTTTATTTTTCTGCCTACTTCACATCTCCAGGTAAAATTTAATGTGGGGGGGGGCAGATCTCCAGATGATTTCCACCTTTCCCCCAAACCCGATCTTTCTTCAGTCTTACTGTATTTGTTTAAATAAAAAACCACAGAGGTATCCTTTACTCCTCACACCACACATTCACTCCATTATCAAATGCCATCACTTCTAGGTTTAAAACATTTTTTAAATCTGGCCACTTAGCACACCTCCACTGCTAGCATTCTCATCCACGCCATGACCAGCTCCACACGGGGAGATTACAGCAGCTGGTCTCCCTACTTCCACCCCTGCCTCCTGTGGTCTAGCTTCCATAAATAGTCCCATGAGCTCTTAAATATGTGTCTTCCCTGTTTATATCCCTTTACTGGCTTTTTGTCACATTTAGAACAGGTCAGCAGTCCTTACCAGTCTACCAGGCAGGTTGGATCTGCTCTAAGATACCACCCTAATCGCACCTCCGACCCCTTGCAGCCTCGCTCACAGCCATCCCAACCACACAAGCCTCCCTTTAGTGCTCTAAACAAGCCAAGCTGCCTCTTCCCCAGGAACCTTGATTCACAAAAAGCAGACAGAAACAGCAATGGACATGTATGAAGGATGAGAATTTACTAGAATGGTAAGAGGGGAAGAGCATCGGCAAGAGATTGAGTTTAAATCAAGCTCCACAACTTCCTGCCCACGCAACCTCAGGTAAAAGTTTGCCAGTTTTTAAAAATACTCAAATCTCTTCATTTGTAACACCAACAAAAATATGGAAATCACTGCCAATTTTCTAAAGCTACAGGGAAGACTGGATGAGCACTGATTTCAAACATCTGCCACTTGGTCAGTGCCAAATATTTTATACTCCCTCTTCTCTATCATATACCTCTTTTCTCAAAGAATGCAAATAGTGGCTATTAGCTCAGTAACCAGTTCTACTTAATTTGCAAGTGAAAATTAAATTAAAATTAAGTTAGAATATTATCTTTAAAAAAATAGAAACCATTTGGTCACTGATGTATCATGCTATATATGTCCTTTGTACATAAGGGAAATACTATTGTCCTGTATATTATAATTTTCTCCCTGTTGTGTTCAATAAATTTTAGTATTTATGTAGTAGAAAATGTTTGCAAAGACTTCTCTATTTGACCTCAGTAATTTTAACATCCTAGAGATCTCTCTATACTTTTTAGCCATTACACTAACAACCTTGAAGTAGCCTAGCTGTATGAAGGATGAGTCTTAGGGATTTTCATTTGATGCTCTTGATTGCCTTAAGCAGATTTCTTTAGTCACTGGACATCCAAACATGGTATGTATTAGAAAGATTGTAAGGAAAAAATGTTGAAGGAATCTAAGGACACCTTTTATTTCATATATGGAATGGGTAAGAGATTCAGCTCAAGTTAAAACAACTCCATGCAATTATCAGAATAAGCATATGTTTCTCAAAATTAGCTTTCAACCAGCTTGTGCAAATGCCGCTCTACAGAGCACTAAAGAATCATTTTGCTCTGAACCTTCAATTCCTAAGATGAAATAGAATTTATTTTAAAAACATAGAAAAAAGAATCATCATGTTCTCAAAAAAATGATACGTACGGACATGCTAAATAAATACTAAGAAAGATTATTTCAGGAAAGTACAACTAATGCCCTAAAAATAAATGTGTATTACAATCTCACTGATTCTTCCTGCTCTCATTTCCTAGAAGCCCAGAATGCCCCCCTAAAGAAACCTACTATGCCTCATAGACCCAATCTCTCTATATATGCAAGTCTACTTGTTATTTTTAGCACATTCGTCAGGGACAGCTGTTAAAGAGTGGAAGGGAAATAACAAGAAGCAATGTAGAAAGAACACAGTCATGCATGATGGGATAGGAGATGGGTAGCAACGAACAGACTGAACATAGTGTTCAGTCAAAACACTTAGTGGAAAAACAGAAAACAAAAACCAAGGACACGAAGAGGAAAAATTTATAGCTAGTGACAGCAAAACTGATATCCTATCCCAAGTCTTCCAAGTTTCCTGGGAATTGTGAAGTTGGTACAAGTTTATTAACTATAGGTCAAGTTCACAATAGCTATATCAGTATTTTTCAGGAAAAAAGGAGAATCAGTAACTAATCAACCATCACCACATCTACATTAGGTTTTCTTAATAATCGCTGCCATCTCATAAAAATTAAAGACTTAATAGAGATTTTATCTATCCTGAGGAGCGTGCTAAAATCTTCACCCTCAATTTAATCATCATAAATCCATGGGTGAGATACCTTCCTATTATCCCCCAGTTAATGGATGAGGATTAAATTGGTTTTCTCGAAAGCTCACAGATTCAAGTAGCAGAGGCAAGATTCAAATCCAGGTCTGCTGACTTCAGAGTTCTAGCTCTTAATGCATAACCATCTGTCTCTCTGCTTTAAATGGTACGCTATTCACCAGGGTGCCCAATTACAGGCATGGCTCCTGTGGTTATGCTTTCGGTTCTGTTATGAGAATGGCTGCTCAGAAAAAGCATCCTAAAGGCCTTGCCTCAGCTTCTGTAGCATCAGGAAGCCACAAGCAAGGTTTGACTCCCGGCGGCTGGTGTTGGAGGAGGAGGAGGAAGAGAAGGCAGAGGAAGGACGGAGGGGTGAGGACTGCTGAAGACAAGTCCCAGGTGCAATTTTACCTGCATTCTGTTGGGATGGGGAAAGACCCGTGAGCGGCGGTCAAAGGTCTGTCCCACGTGGTAAGGCGGGAACCGCCTCCGGTACTGAGGGCGATACTGGGGGCGGCGCAGCTGACTCCGGGCCCCAGAGAACTGCCCGTCAGTGGCAGGGGGCTCAAATCCTTCACTGCTGCCGCTCCCTTCCTCCTCCTCCTCCCCAGCGTACTAGCAAGCAAAGAAACAGAGATTCAGAAGAAGTTTCAGCAAGGACAGAACCAAAGAATACCGCTTAGGATGAGTATCACCAAAAGAAAAAAAAAAAAAAACCTCCCCAAAAAGAATAATCCCTTCTATTATACAGACAGAATGCATTTAACCCAGGTTATCATGTGATTACCTGGGATAAACTACATTAAGATCAAAGTAGATCTGTGCAGATAAAATATCAAGAAGCAGAGAAGCAAGAGCAATCAATCTATAATGAATTTAGTAGTCATCTAATTAGAACTGGTGACTATCTGTTGATCAACCACCCAAAAAAACCCAAAAACAAGGTTGGTATTAGTTAGCTCCGCCAAATGTGTATCTCCCAACATTTGCCATCCACTGGGGGCAAAGTCAGGACAAAACAAGAAAAAAAAATACTTTGTGGTGTTCTCTACATGTTTGTCCTAAGAGTCCAGCCTCCCAGGAGCAATTCTCAAAGTGTGCACAGGGTCTCGGAAAACCTTTCCGAGTGGGGGGCTGGTACTGAAATTCAAACATTCTTGTAACGTTACTAAGACAATATTTGCCTTTTTTCCCTCTTATTCTCTCATGGGTATGTGGAGGGGCGCCAAAAGCTACAAGGACACGTAGCCTCTTAGCTGACTAAATGCAGAATGAGATATGAAAATCCAGCTGGCTTCTATTAAACCAAATATCAGAGATTTGCAAAAATATAAAGCAACATCTCTTCTCACTCAATTTAAAAACACAGTTTTCATTAAAAAACGTTACTTATATTTGTGTAATGAGCTTATTTTAAATCAATTAAATATCTTTTAAATGGCTGCTCTCATTGCTAATATAATATTAATAAATATAAACACACATAAACAAAAACTCTGGGATCGTCAATAACATTTAAGCATATAGGGGCACCTGGGTGTCTCAGTCAGTTAAGCATCTGCCTCTGGCTCGGGTCATGATCCCAGGGTCCTGGGATTGAGCCCCATGTGGGGCTCCCTGCTCAGTGGGGAGCCAGCTTCTCCCTCTCCCTCTGCCTCTCCCCCTGCTTCTTTTCTCTCTCTCTCTCTCTCTCTCTCTCTCTCTCAAATAAATAAATAAATAAATAAAACCTTTTTTAAAAAAATTTAAGCATATCAATGGGTCCAAAAACCAAAAGTTTGAGAACCACTGACTTATGGCATGATTCTTTTCATATGTTTTGGAATAAAGTTTTAATTGCACTTTTATAGTAGTAAGTTATAGATACAGGCAGTTTCTAAATATAGGCCTTATTAACAAAGGAAACTACCAGCCTTAGATTTTTTCCTATATTTTAGCTACCATATCACATACTAATATTTTATATTAAAAAACAAACATCCAAACATCCCTCAAAGAATTTATATCAAATCTTAAAGGATATAGATATGCAAATGCCAAAGGTAGTCAAGAGAAGTAACTATAGTTTTCAAAATGGAATGAATTAAAAACTAATAAAATAATGACCTATTTCTTTTGGAAGTGAGGATATTTAAGATTTAGAACCCTCCAGAACCAACCACATGGGCAACTAAATTCCCAAAAGAGGAAAAGTTTCAACTATAGCCTCAACTAGTCTAATTTCAGAACAATCAAGCCATTCTACACTTCATAAAACCTGCATCAGACACAATGTCCAACTATATAAAAACATATTAGCATAGAAAATATACACCAAAATAGTTAAGTGTGAGACTGCATAAATTATTCTTATTAGGCTTTTCTGTATCTTTTTGGAGTTTTATACAGCCAAATCATTAAGAGTTTTATAAAATAAGAATAATGGCACTGCCATGCCAAACATGCTCTTTCCAGCTAAGGAGAAAAGTCTTTAAAGAAAAATTTCTTGGGGCGCCTGGGTGGCTCAGTCGGTTAAGTGTCTGCCTTCAGCTCAGGTCATGATCCCAGAGTCCTAGACATCGGGCTCCTTACTCAGTGGGGATCCTGCTTCTCCCTCTGCCTGCCGGTCCCCCTGCGTGTGTATTCGCTCTCTCTCTCTGACAAATAAATAAATAAAATCTTAAAAAAAAAAGAAAAATTTCTCACTAAAGTTTTTCTACCACTTTTACTTCTGAATTAACCTAGTAATCAAAATACAGTTGGCCCTTGAACAATGTGAAGGTTAGGGGTGCCAACCCCCATGCAGTCAAAAATCCATGTGTAACTTTTAACTTCCCAAAAACTTAACTAAAGGCCTATGGTTGCCTGGAAGCCTAATAATAACACAGAGTCAATCAACACCCACTTTATATGTTATATATATGATATACTACATTCTTACAGTAAAGTAAGCTATGGAAAAGATAATGTTTTTAAGAAAATCATAAGGGAAATATATTTACATTACTGCACTGTATTCACCAAAAAAATCTGCAGGTTAAGGGCACCCACACAATTCAAACATATATTATCCAAGAGTCAACTGCCATCAAAACTAGAGTTCTGTGAATGTGATGAATTTGACAATGTTAACTTGATATAATAAATGTTATAGTAGCTCATTCCTACTCCCCACCCCCTGCACAGGTTTTTATTAAAAATCGAATAGGATAAGCAAAATATGGGTAAAAAATAATAGAACTAGGGGAGGGGGGTGGGGAGGACGGATGAAATAGACGATGGGGATTAAGGACTGCACTTGTCATGTTGAGCACTGGGTGATGTATGGAAGTGTTGAATTACTGTATTATACACCTGAAACTTATATAACACTGTATGTTAACTAACTGGGAATTAAAAACTTTAAAAAAATAAAAATAAAATAGAGACCAATAAAATTTAAAAAAAGAGAAAAGAAAAATACAGAAACAGAAAAATAAAATGTCAACAGGTATCTGATAAAAACCAATTTGGGCAGGGTGTTAAGATGACAGAATGAAGAGGGAAAGCATTAAGGTAAGCAGGAAGATATAAACCTACCAAAGCATATGGATAAATCATTCTCATTCTGCAGACATTTTATTCTGGTGAGATTTTTCAAAAGGTTTCCTTGGATAATATACATAACCACAATCTAGTGCTCACAAAGCATCTTCAGTTTTATTCTATGGTGCCAATCCCAAGTACTAATTCTAGAAACATCAAAAAATGACTCAAATTTAATGGGATCCTCATGACCGCAAATGAATGGGATTCTTTTTAGGTGCCTTGAGAGTACTTTAAATTGAGCCTTCTAAGTAAGCTGTAAGACAGACTTGGTTGTAAACCCTTCCACCTGGATTGCTACCAATCTAAAAAACTAAAAATCTGGAGAATTACTTACTGCTTCTTTACTTTAAAATAATGGGAAAATGCTATGCTAAATAAAATAGTTACTTAGTCAAGGCAAATTAATATTTCTGTGGTCAGTACTATTTTTTGCCTATTCCCAAGCTATTCCTCATTCTCCCTTGCCAACCAAACCCTTATTTTCTTAGAGGTCAACAGTGCTAGTGCCAAGAGATGAACAACAGGTTTATACCAATCATGGAAATCCCATTCCCCTTTGCCAGTGAATGCCACATGACTAGGTTCTGGCCAGATAAAAGAGCCAAATAAAGAGAAAGCCCTTTTGACAACCCTGGCACAGCCTATCTTAATTAAGCCTTCTTGTTGAAAGATAATTGTCTGTTACTTGCAGCCAAATTTGTACAAACTGATACAACTTCTGAATGGCAAGTGTCCAGAGAGACTTTTAGCAATAGAAAAATGCTGGACACTAAAAATTTTCCATCCAAAAAAAAAAAACAAAAAATCATCTTGTGCCTCCAAGAGAAGATACATCTATCTGCTCCAAGTATGTACACTTAATTTTAGACGTGACAATTTTTTCAATCGCTGTTTAGGAAGAGAGACAACATACATTACGGGGCGGTCCACGGCGTCTGCCATAATAGCCACGTCTGTAACGGCGCCGATCAGCAGCATAACGGCTCCCTTCTACTGGGACTCCATCTGGTCCAGTCACATTGGCTGCTTCTGCACCCTGGGAAAGAAAATGAACAAAGATGGCCTCAAAATTAAAAGAAGCTGAACCCACCCCCCACCCCGCCCCAAAAAAAACCAGTCTTGGACAGTCAGAATGTTAAAGACTGGCAGAATGTACTCACAATTCCTATCGTGACCTCAAAGATACACCCAGGTATTAATAAGGTGAGCGAGGTGCTTGGTGTACTGATTAGAATGTAGTTTCTTTGCTCATACAACCTAAACTTTTCCTTCTTGTTTGGTTATACTAAGTTCAAGAGCAGGATGTACCTCTTTAAGAACATAAACTGGTAAATATGCAATTATAAAAGAAATAATGCTAGACCAGGAAGAATGTTCCTCAGTGGAAAATAACTGAGACGTTATCTTCTTAGAATAATGTTGAAACTGGATGCCTGGGTGGCTCAGTCAGTTAAGCGTCTGCCTTCAGCTCAGGTCATGATCCCAGGGTCCTGGGGTTGAGCCTGAGTCTGGCTCCCTGCTCAGTGGGGGCGCCTGCTTCTCCCTCTCTCTCTGCCCCTCCCCCTGCTTGTGCTCTCTCTCTCTCTGTCTCAAATAAAATCTTTATTAAAAAAAGGAAGAATGAAGGGGGGGAAATCGGAGGGGGAGATGAACCATGAGAGACGATGGACTCTGAAAAACAAAGTGAGGGTTCTAGAGGGGAGAGGGGTGGGAGGATGGGTTAGCCTGGTGATGGGTATTAAAGAGGGCACGTTCTGGGGCGCCTGGGTGGCTCAGTCGTTAAGCGTCTGCCTTCAGCTCAGGTCATGGTCCCATGGCCCTGGGATCGAGCCCCGCATCAGGCTCCCTGCTCGGCGAGAAGCCTGCTTCTCCCTCTCCCACTCCCCCTGCTTGTGTTCCCTCTCTTCGCTGTGTCTGTCAAATAAATAAAATCTTAAAAAAAAAAAAAAAAAGAGGGCACATTCTGCATGGAGCACTGGGTGTTATACACAAACAATGAATCATGGAACACTACATCAAAAACTAATGATGTAATGTATGGTGATTAACATAACATAATAAAAAATAAATAAATAAATAAAAAAGGAAAAAAAGAAAAATGTTGAAACCTGTATGATTCTAAGAGACACTAAGAGAAGAGCTATTCACAGGCTCAAGTGGCTCCGTCCGGCACAGAGTTATTGAGAGGGAAACCTTCCAACTTGGCAACAACAGAAAAGAAGGTCCTTGATTTAGCAACACATAGGTTTCCACAAATGTAGTGCCACTTTAGACCTTCTTATTATCCTTGAAACAGACCTACCATTCTTATTCTCATGTGGACAGGTAAAATAATGCTTCAAAAATATAAAAAATTCAGCCAAGATATTCAAGAGTCTATATCACACTCTACACCAATTTGTAAAACCTCAAGTTCTGAAAACATACAGAGGTAAAAATAACCTGGCAACACAAAATTTAAAGGATTCAATGGGATAACAGAAACCATTACAGGTCAGCATTTGCTGGTGGATGATTTCAAACTCCAGATTTGCAAGACAGCCTAGGGATCACATTGGTAAAGAAATCATTTAAATTTTCATATTAAATGCAGTGACTTTTTCTCTTTTAACAGAACAGCTTGAGAGCTATCAAGAATGTGGACCCCGGAATGGTATGTGCCAAGAGCACATGCACAGTAGTCAGTCAGTCATGCACTCAGTTTCTAGTTCAGCTGCCACAAGCTTCTACAGCAGTTATATCATATATGGTTTTAAAATGTTTTTATTCTTATTCTAGATTGTTTTATTGATATCTATAACAGACTATTGATTAAAAACAAAGCATAAAGGACATTACTAATGTTGGAATAAATATATAACAGTATAAAACAAAAGTTCTGTAGATATATTACAAGATGATCCATTAGCTTCTTGTATTGTTCGTCATCTGAACAAAGTTGTTACGCAGTCTACGAAGATGCCCCTGGCTTTCCAAAATCCAAGCCAAAGAGAAAATACAATGATTACGTTAAATTTGAATCTTCTTTTGGGGTGCCTGGGTGGCTCAGTTGGTCAAGAGTCTGACTATTGATTTCGGCTCAGGACACAATCTCAGGGTATGAGACTGAGCCCCGCAATGGGCTCCACGCTCAGCAGGGAGTCTCTGAGATTCTCTCCTCCCCCCACCCCGCTGCCTTGTCCCCCCCCCCCCCGAGTGTGTGCACACACACACACTCTTTCTCTCAAATAAATAAATAAATCTTTTTAAAAAATTTGAATCTTCTTGGGGCGCCTGTGTGGCTCAGTTGGTTAAGCATCTTCCTTCGGCTCAGGTCATGATCCCAGGGTCCTGGGATCAAACCCTGTATCAGGCTCCCTGCTCAGTGGGGAGTCTGCTTCTCCCTCTCCCTCTGTGTGTTCATGTGCACTCTCTCTCTCTCTCAAATAAATAAATGAATCTTTTAAAAAGAATTTTGGGGCGCCTGGGTGGCTCAGTTGGTTAAGCGACTGCCTTTGGCTCAGTTCATGATGCTGGAGTCCCTGGATCAGGTCCTGCATCGGGTTCCCCGCTCGGCAGGGAGTCTGCTTCTCCTTCTGACCCTCCCCCCTCTCGTGCTCTCTCAAATAAATAAATAAAATCTTTAAAAAAAAAAAAGAATTTTGAATCTTTTATTGAGGTTAAAACATTCTTTAATGTGTATTATTTGTGCAGAAGTGCTTACAAATCACAGCATGAAAATTTTATGCTTATACAAAGGAAATCTTCCCCAAAGCAACTTTTATCTATTTTTAATACTATGAAAGTTATGGGTGCCTGGCTGGCTCAGCTGGTAAAGCATGTAACTCTTGATCTTGGGGTCGTGAGTTCAAGCCCCATGTTGGATACAGAGATTACTTTAAAAAAAAAATACTACAGGGGCGCCTCAGTGGCTCAGTCGTTGAGCGTCTGCCTTCGGCTCAGGTCATGATCCCAGGGTCCTGGGATCGAGCCCCACATCGGGCTCCCTGCTCTGCGGGAAGCCTGCTTCTCTCTCTCCCACTCCCCCGCTTGTGTTCCTGCTCTCACTCTCTCTCTCTCTCTGTCAAATGAATAAATAAAATCTTTAAAAATAAATAAATAAATAAACAATATAAGGCAACTGTGGGCCCCTGGGTGGCTCAGTCGGTTGAGCAGCTGACTCTTGATTTAAAAAAAAAAAAAAATACTACAAAAGTTAAATTTTAATCTACACTTGAATATATATTTGGTACCAAAATAAAGTATCTCCTTTAAATTTTGAAAAATTAGCTTCTCCCTCCATAGTTGAACAGGGTTCAGCATTTATTGAGAAATTAAAATGCCCTTTTATAACAAATCAAAGAATGTTTATAATGATATTCAATAATCAAAAATTTTCTCCTTAAAAAAGTCACTTCTTCCTGTCAAAAATCCAAAGTAACATTAATTCAAAAGGGGCCGAGAAACCATTTATTATGCAAGAAAACCATGTGCCTGCACACTTTGATACCCAACCACAACAGTCTCTCACCTTCTCTCCTTCAACCACATCAAACTCTACAGTTTCTCCATCTCCTACACTGCGCAGATATTTCCGTGGGTTATTCTTCTTGATGGCAGTCTGTCGAGAGAACAGAAAATTCTAAATGAAGTATACATCAATATTGGCCACAGATTTCATCTTTCAAGTTTATTGTACATATTACTTTTTAAAAGTATCATTCTCCCACTAACCCGGATTTCCAAAACAAACAAAAAACACTGTAAAACTATGTTCCACATTATTTTCTTGATTCATGTTATCTTTTGCAATTCTTCTTGATAGGTGGATTAAACAGAATGTTTAGTTAATACACAGTTTTGTTACAACCTGATCATAATATTGGATACTATTAGTTCCCTCAAACTATTAAGTACCTAAGATTCAGATTGGACCTCCATCAGTGGTGGGGGGGAAATGCCTTCATGAAATCTTATGTAAATACACAAATACACATTTCACATAGAGAGGTTTCTATGGACAAGAGAAACTGCTAACCTCAAGAGGAATTGTAAAATATATGAAGGAGTGGAAGGATGATGAAGAGTAGAAAAAAAGGAATTTAAAAGTGCCAGAAGGATACTTTTTTTTTATTATGTTATGTTAATCACCACACATTACATCATTAGTTTTTGATGTAGTGTTCCATGATTCATTGTTTGCATATAACACCCAGTGCTCCATTCAGTACGTGCCCTCTTTAATACCCATCACCAGGCTAACCCATCCCCCCACCCCCCTCCCCTCTAGAACCCTCAGTTTGTTTCTCAGAGTCCATAGTCTCTCATGGTTCATCTCCCCCACCGATTTCCCCCCCTTCATTTCTCCCTTCCTACTATCTTTTTTTTTTTTTTTTAACATATAACATATTATTTGTTTCAGAGGTACAGGTCTGTGATTCAACAGTCTTACACAATTCACAGCGCTCACCATAGCACATACCCTCCCCAATGTCTATCACCCAGCCACCCCAAGAAGGATATTTTCTGATGGAATACACAAAATTATCTCAGGAATGAAACATTACTGATAATCATAATCTGGCCTCTTCCCCACCTCCCCCCGTTTTATGCATAAGGAAACATGAGGCCGGTTAGTGATTTAGCTGAAGACCTAAAGATACAGCCTGGTGGGAAAAGTACAGGGAGTGGGTAGGACAAATTCATACCCCTGCACTGTATCTATGATATTTATTTAATATTTTCCCCATCACACCATTCATATCTCACTCTTCCCTACACATTCCCTGATGATGCACTAAAAGGCTGAGAAGATATTATGCTGCATGAGACACGTGCACCTAAATATCTGCCTATGAGAAAGCTTCCCTTTCTCAGTCAGTGGAAGGGAGACAATAATTTCTGCAATGAATTTCCATTTCTTTAGTTGGTATCTCTAAATAGTTAAAGGGGCTCCGAGTTTCTGTGGAACTAGGTCAACCTTATTTTATAAAGCGATTAAGCATGTGTAATCCAGCCCTTCCCTTACTCTGAGTGGGAGGGAGGAGGGAAAAAAATGAGCCAATAGCGCAGAGACCGCACCCACAGAGGAAGAAAGGCAGCTCAGGACAGGATATATGCTCCCGCAGTTAGAACATTCAGCCATTCCAAAAGCAGCCCCTCCCTGCCGGCTCGTTCCCTTTTTCCTGTTGAACTGGGCAGGCCTCAACACATTGAGGTGACTCACCACACAACCTCATAGGGACTGGAATCAGGTCATATACTTGCAGGCTAGTGATGCTGGCGACCAGTACAGAAACTTGTGAGGTCCTTTTACTGTAGCTGTCACCAAACAGACTTCTTTACCCAAAAGGTCTCTTAACTTCTAGGTATTATAAGCAACACTTTCTTTCAGTCTGTTACGACTTTAAAAGTCATTGTATCTCAACAACGACAAAAAAATCTATTCAGAGTATCTAGGTACAACTGATATATATCCAGTCAAGCAGAAATGTAAACAAGAGAAACCACAACTACAGAGCTTAATCCTAGACATCACCAGCTCCAGTCACCACACCCACCTCAAATTCACAATCCTAACCAGGAGGAGACAAAAACGCAGAAAACCAGAGGCTTGACAGAGCCCTGCAGGTACACGTACTGGTGTTAGGACCTGGCTCCGTACTTCCCTGCTGTGCACTAGGAGCTCCCCACATATTTGAGACAACTCACTGAAAATTAAATACACAAAAATAACAAGGGGAAGCATTTCTTCTTTTAACCAATATTGTAAAACAAGTAAGTCCAGGATACACAATGAAATAAATAGCATCCCAGGCCAGGAAAGTGAAGACAGAGATCCCAGGAGCAGACAAGCCTGTGTTTCCCATACTTTACCCATTTTCTACATTTCCTTCGAATCCAAGGGAACGTGGACCTTTTGACCTGGACATGTGCTAACCATGCCTCATTTTAACAGGAGTGAGGACTATCCTGGGAACTGGGGAGTTTTCTCATGTCTTGGATACACAGACTCTAACCATCTGCTTCGCTGTGCTTTATTTACCTCAAGTCAGAGTTACTCTGGTAGAAGGGCTTTAACCAAGACCCACCCAGGCAAAAGCCAGATCAGTTCCAGCCAAACACTAAGGAGGAACCACAAAGTCAGGAAAATAATATTGATGCTAACATGGAAACAAAATTTTGTTAAGGTCTCAAAGGCTTTAAAAATTAGAACCTGGTCTAACTGCTTATTACTCCATTTGAATATTACTGCAAACATAAAAACTCAAAACAGTTAATATGATGGGACAGAAGAGTTTATCTGCCAATCTTAAAATGTGGACGTGAACGCCCTTGCAAAAATAAAAATCACAGTAAGAGTTCAGAGTAGAATAATAGCTTATAGGACTTCATTTTCGAAAAGAGACAACAGCAGATTACAGACACCCCCCTCCTCACATAAGAAATGTAACATTTATTATCCCTCTTACCTGATGTACAAATACATCTTCTTTGGTGTCATTTCTGTTGGGAGACAAAAAAGTTCATAAATAAAAGTACTAGGTATATGGAAAAACTTAAAAGAACAGATGCTTTTATGAGTTTAGATCCCAAGACTTCAAAAATACAACATAAATTTTTGTTTATCCTCTCAACTTAATTCAGATGCCTGGAATCAGTCCTTGTGAAAAACTTCCAAACCTGCAAGATACCTGTCTTACCCTTCCATATTACCGGAGTGCTTAGATCCAAGTGTACAGATTCTACAGAAATATCCCTTCCCTCTCATCTCCTCCTAAATCATGTGGAATGTAATCAGAGCCTGAGATTTCCCTCCCAGTAAAAGCAAAGTAAGACAGTTAAAAGGACAGGGCACAGCTGTGAACTAGGCTCTCCTTACACTGAAACCTAAAACAGCACCATCACCCCCCCATTCCTTCCTGCCCTAACTCACCCCCCACCCCACCAAATCAGATAAGGAAGAAATTAAGGAATTTTTAAGGGGGCGGGGGGCAAAGAAAATGACAATATCATGTAAAAACTTCATCATACTCCCAACAGCCTACAGTTGTGTTCTTGTTTTTATATGGCTAGAAGTTACTATTGTTTATTTTTATTTTTTTAAGATTTTATTTATTTGTCAAAGAGAGAGAGCACAAGCAGGGGGAGCAGAAGAGGGAGAAGCAGGCTCCCCACTGAGCAAGGAGCCGGATGTGGGACTCGATCCCAGGACCCTGGGGGTCATGACCTGAGCCGAAGGCAGCCGCTTAACGACTGAGCCACCCAGATGTCCCGAAGTTACCATTGTTTAAAGAAAACACTACACTTTCTACACAGGACTTGGGACAGACCTGGGTTACAGATCCAGCTCAATTACTCACTAGTTGTGTGACCTTAGGAAAGTTGCTTAACCAGTCTAAGATTCCATTTCTCCATCTGTGAAATTATGGATATGGTCCCAATTATCCTAAGGCCCTTCCCATTTCTCATTTATCTCCCTCTCCTTTTCTCTTTTAATGACTGAATTTTATAAAATACGTTATTTATCAGTATTCTGGAAATGTATTTTAATTAATATTTAACACCAGTAGCTTAGAAATGAGAATGTTGACAGTGCTTACAAATCTTAAAACTTAATCCAGACATCAATTAAAAACAAAACAAACAAACAAACAAAAAACTTACATAAGCCATTTAAAAAGTATGGTAAAGGATTTATAAACTTCTGGTGCCATAAAGTAAGCATGCATTTAAAACATATACGGAGATACACACACATACCGATTTATAAATCCATATCCATTTCTGACGTTGAACCATTTGACAGTGCCAAGGACTTTGGTGGCTAAAATAAGATTAAGCAGATAAATTAGTATCTGACCTACAAAGAGATAAAGCTCATATCAATAAGGTCTTGATAGCATTATATAAAGCCTAAACATACCTGAGGAAACCATTAAAGGCTTAATTCTAAAATATATTCGGAAAAGAAAATGGAGCAAGGGAAGATATCATAGGAAAATACTTTTCAGAAGACGAAACCTCTCTTCCTTGTTAAACTTTTCAGTAAAGTCATAAGAAAAGGAGTGGTCATAAGTCTATACAATTATGCAATAATTAAAATTGGGAAACACTGTTTAAGGAAAAAAACAAACAAAAAATACTCTTTAAGATCAAAGTTTTAATGCTGAAAAATTTTCTAAGTACAAAAGAAGGGTCACAATGAAAGAGAAGGTAGATAGATGAACAAAGTACCAATGACCCTAACACATCACTTTCACACTCTGACATATAAGGCAAACTTTAGTAAGTGAAATAGTAGCTCCTACAAAGCTACTGTTTTGTAGCTAATCTACAAAGACATAAAGTAACTTGTCTAGTTGCCAGATGGGGGCCTATCAGAGGAGTCAAAGAGTAATAATAGAACTGATGCTGTCTCAATCCCAGTTTGTACTCACCACCCCTAGGCATGATGTAACAGGCCTTTCCAAACCGTAGTGATGAATTTGGGCTTCTGTTTCATTGTTTATCCTACTCTCTGCAGTTGGTGAGAGTCAAACTCAGCATTTTTTACAAAATCCCCCTCTTTAACCTGATTGTCTCAACTTTCCATCATGAGTAGGACAATTTCTGTACAACACCAGACTTCAACAGAATTCAAGAGAAGGAATCTACATAATATGGTCATATTACTTGCACTTCAGAGATTCATATGTCAGCCATTAAGCATGATTTGAGAAGACTCCTTTGAATCAATTGTGAATGCTAAATTCAGAACTTCTAGGAAACGCCTACATCTAAATTCAGGAAACACATAAAGCAATTATCAAGACTCAATGAAACAGGAAATACGACAATAAGAGTAAGGTTAAAAAAAAAAAAAGGCTTAGTAGAGAATGAAAGTAACAAATTAATCCATGCTGCCTCTCTATGAGATACAAAGTTGATAACTTCAAGGATAAACAATAAGGATTCAGTTTTTAAATTCAAGACTAAAATAGTAATTAACACTTGCTTGGCTGTGGGCAGATGCTTTCCACTGTTTTGCTATACTGATATGCCTAAGGAAGTATTTTAGCTCTCTGTAAAAAGAAAAAAAAAAAAGAACTCATTATGCCTCTAAAGTCATTCAGCCCACCACTGACTAAGCAATCTCCAGCTCTATGTCCAAGTAACAAAGATCTCTCCAATGAAGAGATTGAACCATTGGAATCTTCAGTTTTAGGCCATTCTAATTAGAGCAACAGGTCAAAGAAGAAAAAAAAAAAAACCTGTATTAGATCTAAATGTACACAGAAGAGGCTCATTTTTGATAAATCATATGCTTTTTAGTCAAACATTATTTCAAATGATAGGCTTTTTGTGCCTCCTTTCATTTGACCCAAAATTAATGACCTGGGAAAATATAAAGATAGGAACTCTGATTCATTTCCATATAGTTAACGTCTAGCACTGTCAAAGGAATAATCTTGATTAGAAAGGCAACACTAATAGGGAAAAAGATGAAATTTTTAAGTCTAACTTCAATCCAGGCTGAGGGCCATTTTTACTCCCCAAAGTAGTTTTTTAAAATGTCCTAATTCCACAAATATCTCCAACAATGTTATAGGATCGAACTTTCATGCACACCTCTTGCTTTAAAACCATAAACTCACTTCACATACACAAAGGAGGAAGGGGATGGGGTAGTTCAGAGGAAGACCATATGGCTTCTAGGATGTTTATTAGGAAAGTTTTCTTTCACTAAGGTAAACTATCTGTGGCCTATGGTTATCCACTGAAGTTAAAGACTGTTTGCAGGAACCAGAATGGGAGAATCCAAAACCAGAATTCCACTTCAGTCAGCACTGTGCCTTGCACATTTTAGGCACCCATGTGTTTGCCTGGCAAAGGAAAGAAGATGGCAGAACACACTGGACAGCGACAAACAGTGTCGAAATGTCATGTAGAAGGCTGTCCTTCATTTTAAGAGTTGGAGTCACAGTGGAAAGATGAAAGACCTCCAGTATCATCACCTGGGATGTGGTAGAGGCTTAATAGCAGTTGGTGAAAGTTAATTTATCTGTTCCTTTCATCTTTAAAGATATCTGCTTCAGTTTTTTTTTAAATTTAAGATTCTATTTTTTTTTAAGATTTTTATTTATTTATTTATTTGACAGAGAGAGACACAGTGAGAGAGGGAACACAAGCAGGGGGGGTGGGAGAGAGAAAAGCAGGCTTCCCGCTGAGCAGGGAGCCAGATGAGGGCTTGATCCCAGGGTCCTGGGATCATGACCTGAGCCAAAGGCAGACGCTTATCGACTGGGCCACCCAGGTACCCCTCTGCTTCAGTTTAAAATCCAGCAGTTTAGTTTAGATCCAGAAGGGTACAAGGATCAAGTGAAAACCTGAAAACTTGCCTGTATACAAAAATGAGTATTAAGAATATACCTTAACACTGCTTTGGTTAAGCCAAGGTTGTCTCTCTCAGACATTTTGCATGGAAATGTTCCAAGAAACACTTGTTGGAAACAATATCCCAATACAACAGTGACTAGACTGAAGTAACTTTTAGTCCAGCAAAATGAGGGCAATTTTGTTTCTTAACCTACACAGGTTACATTTAGCATGTTGTCCCCCAGTAACTGAGTAAAAGCTCTGGAAGAACAAGAAAACAGGCCTTTGGGGGGGGGGGGGGGAAGACATGGAATTGTATTACTTTCTTCACCTTATTCCTTCAATTTTCTTCCTAGGAAATTGAGTAGGCAAGGTTCAGAGAGATCAAACAGGCCCCACCCCAAATATTGGAAATTGCTCTGAAGCATCCTACACCATCTCCTAACTTTCCTGTTTAAAAAGAGTGAATGACATATGCACACACCCTTCAGAGTTTATTCACCACCCACCTGCTTTGTAAACCCGCTTAAAGCCTCACACAGGGCATTCGTTCAGCCTCGAGAACGCTGAAATAGGCGACAAAACCAACAATGACAACAGAAACCCTTTCTACTGCTCTGCCCCACCAACCTGAACGTCTCATCTTCCCATCTGTTTTCGTAAGTTACAAGTCCCAAGATAAGGATGTTTTGAACAAACGTCATACCCACCCTATGGACGAAGTTTTTTCAGCTGCTGCACCAAGTGCATTCCCACAGTCCGGGAAGAAGAAAACGCGTAAGCGATTGGTAAACACTGAATGGTTCTTTTCAGCAGTGGGCAGAGGGAGGGAGGAGGACGTGGGACCGAGACCCAAGTTTCCCGGAGAGGATTGCAACACCTCTTAGCCGGCATGTGGCCGACAGAAGCATGGCGTCTTTCCCGTGCCCATGTGGGAAGGGCGTCCGGGACAGACACCTGAGCCTTCTCAGCAAGAAGCCTTTCCACCTTGCCCTCCGTGGGCCCCTAGCCCCCACCTTTCCCGGAGGGAAATCCTCACCTCACCCAGATCCCAAGCGAGGACTCCACAGTCCTCGTCCCACGTGTCTGTCCCTCCCCTACATCCACATCCATCCCTACCCTGGGTCCCCCCTCCCAGACCGTCGCTCCTTTCCTCTTTGGACCGAAGTATTCGCCACTACGGGAATGTGTGACAGTGCTCGCGCCTAGGTGACAAAAGTTAAGACCCCAACTTGCTGGCCCGGGACCGGGAGAGGCGCGCACGGGACAGCCAGGTGCGCAGGGCGCCGCGCGCTCACGCGGGAGCCTCTGCAGGGCCGACGGCTGCGGCCACCAGCGCTGGGGATCCTACTGTCACTCCGCCGCCCCGGTGGGAAACGCAGCCGCAGCTGCCCGCACGTGCTCTGCCGCCCGCGGCCGCCGGCCCCACTCGGAGCAGCCCCCACCCTCCGCGGCCTGACTCACCGAGAACTTTTTTCTCCGCGTCTTCACTGCCGGCGTGGGCTGAAGAGGCGGGGGCCGCGGTGCCGGTGGCTGCGGGGGCCGCGTCCCCACCGGGGTTTCCCGCGACGAGGGCGGCGGGCGCCGGGGCCGCGGCCTGGGACGCGCCGCTGCCCACCGGGCTCTTGGGCGCGGGGTCCTGGGGGACCGCGGCGGCCGCCTCCGCCGGAGCCTGCGGGAGGGTGATGGTGGTGGTGGTGGTGCTGGCCTCGCCCGCCTCGCTCATGCCGCCTCCTCTGCTCTCAGTCGGGCACCTCGGTGGCGGTTGGTCGGCGGTTAGCGCGGCTGGTGGTCGCGGCGGCCGGGGCTCGCTCTCGGGGAGGCCGGTGCGGATCTCGCGGCGCAGGCGGCGGCGGCGGCCGAGGTGGGGGTCTCGCGGCGGAGGCGGCTCGAGCTCTCGGGCTGCGCGCTCGCTCTTGGGCTCCTCGCTCGATCTTACTGCCCCAAAAATGGCCCCGCACAAGTTTTTCTAGGCGGCGCACCGGCCCGGGAGGGAAGGGCGGGCGAGGGAAGAGGGTGGGGAGACTTGGCTTCCGAGCTGGGCACGACTCTCATTAGCATTTAAAGGCGCCCGATGCCCTTTCCAAGCCACCAATCCGCCCGGGACTGGAGCGCAGGGGCCGAGTTGGAGAGTCCGGGGGAAGCCCGGGGAAGCTTTGCATTGCAGTCTGGAGTTTGCTGAGGAGCACGCGCTGCTGGCCCTTTGTTGGAGCGGGGTAGCGGGGCCCCTTCCTCGCGACATCTTGACACCTTGAAACTGACCTTTGGGCGAAGTAAAACAGGGGATCCAAATTACGCGGGGCTTCTCTCCCAAGCACTGTTTTTAAGCCCTTTATATTTATTCATTCAACGTTTATGAAGTACCAGAAACTATTTCTGACAAAACAATTAAGAATGAAACAAAATCTTAACTCTACTTGACTGCTTATTCCTAAGCGATAACTTACGGATAATTTTATCTATAACCCACAGGTAAGGAAATTGAAGTGCAAACGTCAGAGAATAAATTCACATCCTACCTTCTGCTCCAATTGTATCTCACTGCTGGTGAAAGCTTAAGCAACTGAGCCCGCTTAGCTTCAGGGATGGGAGGCACAGAGAAACAGATCACCCAATAAACATATTCCCAGTTTGAAGTGTCCACATGGCCTTTAGAGAAGGCACTGGATTATGCTAGACACATGGCCAGAGGGACTATGTATGACCTGCACCCAGCGCCTATTTGGAATTTAGGGGTATGTGGTGTTCTTTACCTATAGGGTCCAGACAGACCTAGGTATAAATTCTAGTTTCGCTCTTTATTGAGAGAGTTCAATGGTGTGCAGTGTCACAGAGGGTGTTTCCTCCTTTTAAAGTTTCTCAAAGGCACCGTGGAAAGGAGATGAGATTATCATATGTTAACTCCAGCTTTTGTCCAACAAAAGCTCATTTTCTTCATTTCCTAGTCTCCTGAATCATTTACCTATTGTTTTCCCCTGGAATTGTCTGTTTTGTGGCTACATCAAGAGGGGTGCTATCAAGTGTAATTCACCATTGTATCCTCACTGGCTAACACAGTACCTAGCATAGAGCTAGAACACAGTAAATGTTTACTAAATGAAAACAAATGAACAAAAAGACCAAAATTTTCCAAACTTATCAACACACTCATTATCAAGTGTTAACTATCCAGCTTTATTACTTTCTTACTCCATTGATGAAAAAATACAAATTAAAGAAAATAAATTCTTAGAAAAAAATAGCAAAATACAGAATTTTTTTTTTTACTTTCCCATGTACTTCTATGTTTTAAAAATTACAAACACCTAAATGTTAAATTCATATTTTAGTTTGACTTCAATATGGAGCATGTGGTAATGTTAATGTGGGTATTTTTAAAAATCCTGGTCAAATACTTAGAATGATTAAAGTATTTCTTAATTTTAAAGATGCTAGTCTTTACATGATAAGCATGATTGATTCTGGCAAGGACTGGCCATTGACTTTCGTATCCAACAAAATTATTACCAGTGCTGTTTACCATGTAGAATTGGATTGCAAGAAAAGAGAGGGCTTGAACTCTTCAAACCCTGTTCTAATAGTCAAGCCCTTTTTAAAAATATATGCAGGTACACCCCGCTTTTCAAAAATTCATGTTAAGCCATTCCACTTTCACAAAAGACCTCCATTAGTACCTGTTTTCAACTAACAGAAAGAAATCCAAAGAGGATTTCGCTTCTAGGAAAAAAAGACGAAAAGTGAAGATAGTGTTCAGCATTTGCTTTGTGGCAAGTCATCATAGAGAAGAGTGCACCCTGGCCCTGCCAGGCTCCTTCCCCAGGAGCCACACTCAAGCATCTCAGTCTCAAGCTGCCATAGCCTTGAACTGTTTCTGTGAGCATCTGCATTTTATCTTGATTTATTTTGTGCATCTGTTAGCAAGATGTGTCCTAAGGTATCATAAGAGCCCAAGAGAGGTTATTTTTTGGGTCTGGGAATGCTCAAAACTTTTTCCGTATAAATAAATGGTAATTGTGTTTTTATGACATTTCAGGTTCATGGAAACACTCTACATAACAATAGCGGGGGAAACCTGTATACATATTTACCCTTGGAAAATAATTCCTAATTAACAGGTGGGGTCTCCAACCTCTGGAATATCCTAAAATACTTACAGATGCATCCTGGAATTTCCTAGAATTTTGTGCTGGAATGGCTCCCAAAACTACTCCTCATTTTCATCCAAGAAAAAGCAGTGAGCAGCTTGTAATTCTTGGTATTGAGCTAAATAAATCTAGAGAGAATTATTTAGAACAAACAAGATCTATGTTGTTTTATTTTTTTTTTAAGATTTTTATTTATTTTAGAGAGAGTGTGCGTGCAAAAGCAGGAGGGGCAGAGGGAGAGAGAGAGAGAGAATCTCAAGCAGACTCCGCACTGAGCACGGAGCCCAAACTAGGGCTCTATCTCATGACCCTGAGATCATGACCAGAACCGAAATCAAGAGTTAGACGTTTAAGCGACTGAGCCACCCAGGCGCCCCAAGATCTATGTTGTTTTATTTATCATAACTAGAGAGTAACTTGGATACAGATGCCCATAAAGTCTTCCCTTCCTTCACTCATTAATTCACACACTCACTTAGCATGTATTTACTAAGCACACACTATGTACCAGACAAAGTGCTACACTATGAATTCCCAATGTGGACCAAAATGAAGTTTGCACTAACGTTTTGGGGTTTTTTTTTTTTCATGTGATGTTAAATAATTTTTTTCACTATCATTTCCTTTGTAAGAAAATGTCATTTCTAAAAAAAAAGAAAAGAAAATGTCACTTCTTAAATTTGAGATTAAGTGGAACAAACAAAAAACGAATTGTAATCTAATTGTTGGCAGCAAACATTTTTAAGCAATGACTGACTCGATCATGAAAATAAAAGCCACTCTGTTCCTAGTATGAAGGGACTTAGAGCTTCCACAACTTCCGGAAAGGCTGGGGGGTTGGGGGGGGGGGTGAGAGAGAAAATCCAAGAAGCTCCATTGAAGATAACAAATCCAGCCAGTGGTTCTTGAGAACCCTCCCAAAGCCACTAGAGTTACAGGATCTCTAGGAGACTCAACCATTCTGGGCTACAGCCGGGTTTGGGAAGACTTAAAGCTTATGCAATTTAGACGCCTCTCTTTAAGAAAAAAAATAATGAATACAAAATTACTAATGCCGCTCTCGCAGTCTTGAAAGGGCCCATGCAAGAAAGAAGCCCCTTAAGTCTAAACTCCCTTAGCTTACATGTGTCCACATGTGTCCACCGCATACCAGCTATCTTAATCAGCAACATAGATGCTAGAGTTCCTCAAGAAGTTTATCTGTAAGCAGCTTTGAACCTCCATCTGTCCATGCATCTTCCTGTAACTAACTGGAAAACAATGACATCCTCCTCTTCTGCCTTCTAAATCTTGAACTAAATCTTGAACCAGTCTCATTGACAGATTCCAACCTGGAACCATACAGGGAAGGAAATTCTGGGAAATATAGTGCTGCCTTTGAGGAGGCTAAGGATGATGCTGAGTTGCCAGAGACTATCCAGCATATCACCCTAGGGAGGAAAATAACAATTGACTAAAGGAGATTAAGGAGAGTTTAAGCCATTCAAGGAACTAGAGCTTCAAAGTATGTAAGCATTGGTATATTAGCATATCTGAGACTGAAAAACAGTGCTCTTCTAAACCTGATTGATGCTAAAACAACGGACGGGGGCAAAAAATGGTCTGTTTGGAATAAAAAAGTAGAGGAATAAGCAAAAGATTTGTCATGGTCTCCAGCAATGTTCTTCTCCTTCAGGGGAGGAGATAGCCTGACTATAAGTCTCTGTTTGGCATTCACTAATAATGCATTCAACACATTTATTGGCCATTCACATTAGGTGCTAAGGATATCATGCAAATCAAGACCAGAATGTTCCCTGTATTAAAGGAGCTATTGGTCCAGACCAACACTGCATAACTGAAATATAACTTGAGCCCCAAATAGGAGACATATATGTAATTTTAAAATTTCTGCCAGCCACAATAAACAAGTAAAAAGAAACAGATTAAACTGATTTTAATACATTTTCCTTAACCTGATATGTCCAAAATATGTATTATCATTTCAACATTTAACCAATATAAAGTTATTATCTATTTTACATTATTTTTTTTCTTTTGATACTGTTTTTAAACTCTGGTGTGTATTTTAAACTTACAGCACCTCTCATTGGACTTGCCACATTTAAAGTGCTCAGTGTGGTTAGTGGCTACCAGATCGAGTTGTACAAATCTTCTAGACAAGGAGAAGTTTAATTTTTTTAAGCTTTTTTTTTTTTTTTTTTTTAGTAATCTCTACACCCAACGTGGGGCTCAAACTCACAACCCTGAGCTCAAGAGTCACATGCTCTTTCAACTAAGCCAGCGAGGTGCTCCTAGACAAGAAGTTTAACCTGAATAATTCTCCACAAGCCCATTGTGAAAAATTCCTGGCCTTGAAATCTAAACCACACATCTGTCTGTGGTAACCCATTAAGATAAGGTTACCTGTCCGGCTCACTTGAGCTTCCCTATGACATATAATACCCAAAGAACTTACATGAGTCATAATTCCGTGATTCTGAATAGTTGTATGACAGTGTCACTGATAAATTCTACAGCATGTAAATGAAGTTAATTTACAAGATCCATTCCTTGCCAACACTGCTTGTGCAGACATACAACTCTTTAAACATATATCGTCATACCAAGGTGAGGATATAGTCTAGGCTGTCTTCCTTTTCATTAAGAGAACTAAGGGTAGGGTAGGGGATTGACTGTGACTTAACCCTCTCCTATGCGAGACTGGATTTAGGATTTGGAAAACACTGCACCTCTAGATCTGAGACTGCTGAGAGAGGAGAAGCAATTACTGAGAAATTTAAAAAGCAGGTTTAAAAAAAACCTGATTGTTTCTTTTTTTTTATTTTATAGAAAAGTTACAGCTTCTCAAAGACTTTGTTGTGTTTGTTTTGCTTCTATTTTTTTTTTCTAAACTATTCTTTCATTGTTAAGTTTTTTTTTAATGTTGCTCTAAAGATTAGCAAATTGGTATACTTTTGGTTGAAGAACTTAAAAGGTTGTCTGATAGGTAAATAAGAACTGGAAAGACGTACTAGAAATTATCCATTTCAACCCCACTCATTTTACAAGTGAGAATCAGAGATTAATCAGCTTTCTCAAACTAACTCATCTAATTAGTGGAAAAGCTAAAATCAAAACCTGAATCTCCTTAAACTCAATCAAGTGCTCTTTCATCTATACAATTCTGGTTGAAAAAATCCCCATTGCTCTGACATTGAGTCTAGTGGTGTTTCAACTCTCCTCTTTGATTAAGCATATAAGAATTGGAATCTGGTTGGGGCGCCTGGGTGGCTCAGTCGTTAAGCGTCTGCCTTCGGCTCAGGTCATGATCCCAGGACCCTGGGATGGAGCCCCGCATCAGGCTCCCTGCTAGGTGGGAAGCCTGCTTCTCCCTCTCCCACTTCCCCTGCTTGTGTTCCCTCTCTCACTGTGTCTCTCTCTGTCAAATAAATAAATAAAATCTTAAAAAAAAAAAAAAGAATTGGAATCTGGTAAAATGTAAGAAACATGCATAGAAATCTGTAAACACTCTGAACTCACCTCAGAAATAGAATCAACTGATGGGGCACCTGGCTGGCTCAGTCAGTAAAGCATACAATTCTGGATCTCCCCATTGTAAGTACATGCCCCATGATGGGTGTGGAGCTTACCTTAAAAAGGAAAAAAAAAAAAAAGAATCAACTGTGCAAGGCCCTCTGGCCCCTAGACAATGTTCATCTTCCCAATGAGGACCCCTGGAGAGGAAACCAAACATCTGTGTGCAATTTTAGTTTATAGCATTTGGAACTAACTCTCTAAAACAATGCATAAAATATATTCTCTTCTTCCTGAAAAAGCTTTCTTCTGTCTCTTTCTACACAGATTACTTTTCCTTTTTTTTTCCTGTTCCAATCCACTTTCTCTATTCCTTTTCATCTTCTTCAGTACTTCCCTTTATATCTTTACTTTTTCAAAAATTAAATCTAATTGGATATCTAATCCAAACTCTTGTCTGGGAGATCTAATGCCTTACGGGGTTTTCTTTTTTCTTTCTTTCTTTCTTTTTTTCTTTCTTTCTTGGATCTGATAATTCTGGGAAATAAATCCTCAACCAGCAAGAGAAAAAAGGGAAAGCATCCGATAGATCTCTTCGTCAATGTTTGCACTTCAAAATTCTTTCTCCTCTCCTCTTTAATATGAACTCTTCCTCTTGGTCAGACTTGATTAGTGTCTCTAACTGCTTCCTGTAGTGATCTATTTTGGTTTTGGAGACACCTGTTTAATTTGATTGTGATACTCCCCCAACATGGGAACTTCGGAGTAGAAACTGAAAATGAGAAAATTTGTAAGGGTAAGGAAAAAACTAGCTCCTAATAAAACCGCAAGAGACAAAGATTAATATTAATTAAGTACCATCAGACATTTGACTTCCATAAGTGAACAATGTTGAAGAAAAAAATTACTATGAAGTAGCAATATTTGCTAGTGTAATATGAGTGTGTACTTATTTTGATACTATGAATTAAACATAGACAAAGAGAGTAATATTGACCTCTTTCAAGTGTTTAGATCTCCAGGAATCTTACTGCACTCTGAACAAACTATTTTTAGTCCTCTTTTTTTTTTTTTCAAGTAATCTCTACACCCAATGTAGAGCTCAAACTCTCAACCCCAAGATCAAGAGTTACATGTTCTACCTAAACTGAGCCAGCCAGGTGCCCCATCTAGTCCTCTTTTTATTCTGCCTTTACCTGAGTTCTTTGCACCTGTCACTATTGGTCTAAATATAGGATGTTGGGGAATTTGAATTTGAACTATAACAAGGAGTCGAGTGATGGAGTGAAGTGTGCATCACCCTCCAGAGCAGACTTCTGCTCCTGTCAAATCCTGGTAATAGAATATCAATTATGCACATCCCACTGGGCCTTTCACAATAAGTCAAGACGCTATCCCACCACCAACTTCCTGCCCACAAAGATTGTCTTTAGAACCTTCCCAAATAGAGATAACTGACAGTCATTTTGTCACGATTGGGTTTGAACAAAAATAAGTATTATGATAGGATACCTGTGTCCTAACTAGATTGTATTTTACTACAATTTACAGTTACATATAAGCTTGTTGCAAGTTTCCAGAAACACATCCACCTAATGTTGTTTTGTTTTGAGACATGAAATATATTTTCAAAAATTGTTTTAGTAAAATAATCTTTCCTTTCATTGTATTCCTGGTTAGGCAACTTACAGTGATTTTCAACATCTTGACTCTCAAGCCAGTTTTTTCTTCTCTTTGACTTATTATGCCATTTAACTTGAAAAGGAGTAATTCCTAAAAGAGTAGTTTCATTGGTAAAGATGGAGCAATTTTAGTCTTTGGTCTTGGCGGCAGAAACGAGAGGACGAAGGGGACTTCATCACTTGGAAAGCATCACAATAAGACACCCTCGTTGTGTCGCCACTGTGGCTCTAAGGCCTGTCATCTTCAAAAGTCAACTGTGGCAAACGCGGCTATCCTGCCAAGAGGAAGAGAAAGGATAACTGGAGTGCCAAAGCTAAAATACCACTGGACCAGTGGAATGAGGCACCTAAAAATCATATACTGCAGATTCAGACCTGAATTCCAGGAAGGAACAACACCTAAACCCAAGAGGGCAGCTGTTGCAGCATCCAGTTCATCTTAAGGATTTCAAGGATTAGTCACACGATAAATGTTCTGGTTTAAGGGGCACCTGGGTGGCTCAGTCGTTAAGCGTCTGCCTTCAGCTCAGGTCATGATCCCAGGGTCCTGGGATCCAGCCCCCATTGGGCTCCCTGCTCAATGGTGAGTCTGGTTCTCCCTCTCCCTCTGTGATCTCTCTCGCTCTCTCTCAAATAAATAAGTAAAATCTTTAAAATAAATAAATAAAAATCAATTTTAAAAAGGTTGCAGCAATTTTAGAAGTTTTTAAAAAATTGTTTTGAAGATTTCATTTATTTGTTTTGTGAGAGAGAGAGCACACACGCAAGAGCGGGGGGAGGGGGCAGAGGGAGAGGAAGAGGGAATATCTTAAGCAGACTCCCCACTGAGCGGGAGCCCCAGGCAAGGCTCGATCTCACACCCTGAGATCCTGACCTGAGCCAAAATCGAGTCAGTTGCTTAACTGACTGAGCCACCCAGGCATCCTGCAATTTTAGAGTTTTTGAAGATGAAGTTTTGGGGCACCTGGATGGCTCAGTTGGTTAAGCGTCTGCCTTTGGCTCAGGTCATGGTCCCAGGGTTCTGGGATCGAGCCCTGCGTCTGGCTCCCTGCTCCGTGGGAAGCCTGCTTCTCCCTCTCCCACTGCCCCTGCTTGTGTTCCCTCTCTCGCTGTGTCTCTCTCTGTCAAATAAATAAATAAATAATCTTTAATTAAAAAATTAAAATAATAAAGATGAGGTTTTAAAGCAGAAGTTTTTGAATTTAAAGTTATACCACACTAGGAGTCCTCACAGTGAGAGTTTACATAGAAAACGAAAAAAAACTCAGACTTATGAAATATCAACAGGAAAAACTTAAATTCAGGCAGGCTAATTTTTAAAACCAAGATTGCAAGAATTAAGTGGAGTGATTTCGTTTGTTTTCTGAGCAGGTTGCTTTGTTTTGGTGGTGGTTGGGGGTGATGGTCTGTGTGTGTATGCGTGTGTGTGCGTGTATTCTAATTACTATTATTCTGCTATTGTGAAAAAAAAATGCCACTAAGCTAAAAACATGTCTTCGAGATGATTGTCAATGTGAAGAAGTATGTTATCGTAAAGACATATATTATGCTGTTTAGCTATGGCTACTCCTATTCTGTATCTTAATTTTAGGAGCTTCTATTCAGATTCAAGGTTCATAATCTAGAACTATAATGAAATTAAATGTTGTCCTAAAGCTAAAGTATGGAACCTGACTTCTAAAGGAACCCACTATCAGGGCACAAAATAGAAAAATAGCATTTTATTTGATTTTTACTAATGTATAAAAATGCGAGCCAGCTATTTTGTTATCTCTAACAAGAGTCAACCAAAAGAACACAAGTGAAATCGTACCAAGAAGGAACTCAGTTTAATAGCATCTAACCCTGAGATGGTGAGAAATTCATCACATGACAAAATGACTTTGAGGTTTCCTTTGGGAGGGTTCCAAAGACAATCTTTGTGGCAGGAGGTTGCTTGGTGGTTGGATAGAGTCTTGACTTACTGTGAAAGGCCCATAGGGTTGTGGTTTTTTTGTGTGTGTTTTTTTAACAACTGATAATCAATTTATTAAAAAGGTTGATTTAAGCATCTGCAATGGTGACTTCAACCTCAACTCCTGGCTCAATACTGATGGAAGTAATCAGCTTAACAATCTCAGAAGGACTGTGCGAATCAATGAGTCGCTTGTGGATCCTCATCTGAAAATGATCCCAAGTTTTAGAACCTTCACCACAAGGAGTTTTTCTTGTAGTGATTCTCAGAGTGTTGGTAGGCATCCAAACTGGTCCTTTCACTTGGAGATTCTTTTCCTTTGCGCCTCTGATCAAGTCAGCACATACCTTTTCCAAAGATTTTACGTTGCGGCTGGTGAGAGTAATTCTAATTCGGTGAATCGCCACCTCCGGTTCCACGGGAGTCTTCCCGGTGTCTTTAAAAGCCATGGCTGCGGCGTGCCTTCCCGACCGACTTGTTCCCTGGTGAGAGCGAACAGCGGTGAGTCAGGAGCAGGAGCGGGGCGTCCAAACCTCCGCTGTAGCTGCGACCGCGTCTTCCTCAAAGAGTCACAGGGTTGTGTTTAATTGGTATTTTATTACCCAGATTTGACAGGAGCAGGAATCTGTTCTGGAGGGTGATGCACACTTCATTCCATCACCCGACTCTTCATCATAGCTCAGGAAATAAGATTCATTATGGCTGCTCAACAGGTATAACTGGGCACACCTTAACCATAGTTTCTGATCTCAACGTATTCTGGTCCCTTAAGATTACTTGGCACTTTCTTGATCTCTATTATGGCTGAAGCTCTTAAGCAAGCTGTACATACCTTCAGAAATAGGCTACAGTGTTGTTTGAAATACAAGTCTGTCAAAAAAATGCTGAATTGGGATTATTGATGCCTGTTCCTCCAGATGGGGACCAAACTCATATTGAGAGTAAGTTGTTTTTTGTTTTGTTTTGTTTTGTTTTAAGATTTTATTTATTTATTTGAGAGAGAGAGAGAGTGAGAGAAAGCAGGAGGAGAGGGAGAAGCAGACTCCCCGTGGAGCAGGGAGCCCAACGTGGGGTTCCATCCCAGGACCCTGAGATCATGACCCGAGCCAAAGGCAGAGCTTAACCGACCGAGCCACCCAGGTGCCCCTCTTTTTGCCATTCTTATAATTTCATTTGTTCTTACCTCTAGTCCAGTTCATTTTTGAATCCATCAAACTCTCAGATCTTTCATTTGTTATCTATCAATATAGATAGGGTGGCACAATTACTTGAATACTAATAAAAGGCATCATTTATTTGCTATCTATCATGGTCTAAGAACTAAACAGGGGCCTCATATTTATCATTTCTAATCCTTGCACCAGCTCTGCAAGGTTGGTATCGTTATCCTAATTTTGCAGATGAAGAAATCAGAACTTAGAGTGGTCATAGAGCCAGTGGATCATAGAACAGAGATTCAAACTCAGGTCTTTCAAGGTCTAAAGCCAGAACTATCTCCTCAACTCTGCAGCGATGTTCCCTCTAGCTCTTACCCGTGTAGATTATGTCAGGCTACTAGGTCCAGAAAGTAATCTAACATTCATCCAGAGAGGCAAGTTTGTTTGAAAATGGTACATGAAGCCTCACTATATGGTTGCTTTTATCATCCCACATCCCTGCATTTCTATCACACTCAGAGGCTCAGGCACATGGATGCAAAATGAGGAGGGGGAAAGAATATATGAGGAGTGAACTCAGTGACTAGGCTATGACTGCTTTTCTGTCTTTTTATATACTGATTTCCTTTTTTTACATATCTTTTCCTGGGTTCTGTCTTACATGCTAGGCTTAATCTCAATTTCCCTTTTGGCTATAGTACCCCACCAAAATTTAAATTTCCAGTATGATTTATGTAAGTCAAGCTGTATGTTACTAATGTTGCAATAGAAGAATCAGAATTCTGACTAACTGGGTTTTCCTGGGGTATTCTTATTCCTTGTTTCAAGAAGAAAGCTAAGATTTTGGTAGTTAGTAGTTTGTAAGACTGACAACAGAAGCTGACTCAAGAAGCCCTCTCTTTATATTATAAAAACCAAAATCCACTAAAGATAATATGTGAAGGTGTTTTGAGTGGAAAGGGAAAAGAGCTAGTGTCCTTGTAAAAAGATATGCAAAAACAGGAGCCAAGGCAAGAAGATTCTCAAGCCTGGGAAGGGGACCATAGTGTACTGTGGGTAACTGGAACTGGGATCTGTTCCCTCTAGCACCCCCTGGAAGGACTTTGTAGTGCAGAGGCTGTCTGCATGGTGGGCACATTTGGGTAGCATCATGTTCTTCTGTGTTCTCAACTCTGGTAAAAACTCCCATGAATGCTGTAACTCAGCCACAGGGGTTGGACATTCTTGCAAGCTTGGATAATGTCCATCTCAGCAGCAACCATGAATACAATGTAGACTAGTTTGCTTTATGTAGTAAAGGTCTTAGGTGGGATGGACAGGGGAGGGAAGGGAAAGCAGATTAATGTATGAACTTCTGTATAAATTCCACTAAATTTCTTACAACTTTGATGGGATAGGTTCTTCAAATCAGATTACTTATAGTTTTGCTTGTCCCTTAGATCCATTCTCTACCTTTCTCTTCCCCGTTCTGTGCCGCAGGGAGCTAACCTTTCTGGGCAGCTTCTGTAGACATCTTTGCCCCTGGATTCCAGTTGCGCCCAGCCATTGGGAGGGACTGGCAGGAGATCAGAGGAAGGGAGGTCAGAGGTGAATGAATTGGGGTATTTTTTTCCGAGGATCCCTCCTTGTGGGTTAACTGGGTCCCTTTACTGAAGGCAGCAGATCCCATCTGGTGGCCCTGCCTTATTTTTTTTTTAAAGATTTTATTTATTTATTTATTTGAGAGAGAGAGGGAGAGAGAGCATGAGCAGGGTGGGGAGGGTCGGAGGGAGAGGGAGAAAGAGACTCCCTGCTGAGCAGGGATCCTGAAGCTGGACCTGATCCCAGGACTCTGGGATCATGACCTGAGCAGAAGGCAGACAATTAACAACTGAGCCACCCAGGTACCCTGGTGGCCCTTTTATAGTTACTCTCTCTGGGTTGGGTTCTGGTAACCATTTCTTCACCTTGCCCCCTCAGACCTGGAAAAGGAAAGTTTAGAAACTGCCCCATTCTTGTTAGCCTGGGGTGAGGGCAAGAGGGAAGTGAGGGAGTACTATATTATTGCCAGTTGATTTCCCTTAATCCTATCTATAACTTTTAAGTAGTTTCTTTGTTAAATCCTCCTCAATTAATTACCTTTGATCATGCCATCTTTTTCCTACCAGGACTCTCAATATTACATAATGTGACTTTCCCCCCCACATGCCTAAATATGTGGACTCCTAATCCTTATATGTTGCTCCACCGCCTCCCTCACCTCCACCTGCCCCTGGAATTAATTTGTGCGGTCCATATCAGAGCTATGGTAGATTATAACTCCTAGCACTAAAGTCAAATTATTTTGAGATTTTAGCAGTGAAATTCCCACCTCCTGGGAAATGCCTCAGTCCCAGGCAAATCAGATGATTGTCAACCTATTTATTACTCTGGTGTATACTTGGGTGTGCAATCTCGGAAGTCCCTGGTAATTTGTGTCTAGTGGACTATAATGAGACAGAGTTTGAAAATTACTACACAATTCTACATATAACATTGTCCAGAAGGAGATAAAAGAAATTAGGATAAATGCCACTCTGCTCAACAATTGTTTCAAGAATACTCTTTGGTGGGTCATGAATATAAGACTTTCATTTCAGACGAAAATTTTAAAAATTAAACCACTTTTTTTTTAAGATTTTATTTATTTATTTGACAGAGAGAGACACAGCGAGAGAGGGAACACAAGCAGGGGGAGTGGGAGAGAGAGAAGCAGGCTTCCCATTGAGCAGGGAGCCCGATGTGGGGCTCGATGCCAGAACCCTGGGATCATGACCTGAGCCGAAGGCAGACGCTTAACGATCTGAGCCACCCAGGCGCCCCAAAAATTAAACCACTTCTTGGGGATGGAGGAGCAGTATTGTCAGAATCCTGGTACAAGGTTAAAATTATTCTCCAAACCTGGACCTGCCATATGAGGCATGGTTTAACATGTTGGAGCTGATGATAGAGCTAAGAAAAGGCCATTTAGCTTGTGATGGAAATGATTACCAGAAAATGAGAGTGTTTTTAGGAGATACAATCTCCTTCCCAAGAGAAAAGACAGTTTTACCCTTGATAAAGCTAATATTGAGATGGCAGGAGCTGAGAAAAAGAACATGATCTATGGAACGTCTAAGGAGGTCAATCTGAGGAGGCCACTAGTGCTCTCAATTAAATATGTCAGTAGCTATGGTTGAAGATGCTTGAGAGTTGGTTCCAAGGGCTTAAATCCAGAGAATATAGCAGGTAAACCTCCTAAGTATTGCCAGAAAGTTAGGGAAAGCTGACTGTATTTATAGGAAGTTTATAGACTTTGTTATAAAGGAATCTGCCCTCAAAGCCTGAGGAAAAGTGGAGCTGACCTACTTAGCACAAGTGTGGCCAGGAGAAAAGAGCATCTCTCCTTGTGCAAAACTTAACCTGTCTGAACTCCATCACCTTCCAAACTTCTCCCAAATAGAGAGGCTGGTGAAAAAGGAGGAAGAAGAAAAAGCTGTTTCCTTCCACAGCAGGGAGGTGGAGTTTAGGAAAACTTGTCCTTTTCAGTTGATTGGCCCAAACCAGGCAAGAGTAGATGGGGGATAAAAATGGCAAGTAAAGTCTCTGAATGCCAGTCACTTTTCAGAATTTTAGATAGGAAGGGGTGGTTACCTTTCCTTTCTCCAGTTCTCCCTGAGAACAAGCTTCTGTGATGAGTGAAACCTGGTGCTCCCACCAAATTTTCGTCAGCTTTAAGCTGCCATCAGTATGGTGGGCCCGTGGCACCCACTGAGAGCCTGTGACTGGAGAAGGGTGGACCCCACAGTGAGACTAGCATTGACCTGCATGCTAGTGTTAAGAATGGAGATCTGAAGCCATATTTCCTGAGTTTTAATCTTACAAGCTATGCAACCTTGGGAAAGTTTATTTCTCCTCACTTAAGTTTCCTTATCTGTAAAATGGGGATAATAATAGTACTACTTTTATAAACTTGTTGTGATGATTTAATGAGATAATGTATATAAAACTCTTAGAATAATACCTGTCACATGGAAAGTATTCCATAAGTGTCTATCTTCCTTCTCATCATCAGAAGAAACACATTTATAAGATAACTGTTTACAGTTTAGGGTGTATGCTCAGTCTTTTTTTTTATTGTGTTTTGAGGAAGATGAGCATTCCATGATTAACTATACAATGAGTGCTTGTGAAGGAAAGGCTAAGGTGTGCTTTGAAGTTCCCAAGGGAGCACCATCAGGTCACTGTCATCTCAGTAGAGGTCACATGCAATTGACACTTCTTTTGCTTGATTCATAGCCCCTTAACTCAACCTTCTTATGATCTACTTTATGTGCCCATGAATCAAATAGCATTAGCTTTACACAGTCTTCTCAGAAAATGGGTTATTAGTTATTACCAGATAATTTCTCTCCACTGGACAACTTTCTGTGCTGCATTTGGGGAAGAATTTTGGGAAATAATAAATACACTGGAATTTGCAAGTGGGGGGGAGGTACAACCTCAACATGGATGAATGTGAGCAGGAGATTCTGACTAAAAGGGTGAGAGGTAAAGGAAGGAGATGGTGCCTCTAAGGATGAGGAGGTTTGGCTGAAGATTTGATTTGAGTGAGCAACTCACCTTTCTTCCTACCAATGGACCCTGTATTTCTGTCCTAATCCCCTGTCAAATTTTTTTTTAATTTTTTAAAGATTTTATTTCTTTATTTGACAGAGAGAGAGACAGCGAGAGAGGGAACACAAGCAGGGGGAATGGGAGAGGGAGAAGCAGGCTTCCTGCTGAGCAGGGACCCCGATGCGGGACTCGATCCCGGGACCCTGGTATCGTGACCTGAGCCGAAGGCAGACGTCTAACGACTGAGCCACCCAGGCGCCCCATCCCCTGTTAAATTATTTAAGCAAGGAGACCATTAGACTGAAGTGGCTTTAATGCCTTAGTAATCTGTGTAAGCAAACCAAAATCTAAGCTCATAATGCCTCAAGTTTAAGAAATTAAAACCTAAGGACAACCAATCACCAACAGCTAACTAGGCTTTCCCAAATAATGCAACTGCTAAACCTATAGCCAATCAATTTCCTGGCTTTGCTTCCTGTCTTCTCTATAAAAGTCTTTACCCTAGTTCCTGTTGGTGGAGTGCTCCTAATCATTTCTGGTTTGGCCAATTTGAGTCAATTTTTGTTCAAATAAACTCTTAACATTGTTAATATGCCTCTGTTAATCTTTTTACAATTCTGGTGTCAGTAGTGGGATTCCCTACCCCCCACTCACCCCCACACCCTTGAGAACAATGAGCAATAAGCAGGCATAGGTACACACAGAGTTCATTGTGCTCATTGCTTTCTTGCTGTATCTGGGGGTCACAAGTTAGTCCCTCTAAGATATACGAGCTCTACAGCTTTTGCATTATGAGCTCCCAAACTTTATTTGAGAATTCCTTTTATTGGACTGGGTCCAACTTAAACCAGATTGGGTCTGACCTAAACCAGACTAGTCCAGTGTGAGACCTCAGGTAAACAAAATTTTCTTTTAAGGAAAAAAAAGAGAGAGAGAGAGAGAGAGAAAAGGGTGCTTCCAAGTCCAAAGAGTCTAGGACCCCAGCTAATTATAAGTATAAAAATTATGAACCCAGGACTTATGTTTGTCTGGACAAGTGGGTTAACCTTATGAAAGATAGTCTTGAATTACAATGGAAGTGGGAGACTTTTAACCTAGATAAGTTTATCCATTTATAAGGTGCCCTAGAGAAAAAGAAGTCTCAGCCAAGAACTCAGAAGGGTAGAGGAAAAGTTATTTTTCCTCCCCTACAGTTTCTGATGATCCAGATGGGACCTGCTGGGACACCCCACTCCTTCTGGAACCTGCAGATGGGATCCTGGGAAAACTAACAGAAGCTGGCAAAGGGCAAGAATTCTTACCAAAGTCAGCTTTCTGGATCTCTGTCTGTAGTGCCTGGTCAAGAGAGGAAGGTAAATCTCACTGATCTCTTCCTTTCCAAATTCAGATTCTTGTGAATTGTTTTTTCAGTGCCCATTAGTTATCGATCCTTTCCCTACCAGGGATAGCTACTTTTTTCTTGTTTGTTTCATTTTCTGTCCTGAGAACTTGTCTTGGCTTTCCTTCTGTTGGGGCATGCATGTTGCCAGCCCTTGTGCGTGCAGGCAGCTTAACAGTCAGGTTTGAGGCCACAAGAATATGGCGGGATAGAAATGTAGGTTTCAGACACCTGGGTGGCTCAGTCAGTTAAGCATCTGCCTTCAGCTCAGCTCATGATCCCAGGCTCCTGGGATCGAGTCCTGCATCAGGCTCCTGCTCAGTGGGGAGCCTGCTTCTCCCTCTGCCTGCTGCTCCCCCTGCTTGTGCACTTGAGCTCTCGAAAGAAAGAAAGAAAGAAAGAAAGAAAGAAAGAAAGAAAGAAAGAAAGAAAGAGAAAGAAAGAAAGAAAATACTTTGCAGTAATGTCCTACTGACTGTTGTCAGCTCTTAGGAAAATTGTCCAAGTCTTCCTTTCTTTTGGTTATCTTTGTGAATGGTTCTGCATCTTGAGAGGGCTGTCTTTTGCACCCTCTTTGGGGATGCCTCTTATGTCTGTGACTAAGCCATAAAAGGCTTATTGATTTTGGTTTTGATCATTTTAATATATATCTTTGGCTTAAAAGAAAAAAAATTTTTTTAAGGAGTGCAATACAGCCAGCAATATTTCTGTTTGTTCTGGCTAAAACTTGATAATAATATGTTTGAAAGGATTTTTTTAATGAGCTCTATAGTCAGAAATCGGTCGACTTGGAAGCTGATATTCAGAGCCTGACAGGAACTCTCTTTAAGTCCTCCTCTCCTCAGCTCACATCGGACAATGTATTCGGAAGGAAAGAAAACATCCTGAAACCATTGTGGAAGGATTTACTAAAACATTCCCAAGACACGCAGCTCTAAATCTTTTGATTTCCATCTTTGTTGGAAATCTTCTCCCTGATAGAAAGAAACAATTTGGATGGGTGGGTCAGGCCCTCGATATCTTTCAGATTGCAACCCAATTCTCTGAGGAATTAAAAAAAAAACAACAAGCTGTGCTTGTTTTATAATAATAGAAATGTAACACTAGAAGCAATTCAAAGACTACCAATCCTTTTTAACAGTCCTCAAACCTTCCCTATTCATCTCAAAAGGCTTACAGATATTGTAAAAGATCCAGATTATTGGAAATAAAACACCTTCTTGGAGAAAACTTACATCCTTACTTTGTGCCTTTGAGATGTAAATTTTTGACCCAGTCTTCTGTAGGAACCCAGAGCCATCTCTTTGAAATGCAAACTTCAGGGAGATAATTCTTATCAGAAGGGGGAGGGGTGGAGAAGGAGCTATATGTAAATTAAGCAAATGAAAAAAATCTTAAGAATCTTGTTCATAAGGACACCTGGGTGGCTCAGTCGGTTAAGCGTCTGCCTTCGGCTCAGGTCATGATCCCAGGGCCCTGGGATCTGCCTGCATTGCATCAGGCTCCCTGCTCTGTGGGGAGACTGCTTCTCCCTCTCCCTCTGCCTACCACTTCTGCTTATGCTCTCTCTCTTTCTGTCAAATAAATAAATAAAATCTTAAAAAAAAATCTTGCTCATAAATATTAGCACAAAGCTTAAGCTAAATGAGCAAGTAAACTTAACTTATCCCTTCTGCCAGAAACACAGTTTGGATCTCTTCTTTTATGAACTAGTGATTTTTACATTACTGCACCTGTCTCATGGCTAAAAATTTTAAATACAAGCTATAAGATTTGTTTGTGTTTGTATGTTCATGTATGTCTAGTTATGTATGTATAGATTTGTGATTTTTCTACCTCCAGTTGGTATTGCCAAAATTAATTTGTAAAAGAGCTCTTTTTAATTAGCTTGAAGTAAAATTAAGGGCTTATATACATCAATTATTCTCTCAGAAATATGGAAAATAACTTAAATATTTTTCAAGTTCAAGTGATCTGGGATAATCTTCTATAAATGAAAGCTACTTTGTTTTGCTAGTTTAGTAAAAACTGGCATGTCTTCAGAGTTATTGACATTAAATACAATGCAGACACACAACTTTTATCCTACCTGGCTTTACTAAAAGTCTAATTAGCTCTTGTTATCTTGTTACAGAATTTGTCAGCAAGAAGAATAACTTAAGAAGATAACTGTTCAATGTCTTGTGAAATTTTCATGAGAAATCTAAACATAATTGTTTAAAAATAGCTTCCAAAATCTTTTTGGTAACTTGAAAGCTTAAAGTGATACTGTTAAGTTAAAGGATGGATATTCATTGAATATCTAGATCATTTCCAAATAAGATAAAACTCTGAAAGGTTAATTACTGAACACAGGTCTATCTACTTTTGCTTTCTTATTAGAAAGGAACTAAAGATGTTTGTTAGTAAAAATGTCTGTGTCACACTGAAAAACTTACTATGAGGAAGAATGTACTTCTAGAAATTATGAAAAGTATTTATAAATTTCCCAATCCACAGAATGCAGGTATAACAAACAGTCCATAATTGCTTATTTCTTAGTTTTCACTAGAAATGAAGGTTTCTAAGGGTTAAGAATTCTGATCAGTGTATGTAATTAAAAATACTAGAATGATAAGAGTGAAAGGAAACTGTGTATTAAAGGTAGGTAAGGAAAATAAAATGTGTTTTTGGGATAAGGAAAGGGAGGGCATGCTTTTGTTAAGAGAAAAAGAGAGTCATTTTGTCCTAAAGTAGAATGACTGGTTGTTCCAAACTGAGAATGGAAAAATATAGGACAAAACCCAAATGGATGCAAAAACACTGTAGAAGGTTTGTAGAAAAGGAATCCTGGGGAAAAAAATTTATGTGTGGTCAAACTGGCTATGATTGGAATGGATTTATTTAAGTTTTTAAAGAATGAGCCTTAATATCAAAAAGTACACTGGTGCAAAAATAGAATTTAGTTTTCTCTCTGTAGAGATGACAGTTTTCTTGGAAGAGATTTTGAAACGTTTTTCTTTATCTTTTTGTGTAATCTACCTGGAAAGCAATGATTTTGTGTCTTACCGAAATAATTTCCTGTGCTTTATGTTGTCTTTATCAGGTCTTTGATTATGGGAGAACTGAATCTCCTCGATATTCAAAAGAGCTAAGTTTTGTTCACAGCAATGTAACCTTCTGTATTTGCCTTCAAAATCTTCCATGAACACTTTTGGTAAGTAGGTAAGTATAATTTCATAACGACCTGTGATCCTATTTGATCAAACTTTGGCATTCTTTACAACTTTCCAAAATCAAATCGAAATGAAATCTTTTTGTCCTCAAACTGACTTTGAGATTTCCTCTGGGGTCCCTGAAAGAAGGATTTGTCACTCACCATGTGAAGATGTTAAACTGATTAGGCCTATTTGGCATGTTAACATATGTGAGAAGCATTGCCACATAAGAAGTGGTGATATAAACACACAGCACAAACTCTTGATTGACAGAGGGAAGAGGAGTAGAGAGATGAGGAAAATACATGAAGGGGATTGAGAGGTACAAACTTCCAGTTATAAAATAAATAAGTCACAGGGATGAAAAGTACAGTATAGGGAATATAGTCAATAATAATGTAATAACTTTGTATGATGACCAGATGGTAACTACACTTACCACGGTGAGCATTTCATAATGTATATAAATGTTTAATCATTATATTGTACACCTGAAACTAATATAATATTGTATGTCAACTATACTTCAATTAAAACTTTAAAAAATTTGATACTACTATGAAAAAAAGAAGTGATAGAAGTGATCATAAACTTTCTTAGGTAATATGTGTATGGATATATGTTGCTAATATAGGTATTCTAGAAGTTGAAGTTCATAGAAATTTGTCAGTACCCTCATTGTCCAATTATTGTCTTAAATTATTGTATGCCATGGAAATAACTAAGTTTCCTTATCAAATGAACTCTCATCAGATCTTTAGCCATGGCCATTTTTAAAGTCTTTTTGTCATTTATAGACAATTACTGTTTTGTACTGATGCTTTTGTAACAGTGCTTTATCTTTAGAGTGAATCATAGAAAGGCCTCTAACAAGTACTCCATGATACAGGTTTCTGACACTCTGAGATCATACCACTGAAGTGGGTGAGAATTTTCAGAACTCTAATGGAAAAGCTGGATTCAAGCAGAACAAGAATTAATAATGAAGGATAGTTGGAAGAAAGACAGGCTGGGAAAAGGGGCTCCCACCCTAAGAGGAAATCACACTTAAAAGGATTTTACACCATCCTGGAAGGAGCCCTCCACCCTTTCCCACATCATAGGTAGATGACAAAAACCTGATTGGATGACAGGTGCAGGGAGGGTTAATCAGATTCAAACAGTCTGCTAACAAGTCCATAAAAACCCTTACATCTAACCTGCCTCTTGGGGCCCCACCCTCTTCAAGAGCTTTGTACTATCACTCAATAAACTTTACTATGGCTCAATAAATTTTGCTTGGCTGCCCACCACTCTTCGTCCGGTCTACCTCTTCATTCTTTGAAGCAGTGTGACCAAGAACCACAGGCACTAAAGTAAAAGAAGTCCTGTAACATTAATAGCATGAGATTTAGCGAACTGATGAAGATAATCATAGTTTTAATGACTTTAGCTTTGAAACATTGCTGGCTCCTTAATATTTTAGTTTTCCAGGTTTAAGGAAACCCTTTTCTCTTAAGCTATTCATGATTTACAGCAATCTGGTAAAGTATACCTTTTTAAGTAGAATTGAAACATTTATTTTTTCTCCCTACCTGTTCCCTCTAGAATTTGGATTATCTTTGCTAGAAATAGGGGTACCTGCAGATAGAAAAATTATATTTCAATGGAAAGCTAGCATAGCCTTGTGGGTATTAAATTCTATTCTTGTTCATTGTCTTTGAGGTTTTGCTATCTACCTGTAAATTAGACTGGATCCTGAATTTTTCTGGTTTCTTCAAATATTTATCTATGACTCTCTGAGCTAACATTTTCAATTTTCTCCCACCCTTCTGACTTGGAATCACTAAGAACAAAGACAACCCTGGAACCTTTTTAGAAGGTAGGCTCCAAAACACCATACCAGGTCACTGTCTAGTTGGCAACTAAACTTAAGGTCTTAAATCTTGGCGTGCACATCTCCCAACTGAAAAGGGCCCGTCCAGATTCTTAGAACTGCACACCAGCTGGAGATCTAATATTAAGATTAACTAGGAAGGTTCCTCCCCAGAATCAGACAGCATCTTAAAGTAGACAGTTCTTTAAGGATTACAATAAGATTATTTATTGTCTGGACAAGGAGGAATCTGTACCATAGCAAATACCTCCTGTTGGATCAGCACCTCTGATATTGCAGCAAATACAAGAAATGAACAAACAAGCCACTCACTAAAACAGGTACCTCTTTGAGGTACATTCTTTGATTTATTCTAGTTTGGTTCATGGGGGCCCTGACGAAGGAGCACACTTCAGTGTCTTGGGATTACATTCTTGATAGTCATCATTTCAGTCTCCCTGATGTCTTCTCCCAAGGTCTTAAATACATGGTCAGAGTCATCAGCAGTGACCAACATTAGATGGTCGGTCATGCTATGCTTGTAGAGACAGAAATAAGATGAACAATAAGATGAACAAAAACAATTCTTCCCTGGACCTGACGTCATAAACTACTAGTTTCATGATGAGACAAGTCTCTGATGGAGACTGAGAGTGGCACTGAGAGGATGACCAAAAGGGGGAAATTGTTCAATTAATTAAACAAGGAGGCTGAGGTTACTTTAATGGCTCTTAGTCTACATAAGCAAACCAGAAGCTAAGTCTGTTAATACCTCCAGGTTAAGAAATTAAAACCTATGGACAACCAATCACAAACAGCCAACTAGCCTTTCCCAGACAATGGAACAGCTTACATTGTAGCCAATCAATTTCCTTCCTTTGCTTCCATGTCTTCCCTAGAAAAGTCTTGCCCCTAGGGCATGTCATTGGAGTGAGTGCTCATAACCGCATTTGATTTGACTCTGCTTGATTTGAATTGATTTTTACTCAAAGAAACTCTTAAAATTTTAAACAGGCCTCATTTTATCTTTTAACACCCCACACCGTTACTCCATTTTTTGAGACTCCAACTTATCTGAGGCTAATTACAGATTCTAAGCCAGAGCTCTGTCAAAGGGCAAACTTGGGGCTGTTCTAGGAGAAAAGAATCTTTTTTCCAAGAGGACTCAATTCTTAAAACAGACAGGCAGAAAATGTTTCCTGTGCTCAGTTTGCATATTCAGCTCTTGGGAAAAATATTGCTATAATATTGTGATTTATAATAAGAAATATACATTTGGTCTTCCTGCTCATTCTTGGCACAGAACTTCTAAAAACCCTTGCAACTTCCTAAGTGATAAGAATTATAAGTTGTCTTTTGTTATTCCTAACAAGCCCCTTTCAAACAGACCTGAGTTTGTATTAATGAGGTGACTTTTGGATTGCCAGGGAAACCAACCAAGTGATTAGAGGGTTGAAACTTCCAGGCACAGCTTCTGACCAAGAAAGGGACAGGAGCTGAAGAGTGAGTTCAATCACCAATGGCTAATGATTTAATCAGTCCTGCTTATGTAATGAAGCTTCCATAAAAACCCAAAGGAACAGAGTCTCGGGGGCTTTTGATTTGGTGGATAAGAATGCTGGAAGAGTGGTATACCCCAAACTCAAGGGGACAGACGCTCCTTTGGAACTTCATCCCATGTATCTCTTCATCTGGCTGTTCACATATACCCTTCTATATCCTTTGTAATAAACTGGTAATCTAGCAAGTAAACTTCTTGAGTTCTATAAGCCACTCTAGCAAATTAATCAAACCTGAGGAGGGGGTCATGGAACCTCAGATCTATAGCTAATGGATCAGAAGCACAGGTTGCAACCTGAACAAAGCGATCTGCTTCTAAAGTGTGTGTGTTGGGGAAGGGGGGCACGGGAAGAGTTTTTTCTCTACAATTGCCCATATATCTAGGCATCATTGATTTTTCTGACATTCCTATCTTTGAAAAACCCTTCATTCAGGCAAAAAAAAAAAAAAAAAAAAATCTGTGAAGAAGACAACAGAATAGAGGTAAATTTTCTTTACAGAAATGTAGATTAATAGTGAGAATGATGGCAGGCAGGAGCACCTGGGTGGCTTAGTCGGTTAAGCATCTGCCTTCAGATCAGGTCATGGTCCCACAGTCCTGGGATCGAGTCCCGCATGGGCTCCCTGCCCAGCGGGGAGCCTGCTTCTCCCTTTGCCTGCCGCTCTCCCTGCTTGTGCTCTCTCAATCTGACAAATAAATAAATCTTTAAAAAAAAAATAGTGAGAATGGGGCAGAATAATATATTAAAATATAACATGAAATTGGGGCACCTGGCTGGCTCAGCTGCTGGAGTGTGTGACTCTTGATCTTGGGGTTGTGAGTTTGAGCCCCATGTTGGGTGTAGAGATTACTTAAAAATAAAATCTTAAGGGGTGCCTGGGTGGCTCAGTCGTTAAGCGTCTGCCTTCGGCTCAGGTCATGATCCAGGGTCCTGGGATCGAGCCCCGCATCGGGCTCTCTGCTCAGCAGGAAGCCTGCTTCTCCCTCTCCCACTCCCCCTGCTTGTGTTCCCTCTCTCACTGTCTCTCTCTCTCTGTCAAATAAATAAATAAAATCTTAAAAAAAAAAAAGATTAAGAAAAATAAAATAAAATCTTAAGATACATACATATATATGTATAAATTAAATATAAATATATGAAAATAAAAATATATATATAAAACAAGTGGGGTGCTTGGGTGGCTCAATTGGCTCAGTTGGTTGAGCATCTGACTCTTGGTTTCTGCTCAGGTCATAATCTCAGGGTCATGAAATCGAGCCCCTCATCAGGCGCCCCACTCAGTACTGAATCTGCTTGAGATTCTCTCTCCTTCTGTCCCTCCCCCACCCGCCGCTTGCGTGTGCCTGTCCATGTGCACATGCTCTCTCTCTAAAACAAATAAATCTTAAAAAAATAAATAAATAAAATTATAGATAAAGATCTATCTATCTATCTATATCACAAAACTATATGCATTTTTGCCAGTCTGGTTGGATGAGATTAGATTTGATTTAATTTTATTTAATGAAAATAAAATAATCATTATAAGACAATTTTTAAATATCAACTTTGTGAAGATTCGTGTCCTCATATATTTTCCTCCTCAAAACTTTCTTGAAACAATCCCAAGTTCTCTAACAATTAGAGATGTCTTTTTTATTTTTGAGATATCTTGATAACAGTTAATTTAGCTTCCAGCATTTTTTTCTTTTTATTTTAATTCCAGTATAGTTAACCTACAGTGTTATATTAATTTCAGGTATACAATATGGTGATTCAGCAACTCTATCCATCACCCAGTGCTCATCATGTCAAGTGCCCTCCTTAATCCCCATTACCTATTTAACTCATCCCCCACCCCTTCCCCTTTGGTAATCATCATTTTGTTCCCTATAGTTAAGAGTCTGTTTCTTGGTTTCATTCTCTCTCTCTCTCTCTTTTGTTTTTCCTTTGCTCATTTGTTTTGTTCCTTAAATTCCACATATGAGTGAAATCATATGGTATTTGTCTTTTTCTGACTGGCTTATTTCAGTTAGCATTATACTCTATAGCTCCATCCATGTCATTGCAAACAGCAAGATTTCATTATTTTTTTATGGCTGAATAATATTCCATTATGTGTGTGTGTGTGTTTGTATATACACATAAGGAATATCTATATACAAAATATATATACATAATATATATACATAATGTATATATGCATAATATATATACATATATATACAAAAAAAAAGGTATATAGATATAGATACAGATGCATCACACTTTCTTTATCATTCATCAGTCAATGGACACTTGGGTTGTTTCCATAATTTGTCTATTGTAACTAATGCTGCAATAAACAGAGGGATGCATGTATTCCTTTGAATTAGTGTTTTTGTATTTTTTGGGTAAATACCCAGTAGTGGGATTACTGGATCATAGGGTAGTTCTATTTTTAACTTTTTGAGGAATCTTCATACTGTTTTCCACAATGGCTGCTCCAGTTTGCACTTCCCACATTTCCTAAGCAGTGCACTGTAAAACCAATTCTAACTAGCTCATTTGTACACCTAACCAGTCAATCATAAGGTTAGTTTAGAGGCCATCAGTCATCAGTGCAAATTCATTACTACTGCTGGAATTTTAATTCCAGAAATTTGCTTTCTTATGTTTGCTTCTTATATAAGAAAAAGAACATCAGGAGGGCTCATCTTGTCAAGGCCATGACATGGTGCCTCTAGAGATCCTGAAGGAAATTTTCTCTCACAACTTACTTATTTTTCCATTTGATTTTTTTTAAAAAGGAATAATATATACTACTTATGTTAAAAAGCATAAACTGTAAGAGTAAAAAGTTAAAATCTCCCTTTTAAAGCTTTTCCCCACATAGCCCACTCATCAGGGATAACCACTATCAAGTCTGTTTTACGTAATTAAGTACAGCAATGAATTATAACTCATTGAAAAAAATAGGAGTTCATGAATCAGACTGATAAAAAATAAATAAATAGAGAAAAGGGAGTGTTCTTGCTAACAACAAGACGCTAAGTCCTGATTGGTGATGGTGGAGGATGTGCTGGAGTTATAAGTCAGCATTTTGTTACTGTCATGGTACAAACTGGATCAGCTAAGATTCATCCATGGATACTACGTAGAGGAGAAAATGTTGATGAGGAACAAGACATTTCTGTGGATTTAAAGTATCCATCCATAGGTCCTTTTTTAGTCGGAAGAGAAAAAAGAGTAATGACGCAGTGGAGAAATTGAACAGCACCTTGACCAAGTGGGCAGAATTAAAACCACCCATGAGGAGCAGATGGAGATCTTGTGTCTCTAGATAAGGTATGCTGAGAAGGATCACTTAGGTAGTATTCCAGCTGCAAATGCATAATCTGAATCTAATAATGAGGAAATGCCAGACAAACCCAAAATAAGAAATGTTATATTAAAAAGGGGGGGACTGTACTTTTCAAAAATGCCAATGTCATGAGAGACAAAGAAAAGCTGTGAAAATATTCCAGATTGAAGAAGACTAAAGAGACATGGCAACCAAACGCAGTACCAGATGGGATCTGTGTGCTGGAGGAGAAAAAATGCTATAAAGACATGGTTGGGTTAATTTGCAAAATGGGAATTCAGGCAGTAGATTTAATAAAAGTATCATATCAATGTTAAATATACTGAAGTTGTACATAACTGTGGTTTTATAAGAGATTATCATGATTCTTAGGGAATACACATTGAAAATTTAGGGGTAAAAGGCCATGATTTATATAGCTTACCCTCAAATCATCTGGACAAAAAGAGAGAACAATAAAGCAAATGGGTTAAAATGTTAATAGGTGAATCTGGGTAAAATGCATGTGGATTCTTTTTGTACTCTTCCTTAACTGCAATTGTACTCTTTAATTGCAATTTTCTGTATATTTGAAAGAATTTGCTAATTAAAAGGTGAAATAATTTTTAAAACATGGGTTTCATCTTTTCAGGCTTTTTGTATGTATTTACAATGTTTCTATATATGTTCAAATACATTTTTGGATATATTCAAATACAGTTGAATACATGCAAATACATTTTTCTGACATTACAAATCAGATTTATTTTTAAATTTATTACTTTACCTATTGCCATGATAAAACCACAGATCTCAGCATGGAAAAAGAGTCGGAGCAGTTCTCAGTGGGGCACCAACAAGTAGAAGGCCTAGAAGCAAACAGGGTGACATCTCTGTAATTGATCAGATTATTATGGTCACCTGGCAAGGTGGGGAAGGGAGCAAAATGAGGGTGATGAAGAAGGGAAGAGCATAATGTGAATCTTTTACTATGTCTAAACGCCCAAACGAAAATATGCAGCACATTGTATATAATAAATATGGGCTCTTATACATTTGACATACTGTGTTGCTTAAGCACCTTAATATATGTCAGATCTGTAATCTGTGCAGCATCTCACATATTGTGGAGATTTAATAAAATTCCAAGATAATTAAGAAGATAACATTATTTTTATTAATTCCTCATTTTGCTCATGACCAAACTGCAAAGGAGATCCCAGTCATAAAAAAAGACTCTTGTTTTTGATTGTCAGCCCTTCAGAAAACAACCTACTAAACTGAGACCTCTTTTTCCTATCTGTAAAAGATTAGAACAATGCTGACCCATTTCTCAGTATTGCTCTGAGGAGTAGCTTGTAAAAAAGAGTAAAAGACTTCAATAATTTAGGAGTGTCTCATAAAAATAAGTAAATAATGACGGTATTTCCTCCCCATACAACACTGCAGTCTCTGTGAACGGTGAAATGAGGGGCGGTTCTGATGACCCACCTCCTGGAGGCAGTAAAGAGCTTTGTATAATATTTTATGTGCCGATCATTGGGACTGAAAGATATAAGTTACTGTTATTATTTGCAGACATATTCCAGGAGCAATGTACAATGTACCTAAGCAGAATCAAATGAGTAATGAAACAAAATTTCAAAACAGCCACTAAAAAGTAAGCACTCAGCCCAGGAAGGCTCTCCTCTCCCCTCCTCCTGTTAACTCAGTCTGTTTGCTATCACTCACTTCTTCAATGATAAGGGGAAGAAAAAAATGTAACAGAAGCCTCAGAGCTTGACTCAGCATGTCCTTTTCTTGCTCCTTTAACCACTCTTCTTCTCTCCCGGCCCCTAATCCACCTTCAGCAACACTAACATCTCTTTGCTCTTATCTGAGGTATGGACCGAAGGCTGTCATGGATGCGAATTCATCGGAGTTATTTATTCTAAAAGCTTCTCCTACAGTAAAATGTCGGGCTCACTTGACTGAAATTTTACAAAATAGAAGTTTATACACCTTAGTCAGGGAAGTTTTGGCAGATAGATTTTGTATTCTGCGAAAACTTCGGTCGATGGTAATGGCTACCTGGACCACCTTGCTAAGAAGGACTCTGAGATACCTGAGCTCAGTATGAAGGAGGAGAACCTTGATAGATCAGTGATGTCAAGAACAGTTGGATAAGGGGTTAGTGGGGGCATTCCTGAGCCAGATCTGCCTTTCTAGGTAAATGCATTGCACCCTCTAGAAATCCTTTTTATTCACGTGCTGTCACATCTCCGTGCATTTTTACAGATCGTTTCATCTGCCTGGAATACACCTTCCCTTTCTGCACATCTGAGAGCTTTCATTATTCCTTCAAGACTGTGTTCAAACTCTACTTTCTTTATGAAGTGTTCCCTAGCTTCTCCAAGCATCCTCTGAGATCACCAGATTGTGTGCCTCTGGAAGTCTGATTCTTGGTCTCCCTCACCATACAGTGTCTGCAGCACCAGCGGACTGACTGACTGAAAGCATGATGAGTAAATAAATGATCAGTCTCTCAAGAAAAACCACAATCTAGGGGCGCCTGGATGGCTCAGTTGGTTAAGCATCTGCCTTCGGCTCAGGTCATGATCCCAGGGTCCTGGGATCAAGCCCGGGGTCTTGTCGGGACTCCCTGCTCAGCGGGGAGTCTGCTTCGCCCTCTCCCTCTGCCCTCCCCCCAACTCATGTATGCTCTCTCACTCTCTCTCTCTCTCAAATAAATAAATAAAATCTTTAAAAAAATAAAAAGAAATTTAAAAAGAAAAAAGAGAAATCACAATCTAGTGGGTGATAAGAGAAGACAAGTAGTATATAATATAGAACATTGGGCAAGGAAAAACCAAAAAAAACGTGACTTAAAGTGCTTTGGGGACTTGGAGGCTAAGAAAAAATCTGGGAATAAGGCAAAGAGTCATGAAGAAAATGACATTAGATAATATTTGACTGGGAGAGGTGGCAGCTAGCATTAGGCAGGTATCTATATCATGAAGTAAGGGAGGATGAAAATGCCTTTTTATAATTTATATCATTGACAATACAATACAGATTGGTTGTGCTATAATACTGGCTCTTTTGTATTGAGTAGTCAGAGGATGAGCAACATGTTGTAGAAGTTCAGGGTCAGATTTTTTCCCCCCTGGGAACAGAATCTAACAGCAGAAAGACTGAAGGATTATTGGAGCATTGTAGGAAAAAGTGGAGACTAGATTATGACAAGTAATATTTTTTCCCATATCTTATTTTTGCCTAATTAGGTCTGCCAACAAGGTTTTGACGGATTAAGATATCAGAGTATCGAACATTGCTTGGAGAGAAGAGAGCTAAGGGCTAGGCTTGGAAATCGACTCAAGGAGGAAGTCACTCTGCAGTGAGAACCTCTGGTTCCTAATCACAGCCAGGCAACTTGAGATGAGAAAGCTAAAGGGGAGAAGAAAACCCATCTTTGTAGCAAGACAAGCTTCTGGTCTCAAACTACTGGGGCTTTGACCTTGCATTTTGGCCTTTGTGATCTGGGGATTCTGTTTTCCTGTTTGAAAAATGGGAATGATGGTGGTTACGATGATGATGATAATGATGATGATGATGATGATGATGATGATGATGATGACCGTGACTGGAGGGGATCTCATGGGGACCAGACAAGCTAATGCTCCCAGCGGACTGCAATGCACATAGTAGGACTCTAATATATGGTAGCTATTAGTTGTGAATGCCTACTATATGCCAGACATTTTAACATATGTTACCTGATAGCGTTCTCAACATTCACTCTTAATTGGTGTTATGAAAACCAGTGTACATGAGTACATGCTCGATAAGTAGCAGACCTAGGCTTTAAACTCTGGATGGCCTGAAAGCAAATTCTGTAGTGATTCCAATATACTAGGATCCTTCACAGACATGTGACAATCTGAACACATAGAGCTTTGCTTTTCAGTTTGTGAATGTGCGTACATATATTTAACTCTGCCGACCACCATTATCCCCATGTCCAATTTGGATAAACCAGGACCCTAAGAAGTAAGCCAGTAAAATATTTTGCTGTTTGTTTGCTTATGGTTTTGAGTGCGTTTGGTTATGTTTGGTTTAACTGCATGAGCCCAGAAAAATACCAGTTAGAAATGGTTCTTCTGGGGTGCCTGTGTGGCTCAGTTGGTTGGGCATCTGCCTTCAGCTCAGGTCATGATCCCAGGGTCCTGGGATTGAGCCCCGCGTCGGGCTCCCTGCTCAGTGGGAGGCCTGCTTCTCCCTTTCCCTCTGTATGCCGCTCTGCCTGCTTGTGCTCTCTCTCGGTCAAATAAATAAATAAAATTTTTTAAAAAAGAAAAGAAAAGAAATGGTTCTTCTGTCCTGAGCTTAGTGCAGGAGTTCTTTTTTTTTTTAAGATTTTATTTATTTGAGAGACAGAGAGTGCGAGCGAGAGAGCACAAGGAGGGGGAGCAGCAGAGGGAGAGGGAGAAGCAGGCTTCCAGTGGAACAGGGAGTCTGATGCAGGGCTCGATCCCAGGACCCCGGGATCATGACCTGAGCCAAAGGCAGACGCCCAACAACTGAGCCACCCAGGCGCCCCAGTGCAGGAGTTCTTAAAGTTCTCAAAGTTCCTTGACATTAGTCTTGATGAGGATTTTTGGGATTGACACCAAAAGTAAAGGCAAAAATAAACAAGTGAGAGTACATCAAACTAAAACACTTCTGTACAGCAAAGGAAGTTATCAACAAAATGAAAAGGCAACTCGCAGAATGGGAGAAAACACTAGAAACACGGTTGCCAGGGACTGGAGGGTGGAAGAAATAAGGAGAGGTTGGTAAAGGGGTACAAACTCTGCTACAAATGAATAAAGTCTGAGGATCTAATGTAAAGCGTGGGGACTATAGTAATAATACTATACTGTATAACTGAAATTTGCTAAGAGAGTAGGACTTAAATGTTCTCTCTCACACACACAAAGAAAGGAAATATGTGAGGTGATGGATATGTTCATTAACTAGATCGGAGGAATCTGTCACAGTCTTTACCTGTGTCATCATCACGAAGTACATTTTAAATATCTCACAACTTTGTCAATTATAGCTTAATAAACCTCATATATGTATATATATAAAGACAGCTGGGAAAGCTCCAAGGATCTGGATGAAGTTTGCACACATTTTAAACCACATTCTGCACTGTGCACACCTGTGGCACAGACAGATGTGAAGGGGGGATCTACAGAAACTATAAAGAAAGTGCTAAGATGATCACCAATTGAGATGCTAAAATACAGACTTGAATTAAATTCCAGATTCCATACAAGCTCTCCAGATCCTCTGTTAGCTGTAGCATGAATGCATTGCCAAAGAGAATACCCTCCTAGTTTTTCTAATCACCTAAGCCCCCTAAACCATGCCGTCTTAGCAGGATGGACACTAGACATATCACACCGCTGAATATTTTTCTTTTTTTTTTTAAGAGAGAGAGAGAGCACTCTCCAGCGGGGGGGGGGGAGGGGGGGGGCAGAGGGAGAGGGAGGGAGAGAATCTTAAGCAGGCTCCATGCCCAGAGTAATCTCACAACCCTGAGATCATGACCTGAGCTGAAATAAAGAGTTGGAAGCTCAACCAACTGAGCCACCCAGGTGCCCCCACCGGTGAACTTTTTAAAATGAACATAGAAAAGAACCATAAAGTTACAAAGGAAGGAAGGAAGGAATGAAGGAAGGAAGGCACGGAAGAAGGGAGGGAGGAAGAGAGGAAGGGAGGAAGGAAGGAGGGAGGGAGGGAAGATGAAAGAAAAGGGAGGGAGGACAGAGAAAGAAATGATTCCTTTGTCTTGAGAGTTTAAGGCAGGAGGTCTCAAAATGCAGTCCCTGGAACCAGGAACATCAGTGCCATCTGGGAACTCGTTAGAAATGCAAATTACAAATTACCAGACACTAGCCAGACCTGAAGAATCAGAACTGGAGAGGCACGGAGGGAGATGGTGGAGCAGGCAGCAATCTGTGTTTTAACAAGACCTCCAAGCAATTCTGAAGTGCACTACAATTTGAAAATCACTGATGTAGGATATAAACAGCATGTAATTTTTAGCTCTTGATAGTAGCTTGCGTTTCTAACATATTGGTAACTTTCCAGTTTCTCTTTTACTAAAAAGAATAAATGTTGGTTGTAAACAACTTAAAGATATCACTTAAAATTTCATTGACCTGGTCCGGATAGTAAATATCCTTGCTAGATCTGCTTTATTATTCAAGGGCCACTTTCCAGGAAAGAAGTATTCGTTACAAGTGACAACCTATTTTAGTGACTCCGGCTTTAGTCAGAAGTCTTTCTGTATGTCAAATTTAAATTAATCTTTTGTGATTTTAAGTATATTTCTACTTGATCTGTCATTAAAGCACATTTTTATTTTTACAATTCATTTCTTAAAAAGATTTCATTTATTTATTTATTTGAGAGAGAGAGAGTGAGCAGGAGGGAGAGGGAGAGAGAACCTGAAGCAGACTCTATGCTGAGCACAGAGCCCAATGTGGGGCTTGATCCCACGACTGGGAAATCATGACGGCAAGTTCACGACCTGAGCCAAAACCAAGAGTCCAGAGTTTAACAGGCTGAGCCACCCAGGCACCCCTACAATTCATTTTTAAATAGGCAGATTGAGGTATAGATATTATAAGTATAAAATCAGAATTTTCTAATTTGGGCCTAACTTCAAATATTTTGAAAAATTATCAAAATCTTTGCCCTAAATTATGATTTGATAGTTCTCACCATCAGCATAGGGGGAATGTGGACATATCCTAGAGTTTAGAATTTCATCCTAACGTCCTTTATAATTTCCTAGAAAGCTATTTAGCCATTTGCAACATACATTTTCTGGGGTATCCACCCCACTCAGAACATCCTTCCATGATCATCATTACCCTTGTCTGTGCCTTAGTCTATAGCCATAGTCATACCATGTTGAAGTTTTTCTCAGAGGTTCGGAATCAGATTCAAAGATGTGGGCTCATCTCTGCTAGGAGCTGAGGATGCGTGAATACAAGAGTTATGCTGTGTAGAGAAGAAGAGAAAGCCAGTTATTTGAAAGAGGCAGTAGCCCAGACATGTCGAGAAAATCATATACCAGAGAACACGGAGAGAGAGAGACAGTAAGTATGAGCAATTGCCATAGTTCCTACAGCGACTAACACCAAGAGTTTAAGTTTTGACATAATAATTTGATTATGATTCCGATCAATGATTTGATAATGATTCCAATCTTTCGTATCACCTAAAGAAACTTCTTGTACCTGGAATCTTTGAAATGCACCTTTATTCCATTGAAAACACATTTTTTTTTAAGTTTGAATGAAATTCCGTTATTTCTAACTCAAAGTGCCTCAAGATTACAGCCAATGAAGAAATGTTCCTGGGGTGCCTGGGTGGCTCAGTCGGGTTAAGCATCTGCCTTCGGCTCAGGTCATGATCCCAGGGTCCTGGGATCAAGTCCTGCATCAGGCTCCCTGCTCAGTGGGGAGCTTGCTTCTCCCTCTGCCCCTCCTCCTGCTTGTGCTCTCCCTCTCAAATAAATAGATAGATAAATAAATAAATTAAATCTTTTAAAAAAAAATGTTCCTGCTTTGAAATGGCTTTAGGAATGAAACCACTATTTAATAGTGTCTGGGAAAGTTATTTGTCTTGTCCCATGCTAAAAATGAATCAAATCTTTTAAGGGTCCCTTCAGTTATAAAGAAAATAGCAAACATCTTATTTCTATATCGATGATGAAGGTGTTTAGGAAGGAAGGCTGGTAACTTCGTGTTAGTCAAATGGGTTTTTTTTTTTCAGAACTCTCAGTAAGTGTGGTGGAAGGACGATGGACTTTGACCAGAGCCATTAACTTTTGAATTCCAGTTCCATCACTTACTATCCGTTTCCTTGGGTAATTTACTTTGTTTCTCCCTGCCTACTTTCTTCTGCAAAATAAGGGTGAGGATGGTGAAGTTCCCTTTGCTTGACTGTGAGGATCGCAGAAAGTCTGGATGGTTGTTGGTTCCCAGGTGGGAGTCATCCTCATCCTGCTTTCTGTGCAGCCTTTGTTTTCCCAGCTTCTCTGGCCTTGGTGACAACATAAAAAACAGGAAAGAGAAATCTGTAAACATGAGCCATCGAAGAAACCTGTTTCTTAGAATTCAGCTTTGAATTTACTTTTAGCTCAGGATTATTGCCACCCTGTGGATTTCTTGGGTAATGAAACAGTCCGAGAAATTAAAAGGGGGATTGCTGTTACTGTCATTTTAGTGAAATTATCATTGTGAGCGCCCTCTTCTGAGCGTTGGAGGAATGAGCACACTCCGCATTCCATTTCGGTTTGTAAAATTGAATGTAATGCAGCCTCAGGGAATGAAATCATTAATTAATCCATCCTCCTCTGTAGACCTCCCTCCTCCGCCGAATCCTTAATAATTTGAATTTCAAAGCTGGCCAGAAGTCAATTCAGGAAGAGAATTTTAGGCCCCTGACTTCCAGTTGAATATACTTCCCCTTACACAACTGGATAATAAATGCTTATATCTACAGTTAGCTGATGGTTATTTTTCATTATGTATTTATTTTATAGGTGGTAGTTAGTTGATCAGTTAATTAATTTACCGTGTAGCACTGTATTTACATGGAATCCTGCTCTCTCCTAGTTATTTCCTGAGTGCTGCCAATTTTCTTTCTTTTTAGAAGCATTTTCTTGTCATTCTTTTTGTTTGTTTGTTTATTTGGTGGATCTTTTGGATGATGGTTCAAGAGCCTGTCCCTATTCGCTGAAGATCCCTTGCAAATTTCCACTTCTGTGTATTCCGCCTGCTTTCTGAAATATCCCTCCCCATCTCCGATGCTATGCAAATCTTTATTTGTTCAGGACACAATTCGGGTTCCTCTACTTCTCTTGAGACTTTCAGGCCACCGTGGCTAGTGCTATCTCTTTGGGGGGCTCTATCACTGACTTATATGTTATTTTAACATGGATATTATTATTTCTTCAGCTCGACTATGCCCTCTTTGAAAGCAAAGACTACGTCTTAATTGTGTTACCATGAGCACTTGAATTCCCAATATAGACATGATTAATACGTATTTCCTAACCCATTGTGCGTGTCCCTGCTTTCATTTCCCTTTTCTATCATATTTCCACCCTTCCAAGCAAGCAGGAAAAACAAAAAACAAAAAACAAAAAACCACAACCCTCTGATCTATTGAAGATTATTGCTTTTTGTTTCTACTGGTTTTGTGTCAGCCCAGGTCCTCATTTGTGTACATGCGTGTAAGCGACAGGTAAGTGAGCGAGCCACAGAGGTGGAGTTTGACTTCTCCCATAACTTCCAGTTCCCAGCAGTTTATCTATGAGTCGGGATCTGTGTTCAAGTTGCTTTCTCCCATAAAGGTTTTGTTTTCTGCTTCTCTGAGGCAACTGATGGTATCACTTTAAAATAAAGTCTCAGGTTGAGGTTTCGAGAACTACATGTTACAAGCATGTTTGAAGGCTCTTTGTGGTTATGAATTCCCAGCGGAGATTACTTTCCCTCTCTCCCCTCGTTTCCAAGGTTCAAACCTTTAAGTTTGCTGTTCCTTTTCCTGAGGAGAGGAGTGGTTTGTTGTTGTTGCTTTAATTTGTTTATTTGTAGTTCTCCCTCACAATGAGAGGGTAGTTTTTATGTACCAGGTGCATGTGTGTGTGGAGGGGTTTATTTCCATTAACTATCCTCCAGCTTGAATAATGATTTTTCATTACTAGGGAACTTGAGTGAGTACTCAGTTTTATGTCTGTTCTTTTTTCTCACGGGCTGTTATCTGGTTGGGCAGATACCCCTAGGGCAGATCTCAATTTCAGGCTTTACTTCCCTCTGTGGGTTATTGCTTTTGCTTAATTTTGTTAAATCTCTGAGCATTTCCTTTGATTTTTGCCAGCTCAGGAATGCACTGAAAAATTTTTTTCAGATCATATTTAGAATTCCTAGTTCTCCGAATTGGGATGGTTACTCTCCGTGAGCACAGTGATGGTTCATTAATTTGTAAATTTCACAGAGCAATTCTATCCTGATTTTCACTGAGTTTATAGAAAAATTCAGGAAGACTTAATATCTTTATAATAATTTATTCTTCTCATTCTTAAACATAGTTTATTATTCCATTTATTTACATCTTTATTATGTCCTTCAGTAACTTCTCTGTTTTTCTTTTAAAGCTTTTATACTAAGGTTTTTTTTTTTTTTAAGATTTTATTTATTTGAGAGAGAGAATGAGAGAGGGAGAGAGCACATGAGAGGGGGGAGGGTCAGAGGGAGAAGCAGACTCCGGGACTCCAGGATCATGACCTGAGCCGAAGGCAGTCGCTTAACCAACTGAGCCACCCAGGTGCCCTATACTAAGGTTTTGTAATTGTTTCCTTTTCAAACTTGCCTTTTCGATTAGTTACTGCCGTATAAATAGTTAACCCTTACATAGTACTTACTATGTGCCAGGCATTATTTTAAATCCTTTAGTAATATTTTACCTGGCAAATTTGTTTACTACCTTGAATTTTCCTGTCATTTGATTTCTCTTGCATTTCAGTATCTGTTCCTTTTATTTCTTTAATCATTTTTTTTAACTGCTGTTTTATTTGGCGCCTCTCTTTAATGAAATTGTTTCATTGAAAAGTGTGTGTTTCACTCGTCTTGATTTGTAGGCTTAAGTTTGCATTTGAGAATTCCTCTTTTCCTGACTGCAGACACTTTTCAAATTCACTGTTGCCTGCCTCCAGTGTTGGAGTAGACACAGTTGGAATCTACCAGTGAGGAATCTTCCTGTTATTCCTACGAGGATTTTGCTATTCCTTTTGAGAGTTGCCAGCCACCTGGAACGTGTAATGACCAGTTATTCATACCGGCTTCTTCAGTCTGGCAGCAGATGCCGAACTGTTTACTGCTTGACTCCGTGTCTGTGTCAGTGTTTGTGTTTGTGCAGGTGTGATCAGGGCCAGCCTGCCTGACAGCTTTACATTCCTTCTTCACGCAGTCACCATAATGGTTGTCCTTGGCTCCCTTTTCTTCTTTATTTTCATCAGAGTTAGAAAAGTCTTTATAACTAATCTTACCCATATCCACCATTTTATGTGGTGTCTGTCTTTGTACCGAAATTCCTTCCGCAATTCGATCCTGTCTGATTTCTATCCTTTTATAGGTAAACATTTCTGCTTTCCTGATGACATTCTTTCTTTTTTCCAGTATTGTTAAGGATTTATTCCTTACTTTTAAGTTAATTTTTCAAGATTTGTTGTGAGGTGAAGTTTGTTGCGTTTGCCCTTTCTGTTACTGATGCCCACTTACTTATTATTAATACCCACTTATTAATTGTTATTCTCATTTCTAGCTATTTCTTATTGGCTCAACTGTTAGGAAACTGCATTAACAATACCAGTAATGAAAAGCTATTTGTATCCAGCAATCTCTGATCAATAGATCAGGGAAACACTGGACTGAGTAAAACTGAATAATTATCATAGGTCATTGTATATAAATTGAGATCATCTCGCACTTTCCAAAACATTTATAAGTTATATCACCAAATTCTCTCCACAAGTCTTAGATAATCATTATAATTTCAAATTGAGAAAATTATGTCCAAGGATTACTTGAGATTTACACTATTAGTACACTAGAGAGTAAACTTAATGCCCACTGTAACACAGCTATTAAAAGCACAAAATCTACATCCAGACAGTCCAGGTTCAAATTTCACCTCAGGGGCGCCTGGGTGGCTCAGTTGGTTAAGTGACTGCCTTCAGCTCAGGTCATGATCCTGGAGTCCTGGGATCGAGTCCCGCATCGGGCTCCCTGCTCAGCAGGGAGTCTGCTTCTCCCTCTGACCCTCCCCCTCTCATGCTCTCTCTCTCTATCTCGTTCTCGTTCTCAAATAAATAAATAAAATCTTAAAAAAAAAAAATTTCACCTCAGTTACAGACAAGTTGCATCACCTTTGAATTTCCCCTTCTCTTAGTTTCTCATCTGCAAAATGTTATTAATTATATTACTGTCCTCAAAATATTTTAGTGAGGATTAGATTGAAAGAGCTCAGAACTGTCCCAAGCACATTATGTAGTCAATAAATCATCATGTTGTTATTATGATTGTTGCTACTATTTTGAACTCACATCCAGCATCTTTTACTACATTTTTTTTCTTTGAGAGAGAGAGAAAGAGAAAGAGAGAGTGCACACATGTGCACAGGGGCAGGGGGAGGGACAGAGGGAAGGGGAGAGAGAGATGCCTAAGTGGGCTCCATGCCCAGCGCAGAGCCCGCCGCGGGGCTTGATCTGAGATCAACCCTGCGGTCGTGACCTGAGCCGAAATCAAGTTAGATGCTTAACCGACGGAGTCACCCAGACATCCCAAGACTAATTTTAAAGGACCTTTTGAATTTAGGGATAAGGTCAGAAAGAAAAAAAGAGAACGCTCCAAAAGTGCAACGTATGGTTAGACAGTACATAAGTATTGACTAACCATTTGCACTGCTAGCTTAATCTGGTGCTTCTAGATTCTAGGCAATATAAAATGTATCAGGGAAACAACGTTGAACAAGTCAGATTCTCCCGTCTCTCATGGGGCTTACATATCAAAAGAGGAGGCAAGTGATAAAAAATATAATTATACTAGGGGTGCCTGGCTGGCTCAGTTGGAAGAGCATGAAACTCTTGAGCATCCCGACTCTTGATTTTGGCTCAGGTCATGACCTCAGGGTGTGAGTTCAAGCCCCATGTTGGGTGTAGAGATTACTTACAAATAAAATCTTTAAAAAAATGATTATACTAAAACAAAGGCATTACAGTTGTATTAAGGGCTTTAATGCATGAAATCATTTGACAGTGCACGGCTCAAAAGACTTAAATCCTCAAGGTCAGTTACAGTGACTAGAATTTTATCTTCCTAAAGGCATATCTGGAAAATAATTGCCTTTTTTTCTTAAGATTTATTTACTTATGGGGCTCCTGGGTGGCTCAGTTGGTTAAGCAATTGCCTTCGGCTCAGGTCATGATCCCAGGGTCCTGGGATCAAGCCCCGCATGGGGCCCCCTGCTCCTTGGGGAGCCTGCTTCTCCCTCTCCCTCTGCATGCCGCTCCCCCTGCTTGCGCTCTCTCTCTCTCTCTCTCTGTCAAATAAATAAATAAAATCTTAAAAAAAAAAAAGATTTTATTTATTTATTTGAGAGAAAAAGAGAATGAGTAGGGGGAGGGGCCGAGGAAGAGGGAGAGAGAGAGAATCCCAAGCAGACTCCCCCTTGAGCACGGAGCCCAACATGGGCTCGATCCCATGACCCTGAGATCATGACATTAGCTGAAATGAAGAGTCGAATGCTCAACTGACTGAGCAGAGCCACCCAGGTGCCCCGGTAATTGCCTTTTAAACTGTTGAAAAATGTTACAACAGAATACCCATGGTTTCTATTAAAAGAATCAAAAACAAAACTTTATCATTTTTATCTTTTACTATTCAAGTGAGGGAAACCAAGAATCTCACAGGCAAAAAGTTCAGGTCTTTAGACACACGTTCTCTATTGTAAAGAGAAGGATAGGTCTGTTTGTTTTTGTTGTTGCGAGGTTCTAGAGGGAGACGGCTGACGCGGTACAAATATGCATTAGTGGGTTCATGGACTGCAAGTAGTATGTTAGGAAACTGCTATGTTCTGAGTGGTTGTATCCCCTCAAATTCATATCTTGAAATCTTAATCCATCAAAGATGATGGTATTAGGAGATGGGGCCTTAGGGAGACGTTAAGGTCATGAGGACGGAGCTTTGTGAATGGGATCAGTGTTCTTATGAGAGACCCCTCAGAGATCCCTCACCCTTCACCCTTTCACCATGTGAGCACACAGGGAGAGGTCGGTAGCCTGCAATCCGCAAGAAGGCCTTTGCCCAACCATGCTGGCACCCTGATGCGGCCTCCAGAATTGTGAGAAATAGATTTCTGTTCTCCATAAGTTACCCAGTCTGTGGTATTTTGTTATAGCAGCCCGAATGGCGTAAGACAAATCAAAAATTAAAACTTCCTGTGTATTGATCAGAGATCGCTGAATATAAAAATTCTTCTATTACTTGTGTCGTTACTCCATGTTTTATTTTCAGGTGAGCCAATAAGAAATAGCCTCCAGGTATAAATAATATATAAGTATATTAATATATTGTTATATATTGATATATAAATATATAACAATTAATTATAAATATTTAAATTTATATATTAACATTTGTGCAATAAATATACTTAGTAATTAATATATAAAAAATATATAAAATTATCAGATACATGCTGACTGCCCACCATGTCCCAGGCACATTTCTAGGCATGTGGAGGCATCTCAGTGAGCGAAATGGCTAAAGATATCTGACTTTGGGTACTTTAAATAAGTCAACAGAAATACCCTCTGTTCTCTACCCATCCTGTCTGTGGAGAGAGATGAGGGAGGAGCAGGACCTTGTTACTGATGGTAGAACTGAGGGCAGACTAAAGACACCTGAGCTCCAATCAAAGCAAGGGACCACGGAAACGTTCCTCTTGTTTGTCTCAATGAGGTTTGCTGGCCTGAGCTATGTTTACAGTTCACCCTAATGAGCAAGTGCACTGTGGGCTCATTTGTGGCCAGGGATGTTGTTCCTGCAGTCACTAACCGTGCCAATCATCACAGGGCATCTCTATCTGCAGGCAGAACATTCAGGCATGTGGAGAGAATGGGTGACCTTTCCAGAGTAATAGGGGTTCAAGCCAGTACCATGGATGCAGAAGGGAAAGATTGTTAAGGAAGCATTCCTAGAAGACAGAGTGAGATTTGGTGGATTTAGATGTCATTAAAACAGTCATCCGGGATCCTGCCCCTAAAAGTTTTGCCTCAGGGGTCCCGACTAAGGAGCTTATGTGAAAAAAAAAAAAAAACAGTGGGCAAAAGAAAAGCACACTGCAGTGGAACAGCCTCTAACATAATGTTAAGAAGCAAAGTCAGAACGTAAGGTGAAAAATCATGTATTCATAGAATTACCCACGATAATCTTGTCATTGCCTCAAGTTAAAGTACTTCGCACTTGTTTTCATCTTTACAACTATATATTAGGTCCCATAACCCTTTGTTAGTCAATGTTTTTGTGCCCTTAGTTAATTCTTCAATCTGTCTCAAGAATTTTAACAAATCCATCGCCACTCACATGTCTGGCCACATGAACAATACATTTCTTTCCCCCTTTCTTTCTATATCAAAAATCCTTCAAATCAATCCCACAAATTCCCTTAGGTTTGCTAATATACATTGACTTTCTTCGGAAGCTTGGTTGTACTTAGTACAAGTGATGATCAGTGTATGTCCAATATTTTGATAAATTAAATGTGTGTATGGAAAGCTTTCTTTGCAACATTGGAAATTATCTAGGTAAGCACTAGGGAATGCAGGACTATTTGGTATAAACTTGATTGGAAGTATGGAGGTTTAAGTGAGGCCTCTGACTCTCTTTATCTCTCACTCTCTCAAAAAGGCTGAGCCCAAGAGGGAACCCTTGTGTACTAACCGACCTAAGCCAAATGACAGGGAGAAAATGATCAGTCTGTCTTAAGGGAATAAGCCCAGCTAGGATTTACTCCAGGAAGTAGATGAACAAGAAAGTGTATTCTCATGGTATTGCCCAGTTAATATCCTTGTATTTTTGTTTCTGCACAAGCAGATTAGTAAATCTTTTCCTATCCTGAGAGGGAGCAGAAAGGGAGGTGCGCAGAGGGTGGGAGGAAGGATTGGAAACATGGGAAGAAGGACACAAGTATATGGAGAAGGGTGAACAAGCCTCTCTCCCCATAAACCCACATTACAAACCCACAGTACTATAGTTACAAAATGAACCTAAAGTTTACAATGAAAAACACCACCAAAGAAAAAAATACCTCCTATTATTAATTTTTCTTTTTTTTTTAAAGGTTTTTTAAATTTATTTGACAGAGAGAAAGACAGCCAGAGAGGGAACACAAGCAGGGGGAGTGGGAGAGGGAGAAGCAGGCTCCCCACTGAGCAGGGAGCCCGATGCGGGGCTCGATCCCAGGACCCTGGGATCATGACCTGAGCCGAAGGCAGACGCTTAACGACTGAGCCACCCAGACACCCCATATTATTAATTTTTCAAAGAGAAGTTTCCGTGCCTTATAAACTAAAATGTAGAAAAACCCCACAAAAACCAAAAAGACCCTAAATTTCAAATTACTCTCCTCTGCAATTTCGTCTGCTCATCTTATTCAAGCCAATCAGATACCTAGTGGATTCTACTTTCCTTTCGTTGTAACTGAGCTTGAGCCATCTGTCACTCGAATAATTATAGATCCTTGAATCTCTAAAGTTGAAAAATATCCCCTTGCTGTCCACCCACAGTGTCTCATGTGTTCTATTTCTTGAAGAAAAAAAATAATTGCACCTAAAAAAATTACAAAAATATCTCTGTACTCAAGTTTAGAATTTGCCTTGAGCAATAACATTTAATGAGGAAAAGCAATATTCCCTTATTACTATTGCCAGCCACTGAGGTAGGAAAAAGGAAACAGGAAGAAAAAAGGAAAAAGTATTGTTTTCAGCTTAGACTATCAATTTCTACCAGATGTGCATAGTCTACAAATCATGAGCTAAAAATCAACACGAAGAAATCTCTCCTTTGAGAAGTTAGCAGAGATCTTATGCTTTATCTATATATTCTCTCTCAGAGAGAAGAATGCAAAACTCTGTCCTTTAACACTTTATAAACATTGTCTAGAGTTGACTTAAGAAATTCCTCTTTCTATTAGGTTCTGAGAAGCCTCTGAATTTCCATTTCCTTCTTGAATCTCATGTGGCTAGCATCACAATATTAAATGGGGTCTGAGTCCTTCCACAGTACTTTTCTTTAAGTTTTATTTATTTATTTTAGACAGAGAAACAGAGAGAGAGAGCATGTAAGCAAGGGGGAACGGCAGAGGGAGAGGGAGAGAATCTCAAGCAGAGCCCCACAAGGTAGTTTGATCCCATGATCCTGAGATCATGACCTGAGCGGAAATCTAGAGTCGGACGATTAACCGACTGAGCCCCTAGGTGCCCCCACAGTATTTTTTTAAAAACAGGACTCCCTTATTTGTAATAGGGAAATCTAAGCAAACTTAGACTTCATTCAAGTCTTCTGCTTTGAAGATGTAGGTCTTTATCCCCAGCAGGAGCCCCAAACCTTTGAGCCTTATATTACTGTGTCTGTCACTGTTACTTCCTATAGTGAAACGCTTTAGGCCCATGATTCCTGTCCCCTAGAGGAGGCTTCTTTCTTGTCCCCAAGGTCACTTCAGTGCATGCCCCATGTAAATGCTTAATAAATGTGGCCATTTGAAGCAGCAAAGAAAATGGAAAAGTTGAAATAGGTATTTGCATTAAGCTTTAAGAAATCCATAGGAATTCACGTAAAGGGCCACATCAATATAAGAATGCAGAATTTAACAAAAGACAGTAGTGAAACCACAATGCGGAATTGGTCCATGTTTAGAATCACTGTTGCTCAATTACCTGCTGGGCCTACTTTTGTGAGACTTTAAGGATACCGTAATGTTCATATGGCCGCTGATCTCCAAAGCTACTCAGGTCATCCCAGCAGTTGCCCCTGTGTCCTAGCACCAGCTGCCCACCTCACCCAATACTGTACTGCTCTCAACACACTTCTTGACACTGACTATCCTGTTTAATAATTTCTGCCCTTACCTTATTAAAAGTTAGAAATAGAAGGACAGTTGGCCGTGTAGGGACCAAAGGCAGGCCACCCTAAGGGGAAAATCATTGGTATGAAGATTATTTTTGAGTTAAAAAGCAACCAAAACTCAGCCGATTCAGGGAAAACTCATTACCTCTCCCTCAACTATGTAAGACAAATTTAGCTGGAGGACTTACTCCAAGAAGAGAGTTATCACCGAGATACCTACATAACTAAGTATGGAAGACACAGAAAAACCTAACAAGGCCTGTTTGGTCAAAGTCCTCCATGTCCCATTGTTTCTGAAAGGCCCAAACATTTGTTGACGAAACAGTTACTCTTTTTCATCTTCTGTAAATTGAATTCTGTCCCTTTGAAGTTTCAGATCCTTACTCCCTTCTTCTTAGTTCAGAATGACATCTATATCTCATTTTGCCTGTCTTTGCAATTCTCATGTCTGTGTAAATTCCCCATGTGTAGAAAATAAAGCTTTATTTTCTCCTTTTAATCTGTCTCATACTGATAGAGGACTTTACCATGATTTTGGCCTTAATTTGTACTTTCTAACTGATTAAGTTCTTCTTTACAGTTTATCTTTTGATTCAGGTAAAGGACCCTTTAGGCAAAGCATCCTGTGGTGTGAACAGAAACTACCCCCTCAAGCCTTAAGGGCTTCCCTGATGCCAGCAAGACCTTGCACGACTGACCCCAAGAAAATGACTGACCTCACCTTTCCTACCCACATGCAGGTTCACCGACCTTTGTCCCACATTTGCCTCATAAACCAAGAAGTAGTTTTAGCACTTTGGAGACAATCTTTAAGATGTTCACCTTTGTCTTCCCAGTGTCAGCCTCACTGAAATAAATTCCTTTCTTGTTTTGTCCCCACTCATTTCTTTGCGTTTGGATTTTATCAGTGGCAAGTGTCCAGAACTGATCTGTTCAGAACCCTGCAGGCAGGTGCTCTTGCACCCTTGGGTCCCGGTGACAATCTCAATTTGATTCTTAGTTCAGCTAGTAGGACTTTGAAGGGCAGAGGAACTCTTCCTCCCCAACAGCTGCAATGTTCCCTCCTTGAGGAGATAGCTCTGATTCTCCTTTGCCAATACCACCCACCCTCAACACATTGTCTTTATTGCCTTGGCTCACATCTTTGTTTCAACTTTCTCCTTGACTCTCTGACCACCTCACCTCCCCACACACCCATCCCCACCCCACACATACCTTATATACTATTAGAGGCTCGGTAGATGCGAGGTCATTCCCTTTCATCCAGCTGTTAACACCCAAAGAAAGAATTCATAAGTTCTAAGAAATAGCGTGTCACTATCATCATCTTCCTCATCACTATTTATTGAACATTTCTGGTAGGCCAGGATAAGCACTTTATATGGGTCATCTCCCTCAAGTCTCACAAAGACATTACTCCTATTTCTCTTTTATAGACATAAAGAATGAGACTTAGAGAAGTTAAGTATTTTGCCCAGATTATACCACTAAAACTGATGAAGACAGATTTTGAAACCACATCTGACCAGGGCACAAGTTTAGCCCTTATATTCTGCTCCTTAGAACCAAAGGAATTTCCTTTTTTAGGTGTATTCTTCCAATCAAGAATTTTTCTAGTGCTACAAAATAGGTTGGTTTTGGGGTTTTTTTGGTTTTTGTTTTTTTTATTCTTCCACAGACAATTGATAAAATAGCAGTTTCTATCCTTAGAACCTCTGTTCAGACTCCCAGCCTGTGACATAAGTATATCTTTAGAGAGCATTTTGTTGAGCAATTTAGGTTCTTTGGGTTTTTTAAAAAAATATTTTCAGAATATTTTTAACTGGGATTGTTATGTTGACATTTGTTCCTCATTCCACCTCATCAACTTTTTAGGTTTTAATGCTCAAGTTCAAAGAGACAATAAATGGAGGAGCCAAGTCCTAAGTTCATGGAAATCACTGGAGTTGACCTTTCATGTTTGTGCAAGAAAGCCAACTTTTATTTATTTATTTTTTACCTCCCTAATTCCCTTCCATGGAGGTTAGTTTGTCTTAAATTTCCTTCCAAGGTGCTGTGGAAAGTGCCATCCCCCACCAAATGATTTGCTAGACCCTCTTTACAATCTCCACCTTGATCCTTCCAACATTTTTGCTAGAGGAATCTGATGTCATACATTATCTTCACTTATTAATTCTCTATGAACTACATTAATTCTAAATTAGATGTAGTATATTAATGTGGGTCTCTCCTTTGTTGACTCTTGCCCTGCTACTTAGTGATTCCGTTGGCTCTACTGACAAATCAGAAGTTTCTTCCTAAATCCTCCTCTCAAAGTAGTTCCTGTGTCATCAAGTAATTACATTTGCATTTTCTTAACCTTTCATTATTTGTCATTCTTACCACAGTTAAGGAAGACATGGTATCATTTGACAATTTAATAATATAGAATACAATGAGATTAGTGATAATTTCTACAGAGGAAATGTTCTGGTTGAAGCAATCCAATAGAAGCCTGAAGATTCTTCTTATGTAGCAGCAATACTCTTACGTTCTTTGGGAACTATATAAGTGAGAAACTCCAAATCTCTCCAGAAGAAAGAAGAGGATAACTGTAATTTAAAGATAAATACCTTTAATTTAATTTAATTTAATTTAATTTAATTTAATTTAAAGGTAAGTACCACCTTCTTCCTCTTCTTCTTCTTCTTCTTCTTCTTCTTCTTCTTCTTCTTCTTCTTCTCCTTCTTCTTCTTCTTCTTCTCCTTCTTCTTCTTCTTCTTCTTCTTCTTCTTCTTCTTCTTCTTCTTCTTCTTCTTCTTCTTCTTCTTCTTCTTCTTCTTCTCCTTCTTCTTCTTCTTCTTCTTCTTCTTCTTCTTCTTCTTCTTCTTCTTCTTCTTCTTCCCCTCTTTCTCCTTCTCCTTCTCCTTCTCCTTCTTCTCCTTTTCAAGCTATACTGCTGGCTTTGAGCACAGCCCAGCAGAAGGCATAAGATCAAGATTGGGAAGTCTGATATGATAACAGGTATGGTAAACTTTTGATGAGCAGACATTTTAGTGACTAGACTGTCTCTCAGTCATTATTTTTGCTTTCCTTTTTCCTAGAGCAAACAGAGAACAAGAAGTGACTGAATTATATTAATATATCAGCCCCAATTCCAAAAGATCTACTGATGAGGAATAATTTACTCAGCAGATAATTTGTTTAACCACGATTTCACTTCATTTTTGTTCTTTAAGTCTCTTCATCCTTCTATCTTTCCTAGATTGTCAATTATTCTAATCACTAGGATAGACTAACATTTCTAAACTTGATCTTAAGGCCTCCCAATGTTGTGCCCTATTAAATTAGTTATATGCTATTGAAATTTTTTTTTAATTTTTTTATTGTTATGTTAATCCCCATACATTACATCATTAGTTTTAGATATAGTGTTCCATGATTCATTGTTTGTGCATAACACCCAGTGCTCCATGCAGAACGTGCCCTCCTTAATACTCATCACCAGGCTAACCCATCCTCCCACCCCCCTCCCCTCTAGAACCCTCAGTTTGTTTTTCAGAGTCCATCGTCTCTCATGGTTCGTCTACCCCTCCGATTTCCCCCCTTCATTCTTCCCCTCCTGCTACATTCTTCTTTTTTTTTTTTTCTGTCTTAACATATATTGCATTATTTGTTTCAGAGGTACAGATCTGAGATTCAACAGTCTTGCACAATTCACAGCGCTTACCAGAGCACATACCCTCCCCAGTGTCCATCACCCAGTCACCCCATCCCTCCCACCCCACCCCCCACTCCAGCAACCCTCAGTTTGTTTCCTGAGATTAAGAATTCCTCATATCAGTGAGGTCATATGATACATGTCTTTCTCTGTTTGACTTATTTCGCTCTATGCTATTGAAATTTTAGGGAGCAATTTGTTTTATTTCAAATAGGATTTCCAATAGTCAATTGATTAATCAAAAGTCAAGGGTTCTTGTTGATATACTTGTCACTTTGGTCAGAAAAATAATTTTTTGCAATCTTAAATAATTAATTTGATAAAATAGTTGTTTTAAACATAATTTTAGAAATCCAGCCTTCTTCAATCTATTAGCTTTAAATTGAAGAGGTGTTTTTTTACAGAGGATACCAAAGAAATATGTGATGTGGCTTGTTGCCCTCAAGGAACAAACAATCTTCATTGTGGAGTAAGGCTTGAATATACTTAGTAGTGTATAATGAAGTACTAAATTCAATATTGTACTGTAAGACTATCTGATATAAAAAAGTGGCACACATCCTATGGACCTGGAGTACTAAGGCAATGATTAAATTGTTAGGATAAAATAAAAAGAAATTTAAAAAGGGCAAGAAGAAAGGAGCAAAAATGGAGTATAAGTGATTGAATGACTTTCCCATAGCTAGGTTTCCCGTTATTATAGTATGTGTGCTAACAGAATGAATATGAAAAAACAAGTGATTGGATCAGATTGATAATAACTTGTAGTATCTTATTTGAACTTCTTTATCCTTATGAATTCCATTATTTTAAAAAGTTGTACTTCTTTTTAACAGAAAGAATATCACACACAATTTAAAGTATAATTTACTTTACAAGTTAACCTCAGGGTGTGTTACAAAGTAGCCAACTGAATTTTTAAATTATATATTTAGGTCTTGTAACCCATTTTTTGATTCTTACCACTTTACCTCCTATTCTTTTCTGTACATTACATTATCTGCTTGTCCTTATGTTTTGTTTTCACGTTATGTATTCCTCAAAAAGAAACTTCAAATAGGAAGGCATGTTAAGAACAGAATAAAAAGATCATGAAAATTCTTGCGATTGATATCTAAAAATACAAAGCATAATGTATAAAGCAGATAGTATAGTAGCTGTTCTAACAATGACCACAGTGTGGCCTCCAAGCATCATGAATGATGCAAGAGAGCCACACCTCGGAGCATAATTGCAGCAGAGTGGAAAACTAGCTAGGTTTTTCCCTCCAAGGAAATCCCATGAGAGAGCGGAGTTTAAGCTTTTTTTTTTTTTTTAGGTTTTTATTTATTTATCTGACAAAGAGAGACACAGCGAAGAGGGAACACAAGCAGGGGGAGTGGGAGAGGAGAGAAGAAAGCTTCCTGCCAAGCAGGGAGCCCAATGCGGGGCTTGATCCCAGGATTAGGACCTGAGCTGAAGGCAGACGCTTAACAACTGAGCCACCCAGGTGCCCCCAGAGTTTAAGCTTTATGTTTGGCTGTGTGCATTTGATTTTCCCTGACTCCTATCTAGTTTTACTCCTCCCTTGGCAAGTGTCTTTTGCCCCTAGTCAAACCTCCCTCATCCTCAAGTTAGCTATGAATCATCTCACTATTTAACTTCTTGAACAAATATCCTTCATGTCTAGAATCCACTCTGTAATTACTCATCAACCAGTAGCAATCTGGTTTTCCAGTGCCATCTCTCTATTAAAACTAGCTTTCAGTGACCCTCCAAATGAGTTTGTATATGACAATATTGTTCATCACCTTCTTTTGGAAACTTTTTTCTATTCTGGTGTGGTGACATTAATCTCTTCTAAGTTTATTCTTACTGTTAGGTTGTTTCTATTTACTCTGTTTTCCTAGTTCTCCCTTAGCCCCTTCCTGATATGGTTGCTTCCTATGGAATTTTGCAACCAAAAGGTCTAGCAGCTAGTAAGTCTTGTATACAGAAACCCAGAAAATATATTTTCTCAATCCTTTACTTCAAGTTCAAGGGACACAATCTAGCTAATACTGATTTCATAAGATAATGGGGTTTGGGGAGTGAATATCTTGTCGGCCAGTTGCATCCAAGATTTAACGTTTTGTCCCCAAGCCTCAGAGCACAAGATGCTCTTGTCCATCCACAGCCCTCTGTCTTTTCATTCCTTCACAGCACCCCCTTGTCTCTTCTTGTGTTTGATCTTGTGAGTGGGCAGTCATTTTCTGCCTTTTGAGACTCTGCTCTTGGATAGGGTGAAGGAAGGGACTTGGATCCTACATAATGGAGATAGAAAAAACCCAATGTGATGTATGGTCTTGGATCAGATTCTTGAGAACCACACCTGAATTGGGAATGTTTTCCAAAATATCTATTGAGGACTTCTCCCAGGGGTGGGGTGGGTGTGGGAAGCACAGTAGGGCAGGGAATAAAACTAATCAAGAATGTGGTCTCAGGGTGGAGACAAGCTTAGTCTGGCCCCACAGAGGAAGCCCTGGAGCACCAACTGCTCCACTAAGTTAGTCCCACTTGAGGCCGGGAGGCCAGCCTTTGGTACTCTCATGTCAGAGGGTTGCTACTAAGGACAATTATTTGGAGAAAAAGGCAGCTGTGAATGCTAGCAGCCACTCATAAGGGGCCAGTGGGTCACCAGTCATAAAGGGGGTCAGGGCTGGGCACCTACAACATTCACTGCCTGCTGCTTTCACCTGCCCAAGAAATGACTTTCTAAAATAAATATATTTTCTGGGCCCCTGGGTGGCTCAGTTGGTTAAGCGACTGCCTTCGGCTCAGGTCATGATCCTGGAGTCCCGGGATCGAGTCCCGCGTCGGGCTCCCTGCTCGGCGGGGAGTCTGCTTCTCCCTCTGACCCTCCTCCCTCTCATGTGCTCGCTCTCATTCTCTCTCTCAAATAAATAAATAAAAAATCATTAAAAAAAAAAAGAGTGTTACACCAATGTTAACTTCTTAGTTTTGATAATTGTACTATAATGCATGTATATATTTATAGGTATCTATTTTATATTTATATTTATTTATATATAGAATTTAAAATTAAATAAAACTTTCTGGTTTTATTTAATTTTATTTCTATTATATTTATATTTACACATATGTATTTACATATTTACATATATATGTATTTATGTATATATTTACATTCTAGTAGTATATAATTTATTTATTTATTTTTTCTTTACTGCTTTCTTTGTTTCCAGTGTTTCCTATTCTATGGTAGAATGAACAAGCAGGATTACTATTTTGATACATTCAATTTTGACTAACTTTCATTTGACACTGTAACATGTCAAGGTGCCATAGAATTATTATGAAAATTAAGAATACCTCCTGGCATTTAATGATTTCTGATAATATTTACTTGCATTTTATTTTATTTTTTTAATGTACTTGAATATTAATGAAAAAAAAATCTATAACATAATTGACCTCATTGCAGATAGGCGTCTTATTCCTGTTAGTCCTGGTAGAAGTTTGATTGGTACTTCTAGAAAGGCACTAAGTGTGAATAGACAAGAGGTACAGTGTGCAACGCTTCTGAAAACACCTGATTTATGAAGATTAATGCTTCTATAACTAGGGTAAAAGAATAAATACACAGGACTGCAAGGAACTTTTAGGGATTTCCTTTTTGATTTAATTATTCTCTTTAGCATTCTTTGTCTAATAAGCATACATTTTAAGAATTTTTTTTATATCTATCTTGCCCACTCTATGAAAGAAAGGACTTTTGTTTTGTTCTCTTTACTACACTATTTCCAGTGCTGACAAGCCTCGCATATGCAGTAAGCACTCAACAAAAATTTCTTAGAAATCGATAAGTGAATAAACAAATAAATTGGTCATCTACAATTCAGATTTCCTACACCATATGTTGAGTAAGTCTACATTGGAACACTTCTGGTGATTAAAAAAATGTGTATATGTACAAATATGTTTTGTTAATCCTACGTAGAACAGTAATAAGAGTCTACTAAAATAGACAAACATAAGTTGCAATATCCTTCCCTCTTGTGTAATTTTTTTACCTCTAAATTATTTCAAATATATGTATTCCAAATATACATATATATTCTAAATGTTTATATATATATATTCTGAACACATATTTTTCAAAAATATATAAACATTCCAAATATGGATTCCATATATACATATATATATCATATATATCAAAATATTATGATAACCAGGTTGGTGTTGGTCTAACAGCCAGTTTATCATGACACCTCAAATATACTTTTTTTGTACTTTTAGTGTAATTTACACATGACTTATGGAGAGAAATGGGCTAACAGAAAAGCATAATTAAGGGGACCATGACCATATCTTTGATTAATTTCCTTGTGCAAATAGAGAGAAGGTAAGAAGTCTCACAGTTCCTTTTTTCTTTTACAAATGAGGAAAAGCCAGGTATGTGTCTTTATACACAATCTTTTGAGGCAAACCAACAGAGAGATAGTCAAAACTCAAGTCGACCTGATTTAGACCCCATCCTGGCAAACAGAACTGCACTCTAAACAACAACCAAGTCCATACATTGTTCTAAGAATCTTTGTATAAAAGATAATGACACAAGGGTGCTGTGAAAAGCTATCTCACCTCTAGGTATGGCCTGAGGTACACACATCCTCTTATGGTGACCCTGTCATTTTCAATCCACCTCCACAATCTAAGGCATTAAATATCAGGCAAATTGATCCCCTCGGCAGTTCTTTTCTGCTTTCAACTTAAAATACCTTCCATGGCTTTTCTCTTGTATTCTTCTACCCAGATTCATATTTTATATCTGAATATAACAATAGTCTAGAATTTATACCACTTTCTCCATGATGTATAAGAGGGCATTCTATCTTAGAAGAATATTCTGGGTATACCCCACCTGATTTATTTGTTTGTATATTTGTACACTTATATATTCATTCATTCATTCATTCATTCATCTAACTAACATTTCCTGAATGCCCACAACATACTAGGCTCTGAAAATATAGTGATGGACAGGACAGATACAATCACTTATTCATGCAGGTGATAATTTCAGCAATATTCTTTATCCTTCCTTAAAGAAACAGGACTTTTCTTCTCCTTCAAATATATATAAACACTTTCTCTACTGCACCCCTCCTTTTCTTTTCTCTTTTTTTAAAAAGATTTTATTTATCTATTTTAGAGGTGGGAAGAGGAGCAGAGGGGTAGGGAACAAGAATCTCAAGCAGACTGCACAGCCGGATGAGGGACTTGATCCCACAACCACGAGATCACGACCAGAGCCGAAACCAAGAGGTGGTCGCTCAAACTACTGAGCCACCCAGGTGCCCCCACCCCCTCCTTTTCTATCATCAATCCCACCCCACCTGAGAGTTAGAGGTCAGTGTTCAACACTTGGTTGAATTATTTCTTTCTCTGTTTCTTCCCCTACATACTGGTTGGAGAAATAGTTTCCAAAGGAGGTAGCATTGAGCTTTTTGAAAATGACTCATCTCTGCCAAAATATTACTCTCTGAACTGTTGTTCTTCAAATCCATGTGACATTAAAAGCTCCGTGTCATCTGTATTTGGTGGTTGGAAACTAGCATTTTATTATGGTCTTATATGTATTTCCCTGATTCTTAATGAGGTTGAACATCTTTTCTTGTTTATTGGCCTCTTCTGTGAAATGTGTTTTCTGTCTGTTGCTAATTTTTAAATTATGTTGCTTTCTTTTTTCTTATTCCTTTGTTAGAGTTTATGATGTATTCTGATTGCTAAGTGTTCAATATCTGTGCTACAAAAAATACTCCCATTTTGTGTCTCCTTTTTTCACTGTCTTTATGATATCTTTTTTAAATTTTATTTTATTATGTTATGTTAATCACCATACATTACATCATTAGTTTTTGATGTAGTGTTCCATGATTCATTGTTTGCATATAACACCCCATTCAATACGTGCCCTCTTTAATACCTATCACCAGGCTAACCCATCCTCCCACCCCCCTCCCCTCTAGAACCCTCAGTTTGTTTCTCAGAGTCCATAGTCTTTCATGGTTCGTCTCCCCCTCCAATTTTTTATATCTTTTGATGAATCTAGACATTCTTCATTTTATGTAGTCCAATTTCTCAATCTTTTTATCAGGAGTATATCTTGGTCCTCTCTAAGAAATTATTTTTCTCCTCCAAAGCATAAATGTAATCTTCAATTTTTTCTTCTCCCTAAATTGTAAAGTCTACACACGACATACATTAAGGCTTAAGCCTGATGATTTCTCTCTTTGTTACACACTGACCTAGCTACAGCACTTATTTCCCTGTTTCTTTTAGAGGAAGAGGAGGTCTTATGCCTTGATGACAGCTTCCACTTAGGTTCCATGAATGTCATTTGCCCAGCTTCCAAATAAAGGGATTAAATTCTTTAGAGGAAAATGACCCACCATTCTTGCTGAGGAGAGCTATTCTTTAGTAATGTAGGAAGCAAAAGAAAAACAATGGAGAAGACACTAAGGAAGCAGAGAAATTTGTGTAGACATTTTGGATTTACCCAGGAAAATAAAAAATCTTCTGGAAGTCGTTTGCTAAATATGTTGCTTCCCTCCCTTCTTTTCTCCCTCTCTTTCTCTCTCCCTAACAATCGTGAGAGTTGACCAGTCTGGAAAGCTGTTATCGGTACAAAATTCCTGCTCAGAAGAGTATATACAAATAGGTGAGCTTTAAAGTAGAAAAATTTGTAAATAATAGATTTTTGGAAAATCAGAATTCCAGGTAAGTTGGTAATTCAACATAAACTTTCCCTTCAAGATTCAAATATCTTATGGTTGCCAGAAGGGAAGGGGTGGGGTTATGAGCAAAAGGGGGAAAAGGGAGTGGGAAGTACAGGCTTCCAGTTACGGTATTAATAAGCCATGGGGATGAAAGTTACAGCATAGGGAATATAGTCAGTGGTATCCTACTAGCACTGTATGGTGAACAGATGGTAGCTTTATTCACAGTGAGCATAGCACAGTGTATAGACTTGTTGAATCACTATGTTGTATACTTGAAATTAATGCAACATTGTACTTCAATTAAAAATAAATAAATAATAACATAAATTAAAAATCAATTAATCAATCAGATGAAAGTTTATGACCAGTGTTGATTATTCCAAATTTATGTCTATGGCCTCTCAGAATGATAAAAATTCACCTATTCTAAAATCTTATTCACAGACTGAGAGTTCTTTGTATCCTATATGTGGAGAAGTCCTGTTATAGGGGAATCTTCTGTTGGAGGAATCAAGAGCTTTTCTGTTGGTGTAATACACTGAATGTTGGTGTTCCTCAAAATTTATATGTTGAAACCTCATCCCCAATGTCAGGGTGTTAGGAAGTGAGGCCTCCTGGGAGGTGATTAAGTCATGAGCACAGAGTCCTCATGAAAGGGATTAGTGCCCTTAGAAGAGATGCAGAGAACTTCCTTGTCCCTTCCACCCTATGAGGTCACAGGAAGAAGGTGGCATCTATCACCACGAAACAATCCCTCACCAGACACCAAATCTGCCGGTGGCTTGATCTTAAAATTCTCAGCCTCCAAAACTCTGAGAAACAAATTTTTGTTGTTGTTAAGCCACCCGGCTTATGGTATTTTTTTAGAGCAGCCTGAATGGACTAAGACAGATGGCAATCTAAGCGGACTTTGGTATATAGCCTAGGGTGGAACTCCTCACTCTATACAATAGCAGGAGAGCCCTGGTGGATGATCCTCAGCTAAAATGCAACAGAAAAAGTATCTGTCTACCTTGAGTTCAGTGAAGTCAGAAAATATACAACAAAATGTTAATTAGAAGTTGGCAGTAGCCTGGTAAGTGCTTTTGGATGAAATGAAGGAGGATTGACTGAAGGGGGATTATCCTGAACTCCAGAGAGTTTCAGGGCAATTGATGGGTGAGTGTTTCCCATAAACCAGAGCCTATGAGGGGTCATCTTAGATCCCGTCCACTTCCCCCAATTGGAGAAGTGATGGAATCTCAGGACAAAGATGCTGAACTACTGGAATATAACTAAGCAGATATAAGATACATTTGTTCTCATCAAGGGATTTATAGGGAACACTCCACCAATGATGGAGAGGTCTCCAAAGAAGGCATGAATATACTCATATGACAGTCATCTTTAAATATCTATCAGGCCTAGTGAATACAGAGGCAGCTTATGATAAAGCCAGGGAAATAAAAGCTTTCTCAATTCCCTTTCTTCTGTTACCTCTCCCTTCACCCCCTTCACTCCAAACTATGTGTGTCAAAAAGGTAAGCCAGCAGAAAATAGGAGCTGAATACACTCTCTAGCCAAGAGACAGGTGACTTGTCTATGGACGGCCTTAGCTAGGTGGAGGAAAAGTAGCTGTGACTTTACATGAAAATCAAAACTATGTCCATTATATAGAGTTCGACATTTTAATATGTTGAATTGAGTCTGCTTTTCGTGAAAAAGTGATCATTGGATTTTCAAATCTAACTAAGAGTGATCAAAAAAGTTACGTAACTTCTTGAATTTTCACCCAAAGAAAGGAGAAGCCTTTTTTTCCACTGATAATATTTTGCAGAGTTTGTTGGACACAAATGATTCTTCCCCTTTGAGTCTCCACTTTTTTAACATATTAGTTATAGATGATTCAGTGTCTGAGCACAGCTGGTGATAAATTGATTTTCCCCTGAAGGACTCAATCTATTGCTTCAAGTTTTAATAATCTCAAGAGTCTTATTTTTAGGTTCTCTAAGATAATTGACATTTCTCTGAGATAATTTAAAATTAAGTTTTAATTAAATCTAAGATAACGTAAATAATTCTAAGAAATGATTTTATATTGTCTTCAAAATATTCTCCTTTTATTTTATTTTTTTAAGATTTTATTTATTTATTTAACACAGAGAGAGAGAGAGACTGCGAGTAAGCATGAGCAGAGGGGAGGGACAGAAGCAGGCTCCCCACTGAGCAGGACCCTGGGCTCGACCCCAGGACTCTGGGATCAAGACCTGAGCCGAAAGCAGCCACTTAACCGACTGAGCCACCCAGGAGCCTCCAAATTATTCTACTTTTAAAATCAATAACTCTTTTCTTTTTATACCTTCCAGAAATATACACAGAAAGTTACTCTTTGTTCTCTATAGGTAAATAGAATTATCAACCTTAGTCATATTCCTTTCATTCCAAGCTGAACACCATAACTCACTGAACGCTTCCTTGCATACTATGGTTTTCTAACCCACTTATCATCCTGGGCATTTTTTATTTTAAAATGTCACAGTCCATTGAACTCATGAACTCTGATGGATTCTGAGTAACCATAGATTTCTGTGTCTGAAGATGGTTTTAGCTGTTTTCATTTTTCAAGCCATGTAAGATAACATATATTAGCCTTTCTTGACCCTTTGTTGTTCTTTCGTTGTATGGATTGTATTTCTGTTATTTTTGCCTTTTAATTCATGATGATTGTCTTGACTCATTCTATAGGAAAGAGGACTGAAGTAGTTCAGGTTTGGGCAGCTTAAACAACGTTGAATAGGGTAGTGAAACAACCATAGTTCTGAAGTGAGTATTACAAAATGGAATACTTTTAACTAAGAGTTGAGGATGATGAACCACTGTTTTAAACATCCAACATAAAACCAACTTATGGTTTTCCAGTGAAGAGCTTGACCAGACCTTGAACCCAACAGGTCGGAGGAGACCCAAGTGGCAAATCAGGTATCGGTGAGAGGTGTCAATCCATGGGTTTGAAAAGTGATATCATCTTCTTGGGTTTCATACAGGAGTGTGCCTGAGTTTCCTGCAGCATCAGGAGAGGGAGACTGAGACACCATGACTTCTACCAAGATGCTGCTGCTCTTGCTGCCCATGGCTTTGGTAGCCTCGTGCTCTGCTCAGGGCATCAGTGATGGTGAGTTGGGGAGATGGGGGATCATACAAGGATGAGGTTAAGATTCATGGAAAAGAGGAAGGTTGCATTGAGCTTTCTCAGAAATTAAGTGCTTTATATTCAGACACTAGGCAAATAAAAGAGGAGAAAACATTAGTTATGTGACCTGTCTGGTGGTTTTTCTCAGGTATCATGAGATATCAGGTGATATTGATGATTTGATGTATGTCACAGACAGTTGAGAATAGATGGCAATATAGAATCAGCAGAAGCACCCCAAGAGGCAGAGTAAATGGTGAGTGGGCAAACAAGACCCGCCAAGCTAAGTACATGCACTGTCATGAGGCCAGGATCTCTCTGCCCCTTCTCTTCTGGGGAGTAGGCTCTGGTCACTACCTAATACCACAGAAACCAGCAATATATTACTTCTAACTACATTTAGGCTGTTGTACATGCCAGACTTGCTTCATTTCAGTTTGTGGCTAACTTTTCTTTTTCCTTGTTCCTTTCTGAATCTGTGTTCTCTTGCTAAATAGATGATGAATTATTGGAAGAAAAGCCAGAGGAATCACAAGTCCAACCTCAAGAAAGAAAATGGAGGTCAGAGAGGCAAACCTGGAGAGAGAGGCTATGGTCAACCAAACAAACCTCATAACCATGGTGTCCAGGGAGGGCCAGAAGGCCCATTTGGCAGAGGTGGCCCACGTGGCCCAGAAAGCCCAGGTGGCCAAGGACAAGGTGGCCAACAAGGACCAGGTAGCCAGCAAGGACCAGGTAGCCAAGGTCATCCAGGTGGTCAAGGTGGTCCAGGTGGTGAACAAGGGCCAGGTGGCCAAGGTCATCCAGGTGGCCAAGGTCATCCAGGTGGCCAAGGTGGTCCAGGTGGTCAACAAGGACCAAGTGGCCAACAAGGACCAGGTAGCCAACAAGGACCAGGTAGCCAAGGTCATCCAGGTGGCCAAGGTCATCCAGGTAGCCAAGGTGATCCAGGTGGTCAACAAGGACCTGATGGCCAAAAAGGACCAGCTGGCCAAGGTCGTCCAAGTGGCCAAGGACGTCCAGGTGGTCAACAAGGACCTGATTGCCAACAAGGACCAGGTGGCCAAGGTCATCCAGGTGGCCAACAAGGACCAGGTGGCCAACAAGGACAAGGTAGCCAACAAGGACCAGGTGGCCAGGGTGGTCCAGGTGGCCAAGGTAATCCAGGTGGTCAACAAGGACCAAGTGGCCAACAAGGACCAGCTGGCCAACAAGGACCAGGTGGCCAACAAGGACAAGGTAGCCAACAAGGACCAGGTGGCCAGGGTGGTCAGGTGGCCAAGGTAATCCAGGTGGTCAACAAGGACCAAGTGGCCAACAAGGACCAGGTGGGCAACAAGGACCAGGTGGCCAACAAGGACAAGGTAGCCAACAAGGACCAGGTGGCCAGGGTGGTCCAGGTGGCCAAGGTAATCCAGGTGGTCAACAAGGACCAAGTGGCCAACAAGGACCAGGTGGCCAGGTGCCCAGAGCAACCAGCAGGGAAGAGATGACCAGCGTGGTCAGCCTGGTGGCCAGTGACAAGGAAAACCAACTAAAGAGAACCTCCAGTGATTCTCTAGGTATTAAGTGTATTCTTTTTCACTGAGCTAGTGAATTTCTGCTTTTCAATTTCCCAATTCTCTCTTCTGATATCTGTTCTTTGGTCTCATTTAAACCTTGACTTTAATCGCTCTTAAACTTCTTGTCCTTGCTGTGATTCTCTTTGCCTCAACCTTAACCACAGAAAAGTCTCCTTCAATATCAGAGCAAGTGTTCCTTTCACGCTGAGCTTATTCTTTCTTTCTTTTTTCTTTTCTTTCTTTCTTTTTTTTTTTTTTTTTTGCCTCCCTCATTCTTATGTTAGCCTATAGCCTTCCCACGTTCTACCTCCCCACACCCTTCTTCTTCTCTCCTCTCTTCCCTTCTCTCTACTCTCTCCTGGCTTCCTCCTCTCACGTCTGCTACTTCTTCTCTCTCTCTCTTAACATGTTTTATAATGTCTTCTTCTACCTATTAGTAGAAATATGGACATAGATCAAGTCCAAGGCAAATTAATATTTCTGTCTAAAATTCTTCTCTTTGTTTAGAAATGGTTAGAGATCAACTGGTGACCATGGACTTTTCAGCGGTGAACACTTGGCCTTTCCTTTCTCTGACTTCAAATCATCAATAAAGTCATCAGCATTAAAGCCCTGGCTCTTGTTTTCCTTCAGGGCCACGGTTCTTAGTCAGGGGACAGGAAGGACAGGTTGGGAGATCCAAAGCCCTGAGTGGACTCCAAATGTTGTGTGTTGGGCAACTTTACCTAGCTCAGAGTTTCATAATTTTGTGAGGACTTAACTGCCACCAATATTACCAAGCCAAAAAATTGTATTCTTGAGACTAGTAAGGAAGTTGGCCAAGTTCAGATTACTGCTAGGCACACCCTTTTCTTAGCTTAAACACAGAGAAAATTACCTTGTGAACTCCTTCGATTTCTGGTAGTCTTTCAATGTATGTGTGTTATATAATGAGGTGAGGGTGTGTAGAAAAGGGAACACTGTGCACTGTGGGTGGGAATGCAAACTGGTGCAGCCACTATAAAAAAAAGGAGGGAGGTTCTTCACAAACTGAAAATGAGTCCTACAATAGAATCCAGCCAGTCCACCTCTGGGTATTTCTCCAAAGAAAAGGAAAACTCTATTTCGAAAAGATAATGCATCTGTAATGTTCATTGCAGCATTATTTAGATAGCCAAGATAGGGAAGCAGCCTAAGTATCCATGGACAGATGAATGGATAAAGCAGATGTGGTGTGTAGACACAATGGACTATTACTCAGTGATGAAAAAGAAGGAACCCTTGCCCTTTGCGACAACACAGATGGATCTAGAGAGTATAATGCTAAGTGTAATAATTCAGTCAGAGAAAGACAAATACCATGGGATTTCATACACATGTGGAAGCTAAAAACCAAAACAAGTGAGCCAACAAAACAAAACAGAAACAGATTCATAGATACAGAAAAATAATTATCCAGTGGTTGCCAGAAGGCAGGGGGTGGGAGGATGGGCAAAATGGGATGAAAACAGATATAACATGGTACAAATGGATATTTATAAAATCAATACAATACAGGGATACCACCTACACAGAAGGAACTCAGGAATACAGTTAATAATACCTAACAATTTTCTATGCTGATAGATGGTAGCTAGATTTTTCCTGGTATAAAGGTTGAATCACTATGTTGTACACCTGAAATGAAAATAATATTGTGTGTCAACTAGCTTCCATATTTTTCAAAAGACAGGAAAGTGACCAGAAAAACATAAAAATGAATAGGGAACGTTAGGACACAAAATGTCCACATGGAGAATGCCATGTGACGATCAAAGCAGAGATTGGGGGATGTGGCAGAAGCTAAAGCACACCAAGGATTGCCAGCAAACCAGCAGAAGCTCGGAGAGAGGCCTGGGACAGATTCTTCCTGAGAGCCCTCAGACTGCACCAACACCTTGTCCTTGGACTTCTAGTTTCCGGAACTGTGAGGAAATAAATTTCTGTCCTTTAAGCCACCTGCTTTGTCGTACTTTGTTACAGCAGCCCTAGCCAACTAACCCAGTGAGAAAATTCAATTACCAGAGTTTTTCAATGAAGGGGGATACTTGGACTAATGACAACACACTTGTTCCATCCACCTTGGAAGCCTCTGAGTGGAGTGCACCAGAAAGGAGGTTTTTCAGGGAAGCTTCCCTCAGTTGGTGGGCTTCATAGAGACAGCCTAGGAATTGTACTTAACCTAGAGGTTCTTGTTTCTCTGAGTGTCCAAATTGGATTACCCCTGTGGACACTCACCCATGTAAATGCCAGTGGCCTCAAAAGGCTGACGATAATATTAGGTGAGGATAAATTAGAAGGTTCTAGTGGACATTTCTCTCCAGAATATCAGTGGTTTGCTCTTAGTATCAGCATTAATGAAGAATTTACAAGTCAGGATAACAGACACAATGGAAACATGTTTAATTCTGTTTATTCCCACACACCCTGCCAGGTTCTGTTCTGAAATCAGACCTAGACCTGACGTTCTCTTTGGAAGCAGAATCCATCTCTGGTTGTGCTGGCATTCTCAGTACCCTCATAGACTTGCCATACAATTTCTGAAGAACTGTGACCATCCTATACATGGAGTTGGGCATATTTCACAACGCAAAATGTATGAAGACATATAAACCTGAGGGTGGAAACATTTGAAAGTCACTTGGGTGGGCCTCAAGAAGAAACTAGCAGCTTTCTCTACCCTGCAAGCAGGGGAGGAGGCCCTGCTGTGATCTTTCCCAATTTTCCATCATTTACTGAAAGCACAGAGGAAAAAAAACAAATGTAAAAGATCAGCACCAACAGGCCTCATAATAACACAAGTCACTAAAGATAATTGACACGAATTTACTACATAGTGGGTTACTATCATTTCAATCCAAATACTGGGCAGCAAAGCTCACAGTCTTGTATCCCAATCAATACTGTTTTGCATAATACAAGACTAGTGAATAGGCAAGGACATTCATAAGTGACCCATTTAAAAACATGCTTTGTTTTCAGAAAGAGATCCCCAAACTTAGCTTTCCTAGTTAAAAACTGCATGCCTAGCAATATTATCTTCAGTTCAGAGCTCTATTCCTCAGTTCTTCTCCCCTAACATCATTCAAAAGAACTGTTTCCCAGCCCGCCAGAAAGAAGGAATTTCCAGTTTGCTCACATTACCATAAATCGAGGAGGTACTCCTCCACCTAAAACAAAACTGTATATTAAAAGCTATACCCCAGTCTGAAGTATTTGCAAAGAACTATGATCATGCTACCCCCACTCTCCCAAAATTTCTTTGTTGCCCTTAGAATCAATCACAAATTCAGTTTGACATTCACAACATTCTTCACAATATGGAGCTAATCCATATCTCCAGCTTTATCTTCCCATATTCTCCTCAATCTCACTGGATCATTCCGTGTTTCTAGACCATTAAAAATACTATGCTATATGCATAGATTGAGCCATGCCTTTCACTCTGCTTTCTTCCACACTGCTCTCCAGAGTCCAGATCCCATGGCATCTCCTTTGGAAGCCTTCTTTTTCTCCTTTGCTCTGAATTTCCATAATTCCTTCTTTTGTCTTTTTTCTGATAGTGATCATTGTTATGTCAAAACTCAATCTTCCATTAGATCTTGCATTCCTTAAGGACAGGAAGAGTGTTTCATGTACTTTCACGTCCTCAGTGCCAAGAATAGTGCTGTTTAAGGACAATGAAGAAGACAATGCCAAAGTTGGTGGGGTTTTTTGCGTGATTTTGACCTTGGGGGCTTAATTATATGATTCTACTTGAACAGAGAAATGGTCCCTAAAGATGAATCTCTTCTACCATACTTAGAGTTCTAGGCAACACACTTCTAGCAGTTTGAGAATAGATAAAAGGCTGTTCTCCCCACCTCAATGCCAATCACAGGGAGGAGTCTACTACCCAGTCAGATTTTAAGCATAGAAGTAGGTATTTGCATGTAAATTTTAATTACGTGTTTTAAATTTTACCATACAAAAGTTAAATACCAAATTATCTTGTTCTTTCTAGATACTTAGGAACTTAGAAATCCTGATTCGATTTGGGGAGGAATTTTCCCCACACACAGTGATGATGGGCCTGAATGAGACTCACAATGGGTTATCTATGCATATTTTGTCTTCTGAAATGAAGTTAGATGGTTGGTTCCAAAGGAGGCAGAGCGACTACAGTCTTCCCTTGTGTCTGCCCAAGATCCAAGAATAAGACTGACCCAAACTTGAGTATGTACAGCTCACTAGGCAAGAAGTGCTTTTAGAAGAAGCCAAACCTATGTGTACTTCTAACTTATTGGCACTGAATTACTAAAGTGGTTGGCTCAGGTTTTGACCGAGGGAAGACAAATAAATACGGTATTAAGAAGAAAATAAAAGCTGGCTGATATCCACCAAATGAGACTTTCTAGCTCCCCCAAACTTAAGAGATGTCAGGAATGCATTTTGACAGATGTTAAGCACATCTATCCCAATTTTATTCTTGAGAACGAGGTAGATAACCCAGGGTGGGTGTGTGGAACCACTGGAGCCACTGGAGGATTTGTCCCACCTAGACTTCCACTCTCCCTGGACGATCATGATGGCATTGTTGTTGCTCTGGTATTAGTGTTCAGTCATATGTGCTATTGAAAATCTCTCAAAATATCTAATTATCTCTCTTTCCCCAGTCCACCATTAATCTGTGAAATGAGTGCAATTCCCATTAGGGAGGATCGTTTTTGGGAAAACGTGTACCATGAAAACCTGCCAGGGTCGTTCCTCAATGGCACCCAGCCACCTCTTCAGTCAATGTAGTCAAGTGACTTAGAGTTGGAAGCTTGAGAAGCAATAGTGTTTTTCTATTACAATAACTTCTTAGCAGTTTTTTCTTACCGAATTCAAGATGCACCTTACTTACCTATCAGAATCCTAGGATTACCATTTATCTTAGTGCTGACCACAGATTCCTGCAGGTGAGTACACGATGAATAGCACTCTGGCTGGCCTTGCTGCTCGATATCCTGATGATGTGTCAGTGCTACAACAGACAATTCCAGTGTACTCATGGCTACATGGAGCCCAGGTTCCTGGCAGCTTCTCCCATCAGCCAGTTCTGACCTACAGAGGACATCCCATCATGGAGTTCTCAGTGAGGCGAGTGTTCCCCTCACCAGAGCATTCATTGTTGCCTCAGTGAAGAAGATACCTTCAGGGATCTCCTGGGGAAGATAGGTGGTGATTTCTTTGGTCTTAGGTAGTTAATCCTTTCTGACATTACATCTCCCTGAACTTTCTGATCCTTTTTAATACTATGTTAAGGGAATTGCAGCAAGTCTACCTTATATATGAGGCCAGCATTGGGTCCAACTTTCATGGAGCTAGCTGTCCCAACAGAATATTCGGGCTCGATTTATCTGCCCTTGCCAGAATCTGAACCCTCAGTCCTTATTGAGGGCCCCCAGCTTGATAAATTCTCCATACCCAGACTGAATATAGAGAACCTTTTGACCCATCACCATCAAGACCCATCTCAGCATGTTCTCTTACTTCTGCTGATATGTTAGCAATATGTGCAAGTATTCGCTTGTATTGTTTTGTTTGTTTCGTTTTGTTTTTTGTTTCTTAGACAGGAAATTGTAGTTACCTTATTGCTCTGTGTTGAAACTTTGTCCCGAAGTAATGAGGAGTGGTAGGGCATATCTTGAAGAGAATAAATGTCACCTTCCCTCAAATTGGGTTAATTGAACAGTTTTCAGGAGTGGTGTGGCTCTCCTGCCCGTGTAGGTTGTATGGGTTTGTTTTTGGTGGCCCTGGAGGTTCCAGGAAATCTGGGGGTTTCATAGTTTCAGGTTCATCCACCTAAATATCCCTCTCTCAGCCTTGAAGTTTCCACCTTTTAATGTCAGAGATGATTGTAACATCATTTCTCCAGCATTACTACCCCTCTCTTATATATTATCCTCCTCTCTATTGAATTGTTTCAGTTTGCGTGCACTCACTGTATCATCCCACTTCAAAACAAAACCAATGAAAGCACTAAGATTCTGCCTTGCTCCCCAAGCTGCGTTCTCCACTCTCCTTAATCACAAAACTCACCAAGAATGATCCATTCCCCACCTATCTGCTTTCTCTTAATTCATTCCCTCCTTAACCTTTTCCCCCCAAACCTGGCTTCTGCCCCTACACCTCACTCACATTGCTCTTGTTGGGTCATCCATTACATCCACGTTGCCAGATCCAGTAGTTATGTTGTTATATCACTTTTACTGTTTTCCTCAGCAGCATTTGAAAACTGATCTCCCCCTCTGCCTAACACAATGACATCTCTCATTTCCATTCCACCAGACATGTCCTTGCTTTTTCTCACCTTCCTACGAGCTCCTGACTGTTTCTTTTACTGGGACTTTTCTGTATTTACCTTCTAAAGATTTGAATATCTCAGGGTTCAGATCTGCTGTCACTTCTCTAGAACTTTTTGAGGTAATCCCATTTATATGTTGAGGACTTCCAAATGTATATCTGTTATTTGGATCCTTAGTGAAAGATTCAAATACTCAGTTATCCATTTAACATTTCAACATGGTTATTTCATAGATGTCCTAAACCTAATAGGTTAAAAAAAAACAATTTTTGATTTTTGTTCTCCCATCCCTCCTCAACATTTGCCACTCATTCATAAGTAGCAGTGTAGTCTCAATGCCTACAATAAAAGGGATCTAAAAGGTTTTTGAATCTCTTCTTCTTCAATTCCTTCCCTTTATCTAATTGAGTAATAAGACCTATCAGCTTTACCTATACAATATATAGAATTCAGCCATTTGAAGATGTCCTAACTATATTAGCACCATCCAATTCTGAGCCACTATGATTTCTCGTAGAAACCACTTACTACCCTATAATTTATTAGCTGGTCCCCTTCATTGTACTCCTCCCCATTGTACTCCTCCCCATTCCAAAAATACTTTATCCATTCGTCTTACAACCAGAGTAAACTTAAATCTACGTATAAATCAATCAAAAAAATCTTCCCCTTAAGAAGTTGGCAGAAAACTTCTCTATATTCTCTCTCAGAGAGTGGAATGCAAAACTCTGTCTTTTTAACACTTTTTAAACATTGTCTAGAGTTGACTTAAGAAATTCCTCTTTCTATTAGTTTCTGAGAAACCTCTGAATTTCCATTTCTTTTTTAAATCTCATGGGGCTAGCATCACAATATTAAATGGGGTCTGAGTACTTCCACAGTATTTTTCTTTAATTTTACTTATTTATTTTAGACATAGAGAGAGAGCACATTAGCAAGTGGGAGCTGCAGAGGGAGAGGGAGAGAATCTCAAGCCGACTCCCAGCTGAGCACAGGCCCTACAAGGTGGCTTGATCCCATGACCCTGAGACCAAGACCTGAGCCGAATTCAAGACTCAGATACTTAACCACTGAACCCCCAGGTGCCCCCACAGTAGTTTTTGAAACAGGACTCCCTTATTGGTAATAGGGAAGTCTAAGCAACCTTAGGCTTCATTCAAGTCTTCTGCTTTGAAAGATGTATGTCTTCATCCCCAGCAGGAGCCCCAAACCTTTGAGCCCTATATTACTGTGTCTGTCACTGTTATTTCCTACAAGTGAAATTCTTTAGGCCCATGATTCCTGTCCCTTAGAGGAGGCTTCTTTCTTATTCCGAAGGTTACTCTGCTAGAGGATTACTCTTACCTTATGCTTTTAAGTACCTTTTTTTCTTTTGAGGAATAATTTATATACAGTATAGTGCATAGATCTTAATTCTATAGCTTGATAAAATTTTACATATGAATATACATGTATAACTACCTCCCCAATCAAGCTAAAGGACTTGTCAGTTGATTCTTGAATTAAGCTCTTGATGTTTTGGGAGCAAAGTCAGTGCCCCCAGGTCTAGGTGAGAAACAGTAGATCCCTTTCTGTAAGCTCTCTCCTTTCCCCAACCAAGTTTTCTTCTAGCTTCCGATCTTTGCAGGCCCTGAGTAAATTGTACTACCTCAGGAGCAGCAGAAAGATTTCTGTTCCAACTCCTATCCTGAATCAGTGGACTAGGTTTCTAGTGTTCTGGTTTTTTTTTTTTTCTTTTGTTTTCAGATATTCCTCTATTTTTTTTTTCTCAAGCATATCTAACTTAATTATTTCAATAACGTTTCCATGATGGTTAATGAAGATGAGTATCCTTTTTTATGTTATGGGCCATTTGGATTTATTTTTTTGTGAAGCATCTGTTCAAATCCTTTACCTATTATTATGTGGGGTTTTTACTTTTCTTACTGAGTTGAAGTTTTCTCTAACTTCTGGATACAAGCCCTTCTCCAAGACTTGCATAGCCAATATCTTTATTTTTTGTGTTATGATTAGCACTTGTGGCCCTGTCAATTGATGTTTTATGATTTATAGGTAACATTTCACAATTTTTTTCTGTATACAGTATCCAAAAGTCTGCCTATAATTCCCAAAGGGCTGTGATGGTCACTTAGCCGTTTTAAATGAGAGACAGAGCACAGTTAATCAGCCTTTGTATTCAAGGAAGCACTCAGATAGGGCAAAAGACCCCCAAGTTCTATAGGGACACCTATTGCATATTGTCCTAAATCGATATGGCACATAGAAAGAAAGCATTCTTGGGAGTTAAGACCCAAGTTTACTGCTCCTTTTTCTTCCATAGTGAGTAATATGAATGTGGAAGAATCATTAGAACTCTCTGGACTTCACTTTCTTCATATTAAAAATAAAAATTCTAGAAAAATTATTCTCTGATATTAATTTTAACTTCATCATTTTACGAATAAATTTAGATTGATAAAGTTGATATAAGGATTTATATTTTAAAGGAGACAACAAAAGAACTACATCTAGTTAGAGAATACTGATTTTATCATGTTATAGACACATTTATTGATAAACATGGGAATCAATATTGTTTTATGAACACAACACAAGTGGTAGAAATCAGTTTAGAAAACACACGTTTGATTATCCATGGATGAAGCACGGTGTTCTTTCTCAAATTTGCACACCAGATGATGCCCTTGGAGGAGATGCATTTCAGGAGATGAAACTTTGACGATTCACATTTGAAATGGAAGATTCCCATCCTCACAAAAGTTCCCATTCCTACCTCTCCCCCCGCCTGGAAAGGTTTTCCTTGTACTTAAGGGCTCTTCTAATTTGGTCTTGGATAAACAGGGTGTTAAGCCAGGCTGCTGATTTCTCCCTCCTTCTATTCCTGGTTCTCAATATTCCCTTTATAATGCTTGGTTGTTAACTAAACAGCCCTTAAAACTTTCTAAAGTAAAATTCCAATAATCTTTTTATTCAAATTCTGTCGGATTCAGGGCAAAGAACCACAGCCCAGTTATTGAGTCTTTTCTTTCAGAGACATGAGGTGGAGGGTGCCTGGCTGGCTCAGTCCAAAAAGCATGTGACTCCTGATCCTGGGTAGTGAGTTTGAGCCTCATATTGTGTATAAGGATTACTAAACAAATAAATAAATAAATAAACTTTAAAAAAATGGGTGAGATGGATACTCTGAAATATCTCTTAGGAAAGCTGTGGAGAAGTATATTCGCGGAGAACGAAGTTTTTTTTTTTTGTAACATTTTATTTGTTTGAAAGAGAGAGAAAGAGCATGAGCTGAAGAGGGTCACAGGAAGAAGCATACTCCCTGTTGAGCAGGGAACCCCATGCCAGGCTCCATCCAGGGACTCCAGGGTCATGACCTGAGCCAAAGGCAGTTGCTTAACCAACTCAGCCACCCAGGTGCCCAGGAGAAGGAAGTTTAACAAAACACAGATATCTTGGGGCATCTGAGTGGCTCAGTCGGTTAAGCGTCTGCCTTTGGCTCAGGTCATGATCTCAGGGTCCTGGGATTGGGCCCCACATCGGGCTTCCTGCTCAGCGGGGATCCTGCTTCTCCCTCTCCCTCTGCCTGCCACTCTGCCTACTTGTGCTCTCTCTCTATCTCTCTGTCAAATAAATAAATAAAATCTTAAAAAAAAAATAGAAACACAGATATCTTGTTTTTTTTGTTTTGTTTTGTTTTGTTTTAATGTAGTGATTACCATATATCTTTGAATAACTCTGAGCTTCAGTTTCCTTACCTTTAATGGGGAATATTTCACCGACTTTTGTAATTTTTACCAGACTTGGGTGAGATAGCAGGGCTCGCACATAGTAGCTACTTAAGAAATGCTACTTTTATTTCCTTTACTCTTTTCCAGCTTATCTTACATTCATTGTTAAGTAATTCAGGTACTCATTACAACCAGATTAAGAGCTAAAATGCTTAAGGTTTTGAAATTGACTGCATGAGTCCTAAATCCTTAGCTGTGTGACCTTGGACAGGTCTTAGTGTTCTTATTTAAAATGAGAACAATAATAGTACATACTTATGATATGGACTGAATGAGATAAGTTTATACAGTCCTTTGCATAGTGCATGCCCCATGTAAATGCTTAATAAATGTGGCCATTTGAAACAGCAAAGAAAATGGAAAGGTTGAAATAGATATTTGTATGAAGCTTTAAGAAATCCATAGGAATTCACCTAAAGGGCCACATCAATATAAGAATGCAGAATTTAACAGAAGACAGTAGTGAAACCATAATGGGGAATTGGTCCATGTTTAGAATCACTGTTGCTCAGTTACCTGCTAGGCCTACTTTTGTGAGACTTTAAAGATACCGTAATGTTCATACGGCCGCTGATCTCCAAAGCTACTCAGGTCATCCCAGCAGTTGCCCCTGTGTCCTAGCACCAGCTGCCCACCTCACCCAATACTATACTGCTCTCAACACACTTCTTGACACTGACTATCCTGTTTAATAATTTCTGCCCTTACCTTATATAAAAGTTAGAAACAGAAGGACAGTTTGCTGTGTAGGAATCAAGGACAGGCCACTCCAAGATGGCTGGTATGTTGATAATTTTTGAGTTAAAACTCAACTGATTCAGGGAAAACTCGTTACCTCCCCTTCAATTGTCTAAGAAAAATTTAGCTAGAGGACTTACTCCATGAAGAGAGTTATCACCAAAGATACCTACATAACTAAGTATGGAAGACACAGAAAAACCTAACAAGGCCTGTTTGGACAAAGTCCTCATGTCCCATTGTTTCTGAAAGGCCCAAACATTTGTTGACCTAACAGTTACTCTTTTTCATATTCTGTAAATTGAAATCTATCACTTTAAAATCGTAGACCCCTACTCCCTTCTTCTTAGTTCAGAATGACATCTATATCTCATTTTGCCTGTCTTTGCAATTCTCATGTCTGTGTAAATTCCCCATGTGTGAAAATAAGTCCTGTTAATCTGTCTCATACTGATAGAGGACTTTACCACGATTTTGGCCTTAATTTGTACTTTCTAAATGATTAAATTCTTCTTTACAGTTTATCTTTTGATTCAGGTAAAGGACCCTTTAGGCAAAGCATCCTGTGGTGTGAACAGAAACTACCCCCTCAAGCCTTAAGGGCTTCCCTGATGCCAGCAAGACCTTGCACGACTGACCCCAAGAAAATGACTGACCTCACCTTTCCTGCCACATGCAGGTCCACCGACCTTTGTCCCACATTTGCCTCATAAACCAAGAAGTAGTTTTAGCACTTTGGAGACAGTCTTTAAGATGTTCACCTTTGTCTTCCCAGTGTCAGCCTCACTGAAATAAATTCCTTTCTTGTTTTGTCCCCACTCATTTCTTTGCGTTTGGATTTTATCAGTGGCAAGTGTCCAGAACTGATCTGTTCAGAACCCTGCAGGCAGGTGCTCTTGCACCCTTGGGTCCCGGTGACAATCTCAATTTGATTCTTAGTTCAGCTAGTAGGACTTTGAAGGGCAGAGGAACTCTTCCTCCCCAACAGCTGCAATGTTCCCTCCTTGAGGAGATAGCTCTGATTCTCCTTTGCCAATACCACCCACCCTCAACACATTGTCTTTATTGCCTTGGCTCACATCTTTGTTTCAACTTTCTCCTTGACTCTCTGACCACCTCACCTCCCCACACACCCATCCCCACCCCACACATACCTTATATACTATTAGAGGCTCGGTAGATGCGAGGTCATTCCCTTTCATCCAGCTGTTAACACCCAAAGAAAGAATTCATAAGTTCTAAGAAATAGCGTGTCACTATCATCATCTTCCTCATCACTAATATTTATTGAACATTTCTGGTAGGCCAGGATAAGCACTTTATATGGGTCATCTCCCTCAAGTCTCACGAAAACATTATAAGCTAATTACTCCTATTTCTCTTTTATAGACAAAAAGAATGAGGCTTATAAAGATGAACTATTTTGCCCGGATTACACAACTAGTAAGTGATGAAGACAGATTTTGAAACCACATCTGACCAGGGCACAAGTTTAGCCCTTATATTCTGCTCCTTTGATTCAAAGGAGTTTCCTTTTTTAGGTGTATTCATCCAATCAAGCATTTTCCTAGTGCATACAAAATAGGTTATGTTTGGGTTTTCTGGAGGGTTTTTTTTTTGTAATTTTCCATAGACAATTGATAAAATAGCAGTTTCTATCCTTTGAACGTCTTTTCAGACTCCCAGCAAGTGACGTAAGTTTATCTTCAGGGAGCATTTTGTTCAGCTCTTTATGTTTTTTGGGTTTTCTTAAAAAAGATTTTCAATATATTTTTAACTGGGATTGTTATATTGACATTTGTTTCTCATTCCACCTCATCAACTGTTTAGGTTTTAATGCTCAAGTTCAAAGAAACAATAAATGGAGCAGCCAAATCTTAAGTTCACAGAAATCTCTGGAGTTGACCTTTCATGTTTGTGCAAGAAAGCCAACTTCTATTTATTTATTTTTTACCTCCCTAATTCCCTTCCATGGAGGTTAGTTTGTCTTAAATTTCCTTCCAAGGTGCTGTGGAAAGTGCCATCCCCCACCAAATGATTCACTGGACCCTCTTTAAATGTCCAACTCCCCCTTTCCAACATTTTTGCTAAGGGAATCTGATGTCATATGTTATCTTCACTTATTAATTCTCTATGAACTAAATTAATTCTAAATTAGATATAGTATATTAATGTGGGTCTCTCTGTAGACTCTTGGCCCTGGAACCACTTAGTGATTCCTTTGGCTCTACTGACAAATCAAAAGTTTCTTCCTAAATCTTGCCCCAAAGTAGTTCCTGTGTCATCAAGCAATTACATTTGCATTCTTAAACTTTTATTATGTCATGCTTATCACAGTTTAGGAAGACAGTGGAAAACGTGTTATCATTTGACAATTTAATAATATAGAATACAATGAGATTAGTGATAATTTCTATAGAGGAAATGTTCTGGCTGAAGCAACCCAATAGAAGCCTGGAGGTTCTTCCTATGTAGCAGCAATACTCTTATTGTTCTTTGGGAACTATATAAGTGAGAAACTCCAAATCTCTCCAGAAGAAAAAAGAGGATAACTGTAATTTAAAGGTAAGTACCTTTAATTTAATTTAATTTAATAATTTAATGGTAAGTGCCTCTTCCTCCTCCTCCCTATCCTCCTCCTCTTCCTCCTCCTCCTGCTTTTTCTTCTTCTTCTTCTCCCTCTTCTTCTTCTTCTTCTCCCTTTTCTTCTCCTTCTTCTTCTCCCTCTTCTTCTCCTTCTTCTTCTTCTTTTCTTCTTCTTCTTCTTCACCTTCTTAAGCTATCCTGTTGGCTTTCAGCAAAGCCCAGCAAAAGGCATAAGATCGAGATTGGTAAGTCTGATATAACAGGTATGGTAAAGTTCTGATGAGCAGACATTTTAGCAAGTAGACTGTCTCTCAGTCATTCTGTTTTATTTTAAGATTTTATTCATTTCTTTGAGAGAAAGAGAGAAACTGAGAGCATGAACAGGGTCAGGGGTAGAGGGACAAGCAGAAGCAGACTCCCTGCGGAGCATGGATCCTGACATGAGGCTCAATCCCAGGACCCTGACATCATGACCCAAGCCAAAAGCAGACACTTAACTGACTGAGCTACCCAGGTGCCCCTCTCAGTCATTATTTTTGCTTTCCTTTTTCCTAGAGCAAACAGAGAACAAGAATTGTCAGAATTAGATTAATAGCTCAGCCCCAACTCCAAAACAGCTACTGACAAGGAATAATTTACTCAGCAGATAATCTGTTTAACCATGATTTTAATTCATCTTTGTTCTTTAAATCTCTTGATCCTTCTATCAGTTTTATAGAATGTCAATTATCTAATCACTAGGAAAGACTAAGAGTTCTGAACTTACTCTCATTGCCTCTCAAGAGTTGTGTCCTATTACTTTAGTTATATGCTGTTGAGATTTTAGGGAACAATTTGTTTTATTTTGAATAGTATTTCTAATAAGTCATTGAAGTCATCAATCAAAGACAAGAGTTCTTATTGCTATACTTGTGACATTGGTCAAAAAAATAAATTTTTGCAATTTTAATCATTAATTTGATGAAAGAGTTGTTTTAAATATAATTTTAGAAATCCAGCGGTCTTCAATCTATTAGCTTCATTTTTTTTAAAGATTTTATTTATTTATTTGACACAGAGAGAGAGGGAGCAATCAGGCAGAGCTGCAGGCAGAGGGAAGGGGAGAAGTAGGCTCCCCACAGAGCAGAGAGCCTGACATGGGACTTGATCCCAGGACCCTGGAATCATGACCTGAGCCAAAAGCTGATGCTTAACCAACTGAGCCACCCAGGCACCCCAGTCTAGTAGCTTTAAATTGAAGATGTGTTTCTACAGATACAAAAGAAATATGTGTTGGAGCTTATTGCCCTCACGGAACAGACAATCTTCATTGGTGAGTAAGGCTTGATTATATACTTAGTAAAGTAGTGTATAATGAAGTACTAAATTCAACATTGTACTGCACGACTATCTGATATAAATAAGTGACACACATCCTATGGACCTGGAGTATTGAGGCAATGATTAGGTTGCTAGAGTCAAATAAAAAGAGATTTAAAAAGGGCAAGAAGAAATGAGCAAAAATGGAGTATACATGATTGAATGACTCTCTCATAGCTAGGTTTGCAGTTACCCCAATATGTGTGCTATCAGAAGGAATATATAAAAAGAAGAATTGGATCCGATGGATAATAGCTCTTACAGTATCATATTTGAACTTCTTAATCCTTATGAATTCCATTATTTTCAAAACTGGTACTTCTTTTTAACAGAGAAAGAATATCACACACAATTTAAAAGATAATTTACTTACAAGTTATCCTCAGGGTGTGTTACAAAGAATTCAACTGAATTTTCAAATTATATGTTTAGGTCTTGTAACCCATTTTTTTATTCTTTTTTTTTTTTTTCATGTTCAAAATCGCTTTTATTTTGCTTTCGTGCCCTGATAGAGGTTGAACACCTGGTCTTGGGATACCATGTGACTATGATACCCCAGCAGCTGATTGATTGATTTTTTTAATTTAATTTAATTTTATTTTATTTTTTAGTTTTATTTTATTTTGTTATGTATCTCTTATTTCGATCCTTAGTGAAAGATTCATATACCCAGTTACCTAGTTGTCATTTTCACTTGGTTATTTCATAGTTCTCCTATGTCTAATATGTTAAAAAATAGAATTTTTGATTTTTGTTCTCCCGTCCTTGATCAACATTTGCCACTCAATCTTAGGTAGCAATGTAGTCTCAATTGTTAAAGTATAAATGATCTAAAAGTTTTTTGAATCTTCTTTTTCTTCAATTCCTTCCCTTTATCTAATTGAGTAATAAGACCTATCAGCTTTATCTATACAATATATAGAATTCATCTTTTTAAAAATATCAGAACTCTAAAAGTGCCTGAGTGATTCAGTCGGTTAACCGTCTGATTCTTGCTTTTGGCTCAGGTCATGATTTTGTGAGGTGGAGCCCTGCTACATGCTCTATGCTTGGATATTCTCTCCTTCTGCCTCCTCCCCCCAATAAATAAATAAATCTTAAAAAAAAATGTCCTAACTCAATTACCACCATCCAAATTGAGCCACTATGATTTCTCATAGAGACAACTTACTATACTATAACTTATTAGCTGGTCCCCTTAATTGTACTCTTGCCCATTCCAACACAACTACATAGTACATCCATTGTTCTTATAACCAAAGTAAACCTAAATTTTCATATAAATCAAATTATGTTACACATGGTTTCAATTCCTTTTTATGTCTTCCCATTGCACTTAAATCTAAATTCTCTCTTGTGACTTATAAGGCTTTTTCATGATCTTGCCAGTCACCCCTTGCTCACCATGCTCTGGTCACTCAAATCTCATTGCTCTTCTTCAAACACTTGCTCCTCGGGGTAGTGGCACTTGCAGTACCATCTTTTTGGGAGATTATTTGTCCTGGATGGCACATGGCTGGATTATATCTGTGATTCAAGTTTCAGTTTGAAATCTCAGTTTCTCAAGTAGGTCTATTCTGACTACCCTCTATAAAGCTCTTCTTTTTCTCCAGTTATTCTCAGTTGTATCAATCATGATTTGTAACTCTGAGTTTGTTTACTTGATTAATATCTGTCTTCCATAATGTTTTCTATGACTGTGCATTACACGAGAGCACAGACTTTGTCACATTTTATCTGTATTTACAGCATATAGGATCATGTATAATGCTCAGATATTCAGTGTATGAGTGGATATGTACTTATTAAACAAGGAATAAAAACAAGAAGGAATTTGCTTGCATTCTCTGTAAACTGTTTGCTTCAATCTCTTAGAGTAAGCCTGAAAAACTCTACTCCCAACACTGGGAATAAAAGAAATAGTACAAGTCTTCTTTCAACCCTGAGTTTTTATCACTGTTGCCTTATTTCTCAGAATTAATATAATCTCAGAAGATAAAACACTTACTTTGGTTACATCACTTTCATCCTACATATGCCAGTAAGTAGAATTGTGTGCAGTAAGAGATTTCTAATATGGCTTCTTTTCCACCTTAGTATTCTTTGCCTGGCTACTCTTCACAGAGAAATTGAATGTTGAGGTGTTAATATTTCTAATGTAAGTAGATGATCAAATTTCTCAGGTCCACAACACAAAGACATCAAACATGGAGTTTCCAAGATTTCCTTTAGCCCTCAGGGGTTTTTTTATTCCCATGCCTAATAAATTCAAATATATTGGTCTCCGCCTAGGTAGGAGGTGGGAGACGGTATTCTTTAAGACCATATCAAAAAGAATGTAAGCTTCAATGTATGCATCTAATTTTCTGTTGTTTCTTTAACTTACAAGGCACTCAATATAAATCTTTTTAAATTTATCAATTTAATCAATGTGTATCTTGCACTGTCAGATTTGAGAAGAAAAATTAATATATGAAACTAATGTAGAATTAATTTTTATTTGTGCCAAACTTATTGATGAGAATATTTGCAAACATTTTCTTTTCTACACACAAAATTTATGGCTATTCTAGGCTGGTTAGTAACAGAGTCAATCACTCCAAAATATCCTTTCTGCAACATAAATGATTTGCTTTTGTTGGAATTTCCCAAAGAGATATTTCATAGATAACATACGTATAATCCAAATAGTATTCTCCTGGCATGTAGCGATGATCTGTATTGAATCAATATCTCCTTTGATAGTTTTGATGTTTTAACATCTCAATACATAAGTTTTTGATTGAAGGTCTCATCTTCTAAGGATATCTTGACATTCAATTATGCAGCCATCAAAAAAAATGAAATCTTGCCATTTGCAATGACATGGATGGAACTAGAGGGTATTATGCTAAGCGAAATAAGTCAGTCAGAGAAAGATAAGTATCATATAATCTCACTGATATGAGGATTTTGAGAAACAAGACAGAGGACCATAGGGGAAGGGAAGGAAAAATGAAACAAGACAAAACCAGAGAGGGAGACAAACCATAAGAGACTCTTAATCTCAGGAAAAAAACTGAGGGTTGCTGAGTGGAGGGGGGTGGGAAGGATGGGGTGGCTGGGTGATAGACACTGAGGAGGGTATGTACTATGGTGAGCGCTGTGAACTGTGTAAGACTGATGAATCACAGACCTGTACCCCTGAAATGAATAATACATTATATGTTAATTAAAAATAAATAAATAAATAAATAAATAAAAGGATATCTTGACATTCAGTGCCTGGTTCCTAGTCTGCTAAAAGCAAACTTACACGTGTTTTTTGTGGAAAAATGTACTTCAGTAAGCAATCAATCGTTCTTTTTTTAGCCAACTTTGTTTTATAGAAACTTTCTATATAAACTCTCCTTCTCTCACACTTACAGAGTATCTTTCTTTCATTGATCTATAGTCCTAAAATAATTTTTGAACTTGTTGTGACAATATTTACTTTAATCACAATATATATCTTAACTGTGATTATAATCAGCATTAATTTCTGCTACATTCACAGAATTGCATAACATTTGATTAAGAACTGTCACCATATTGAGCTTTTTCCAAAGATGGAGTCTAGTTGGATGATCTGAGAAAAAAATCTAACTAGGATTGTGGGGATGAGTGAGCTGCTTTTCATAGGGATGCAAATAATAGCTAGATACTATTACAGTTGTTCTGAACTAGTCATACAATTTTGCATCTAGAGAAATGATTTAGAACTTGAAATACTCTCTCTTCTGACAGTTAATATTAAGATATTAACTTTTATATGTTCCAAAACATGTTTAAAAAAAAAAAAACTCTGAAGGGAAGGAGAGAGAGAGAAGAGAGAGACAGAGAGAAAGAGGCAAAATCAGCTCTACATGAGATTTCCTAAATTACATTATAGATATACTAAGTACATTTAAGAGTAATTAACCATATGAAACCAACATTAATGCAAGAACTGAAGACAACTAAGAAACATCATGTCTTGCTTTGTCCTAGTAAATGATAGTTAGCCTTCAGATCTGTTTATGGTGTTAGAAATTTCTCCTGTTTAGGATATACTTTACTTTCCATAGCACCCTTAGGGATGCCTGTCTTAATTTATTGCTCCCCAGAATTAAGATAAATGAATGGCTTGAGGGATAGATTAAAGCTATCAACTCACCAGTGATCACAGCTAATTCAGTCTCTGGCATAAAGTAGCTAGAGGTGGCTACGAGAAAGGCCAAACAGTAGGCAATGAAAAGGAGGAGAAAGGAGATGACAGCTTTCATGGCTCCCACGTGGGCTTCTATGCTGAAGTCTCTGCACCCTGTGGCATTGAGTTTCATCTGCCTGGTATGTCTCCAGAGGGAGAGGATCAAGAGGAGAAATGAGATCAGGGACACAGAAAAGGGGAATAGCGTTAACAGGTTGAGGCAAATCTTGATAGAAGCATATTGAGCTTTATTTACTCTGCATCTCACAGTTAAGTTTGTTTTCTTCTTTGTCTTAACACAATACCTGAAATCATCATTCAAATTCTCAGTGACAAAAAGGCTAATAAACACAGAGAGGACCAAGCACCCCAGCAGGATCCTAGGAATCACACTGTCAATTCTCCTCTTCATCCAGAGGAAAAGAGGATGGAAGAAATTCGCAATCTTGAGGAAATAGAAAATGCTGAGACAGGTGGCAAACCAGACACTTAAATGGTTGGTTAGTGTCCAGAAAAAATCAATGATTCTCATTTGTTTACCGGTAGTATACACGTCTGGATACAGCACCAAGATAAAACAATCTAATAGTATTACACATAATAGACAAATTCTGGATATGGCCAGACTTGTGAGGATTAAATCAACGGAGGCGATCTTCCTATTCTTGATCCAACCCATGCAGTTCACCAATCCAATGAATGCATTTCCTAAAATCCCCATTGAAAACTCTCCAGCTGCCATGAGCATTAAGGTGGTCTCCACTTTATCCGGCATGTTAAAATACAGAAATATCCTGGGCGCCTGGGTGGCTCAGTTGGTTAAGCAACTGCCTTCGGCTCAGGTCATGATCCTGGAGACCCTGGATCGAGTCCCGCATCGGGCTCCCTGCTCAGCAGGGAGTCTGCTTCTCCCTCTCCCGCTCCCCCCTCTTGTGCTCTCTCTCTCTCTCAAATAAATAAATAAAATCTTTAAAAAAAAAAAAAAAAAAAATACAGAAATATCCAATTCGTTTCTAGTTGAACTGATATAGTTTGATAGGTACACCTACTTCTTAGATTTTGCTATAATTTTCTTTGCCTCTCTTATTGTAGTCTGTCTTAGGGCAGAGACTGGAGTGAGAAACGAAGACTGTAGCTATCATCATTAAATCCTAATTAGTCTTGAGAAGCGAATGTGGCTGGCAATCCCTGGCCTGGCCACTGCATGTATCACCTGTATGTAAAACCCGTATCAGCAGGCTTTATTTTTCCACATATGGTTAATTTAGGCTGAGCTACATTTTAGTATGCAAATTAGACCTGTTTCCTTTCATGGTCCTGCACTGTCTATGTTTTGCAAGGCTATGTTTTGCAAGTTTTGGATTCATTAATCTGCAACATATACTAGTAGCCTCAATAAGGCTGCTAGATTTAACAAATAAAAATACAGGACACCCAGTTAAACTTGAATTTCAAATAAACAATGAATGATTTTTTTTTTTAGTATATGTCCCAAATTGCATGAGATTAGCACTTCTAAGAAGTACTAAAATTCAAATTTAATTGGGTGTCCTGTATTTTATCTGGCAAATTTAAATTCCAAGGATTTTTTAGCAATTAGAAAACAGGCCAAAATTGAAATTTGTAGAGCAATCTTCATTTTGCTAAATGATAATATTGATTACTGCTAAAAATCCAAAGTTTGGGTTAACATTGAGAACTATACATTTTCAGGGATTTAAAAGGTTACACTAAATATAGCTTATTTGGGTCTAAAAAAATATTTTAGCTCATTTATCTTGGTTATTCAGATGAAGAGTTACATGCACAAGGTCTCTTAAAATAATGCATTGTTTTCTTAGTCAAGTCAATTTAATGGTCATTTAGTTTGTGTTGCTATATATGATAAGATGAAGGAGCCCTAATGGAGTATTGATTACCTTTATATTTTCCCTTTACATTTAAAATGTTCTCGAGCGCAGTTGTACATACGAGAGAAGAGATTAAAATCCTGTGTTTTGATCTACTCTCCACCCTCCACCATGCCAAATTGCATCTGAGAATCTAGATCCTTAGCCTTTCTAGACTATCAGGCAAGAGACTGATGATTAAGTTTACCTCACTCTTACAGGCTACTCTTATTTTGAAGTAGGTTCCCTAATTTAGAGTTACTGAGAAACACTTTGCTACATAGTATTTCCACAGAATAATTCTGCCTGCTGATACTTTCTTTGGGAACACATATCTTCCCATCCTTCCTTAAAGGACAAACCTCCTAAAATGCAGCCCTGATTTTTGGACACACTATCTCATTTTGCAGCCATGTTCACAGATGACTGCTTTCTTCTGATCCTAGAAATGATCCCTGACCCAAGCACATCATTTTCTTCTCCACAGTGCCCTGGTAAATAAAGGGCCTCAGTAACTATGATAATACCTTTACAAATACATTTTTGTACATCTTTGTTTTTTGTCGCTTTTGCAGGTAAGTATAGATTTTCTGCATACTTGTGTTGTATAGCGTGTAAGTTATAGTGCAGCTACTACGGAAACAGGATGAAAGTTCCTCAAAAGATTAAAAATACAGCTACCACATGATCCAGCATCCCCAAATCTGGGTATTTCTCTAAAAGAATTGAAATCAGGATCTCAAAGTGATATTAGCACCCATGTTTATTGCAGTGTTATGCACAACAGCTAAATGTAGAAACACTCTAATTGCCCATGGACATATGAATGAATAAAAAGAATGTGTTACATACAGACAATGGAACATCATTCAGTCTTAAAGAGAAGAAAATTTTGCAATATACAAAAACCTAGGTGGACTTGGAGGACAGTATGCTGAGTTAAATGAGCTAGTTACAAAAGGACAAATATTGCCCTATTCCACTTATATAGTTATCTAGAATAGTCAGGTAATAAAAGCAAAGAGTAAAATAGTAGTTGCCAGGGCTTGAGGGGAGATAAGAATGCAGAGTTGCTATTCAATGAGTATCAAGTTTCAGTTACTCAAGATGAATACATTCTAGAGATACGCTCTACGATATTGTGCCTATAGTTAACAACACTATATTGTACACTTAAAAATTTGTTAAAAGCATAGATCTCATACTCTGGTTTCTCTTCAGATCGCATAAATCTTTCGCCTTTTAAAAGCATAGCTCTCATATTGAATGCCCTACTACAATAAAAAAAAATAGAAAAGAAAACAGAAAAAAAAATTGCAAGAGAGCATTTTGTCACCAGCTTACTACTTTGAACCCTTACTACCTTGAACTATTTTGAACTTTGGTGGTCAGTGGAGGTACTTCAAACACTGAAGATACAGAAAACTAAACATGGAAGGAAGGACTTCACACTAACGGAGGGAAACTTTCCCAGAAGTACTAATCTTACAAAACATTTATTTCATCTAAACTTGCAGAAGAATGTAAAGTTCATTCCAGCGTAGGATTAACAGGTATTTTGTAGAATATACTAATATATTCCATCAAAAGAATATCAATTCTCCTGTCTTGTACAACAAATAGCAATTTAAATGCTAAGATATTAGAAATATAGTTGATGAAGTTTATGTACTTAAGACTGTAAATATTGGGACTTTCCAGAGTGAATTTTACATCATCATATGCAGAAAAGTGGATAATCTTCAGGTAATTAATATTTTGGTTATAACAAAACAAAATAAGTAGATTGAAATAGACCAGAATTTGACATAGCACATGGTAGGACCTGAAATGCACAGCCATATCAGAACAGACATGAACTTAGATATTCCAGATCAAGTATTTCAATACTACTCTAGTGAGGAAGGATTTGATGTTCACAGTAGAACAACAATTTAGTAGTGACTCTTATTTTTTATTATTTTTTTGTAATTTACTCTGTATGTGTTATGGCATACATTGCTTTTTTAGTGATAGCATGTAGTTATTCCAAAATGTACGTTAATTTCTTCCCAATTAATTGCTTTTCTAAAGTCCTAAGTAAAAAGAACCCCTGCAGGTCTTATTAAGAAAGGAGCCTGAGTAAAGCAGTCTGATCGAAATTAATTGTCCCATCCCTTTATCCAGATTGTAAAGAGCACTTAGGAATGTCCGTAGAGAGAGATACTTGAAAGGGATCTATTCCCATCCTATTGCTGCCTGAACAGCAAGTTGTTTGTAAGGAAATTTAATTTCAAGGAAAATGAATAAAGAGGTGCCAGAATAAAATCAACCAGGAAATATTATCTAGGAGACCACCTAAAGCATCACTCATCTGGGAGGAGACAGATACGTAACTGGGACACTGAACCAGAGATGGGACAGGGGAGATCTGAGTTCCTAGTTAATAAGCCAAATGAGAGTGACCCAACAGAGCCATGAAGGGAGCAAAATTAAGGGTCAGCTATGAAAAAATGTATGATAGGAAAAAAATGAAAAAACAGTGCGGTTCAGTGCTCTTTATCATGGGCCTAAGTAAAAACTCAAAGGAACTTAACTCGGCAGTACATGCCTAACATCTGCAGTAAGAAGGCAAAAAGGGAAGTGTGAGCTCTCAAACTCTTGGAGGAAAGGGCGTGTGAAGATGAGAATCTGGAGTGTACACAGACAAAAGGGATATATACATTCAAGTGCTAATAGGTCTCGAACACTTAAAGATGTTACCCGAAATAAGCAGGATAACTGGAAAAAATGAGAATGTATTTTTTATTAGCAAAGTCCATTTATAAAGCTAAGATTTTTACATCATGCAGACTGTTCTCCCATATCTCAGCATCCTGATATATGTCTGCCTCAGCTTGTTATTTCTAATAATTAAAATAAGTGAATGACCAGAAGGATAGAGAATTGCTATAATTTCTCCTAACATCACAGCTAACTTGCTTTCTTTCATAGGGTAGCTAAAAGTCGCCAAAAGAGAAGCCCCATAGTACACAAAAAGGAGGAAGAGAAATGAAGTCATAGTTTTCATGGCTCTCACATGGGCCTCTGTGCTGGGGTCTCCACAGCCTGTAACACTGAGTTTCATTTGCTTGATATGTCTCCACAGGGACATAATTAAAAGGAAAAATGAGATCAATGATACAGTACATGGGACAATTGCCAACAGGTTAAAGAGAGTCAAAGGGTTGAAGTATTGACTTTTACTCACATGGAACATTTCAGTGCAGTTTCTTTTATGATTTATAATTTTATGAAACTCATAATCATAATTTGGTGTTGTTGCTAGTATAAGGCTGATCAAAAGAGGAAATGGCCAAACAACCCAGCAGAATCCAGTGAATCACTCTGTCAATTCTTCTCTTTAGCCAGAGAAAAAGTGGATGGGAGAAATTGGCTATCTTGAACATTGAGGCAGGTGGCAAACCACGTACTTAAGTAGTTGGTGGGTGTCCAGAAGATACTAATGACTGCCTGTAGTTTATCATTTTCATAAAAATCTGGGTAGCATACCATTATGATGCCATTTAGTATCAGTACACAGAGCAAACAAATTCTGGAGATGGCTAGACTGGTGAGGATATAGTCAATTGAGGAGATCTTTTTCTTCTTAATCCAGTCAATCCAGTTTACTAGTCCGATGTATACATTCCCCTACATTCCTATTATGAATTCTCCAGTTACAATGATCACAAAGATGTTGTCTTCCGTACTGAGCATGTTGGTAGGGAGAAGACCCTGATCTCTAATATCACTACAGATGGGCTAATTTACAGACGCTCAGTTGGAGCATGGTAAATAAGTTCTTCAAATCATGGAATAATATTTTCATCTCATCCACTATTTTGACTTTAATATAATTCCAGAAGTACCCAGCTCTCTTTTGAAATAGAATTGCTTCTCCATTCACGAGGACAACCAACTAGTTGCTCCAAACAGTTTGACTAGCTTTGAGCTAGGGCAAATTATAATCATCACCCTTTAGTGAGTGATAAGGGAAATGTTTGCTTGAAACTGCTCTTATACAAATTAAAAGAGATTATATTTCATGAATTTGCAACAGGCTTCTGTGTATTTTGACCCCGTCAAATTGAATTTTGAATACAGAGCCAGAGAAAGCAAATGAAAACATGTATTCCATAAAAATCACAATGCGTAAATGAAAGTCCATTTTCTTCACCATAAATTATAAATTAATCAAAAGTTTCCTAGTGGAAATGAATTTTAATTTTGGAAATGATCAGTACAATCAGTTGTAGAAAATTAACTTTCAGTCAGAGGATAGTAATTTTGTTTTCATATAAATGGTTAATTAGAGAAGGGTATGATACAAATCTAATTATAAATGACATAGTGTTATTAGGCAGGCACATGGCAATATTTACTAAAAATTTTTTCTCTATGGAGTTTTTTTTTAATAGAAGTGAAAGATGCTAGATAAAGATTTGCTATGTTTGGTTTTATTTAATATGGGAAATGCTGTCCATGACAACTCACTTCCTGAAATGTTGTCTCTTGGATAATGAATATTTTCATATAAAATTAAGAAAACACACTTTATACTATTTACAATCAACTCCTTTTATAAGATTTATAATCTCACATTCTACATTGTAGTCATTTCTCTAGATGGGGCAATCACCTTTAAGAAAATATTTACTGAATTATATTTCCAGGGAATAGGACTAAGTCTACTGTTAAATTGATTTATTCTTTCTTTGGAAACCTAGCCCACAAATCTAGGTAATACAAATCACATAAACTAGGTAATACAAATCACATAAACTAGGGTTCTTCTAATTTTATTTAAGTACTTCCATAATGTAAGAAACATATCTAGTATTTTTCCTATTTCTTATGTGTGCATAGTGTGTAGTAGGAAAGCATGAAGTTAATAATTTAAGGAAAACTAGTTATCTGTAAAATGTTATCAGAAACAGAATAGAAAAGAGAATGATGCTAAAACAAAACAAAACAAAACAAAAAACACATGTCAAAGATTCTTTTTTTTATTTATTTTTTTATTTATTTATTTGAGAGAGAATGAGAGACAGAGAGCATGAGAGGGAGGAGGGTCAGAGGGAGAAGCAGACTCCCTGCCGAGCAGGGAGCCCGATCCGGGACTCGATCCCGGGACTCCAGGATCATGACCTGAGCCGAAGGCAGTTGCTTAACCAACTGAGCCACCCAGGCGCCCCATGTCAAAGATTCTTGAGTCTAGAAGGGTAGGAAAACATTCCAAAGAATCTTTGAGAACTGACTCCTAAAACTGGCATCACCAGCTAGGGTGGTTTGATACGCATATTTATAACTGTACACCCCTTATCCCCTTTCCTAGTCAAATCTTTTCTTGAGGTCACCCCTCTTTTCTTACATTATATTTCACCCTAGGGAGGATCTCACCAGAGTGTTTTTTCTCCATCTTTATGAGGACGAGCCATTCTAGAAATGGAGAGGACAGGGCAGAAAAGATAAGTACTGACTTCCAGCTCAAAGTAGATAGTTTTTTACATGATTGATTTTATAGGAAGGACTGATATGTTTTAAAATCTCTTCCCCAAAGTCTGTTTGCTTAAAATTCTTCTACTTTTTGAGTTCAAGGCCTTTACCAGATATGACAGAAATAAGTAGAATCTCTTTGCATTTAGGCAATGATATGAAATGTTAGCATGGGATTTGGATTCATTTTTTCCTGCAAAGACAAAGAAATATATGTGGTTCAATAACATTTCATTTAAAGTTAACCAGAACAGAAATGTTAAGGAACACAAAGGAAAATTTAGGATAATGATAGATATTAATGATTTCTAATAGCATGTATAAAAAAATGAATGTAATCAATTGGGAGAAGGGAGAAGGTCTTTTGTTGATTTCTTTCTCCTTGTATTCAGGATTCTCTGTGGAACGAAAGGTTTCCTTCTTCTGTGGAAACTCTTCACAATCCTTAGCACTTTCAGAAAAGCCTCCCTCAGTTTGCTGTTCCTCATTATCAGGATGAACAAATGGCTTGATGGGAAAATGACAGCTATCATGCCAGCAAACATCACCACTAATTTTCCCTGAGGCATCAGCAAGCTAGAGGTTACTACAAGAAAGACTGCATAGTACATAATGAAGAGAAGCAGAAAGATGATCACTGCCTTTATGGCCCTCACGTGGGCCTCTGTGCTGGGGTCTCTGGACCCTGTGGCATTAAGTTTCATCTGCTTGGTATGTTTAAATAGGGAGAAAAGTAACAAGAGAAATGAGGTTAGGCAAAGAACAAAGGGAATGATAGCCTCCAGGTTCAGGATAACCAGTTTGAAAGCACTTGGGATTTTACTCACTTTGAATTCCCAAGTTATGTTTTCCTTATGATTGCCTTTGAAGGGATCCCAGAAGTCCTCATTCAATGAAACACTAATAATTATACAGGTAAGGAAGGACATCAGAAAAATCCCCAGGACGACTCTGTTAATCTTTAGTTTCAGCCAGAGGAAAAATGGGTGGGATATATTGGCTATCTTCAGTAAATAGAACATGCTGAGGCAAGAAGTAAACCAGACACTTGAATGATTGCTAAGTGTCCAGAAAACATCCACAATGCTCATTAGCTTGCTACCGGCATATCTATCTCGGGAGATACATATAATAAAGCCATCTAAAGATATCAAACACAACAAACAGATTCTGGAGATGGGTAAGCTTACCAAGATAATGTCAATCATGGAGGTATCTCTCCTTTTGAGCCAGCCAGTGCAGTTAACCAGTACAAGAAATCCATTTTCCCAAATTCCTATAGTCAATTCAGCAGCGATCAGGATGGTATATATTACCTCCGTTGTACTTAGCCTGTCAGCAGAGAGTTCTGATTTGGGATATCACTGACGATGAATTGGCTTTCAGCTGACCAGTGAAGAATGGTGTATATGTCTGTCATGTAGGTCATGCTGAAGTTGTCTTTTTCTGTCCTCTTTGTCAGCTTTGATCCAGGTCAGTGAGATAGCCAGTCTGCTCCGGGTGAGAACTACCTAAAGACTTCACTGATTGGCCAGTAATATCTTTCATGTGCAGTAATGATTGAAAGCCTCCAAGATGAAAATAGGAATGGATCTGATTTCTTGGATTTGCACAATCTTTCTCATTTTAAGCTTTGTATATTTTGGAGTTATCGAATTTAAGCTTTTGACCAGGAACTTCAAGAAAAAAATTAATTACTTGGAAAATATGGATCCAATTTAATTTGCAGATGTGGCACATTACCATCTCTGATGACTTGCAAAGTACTCCCAGATTATGGTCCATTTGGTGCAAATGCATGTTTTGGAGCTTAAAAATAATTGTGGATTTAGAGTGTTGACAGTTAACATGACTAATTTCAGTCTTAAAGCAATGTATTCACTTCATTAATTAGGATAACTCAGGTAGGGCAGCAGTGGTTTTCAATTTTCTCGTAAAGATGATTACTTGACTTTCCAGCTCTTCCGTCCTGTAATGGGGAAGACTGAGCACTGAAGACATTCCAGTTGTGCCTGTTATTACTCAGAATTTGACCTCAGAATCTGTATGTTAAAATCTGAGTGCAATCTTCTTTATAATGCTTTTATAATAATGGATACCAATTTCAAAGACAAAACATATTGGATCATATGTTTACTATTTGTATACTTTTTTGGTTGTTTCATGATTTAAAACACATAGCATCTAAATCCAGAAAACAATAAACCACACTATATTAATGTTCTCCTGCACTGACTTTAATAGTTCACCAACTTACCATGTAAGCTGGAGGTTTCTAGGCTTTGCTATAACTGGAGAAGCTTCTCTGTCAGAGGGAAAGGACTTGGGGTGATGATCTCAAGCAAATGCCCAACATCATTTGCACATGTGTTTTAAGAATACTGGTGACAACAGACAATGAGTATAGGGACTGAAGAGGAAGAATCCCACCCATTAGGTGGGTTAGGAGTCAAATATCGTTTCGTATAATTAAAAGCCATTTGAATTTTTTTTGTGGACTGTTTATATTTTTGCTCATTTTTCTACCTTTTTATGAATTTCTATGGTGTTTATATATTAGAGAAATTAGCATATTTGTATCGACAATACTTCCCCACTTTGTCATTTGTCTTTAGCTTTTTCTTGTATTTTTTTAAATATAAGCAGAATCACGATTTTTGTCTCTAGGCCCATAACCAAAGTCATACGCAGCACGTTCCAGTCAATGGGGGGGAGGAAAAGAGGGAAGGTGGTTACCAAGTCTGACCAAAAGGGAAAACATCAGTACTCCAAAAGAATTGCAAGATTTCACTGATTTATATTGGCAGACACTCCAAGAATACATGTGAGAATGGACTTTAAGGATTTTAGACCAAGAGGATAGATTATAACACTGGATCTGGTCAATGTATTGATATAGCTGCCCCTTCATAGATTCTGGGTTCAATGTGTTAGCTTGGGTCATTTCTCTCATCTTTTATTATCAGAGGTGATCAAACACAAACCTATGTAGACAGATGTTTAAATTTATTTTCTTTTCCTTGTTGAAATACTGTTTACCGTTCTTTAGAATCTTATATTTTCTGGTGACATTTTGTCTTTAGTTATGCTACTGATTATTTATGGTCAAGTCAGGCAAATGACTACACTTTCTACATGTATCAAGAACAGAATGCTGGGGTGCCTGGGTGGCTCAGATGGTTAAGCATCTGCCTTCAGCTCAGGTCATGATCTCCAGGTCTTGGGATTGAGCCCCATGTCGGGCTCCCTGCTCAGCAGGGAGTCTGCTTCTCCCCCTCCCGCTGCCTCTCCCCCTGCTTGTGTTCTCTCTCTGTCTCTCAAATGAATAAATAAAATCTTAAAAAAAAAAAGAGCAGAATACTGTCATACTGGTCTTATTTTCAGACAACTCATAATTTGAATTACTTGCTGACTTCATCTCCCTCCTCACTCCAAATCCTTCACCGTGTCCACTGCAATTCACAGTAAATCATCAGCAAAAACCTCATGTTCTCATCTATTTTTCTGACAGTTTGCTGTACCTTCCTTGTTTGAACTCAGGGGATCTTAAACTTTTTTGTACCATGGACTACTTTGGCAGACTGGTGAAGACTATGATGTCCTCAGAAAAATGTTTTGTTTTTTTTTTAATTTTATTTTATTATGTTATATCACCATACATTACATCATTAGTTTTTGATGTAGTGTTCCATGATTCATTGTTTGCGTATAACACCCAGTGCTCCATGTAATACGTGCCCTCCTTAATACCCATCACCAGGCTAACCCATCCCCCCACCCCTCTCCCCTCTAAAACCCTCAGTTTCTCAGAGTCCATAGTTTCTCATGGTTCGTCTCCCCCTCCGATTTCCCCGCCTTCATTTTTCCCTTCCTACTATCTTCTTTTTTTTTTTAACATATAATGTATTCTTTGTTTCAGAGGTACAGGTCTGTGATTCAACAGTCTTACACAATTCACAGCGCTCACCATAGCACATACCCTCCCCAATGTCTATCACCCAGCCACCCCATCCTTCCCACCCCCTTCCACTCCAGCAACCCTCAGTTTGTTTCCTGAGATTAAGCATCTCTCATGGTTTGTCTACCTCTCTGGTTTCATTTTGTTTCATTTTTTCCTCCCTTCCCCTATGGTCCTCTGTCTTGTTCCTCAAATTCCTCGTATCAGTGAGATCATATGATACTCTCTTTCTCTGAATGACTTATTTCGCTTAGCATAATACCCTCTAGAAGAATGTTTTTCTAAGTGAATAAAATGAAAATACATGGAATTTTAAAGGAATCCAGATAGACTGAAGTATATATATTTAAGGCTTATTTATTTAAGTAATGTCTACACCCAGTGTGGGGCTTGAACCCATGACTCAGAGATCAAAAGTCACATGCTCTTCCAACTGAACCACCCAGGAGCCCCAATTAAAGCATATTCTTAATGTGATTTGGTAATCCCTGTGCTTCTCTTGTCATACAATACTAATATCTGGCAGAAAGAGCAGTGAGAAAGGTAAAGATAATTTGAGGTATCTATAATAATAGTGATTTATGATTTCTAGAGATGAAAAATTACAGGTACTGCTGATGTTTCTATGATTGTTACCTACCTGCATACCCAGAAGGAATGCTAGGGTTAAGTTAAAGGTTAATTGGAAGAAAGATAGAATTTGGTGGCCATACAAGTTCATAGAGCCCTCCATTCTATCCATAGACTCCTTATATTACAAACTCACAACTAAATCCTGACTCTTCTCTATGGGCATTGCTTTCCCTGCAGCCTTTCAAGAGGCAACAGTTTTCTCTCTCACACTCCATCATCCACTGAAGTGCAGCTAGGGGAGGTGTTTGTAACTTTCAGCTCCTTCTCCCTACTTCCTCACAAGACACCCAGGAGGTGGAATCTCCTGTCATCTGTCTATATATTATTGCAATGTAATGTTGCAATCATTCACCAGTCCTCCTTTTATTTAGGCTTCTATCTATAGTTAAATATTTTAAATGTCACCACCATTCCTTTTGCCAAAGTTCCCTCAAATATCTCTTAATTAGATGTCAGTCTCTAACTTATTTTTCATGAATGGCTGGTAGATACAGTATTTCCCGAGTTCTTATGTTAAAAACATTCTCCCTTCCCCCCAACAACCTTGGGACTTGAAAGACAGTGTGCCTAGATAAAAAATTATTGGCTCACACTTTTTTCCTTAAGCTTAGTGTTAATTTTGCTCTCTTTTTCATGTTGTTGATTAATGTTGTTGAGAAGTCTGATATCAGGTTTTTTTCTTTCCTTTTCAAGTGACTTGTGCTATTTGCCTGTTATCTCAGAGAAATTTATCTTCACATTTAAAGTCTAACATTATTAGTAGGATGTCTTTGAGCTGACCTTTCTGGATCAGTTTTCCCATGTATGTTGTCATTCCAACATATGGCTTCAAGTAATTTACTTTATCTTATTTTTTTCAAGTAATTTATTTTTTTTTAAGATTTTATTTGTTTGTCAGCGAGAAAGCACAAGCAGGGGGAATGGCAGGCAGAAGGAGAAGCAGGCTCCCCACTGAGCAAGGAGACCGATATGAGACTCAATCCCAGGACCCTGGGATCATGACCTGAGCTGAAGGCAGACGCTTAACTGCCTGAGCCACCCTGGCGTCCCTCAAGTAATTTATTTTTAAAAAGCTTTCTTGAATTCTCTTTTTAAGTATTAATTCATTTCCTTACTTTGTTTTTTCTCCTCAGAGATGTAATTATTTGTTTATCATGGCCTACTTTTTAAAAACATTTTTATTTAAGATCAATTTAATAACATATACTCTATTATTGGTTTAAGAGGTAGAATGCAGTGATTCATTAGTTGCATACAGCACCCAGTGCTTATTACATCAAGTGCCCTCCTTAATGCCCATCACCCAGTTACCCCATCCCCCCTCCTCTCCAGCAACCCTCAATTTATTTCCTATAGTTAAGAGTCTCTTATGGTTTGCTTCCCTCTCTATTTTCATCTTATTTTATTTTTCCCTCCCTTCCCAATGTTCATCTGTTTTGTTTCTTAAATTCCACATATGAGTGAAATCATATGGTATTTGTCTTTCTCTGACTTATTTCTCTTAGCATAATACCCTCTAGTTCCATCCCTGTCTTTGCGAATGGCAAGATTTCATTTTTTGATGGCTGCACAATATTCCATTCTGTATATATACCACATCTTCTTTATCCATTCATCTGTTGATGGACATCTGGGCTCTTTCCATAGTTTGGCTATTGTGGACATTGCTGCTATAAACATTGGGGTGCATGTACCCCTTCAGATCACTACATTTGTATCTTACTGGTAAATACCCAGTAGTGCAATTGCTGGGTCATAGGGTAGTTTTATTTTCAACTTTTTGAGGAACCTCCATACTGTTTTCCAGAGTGGCTGCACCAGCTTGCATTCCCACCCACAGTGTAGGAGGGTTCCCTTTTCTCCACATCTTCACCAACATCTGTTGTTTCCTGACTTGTTAATTTTAGCCATTCTGACTGGTGTGAGGTGGTATCTCATTGTGATTTTGATTTGTATTTCCCTGATATTGAGTGATGTTGAACATTTTTTCATGTGTCTGTTTATCATGGTCTGCTTTTTATATTTGTCTTTTTCTTAATATTATTGTCTTTTATGATTTCTGTGTTACTTTCTTCTTTCTCATTTCTTTTATCTCCTTTATCAGTACCTTTGATTGATGTATGTGCTCTTATACACATTAAAATTTCTCTTCATTTCTAAGGTGATTTTTATCTCTTTAAATTTTTTTCTTGATTTCTATCAGCTTTTGTATCCTGTCTTCCTGTTGTTTGAACATGTCTTGTTTGAGTGTTTCATTTATGTTTCATGGTGTTTTTCACTTGTTTAATTCTCTTTTAGTCATCTTAGCAGGTATCAATCTTCCTCTGTTTCATGGCTGTTACTTTTCTAGGGTATATTCACATACTGAAAATGCTGAAAAGGTTGGTTTTCCCTTTGTGTGTTTGTGTGTGAGTATAGCCATATATGTATGCAGATATTTTATTTTTGCTGTTGTGATTTTTGTGGTGGTGGTTCTTTAAATCTTATGGATATTCCTTCACCAACTACTAGCAATATGATTTTTTTGACAGTTGAGGAGCTAAAGTTGAAGTTGGGTGGTTTTATTTATTTCTCAGCTCTGGGATCTTCTTGAGTTACTACAGTTTGGACATTTTCACTATTATGTATCATTATTCTGTGTACAGACTTCCTGGTTATTTTCCAGTTTTATCTTGTCTCTGTCTTGCTTGGTCTTGGCTTGTGTCTCAAGAAGATATTGCTTCAGCTTTCTGTGGTGTCTTCCTTTCTCTCCCTGAGAGGCACTGCCTTCCTGACTATAACATCTTGCCCCATGTATTTTGCATTGCTACTTCATAGACCCTCTTCTGTAGCTAAGTGCAGTTCATACCCAGTGTAACTCGTCTTTTTCTTAGGGTGTGGACCTTATGGATGGCATCTGGGTTCTGCCATTTCTAGGTTCTGCCTTCTAAATCCTCTGCTTCTCTGAACAGATCAGCTGGAATTCTAACATCAGTGTGAGCTCTGTTGCTCACTCTATTCACTTGAGGTGTTCTCCACCCATTTACACTGAAATTGTAATGAGTAGGTTTTTGTCTTGTTTTGTTTTGTTTTGTTTTTAAATATTTTATTTATTTATTTGACAGAGAGAGACACAGCGAGAGAGGGAACACAAGCAGGGGGAGTGGGAGAGGGAGAAGCAGGCTTCCTGGCGAGAAGGGAGCCCTGATGCGGGGCTCGATCCCAGGACCCTGGGATCATGACCTGAGCTGAAGGCAGACGCTTAATGACTGAACCACCTAGGTGCCCCCATGAGTAGGTTTTTTATGTATTATGGTTATGCTAAAGATTTAGGTTATGCTTATTTTTATTTTCCTGGTCATCTTCATGTTTTTAAAAAGAGTTCTTTGGGTTTTTGGGTTTTTTTTTTTTAAGATTTATTTACTTATTTGAGAGAAAAAGAGCGAGCAAGCAGGAGGAGGGGCAGACAGAGAGGGAAAGAGAGTCTTAAGCAGACTCTGCATTAAGCACAGAGCCCAGTGCAGGGCTCAATCCCAGGACCCTGGGATCATGACCTGAGCTGAAGGCAGATGCTTAACTGACTGAGCCACCCAGGTGCCCCTAAAAAGAGATTTTTATTTTTTTCATTTTTTATTTTTTTTATTATGTTATGTTATGTTAGTCACCATACAGTACATCATTAGTTTTTGATGAAGTGTTCTACGATTCATTGTTTGTGTATAACACCCAGTGCTCCATGCAATACATGCCCTCCTTAATACCATCACTGGGCTAATCGATCCCCCCACTCTCCTCCCCTCTGAAACCCTCAGTTTGTTTCCCATAGTCCATAGTTTCTCATTGTTCATCTCCCCCTCTGATTCCTCCCCCCACCCCCTTCATTTTTCCCTTCCTTCTCCTAATGTCCTCCATGGTATTCCTTATGTTCCACATATAAGTGAAACCATATAATAATTGTGTTTCTCTGCTTGACTTATTTCACTTTGCATAATCCCCTCCAGTTCCATCCATGTTGATGCAAATGGTGGCTATTCATCCTTTCTGATGGCTGAGTAATATTCCAGTGTATATATGGACCACATCTTCTTTATCCATTCATCTGTTGAAGAGCATCTCAGCTCCTTCCACAGTTTGGCTATTGTGGACATTGCTGCTATGAACATTGGGGTGCATATGGCCCTTCTTTTCACTACATCTGTATCTTTGGGGTAAATATCCAGTAGTGCAATTGCTGGGTTATAGGGTAGCTTTATTTTTAACTTTTTGAGGAACCTCCATACTGTTTTCCAAAGTGGCTGTACCAACTTGCATTCCTGCCAACAGTAGTTTCCCTTTCTCCACAACCTCTCCAACATTTGTTGTTTCCTGCCTAAAGATACATCCAGACTGAAAGTGAGGGGATGGAGAACCATTTTTCATGCAAATGGACCTCAAAAGAAAGCTGGGGTAGCAATTCTCATATCAGACAAATTAGATTTTAAGCTAAAGACTGTAGTAAGAGATACAGAAGGACACTATATCATTCTTAAAGGGTCTATCCAACAGGAGGATCTAACAATTGTAAATATCTATGCCCCCAACATGGGAGCAGCCAACTACATAAGCCAACTGTTCACTAAAATAAAGAAACATATTGATAATAATACGTTAATAGTAGAAGACCTCAACACTCCATTCTCAGCAATAGACAGATCATCTAAGCAGAAAATCAACAAAGAAACAAGAGCTTTGAATGACACACTGGGCCAAATGGACTTCATAGATGTATACAGAACATTCTATCCTAAAACAACAGAATACTCATTCTTCTCAAATGCACATGGAACTTTCTCCAGAATAGACCACATACTGGGTCACAAATCAGGTCTCAATCGACACCAAAAGACTGAGATTATTCCCTGCATATTCTCAGACCACAGTGTTTTGAAAATGGAACTCAATCACAAGAAAAAATTTGGAAGAAATTCAAACACTTGGAAGCTAAAGACCATCCTGCTTAAGAATGTTTGGGTCAACCAGGAAATCAAAGAAGAACTTAAACAATTCATGGCCAGACTTATCCAAAAGAAAAGAGAAAGGACCCAAATCAATAAAAATGAGAACAAAAACACATCAGTCCAAAACCTATGGGATACTGCAAAGGTGGTCCTAAGTGGGAAATACATAGCCATCCAAGCCTCACTCGAAAAAACAGAAAAATCCCAAATACACAAACTAACTCTACACCTTAAAGAACTGGAGATAGAACAACAAATAAAGCCTAAACCAAGCAGGAGAAGAGAGGTAATTAAGATTAAAGCAGAGATCAATGAATTAGAAACCAGAAATACAGTAGAGCAGATCAATGAACTAGAAGTTGGTTCTTTGAAAGAATTAGTAAGATCAATAAACCACTGGCTAGACTTATCCAAAAGAAGAGAAAGGACCTAAATTAATAAAATTATGAATGAAAGGGAAGAAACCACAACTAACACCAAGGAAATAGAAACAATTATTAGAAATTATTGTCAACAACTATATGGCAATAAATTAAGCAACAGGAAGAAATGGATGCCTTCCCGGAAACCTATAAACTACCAAGACTGAAACAGGAAGAAATTGGCAATCTGAATAGACCAATAACCAGTAACGAAATTGAAGCAGTGATCAAAAACCTCCCACAAAACAAGAGTCCAGGTTCTGATGGATTCCCAGGGGAATTCCACCAAACACTCAAAGAAGAAATAATACCTATTCTCCTGAAGCTGTTTCAAAAAATAGAAACAGAATAAAAACTTCCAAACTCATTCTATGAGGCCAGCATTACCTTGATCCCAAAACCAGGCAAAGACCCCATCAAAAAAGAGAATTACAGACCAATATCCCTGATGAATATGGATACCAAAATTCTCAAAAAAAGTTATCAAATATAGGTGAAAGAGTGAAAGGCTTTCAGAAATACTTAAGGAAATATAAGCTATTATAAAAACATTGTAAATTTAGGGTGCTGGGTGGCTCAGTCAGTTAAGCGTCTGCCTTCAGCTCAGGTCATGATCCTGGAGTCCCAGGATCGAGTCCCGCATCAGGCTCCCCACTCAGCGGAGAGTCTGCTTCTCCCTCTGACCCTCCCTTTCTCGTGCTTTCTCTCTCTCACGCTATCTCTCTCAAATAAATGAATAAAAAATCTTTTAAAAAAATCGTAAATTTATATACTATGGATGAAAAGAGAGTAGATTTAACCAAAGATTTTACACCAAGAATTTGGAAGAAACTAAAATTAAATACTATAGATTTTTATTCATTGAGAAACTCTTCTACAGAGGAGTTGAATGTATGTTCTAAGAACAGAACATAAACAGAACAGAATGGAAAAAAAATCAAAGGAGCCTCATTTGTTTCACCTTTACTCAAAACAGTTGGATCAGAATATCATCTACTGCTGTTTCATATTGAAACATTGCTGAAAGAAATTAAATAAGACACAAATAAATAGAAAGATATCCCATGTTCGTGGATAAGAAGACTTAATATTGTTAAGATGTCAAGATGACCCAAAGTGATCTATAGATTCAATGAAATACCTATCAGAAATTCCCAGAGGCTTTTTTTTTTTTTCAGAAACAGAAAAACTGATCCTCAAGTTCATATGGAATTACAAGGGACACTGAATATTTAAACAATCTTTAAAAAAAGAACAAAGTTGGAATACTCACACTTAGTGATTTTAAGACTTACTACAAAGCTACAGTAGTCAAGACTGTATGGTACTGGCATAAGGATAGACACATGGACAAATAGAATAGAATTGAGGGTCCTGAAATAAACCCATACACATATGGTGAATTGATTTTCACCAAAGATGCTAAAACAATTCACTGGGAGAAGAGTCTTTTTAAGACTGCACAGCATTGTGAATGTAATTAATGCCACAGAACTGTGCACTTAAAATGGTTAAAATGGTATATTTTTTGTTTTATATATTTTACCATAATAAAAAGACATTTTAAATGAAAACATAAATTTTAAAACTGGAAACTGCAGACCATAAAAACATGCAGCATAGGAAAGACTAGAAATAGATAAACTAAACTTCTGTTTTACTTGGGATGAGGAATGCTCTTTTAATCATTTCATAAGGAAAGTTAACCAAACAGATTTTATTAGTGTACCTTGTTTTTTATTTAATTGTATTTTCCTGATTACATTAACTATTGAATAAATTATAGAAAATTTAGAAATTTACAGAAGACTAAAAGAAGAAAACAAAAATCATCTATAGTCTCACTGTTTATGGATAAAGGACCTATCCATCTAGTTTACATATAAATATAATCAAAACAGATTTTTAAGCCACATACCTATGAATCTATACCTACTATGAAATTTAACTTTAAATCTATGTAGAAACATGTTAACAGTAATTAGTTGAGTGTCACAAATATGCACAATCTCAATTTCTCCTTCATGCCTTTCTATGTTTTTAATTTTAGGTGCAGTGAAACTGTTTTATTTTATAATCAGACAAAAAATGGATTTATGATCAAAGGAATATGTATCAGTAAAACCAAACCAAATTTTTGTAAAAATAGCAAAATAGCAGTAAAAGAAAAATCTTAAAGGGAAACAAATGGATTTAAGTTCATATAAATCACAAACTTATTTCCCCAAACACCACAAACTAAGTTATTTACTAAACAGCAAATTAAGAAAAAAAGATCATAACACATATATGGCATAATGTTAATATATAAAGTATCAAAATTGGTAAGAAACATCATAAGGCATGAAAAAATAGAAAGAAAACAAATGAATAATTCCCAAAAATTATATCCCATTGGTTAATAATTCTGTACAAATGCTTAACTCATTAGTAATCAAATATATGCAAATTAAAAGATGTTTTGTGATCAAAGTAACAACTGGAAACATAATAATCCTAAATGAGTTTGAGACTGAAATTAGGATGGGGTATTTTCTTCACTATCAAAATATTAGTTTACTATTTCTGCTGGGCAACTTATCAATTCTGCAAGGAATTTATCAAGTTCTTCCATAGTGGAATTTTTCTTAAAAAATAATTTCAAATACTGCACTCTATACACTAGTCATATTGGACCTTCAGTTCCTACAATGCCCTCTACTCCTTCTTGCTTCAACACCTATGCACAGGTGCGTTCCCTACCCTAAATCTCTCCTGCTCTGCCCACCTTACTCTTAGGCATTATTCAGATCTCAAAAACAAAAACAAAAACAAAAACATTTCAACCTCAGTGACACCTTCTCTTTTCCCAGGACCAAGTCAGATCATTTGTTTAGCACCCTTTAGTTTTTCTTTCCCAACTCCATAAATATAATTGTTTAAGTTATTATTTGCTATTTATTTGCTTTTTTACTAAAATATCTTATTCATTATGCTGGCCTCTTGTTTAGTACTATATCCTCAGCACCTAGAAGAGTTAGTGTTCAAAAACTATTTGAATGAATTAAGCCCTTATATTTAGAAATCTTCTAGGCCTCAGGCCATAGTATAAGGTCAATGTACTTTTGCAAGATGCCAAAATAGGTTACTTGGTTCACATTCTGGATTGGACATAAATATTCCCTTCAAAAATCAGCATTTGAAATATGTCTGTGAGTGTGAGTTTGTGTGTATTAACATAAGTAAGTGTAAGAGCCTAGAGTAGAACATCTACTTCATACTGATTCTATCCTGGGTTCAGTCTTGTGTCCCTCGGCATAACTCAGGGACCATGTTGAGTCCTTTGGATCTGTACCTCTAGCAGAAGCTTTGCAAAACTCTAGTTGGTTCATGATTCTGCTTCATCTCCAATCAGTGGGTTTGAAGAATATAAAGACTCCTTCATCAGTGTTCTGATCCCCTGGCCCCCATTTGGCTCTGCTTCCTAGCTATTTGCTACAGAACATCTACTACTATCACTATGGCTACTACATCAAACACATGCCAATTACAAACAAATTAAGATTTAAACACTGAAAGTAAAAGTGATCTTTTAAAGAATTAAAATTGCACACTCAAAAGACCCACCTCCGTCTCTGACTCTTACATCCATGTTCTAAATATCAAGACTGATTACAATTCCCTTTGTCTTGCTTTCTGTTTCTACATGTCTTCTTGGTGAAAGGCTGTCAGTGGTTCAGGGAAGTCAGGTAAAACACAGGGCAAACTCTTGTTTTAGGTGCTTATTCTCACCATCATAACCTTTAGAGTGAAAATGGTCTCCAAGCTGGTTTTCCTCTAGGAGGTGTGTGGGAAGAAGAAATCACAGGGTGGGGAAGCTGACCCAACCACTGAATTGTCATATTGAAGAGTTTAATTTCCTAGAATGTAGTCAAGATAATTATGGAAGATTTTAGTGATGTTCAACAACACAGTTACAACCAATGTATGTGTGTGTGGTGCAAGTAAAACAGATCTTCAAGGACTTCTTCACTAGATTATTCTCCTAGAACTTCCATTTCTCCCCACGCGAGTCTATGCAGCTGTGAGCAGTCTCCCCGCCTCAGAGCACTTGAATTGCCACAGGGCCCTCAAAGAGGCTTGCTTTAGCTTGCTGTTTCCTAGAATTAGGATAAATGAGTGACCCCAGGGATAGATGGCTGTGGTCATCATACCAAAAATAAACAGCAATTTATTTTCTGTTTATTTTATATTCTGGAAATTTTCTGGCAGAGTGAAACATGATATTTCTATGGCAATGCCTATAAAATACAAGATAAAGAGGATGATAAAAGATATCAAAACTTTCATTGCTTTCACATGCGCTTCTGTACTGGGGTCTCGGGGTCCGGTGACATTCAACTGCATGCGCCTGTTTTGTCTCCAAAGGGAAATGATTAACAAGAAACATGTAATCAGGCATAGTGTAAAGAGAGGAATGACTCCTAGGTTGAGCAAAATCTGCTTAGTAAAGAATTTACTTTTCTGCATGTTGAGGTTCCAGGTTGTATTTCCACTCTTCATTCTACTATCATTAATCATCTCCACAATTTGTGGAAAAGTAAATAACCATGAAATAAACAAGGTTCCCCTCAGAAGGTGAAGAACCCCATTGATTCTACCGTTCAACCAGAGAAAAATATGGTGGGAAAAATTTTCTATCTTCAGGAAACAGAAGATGCTGAGACTGGTGGCAAACCAGATACTTGATTGGTTGATAATTACCCATAAGTAACTAATATAATCAATTAGGTTACCAGAGTAATGCATATCTGGAGAGAAGAGCTTTATAAATCCATCTGTAATTATTATCAATATCAGACAAATTCTGGAAGTAGCTAAGCCAGTGAGAATAAAGCCAAACATAGAAAATTTTTTGTTCTTCACACAGTCAATACAGTTGACAAGTCCAATAAATCCATTCCCTAAAACTCCCAGTATTGATTCACTAACTGCTATAAAAATAAGGGGGCCTTCCAGTACGCTTAGCATATCTGCCAATTCCTAATATTGCTTCTGTTACATTTATTGTAGATTATCTGCTGCAGAATGAGACAAATGTTGGCTGCTTGGATGGAAGAATTATTTTCTTCTCTTTCATTACATAAAGACTTAAAAGTGCCCCAATAATGCCTTGTGATGGAATCTGAAATGTCTTCACGGAGACGACCTTAGTTTCATCTATAACTTAGCTAGTCTGGAGAACGTGTGTCCAGACTGAATGCCTACATACAATTTGTTAAGATGCAAATGAAAGTTTCTGTTTCATGGATTTCACTTGCCCTCCTGAGACTATTTTGCATTTGTTAATCTGACTTGTGGAGTAGGAATGCCAAATGTATACCCACAGGAAACAAAACGTAACAGAAACAAAAATTGGACTTACTCTTTTAAAAATATCAACTATAACATCATCATTTATGTTGTATTTATGACAGCTTAAATATGTATAAAGGAAAAATAGTTTATAGAGGTGACAAATGAATTTAGCCATTGTAGACACTTACTCTGGATAATTAAAGGCATAAACACATTTTCATCATTTTCCTGATAATTCAGACAAAGCACATTTTAAGTTTCAATATAAAGCAGACAAGAGATTATGACTCAATTATATAGAAACACTGAACAATTGCCACTTTGTGTTGGAAATGGACCGATCTCGCAGGCATAATATCAGTAAGGACATAGCTGGAACTCAACAACACCATCAGTCAACAGGATATAATTGACATATATAGACTACTTCATCCAACAACAGCAAATCATACATTTTTCTCAAGCTCACCTGGAACATTCATGAAATAGACCACCTCCTGGGCCACAAAGTTCACCTTAACAAATTTAAAGAGTAGAAATCATACAATATCTGCTTTCAGACCAGAATGGAATTAATAATCAATAACAGAAAGAAACTGGAAAATTTCCAAATAAGGGAGATTAAACAACACATCTCTAAAGAACATGTGGGTCAAAGAAATAATCCCAAGAGAAATTTAAAATACTTTGAACTAAAGAAAAATTAAAACACAACTTATCAAAATTTGGGGGATGCAGGGAAAGCAGTGCTTAGAGGGAAATGTATAGCATTGAATTCATATACTAGAAAAGAAGAAAGATCTAAAATCAATCATCTAAGCCTCCATCTTAGGAAACTAGAAAATGAAGAGTAAATTCAATCCAATAAGCAGAGGAAAGGAAATAATAATTTGAGCACAAAACAATGAAATTGAAAACAGGAAATCAACAGACAAAATAAAACAAAATGCCACTTCCTTGAAAGGTCAATAAAATTGATAAGCTTCTTAGGTTAACAAAGAAAAAAAAGAGAGGACACAAATTACTAATATCAGAAATGAAAGGGGACATCACTACTAATGTCATAAAGATTTTTTATAAAAATCAAAATGAAATCTGAAGAGTAGAGAATTTGCTTTTAGTTAGCATTGCAAAAGTTATTATTATTTGATTTTTAAATGAATCAGAGTACGTACAGTTAAGACACATCGACTCAAACTCGTTATACACACATAGATATACATAGATTTTTTTAATTAAATTTGAGCTACCAGGAAAACTTCCAAGGCAGTTCATCTTCATTTGACACATTTGATATGAGAACAATTATTCTATCAACAAACATTTATAACTGCTCTGACATTATCAGATGCTATATGGGGATGCTCTTAGTACAAGGGTGATTTTATTTCAATGTGTGGAGGAGGTTTGTTTCCCATACCTCCAACAAAAAACTCTCCAGACATCAAGAGTTCTACAATTCAACTCAATTCTCACACTATTTACTAGGAGATGTTGTCAGGTTCCACAGGGTCAGGGCTCAGTCCTATATGACTACCTCCCTCCACCCCCACTTCAGACACACAGGCTGTTACCTGTGCCTCTGAACTAACTATAAATCAGAGAGGTTCCCACAACTTCCTCCTTGGATTTGATTAGTTTACTAGAGCAGCTCCCAGAACTCGGAGAAACATTTTACTTAATATATTACCAATTTATTCAAAAGGATATGACTCAGAAACAGCTAGATGGAAGAGATGCATAGGGCAAGGTTTGTGGAAAGGGTGCAGAGCTCCTGGGACCTCTCCAAGCAGGCCACTGTCCCCGCACCTTCAGGTGCTTACCAAACACTGAATCCTGTCCTTTTCAGATAGAGAATAGTGATTAACAATTGGGAGTACTTCTTACATTATTTGGTAAGGTAACATTTATTAAGTAACAAGTTAAACTCTGTTTTTTTTTCAATTGGCAATTAAGAACATTAATAGATTCAAGTGACCTTGATGATGAAACACTTCTTGGATGGTAAATAAAAATTCCACTCAAATGTTATTTTCAATTACATTATTAATATAAGTGCTCTGAAATTTTATTAATATTAATAATAACTAGAATTATATGGCCAGAATCCAGAAATACCTGCTTTGGTTAGATGCTCAAATTCTTTGATAAAATATGAAATGTAGCATACTACTATGCCTGTGTATTTTTTCTATTAAGTGTATGGGAGAAGAGGAGCATATAAGATAATTACTTCATTCAGTTTTCTTACAAAAATGTTGGAAAATAAAAATATATTTGCTTGAGTCTGTATAAGGAAACACTAGATACACAGAACAACTAAAAGTAATTATTTCTGGAGTTGGGCTTCATTATTTGAATTTACACTGAAGATGCACTTCCAAAAATACAAAAATACCTTAATATTGTAATTTAAAATAAATATGTATTTTTGTCTTCCATCCATGGTTCCTGATTCACAGTTTCCAAAACCCTCAGAATTTCCTAAGTGAGAAGATCAGTGGAAGCATCTCACATTATAATATCTAGTCTCTTGTCCTCAGTTCCTGAAATTGCTTCTGGAGTGGGTGAAATGAATGTCCTGTTATCCGTAACAAGCCCCATTCAACCACAACTGAGTTAATGTTAAGGAGGTGACTTTTGGAAAGCCCGTGAGGATAGGGGCTAGTTGCAGGGGCATCAACCAGAATTAGAGGGTTGAAACTTTCAGTCCCATCCCCTGATTCCTGGGGTGGGGGGATTGGAGATAGAGGTGGAGTCAATCACCAATGACCAATCATTTAATCAATCAAGCCTAAGTAGTGAAGCCTCCATAAAACACCAGAAGGATGGGGTTTGGAGAGCTTCCATGCTGGTGAACCAGAATGCTTCCCTGAGTCACCGCCGGGTCCCAAATTCCGCAAGGACAGAAGTTCCTTGTTCAGGACCTCATTCTGCATATCTCCCCATCTGAGTTTTTATTTGTATCCTTTGATATCCTTTGTAATAAACTGGCAATCTGCTGAGTAAACCAGTTTCCTGAGTTCTGGTGAGCCATTCTAGCAAATTAATAGGCCCAGAGAAGGGGCTTGTGGAAACCCTGGATTTATAACCAGTTGGGTCAAAGCACAAATAACAGCCTGAGGCTGGGATTGGCACCTGACTGGCAGTCTGGTGGTACTGAGCCCTTAGTCCATGGGACCTGATGCTATCTCTGGGTAGAGAGTGTCAGAACTGAATGAATTATTGATGGTATAGGAAACCTCTTGATGGTATAGGAAACCTCTCCCCCCCACACACATACACACTGGAATTGGGTGTCAGAAGCATTAAACACATATGCACAAGATTTTTCATAGCAGCATTGTTTGTAATTGCAAAATATTGGAAACAAACAAATATAAACATAAGAACTTTGTTGAATCCATTCTGGCACTAGGAAGCTATGAAAAAGAATAAGAAATAACTTTATAAATGGATGAAGCAATTTCTTACATATTATGAAATAAAAAAAAGAAAGTGCAAACTATCATTTGTATAAGAAATAGGGAAAAAGGTAATATGCACATACCTTTTTTTCTTTTTTTAATCTTTTATTTTAAGTAAACTCCATGCCACACATGGGGCTTGAGCTCACAACCTGGAGATCAAAAATCACATGCTCTACAGCCAGGGGCCCCGTATTTGTTTACTTTTTCAAAAATACAAATAGGAGGGGCAGTCCCCACAGCCCAGCTGCGAGCTGAGGAGGCGGCGCCGCTGGGTGGTAAGGCGGCCCCCTCCCAGCTGCCAGAAAGCCGTCGGCCAGCACCCCAGCCCAGACTGCGCCCCCCCATCCTGCTCACCCGGGACGGTGACCCCTGCCCCCCCCACCACCACCACCGAAGGACAGCGACGCACACATCTCAGATCCCTGCCCTCCATCCCTGGGACCCCTTCCATAGGGCAGAGAGCCCACACACCCGTGTCCCCCGCTCCTGGCCCTGGCGGAGGTGGTGCCCGGGAGAGCCCCCGGGGCGCGCCTGGGGCCAGCCGGCTTGGGGTCAGCTCCCTTCGCGTTGATCCTGGGGGCACACTGAGATCTGTCCACCCCCTTAAAGTCTGGTTTCCTGCCCCTCCTCTCCACTGCTGAAATCACCCCCAGGCCCAGTGATTGTGGACCACCTTGGAAAGATCAGGAATTCTCCAAAGTTAGGGCAACATTTAAGTCAATTTATGACTCACCACCGTCACACCTGCCATTCATTGGTGAACCGCTGAACTGAGTGAGGGTGAAGGAGCAGAAGCTTATTCCTTGATTTTCACACAGCTCATGGGGCTCTTTGCTTTTCCAAAACATTTGAAGCAGCATAATTAAAAAGTGAGTAAAACAAACAAAATACAAATAGGAAGAAGAAACCAGAAATAAGTGAAATTGATTACCAATAGGGAGTGATTTAAAATGAGATGGAAGTTATGGAAAGCAGATTACACCATTATCAGTATGCCTTTTGTATAGTTTTGAGTCTTGATGCTGATGTTTGAGATAATAAAATAAAATAAGGGCTGGAGAAAAAAACCTAAAGCAAAATGCAATTAAAATACAGCCCTTACTTTTTCAAATTAATAATATAACCAATGCTGAAGGGAAAAAAAGAGAACCAACCAAAATAACTTTTTTTTCCAAAATTACTTTTCAACAGATTTTTGACTATATGTGCTCACATAGGCATACATGAACTGCAAAGAAGTATCGAAGTGTAGTTACTACTCTTTCTTTTTCTTTCTTTCTCTTTTTTTCTTCCTACAAGTGGTATGTGTTAGCAAATCTGAAACTACTTTCAGTGTATTTTAGGATTGAACAAATGAGTATATATACTGGAAAAAAAAATGAGATCCATGTTTTTCATTGTGAAAGATAGGATTTACAACATGGAAAGAATAGTCTGTATTTTTTAACTGGATTAGAGATACCAGTATAGATTCGTCATATACATACATATATATAGAAAAACAGACACATGGAGAGAATAATAGGTGTGTATGTGTGTATGCAACCAAATCTTGGTTTTTAAATACACTTCCACACTAAAAGAAATCAGGACTCCTTGGAGAAATAGTAAATCCAGGAAAGGATTCGAAAAAATACAAAATGAGCCTAAAATATTTTGTTGTGCAAGAATGTAAGGAAACACTAAAAGCCCTATGGGGACATGTCGAAAGGACACAAGAGTCAACTTGAAGTGGTTTTTACTTGACAAATCTAGATCAGTGTAGGCATTAAAATAAATCATGATAGTAATAAGTAATAATCCATTGAATAAAATATGAATCTGCATTATACAATATGTCCATTGAATAAAATATGAATCATGCATCTATTTTATATACAAATGTATATTTATTCATATAAAAAATGAATAAATAAATCATTGATTTCAAGTAACTATTCTTTATCAGGCAAAAGAAGTGTTCTTCTACTTGTTTATTAAGAGTGTATGACAGGGTACCTGGCTCTCAGTCAGTAGAGCATGTGACCCTTGATCTCGGGATCATGAGTTCAAGCACCACACTAGGCATGGAGCTTACTTAAAAAAATAAAATATAAGTTGAAATTTTTTTTAAAAGGAGTATATGTCAAAAGACCATTAAATATAATGTCTCCCTTATACACATTAACAGTATATTTAGAAGACTACCTGTTAACAACTTGATCCTGGTATATTTTAATAAATAGAGTCTCTTCTTCTCTTCCCTCTCTTTCATTCTCAAAATCTATATTAAAGACTCAGCTTTATACAGCCAGCCCTCTGTTTCCCTTTGTGTGGGAAGCTCTTAGTTCTCAAGAGACATGCAGGCGCTTCCTGGAGAATAAAATCTTCAACATAAAATGAAGATTTCTACCAAGTGCTGTCTTCTTGACTCTGAGATTCATAGCACCATCTGAAATTAATCAGAAATCTTACCATTTGGGGGCGCCTGGGTGGCTCAGTCGATTAAGCATCTGCCTTCCGCTCAAGTCATGATCCCATGGAGCCCCACATCTGGCTCCCTGCTCCATGGGGAGCCTGCTTCTCCCTCTGCCTGCCGTTCCCACTGCTTGTGCTCTCTCTCTCTCTGTCAAATAAATAAATAAAATCTTTTTAAAAAAAAAAGAAATCTTACCATTTTTCTATAATGCCCTTCTCTTGGGAGGATGACATGAGAAAATGGCAAAGTCTGCATTTTTGTGTACAACATAGTGGTCTTCTCTATATTAGCAACATTGTTCTGATTTTTACTGGAGGACTCCTCCTTAAGGGTCAACTATCAGGTAGGATTGCGCATGGTGAATATATAGATATGGTAAAAACAATCAAAACACTTTTTCATACTTTTACCTTTCTAGGCATAACTTGTAAAACAAATATTTCCAAGAAATTAATTGCTTTATTGGCCTCTTATCATATTTTCCCTCTTTCATATCTACATTTTATGCCAGCAAAAGACTAAGATCTAAACAAAGAGCATTTCTCTTCATTTTCTATTTAACTTTTTATTATGAAAAATTTCAAGCATAAACAAAGGCAGAGAGGACGATACAATAAGTCCCATGTACCCATCACCTACTTCAGCAGTTACCAATGTACGGCCACTATACCCTTACTCATCCCACTCCCTGTGGATTATTTTGATATGCATTCCAGATATGATAGCTCCACATCCATCAGGTTGTACGCTATGCTATTATAATAAAATTTCCACCAGTAGTAGCTGGCTGATATGAAAGGATTTTAACAGCTTCAGTGAATTCTAAACTATTTGATTACTGCAGTTACATCAGTAGCAAAAATACTCTCAAATACAGTTTATTGCAAAAGATTATCAAAACATGAATTAAATGGCTAAATCTGTATTACTCCAGAAACCAGGTGGTTATCTAGAGGACTTAAATAGTTTTAAGTAAAAACACATTAGTATGACATTAATATCCCCGAATGACAGTTTATATCACAGATCCATATTGGCCTCCTGACGTTTGTGAATGACTCAGTGTTAATGATAGTGATTTTCAGTTGGTCTTGGAATATTTTTTTTTTTCTATTTAGCTTTTCTCTCTGCCATATCTTATTATACCCACCTGTTCAATTTTGATTACTTGTGTTTAATTTTTAACAACATCTCTCTTCTCTAGGTCTCTATGAGTGGAATGTGACTTATACATACATACACAGAAGTTCAAACATCTCAGAGAGATAATAGTTCCTCTTTATATATATATATATATATATATTTGGGTCTGGATATTAGGTTAGAGGTCTGTCCAGGTCTAGGAAGAATTTAAATGATACTCAGTGAGACAGTACGTATACGAAAGGAAGAATCCAATGAAACAAGGAAGATTACACAGATTTCTTGTTGACTTCTCTCATAGGCCTATCGATGTAGCTGAAAGTACTTTCCTTTCAGACCATGCTTCAAGTGCCAAAGAATCCCCAAGATTTTCCTCATTTGGCTGTTTCCAAAAATCACAACATATGCGTGACCTGAAGGATAGGGATTTCTTATACAACCAAACATCCAAACCAAGCCAGCTTGTTCTGAAGCAACATTGCCCCCAAAATGTCATGAAAAAGGCAAATTGATACAGCACTAAGAACAGAAGAAAAAAAAAAAATTAGTTTTTGCCACTCTGAGATGGGCCTTCATACTGGGGTCTCTGGAATCCCTGACGACCTCAATGTGCTTCACGTGTTTCCACAAAAAAAGAAAATCAAGGAAGGAGAGACAGGAGGGAGGAACCTGAACGGGCCACAGCCAGGCCATCCCTCAATGTGCCACTTTGGCATACTGATTATTTCAAATAAAAGTTACTTAAGAAACAACCAGTGCAAAAACACTCAGACCCTCCTCCGTTCCCCTGAAAGCAGAAAAGAATCTCCCAAATAAAGAATATCCTCTCTGAGCTAAAGTAAAAAGACATCCTTATCACTAGAGAGAGGGACTTTAAAACTGAGAAAGCTGTAGAAACAAGCATTTTTACTTTTTTTACTCATTTACTACTTCAGCCCAAATTTTGCTTAGAATTACTTACTAATTAAAACCCCCAAACACTTGTTTTCCTTCTCCTGTAAATTATTCACAAATTTATTGTCTCTTTGTCTAAAATGTGTAAAAAACTGCCTGCTTTGGTCATTTCTTTAGGTCTCAATTTCATTATTGGGCTTCCATGAGCATGTAATAAAACTTTGCTTTTGTTTTTTTCCTGTTAATCTGTCTCATGTAAACCTAATTCTTAGTCCAGCTGGGAGACCTTGAGGATAAAGGAAGAATTCTCCCTCCCAACAGACCCAATAGTAAAGATAATCATATAATTTAAATTTTTTATTTTTATTCACATTGAATATCCCAGTTATATTTCTCTCCCTCCCTCCCCCTTTCTCTCTCTTTGTTGTTGTTTTGGAGATGATATCAGAAGACATCAAAACTATATGGCAAAGAAAAGCTTATGAACAGGGAGGTCACAGATACCAGCAGAAGGATGAAAACTACCTCGCTAATTCTCCATGTTAGCCAAAGGGAAAGTGAATAGGGGAAATTGGCAATCTTCAGGAAAAAAAAAGACAGTGAGGCAAGTAGCTAACCACATGCTCAAGTGGTTAACCAGTATGCAGACACTAGTTAGGATATGGTTTCTGTCCACAGTAACAAGGATTTTCTGACACAATAGCACTGAAAACAAATTGACGATTGTGAGCCACAATTGACTAATTCTGTCAAAGGCCAAACTAATAACAATAAAGCCAATCAAGCATAACTTTTGATTTCTAATCCAAGCAAGGCGATTTGTGGAGTCCAATGAATGCATTCCTTAAAATATCTATTATAATTTTCCCACGTGTTACAACCATGAGAACTTTCTCCAATGTATTCGACATGGCCGCAAAGAAAAAACCCTGATCTGCAGTTTGTTGACTAATCTCCTGATGACTTACTAGATTAGGGTATAGGTTTTGTTTAATTACGCAATAACATTCTACTTTTCTTTTTTATTGTGGCTCTTCTTCTTAGCTACGAAGCCCAGGAATCTGCAATACAACTATGGAATCACTCTCTAAACACCCACTGAACATTTCCAGCCCCTCTGCTAAGGATTTCCAATCCTGGTCCAGATGTCAGCTAGAAACTGTAACATCCTATGTAAAGAGATGGTTGAAAGACCAGATTCTCATTTGCTAATATGCAAATAAAGGCACAGATTAATTTTCACTCTTTTGAATAAAAATTCCTCTCTTCTCTCAAAGAACTGCTTCATTTGATATACAAATCTAAATTGTGAAACAGACACCTCTGTTAAATAACAGAAAGTCAACTGAGTAAATTTTAAGATCTCATTGGCTTTATTAATCAATTCATGAATCAAGCAATATCCTATCTAGCAAGTAGAGGGGAGCTCCAAAGGGCTACAGAAAAGGAAAAGTTTTTAAAGGTAGAGAAGGAGTGGAAAAAGGGAATTATGAACAAAGAATCCGTTGTTTTAGGCCAGGTCACCCTACTAAGGGGAATGGAAGGGGCCTATCAGTAAATTTCCTAGTGCTGACCAGGAAATTCCCATGTTGATTGGTTCAAGGTTACATTTCTGGGGGGGTTGAAACTTCAATTAGGTTGGGTATTAAGTCTTGGTTTATTGACTTGGGGCCTTAACCTAAATGACATCATTTTGGACTTGTGGTTTTCTTTTTCATATCTCAAACACTGATTTTCACCACATTAAAATATTTCCACATGTAGGTAAAACTAGCAACCTCTGCATTACTGATTACTAACACTCAAAGTGCAGGTCACTGTGTTACAGAGTAAGGTACAGGGTTTGAAATTTTCAGAAAACTTGGCAATTTAAACTCAGTATTATAATTCCCAAAGAAATGTGTTTTGTTTTTTGTTTTTTGTTTTTCTATAAAGACGTGGGCCTTTCAGGTCATCTGTCAGTAGCCTTTTAAATACTTTCTTTAAATGCTAAGTCTTTGCATGAAACGTAAGTACCCCAAACTATGCATGCCAAAACTGAAATTCTTTTGTTTCTTCAAAGGCTTTCTTGGGAGTATAGAAGAGTCTTCAACACTCTTCAAGAATTTTTTTTATTCTTGAGAGAGTAGGGGGGACAAGGAAAAAAAGAGAAATGTTAACTAAAGTGCGGAAATTTTTCCACAGAATATTAAGATTACTGTATGTTGGCAAACATGCTTAAAAACGTGTAACTCGGGGTGCCTGGGTAGCACACGGTTGAGGTCCATTTCTTGGTTTTGGCTCAGGTCTTGATCTCAGGGTTGTGAGATCGGGCCCCTCGTTGGCTCCACACTCAGTGTGGAGTCTGCTTAAAACTCTTTCTCCCTGTCGCTTTGCCCCTCCCCACTGTGCGCGCTCTCTCTCTCTCTCTCTCCCTCTCACATAAATAAATAAAATCTTTTAAAAAATGTGTAACTATATTTAGAATTATCTGTTGGGTATATTTCAGCTCAAATTACAAAATGCTTGAGGGATATCTGTTCTGATCATTTGAAATTAACTAGGAAAATATTTTAATTTATTGATGTCTTTAATGCACTTGAACCAATAGTAATTAGATGTCATTCCCACCCCTATTTTCTGACTTGGTCTTTCAAGAAAATTAATAGTAAAAAAGATTCAAATAATGACATAACTAACCCAAGGGAGGAGATCCTGTGAGATCCTGTTCTGGGGGCGGGAACATGTAAAGGCAGTCCTGCAAAGAAGCAGCTAGTTAGTTAGCTAGTTTGCTAGTTAGGTGATGCTTTGGGACTAACTGGACCTTGCACTTCAACCTCTAAGAACAAACAAATCTACCATAAAGAAGAGCCCACCAACAATCTAGACACAATCCAAGGAGAGTTTTATCATCATGCTTGTTGCTAGGAAAATACATTCAGAGGAGAGATGCACAGACCTTAATCATTTCATACCCTAAGGACTAGAGGTAAAATAAGAGAATAGGGGATGTATGACACCCTTTTATTCCCTCCACTTTCCAGTGTACCCAAAATAAATCTTTTTCTTTCATATTGTCCAGTGTTGAATTAGTCATTCCATAGATGAGGGAGAATTCACAAAGGCTAGCTCTTAATTTCTCAAACAAATCCAGTATCAATTATAGCCCTAGGTCCTTTGTAGGTCATCTATTCACAGAAGCCAGAAATCTGTGCCAGCCTGATTTTACTTTTACTACCAAATCCAGTCAATTTTATGATCTTAATAGCTCTCAAATCTATCCCCTTTTCACCAAGTCTATGGCTACTATCTTAGTTCAGACCCTCATCATTTTTGCCACACACTGCAAGAATAGTCTCCTTATTGTTCACTCTACTTACAGTCTTATCCTTTTGTAGCAATTCTTTCCATTAAGTATGTAGAGGTTCTTTAGTGAAAATCCAGTCATTGTTTTCAGGATAAAGTCCAAATGCATCAATATTTTCATGCTTTATTCCCGGCACTCATCCCTTTTCTGACTCTTGCAGACATTGTTTTAGATACAATTCCTTCTGGAAAAATGTCCCTCAACATCTAAACTTGAATTTGGTGTCTTTTTTAAATTCCTGTGTCTCTTTAATTATAGCATTTTTTGCTTTATTGCGACTGTTTTCTGGGCTGAAATTTTTTATTATCTTTTTTTTTTTCAAAGATTTTATTTATTTATTTGACAAAAAGAGAGAGAGATCACAAGCAGGGGGAGCGGCAGAGGGACAGGGAGAAGCAGGCTCCCTGCTGAGCAGGGAGACCGATGCAGGGCTCGATCCCAGGGCCCTGGGATCATGACCAGAGCCGAAGGCAGACACTTAACCAACTGAGCCACCCAGGCGCCCCATGGGCTGAAATTTTTTAGAAGGAAGAAAAATTTTACTGTTTCACTGTCAAAATCCTCTTAGTAAAAGCAAAACCTGACAATTAGTAAACACTTAATAAATATTTGCTGGATTGGAAAAAGCACAATCACAGAAAGTTTTAGAAGTATATAAAAATAGATAAAAATTTAAATACCAATAATGTGTTAATATTTATACCGATTTTCTTCCAGTATTTTAATATTTAACTATTCATTACTTATCATTACACATAGTTATAATCATGTTATTTTTGTAATGCTGAGGTCTAATTTTTAATTCCTAGCTTTAGAAACTAAGGCCTTTTGTAAATTTTGTAAACTCTCCACAACAATGATTTTAAGAGCTTCATAACATTATATCAAGGGCATATAATATTTTTACTTCAAGTAATCCCTTATTACAGGGCTACTTTTATCTCTCTCTTTTTCTACTTTATTTTTTCTATTATACACAATATGGCAATGGTTATCTAAGTACATGTAAATATTTCTCCACTTAGATAAACTTCAGTACAGGGGATTATGAGTTTAAATGTATAAGCATTTTTAAGTTTTCTGATACACATTTTGCATTCCAAATTGTTATCAGCCTATGCAAAGTATTATGATTAATTAATAAAAAAAATTTTATTTGAAAAGTGCAACATATTTTCCATTGTGAAGTATCTGTTCATATTCATAAATTGCTTATTTGAGGAGCCTTACTGGTTTTCTTATGTATTTTCCCTAATTCTTATCATTTTGGAATTATAAGCACATTTCTTGTTTTCTGTATCAATCAATCAATCAATCTCAGTTGTTATTTGCTTTTTAACTTTAGAAGTTAAAGTAGAGGAGGAATGGGGTAACTGGATGATGGGCATTAGGAGGGCATGTGATGTAATGAGCACTGGGTGTTATACGCAACTGATGAATCACTAAATTCTACCTCTGAAACTAATAATACACTATATGTTAATTAAATTGATTTTAAATTTAAAAAAAGAAGTTAAGGGCGCCTGGGTGGCTCAGTTGGTTAGGCGACTGCCTTCGGCTCAGGTCATGACCCTGGAGTCCCGGGATCGAGTCCCGCATCGGGCTCCCTGCTCGGCAGGGAGTCTGCTTCTCCCTCTGACCCTCCACCCTCTCATGCTCTCTCTCTGTCATTCTCTCTCTCTCAATAAATAAATATCTTTAAAAAAAAAGAATTTTAAAAAAAAGAAGTTAAAATAGAAGTCATTAATTTATATTTTAAAATTTGTACCAAATGGAATATTGATCAACAACTATACTCTTCTCCTTCCAGACAAAAAATCTTTAATATCTCTTTACTTGCAAACTCTTTACCCCATCATTTCCACTGTTGCAAAGTTGGAACTTAGTTCCAGGTTATGACTATTTTAACTTTCTGTACATGTTCGTCAAACTGCACAGGTCTTCACCTCTCTAAACAAAAGTTTTGTTTTTTTCATCTTACATGAAAGACAAAAAAAAAAAAAAAAAAAAAAACCATGTTTAAAATTATCCAGGAAACTAAAATAGACTTAGGAATAGAGTCAGTAGAAAAAAGCATAATACTTAAAAGGAAAGAATAACTATGAAATGTTACTGAATAATCTTAGAGATGGCTTAAGTAAACTAATTTGTATGTTATATTCTTAGAAGGAAATACATTATGTTTTAGACAAATCTATAAGTTCACTGCGAGTCCAGTCAAAATCCCAACAGTGTATTTTCTGGGATTTGAGAAGTTGATTCTGAAAATCCCCTAGAAGAGTAAATGTTGCACAGTAGCTAAGAAATTGAAAAAGAAGAATAAGAGGCCACAAACCGGCAGACTTATCTGACAGTGACTGTTTAAAACATAAATTTGAACATAATTATGAGGAACACATACACAAGTTCATCACAGTTAGCTCTACTACCAATGTCTTTACACATTTATAGACATTCCTGGTCCCTGTGGACACTGGAGTTTGCTACCACTACATAAAGGTATTTTACTTAAAACAGCTTATTGGCCATCCATTCAAATTAGTCAGATTCCCTACCTCCCAAAATATACAAAATTAAATATGAGTTTGATTAAAGATATAATTGTACCAAAACATACATATAAGCCCCCCCCCAAAAAAGTAACAAAAACCAAAACCAAAAAAATGGGGAAATATTTCTTAAAAATTGAATGTGAAAGTCTTCCTAAGAGTTCAGTTCAAAATTCCAGAAATGGGGAGATGGGTAGGGGATGGGTGAAATAGATAAAGGGAATTAAGAGTACACTTATTATGATGAACACTGAGTAATGTACAGAAATACTGAATCATTATATTGCACACCTGAAACTAATATAACATTATATATTAATTATACTTCAATGAAAAAAGAGAGAAAAAAAAGAACAGAATCCCAGAACCATAAAAGAGGTGAAAAGTTTTGCACATATAATAGTAAAATAATTGTATGAAAAATAATACCATATGTAAAACTTTTAAAAATAAATAATTTATTGGAAAGTATTTGCAACATTTGAAGTACACAAAGAGATAATATTCATTATTCATAAAGGGATCTGATGAGTTAATAAGAAAAAGTCAAATACTTAGTACCAAAATTGGCACCATACCTGAGGAATGAGAAAAATGTAAAACTATTCTGCATTGTATTTTCTGTATTTTTTACCCACAAAATAACCTCTACTGTACCTTATACTTTGAGCCTTGTATTTTTGGGGGGGGAACCAAATTACTTTATTTGAAGGAATGGTACAAATGAAAGAAGTTAAAAACATGGAATGCTTCACAAATTTGCGTGTCATCCTTGCGCAGGGCCAAGCTAATCTCTGTATCATCCCAATTTTTAGTATATGTGCTGCCGCAGTGAGCATCCCTGGTATTTTCTAAGTCATGTGTTTTTCCCTCTTATTCATTTATTTATTTGAGACAAACTTTGGCATATGTTTAAGAAATAGGAGGGTTCTCATGGGCTCTGCAACTGGACTTCTAGGCACATATTCTGGATAGTAGCCAAAAATTTGTCATACCAGTTCATTCCATGTTCATTCTTTCCCAAATACAATTTTAAGTCATGGTTAGCCATCAGCCACAGGTAGAATTTTTAAATATTCTTTTCATGATTTCTGGGGTTTTTCTGTGTCTGAGACTTGCTACACTTAATTTTTTACAGTTGTAATCTAGCCATAAGTAAATTTCTATCTTCCTAAGTCTATTTTTGTATCTCATCAAATTCCCATTGTCTTGGTGATATATTCTAATTTTACTATTAATTATACCATCATTATTCTGATGGAAACACAGCAAAATATTTTTCTTTTAACTTATTCTAGACAGATATTTCCAGTAAGGTTCAGTGACCGACCACAGAACAGAATAAAAGAAGTTGAGAGGAATGAAAGAAATGTACACGGAGTTCTATTCATGATCTTCATTCTTGAGAAAATCGCAGTCATTTCAGGCATGTTTTATGGGCATGTGGGTTTCCTGAGATTCTTGCACCACCTCAGCTTCCTCAGGACACAGAGAGAAGCCTGTTTCAATTTGCTGTTCCATAAAATCAGAAGAAATGGATGGCCAGATGGATAGGAAAATACTAACATAGTAGCAAACTTTTTTGCTACCAAACTGTCTAGACTGATATAGGCCAAATATATTATAACGTTGCTCGAGTAGTACATAAAGAAGAAGAGCAGGAATGAAATCACAGACTTCATGGCTTGCACGTGGGCCTTTGTGATAAGATCCCCAGAACCTGTGCCCTTCCTCCGCCTGGCGTGGTTCCATAAAGAATCTATCAAAAGGACAAAGGAAGCCAGAGACACTCCAAAGGGGATGATGAACGTTATGTTCAGGACTATATTAGAAGTTAATAAATCATATTTTCTCACTGCGAAATTCGATGTCCGATTGCTTTCAGTGTTTACTCTGGTTTTGATCAGGTTCTTAAATACTGTATCCTTAAAAAGCAAGGACAAGCAGAAAAAGAAGACCACCCCCAGGACAATAATGAGAAGCAGGCTGTGAATTCTCTGTTTTATCCAGAAGAAAATGGGGTTGGAAAAGTTGGCTATCTTGAGAGAGTAGAAGACACTGAGGCAGGCAGTACATGTTGCGCGGAAATAATTGGATCCTGTCCAGAGGATTTCAAAAGTCATCAGTTGATTATCATTGTACCATATTTCCTCACAAATTATATCTACACCTATGCCTAGCATTGTTACGCACAGCAGAAATATTCTGGAAAGAGCTAAGCAGGTAAGAATAAAGTCAATCAGGAAGAACTTCCAGCTCCTGATCCAATCAATATAGTTAACCAATATAATGAATCCATTTCCCAAAAGCCCCATTATGAATTCTCCAGCAAAAGTCATCATAAGTACATTCTTAAATGTGCTTGCCATGACTGGTGATAGGAAATCTCTGTCTTCAGTACTCCACTGATTTGTAAATTAAGTCCTTTGTAAATTACAGAATTGTGGCTCCAAAGCCTTAATGTTCAATACGTTTCTTTTTCCTGTACTTTGATATCCACTGGCAAAGAGAAGAATGCCTCCAGTACACTCCCGAAGTCTTAGTTATCCTTGGGAAAACCTCTCTCAAGATCCAGGCTAGTGATTTTCAAGGCAGATAGCGTATGACCTGTGGCCATGACACTGCTTATAATTTGTATGTAAAGCTATTCATTAGGATTTGAATCCTGGTTTGTTAAAACACAAACTAGAGATTAGATTTTTACATATTTTTTACAATGTTTTTTTCTTTAAGATTTAGACATCTTTTGAGTCATTCACCTTCGTCATAAGCTAGAAACAGTAAATGCCAATCTAGAAAATAGAGTGACTCAGTCTGGCTGCTCTGAGAAGCGAGCAAGTGAGCAGGGGAAATGCCTGAATGGAAAATCAAGAAGGGAGCACGAGAGGGCCGTGGGAGATGTTATACACTACATGTAAGTCTGAGCCCTGTGGAGGCAGAGGGAAGGCAAGAAGGTAGGTCTTGGGTAGCAGTGCAGTCCTAAGAGAGTTTCAAGAAGTCCAGGGGAAGTTTGCAAGCCCATGGCGCCCATCAGAGGTGTCCTGAGCCTCATGGGAGTGATGCTGCCATTGACACTCTGCCCAGCTTGGTCATTGGCTGGGAGCCGCTCATGGAAGGGCTGCAGGGCCTAGAAACATCGGCAGGCCGGCTGTTAAAAGCACAATCTCCTGCCAGCCCAGAAAACCTCTCCACAAAGGTAATAGAGAAAGAAAACTGCTTTATTATCAAATAAGCATTAAACCAGAATCAGATGCACTGCTTTATTATTGAATAAGCAATAAACCAGAATCAGATGCACCTCACTGCAACTTACAAAAGCAGAAAGAACTCTCACCCTTTTATATAGTGCAACAGATACAATCCATAGGTTCTCAAGGTAAACAATAACTAGTCCTCAAGAAGAAGACTTGGCAGCACTGTTTAATATAGGCAGTTTATCCTCAACTTACCTGGTAATTGGGTTGACCATCTATGTTAGTTAATTGGCTTTCTACAAAGGAAAAATAAATGTATATATTTATGACAGGAGGTAGTTTTGCCACTTGGAGTCAGGCACTCGCTGAAGTAAGGCTCCTGTCCTCCATAGAAACTGGGAGATATTGTAAGCCCTCAGGGGTAACTGTGGAAGCAGCTGAAAAAGCAGCGTTCCTGTTCTCGGGCTATTGAACGCAATGGCGAGGTAGGAGCAGGATCCCACGATCCCCAGGGACAGGGCATGAGTTAGGAGCTATGAAAGAATGTGACCTTCAGCTCCCCCTTTCTGCACCTGGTGATTGGCAGCCCAAGCATCCTACTCCTCCCTTATCCCATGACTGACCCCCTGCATGCCCACACGTAGAGGAGAAGGCAAGCCTGCTTCCAGATATTTGCCATCCCTTTGTACTCCTTTCCCATGCTTGGAGGCATCTGTCCTTGCTTTTCTGATAAAAAGCAAAATAAAAGCTATGTGCAGGATTCAGCAGCTGCTGCCCTCCCTTGCAGAGGCAGCCCTGCATGGCTGCTCAGACTGGTGTCTGAGAACTTTATTTCAGTGCATGAGGACAGAATTAAACCTCTCATTCTAACTGGTATTTGCCCTTACATACCAATCAGACTCCCTTAATTAAGTCAGAGATTTTAGAGGCACATTTTCCTAATCACCACATGCTGCAGGCACCTTATAGTCAGAGTTTACTTTTACTATTCACCTTACCGATACATATTATGTATAAAATACTCAAAGTTTATGTAAATACAGAAAATCTGCTGTCTAAAGTTACACCAGGATCTCTCGGAGTCTAGGGCAGTTTTGAAACATGGCTGCAAACTCTTTAACCCTCTTCTTATTGAGATCTGGGGTCTGCAACCCCTCCTCTGGAAGCTGATTGGACTTGTGACTGCTTCAGCTAATATATTATAGTGGAAATGACATTATAGGACTTCTAAGGCTGTCCTAAAAAGCCATGCAGTTTTTGCCTTAGTCACTAGAACATTTTCTCTTGGAGTCCTGAGTGCTCTATAAGAAGCGTGACAAATCTGGGGCGCCTGGGTGGCTCAGTCGTTAAGCGTCTGCCTTCGGCTCAGGTCGTGATCCCAGGGTCCTGGGATCGAGCCCCGCGTCGGGCTCCCTGCTCCGCGGGAAGCCTGCTTCTCCCTCTCCCACTCCCCCTGCTTGTATTCCCTCTCTCACTGTGTCTCTCTCTGTCAAATAAATAAATAAATAATCTTTAAAAAAAAAAAAAAAAAAGAAGCGTGACAAATCTGAAATCAGTATGCAGTGAGGAAATCCAAGCCACCTGAAGAGGCAACATGTAGGCAATCTGGTCAGCCATTTGAATTGAGCCCAGACTTTTAATCACCCCACTCCAGTGACAGATCTGGGAGTGAAGAATCTGTTTGGTGATTCCAGGCCCTTCCATCTGAGTCATATTCAGCCGTCTGAGTATTCTGAGGTTGAAGCTCCAGACATTTTGGAGCAGAGACAAGCTGTCCTGCTGTGCCTTGTCTGAATTCCTGATTCACAGAATCTGGGAGCCTAAAAAATAATTGTTGTTTTGTGCCACTGAATTTTTGGATATTTTAAAGAGCAATAGATATCAGAACAGAATTATTCAGCATATAGATAGAAAAAGTTTTTTATGATTCCAATTGTCCATCTACCTCTTTTTTTTTTTTAAGATTTTATTTATTTGTCAGAGAGAGAGAGCACAAGCAGGGGGAGCAGCAGAGGGAGAGGGAGAAGCAGGCTCCCTGCTGAGCAGAGAGTCTGATGTGGGGTTTGATTCCAGGACCCTGGCATCATGACCTGAGCCTAAGGCAGCCACTTAACTGACTGAGTCATCAGTCAGTCCATCCATCTCTCTCCCCCAATACAAATAGCATAATTTTTATGTTATGCAAAATTATGTACAATTTTTAAAAAATAGGCAAAGGATCTGAATAGACATTTCTATAAGCAAGATATACAAATGACCAATAAACACATGAATAGATACTCAATATTACTTGTCATCAGGGAAATGCAAATTCAAACCATAATGAGCTACCACTTCACATCTACTAGGATAACTAGAATTCAAAAGTCAAATAATAACAAGCATTGGAAGAATGTGGAGAAATGAGAACCTCATATATGACTTTTGAGAATACAAAGTGGTACTGCTGCTTTGGAAAACAGTGAAGCAGTTCCTTAAGAGATGAAACATAGAGTCACCATGACCCAGCAATTGCATACCTAGGTATAAACCCAAGAGAAATGAAATACATGTTCACACAGAAACTGGTATGTGAATTTTTATAGCAGCATTATCTGTAACAGCCAAATGATGGAAACAACTCAAAATGTTCATCAAAGGATGAATGCGTAAACACTGTGTGTTATCCATACAACAGAATATTGTTTGCCATAAAAAGTAATGAAGTAGTGAGAGGTGCTACAACATAGATGAACCTCGAAAACACGATGCTACGTGAAGGAAGCTGGTCATAACAGACCACATGTTATATGATTCTAATATGAACATTTAGAATAGGGAAATCTATAGATAAAGGGAATAGATTAGTGACTGCTTAGAGCCGGGGTGGGGTGGGTGTGGGATGATGAGGAAATAGGAAGGTGATAGCTAAATGGTACAGGTTTCTTTGTGAGGTGATAAAATGTTCTAAAATTGGTGGGTGAGGGCTGCACATATCTGTGGGTGTACTAAAAACCATCAAATATACACTTAAGGGGTACCTGGGTGGCTCAGTCAGTTAATCGTCTGACTTCAGCTCAGATCATGATCTCAGGGTCCTGGGATTGAGCCCCACATCGGGTTCCCCATTCAGCGAGGAGTCTACTTCTCCCTCTCCCTCTGCCCCTCTCCCAACTCATGCTCTCTCTCTCTCTCAAAATATAAATAAAATCTTTAAAACAAAAATGTACACTTAAATGGGTGAGTTGTATGGCATGTAAATTATATTTCAATAAAATTGTTTAAGAAAAAAAGCAGATATATAAAATGCTTTCCTCACAAACCATGAGTATAACATCTGTGTATATTTTTCATAACTTTCTTTTTTTTTTTTAAAGATTTTATTTATTTATTTGAGAGAGAGAATAAGATAGAGAGAGAGAGCATGAGGGGGGAGGGTCAGAGGGAGAAGCAGACTCCCTGCTGACAGCAGGGAGCCCGATGCGGGACTCGATCCTGGGACTCCAGGATCATGACCTGAGCCGAAGGCAGTCGCTTAACCAACTGAGCCACCCAGGCGCCCTTTTCATAACTTTCTTATACACTGGAGTGATTCTACTTGCTTAGTTATCTTTAATTCTGACATATAAATAAAAATTCTTTATTTCTGAGTTATAAATATAAATATCAACAATCATATTCATTTCACTTTTGTTAACTATTATGAATTATGAGGGAGCTTTTTCCTGCTCCTATGCAACATGATAGGATAGCTATGCTGTAGCATCCAAAATGTCAGTTTCCTACAAGTTTCATTTCTGGGTTCATTTATATAACCAATATAGTTTAAAATTGCAGGGTGGAATAGGACAGTTCTTCTCCATGTAATCTCTCAGGAACGCAGGCTAATGGGATATGTAACACCCAAAATGTGGCCTTTGAAGTTCTTCACTGAGAAAGAAAGGGACATGGAAGCTTCCGCTCAACCTCTTAAATAAATCAGTCCCAAAGTGGCACATTGTTTTGCTTCAAGCCCATTGGCCTGGACAAATCACAAACCCCATTCTAATTGCAAGAGCCTGGGAAATCTGAGATAACACAAAAATGTTCAGTGAGGAGGACATGTCTCTTCCACAGTCCACACTTGTAGCCATAAAATATAATCTTATTCCCTCTTCATTGGTATAGAACCCATTTGACTCATCTCCCCAAGAAAGATAACCCAAAGACCGAAGCTCAGATACGTACAGCTCAAATTCTAGGATCTCTGGTCTGGACTTGGCATCTCTTGATATAGAGCTTTATAAAGTAAAATGAGAGATTTCCTCTTCTCATCCACTCTCCCCCACACCCATCCGGTGTGCAATGGTGAAGTTGAGACCGACCAACTGCAAATAAACAGGCATCTTTGTTGGTCGTACCTTCCTACTTCTCAGATATGTTCATTTCTTTGTTTTGTTTTCCTTATACATTCCTCTAATAGAGACTATCTTAATGGTGCTATAGGAAGCTGATCTTTGCAATGAATCATTTTTACCCAATTTAGAGATTTCACTGGAAGACACACTTTTAGTTTTAGTTTTTACCCCGAAGCACCCTAATCAATGAAGAAATTTAAACAATAAGTATAGAGCCCAAATACTTCAACTGATTTCGAGATTTTACTTGGTGTCAGAACAATTAGTTTTATCTTTGTCCTGAACTACTTTAATAAACTGAGAGATTGAACAATATAAAGTCTACATGCTTTATTTGAGATTTTCTTAATGAAATATTTAAAAAAGTTTTATTGACTTATGATTAACATGCAATAAGTTGCATAGTTTAAAAGCACAATTTGCTGGGTTTTGACATGTGTATACACCTATGAAAACATCACCAAAATCAAGGTAATAAACATATCCATCATTTCCCAAAGTTTTCTCCTGCCGCTTTGTGGGCTGGTGACTCTAGCTGTTTCCACCAACCCCGGGCAAAAACTGATATGCTCTCTATCCCTGTAGATTAGTTTGCATTTCCTAGATTTACTCTTTTTTGTCTGGCTTCTTTCACTATTGGTGCAAGAAAGAACCTGGATGGATATCAAAGCATAATTATTTTGATATTCATCCAGGTTCTTTCTTGCATCAATAGTTCATTCTTTTTTATTGCTGAGTAATATCCATTGCATATAAACCAGAGTTGAACTATTCACCTGTTAATTGACATTTGGGTTTTTTCCAATGTTTAGTTAATTACAAATAAAGCTTCCATGAACACTCATTTCTAAGTCTGCATATGGATATACGCTTTTATTTATTGTGGATAAATACCTGGAAGTAGAATCACCAGGTTGTATGGGAGATGTATGCTGAACATTTTAAAATCTGCCAAACCACCTTTTAAAAGTGGTTGTTCCATTTTATATCCCCCCCTTGAATTGTATGAAAGTACCATTTGCTTCATATGCATGCCAACCCTTGGTATGGTCAGTATTTCTGAACATCATTTCACCTGCTTATTTGCCATTCTGTTTTGATAAAGTATCTATACAAATCTTTTGCCTATTTTTAACCGGGATTTTAGTTTTAAGAATTCTTTATGTATTTTAGATACCAGTGAGTTGTGAATACAGATTCCTATTTTTGGCTTGCCTTTTTATTCTCTTAACAATGTCATTTTTTTTATTTTTTAATTTTTATATTTCAGCTTTATTGAGGTATAATTGACAAATAATATTGTAAAATATTTTAGTTGTGCATCACAGTGATTTTATATACATATATATTGTGAGAGGATTTCTCCCATCTAATTAATTTAACATATCCATCATTTCACATATTTAACTTTTTTGTGTGGGTTTTTGTTTTGTTTTGTTTTGTTTTGGTGAGAATATTTAGGTTCCAGTCGCTTAGCACATTTCAATTATACAATGCAGTGTTTTCAACTATAGTCACCATGTTTTACATTAGATCCTTGGAACTTATTAATCTTATAGCAGGAAGTTCATTCTCTTTTACCAACCTCTCCCTATTTCTCCAACCCTCTGGCCCCTAGCAACCACTTTTCTTTTCTTTTTTTTTTCCTTTATTTATTTTTGGTGTGGAGGGATGGAGGGAGAAGGAGAGAGAGAATCTCAAGCAGACTCCCCACTGAATGCAGAGCCCAAGATGGGTCTCGATCCCTCAGATCATGACCTGAGCCGAAATCAATTAACTGACTGAACCACCCAGGTGCCCCACAACTACTTTTCTACTATTTCTATGATTTTGACATTTTTTTTTCTTTCTTTCTTTCTTTTTGTTTTTTTTTTAGATTCCACATATAAATGATACCATGCAGTATCTGTCTTTCTCTGTCTGGCTTATTTTACTTAGCATAATGCCCTCAGGGTCCATCCAAGCTGTTGCAAATGACAAGAATGCCTTCTTTCTCATAGCTAAATAATATTCCATTGTATGTATATACCACATCTTTTTTTATCCATTTGTCTGTTGATAAACACTTAGGTTGTTTCCCATATCTTGGCCATCGCGAATAATGCTGCAATAAACAAAGGGGTACAGGTATATCTTTGATATCCTTAACAGTGTCTTCTAAAGATAAGAAAGTTAAATTATGGTTTATTTAATATATCTAGAGGCACCTGGGTGGCTCAGTCGGTTAAGCATCTGCCTTCATCTCAGGGTCCTGGGATCGAGCCCCACGTCAGGCTCCCTACTCAGCAGGGAGTCTGCTTCTCCCTCTCCCTCTGCTTGCCCCCCACTTCCTGCCCCCTACTGCTCATACTCTCTCGAGCTCTCTCTGTCCCAAATAACTAAATAAAATCTTTATTATATATATATATATATTTTTTTTTTTTTAGATTTCTAGATATATGTATATCTAGAAAATCATTGCCTAATCCAAGGTCACAAAGATTTTCCCTTATAGTTTCTTGTAGAAATTTTACAATTTTAGGCTTTATATGTGGTTCTATAATCCAATTACAGTACACTTTTGTATCTGGTGCAAGATATAAATTAAAGTTTCTTTTTCTTTTGCATATGGGTATTTAATTATTCTGACATCATTCATTGAAAAGATGGTCTCTCTCCACTGAATTGCCTTTTCATGCTTGTTGAAAATGAATTGTTTGTATATGTAACTCTTTCTTAATTCTCTATTCTGTTCTATTGTTCTGTTTATGTATTTTTACACCAATGCCACATTATCTCAATCCATGTAGCTTTATAAGTCTTGCTATCAGGTAGAGTAAGTCCTCTAGATTTGTTTTTCTTTTTCAAAGGTTTTGTTTGTGTTTGTTTGTTATTCTTTTTCTTTGCATTCCCATATTCTTTAGAATTAACATGTTAATTTCTACAAGAAAAGTCTGCTGGAACTTGCACTGAATCAATTTGAGAAATGACATCTTAAAAAATACTGAGTTTTTCCAATGATAGTCAAACATAGTTTGTATAATGTCAATTATTTTAATTGCTTTTTAAGGTTTGTTTTATGAGTCAGAATATGTCTATCATGGTGAAGTTTCCATATGCACTTGGAATATGCATTCTGCCTATTTTTGGGTAAAATATTCAATTAATGGCCTTCTGTCAAGTTAGTAGTGTTGTTTCAGTCTTCTTATGTCCTTACTGATTTTCTGCCTACCAGCTCTATCGATTACTTATGAAGACTTGTAGTTCCCAAGTGGGTTGTGGATTTGTTTTTGTCTCCTTTCAGTTCTATCAATTTATATTTCATGTATTGTGAAATTCTCTAGCTAGATGTGTACATGCTTGAGACTTTTATGTCTTCTTAGGAATTGACCTTTTTGTCATTTTTTAAATGTTCCATTCCTAGTAATTTTTCTTCTGACGTCTGCATTATGTGATATTAGTATAACTTCTTCAGTTTACCTTTATCAATTTTTCATGGTATAACTTTTTCCATGCTTTTATTTTCAACCTATTTATTATATTATTTTTATTTTTTATTATTTTATTTATTTATTTATTTATTTATTTATTATTTTATTTGTTATAGTAAAGTGAGGTTTTTTTAGACTGCATATAGTTGGGTCTTATTTTTTATCTAATCAACCTGAGAATCTCTGTTTTCTTCCTTGGTTTGTTTAGGCCATTTATGTTAAATGTGTTATTAATATATTGGGATTTAAATCTATCAATATATTATTTTTTTAGGTTCATTCCCTCTGGGTTTTTTTTCACTGTTCCTCATTTCCCATCCTTTAAAAATATTTAATTATTTTTAATATTCAATTTTCTCTATTAACTTTTTGGTTTTAGTCTTCATATAATTACTTCAGTAGTTGACCTAGAGATATAATATTCTTAACCTGTCACAGTCTACTGAGAGTTAATATTTTATCACTTCAGGTAAAACTTAGAACTCTTACCACTACAAAGGACTCTGTGCTTTCCCCTTTTACATTATAGTTGCCATATTATTATATTTACATTCATTGAAAGCTCTCAGGCAATTGAATTCTTTTATTGCTTTCTACAGCATACATATTTAAAGAATTTAATAGAACTAAAATAGTCTAATCTCTATGACTATTATTTACCAATCCTATTGCATTTTCCTTCATTGCTAAAGTTACAAGTTTCCCTCTGGTATCACTACTTTTCAGCCTTTAGATGTTCTTTTAGCATTTCTTTCAGAGCAGTTCTACTGGCTATTAATTCTCTTAATATCCCTCCATTTGAAAATATAGCTACATCACCTTCATTCCTGAAGAATATTTTGAGAGATAAGGAATCTTGGGTTGAGAGTTCTTTATTTTCAGAACTTTAAAGACATCACATTGTCTTTTGATGTCTATGGTTTCTAATAAGAAAACTGTTATTTGAATCAGTGTCTTTTGTATATAATGTTTCATTTTCTCTGGATCCATTTGTTTTTTTCCTTAGAATTGGTTTTCAGCAGTATAATTATGATTTGTCCAGGCATAGTGTTCTCTGAGTTTATTCCTTTTCGAATTTGCCCAGCCTCTTGGATCTGTAAACTTATGGCTATTACCACATTTTGGAAGTTTCAGGCTTTCTTTTTTTTTTCCAAATATCTTTTCTACAGTACACCTTTCTCCTCTTTCTTTGAGACTTCTGTGGTATCAGTGTTTGTCCATATCTAATCTGTGAGGTCCCAAGGCTAGTGCACAATATTTTTATCTCACTCTGGGCTTTCAGTCCCCTAAGGGAGAAACTTGAGTCTTAGTCTCTGGAGATTGCTCCCTAAGTATGTGTGTGTGTTGGCGGGAGGAGGGTGGTGGATCATTTGGAGTTTGGAATGAAAGAATCACCTTGCCCTGGGTCAAATGCCTGGTTTCATGTTCCCAGGTACTTCAGAGCTCGTGTTTGTTGGGGATGGGAGTTAGAAAAGGACTGGGACACATCTGCAGGATATCACTACCAGCTCAAGTCACTTGCCAGAAACTGGTCTTACTCTGGAGGAGGTAGATGCAAAGGTTTTTGGGCTTCTTTAATGCTGTCAGGAAAGTTTTCATACTTTCTACCAAGTCTACTTTTTAGTGTTAATATACAAATCAATTTAATATAATTAAATTAATGCCACATAGTTCCCAGAAGGAAGAATGGTTGAATTTTTCTTCTGTTCTAATCTGATCTAATATGTAATAGTTTGTTTTAATTTTAGTGTTTCCTTTTTTAGAAAAACATAAGTACATAAGATAAAGTCGTTCATTTATTAATTTGTACATAATATAAATATATAATATTTATGTATGATAAATAATAGCACCTCCTATGTGTTAGATTGTACTATGTGTGGGGTAAATTTGAAGGAGCAAGGTAGGAACAATTGTTGTCCTTAAAAATTTACACTTTTTAGGTTGGTGAAGAAATTTGAAAGTAAAATGATAATTGGCTTTGATATTTAAAAAGGGAAGAGAGACCTAATTTTATATACATGATCCCCAAGAGTAGTACTGAAACAAACAGATTGAAATTACAGGAAGGCATATTTTACCTAGTGGACAGAATAATTGTTCAAAGATGAACTCTTCTCAAAGTAATGAGTTCTGCATCACTAAGATCGCAGGCCATTTGACAGTGTGCTATATAAGGAAAAATTACCCTTATATTTAAAACAAAAACAAAAACAAAAACAAAAGACCTCAAATGTATGACTGAGCTGTATAAAACTTAAAATATCTTCAAAGATTACACGATTCTATAACACTGGTTTACATATATAAAAAGCAAATTAAGTGAAAATATTATATTAACATAATGACAGAACTACAACTCCATATTAATTTTTTGTAAAACCTTACAATTGTAATGATAATTTTATTAGATTTCATCTTAACATCCCCATGAAGGGAAACCAAATTGCTCCCATATGGCAACCAACATAGTAGTAGTCACCAGGCAGCTGTACTTTAACTGCTTCTGATAGAAACTAGGCACGTAGGGGCGCCTGGGTGGCTCAGTCGTTAAGCGTCTGCCTTCAGCTCAGGTCATGATCCCAGGGTCCTGGGATCGAGCCCTGTATCGGGCTCCCTGCTCGGCGGGAAGCCTGCTTCTCCCTCTCCCACTCCCCCTGCTTGTGTTCCCTCTCTCGCTGTGTCTCTCTCTGTCAAATAAATAAATAAAAATCTTTAATAAAAAGAAAAAAGAAACTAGGCACGTAAATATGGTGCCATGACTCTTAGATGAATATCTAAAAGAGTGTCTTAGAGGAAGTAGGTTACTCCCTCATATTCGACACCTTCATAACCCTAAATCCAACTTTCTTCAGGGTGTGTAGATTCAACTTAACACATTTAGAAGTCGATTCTTACCTCTTCTGGGGTAGGAAATAATCTCATATTATGGCTCATGCAGATAAAACAATCCCTTCTTCTATGATTTATTGGATTATTGTCTCATTTGGCTCCTGTGTTTGCTGGTGTTATTTGGCTCCAAGTTTTTCATGGGCTTCTTGCTTCCCAAGCTCCTGATTGCTATGGTTGGGTTATACTTCATTGCACAGGAATTGTCAAGGAAATTTAATTTCCAAAAAAGAAAATGTTCTCCTGCGTGTGTCTGTGTGTGTGTTTGTGTGTGTGTTTTCTCCACCTTTAAGATGAAGCCTGGGGGGCGCCTGGGGGGCTCAGTCGTTAAGCGTCTGCCTTCAGCTCAGGTTGTGATCTCAGGGTCCTGGGATCGAGCCCCGCATTGGGCTCCTTGCTCGGCGGGAAGCCTGCTTCTCCCTCTCCCGCTCCCCCTGCTTGTCGTTCCTGCTCTCGCTATCTCTCTCTCTATCAAATAAATAAAATCTTTAAAAAAAAAAAAAAAAAAAAGGTGAAGCCCGTGCAGTGCTACACTTCACAGAACAAAACTGGCCATGAAGAGGGCAGGGCCATAACTGGGCTGGGGGATGAATAGTAGCGTGGTTGAGAGCATCGGCCCTAGCAACAGACTGCCTACAGATTTGCTTCCTGATTCTGTTAACACTTACTGTGTGACCTTTCGTAAGTTCCCTAACCTCTCTGTGCCCTGGTTTCTTTATCTAGAAAAGGAGAATAATAAAATTACCTTAGGTTTGGTATTGGATAAAATACTATATGTCTGTGGCACACAGTTAAGCACTTCATAAGCATGAGCTGTTATTATTACTATTACTGAAGAATTCTCTCTCAATGCTATTGTCAACCCTGTGGTTTCTGAGGAGCAGGACTCAACTGTGACCTTTTAAGTAAAGAAAACTGAGACCTACAGACCTCATGGGAATTTGACCTCGGGATGGCAGTCTTGCATCTGCGATAAAGACCTCCTTTCCAGGTAAGGGTCGTGACTAGTAACTGAGCGCCCAGGCTGACTTCTGTGAGCCAGCCCCACCCACCTGTCTGTATTCAGTCTGCATCTCCTGGGAGGGGTCCTTCAGTCAGGGCTGCCGCGGAGAGCGCATGGCAACTTACTACTGCCCCCTAGAGGCCTGGGAACGTCAGAAGCAGAAGTCAGTCCTCACTGCCAAAAGGTGCTTGATGTTAATGACTTCCCCTCAGAAGGGTGAATTTTTCCCGTGCCTCTCTGAAAGGCAGATAAGTGAGGCTCATGGTAATGAGTCAATGAAACCTAATTTCGCAAAGGACCTTTGCAGTGTTTCCTTGCTTCTTCTCTCCCAGTTCCTTCTCCTGGCATTCTCTTCAGGGGTGTTCTTGTTGTGTGGTCCAGGCCTTTCTTTTTCTTCATCTTATTACCATTTGGGAATGCCACCTTCAGACTGGGACTAAGAGTTGTATAAAAGCCCAGGGGAGCTCTTGGTCCAGCACACCCAGGGCCTGCCACCTGTCTCTTCAACCTTGGAGAGGCTCCTGTGCTCCCTGCCACCAGCACCACACTCAGGAAGACCTTTGTCCTCTCTTCCTGGTCCAGCCTGGCTGTGACTTTCTCCATCATATGCCAGCGTAAGTCGATCATTTGGAAGTCTTTTGGAGAACAGGCCTAATATTCTTTCTTTCTTGGTGTGTGCATGTGTATGATGAGTACAGAGAGAAAGACAGAGACAGAGAGACATCTGCAGTGAATCTTGTGAAGTGAAATGAGTGAAATTATATTGACCTTGTGTTAAGGTGGGGATGGGTGGGTGGCTGAGCTCCGAAGCCCTGGACACGTCGAGTGGCTAAGCTAAGATGTGGATTAGGTGCTTGAACTGACCTCATAAAGGTAATAAGTCTGGCCAGATGGGCTTAGGATGGGTGACGGGAGAACTACTGAGGGTTTACCGGGGTCCTATTCACTCTTGGGCCCTAAAGAGGCTTTATTCTATTTAGTGCAGGTTGAAAAGTCCTAGGCTGTATCCTCATTTTACAATAGAGACAGTTCAAAGTGCTTCAGCAGCTAATTCAGTCCGTGCAATGGAAATCAGTGGGCCTGGAAATCTGTGAATCACACTGAGAAAGGAAAGAGACTAGTGAAACATAGGTTGTCATTCCCAGTCCAGCAGAAGGCTTCCACTACACAAGAGAGCACTGAATAATCATAGAAACCCAGGGAAACATGGGTTGGTGTTCCCAGCCCAGGAAAAACAGCAAGGCAGTGATCCTGGGCTGGGTGGAGGGAATTTGACGCAGTTGGGGAAAAGAGCATTTTTTTAAACGTTTCTTACTTAGTAGGAGTTCAGTAAATATTCATTTGAATTCAGTTTTGAGAGTGTATTTTATTTCACAAGGGAATAGATTACTTAGTTGCCTTGGATTAGTACCAATAATATTTTATTTCCTTCAGGTAGAATTTTATAACCAGCCTCCAAATTTTGACAGGTCCACAGTAAAGCATCAAGCGAACCTGTGGGCAGTCTATTTGTATATTACTGCTATAGTTAATCAATACAAATTTATTAGCTTAACAGAAAATAAATGTGTTATCTTTCAGTTCCATAGTTCAGAAGTTGAAAATAAGTCTCACTGGGCTGCAGTTGAGGAATCAGGAAGGCTATATTGCTTTCTAGAAGCCCTGAGGAAGAATCCATTTTGGAGGCTTGTCTTGTTCTGTTTTACCTTTTCCACTGTTTAGAGGTTGCCCACACTTTTGGGCTCATGGTCCCTTTCCATCCTCACAGCAATGGCTGTTGGGATTTTCTCACATCATTTCACTCTGAAATTCACTCTTCTGCCTCCCTTTTCCACATTTAAGGATCCTGGTGATTACATTGGTCCCTGGATCATCTCGCTATTTTAAATTTAGTTGATCAATAACCTTAATTTTCCTTTGCCTTGCAATTTAACATTTTCAAGTCCCAGGATAGGATGTGGACATCTTTGGGAAGCCATTTTCTCCCCATCATAGACAAGATAGGAAATCTTACTCCTCTCAACTTTGCTTCACTGGGGGGTAGAGATGGTTACCCATGCTTTGGTAATGTTTAAACTAGATTTTTGTAAAAGGATATGGATGAGTTTAGGCAAAATTAGTTGGTATTGCATGTATTTGTTCCATGGAGTATGTATATACCAGTTTGTACCTCTTGATCCCCTTCAACAATATCACTCACCCACCCACCGCAGGCTCCTCTGGCAACCACCAATCTATTCTCTATGAGGTTTGTTTTGTTTTGATTGTTCATTTGTTTTGTGTTGTAGATTCTATGTGAAATCATAAAGGATTTGACTTTCTCTGATTTATTTCACTTAGCATAATATTAGTAAAGTCCATTCATGTTGTTGCAAATGGCAAGATTTCATCCTTTTGTTTAATGGTGAAGTACTACCACATCTTGTGGTATATATATACCTACATATACATATATATGATGGAATACTACGACATTCATTCACTGATGGACACTTAGATTGCTTCCATATGTCAGCTGTTATAAATAATGCTGCAAGGACCATATGGGTGCATATGTCTTTTCAAATTATTGGGGTTTTTTTCCAGATAAATACCCAAAAGTGGAATTGCTGGATTGTATGGTAGTTCTATTTATAATTTTCTGAAAAACCCCCATACTGTTTTCTATAGTGGCTGCACCAATTCAGGATCCCACCAAGAGTGTATGAGGATTCCCTTTTCTCCACATCCTTGCCAACATTTGTTATTTCTTGTCCTTCTAAAAATAACCATTCTGACAGGTGTGAAGTGATATCTCATTGTGTTTTTCACTGGCATTTCCCTGATGCTGAGTGATGTTGAGCGTCTTTTCCTGTGCCTGTTGGCCATCTGGATGTCTTCTTTGAAAAATGTCTAGTCAGATCTTCTGTCCATTTTTTAATCAGAGTGTTGGGTTGCTTTTTGTTGTTATTGTTATTGAGCTGTATGAGTTCTTTATATATTTTGGATATTAACCCCTTATTGGATACATGATTTGCAAATATCTTCTCCCATTCAGTAGCATGGGTACTGTAGGTTGCCTTTTTATTTTGTTGATGGTTTCCTTCAATGTGCAGAAGTTAGTTTGATGTAGTTACATTTGTTTATTTTTGGGTTTGTTATCATTGCTTTTGGAGTCAAATCCAAAAAGAAAATATCATCAAGAGCAATGTCAAGGAGTTTACCACCTATGTTTTCTTCTAGGAGTTTTATGCTTTCTGGTCTTAGATTCAAGTTGTTAATCCATTTTGAGTTAATTTTTGTGTAGAGTGTAAAATAGTGGTCCAGTTTCATTCTTTTGCAAGTGACTGTCTAGTTTGCTTAGCACCATTTATTAAAAGATATTCCTTTCCCTATTGTATATTCTTGCTTCCTTTGTCATAAATTAATTGACCTTATGGGCCTGGGTTTATTTCTGCACTCTCTATTCTGTTCCACTGATCCATATGTATATTTTTATGCCAATACTATACCATTTTGAGCACTATACCCTTGTAATATAGTGTGAAAGCAGGGAGTATGAGGCTTTCAGCTTTGTTCTTTCTCAAGATTTTTCAACTCTCTGAGATCTTTTGCAGCTACATATAAATTTTGTGTTTTTTTATTTCTATAAAAAATGCCATTGGAATTTTGATAAGGATTACACTGAATCTGTAGATTGCTTTAGGTAATATGAACATTTTTACAATATTAATTCTTCCAATCCATGAGCATGGAATACATGTATTCTGCTGCTTTGGGATGGAATGTTTTATATATATCTATAAGTCTATCTGATCTTTTATGGTAAGTCTGTTGGCAGCAAGTTCTCTTAGTTTTCTTCCACATAAGGAATTGATTTCCTCTTCAGTACCAAAGGATATTTTCACTGGATACAGCATCCTAGATTGATAGTTCTTTTAATACTTTAAAAGTACTCTGTCACTCCCTTCAATCTTCATGGTTTCTAATGATACTTCCACTGATATTCAGATTGTCTTCCCCCTATAAGTAATATATTATTTCTCCCTTACTGCTTTCAAGAATTTTTCTTTGTCTTTAATTATCAGAAATGTGACAATGACGTTTCCTGGTGTAGATTTCTTTATGTATATCCTGGTTGGGGTTTGCTCAGCTTTTTTTTTTTTTTTTTTTAAAGATTTTATTCATTAATTTGACAGAGAGAGAGAACAAGTAGGCAGAGAGGCAGGCAGAGGGAGAGGGAGAAGCAGGCTTCCCGCTGAGCAGGGAGCCCGATGCGGGGCTCGATCCCAGGACCCCGGGATCATGACCTGAGCCGAAGGCAGCGGCTTAACTGACTGAGCCACCCAGGCGCTCCTGCTCAGCTTTTTTAACCTGTAGGTTTATGTCTTTTGCCAAATTTGAAAAGTTTTCAGACATTATTTCTTTGACTACATTTTCAGCCCCACCCTCTTTCTCCTCTCCTCCTGGAACTCAGATGACAAAAACGTTAGATTATTTGTTATGGCCATTATGTCCCTGAAGCTCTATTCTTTTTTTTTTTTTTTTCCAATTATTTTATCTTGTATTCTTCAGGTTATATAATTTCCATTGATTCATACTCAAGAGCACTGACTCTTGTCTCTGCCACTTCCTTTCTGCTATTGATTAAACCTATCATTTTTAAATTTCAGATTTATGATTTTCAGTTCTAAAATTTTATTTCATTCTTTTGTATAGGTTCTATTTCTCATTGAGAAAGTATTTTCTTTCCTTGTATTTAGAAAGTGTCTATTTTCCTGCATAGAAGATAGCTGTAACAACTGCTCCTTGCTTTTTGCCTGATAATTTCTATATCTAAATTATTTGAGAGTTGGCATTGGTTGATGGTTTTATCTCTTGAGAATTGCTTTTTTTAGTATACAGGGATTTGCTCTCTTTCTAACAGCCAAAAGCTTTTATAAGGAAAATTTTGGACATCGGAGAATAAAGGCACTCACACTAAATCTTGATCTACCCACTGGTAGCAAACAGGAGGGGAGTTTGTCCCACTAACACATTTTCCTTCTTGCAATTTACCCTGGATGATTCTCTCTGGCACTTATGAGACAAAAGTATAAGTACTTAACATCATACCATACATACAGATGTAAAAATAGCAAAAAATAAGCACATTGAGTAGTCCCAAAAGATCCTACTCAACAAAGTCCAACTTTTTTTTTTTTAATGCAATGTTTGTTCAAAATTTATCAGTTAACTCAGTCAGTTCTTTTTTTTTCTTTTCACCTATAAGAACAGCAGAGTTAAAATATGTGCTTGTTCGGGGCTCTGATAGGAGATCCTGATATCTTCTGGCTGCAGATTTGTGGAATGCAAGGAATGAGTCTAGGTTGAGAGGAGTGGCTAGAGCATCTAGGGAGGCTCTTTTTCCTCTTGTCCCAATGTCTGCCTCCTTTTCAGTGCATCTTCCAGTGTCTGTGGAGTCTGCGGGCTCAGGGTTTCTCTTTTTCTCTCCCCTCACATGCCACTGTGGCTGCACCCTATATTCCTCAGCACTAGTGTTTATTCCTGTGCCCAGAACTTTTCCTTCCACTCCCCCAGGACTGAGTAGAATGGTGACTTTAGCACCTATATTCAACAGAGCCATGAAAGTTTACGTTCTTACCCTCCTTGATATTTTGAAACATATTTGGATGGGTTCATAGGGCCTTTGGGGCAGAGAAATCTCAACCTCAACCCAAATTCTTAAAGAAGCTGAGGTCAGAGTAGAGGGGAAGAAGGGATCAGAACGATACAGATAAAATATCTCTGTTCTAGTAGCAAAACACATTTACTTTCAAATTCAAACACTGCAGAGGCAGCTCATGGCTCAACTGAATAAATATCCAATGTTTTAGGTCTATCCAAAGGTCTGTACCTGATTTGGGAAATCCTTAATCCTTCTCTCTGTAGCAGAGAGCAAAAACTAAAAGTGCCATTTGGGTGGGATGCTTGTTTCAATCCTACCAGCTCACTCAGCTTTTAACCACTTCTCAATCCTACTCATTAATAAGCAACAAAATGGAAGACCCTTTATTGACTAAATGACTATGCAGTTTGATCAACGTGCCAGCTACCGATTCCTATGGACTTCCTCAAATATAATTATCAGTCCTCAGAGCCTTTGACCTTCTCTTTGGAAGGCCATGTCTTTGCCATTGCTCCAACCTTATTGCCAAAATTATTGTAAGTTGATAAATTAGCCTGCCACTTGTAGTACAGAAGACATTAAACTATTTATTATTCAGAGAAGCCAGAGGAACATCATAGCACTGGTTCCCCAAGCTTCAGTCCCTTCAGGGAGGTAAGACAATAGCCAAATGTCATATGTGCATGCAGTGAGGTGCAACACCAGAGGAATACTGAAATCAAGAAATTCTGATCTTATAAACTCTGATCACTGTGGGTGACCTATCTATCTTTCCTTCTGGGGAAAGAAAGAGACTCTATCTTGACACTGGAATGTAAGCAAATTTCTCTGGGGAGAGAAGGAAGCTCTATCTTTAAACAATCTGCCCTCTGACCAAGAGGGATACACCATTTTAAATTTTAAAATAAAAGCCTTTGTGCCAGCACCAGGCCTAGAGTGAGGCAAGAGAGGCACCAAGGGGGTAAAACTTAAGGAGGTATTTAATCAAGCACTAAGCATACACTTGAAAGAGGGAGACTAAGCAGCTCGTTAAGCTTTGCCCCCTACTTGCCTTGCATACCTCCCTCTACCCCTGGTCTTGCTGTTTGCTAATCAAGCATACTCTACTCAGAAAGGAAGACCAAGGCCATGCAGAAATGCAATAAATTCGGGGAGATTTTCTACCAATGCTTGTCACCAAGATCAGGTTTACATAAGGTGCTCAAGATTGTGGAGTCTACTGAATCACAGCATCTATCATGATCTGTGACAATGACATTAAATTACCTATTCTCCCATCATCATACAGTCAACCTAGGGTTCCTATACCCATAATATTTCTAGTGCTAAGGAAGGAATATTAAATTTGTTACTTGGAGAGGGGGTGAGGCAGTTACCCTTCTCAGGATAATTCTGCTTAACATCTGCCTCTTACATTGCATTGTTAGTCATTATTCAGTTTGGAAGAGACTGCTCACAAAATGTGCAACTATTGGAGGCATTGGGCATCACTGTCAACTAAGTCTTTCTACTTAGTATCTAGAGTTAGAGATTATTTATTCTGAGCATCCTTGCTAGAAAGAATTTTTCAAGATTCTATTGGTTTCTCCATGAAGTGCCACAGCTTTTTTCCTTTAGATTTGAAGGTCACTTGACCACTGCTAGGAAGTACCTGTATAATCCTTTGGGCAATTACTGGTTATGAGTGAGTTACCTTGAAGGTCAACATAAAATACTCCCAGGTATTTTATAAAATACTCCAAGGAAGCATGGGAAGACTTCTAGTAACTGGAATAAGTTCTTTCTCTTCCAATATTCTGGTTTCTTCTTTTAAATGTCTAGTTTTCAACAAGGCTGCTTATTATAGATAGGGAATAGTATTTTCAGCTAACTTTCCTTCTTCTTGGTATCATCTGTCCATGCAATTATCCAAAACCCCAAGTCTAAATCTATTTCCTCCCAAACTTGTTGTTAAGCATGCTGTAAATCTTTAGCTACTTTATAGCACAGATGTTGAAGTTTTCATCCCAGCATCAAATTCTGATTTTTTTTTTCATTTCTCTCTCTCTCTCTCTCTTTTTTTCTTTTTTGCCAAAAAGTACCTTGTGACTATGACTGTGGGTCTTAAAGGCAATCTGGCTGCTGCCATGAATCTGTGTTAACATACGGGATTGAAATGTCAAAGCAGACTCATGTAAATCAAATAAATATCTCACCCCATGCCAACATTTACTAGTGACTAAAAAAAGACAGGCAAGGCGTGCTTGGGTGGCTCAGTTGGTTAAGCGTCCAACTCTCGATTTCAGTTCGGGTCATGATCTCAGAGTCCTGGGATTGAGCCCTGTGTCAGGCCCCATGTCAGGCTCCACTGTGCTGAGCATGGAGCCTGCTTCAGATTCTCCCTCTCCCTCTGCCCTTCTCCATTCTTACTCTCTCTCCCTCTCAGTGAAGAAGAAGAAGAAGAAGAAGAAGAAGAAGAAGAAGAAGAAGAAGAAGAAAGAAGAAGAAGAAGAAGAAGAAGAAGAAGAAGAAGAAGAAAAGAAGAAGAAGAAGAAGAAAGAGGAGGAGGAGGAGGAGGAAGCAGCAATGGGCAAACACAGATGTAGCATTTCTTGCTGGAGGACCCTAAATCTATCGAAAGTAACTTTTAAAAAGTGTCCCTTTCTCTCACATTAATACGTGTTTTAGTTTTGGATTGAGAGATGAATTCAAAGTGGTAAATGGGACAGGAAGAGAAGCTCTGTAATGAAGTAACAGCCACAATCTGAGACCACTGAAGCATGTGTGAAGGACTGGCAGGAAAGTGAGTACTCTTGTTTTATAACACTTAAGTCATTTTATGGTTTAAGTTCTTGCTTATCACTCGACAAAAATGCCAGAATGAATAATTGGAGTATCCTGTATCATGATAAAAGAAAGGAAGGAAAGTAAAAAATCAGTGAATTAAAGAAAATATTTGGAAAATCAGACTGAGAGCTTCAGAGAGATAATTGTACATCCCTGAGATTTCAAACAAGATTTCAATTCCCAGGAAAGACTGCCAAGAGCAAGCTACTTACGAAATTATGGAGGCTAAGAAATAAAGAGAACCCTATAAACAGGGACACGGCTTTGCGGATTTCTATTCCCTACCTCAAGGAGAGAAACTATTTTGTAGACCTGCCACCGGCCAGTTCTTTTAACTGGAGGCCATCACGGGAGTTCATGGATCAGCAATCAGTGAAGAACAAACCAAATCCTTCTTATCTCAAAGTAAGGCCTGGTTAGGAGCAAGTGTGAGCTGGGGCTGGATGTGCAGAAACCAGGGGGCCCCGTGATGGTAAGTCAGGCAGTGCAGAGATGAGGAAGTCAGGTTATAGTATGTGGACAGCATTGTATGGAGTATTTATTTCATCTTTTCAGTAGCAACCACTGTTATTGAGTCTGTGCTTTTCACTGGTATATCTTTCTAAAACAGGGTTTCTCAGCCTTGGCATTACTGACATTTTCTGCCAGATAATTCTTTGCTGTGGGGACTATCGTATTCATGCTAGGATCTTTACCAGCATCCCTGGCCTTGTACAGTTACCTGGTAAAATACCAGATGATCAGTTAAATTTGGATTTCAAGTAAGCAACCAATAATTGGCATTGTCTATCTAATTAACAATTTTTCCTAGGTCCAAAACTGGTCCTCTATAGTATTTATACTAGACCTATCCTAAGAGATACTAACAGAAAAGTGATTTTTTAAAAAAATCTGATTTGAATTTAACTGAGCCTCCTATATATTTATTTGATAAATCTGACAAATTTACACTAAATGCCAGTAGCATTCCCAATTGCGATGACTAACAATGTTCCCAGATATTGCCAAATGTCTCCTAGGGAGAAAAATCACCCTGTTTTGAGAATCACTGTCCTAAAAAGAGTATGTTCTTTGCAGATGAGGGCCTCATGGACTATTCTCCAGATATTAATTTTTACTAACCCATTTAAAAATCTATTTTCAGCTTGCAATATCCAGGTCACTTTTCCAGGCTTTATCTTTCATTCTACTAATGATGATATAATTGACTCTTTAAATTACCTTTCTGCAATGTTGAAGATTTGTCTACTAATTTTATTGCTGAGAAGTATACCATTTCCTTGCAATATCTTCTTTGCTTTATTAAAGAAAACGTTGTAATTATTCTCCAACTATTTTATTTAACTATTCTACTTCCAACTATTTTATTTAAAAAATTATTGTTATTCTGTGCTTTTTCTGTGTCTTGTTACTTTTTACTTGCCCCTGATTTGTTTTTCCTTTGAAACATTTATATTTCTTTGTTTGCTTAGTGGCTCTTATCAAATGAACTTCTGATTTCTACTATCTCTTAAAATTCTGTTCATTTTCTAATGTTTGTCTTTGCCTTCCTTAAACAGTCAACCAACTGAATAAAATTCAAATTCTGTTTCGAAGATTCAGAATCCAGAGTCCAGGTCTGGTGGTTGTAACACATTTTTTTTTTTTTTTAAGATTTATTTATTTATTTGAGGTGGGGAGGGGCCGAGAGGGAAAGAGAGAGAAACCCAAGCAGACTCTCCGCTGAGCACAGAGCCCGACTATCTCATGACCCTGAGATCATGACCTGCGCCAAAACCAAGAGTTGGCTGTTCAACTGACTGAGCCATCCAGGTGCCCTTGTAACACTTCTTGATAGTCAGGGCTACTTAATGCTCTTTACTGAAAACATTTAAAGAACAAGGCTTGTATTTGGAATAACTATTAATGACATGTTGCTTTCAATTAACTTTATTTTTATATTTTCAAATAAAGTTTTAGTTAAACAGGAGACCCTATCAGCTATTTGTATTTGGGCTTTCCTTCCTAGTTTTAAATTGATCATCATTTTTAGGACATAAATCTGTAGATGTTTGTGCATGTAAATCTGTTTATACCTATACATTGATACACATATAAATATATATTTTAATCCCTCATGTATTTCTATTTTATCTGATTATATATTCATCCAACATATTAATAAAATTTAAAAATGGAATGGTCTGTTTTCTATAGTACCTAATATAAAATGCATTATCAATATATTACAATTTTACTATTAAATACATAATTCCCATATCTAATGCAAACAAGGTAACAATTTTTTTTTCAACTTAAAACAAGCAGTACTTTCAATAATGCTCAATAACAAATCATAGAACACAGAGATAAGTAGTAGGCAAAAGAGACATAAATGAAGTTCTCCTTTTCTTCTTCTTTTGTTTCCCCTTCAAAACATCATCATTCATATCAGATATATTTGTGAGAGCAAGGAATTATCTTCTCTCAGGCATACATCAGCTTCCCCAGGACACAGTGGGAGGCCTGTTTCACTTTGCTGTTCCAAAAAACCAGTACAAATGAATGGCCAAGAGGACAGAAAAATGCTAGCATATTGGCAAACATCTTTGCCATCTCATTATCTAAAATAGAACAGGTCAGGGATGCCTGGGTGGCTCAGTAAGTTAAGTATCTGCCTTCAGCCAGGTCATGGTCCCATGGTCCTGGGATTGAGCCCTGCATCAGGCTCCCTGCTCAGCGGGGAGTCTGTTTCTCCCTCTTCCTCTTCCCCTGCCCACCCCCACTCATGCTCTCTCTCTCTCTCTCAAATAAATAAATAAAATCTTTAAAAAATAAAATAGGTCAAATGGCAAGATCTCATCCTTTTTATGTCCAAGTAATATTCTATTGCATATATATACCATATCTTCTTTATCCATTCAACTGTCAATGGTAAGCATGGCATAATGTATAAACTTGTTGAATCACTATGTTGTACACCTGAAAGTAATGTAACGTATATATCAACTATATTCAAATAAAAATAAAACAAAATAAAATAGGTCAAAATTATCATGGTATTGCTCAAATAGTACATAATAAATAGGAGTAAGAATGAAATCCTAGCTTTTGTAGCTCTTTCATGGGCTTCTGAGCTAAAATCCCTAGAATACGTACCCTGTAGTTTCACCGGCCTCATGCGGCTCCATAAGGAGAGGATTAGAAGAAGTAAGCAGATCAGTGACACTATAAAGAAGATTATGAACACATATCAAGGAGAGTTTGAGAACTTAAAAAAATCACATGGTTTCTCTAGACAATTGGATGTCAAGGTTTTTTCCATTTTTTACCCATTCTTGGATCAGTTCATTAATTAATGTTTCCTTTAAAAGTAGACATATGTAGAGAGAGAACATCACCTCTAGTACAATAATGGGGTGCACTTTGTGAATTTTCCATTTCATCCAAGGGAAAATGGGATTAGAAAAGTTGGCTATCTTCAGGAAATAAAAGACATTAAAGCAGGTAGTACAGATCATGCAGAAACAGTTGGATCCTATCCAGAGAATGTCAAAACTCAACATCTGATTCTTAAAGTAAGACATTTTCTCATTACCCATATTAAAAGAGATCGCTAAAATCAATACCCGCAGAAACATATCCTGGAGATGACCAATCAGGTGAAAATAAAATCAATCAGGAGACCTTCTGGTTCCTGATCCCATCAATGCTGTTTCCCAGTACAGTTAATCCATTTCCCAAATCCCAGTTATAAATTCTATGACAGAAATGATTATAAACAGGGTTTCCATCATGCTTGACATGTCTGTTGATAGGAAGTCTCTGTTTTCAATTAACCGTTTACTGATTGTAACTGCACTATTACAGATTTATATGTTCAGAGCTGTGATATCCAATGAGTGTCTTTTTTCTGTTTTATTGATAGCCACTACCAGAGTCTGGAAAGTCCCAAGCCACACTCCAAAAAATGTTCTGAGTTAAATTGTAAAATCTACACCCATTTTTCTCAGGTATCAACTAGTGATTTTCAAGACAGATACTATATTCCCTGCTGTTACTGGCACTGGTTATATTTTACATGTAAAGCTTTGCCTTAGAATTTGTATAATTTGAATCCCTGTTTGTTAACATGCAAAATGGAGATAGGTTCTCTGTTATAGTTTTGCAATGTCATCCTTAAAAGTTCATTCATTTTGATACCTTTATCCACTTGACTCATTCATCATCCTGGGGCTAGAAATCCTAAGCTATATCTAAAGTTTATAATCAGCATATATACCTTCATTAGCAACCTCATCCATATTTATAAAATACCCAAGGTTTAAGAAAATGCAAAAAACTTGCTCTCTCATGTTATACCAAAATCTTTTTTTTTTTTTAAGATTTTATTTATTTATTTGACAGAGATATAGCGAGAGCAGGAACACAAGCAGGGGGAGTGGGAGAGGGAGAAGCAGGCTTCCCGCTGAGCAGGGAGCCCGACGTGGGGCTCGATCCCAGGACCCTGGGATCATGACTCGACCCGAAGGGAGACGCTTAACGACTGAGCCACCCAGGCGCCCCCAAAATCTTTTTAGAATCTGTGGTAGTTTTAAAATTTGCCATGAATTCTTTGACACTCCTTCTATTGACATTTGGAGTGTATCTCCTCTCCTTGGTTTCTACTTCAACGAATAAAATAAATAAATAAATAACAGAAATGACACTGTAGTAATTCAGAAGCTCAGCCATAAAAAGCCATGCAGCTTTGTTCTCCACCACTGAGACATTTACTCTTGGAGCCCTAAGGCACATGCAGATAGTCCAACTACGCTGAAGCCACAGTGACCAAACCACATGGAGAAGCTGCATATATAGGTCCTCCAATCAACAGTCTGATCTGAGCCCATATTTTTAGTCTGAATGTTTAATTTTAGCTGAAAAATTATTCTTAACACATCTACTTTTTGTTTTATTATATACAGCTGTTTCAAAATGATGTGTATTCACCTTTTGTCTGTTTATTGATTTTCACAAAGAATCCTTTGCTTTACCCTCATCTATATTTTATTTTTCTATGTCATTTCTTTTTCTCATTATATGTGCGGATTATAAAGAAGTTGAGAATGCAACCTTGGAAATCAAATTGTTTGTGCTAACATTTTGATTTTTTTTTTCCATTTTCTTAGGCAAGGTACTCAACCCTTTTTATTCCTAGTTTCTTTATGCACCAAATGTGGTATAATTGTTTTCAAGATCAAAAATGACAATATATGTAGAGCACTGAGGATAGTTTTTTTTTATATACACTAAAGCCAAGTAAATGTTATTCTATTCCTAACTTCTATTTTTTTAAAGCTAATTTTGTCATTCACTTCTTTTTTTTCACTGTTTATTTCCATTTAATGCAAATTCACTGAGCATAAGGAATAAAAGATCATTTTACATCTTCCATCAATATTTTGCTTAGTATTTTAAAAATTACATATTGACAAAGTCTTGAAGTCAGATTCACATATTTTCTCCTGTATTCTTAATGTACTTCAGGCCAAGTGCGCGGAGGGGCCTCTGGGGCTAGCATTATATATATAGATCAGAGTTTGAGACTTTCCAGCAGTTCATTATAGAACGTTTATTTAATTTTTTTAATTTTTTTTATTATTATGTTATGTTAATCACCATACATTACATCATTAGTTTTTGATGTCGTGTTCCATGATTCATTGTTTGCGTATAACACCCAGTGCTCCATGCAGTAGAATGTTTATTTAAAATCTGTTTCTCCTGGCAGCACCTGAGTGGTTTGTTTGGTTAAGTGTCTGCCTTCAGCTCAGGTCATGATCTCGGGGTCCTGGAATTGAGCCCCAGGGACGGGCTCCTTGCTCAGTGGGGCGTCTGCTTCTTTCTCTCCCTCTGCCCCCTGCTTCTCTCTCTCTTTCTCTCTCAGTATCTCTCGGTCTCAAATAAATGAATAAAATCTTTTAAAAAATAAAATAAAATAATAAAAATAAAATAAAATCTGTTTCTCCTTTAGTGTTTCATGCTCATTTGCATTTGTATTTCCTTTTCATTGTACTATGGCATTTGGCTTGCCTCCACATACATTCATTAACCTCTTGGCATTCCTATCTTTTTAAGTTAAATATTTGGCCCATTAATCTTTTTAAACATTTTTTTGGAAATACATGAATTCATAAATATGAATTTTCTAATTTGGCTGACATTTTGTGGCTTTGATTTAGATAGTGCTTCTGCTCTTGTTCAGTTCTAAATTTTGGATTGAGCCCAACATGGTTTTTGGGGTTTTTTTTTTGTATTGTTTTGCTTATGATTGAAGTAGTGAGTAATTTACTTTCCAAGTTATGGAATATCATTACTATTAATATTATTATTACTATTACTATTATTTTACTAAAATATTGAGTTGTGGTGATAAGAGAATATATTTTGTGTGATAGCTATTTTTTCATTTTTGAGAATTTTTTTGGCCTATTACATGATCAATGCTTGGAAAAATTAATTGTTTCTTTGAAATGATTGTGTATTCTCTGCCGGTACAGGACTCTATCAAATTATACTTAATTGTCTTACTTAATTCTGCTTGATCTATCAGCTTTTGAAATACTTAATATTTCGAAATTTAAAAAAAGGGGGGGTGCCTGGGTGGCTCAGTCATTAAGCGTCTGCCTTCGGCTCTGGTCATGATCTCAGGGTCCTGGTATCAAGTCCCGCATTGGGCGCCCTGCTCAGCAGGAAGCCTGCTAACTCCCCCTGCTTGTGTTCCCTCTCTCACTGTCTCTCTTTCAAATAAATAAATAAAAATCTTTAAAAAAAAAAGAAATATTTAATATTTCACTATATACTGACTCAGCATTTTATTCATTTTTAAAAATTGGATTCATTTAATTTGGTACTACATTTTTAAAAGCATTCATGCCCCTAATCATTATCTCTTGTGGGCTCTCATTTCCTTTTATTAGCTTAAATATTTCTCTTTAAATGGTGATTTACCTGTACTTTCACCTTAAAAATTATTTCATTGATATCAGTGTTGTTCCACCAACTTTTGTGGTTGGTACATTAGTTCAGAATTCAACTTCATATTATAAAGCTAAATAAATAAGTACAATCATATTAGTGATTTAACTAGAAGTTTGTTTCTCACCTAACAAAACCCCAAAGTTTTTGGTTTTAACATTTTGGTAAAAAGTAAAAGAGTTTGCACATCAAGATGCACAAGATAATATTAGGGTTTTGTCATTAACCAAGAAGGAAAGAATAAATATTGGAAAGCATCTAGCAGTCCTTTGGTCATTTGCATTCTTACATCTTTATCCATGCATTTTCAGCCATTTTTCATTTATTTCTTTTAGGTTTGACTCTTGTGTAGGATAAAATATATAAAATTTATAAACATACAAAATATTTAAGATTTTATTTTATAAAATATCATATATTCGTACATCTAACATGTTTGCTAATCTAAAATTTGAGTGTTTCTGCCATTCAATGACTAACTTGATTCATTTAGTGATGTCTGATAACTTTAGACTCATTTCTAATGTCTTACTCATGGTCTTCAGCCATGCTTTTTCTTTTTTTCTCTAATTCTCATTGTTTGCTTTGTCTCAGATTGATGAAACTGACATTATTTCTTTTTCCAGCTATTTATTCAGGAGTTTACTTACTTTTACTATTTTTTTATTAAGTAAAACACACTTAATACATGTAATATGTTTCTTTTTCTAATCATACCTGAGTTAAACCATTGTCTCTTCAGTATGGGCAAAAGCCTTGGCATGTGTTAAAATACCTTTCCACATGCTGCTTCTTCCTGTATGTGTTATATAGATTCTTTTTGTTTTATTAACCAGCTTTACAGGTATAACTTGTATAGAATAAAATTTAGCAATTTTGAGCATGCAGTTCATGTTACATAGAATTTTAATACTAGCTTGTTTTAAACTATGGAATATCAATTGCATACAACTTATACATAGCCAATGCTTGCTTATTATTTCTCAGCCTATTTTAACATTTTGTTTGTTCAGCACTGCTCCTTCTATCCCCGTTCTTCCTTTTTAACTTATTTTTTTCTTTGCATTAGTCTGCTCAAGCTGCTATAACAAACTACCAGATTGGATGGTTTAAACAACATATATTTGTTATCTCACAGCTCTGGAGGCTGGAAGTCCAAGATCAAGAAAGCATCAGGGTTGGTTTCTGGAGAGAGTCCTTTTCCTGGCTTACGGACGGCCACCTCCTCATTGTGTCTTCACACTGCCTTTCCTCTGAGAGGCCTCTGTCTCTTCCTCTTCTTATAAGGACACCAACCCTATTGGATTAGGGCCCCACCCTTATTCACATAACCTTAATCACCTCCTTGAAGGCTTTATCTCCACATACAGCCATACTAAGGGTTAAGGCTTCAACATATGGCTTTTGGGGGGACTTACTTCAGTCAATAACAGTCTTACTGAAGTAGATCCATTAGTAGCATTTAGTAGTATACGTGTGTGTTGTGAATAGCACCAGCTTTTTTTTTGTCCCCCCAGTCTTTTTTATTTGGAAATGATACTATTTAATCAAATCCCCAGGACAAAGTTTCAGCTGAGAATTAGGGATTATAGTTACATTCTTCAACACTTCGAAAATATGAATCAACTGTCTTCTGACATATTATTTTTTGATAAGATTTTTCATGCCCTTCAAATTGATTATTCCCCTTTTGGAGATTACCTCTCATTAGTTTGTAATTATTTTCTGAATTTCAATTTGCCTTTGATGGGTGCAATTTTTTTACAATCTGTTTCAGTGTGAATGTGTATATGATGTTCCACTGAATTTAGAAAGGGCTAGAAGATGTATCATTGTTTTGTGTACTGCTATTAACATGTATTATTATTTTAATTGGTCTGAGAAATCTTAAACAACAAAACACGTTTGATACTTTTCACACAGGTTTTATTTGAATACCACACAGAAAGGTAGGAAGCGAAATATTGTCTTTAAAGACATTTTTAAAAGTTTTTACCCCAAAGCTAAAGTCAGTGTTATGCTTAGGTGAAACACTAGAAGACTCTCCATTTACATACAAAGATCCCAGTTATCACCACAATTATTTAACATTTTGAATGTTGGAAGCATTTCATAACACAAGCCAACACCAAAAATAATAATTATTATAAATAATTAAAAAGAAGAAGTAAAACAATCATTATATGCAAATGATACCATTTTCTATGTGCAAAAGTCAAGAGAATGAGCCTTAAAAGAGCACATGTGACAATTTAGTAAGGCAACTGGCTTCTAACTCAACAAACAAGCAAATAAAAACAATGACCTTTTTGTAGACACATTAACCAGGTACTAAATATCACAGATAAAATTAAGAACAATTAATATAAGCACCAAATTTACATATTTGTATATGCTTTTTCCACTAGATTCCAGGTGTGGTTATAAGCAGCCTGTTCCTGTTGATATTTTGACTGAGTTTGGGGAGTAGCCTCACTCTACTAGGGATCACCCTAGCTCTGTCCTTGCATCTTCATGCACTACTGGGTAAGTCATGTAATGTCTCAGGAATTCAGTTTCTCCGCATGAAAAACAGTATTATGCACATGTGAAGTATTAACAAGTAATGAAGTATACAGATTAACTGACACATAAATATCACAACTTCCTCTTTTTAGTGGCTACCAATTACATATGCTCACTTCTCATTTTATTTTGTAGCTAAGGTTTCTTATTAAAGTGTCTCCAAAATGCACAGAGAAAATATGTCCAACATATATTTATTTAATGAATAAATGAATGAATGAATGAATGATCCTCATCAGGAGGACAAGAAAATCTATTTCAAATAAAAGCTGGTACTTTGAAGAGATTTCTTTGTGAATGTAAGCCATGAGTCAAGAATTCTTCATTTGTAAAAATAAACAGATTCTATCATACTCAAGATTTAAAAATATTGAACACAGGACACGGGATCATGATTATCGCTCTTTACTCCACCCCTTGAACTTAATTTATTCTAAATTTTTCACCTATGTAGCTTTCATTGCTGTCATACAACCAATATTAATAACATGTAAACATATTCAAAGTTCATATTAATTGTGTGTTACTTTCTCAGGAGTTATTCTAAATTTCTGTACTATAATCTGGTTGTTTTCCATTCTCCAGCAAAATAGAGGTACTTGATAAAATATAACAAAAATACCAATCTCCCAGAAAGTTATGTACAATTAAAAGACTATCATCAGGGACGTCTGGGTGGCTCAGTTGGTTAAGCATCTGCCTTCGGCTCAGGTCATATTCCCAGGGTCCTGGGATTGAGTCCTGTGTCAGGCTCCTTGCTCAGCAGAGAGACTGCTTCTCCCTCTGCCTGCCACTCCCCCTGCTTGTGCTCTCTCTCTCTCGTGCTCTCTCTCTCTCTGACAAATAAATAAAATCTTTAGGAAAAAAAAAAAAGACTATCATCAGCCAATCAGCCAAGATTTGGTAATCTTACACATTAAAATTAAAATGTATTGTGTTACATATTTAAAAGCTATGTTGGCAAATACAGTTTATTTCCAAATATAAATTATATATTCTTAATAATGGTAAATGCAATCCAAAAATTCTTGATTGTGAAACTAATAATATAGAAAGGATAACTGGAATTAAACAGCTTCATGACTCTGACAAATCTCTAAAAATTTTTTATTAATTCATCTGTTTGAAAAACAAAATGGCAAGAGCACAACGTTAAACCAAGCATGAGGCCCCTCTAACGAGAAGCCCTGTGCCACACACAAGGCGTACATTCAAAAAGCTGCCATGACTGGAGGGCATGAGTACATGTGAGTAACACAAGGGTGGACTGTATTGGACACAAACTTGTGTGCTTTGTCAGATTCCCTTCACCGTCTCCTAGTCTTTTGGTCAGCACCATGCCTGAGCCAGATTATCCTTCCATTTTGGATTTGAAAGCAACACTACATTGTGGGGTATGAAATATGACTTTCAAAATGACCACCAAGGAGCAAGATGAGCAGAGGTGTTAATCCCACTTTGGTAAACCCTGGCCAATAGGAAATAGAAGATAGGAGTGAGCTGATTAGATACACTCCCCCCTCCTCTCTCTCTTCCATAGACTAATGCTACATGTGGTTCCTCCTTAGAACCCTCCTGGAGGGGCACCTGAGTGGTTCAGTCAGGTAAGCTAACTTTGGCTGCCTGCCTTAGGCTCAGGTCATGATCCCGGGGTCCTGGGATGGAGTCCTGCATCACGCTCCGTGCTCAGAGAGGGGCCCGCTTCTCCCTCTTCCTCTGCCGGCCTCTCTGCTGGCTTATGCTCTCTCATGCTCTCTCACTTTCTCTCAGATAAATAAATAAAACCTTAAAAAAAAAAAAAAAAAGGAACCTTCCTGGAAAATTTGTGTGCCCTGTGCACACATAGGCTGACTACTCAACACATTGTAAGAGACTAGCTACCAGAGTGACAAAACACAGCACATCTTCTCTTGCCTCATTTGCATATGTTCTCCCTATTGCTGTCCCAGACTCAACCTTCCCAAACAAATGCCATCATTTTGAGCCCTGAATTTGATTTGGATTTAGAGGCCCCAGGCTAAGATAGTCATTGAGTTATACAATTATTATTTGTTTACTTTATGTGGGTTTATAATATAACAATAAAAATTGTATTTGGAAAGGATACAAAATATTATATCAAAAATAACATTTTAGTAAGGCAGCTGAGTTAGTAAAGCAGTTACTCAGTTTTAATAAATCAAATACAATATTTGTTTATACAATACCCCACTAGAAAAAGATCACGTAAAAAGATAACATTTACAACAGAGAAAATACATATACGAATGTACAAAATCTTTCATATGCTTTTTAAAAACTATTGTGATAGATGCCATCTAACTCTGGCGTTTCACCTTGTTTCCACTTCACACATATGAAATGGCTGTGCCAAGGTTATACTGTAGTGACATTTTCCCTAGAATTATGGAAGAGCCAGTCTTCTGCTCTGAGAAATGCTTCTTCTTGGATAAGCCTGTCACCTTGTTGTGAAACCAGAGCTGAGAATTCATGGCATCTGCAGGTTTTGTGATACATTTTATTTCCATTGGTTTCCCAGCTTTCATAAAGCTCATTCATTCATTCATTTACTTATTCATTTAAAAAAAAAAAAAACAGTTTTTAAAGATTTTATTTATTTATTTTTCAGAGAGAGAGAGAGAGGGAGAGAGCACGAGCAGGAGCGAGGAAGCAGAGGGTGAGGAAGAAGCAGACTCCCCACTGAGCAGGGAGCCCAACTCCACTCAGGGCTCCATCCCACGACCCTGGGATCAGGACCTGGGCCGAAGGCAGATGCTTAACTGACTGAGGCACCCAGGCGCCCCTAAAAAATCATTTTTGATCAACTCTTATATGTCTGGCTTATAGGTTTTAGGAGTCAGCAGTAAATAAGATCTTCACTTTTTCGAAGTGTATGTTATACCAGGAGAGACAGGTGATAAACAAAAATAGCAGATGTGGAGATGATTTATCTTAAGATGTAGAAAATTGTTAAATTGCCTAACACCAATACTTAACAGTCATGTAGAATTCGGTTGTTGGACAACATTACCCATTTCTTTCCTATAATAGAGCTTGCTATCAATGAATATGCCAACACACATTCTCCCGTTTTATTGTTTTCAAAAGATTATAATGAAACATCTCTTTAAGAAATCCCCTATGGAGGCGCCTGGGTGGCTCAGTCATTAAGTGTCTGCCTTCCTGCCTTCGGCTCAGGTCATGATCCCAGTGTCCTGGGATCAAGCCCCGCATCGGGCTCCCAGCTCAGCAAGGGAGATTGCTTCTCCCTCTCCCACTCCCCCTGCTTGTGTTCCCTCTCTTGCTGTGTCTCTCTCTCTCAAATAAAAAAAAAGAAATCCCCTATGATGATTACATGGACTTAAGAGGTGCCATTTAATGTATTCAGAAAGGTTTATTGAATTATATACCATAATTTCTTTACTATTCTAATCATGAGCATTTTTTCAATGGGGAAGATTTGAGTCTTCTTTACTGAAGTTTTAAAAGAATCTTAAAAACAGAAGGTGTTTGGGCGCCTGGGTGGCTCAGTTGGTTAAGCGACTGCCTTCGGCTCAGGTCATGATCCCGGAGTCCTGGGATCGAGTCCCACATCGGGCTCCCAGCTCAGCGGGGAGCCTGCTTCTCCCTCTGACCCTATCCCCTCTCATGCTGTTCTCTCTCTCTCTCTCTCTCAAACAAATAAATAAATAAAATCTTAAAAAAAAAAAAAAAACAGAAGGTGTTTGAGATGTTTGGCAATTCGAGGCCGAGAGGTAGTTTAAGAGAAAACTGAAATATTTGAAATCAGATCTCAATTTCAAAAATGGTCTGTCTTCATTCAAAAACTAGAAGAAATGACTTCCCTCATTGCATATGGAAACTTATAACAGCATTAAAAAGAGGTCATGAGCATGTTTCTTTCTTCTTTATCTCTGCTGCAGAACTCAGTTTTTTCTAAGATTTTCACTTACTTTAAGTATTCTTCAATAGAGTTTACTGTACACATATATAAAATTTACTTGCAATGTTTGTCACTTATGAATTGCACTGTGTACACCTTTCTTAATCACAGTCCTAACAGCTCTTTATTAACCATGAGGTAAGAATTTATGATGGAATAATATCTACCCCAAACATTCATCTTCACTGTGTGATTTAGAATTGACTATCCTTACCATGGAAAAGCCTGGAGATTCAAACAATGAAATCTAAGCACACTGTGATACAAATTACAATGAAAAATAACAATGACATCCCGAGATAACTTGTCAATTCTGAAAAATGCATAAGGGTAGATCATAAATTTTTAATTGGAAGATGATACATAGAATATGTATGTGAAATACACACGGCTTCATTAGTCTCTGGAATTTCTTATAATATTATGTATAATTAGATTGTTTACCTGAAAAATTGGTGAGGATATATTATTTCCAATCTTTTTTACATTTTTCATATATATATGTATATACTTTTATGTGATAAGCTTAGGTAAGTCTTTTCTGAGTAAAACTCTGAAAATTACTCAATTACATACACTATGGACAAACCAGTAGGAGGTATAAAATGTTAACAACCTACATCAGTTAACTTTCTACTAGAACATACACAATGCCCCCTCTTACTGATCTATGGAGTTGAGAGTTTCTGTTCTTTCAGCCAGCACATCCCCTGGTATAAAACAGACAGAAAGGCCTGGTTGAGCTTCTTGTTTCCCCAGATCAGGATAAATGAGTGGCTTGAAGGATACAAGAATCCAAAAGCTTGGTAAAGCATGATGAATAGTTTGTTCTGCAGCCCATTAGAGCTCCAGACTGTGACAATTAGAGTCAGGAAGTGACCAGCTAATAACAAGAGAAAAGAGATCACAATCTGCATGGCTCTTATGTGGACCTTGGTGCTGGGATCTTGGGATCTTCTACCACTGGATTGCATCTTCTTGAGATGTTTCCACAGGGAAAAGATCAACAGCAGGAAAGATGTCAGGGATATAGCCAAGGGCACAAAGTTTGTTAGCATGAATACAGTCATATTCAAAAGGCTTACAATGTTCCCCAATTTGGTCTGCCTAGTGATGTTTCCTTCGTATTCCTTCATCTTGCTTACGAAGGAATTTTTCTCATATATGCTTTTCTCACATATGCTTACCACTGCAACATGAAAAACCAAAAAGAACAGAGACCCCAACAGTATCACAAGAACTACACTTTTAACTCTCCACTTCAGGCGAAGAAAAATAAGGCTAGAGAAACTGGCTATTTTGAACAAATAAAATACGCTGAGGCTAGTAGCAAGCCAGATGCTAAAATGATTGTTTACCATCCACGCAATATGAACAAGAAGTCTTACTTCTAAACTATATAAAGCCGGATTCAACACAGTTGCAAACCAGTTTATTAACATTACCCAGAGCAAACCGATTCTGGAGACCGCCAGAGCAGTGAGAATTTGATCAGCTGAGGACATCTTTCGTCTCTTGACCCCGTCAATGCAGTTCACCACTGCTCCAAAGCCACTGGCAGAATTTCCTAGAACAAATTCTGTTATTACTAGGACGGAAAAAATGCCCGGTAGTAAAGTTACCATGTCTAGAAAGAAAAAACCAAAAAGCCAAGTCTAATGTCACTGGTTGTGATTCCTTGAATATTCAGACCTTACGTTCTATAGGCAGCTGATTTCTGAGCGTGAAAGTAAAGTTCTTGTTTCTTTTAAATTCTGTGACCGATGTCAATCAGGAAAGCACCAGGGTATGCTAATAGATGAGCTCAATGCCGTCTTGATGAAAACCATAGTTTTCCTCAAACAGTTCAAATTAACTTCTATTTATATACCTCATGTCCTTGCTGTAGGCTGGAATACTCATAATGGATGCTGAAGCGAAAGCTGAATTCTCATTTGCTAGCATGCAAATAAAGCCATATTGTCTTTCAGTGGTTTGCCATCTTTTTCCTTATTTAACCTCTTCATAATTTGTGTTCATCGACTCTATTTGTCGCAGAGTAAAATTGAAAAACCCAAAACACAGAATATACAATGAGTATCTTAATTGTTAGATAAAGCTTAGCCATAAGTAAGATTGTCATCATTATGGACTTATTTTTTTTAAGGTTTATGGATTTATTTTTTTTTTAATGTCACAATTATGTAGAAAGAATTCAAGCTTCTCCTATCAAAACATCAAGGGTTTGGGGGGAATACCAATACTCCCCAAAAGCTGGTCGCCGATAACTAACATTTATGCATACTTCTATTGTTTACTAATGCATAAGCACACATGCACACACACACCCCCACACACACACTTCATCAATAGAGAAATTATTGTCCTGTAATTTTCTTCTTTTTAAAGTAAGCTCTTTGCCCAATGTGGGGCTCAAACTCACAACCCTGAGATCAAGAGTCACATGCTCTACTGAGTTAGCCAGCCAGGCACCTGTGTCCTATAATTTTCAAAATGGAAAATGAATTTCAGGGAGATCATCCAGGTTTAAATCCATCTTTTCTCTCAGTCAGGTTTTTCAGCCCATTATTCATAGTTACTAAACATATCTCTCATGCTTAAGCCTTTGATAAAGTTTCTCTCTTGCGTCTATTTAATATTTAAATATTATTTAATTAAAACATTCAGAAATTTTCTAAATATCCCTTGGAAACTTCAAAAGAACATGGGCTTCCACTGTAAAGTCTGGACTTCTCTATCTATAAATATTCTGTTTTATTTTCTGTTTAATTCATTTTTGATTACTTAATATTTTAAGATTAAGAGATGTTAAAATTAGCCTCTACCCTCAGATTTTATTCAGTTTCAGTTTTTATACTATAATATAATTATTTTTAGCAGAGGATCTTAGAGTCGGACTGCCAGGAAGGAAAACCCAGATTCTTTGCATCATATGTTTCTAATCTATTTCAAAATTACTCTCTGCCAGGGCACCTGGGTGGCTCAGTGGGTTAAGCATTTGCTTTTGGCTCAGGTCATGCTCTCAGGGTCCTGGGACCAAGCCCTGCATCGGGATCCCTGATCAGCGGGGAGTCTGCTTCTCCCTCTGTCCCTCCCTCTCTGCTCTTCCTCTGTCTCTCGCTTTCTCTCTCTCAAATAAATAAATAAAATCTTCTTTAAAAAATTACTCTCTGCCTCACTCAAATCATCAAATAAAATGCAGATGATTGTATCTTCTTCAGGTGGTCTTTGTGAGAAGTTAGTACATTATTCGTATAAAGTGCTTTCCCTTTTACCTGTCTGGTACAGAGCAGGCATGGAGGACTGTTACTCATTTGATCCTGTGTTATTCCATGCTTCAGAGTTAACCTGCAAGAGCTTCCATTAATGAATACAATGTAGCAGGTTGAAAAAGCAAGATTTCCTCCTGTTAACAACTGGGCTTGGGTAAAAAATTGTCAAAATTATGTTTTAAATACATCACAGAGCTGTGCAAGGAAGGAGAACCAGCTGAACTAAAATCCAGCAAGAGGAGAATCTTTTTAGGTGAAGAGATGATCTATGTATTCAATGCAATCCATATCAAATCCTAGAAGCTTTCCTGCAGGAAATGAAAACTATTCCTAAAATGTATATAGAAAGGCAAAGCACCCAGAATAACTAAAAGAATTTAAAAACAATGAGAACAAATTTGGAAAATTACATTTCCTGATTTCAAAGCTTGCTAGAAAGCTGCATTCATCAAAACAGTGTGATACTCACAGAATGATAGACATATATGAATCAGTGAAACACAACTGAAGTTCAGAAATCAGCACTAATATTCATGGTTAACTGATTTCAAAAAAGGTATCATGTCAATTCAGTGGGAAAAATGATGTCTCATTTTTCTAACAAATGATGCTGGGAAAATTGGATATCCACATGAATAAAATTGACTTTAGACCCTTATTTCACACGATATGCAAAAATTAAGTAAAACTGATGTAAGAGCTAGACCTATAAAACTTTTAGGATAAAACATAGGAAGGGCGTCTGTGTGGCTCAGTGGGTTAAGCATCTGCCTTCAGCTCAGGTCCTAATCCCAGGGTCCTGAGATCAAGTCCTCATCGGGCTCCCTGCTCCACGGGGAACCTGCTTCTGCCTCTCTCTCTCTCTCAATCTGTTTCTCATGAATAAATAAATAAGATCTTTAAAAAAAAGAATAAAACATAGGAGAAAACTTTTGTAAACTTATGTTGGGCAGACCTTTTAAATACTAACCAAAAGCATGATGCATAAAACTTAGATATTAACAAATTGAAGTACATCAAAACCAAAAACATTTGCTCTACAAATGCAAGTCTGATTTCATGATTGCAGAGCTGCAGTAATTAAGTCAATATGGTACTGTGGTTTGCTTCTACAAGTAGAGCAGTGGATTAGAAAATAGTATCTAGTGATAGACCCACACGTGTATGGTCAGTTCATTTTGACAAAGGAACCAAACAATTCCATGGGGAATAAAATTCTCTTTAATAAATGATGCTGGGAAACTGAATAATGGTATGAAAAAAAATGAACTTCAATTTTTACCTCATGCCATATAAAAATTAATTTGAGGTGATCTTAGATTTAAATATAAAAGATAAAACAATAATGCTTCTAGAAAATAATTGGATTATATTTCTGTGACCTTGGGATAAGCCAATATTTCTTAGCTAGAACATATACATGCACACATGCATGCACACACACATACAAAAAGCTAAACAAAAAAGAAAAAAGTGATGAATTATACTTCATGAAAAGACACTATCAAGAAAATTACAGGGGCGCCTGGGTGGCTCAGTCAGTTAAACATCTGCCTTCGGCTCAGGTCATGATCCCAGGGTCCTGGATCAAGCCCCGCGTTGGGCTCTCTGCTGAGTGGGGAGCCTGTTTCTCCCTCTCCCCCTGCTTGTGCTCTCTCTCTCTGTCAAATAAATAAAATCTAAAAAAAAAAAATTACAATGTTTGCCATATATATATGTTTATAATATATATATACATATGTTATATATATATATTCATATATAACATATATATTCATATATAACATATGTATATATGAATATATATATATAACATATGTATGTTATATATGTGAATATATATATATATAACATATATATATATAGCAAAGGGCTGTTTTTTAAATATATGTGTATACACCAAATACTCCTTCAACTTAATACAAAGAAAACAAACATCTCAATTTAAGGAAAATAAGCAAAAGATTTCAAAAGACCCTTAACAAAAGAAGATGCAATAAACCAATAAAAAGGTGCTTGACATCAATACACATAAGGGAAATGCAAATGTAAACTACTTCAAACCCACTAAAATGCTAAAATTAAAGAAACTGACCATGCTAGATTGTGACTATGATGTGAAGCAACTAGAATTCTCATATATTTCTGCTGAGTGTAAAATAAACCAGCCACTTTGGAAAACTGATTGATAGTTTCTAATAAAGTTATACATACATACTGCCAACAATTCATCTATTCCACTCATGTATTTATTTAACAAAAATAAATAAAAACATATGTCCACAAAAAGACTTTAACAAGAATGTTAATACCAGCTTTACTCATTAGAGTCCATTACTACTGGAAACAGCTTAAATATACAACAACAGGCAGATGAATTAAAAAATTGTGGAATAGCCATAGAATAAAGTACCACTTAGCAATAAAAGAAATAAACTTAGCAATATGAATTAGTCTCAAAAAACTATGATGATTGAAAAAAGAGCTGGGCAAAAAAGAGTACATACAGTATGATTTGTAAAACGAGCAAAACTGAGACAGAAAGCACAAAAGTAGTTGTCTGGAATCTGATCAAAAAAGAAAATAAAATAACTTTTGGGGGTGGTAAAATTGTTTTATACTTTATCATGGTCATTGTTTCAAGGAGGTATATAATAGAGCTCATCATTACATAAATTACATAATTACATAAAATGGATGGGTATACTATATGTAAGTTATACCTCACTAAAGTTAATATTAAAAATAAATAAATAAAAATGAGGGCAAAATATTTTCAGAGAAACAAACTTCCAGCAGTACCTCACCAGTGGAAACACTGAAGGGCACTTTTCAAGTAGAAAGAATCTGACTCCAGATAAAAAGTCAGAGATAAGGAATCAGCCTTTCTATCTCCAGTTTTCCCCATCCATGAGTTAAATAAATCATTCCACCTTTACATTTTTAGAAAACTCATGTTTTCAACTTTTAAAAGTTATACTTTGACTCTTTTCATGGCCAGAGGATTCCCAAGTGGACTCACATGCTGGAGCCAGCGAACTACACCATGCGGCCCATGGAAAGTCTGTTATGGGCTCTGCAGGCCCAGGCATGGGCATGTCTTGTCCAGGCTCTAAGAAAGTCCCACGTGGCAATAGAATTGGATTTTCACCAACTCTATGTTTCTCTTTCCTTCCTGAATCTGCGTTTTTATTTACGATTCTGAATGTTGAGCGAGTTTGGTTCTGGTTCTAATTTGTGCACTGATAATATATTATTTATTATTTGTGGCCACTGTGGTGCACAGACCCTACCATGGTCCTCATGATTACCTCTCCCTAATGTTCATGTCCTGCATAATTCCCTCCTTTTAAGTGTGGCTTTAAGTGTGTGACTTAGTTCTAGCCTGCAGAATATAGCCAGCATGAAGGGATGTTGCAGATACTTAAGATCCCAAATCAACTGATTTTGAGTTCATTGAAAAGGACACTATCTTTCATGGGCCTGATATAATCAGATTAAACTTCAAAAGAATGATGGGGCCTCCACTGAGTGAGAGACTCTTGCTGGCCTTAGAGAAGTAAGCAGCCATGCAATGAAGTGCCTATGGAAAGGGCCACAAGAAAATGAATTCTGCCAACAACCTGCGTGAACTTGGAGGTGGATTCTTCTCTAGTCAAGCCTACAGATGAGGATGCAACACCATCAAAATGTTGGTTTCAACTTGGTGAGATCCTGAAGCTGAGAACACAGCTAGGTCTTGCCCAGATTCCTGACACAAAAAAACTTTGACATAATAAATATTGTTATTTTTTTTAAGTTAAGTCACTAAATTTCTGGTAATCTGATGCACAGCAATAACAAATGGATACAGTGACAGTGATTCAGAATTTAGTGTTTTGGTCTATTTGTTAGAGAAGGTCTCTCTTCCATCAGGTGAGAAATGCTCCACAATTGGTTTGCTAGTTTTTTGTTTATCTGTCCGTGCAAGAATATATCTTGCTTCTTCTGGAAAGGAGAACATCTCTATTAGTGAATTTTGTAACTGTACGAGTGAATTTTTGTGTTCTATCTTTATTCTGTCCTGGGGCTGATGTTATACAAAGAAACAAGCCCTCTGTGTATCTGTTTGCAATTGACAAAAGCCTTTGCCTATTATTATGAGTATGAAATTTTTGCCTATAGAATAGATTATAAAGTCTCTTGTATGAAGTGGCAGTGGCATATAGGAATGCTGTTTGGAGGTTTTGGCAGACCCCTATAGGAGGACCATAGTGTAGGTCCTTAGGATTTTGGAGCAAAGCCCTGCCATCCTCCAAAGCTCACTACTCTCCTTTTGAGAAACAGTTTTTGGCCTGCTACTGGGCCTTAGTAGAGACTGAATGCTTAGCCATGGGCAACCAAGTTACCACGTGAATGAGCTTCCCATCATGAATGGGTATTATCTGACCCTCTAAGCCATAAATTTGGACGTGGACAGTGACATTCATCATCAAATGGAAGTGATATCTATGTGATTGGGCCTGAGCAGGCCCTAAAGGCACAAGTAAGGTACACAAAGAGGTAGCAAATGCCCATGCCCCCTCTCTGCTACACTGCCTCTCTCTCCCAGTGTGTACTTATGGCCTCATAAGGAGTTGTCTCTGATCAGTTGCCAGAGGAAGAAAGGACTTGGGCCTGGTTTACAGTGATTCTATCCAATATGTAGGTACCACCCAAAAGTGGACAACTGTAGCCCTACCACCCTTTTCTTGGATATCCCTGAAGGACTGCAGTGAAAAGAAATCTTTCCAGAGGGCAGAATTCCAAGTAATGTACCTGATTGTGTATACCTTTGCTTAGGAGGAGAAGTGGACAGATATTCAATTATATACTCATTCATGGGCTATGGCCAATGGTTTGGCTGGGTGGTCAAGGGCTTGGATGGAACATGATTAGAAAATTAGTGACAAGAAAATATGAGAAAGATGTTTATAGACAGACCTCTCTGAATAGGCACAAAATGTGAAGGTATTTGTGTCCCATGGGAATGTCCACCAAAGGGTGACCTGAATAAAGGAGGATTTTAAGAACTAAGTGGAAAAGATGACATGGTCTATGAATACATCAGTCTCTTTTCTCAGCCACCTCTGTTCTTGCCCAATAAACTCATGAATAATGTGGCTACGGTGGCAGGGATGGAGATTATGCATTGGCTCAGTAACATGAACTTCTGCTCATAATGGCCAACGTTGAATGTCCAATCTGCCAGCAGGTGAAACCAACACTGAGTCCCAGATATGGCTCTATTCCCCAGAGTGATCCCCAGAGTAATGCCAGTTACCTGGTGGCATTTTGATTATACTGGACTGTTTTAATCAAGGAAGGGACAATGTCTTGTTCTTACTGGAATAGTCACTTACTCTGGATATGGATTTGCCTTCATTGTACACAATGCTTCTGACAAAACTATGATCCATGCACTTACAGAATGCCTTTTCTACAATCAAGTTATTCCACACTGCATTTCTTCTGATCAAGGAACTAACTTCACAGCGAGAGAAGTGTGGCAATGGGCTCTTGTTCATGGAATCCACTGTTCTGACCATGTTCTCATCTTCCTGAAGTAGCTGGCTTGAGAGAATGGTGGAAGGTTCCAAATCACATAGCTCTGAAAACAAACAGGGCTTGCATTCATGAATCCCACAGGACCATAGCAAACAAAGGAATAGTTGTTAACTGAGTGCACAATCACCCCCTGTGGCTATCCTCCCTGAGCTTTGCACAGAGGTAGCAGGCAAAAAGCTCATCTCCTAGTGATTCCCTAAGAGGTTTAATTGCACACTTTCCTAGCTGCTGCCTGATAGGTCAACTTCTAATCAGCCTGTAACTAGGTGCTGACTGGGATTGTTCCAGGAGACCAAAAGAGCTGGTGATATTTCCCTGGCATTCTCCCCCTGGCTTGCTCCAACAATAAAAACAAATTGCCAACTTCTCCCTAGAAGGAGTTTGTACACACATCAAATACTGCAACTTTTGCAACTGTCACTTAAGGGGCTAGCCCTCAAATCATTTAGCTCTAAGAACTAATGGCACCCAGCATTCATGAGTCCCCCAGCACAAAACATAAAGGTGGTTATAGTTGGGTGCACAGTCACTCATAGTAATTATTCCCTCTGGCTCAGCACAGAGTGAGTAGGCAAAAACACCTAGTTTGCAGTTTCTCCCTGATAAGAGCTGGACTGCATATCTCATGTTCTGACATTCACAGCTGCACCTAAAAGTTGGGTTTCCAATTAGCCTGCATTAGGGAACTGAAGGGACAAACAATCAGAACTCACCAGGGAACCTCAACAGTCATATGGGTATTTCCCAAGCCTTTGGGACTCTGATGGGCCTTAACACACCCTCATCTACAGGGAGCCACTATGAACAAAAGCAACAGCTTGGACAATTACACAGGTTTGAGAGGCAAAGAGGTTCTCATGCCAGGCTGATGATGAGGTTCATCTCCTACATGAGGCAAGTCTGTCAAAAGTGGGAGAAGTGGGGGCACCTAGGTGGCTCAGTTGGTTGGGCAACTGCCTTTGGCTTGGGTCGTGATCCAGGAGTCCTGGGATCAAGTCCCGCATCGGGCTCCTGGCTCAGCGGGGAGCCTGGTTCTCCCTCTGACCCTCTCCCCTCTCATGCTGTTTCTCTCTCTCTCTCTCTCTCTCAAATAAATAAATAAAATCTTTTAAAAAATTTTTTTAAAAAGTGGGAGAAGTGGTTGTTTTATCTCCTGTGTAAAAACCAACACAGTCAAAGAAAATGAAGAAACAGGGGAATATATTTCAAAGAAAAGAACAAGATAAATCTCCAGAAACTGACCTTAATGAAATGGAGAGAAGTGATTTACTGGGTAGAAAGTTCAAAATCATGTTTGTAAAGATGTTTATAGGAGGTCAGGATGCATAAAATAAGAATTACAACAAAGAGAAAATATTAAAAACTACCAAATAGAAATCAAGGAGCAGAAGAATAAAAATCATTGAACTGAAAAATTCAAAGAATAGTTCAATGAGACAAATCAAGAGGAAGAAAGGATAGTGAACTCAAAGACAGGGCAGTTACAGTCATTCAATCAGAAAAACAAAGAGAAAGAATGAAAAAGAGTGAAGATAGATGAAGAGTCTTAAAGCAAACATAATAGTAGACAAAGAAGATCATTATATACTGATAAAGAGGTAAATTCATTAAGAAGAAATAGCAATAGTAAATATATATGCACTAAACATCAAAGCATCCAATTCAACAGCACATTAACAGGATCACACACCTAGCTAACACTACCACAGTAATCATGCTGCAATATATTAATGTATCAAACCAACACATTGTACACCTCAAACTTATACAATGTTATATGCCAATTATATCTCAATTTTTAAAAAAGGATCATACATCATGAGCAAGTGGGATTTATTTCTCAGATGCAAAGGTGGTTCAACATATGCAAATCCATAAATGTGAATGAAAGATAAAAATCATATTATCATCCCAATAGATGCAAAAAAAAAGCATTTGACAAAATAAAACATTCCTTCATGTTAAAAACTCCCAACAAATTAAGTATAAAAGGAACAGATCTCAAAATAATAAAGCCCATATATAATAAACCTACCGTTAATATCACGTCCAGTGGCAAATAATTAAAAGTTTTTCCTCTAAGATCAAGAGTAAGACAAGAGTGCCCATTCTTACCACTCGTATTCAAAATTGTACTAGAAGCCTCTGCCAGAGCAATTATGCAAAAATAAGAATCATTATGCAAAAAAGAAATTAAACATCCAAATAAGAAAGGAAGAAGTAAAATTTCCCATTGGTAAATGACATAATATTATAATATAGAAAATCATAAATAATCTACAAAAAATGATAGAACTAATAAACAAATTCAGTAAAAATGCAGGAGACCAAATCAATATAGAAAAGTCTTTTATGTTTCTATACATTAAAAAAAAAACTATTGGTTGGCGGGGGAGGGGAGTTAAGAAAAAATCCCAATACTAACAGCATCAAAAAGAATACTTAGGTATAAGTGTAACCAAGGAGACGAAAAATCTGTACCGAAAACTATAAACTGATGAAAGATATTGAAGAAGACACAAATAAATGGAAGAATAGTCCATGTTCATGAATTGGAAGGATAAATAATGTTAAAATGTCCATACCACCATAAAATCTACAGATTCAATGCAATTCTTATAAAAATTCCAATGGCATCCTTTGCAGAAATAGAAAAGACAATCTTAAATTTTGTATGGAACCACAAAAGACCCTGAAAAGACAAAACACTCTTGAGAAAGAAAAACAAAGCTGGAGTCATCACACTTTTTCATTTCAAACTATATTACAAAGGTATAGTAATCAAAACATAATGATATTGGCATGAAAACAGACACATAGATCAATAGCATAGAGTAGTGAGTGCAGAAATAAACCCATGTATATATGGAAAATTAATTTTGGACAATGGCACTAAGAATATACAATGGGGCAAGGAAAGTCTCTTCAAAAAATGATGTTAGAAAAACAGGATATTTACATGCAAAAGAATTAAATTAGACTCCAATCTAACACCATACACAAAAATTAATTCAAAATAGACTGAAGATTGAACATAACTCTGAAGCCATAAAACTCCTAGAAAAAAAATAGGGATAAGCTCCTTAATATTGGTCTTGGCAAAATGATTTTTTAGATTCGACACCAAACAGAGGCAACAGAGATAAAAATAAATGAGACTATCTCAAACTAAAAATCTTCCACGAAACAAAGGAATCCATCAACAAATCAAAAGACAACCTATGAAATGAGAGAAAATCACAGATCTGATGAGAGGTTCATATCCAAAATATACAAGGCACTCATACAGATCAATTTAAAAAAATAATAATCTGGCTTTAAAATAGGCAAAGTTTTTAAATAAACATTTTTCCAAAGAAGACATACAAATGGCCAGCAGGTACATGAAAAGGTGCTCAACATCACTGATTAATAGGGAAATACAAATCAAAACCACAATGAGATATCACCTCATACCTCTTAGAATTTCTATTATCAGAATAACAAGAGATAAGTTCTGGGAAGGATGTAGAGAAAAGGGAACCCTTGTACACTTAGAGGAAATGTAAATTGGTACAGCCACTGGAGGTTCCTCAAGAAATTAAAAAGAGAACTACCATGTAATTTAGCATTCCCATTTCTGGGTATATATCCAAAGGAAACAAAATCATTATCTCAAAGAGATATGTGTACTCCCATGTTCACTGCAACATTATTCACAATAGCCAAAGTATGGAAATAACCTAAGTGTCTGTTAACAGATCAGTGAATAAATAAAATGTGGTAAGTATATATACAATGGAATATTATTCTGCATTTAAAAAGAAAGAAATCCTACCAATTGTGACAACATAGATGGACCTTGAGGGCATTACGCTAAGTGAAATAAACCAGACAGAGAAGATAAGTAATGCATGCTATCACTTATAAGTGGAATCTAAAAAGAAAAGGTAAGCCCTTTGAAACAGGAAGTAGAAAAGTGGTTGCCAGGGGCTGGAGGTGGGGGAAATGAGGAGAGGTTTCTACAATGGTACAAACTTTCAGTTATGAGAGGAATAAGTTCTGAGGATGCAGTTTATAGCATGGCGACTACAACTGATAATACTGTATTGTATAATTGATTTTGCTAAGAGAGGAGATTCTAAGCTTTTTCATCAAAGAAAAGTAACCATTTGAAGTGATGAATGTATTAATTTACTTGATTGTGGGAATTCTTTCATATATAAAAAGATCATGTTATACACTTTAAATATATTACAATTTTATTTCTCAATTTTATTTTAATAAAGCTGGAAAAAAATTTAAATAAAAAATTTTTAAAAATCAAAGTAAAGGGTCATGAAAATATTTTCCACACATGATTTCAGAACTTCTATGACCATAATTGCAATACATTTTCTATTATTCCTCTATTTGAATGGAGCTGTTTGTTATGGTTATCCTGTCATCTCAACCTTACATACCACATCTTTGCCAGGAAAATAAATTGTCTTTTAAATTTCTTAATTACCAGATTAATAAGAGACATAACCAAATAGGATGTAGATTATAAGATCCTGGAATTCAAGAGTAATGCTCTAACAATAACACTTTGGGTGATCCTCAGATAGGAATGAGCATATTTTGTATGTGGGAGGAGCCTAAATCATTTAACCAAGAAGGTAAACTAGGATGGATTGCCTCATTTTCCTGAAATTATTTACTCCTCACTGTAGCTATACCCTTTGGATAGTAATTTTCCAGTACCCTCTACCGTGGGCAGGGTGACTGCCTTGCCCCTTGACTTTGAGCTCAATCATGTAAAATTGCTTTGATGAATTAAGAATTAATAGATGGGACACAGTAAAGATTTGATGGCCAGCCCCATCTTGCTCTTCTTCAATCACCATGAGAACACGCCCAGATTAGTGAACTTGTCCCAGAAGGAAAATGACACTAATGGAATCAAATTTTCCCAGCGATATCCAGCCTAAACTGACAACCACCCAAACTGTACCTGGCTCCCAGATATATACAGAATTCATTTAAAAATCATTGAAACAGGGTGCCTGAGTGGCTCAGTCGGTTAAGCATCTGCCTTGGGCTCAGGTCATGATCCCGGTGGGCTGGGATCAAGCCCTGTGTTGGGCTCCTTGGTCGGTGGGGGGTATGCTTCTCCCTCTCCCTCTGCCTGCCATTCCCCCTGCTTGTGCACGCTCCCTCCCTCTCTCTGTCTCTCAAAATAAATTAATTAAATCTTTTAAAAAAATCATTGAAACAGCTATTTCTTCTAATATAATCTACTGTTTTTCTCAGGCTATTTATAAGATTTTCTCTTGATCTTTGGATTCTTGTAGTGTTTATAAGTTAAATTGTTTTTGTTATCTTGTCTGAGGTTCAGTGGTTTCTTATTCAAAGGATTGAAACATTTTATTAGTTTTGGGAAAATCTCAGCAATATAACTTTCCATACATTTTCTCTCTTCTACATTCTAGAACTCCAGACTGTTAGACTTTCTGACTATAACCTTCATGTCTGCTAGCCTGTATTTTCCATTTATTTGGTTCTTTATGATTCATATTGGATAGTTATCTTCCATTCCATTAATTCTTTATTTCACTGTGTCTACTTAGTTGTTAAATATCTATATTGAATTTGTTATCTTGATTGTTCATTTTCTAAGTCTTACTGTTTCTGCAATAAGAATGATTGTTCATTTTCTAAGTCTTAACTGTTTCTGCGATAAGAACAATCTCTTGCTCTGCTTCTAAAAGCATCATCTGTTGGGAAACTGAATAAAATACTCATAATACTATGATCTTAAAGAAAGCTTTTTTTTTCTTTTTAGTAGTGTTGAGAAGAAAAATGGTAACAATTCCCTTCTTATCCCAAACTTTGATCACAAAATAGAAAATTGTGGTCTAGTCATTCTCCAAGTTGAAAGGAATTGGCAATGAGTATGATGTGAGTAGCTTTTCTTGGCTGGCAGCTTATCTATTGCTGGATCATCACCAGAACCTCTCATTATGGGGAAATTCAAGGAGCAGAACTTGGATCTCCAAATTCCACTCAAATAGCAAAATATAATGCATCATCACAGGGACTCCATCCTATTCCAAGACTTAATTTTTCAATAGTCCCTTTACTTCTAATGTTAGAAATAGGTCTCTGTGCATTTACTCTGTGGTTTTAAAATCAAAAACAAGTAAAAAATTTGCTCAAGTAATACACTTAAAGAAACTCAATTTATACATGTTTTCAGCTTAATTTCAACTTTGCTATTTACTAAAGTAAGTTACCCATCATGATCATTAGGAAATTACTTAGACATCACCCAACTTACATGTGTAAACATTTCAAATATAAGTCATTAAATGAGATATATAATGATGATGATGGTGGTGGTGATGGAGGCTGAATGGTAGAACTCTAACTGATAGGTGTTTCTTCATCCAGTTTTCTAAGTGGCAGAGTTCACTGTGATAGGATAGTGCTACCAATCTTCTCCATGACCTTATGATACTTACATCATTCTCAGAATCAAGGCTTGTTTGAAAAAAAAAAAATCTTACCTATTACTTAATCAAGAGTAACTTAAAACCAACATACTTACGGTAATTTACTTGTTAGGTTTTCCTTTACTTTTTCTAAAAATTATGGCAAAAAGACCTCAAGCAAAACAAACATTGCACTTTCTTATGGACATGTATATAGCTTCTATATAATAATACAGAATCTTTCCTTCATATTTTTCTAAAGATTTTTAATTATTTATTTGAGAGAGAGAGCATGAGTTGGGGGTGGGGGGCAGAGGGAGAGGGAGAAGCAAACTCCCCACTGAGCCTGATCGCAGGACCCCGAAATTATGACCTGAGCCAAAGGCAGATGACACTTAACCAACTGAGCCACCCAGGCCACCCCCTTCATATTCTGATAGCTTCATTAGCAGACAAAATTCTTCCACCTGCTTATTTGCATTTCCAGTTACTGTGATTAAATCTGGGTTATTTTATTACAGTAGTCAAAGTAGCAGTTTATATACACACACATATCCAAACACTACATTGAATATGTATTATGCTTTACAAAGTTACCTTTCTATGTCTGTGTCTTTTTTTCTCTAAAAAAGAACGAAAAAACATTATAGATCCAGTTTGTCCATTTTCATCATTTCATAGTATTCTATTGTATAAGTATGCCATAGTTTATTTACTCATTTATCATAATGGACATTTGTATGACTTCTCAATTCCAGCTCTTAAGAAAAGTAGTAATATGCACATTTTTGCATATGTATCCTGGTACCCAAGTACCAAACATTCTCCAGTGATTTAAATAGGAGCGCAGTTAATATGTTACAGGATACACATCTTCACCTTCATTATAAAATGCCATACTGTTGCACAAAGTTGTTTTTCCCAGTTTTTAATTCTATGAATACTATATGAAAAATCCCATTGCTTCAGATCCTTTCCAAAATTAGTGACATCAAACTAATGTTTATACCTTTATATTCATTAGACTATTATTACACTTATTTTACATTTACCATAATCCTTTTTCTATTCTAATTTTGAATTTATTTTAAGTTGAAAAAATTTTGTTATTCTTTTCCCTTCCTATGACCATGATTACATATATTTCTTCATATTGCATTGGATAGCATATACATTTATTAATGTTCCATAATAGTTTTATAAACTTTCTTCTTTCTGTCTCAAATAATCTTCTGCTGCCAGCTAGCATTAGTATAGCAGAGAAATGTCCCTTAATCAAACGTTATATCAGATCACTTTGAGAAAATTGATTAGGTAACAGCATGAGGTAAGGGAAATTTCAGTGCTGTTCAACACCTTAAAGGACCTGATAAAAGGAATGTTGAAATTGAAAATGAACCTACAAGGGCTTCTGTTAAAGTCTTTTCCCTTAGAATACAGAAACTTCTTTCAAATTCTATCTATGAAGCTAAATGTATTCATTTTCTCAGAATTTAAGATGTCACAGTAGTCTTGGGTATCTGTGTTAGCTTGCTTTTTCTCAAAATTAGAGAATGGCCTGAGTGAAAAGCAGCTGAAGTCACCATGACAAACATCTTGGCCTGTTTGTTATCTCTGTACATTAAGGAAGATCCAACTTGCTATTGGAGTCAAATAAGTAAATGGTGAAGAGGAGGAAGACAGCCGTCACCATTTTCATGGCCCTTGTATGGCCTCTGCTGGAGTCCCTAAAGCCCATCAGGTTGAGCTGAAAATTCTTGGTGTCTCACCAAGAATAGAAATACCAAAAAAAAAAAAAAAAAAAGGAGCAAAGAGGTCAGGGACAGGAGCAAGGGGGTAACATAGGTCAACCTAGGAAGCAGAAGCCTTTCAAGACCAAAAAGTTTACTTATATCTAAATGCAAAGTCATGTGTCTCTCATGGACTCTACGGGTACTCATCCAAACTCACCAGGGGCATCCTGCATTCAGAAGTTAACAGACTATAAGAACAAAGGCCCCAGGAAAAGCACGAGACCCATTCTCTTCTCTCTCCACTTCAGCCAGATGAAAAAGAAGTGGGAGAACTTGGCTACCTTAAGGAAGCAGAAAATGTTAGGCAGGTGGCAAACCAGGTAGTTCACTGATTAGTTAGTGTCCAAAGAATAGTAACCACTTTTGCTATTTGTTTACCAGTGGCAAAGGGATGTGAAGACAGCCCCACCATAAATTAACCAAATAGTGTTACCCACTGTTGAGTGATTCTGGCCATAGTCAAGCTGGTAAGGATGAAATCAGTTGATGAGACTTTGCCATTCTTGACCCACTCAGTGCAGTTTGCCAGTCCCATGAACCCGTTTCCCTGCATGCCTAACATGACTTCTCCTGCTGCCACTACCAGAAAGAGATCTTCATTCCAGCTCACATTTCCATGAAAATATTTCTGGTGTGGTGCCTCACTGACGGCTTCATAGCTAAACAGTTGCAGGTTGACATCCACTTACAGATGTTTGCACCATAATTCCAGAAAGGACAACCAAAATTCTGCTATGTGATATAGTTGCAGAGACCTTCACAAAAGAATAGTTCCCTCTATTGATACTGTAATTCCAGTGCTAAACCAATTAGTTCTGGGAAGAGATACAAAGCTTCATGAATACTCCTCTTATTATTTAGTCAGGTACTATCTAATTTCCAGAGGAAATGCTAATCAATCTCCACTGATCCTTGCACCAGCTGAAAATGTCCATTTGTGCTAATGATTAAAAGGATGAAGTCAGGTACAAAAACATGCAAATATGAGGCATTATTTTCCCCCACGTTCTACTTTCATCTTCCCTGAGCCATACATTTGAATGCAAATATTTTAGATTTTGAAGAGAAATTGCTGGAGAGAAGTTTTATATAATTGTTATTGTTGTCACTCATTCTACCTATCAAGTATTTTTATTGATTCAATGATTTATAGGAATAATTTAATGAAATTAAATTATTTATAGTTCAAAGAGCACTCTCACATTCTAGAACAAATAAGTATAAATAATTGGTTGCATAATATTGCAAGAGCTAAATCAGAACTTACAAGCAACATATGCTGGGAATATACATGAGGAAGCCACAGATGTTACAGTGCAGAATCAACTATTGTTTTATGAGGTTAGGAACATTTAGTTTGAACTTGAGTTCTTTAGAATTTATGAAGAAATCGAGAAAAAGAGCTGATATTCATGACGGATATAGGGCTTGTATAAATTGTCAAAGTGACACAAACAAGCTACACCATGCTTCTAAAGGAGGAAACTGTTTTACAATAACTTATTGGCTATTTCGATTGTAATGGTACTAACTAAGTGCTCTCCGACATCCATGTCCTCATTTCCATTTCACCTCTTCGTCTGGGCCACAGAGACTGTACTTCCCAGCCTCCCTTGCAGGTGGTTGTGGCAATGTGGCTGAAATCTGAACAATGTCATATGAGTGAAAATTATGTGCATCATTTACAGGTCCAACCCAACAAAAATATCCCCATGAACACTCCTCCATATACCTTTTTCCTCATTGCTGTCAGCAATGGGGATGACCCCAAGCAATCTTGGAAGCCACATGTTAAAGATGGAATACGTTTGCTCAGCCTAATTCCCGGGGTAACTGTATGGAGAAGGCTCCTCAAACACATCAGTACTGTGAAAAGAGCAATTTAAGTCTATATTATGTATGAGTCATTTTATGTTTTGTAGCCTATTTGTGACAACTTTTCGTCCACCCAGTCTAATGTTGAAATTGGAATTGAGAATATGCTGTTTCGTGTAGATGCATTTGAATAGTGAAGAAACAGAACCAAGAATCCACGATTTTATGATGGATTTTATTTTCATTGGTTTTCCAGCCACAATACAGTTTATTCATCCATTTCTTTAGTCATTAGCACATCATTTGGACTAACTATTCCCTGGGCTGGCTTTATGTTCTGAGGAGTCAGCAGGAAACAACATAGACATGATCTCCACATTACATTGTTTATATTCTGCTGGGGCAGACAGATGATTAAAAACAAATGAATAAATCAGATGTAGGAATAATTTATCTTAAGGTTTCAATGATGTTAAAATTTCATAATGTAAAAATCAATATAGGTATGTAAATTCAGTTGCTGAACCAGGTAATACATTTCTTTCTTAAAATAGAATTTGTTATTAATAATACATCAACACACTATTTCATTATTTTCCACAAGATTATAATAAAACAGATGATGAAGACATTCCCTATAATTATTATATAAACATAACAGATATTATTTTAATATATGTAGAAAGGTCATTATGTACTATAATTTTTTTTAAAGATTTTATTTACTTATTTGTCAGAGAGAGAGAGAGAGCACAAGCAGGGGGAGAAGCAGGCAGAGGGAGAAGCAGGCTTCCCACAGAGCAAGGAGCCCAATGCAGGACTCAATCCCAGGACCCTGGGATCATGACCTGAGCCAAAGGCATATGCTTAACTGACTGAGCCACCCAGGCATCCCAGTACCATAAATTTTTACTATTCTTATAATGAACATATTTTTTTAAAGATTTTATTATTTATTTGAGAAAGAGAGAATGAGAGAGAGAGAGCACAAGACGGGGTAGGGTCAGAGAGAGAAGCAGTCTCCCCACTAAGCAGGGAGCCCGAAGCGGGACTTGATCCTGGGACTCCAGGATCATGACCTGAGCTGAAGGCAGTCGCTTAACCAACTGAGCCACCCAGGCGCCCATAATGAACATATTTTTAAGACAAGGAAGATCTGAGTCTTGTTATTTGAAGCTTAAAAGAAACTTTTTAGGTAGCAAGAGGGAAAAAATGATTGGCAATTCAGAGATTCAAAGATGAGAACTGAACAATTTGACTTCAGATCTCAACTTCCAAAAAGGTCTTCTTCATTCAAAAACTGTAAGAAATGACTCTCCTAGCAGCATATGGGAACATAGAAACATTGAAAGCAAGTCATGTTCATTTTTTTTCTTCCTCAATCCTATCGTAGAACTTGATTTTTTATCCAAGATTTTACCTACTTGTATTAAATCTCATATTCTTTAGCATTGTTTATTGTACACATACATAAAATGTATTCTAAATATATTTGTCACTCTTGAATTTTATTGTGTGCATCTTTCTTTTCCTAATAATAGCTCTGATGGCTCTCTATTAACCAAGAAGAATTCATGACGGAATAATATCTACCCCAAACATTCATCCTCAATGTGTGATTTACAATTGAATATCATTACCGCCCAAAAGATTGAAGATTCAAACAATAAAATCTAAATACTGTGGTACATATGTGTGGTGCTGATTACAATGGGAAATAGCAATGATTTCCTGAGATCAAGTTGTCGGTTATGGAAAATGCATAAATATAGATCAGAAAGTCTTCAATTAGAAGATGATACATAGAATATGTATATGAAATACACATTGCTTCATAATCTTGGAGGAATTTCTTACAATATTTTGTATCATTAAATTGCTTACCTGCAAAAGGTGGGTTAATGATATGCTAATCTTATAATCTTTCTCATATTTTTCATAAATACACACACATATACTTTTTGTGATATGCTTAGGTAAAAGACTTTTCTAGAAAGTACTTTAGAAAGTACTCAATGATATACTCATTAGAAAAAGAGGAAAGAAGTATAAAATGTTATAGACTCCATCAACTTGTTTTCTCCTAGAAAACACATGATGCTCCTCTTACACCCTTTCTTTCAGTCAGCACCTCAGCTGCCACAGAAATGACAGAAAGCCCTCTCTCAGCTTCTTGTTTCCCCAACTCAGGATAAATGAGTGGCTTGAACATGATTCCAATAGCCTTGCAAAGCAGGAGGATCAACTTGTTCGGCAGCCCATTAGAACTCCAGACTGTGACAGAGTCAGGAAGTAACCTACCAATAACAAGAGAAAGGAGATCAGAGTCTGCATGGCTCTTATGTGGACCTTGGTGCTGGGATCTTGGGATCTTCTACCACTGGATTGCATCTTCTTGAGATGTTTCCACAAGGAAAAGATTAAGAGCAGGAAAGATGTCAGGGATATAGCCAAGGGCACAAAGTTTGCTAGCGTGAATACAGTCATATTCAAAAGGCTTACAATGTTCCCCAATTTGGTCTGCCTAGTGATGTTTCCTTCATATTCCTTCGTCTGCATTTTCTCATATATGCTTACCACTGCAACATGAAAAACCAAAAAGAACAGAGACCCCAACAGTATCACAAGAACTACACTTTCAACTCTCCATTTCAGGCGAAGAAAAATAAGGCTAGAGAAATTGGCTATTTTGAACAAATAAAATACGCTGAGGCTAGTAGCAAGCCAGATGCTAAAATGATTGTTTACCATCCACGCAATATGAACAAGAATCTTACTTCTAAACTATATAAAGCTGGATTCAACACAGCTGCAAACCAGTTTATTAACATTACCCAGAGCAAACCGATTCTGGAGACCGCCAGAGCAGTGAGAATTTGATCAGCTGAGGACATCTTTCGTCTCTTGACCCCGTCAATGCAGTTCACCACTGCTCTGAAGCCACCGGCAGAATTTCCTAGAACAAATTCTGTTATTACTAGGACGAAAAAAATGCCCGGTAGTAAAGTTACCATGTCTAGAAAGAAAAACAAACCAAAAAGCCAAGTCTAATGTCACTGGTTGTGATTCCTTGAATATTCAGACCTTACGTTCTATAGGCAGCTGATTTCTGAGTGTGAAAGTAAAGTTCTTGTTTCTTTTAAATTCTGTGACCGATGTCAATCAGGAAAGCACCAGGGTATGCTAATAGATGAGCTCAATGCCGTCTTGATGAAAAACATTGTTATTCCCAAATAGCTAAGTTGACTCCGACTCATACACTGTGTGTCCTTGCCATGGGCTGGATTATTCCATAACTGGTGTCGAAGTGAAAGCTGGGGTCACATTTGCTAACATGCAAATAAGGACATATTGTTTTGCAATTTGTTCCTTTTTTAACCTTTCCATAATTTGTGTTCACCAACTTTAGTTTTGAGGTAGTAAAATTTAAAAACCCAATAGAACAAACAGTGAATGTTCAAACTGTTTCATGGAGCTGGGTTATAGCTAGGATCTACAGCACTATGGATTTATTATTACTTTTTTAATGCCAGATTTACATAGGAAGAATTCAAGCTTTTCCTATCAAAAGCATCCAGAAAAGACAATTCTCTCTAAAAGCTGGTTGCTGATAACTAATACTTTAAAAAAGTTTATTTATTTACAAGCTCATAAACACACACACACACAAACTCACACAAATACATATGCATCTCGTGGATGAAATTACTGTCCTATAATTTCCAAAATGTAAAATCAGTGTCAGGAGATCATCCAGTTTAAATCCTCCCTTTCTCCCATGCAGACTTTTCAACCCATTATTAATAGCTACCAGATATATCTCTCATGCTTAGGCTTTTGATAAAGTTCTTTTATGAGTCTATTTTATATTTAAATATTAATATTTAATTAAAATATTCAAGAATTTTGTAAACAGTTTTGGGCATTTCAAAAGAACATGTGTTTTCCATTGCCAATTCCAGTATTTTCCATATATGAATATTCAATTTTGTTTTCTCTGTTTAATTCATTTTTGATAACTTCTTTTTTAAGATTAATAGATGTTGAAATCAACTTTTACCCTTGAATTTCATTCAGATTCTGTTTTTGTAGTAATTGTTTTTATTTTTTTATTTTTTATTTTTTTAAAGATTTTATTTATTTATTTGATATAGAGAGAGAGCACAAGCAGGGAGAGCAGCAGGGGAAGTGGGAGAGGGAGAAGCAAGCTCCCTGCTGAGCAAGGAGCCTGACGCGGGATTCAATCCCAGGACCCTGGGATCATGACCTGAGCCGAAGGCAGATGCTTGCAATCAACTGAACCACTCAGGCGCCCTGTAGTAATTGTTTTTAGCAGAGGATCTTGAGCTGGACTGCCAGGATGAGAAACCCAGATTGTCTGCTTCATATATCTCTGATCTTGGATGCTGTTCTAAAACTACTCTCTACCTCAGTATGATCATCAGTACAGTGCAGATAGTAATGATATCCTTTCCCAGTGGTCTTTGTGAGGAGTTTGTATACTATCTTCCATCTTGCCTGTCTGGTACAGAAAGGGCAGGGAATGTTGTCCCTTAGTCATTTGATCCTGTGTTGTTTGATACACTAAAGTTAACCTACTATAACTTCCATTTAGGAGTAGAATGTAGCAAATTGAAAAAGGAAAAGATTCCCTCCAATAACAAGCAGGATAAAGAGAGTAAATTGCCAAAATTGTATTTGAAATTCATCATAAAGCTGTGCAAGAAGGGAAGACCACCTGAACTAAAAACTGGAATACAGAGTCTTCTCAGATAAAGAGATGGTCTATATATTCAGTGCAATTCCTATCAAATCCCGGCAGTCTCCATTCACAGAAAGTGAAAAACTATGTCTAAAATGTATATGGAAACGCAAAGCGCCCAAATAGCCAAAAGGATTTTTTTTAAAAAAGAACAAATTTGGAGGATTTCAGTTCCTAGTGTCAAAGCTTGCTACTAAGGTGTATTAATCAAGATAGTGCGGTATTCTCATGCAGATAGATATATATATTAATGAAACACAATTGAGAGTCCCGTCTAATATTTACATTCATGGTTAATTTGTTACTGAACCCAGTTGGGCTGCCTGTCGCTCGAAAGGCCATTACTCAAGAGATGAGATTTTGTTTGTTTTATTTTTTAAGGTTTTTATTTATTTATTTGAGAGAGAGCATGTGCGTGCAGCAGGGAGGGACAGAGGGAGAGGGAGAGAATCTCAAGCTGACTCCCCGCTGAGCATGGAGCCCGACACAGAGCTCGATCTCACGACCTTGAGCTCATGTCGGAGTCAGACGCTTAGCTGACTGAGCCACTCAGGCGCCCCTCAGGAGAGGAGTTTTTGATTGGAAAGGAACATGAGCTTTGTTCAGGAGGCTAGCAACCTGGGGAGAAGGCAGACTCTTGTTCAAAGCCAACTTGGAGATTTCTGCCTGGCCCAGGGTTTTTAAAGGGGTTTAGGGTTTTCTCAAGAAAAGTAAATTAGTTCTTTCGCAGATCAAGGGCCTTAAGTCAGTAAGTAAGGAGGGTGTTACTCAGCAAAAGGAGTGCAGTGGCCTGCAACATTTCTTGATTATGTGCAGACTCCATGATGCCAGCTACACACGTTATCTCAGTGCAAGGGGGTCATGCAGGGCGGTCCGGTTCTTATGTCGTGATGTTTAGGAGGACTCTGTTCTTTCGGCAAAGGAGGGCAAGGTCTCCTGATACACAAAAGAAGTTCAGTAAAATAATTTGTGTGACCTAAAAGAAGAAAAACATTTTGCTAAAAAATTGCTAGGTTAATCAGAAAGCCAAGGCGGCTTCATATAGACTCGCTGGCTGCTGTGGCCTGGGAAAGTTCCGGTCCTTTACTCCTCAGGGCCAGTGGCCTACAGATCTCAAGAAAAGTAAATTAGTTCTTTCGCAGATCAAGGGCCTTAAGTCAGTAAGTAAGGAGGGTGTTAACTTGAAGCATGTGAACCCTTAAGACCAGCTGGAGTGCTGCTACAAATGAATTCAAAAAAGGTATCAAGGCAATCAAGGGCAGAAATGATCTTTCCTTTGTATCCACAAATGAAGTTGGGACAATTAAATATCCACATTCATAGAGATAAATTTAGAGCCTTATTTCATACCATGCACAAAATTAACTCAAAATTGATTGTAGAACCTAAATGTAAGAGGAACAACTATAAACTTTAGAAAAAAACATAAAAGAAAATTTTGTAAACTTGAGTTAGGCAGACTTCTTAGATACAACATCAAAAGCACAATTCATAAAATTAATAAGCTAATAAATTGGGCTGTGTTGAAATTGAAAACTTTTGTTCCCCATGATGTTCACACCCTAATTCCCTTCCCTTAAACATGGGCAGGACTTGTGACTTATTTCTAGCCTGCAGAATATGGCCAGCATGAAGGAATGTTGCAGATACTTACGATCCCAAATCGCTAATTCTGAGTTAATTAAAACGGAGATTATCCTTCACGGGCTTGATGTTATCAGGTAAAGCTTCAAAAGAGGGGCTGGGCCTCCACTGAGTGAGAGACTCTTGCTGGCCTTAAATAAGTAAGCAGCCATGTGGTGAAGTACACATGGAAAGGGCCACAAGAAAATGAATTCTGCCAACAACCCATGTGAACTTGGGAGTGGATTCTTCAGCCAAGCCTGCAGATGAGAATACAGTATCGTCAGAATGTTGGTTTTTAACTTGGTGAGATCCTGAAGCTGAGAACATAGCTAAGCTTTGCCCAGACTCCTGACCCAAAAAAGCTATGAGATAATAAATGTGTGTTTGCATGCACCCCAATGTTTATAGCAGCAATGTCCACAATAGCCAAACTATGGAAAGAGCCCAGATGTCCATCAACAGATGAATGGATAAAGAAGATGTGGTATATATATACAATGGAATATTATTCAGTCATCAAAAAAGTGAAATCTTACCATTTGCAATGACATGGATGGAACTAGAGGGTATTATGCTAAGTGAAATAAGTCAATCAGAGAAAGACAATTATCATATGATCTCACTCACATGTGGAATTTAAGAAACAAAACAAATGAACGTAGGGGAAGGGAGGGGAAAATAAAATAAGACAAAATCAGAGAGGGAGACAAACCGTAAGAGACTCTTAACTATAAGAAACAAACTGAGGTTGTTGGAGGGGAGGTGGGTGGAAGGATGGGGTAACTGGGTGATGGACATCAAAGAGGGCAAGTGATGTAATGAGCACTGGGTGTTTTATGCAACTGATGAATCACTAAACTCTACCTCTGAAACTAATAATACACTATATGTTAATTAATTGATTTTAAATTAAAAGAAGAAAAAGACAAAGATCAAACTACCCAATACAGACCAACCAAAATAAATAAATAAAAATAAATGTGTGTTTGCTTGTTTGCTTGTTTGTTTGTTTTATTTAACGCACTAAATTTCTGGTAATCTGTTGCACAGAAAGAGCAAATGAATACAATGACAGTGATTCAGAATTTAGTGTTTTGGTCTATTTGATAGAGAAGATATCTATTCTATCAGGTGAGAAATGCTCCACAATTTGGTTTGCTAGTTTTTTTGTTGTTGTTGTTTATCTGGTTGTCAGTTTGTGCAAGAATATATCTTGCTTCTTCTGGAAAGGAGAATGTCCGTATTAGTGAATTTTACAACTGTACGAGTGAATTTTTGTGTTCTATATTTAGTCTGTCCCAGGGCTGATATTATACAAAGAAGCAAGCCCTCTGTGTTTCTGTTTGTAACTGACAAAAGCCTTTGCCTGTTATTGTGAGTATGAAATTTTTGCCCACCTCTGGATAAAGACTCTTACACAAGAAATTTTGTTCTAAGTGCTTTACAGAGTTTAAGAAACACTTATTAAAATGTAACACTTGAGAATTCCCAGAGAATGAAGAAATGGAACTTCTACTACTTTAAATATGCTCATCCATTTAAAAAAAAAAAATGAAAACCTTTCAACAAAAACTACTAGTTCAGGAGTGTTTTTCTATAAGAAACCAGGCTTATATAATCCAAATGATTGCTATAACAGATCAGATTGGCATATGTTTTTCTCTGATTTTTTCAGTGTGGGATATGTTTTACTTTTTATAAGATTTGGGGTTGTCATTCTAAATTCCTAAAATTCTTGTACTGGTTTACTGATAAGATAAGCTAATATTATGTCCACATGTTAAAACACACAAAAAATGTAAAAGTACATGTTCTAATAAATTGAATAGAAATTATGAAATGTTTTGTGTATCAATAGTAATTGTTTTCTGTAATACATCGGCTTAAAAATTTTCCAAGATTCTTAGTTATATTTAGGACTTTAGACTAATTTTAAATTGGGTGATAATTGAAAATCTTTGGATTGTTTCTAGATAAGATGGAATACTGAAATGTGGTCACCCAACATAGTTGATATATATGTATATGTATTCTTATACAGATATATTTTTAAACATATATATTCATTTAACAAATTTATATTTTATCCAATGCATAGAAAATATCTGTGGAAGTGTTGCTTTCTGAAGCTGTTTGGTCATTACTCTAGGTAAAACATCTTGTGAATGCATTTTTACTACTTTTCAGGTTTGCCTCTTTCTTTTTTCCCATTATTTCATGTAAAGATAGATTAGTTGCACTACTAGATATTTATCCAAAGGATACAAAAATAGTGATTCAAAGGGGTACATGCACCCCAGTGTTTATAGCAGCAATGTCCACAGCAGTCAAACTATGGAAAGAGCCCAGATGTCCATCGATAGATGAATGGATAAAGAAGGTGTGGTATATATATACAATGGAATATTACACAGCCCTCAAAAAATGAAATCTTGCCATTTGCAACAACGTGGATGGAACTAGAGAGTATTATGCTAAGTGAAATAAGTCAGTCAGAGAAAGATAATTATCATATGATCTCACTCATATGTGGAATTTAAGAAACAAAACAGATGAACATAGGGGAAGGGAAGGAAAAATAAAATAGGTTAAAAACAGAGAGGGAGACAAACCATAAGAGACTCTGAGCTATAGAGAACAAACTGAGGGTGGCTGGCGGGGAGGTAGGTGGGAGGATGGGGTCACTGGGTGATGGGCATTAAGGAGGGCATGTGATGTAATGAGCGCTGGGTGTTATATACAACTGATGAATCACTAAATTCTACCTGGAAATTAATAATACACTATATGTTAACTAACTTGAATTTAAATTAAAAAAAATAAAGACAGATTAGTGATCACTAGTTTTACAGTTTAGCCTATAAATTATAAATTATGGAGAAGAATCATGATGGAAATAAGGGAAGAACTGGCATTGTCCAGAGATCGGAGATTTGGATCAGGATGAAACAAGAGCCCATTTTTGGATCTCCAAGTTTGGTGGTTGGAAATATGACCAAATGCTTTGACACAGCTTACATACATAGATGGTATGTAATTCCCCTACCCTTCAATATGGGCCTCAGTGGTTTGCTTCAGTGAATTGCATGTCCTAGAACTGACACTGGTTAACCTGCCAGATGAGGTTTAAAAAGCCAGTCATCTTGGGACATCTGCCTTTGAAGCCTTGAGTCACAATGCTGCAGGACCCATGTGGAAAAACCAAAGAGAAGCAGAGTTGAGATGCCTGAGCTCTTCCGGGGCCCAGCTGCTCTAGTCTTCCTAGTGCAGGCGCCTGGAAGAAGCCATCACAATGACGCCAGCAGCCTCATAAGAGACTCAGTGCCAGAACCATGCAGCTGAGTCACTCCTGAATTCCTGGCTCTTAGTAACCAAGAGGGGATAGTGACTATTGCTATTTTAAGCTACTAAGTCTCAGGTGATCTGTAATGAAAAATAGGCACCTAATATGGTGAGGGATATCTTCTTTTGTTAGATGGGAACAGGGATTTTTTTTTTTGGTCAATTTTAAATGTGGGGTAAATGGTGAATGTTGGGGAGCCGAAAAAGCAGACTACATTGAACAGTTGTCATGCTCTTCAGTCGCCCAAAAGCTGGATCCTACTCCTGGAATCATGCCTTATTCTATCAATCTCTAGTTTTATTTTATTTTTTAATTTTATTTAATTTTATGTTATGTCAGTCACCATACAATACATCATTGATTTTTGACATAGTGATCCACGATTCATTGTTTTCGTGTAACACCCAGTGCTCCATGCAGTACATGCGCTCCTTAATACCCATCACCGGGCTCACCCATCCCCCCCCTCCCCTCTAAAACCCTCAGTTTGTTTCTCAGAGTCCATAGTCTCTCATGGTTCATCTCTCCCTCCGATTCCCCCCTTCATTTTTCCCTTCCTTCTCCTAATGTCCTCCGTGCTATTCCTTATGTTCCACATATGAGTGAAACCATATGATAATTGACTTTCTCTGCTTGACTTATTTCAGTTAGCATAATCTCTTCCAGTCCCATCCATGTTGATGTAAAAGTTGGGTATTCATCCTTTCTGATGGCTGAGCATTGTATATTCCATTGTATATATGGACCACATCTTCTTCATCCATTCATCTGTTGAAGGGCATCTCGGCTCTTTCCACAGTTTGGCTATTGCAGACATTGCTGCTATGAACATTCGATCTCTAATTTTAGAGAACTAAATTGAAATACTTTCCCAGCCTCCCTTGAAATTATGAAAGCTCCTGGCATGGCTTTTTGATGTGCCAACTAGGCATTTTCTAGAATGTTCTTTCTAGAATGTTTGTGCTGATGGTGTCCTACAAGGGAGACTCTCTCAGGAAAGCTATCGGGCAGGGGGAGGCCAGCAGCCATCTGTAGCACACACACGTCTTTTTCCTGTTACCCATTCTGATGCTAGCCAAGGCCCTAGGTCCTAGGAAAGGATTTTTCAGATGTAATTAAGGTCTCAAATCAGTTGACTTTGAGTTAATCAGAGAGGAGGTTATCCAGAAGCGGCCTGACTTAATCAGATAGACTCGGCCATCTTAAAGGTTAAGAGACTCCAAGCAGCAGAAAGAAAGCTTGTGATCTTCCCTTCCTAACTGCCAACCACTTGACTTTGGGTTCAAACATTAGACAGCCTGACAAAGAGTGCTCAGCCAGCCCCCAGGGTCCTGCAAGATAATTCCAGGTAATAAATCCTAGTGGTTCTGCTTCTCTGGTTCAACCCTGACTGATACAACACACATTGTGGGATCTATCTCCATTGTATTAATATTGTACCACTGCATAACAAATTAATCTCCTGTAAACCTTGGCAGCTTAAAACAACACTTATTTATTACCTCACAATTCCTGTGTGCCAGGAATCTGGGCACAGCTTCGCTAGATGCTAATGGCTCAAGGATTCTCACCGGGCTGAAGTCAAATTATCCATCATCTCCAAATTATCCATCATCTCGAGACTCAATTGGGGGCTGATGCACTTCCAAGCCCATGCACTTGGCTATTGGCAGGTTTCAGGGATTCACTAGCTATTGACCAGAGAACAGGCTTCTTGTCTTATAGTCCTCTCCATGGGGCAGCTCACAATATGGCATCTGGCTTCCCTGAGTCTGAGGAAACAGAGAGCAACTATATTAGTTTGCTAGGGATGCTATAACAAAATACCACAGACTTAGTGGCTTAAAAAAACAAATTTATTTTCTCATAATTCTGGAGACTGGAAGTCCAAGATCAAAGTGTCAGCAAGCTCACTTTCATCAGAAGCCTCTCTCCTTGACTAGCAGATGGACGGCCACCTCCTCATTGTGTCCTTATATGGTTGATCCTCTGCCTGTGTTGTCTGTGTTCTAATCTCTTCTTATGAGGACACTCACCATATCAGATTAGGGCCCACCCTAATGAAACCATTTTAACTTAATTACCTTTCTCAAAGCCTTATCTTCAAATACAGTCACATTCTGAAGTACATGTGAATTTTGGGGGGACACAAGTCAGCCCTTAACAAGCACCTAAGACAGGTATAACTTAACGTTATGCCCTACACATTTGCTGTATTTTGTTCATTAGGAGGGAGTTACTAAGTCTACCTCATACTCAAGGTTACAGATTATATAAGGGCACAAACACCAGAAGGCTGAATCATTGGAAGCCAACTCAAGGCTGTCTATCACACTCATTTGAAGGGGAAGAAAAATCATTGAGATAGTCACTTTCCCAGGCCTGCTTGAGATTATATGTGAGATTATGGCTGAGGCTTTATCAAATAGAAGCTAGTAGGCAAAGAAACAGGGACTATACAGAATCTAGTGTGTAAGGTAGTGAGTGCCACCATATTGGTGAAACCAGTGTCCATTGTCTATGCAGTCTGAGGCATACCCTGTTGACTCCCTCTGCAGTGGGCATCAGTGTCAACTACACCTTGTCAAATCTGCAGTGATTTGTGGTATTGTAGGTACTGGGGGCAGCCTCCTGACCTCATCCTTTGGTGAGACTATAGATTCTCCAAGTTAATCAATTGTTATAGGACTTTTCTCCCATCTTAGAAGATGGGTTAAACTATCGGAAGAAAATACCTTTAAATACTACCTTTAAAGAGTTTCCTGATAGAATGGTCCACAGAGTAGCCTTGGTTTGAATCTTCCTTACATCTCCCATTTTTATTTTTCTCAGTAATGTTACTATACCAATGTTATACTATACTATGTGTTATACTACACTTACCAATGTTACTATATTCCCCTTTTAACATTCTCTAGATCAAAGTAGGAACGTTTCCGTATCACCACAAAAGCTGAAGTTAACAAAAATACTACAGGAACCAGGGAGGGAGGCTACCTTATAATGTCTATTTTGCCGACATAAGGTCACAACATGTAATGCACCACAACCCCTGGAGAGAGCCCTGAAGTCCAAAACACCTTGAAATCTCAAAGTTTTGAGCCTCCCCTTGAGAAGTTTCAAGGCCCATCCCGTTGCTGTCCTAACTCCCACATACCTTGCTAGCCCCATATAAGCTGTCCCTCGGTTCAACGAAGACAAGGCAGATTTGGGAGTGCTCCCCTGCCTACTCATTGGGCTCCTTCTAAAAATAAAACTTTCTCTACATCAAAGCCAGTGAGTCAGAGATTAGCTTACTGCACATGGGATAAATCTGATTTCAGGATTTTGTTAGAGGCAGTTAGTTAGGTTGTAGCAGGGTGCCTGAAGGCCAGTGAAGAGGAAGTCATGGCCAGCTGCTGTGAAAGTCAGAAGGCTGTCTGGGCAGCATTCCAAAGCCAAGACACAGGAAGCTGGATCAAACCAGACAGGCCCAAGATAGCTGACAAAGTTGGCTGGAAACCTTTGACCAAACAAGGAAGAAAAGGTGTGAAACCCTGCCTCCAAGAAATCCCCACCTCAAGTAATGAATATTCCACCCCTTTATTAACAGCTGTCAATAAAAGAGAGAAACTGGAACCCCTGTGGTCCTCTCTCTCTCTCTCCCCCTCTCTCCCCCTCTCTCCCCCTCTCTCCCCCTCTCTCCCCCTCTCTCCCTCCCTCTCCCTACCTCTCTCTCCCTCTCCCTCCCCCTTTCTCTCTCTTTCTCACCCATTCTCCCAACTCAGTAGTGTACTTTCACTTTAAACAAATTTTCCTGATCGTACCACTCATCCACGGTGCTGTGTCTGTCCTTAAATTCTTTCTCATGACAAGACCAAGAGCCTTCAGTGGTATCTTTAGGATGGGCTGGGTGGAAGTCTCAGGGCACGGGGTCTCCCCAGTCCACCTGGCAACAGTTTGGCAACAGAAACCTGTATAAGAATCAGCACAAGATAAATTAAAAAGAGAAGGAAGTCACCATTGTCATGGCTCTTACATGAACTTCAGTGTTAGAATCTTGGTACCCTATGATATTAAACACTATCCTCTTGATATGTGTGCAAAGAGAAAAAAGTAGCAGAAGAAATGATGCTATGGAAAAAGGTGAGGGGATGGTAACCTGAACATTGATGAGCACTAAGAAAATAATGCTTTGTGTTTCATACATATTCATCTTCCATGTCTTGACTCTAAATTTAAAATAACAGGAATTATGTGGCCTATCACTGGGAACTAAAAAGAAAGAAGAGCTAAGACCCCAGAAAAATACTAATAATCACCCTATTTATTTTCCACTTCAACCAAAGAAAAAGAGGATGGGAAAAAGTAGCAATCTTCTGGAAATAGAAGATGCTGAGGAAGGTGTCAGATCAGACACTTCAGTGGTTGATCATTATGCAAAACAGAATATTAATTTTTTCAATTTGACCAGTGCTGTGCGGATCTGCAAAGAGCACCAGTAGAAGTGAATCAGTCAGCATCGTGATCAAGAAACATATTCTGGTTATGGACAAGCTGAAGAGTATAAGACTAATGAAGTTGATCTTCCTCTTTCTTACCTAGCTGATGCAGTTCATTACTCCAATCAGTCCATTTCTGCAAATACCTGTTAGGAGTTCCACAGTTCCGACAACCAAAAAGGTTGTGTGCTTGACATTTCTTCTGAGTGAAAAATTACCATCCTAAATATCACTGTTGATGAATTGATGGATTGAAAACAAATAGTTTTTGTAGCGCTTTTTTGTTTTTATCCTGGCTTCCATTTCATTTCAGTAGACGCCAGCTTCTATTATCACATTGGTCCTCAGCAAACATTGGGAAAACCATTTTGTTCATTTAAAATGTCTTAGTTGGGGCGCCTGGGTGGCTTAGTTGTTAGGCATCTGCCTTCGGCTCAGGTCATGATCCCAGGGTCCTGGGATCGAGCCCCGCGTCGGGCTCCCTGTTCGGCAGGAAGCCTGCTTCTCCCTCTCCCACTCTTCCTGCTTGTGTTCCCTCTCTCGCTGTGTCTCTCTCTGACAAATAAATATATAAAAAATCTTTTAAAAATAAATAAATAAATAAATAAAAATAAAATGTCTTAGTTGGCGATTTCCTTGCCAAAAAATGTGGATAATTCTCCTTTTTAGTAATGCCTCCTATGACTTTTCATGTTCTAAGATGAGTAAAAGAATAGAATTTAGTTTGCTTAGATGCAAATCGAGATTCTCTTTCATTGTTTATCTTCTGTCCTACTCCAAAATACACATAAAAAATGAAAATCCCCAAACAGGAATTTCTAAGAGCCATCTGTAGAATTAACATTGTTGTAGAAAACTGAATTAAGAGATGGAAACTCACCGTCACAACTAGCATCATCATTGACTATAGCGCCTAAAAAAGAAATCAAATAAAAAGCACCAATAATTCAACTCTACTTAAGCTGAAGGAAGTTTGGTGCCTAGAAATAACATAAATTGGGAAAATGTGACAAAAATGAATCTCAGTAATTGAAGTTTAAAAGAAATAAATTATTTTTTACCAGAATAATCTTTACTTGGATAATTATAGTAATACTGATCACTATTCTCTAGATAATGTGCTTATATACTACAAGGGATTTTTATCTTTGATATCACATTTGCTTCTCAAATACATCCTTCAGTAAAGATAGAAGAAAATTCTATTTTGAAAATGTGCAACCGAAGATCACAGCATGCAGCAATATGGCAGTTCAGGCCTTATATGACATCTTTTCATCCAGAGGAGGGGAGGAAGACTGATGGGAAGAAAGACCTTCCTCTGCCCTATGGTCCTTCTAGCAGGACTTGAAATCAAATTGACACAAAACAGACTAACAGGAGAAAAAATAGGCATAGGTAGGGGACATGAGATTCTGAAGACAAGGAGACAAGAGGAATCTTATTATATGAGCTAAGGAGAGGGTGAGGATCTGAGGACACAAAGGGGAGGAAGGCCATTAGCAGGAAGGTGAGAGGAGATGTTTGGAAAAACAAGGTTATCCTATTATGCAGATGAGTTCCTTGGGTAAAGGGGTGTCTCTGTTAATAGCTCTCTTCCTGGTACAGGCTCTCCTTTCCAATGTAAATTTAGGCAGTTGTGGGGGAGGCAGAGAGCTTTTCCTGTATCTGCTGGGTTTTAATCACTTTTTTTTTTTAAGGTTTTATTTAAGTAATCTCTACACCCAACATGGGGCCTGATCTCACAACTCTGACATCAAGAGTTGTACACTCCAACTGAGCCAGCTGGGTGCTGCTGGGTTTTAATTACTTTTAACTCAAAGTAATCTTTATGCCAAAGTGGCCCATCTTGGGTCTGCTAGATTGATGCATTATAATGTTTTTACACATAAAGAAACTTTTTAGGGGCATCTGGGTGGCTCAGTCAGTTAAGTGTCCGACTCTTGGTTTTGGCTCAGGTCATGATCTCATGAGTCATAGGACCGAGCCCCGAATCGGGCTCCATGCTCAGTGGGGAGTCTGCTTGAGTGTTCTCTCTCTGCCCCTCCCCCCACTGGTGTGCACTCTCTCACGCGCCCACCCTCTCTCTCAAATAAATAAATAAATCTTTAAAAAAAACTTTTTTAGAGTTTTGTATTCATCTTAATAAACTATACACATCTGTAGAACTAAATCTCCTTGCACATCTGTAACTTTCCAGAATTGGGACCAAAATATACCAAATACGTATGGTACATATGTATATCAAATATGTATGTGTATGTAGATAGATACAGATATAAATTATATGAATATTTATACTAAATTCTCCTTCACAAAGAATCTCCCACTATACCACCTGACCAGAAGTATATGAAAGATAGTGTCCATTTTTCTGACTAGTCTGAATGCCATTTTCTGGTTGGTTGTAATATAGTTTACCAATAGATGTCCCCCAACCTTTGCATCTTTACATACTTTTTCTTTTGGGGTGTTTGTTTTTTTGTTTTCATTTTTTTCTTGGGGTTTTTTGGGTTTTTTTGTTTGTTTGTTGCCCTAGCTATTCATTCTTCTTTATTCTTCTGGGTAAGTCTGCTTGATTCTATGATGTTTCCCAGACCTTAAGCAAAACAAGCTACTCTAAATGGGAGCGGGGGGTAGGAGGAGAAGGTGGGGTATTTACATATATGGCTGAATTTGGCAAGAATTGATATTGCTTGACACATTGTCACGGATTTGCCGGCTTGGAGCATCAGTCAGGATTGCAGTTTGTCCAGTTCCGGGTTGTTCATCCAGCAGCTTGGTGTCCCAGTATGGAAGGCTGTACAGCAATGTGGCCAAAGGCAACAGCTTCTTCTGCGTGTCACCTAAATAATGTGAAGTTGAAGTTAGAAACAAACACCAAGTCTAGTTTTTCCTCAAGGGTTACTGTTTTTCCTGCTATGTCCTGTTTGTCCTGCTTCTGTGCTTTACAACCAGATTTTCTTCCCAACTGCCAGCACTGCTGACCTACTTTGCCTTCCAACCCACAACCTGACACAAAGGCAAAGGCTTCCGTCACAGACTTCCTCACAAGCTTTCACAATGGTGTAAGGTCTAATCCCTGTAGAAACCCCATATCCCATAACACTCACAGTGGCGATACACAAGAATTGGTCATGGAAGTAGTTCCAAGGAAACCAAACTTTTAGGATATGTTCTCTGAGCTATCTGGAATTACTTCTTTCATAAGATAGAGTTAAGGTCGTTCATGACCTTCTTTCCAATGATAAAGGGGACACTGGTAATCCAGTGCATGCAGTGACAATAGTTACTTAAATTATCATCTGTAGATAGAGTCCCATAATCAAGTGTCTCTAGAAGGCAAGGTGAGCAAGTAGTTGCTATCATCAAATATATTAGTGAAAAGAAGAAGTAGAATGGGGTTGTTTGGTTGTTTCTAAATGCGCTGGAAGGGGCACTTAGGTGGCTCAATCAGTTGAGCGTCGGACTCTTGATTTTGACTCAAGTCATGATCTCAGGGTCCTGGGATTGAGCACCATGTTGGGCTCTGCCCTCAGCAGGGAGTCTGCTTGAGATTCTCTTTCTCCCTCTGCCCCTCGCCCCGCTTGTACCCTCTCTCTCGCTCTCTCTCAAATAAATAAATAAGGGGCGCCTTGATGGCTCAGTCGGTTAAGCAGCTGCCTTCAACTTAGGTCATGATCCCGGGGCCCTGGGATGGAGTCCAGCATCGGGCTCCTTGTTCAGCCAGGAACCTGCTTCTCCCTCTCCCTCTCCCTCTGCCTCTGACCCTGCCCCCGCTCATGCTCTCTCTCTCTCTTTCTCTCAAAATAAAATCTTAATAAAATAAAATAAAATAATAAAATAAATCTTCATAAAAATTCTCTCTCCATCTCCTTCTGCCCCGCCCCCTAAAAAAATAAATGTGCTGGAAAACTTGAAGAGCAAAAATGATGAGTTCAGGTAAAAGATCAGAAATTTGCTATGACTGTTATAAAAGAAACTTATCTGCGGTAGCAGAAGGACTGTAATTTCTGAAAACCAAACCAAATCAAATCCTGCAATAGATGAATTGCATTGCAAGATGAGTTTACAACCTCACAAACTCCTGTGTTTGTGGACATTCATTAAAAAGAAGTGAGATCCTAGCATTTGGGATGGGGCAGATTTCAAAGAATCTGGGGAACCCCGAACCCTCAATTCTGCTGAGCCTCCTTTGTCAGATGAAGCAGCCTCCCTCCGCTCACCGAAGTTAGTTTTCCCTTGCCTCAGAAGCCTATGATGACTTCCCCCAAGGTGGTTGCCTTGTAGAGGAAGGCTGATCCTCCAGGATATATCTGTACCTCCTCTTAGTGCTTTGACCTATAACCATACTCAGCTCCCAGAAGGCCCCGAATGATAAGCTACAAAGTGTGATGTGTGAGAAAGTAAAATACAGACCAAAAGAATTGTAATGTTTTGCTAATTTTGTATCAACACACACCTGAAGAATATGAATAGGAATGGATCCTAAAGATGGAAGGAATTAAAAATTGGAACAGACCAAATATAATCATATGGGCCCACTAACAGATATTCAAAAACAAATCGCAAACAAAGTTGTTGAAAGAGTAGTCCAAGTACAAAGGAAAATAGTGGGGTGTTTTCCAGTTTAACATTAGAATATAGAAGTGATATAAAAAATAGCATGAAGTATTTTTTTATTACAAAAAACTCACATACTATTCAAAACTCATATCGTATTCAACACAACCAATTCTGGAGATAAATGTGTTACAATAAAGTCACCCAAGGAAATCTGATACCAGAGGTAACAAATGCTTCTATTATATTCCTGAGGTAAGACCAAAGGCCACATGATGGTTTTCTTACCCTTTCCTTCCCTTACATCAGGTATTTAATGTGGCCCTATTATTAATATTTCCAATATTTCTTCCACACACTTTAGGTTAGTGTAATCAAAGAGTTTTCATGGGTTGACAGAGCAGTGGGAAATGGAGGAAGATCTCCAAGTTTTAGAGTATTTGGAGTTGGAAAGTTTTGTGTTAATTACTTCTGTGATCTGAATGACCCAGTGCATTATTTTGTCCTCAGTAGGGATGGATAGTGTCTGTATATGTGGAATTAAGCCATACCTGTTAAAAAACAACATTCAGGGCGCCTGGGTGGCTCAGTCGTTAAGCATCTGCCTTCGGCTCAGGTCATGATCCCAGGGTCCTGGGATGGAGCCCCGCATCGGGCTCCCTGCTTGGGGGGAAGCCTGCTTCCTACTCCCCCTGCTGTGTTCCCTCTCTCACTGTGTCTCTCTCTGTCAAATAAATAAATAAAATCTTTAAAAAAAAACAAAAACAAAAACAACATTCAACACAGTAAGTTTGAAGATTTAACTGGCTTTATTAAACGATTCATGAATTGGGCAGCATCCCATCCAGCAAATAGAGGGGGCTCCATGAAGTCGTATAAAATGGAAGGTTTTTATAGAAGGGGAGTGGGGTCAAGAAAGTTAGTAGCAAAAGAATTGTTCTCTGTGAGGCTGCTTTCTTGGGGCAAAAGCAAGGTTTTTTTATCATTGCAGATTGCCTTATCTTTCTTTAGGGATGGACTGGACCCAGCAGGCAGATTCATTGGTGCTGATGGAAAGTTTGCTGACTGACCAGGTAAGACTACATTTCTGGGGGAGGTTGAAACTGCATTTAGATTGTGTATTAAGCCTGAGTTTAGGACCTGGGGTCTAAGGGACACCATTTTGGGCCTGTGGTTTTCTTTTGAACAATCCCCACCTTTTGACCAGAATCTCAGTTTAACTGAGAGATGTGATCAAATTTTAAGGCGTTAACGCCACTCTCAGCTACCACATTACAGTTCACGGTTCTTGTTGCTCCTTCAAGTGGTACCTGTAGGTCATGACGTTTTTTATTTAGTCTCTGTGACTATTCATAAGTCACCGTTTCTTTTTTTTTTTCTTTTTTGAGGTTTTATTTATTTATTTGACAGAGAGAGAGCGAGAGAAGGGACACAAGCAGGGGGAGTGGGAGAGGGAGAAGCAGGCTTCCGCTGAGCAGGGAACCCCATGCGGGGCTCGATCCCAGGACTCTAGGATCATGACCTGAGCTGAAGGCAGATGCTTAATGACTGAGCCACCCAGGCGCCCCTATCTGAACTTTTGTGGTCTCTGCACTTTTTATTCTCCCAATGTCAGTATTAGAAGCAGCCCACAGGTTTTTGGGGGGTTTGGGTTTTTTTGTTGTTTGTTTTGTTTTGTTTTGTTTGGCACCTCAGCTATATAGGGGAACTTTGTTAGGATTCTTCCTCTTTTATATCAAAAACAGATTGTAAAGACGGGAGCCTGGGTGGCTCAGTCGTTAGGCGTCTGCCTTCAGCTCAGGTCATCATCCCAGGGTCCTGGGATCGAGCCCCATATCCAGCTCCCTGCTCCGCAGGAGGCCTGCTTCTCCCTCTCCCACTCCCCCCTGCTTGTGTTCCCTCTCTCGTTGTGTCTCTGTCAAATAAATAAATAAAATCTTTAAAAAAAAAAAAAGAACAGATTGTAAAGAACATAAAAGATCAGATTCAGGTTGACCAGGAAATTCTAAGGTATATTCTCCATTAGAAGCAAAGTATATTAGCCCTTTTATTTTAGAAAGGAGATCTCTACCTAATAAATTAACTGGAGCTGGATCACATGGCAAAAAGGAATGCTTCTCAGTAAAAGGTCCCAGAGTCATCTGTACTGATTGAGATGAAACTGTGAACTTCATCAGATACCCCCCACTATGGAAACCTCTTTACTCAGAGAAATTTGTTGTCCTATGAGAGCAGGATTTAAAGTAGAAAGCATAGCTCCAATATCTACTAAAATTTGGCAAGGTTTTCCATTAATTTCAGTTTCCCAATGGCTGTTTAATGGAATTACTGGTAACAGCTTACCAGAGAATCCCTCCAAGTCCTACCAACCCTGGGAGGGGCCCATATAGGAGTCCTCCCTTCGGGGCACTCGAACTGAAGAATTTGCATAGGACCTTTGAGGACAATTTTTTTTTTTCCAGTGCCCCATTTGATTACAAATAGAACACTGATGTTTAGGCCACTGTTTTGACAGTAGAGTCCTAGAAGGGCAGAATGTGCAGGGCCCAGGTGTTATTTGAGGTCTCTGGGCTTGGCTGCTGTAGCTGTAAAGCCAACAATTTGGCAGATTTTTGTTTAGCCTTACTTGAAGTTCCTTCCAAAATGCTCAGCTATAGCTATGAGTTCAGTCGGGTTGGTGGCCTCCTGTCCTATTCTTTGCCTTTTTATTGGCCAACGGATCTCTGGGGACAATCCATTTACAAACAGAGCAGCCAGAACAAGCGGGGTGACCTCATTTCTTGACTGGAATCCAGAATGCTGAAGGAAGAGCCTCCAGCCACCTCCAGATAGGCTGTGAAGTCTGCCCCAGGTTCATCTTTCTGTTGTTTGTGTGTTTGAGTAACAGACCAATCACTGGGGGCGGGGGAGCTCTAGGAATGGCTTTTAAAAGATTAGCTGCTATTCTGGTAGCTTTTTCTGATTTATAAGAGAACCATGCTGGAGACACAATATCTCAAATATCATCCTCGGAATTATGCCATTCTGCTTCCCACATCCATTTTGGGGCTTCCCCAAATCCTACCAACACGTGCACTAGCTGATAAAGATCTGGCAGCCTGGGGTCATGGGCTCGGATAAGGATTTTAAATTCTTTTAAAAACCTCTGGGGATCCTCCTTGGTTTAGGAAATTCTTTAACTATGGCCCTTAGTTTAGTCTTTGACCAAGAAGTGAAAGATAGCCCGGGAGGATCACCTGCCACCTCAGGTGGTTTTATTTTTAAAGGTAACTACTTAAGTGTCTCTTCAGAGTGGAAAGGCAGTTCAGATAGAGATTTAGTAGACCAGGATGACCTCAGGGATAGAAGGGTGGAGGGGTACGGTAGGAGTCCTGTCCTCTTTTGTCTTAGGTACCTCTTGTGTTTTTAATTCTCTTAGCCTTCTGTAATGAGCCTCTCATTAAGGTTATTTTACAATCTTGAAACCCTTATGAAGAAGCTTCTGCACACCAATTAAAACAGGCATCCCTTTCTGTTTGCTTCATTTGGGAAGTCTTACTTTCAAGAGCACTTCTTAAATGAACAACCTTGTCTAATTGGAATGTTCCCCATATTGGCCATTGTAATTCTAGGTTATTTTTCGTAAAATTTTTCCATCTTGCTACATGTCTGCAACTTCTGGGACTAAAGTTCTTAGACATAAAATAAGCCGGCGTGCCAGAAGGTAACATGCTTGACTATGTAGAATTTAAGGATCCCATTAGCTCAGACTTTGGGTTTCTTGAAGCCCAACTAATACCTAAAAGGGATATGCTGTGTAGGGTTGGGGATTGTGGGTTTCTTACAGTGTATCTCACTGCAGTTTTTTTGAGGTTGGCAGGTGACCTAGAGTCCATCTAACCTGTTCGGTGACCAACTTATTCTGCTATGAGAGTCTTCTTGAGGTGGCAAGCCCTCCAGCAACCTTTAAATGCTTGACCCGGGCCCACCAATGTTTGCAGTTTTTTGGCCTCCAAAGACTCCTGCTAAAAATAGCCTTTAATCTACCCAAAACAAGATATGCAAATGTGCACCTTAAGACGTTGGCAGTACTGCATCCTGGCCACAAGAAGGCCCTGTGCGCACTACCACCAACTCCGTCGAAAATTTGCTGAGCTTTCCTACCCAGAGAATTATAATCTGAAAGGCTATAGGCTTGGCTCTGGGCAGACCTTTCTGCCAGCTCAGGTGGGCTCTGAGCGAATATGCTAGTGTAACCGGGCCCTGGGAAAATAGGCCAGCTCAGTTGGCTCTGGGTGTAACTGTCTGCCAGTGCAAGCTGACCTGTCCTATAAAGGAAAGTCAGTTAGATTGGTAGCTCAAATGCAAAAAAGAGCCTCTCAGACCAAGAGGAGCTGACCCAAAGCCTTCAGAAATGGCGAGAAAGACCGTGAACTCAAAGGGTTCTCAGGTACCATGCCTGTGTTTTTCATCCTTGGATGCTGCCAGAAGTTTGCTTCAGATCCTGTTGCTTCCACCAAATCTGTTTAAAAAAACCAAAGTTCAGTCTAGTTTGAAGATCTAATTGGCATTATTAAACGATTCATGAATTGGGCAGCATCCTATCCAGCAAATAGAGGGGGCTCCAAGGAATCATACAAAATGGAAGGTTTTTATAGAAGGGGAATGGGGGCAAGAAAGTTATTAGCAAAAGAAAACGATTGTTCTAGGTGAGGCTGCTTTCTGGTGGAAGAGCAAAGTGTCTTATGCAGACTACCTCATCTTTCTTTAGGGATGGACTGGACCCAATAGGCAGACCCATTGGTGCTAATGGAAAATTTGCTGACTGACCAGGTAAGACTACATTTCTGGGGGAGGTTGAAACTATAATTAGATTGGGTAGTAAGCCCAAGTTTGGGAGCTTGGGTCTAAGTGACACCATTTTGAGCCTGTGGTTTTCTTTTTTAACAGACCCTTTTTCTCAGTCATACTTTCTCTCATAATTCTCATAGCTGGTTGGTTACATACCCTCAGCCTTATCCTGTTCCTTGTACAATCACCTTAGAAATCATCTTGCATTACCAGGTGCTGAATCTCTTGGGGCTGACTGCATGCTAGTGTGGGCAGGAGGGCCCCAGCTAGTAAGACTGAAGTGGGAGATTGTGGAATAGGATGTTTGAGATTGAAGACTATAATCAAATCTTCCAGATAAATATCACAACAGTAAATCAGGTTTGTGTACCGGTCATATTGTCAATTAAATATATAGAAAGAAAGATATTTTTGGACATGGTAAACATGCTCTACCTGGCTGAAATTGACCTGCCAGTTAACTACAGTGCATGGATAGATACATATTCTGGAATTTAACCAGTCCTTTTCAGAAACTGTTTATACAAAGAAGCCAGAAATCAAGGGTTTGGATAATCCATGAATATTGTTATCCATACACATAGATAGGTATCATAAACCATCTATGGCGAAAAATTCAGTGTGCTTTGCATTAGGAAGTATATTCTCCTATTGCTGCTATAATAATCACAAACAGTAGCTTAAACAACATGAATTTGTTATACAGTTCTGGAGGGCAGAAGCCTGGAATGGGTTCCACTGGTCTAAAACCAAAATGGAATATAATTACGTGTAGGCAAGGATGCATTCGTTTTTCCTGGACACTATAGGGGTTATTGCATTCCTTGCTTTTTATAGCCCTAGCACCTAGCCACATTCCTTAGCCCAAGGCCTCTTCTCTTCTTCCAAGCCAGCAATCACAGTACTTGGATCTCTGCTTCCATCTTCCCATTTCCTTCTCTTACTTTGACTCTCCTGGCTCTCTCTTTCACTTAAAAGGATCCTTATGATTACAACAGGCCCACCTGGATAATTCAAGACAATCTCCACATTTCAACATCAACTGATTAGCAACATTAATTCCATCTGCAACTTTACTTGCCTTGCTGTGTAACATGATCATAGGTTCTCAGGATTTAGAACGTGGACATTATTGAGGGGCCATTATGTTACCTGCCACAGAAGGGGAGGTCATTAAATGTAATAAGGTTAATATCATTGACAGTGAGTCTACCTACACGTAAAGAATATTGGGGTCATAGGAGGGTGCACGTGTGTGATAGAATTCATTTTATTGTTGCTACAGAGATTGGGAATGGCTATGCTAATTTTCAAGACTTATCTTTGGGCTTGGCCACAGCTGTCATACTCATCTAAATCTAACCATACAGAAAGCTGCCCTGTTCCTGGCATTTTCAGTGGTATAGAAATCTGTATGGGTTACTTTTCTCTGATTTAAAACTTAAATATCTCTGACTACTATAAGAAAATCCACACCCTGCAGTTACATTTTAACATCAATTGTTACATTATGAAACAGACTTAGGTAGCTTTAACCCAGGTAAATTGGTTTCTAATACTTGCTTTTACCTAAATTTAGAGCTGTGTAATGAAAAGCACAAGGATTTTGGAACTAAGACAGTTCTGGACTTATATACTAGCCCAAATAGAAGATAAACCTGAATCTCAATCCTGGCTCTGGCATTACAAATTCTGAGCTCTTATTGCTAAGATGACTACACAAAGGATTGGCAGAACATGGAGATATTTCTGGCAGTAATTACTGAATTTCAAGTTGTACCTGAATGTAGCTCAGAAGTTAAGAATGGCAGGCATTAGGTATCAAAATGCAAAGAAATATATGAAATTAGGACATAGGACATTAAAAGAAAGTATATGGAAGGTGAGAGAGAGAGAACCAGGCAAGATGACCATGGACTAAACTCACACTTGGGAGTGGATGTTTGATGATGGAAGATACCTTTGGATTCTATTATCTATTCAATGACAAGAAAATGAGTTGAATTTAAATGATAGGTGCTTTTATCAAAAATGAAACATATTTATATCATGAGTCTTACTATAACAGGAGTCTTCAAAAGGTAAAATTCAGAGAAGTAATGCTAGGAGGGGGAAAAATATGAACAAAAAGTGCACATAAGTGCACATAAAAATACTGCCTGCCCAGTATTTCCTATAAAGACGAAGCAAATTGACCAGTAAGACTCCAGTGAAAAGATGAGTGCAACCCATTAAGGAACTAACAGAATGGACTTATCAATAAGCAGAAAATTCTGAGAAGTTTACACATAGGACAGATGTGGGGATTTATAGGAAAAAAAAACCCAGAATTTACAGAATTCCAGAAAAGGTGACAGTGGTAATCATCTCTGAAATATAAATCCAAGTGGAGCTCTCTATAATCTTTAGGATCTTACTACAGAAGGAGAATTCCAGATAAGAGTAGAAAATTGAGAGTCCGGTATATGCAAAGACATAAATGTGGCTTAGAATTGCTTTTATGACGTACAGGATGCTGTGGTAGATTGCTTAAGTTAGTCCCAATTCTTCAGCCTATAACTGCTGTACCTTCTGACCACGAGAGGGATGATCTGTTCTATTCTTTGACTCCATGCTCAGCCATGTGATTTGCTTTAGCTAATTAGACGCTGGCATATATTTTGCAAGCAGTCTTTCATTGCTGGACTCATATATCACTGGGACTTGCATATCAGGCCTTATTCACCCTTCACTTCTACTATCATCATGAGAAGGTTATGTCTAGACTAGTGAACTGGTCCAGGGAGAAGAATGGAAGATATGAGGAGCCAAGTTGCTCCATCAGGTCCAGCTTTGATGAACTAAATTCCATTTAGCCCCTAGACACATAACTGGAAATCTGAAAACAGCAGATATATCTAGGCAAGTCCAATGTAGATCCCTGGTCTCCAGAGATATATAGAAATAAACATTTATTGTTGTCTATCACTGAGTTTTGTGGTTGTTACACAATAAAAGTTGACGGTACAAAAATTGGTACTAGAACTGGGCTATAATGGCAACAAAAGCTTAAATATATGGCATTAATTTTGAGGAAACTGATAGAGGAGGCTATAAAAATGGTGGCATGTTAGGCAATTTTGAAATATTTGCAATTCTGTTTTCAAGACAACTTGGAAGGCAGAAAATGAATGAAATTAACTTTTGTATCTGAGTGAAGAAGCTATGAGGCAAAACATTGTAGGCATCAGATGACTGCTTCTAGCTGTATATTATTTGGTAATAAAATAAAGAGATGGACTCCAAGCAACCATATGCTTTGCAAAAAGATTTAAAGAAGACATAGACTATGTAACCTTCAGGTCACTCACCCTGTAGCCTATATTTTCCATTTTTTAATCTTTTAATATTCCCTTCTGAGTAGTTATCTTCTAATTCACTGATTCTGTCTCTTCCACTTTGTCTGATTGGTTGTTAAATACGTCTACTGAATTCTTAATCTTTTTTGTTTGTTTGTTTTTAAAGATTTTATTTATTTATTTGACAGTGAGAGAGAGACAGCGAGAGAGGGAACACAAGCAGGGGGAGTGGGAGAGGGAGAAGCAGGCCTCCCGCTGCCACCCAGGCACCCCTGAACTCTTAATCTTGTTTATTCATTTTCTCAGACTTAACTGATTCAGTGATGGGAACAAACTTTTGCTGCTAGAGGGAAACAAAATAAAATAAAATAAAATAAAATACAACACCAAGTTCTTAAAGAAAGCTTTTTTAAAATTATTAGTGCTAGCAAGAAAATGAAAATCTTCAGGAAATTACTTAGACATTGTCCAAATTATGTAGATAAACATTTCAAGTATATATCATTAAATGAGGTATATGATGATGATGTATATATCATTAAATGAGGTACATGATGATGATGATGGCAGCTAAATGGGAAACCAGTAAATGACAGATGTGACTTCACCTAGCTTTCTAAGTGGCAGACTTCACTATCATAGAACACTTCCCCATGGCCTTAGGATACTTATATCAGTGTTAGCATTGGGGCTTAGCCTGAAAGAACACCTTCACCTACTACTTCATCAAGGACAACTTAAAACCAACATAGTTATAATGATTTACATCCTATTTTTTCCTTTACTACATTCTTAATATTGTGACAAAAGTTACCTCAACCACTACTTTGCTTTTATTACATTTTCATACAGACATATATATCCTCTATAGAATCATAGAGCAAATTTCTTTCATATTTTAATAGTATCGTTAGCAAGCAAAATTCTCCCATTTGCTTATTTGCATTTCTAGCTATTGTGATTAAATCTGAGTTATTTTATTACAGCAGTCAAAGTGGCACTATATATACACACACATATCCAAACACTACACTGAATATGTATTATGCTTTACAAAGTTACCTTTCTATGTCTGTGTCTTTTTTTCTCTAACAAAGAACTAAAAAACGTTACAAATCCAATTTGTTCGTTTGCATTGTTTCATAGTATTCTATTGTATCAGAATGCCATAATCTATTTATCCACTTTATCAAAATGGACATTTGTAGGACTTCTCAATTCCAGCTCTTAAGAAAAGTAGTAATATGCACATTTTTGCATATATATCCTGGTGCCCAAGTACCAAACATTCTCTAGTGAATATAAATAGGACTGCAATTAATATGTCTCAGGATATGCATCTTCACCTTCATTACAAAATGCCATACTGTTACACAAAGTAATCTTTCCCAGGTTTTAATCCTATGAATACTGTATGAAAAATCCCATTGCTTCAGATCCTTTCCAAAATTAGTAACATGAGACTAATATTTATACCTTTATATTTATTAAACTATTATTACACATAATATAATCTTTTTTCTGTTATAATTGTGAATTTATCTTAAGTTGAAAAAATTTTGTTATTCTTTTCCCTTCCTATGACCATGATTACATATATTTCTTCATATTGCATTGTATATTATATACATTTACTATTATTCCACTGAATGGTTTTATAACCTTTCTTCTTCCTGTCTCAAATAATCTGCTGCTGCCAGCAAGTGTTACTATAGCAGAGAGATTTCCCTTAATCAAACATTATATCAGATCACTTTGAGAAAATTAATTAGGTAACAGCATAGGATAAGGGAAATTTCAGTGCTGTTCAACATCTAAAAGGACCTGATGAAAGGAATGTTGAAATTGAAAATGAACCTACAAGATCTTCTGTTAAGGTATTTTCCCTTAGAATACAGAAACTTTTTTCAAATTCTTTTTTTTTGTTTTTAATTTTATTTATTTATTTGACAGAGACAGAGAGAGACAGCAAGAGAGGGAACACAGCAGGGGGAGTGGGGGAGGGAGAAGCAGGCTTCCCGCTGAGCAAGGAGCCCAACGCAGGGCTCGATCCCGGGACTCTGGGATCATGACCTGAGCTGAAGGCAGACGCTTAGTGACTGAGCCACCCAGGTGCCCTTCAAATTCTATCTATGAAGCTAAATGTATTCATTTTCTCAGAGAGAATTTAAGATGCCACAGTAGTCTCAGGCCTGAGTGACAGGTAGCTGAAATCACCATGACAAACATCTTGGCCTGTTTGTTATCTCTGTACATTAAGGAAGATCCAACTTGCTATTGGAGTCAAATAAGTAAATGGTGAAGAGGAGGAGGACAGCCGTCACCATTTTCATGGCCCTTGTATGGCCTCTGCTGGAGTCCCTAAAGCCCATCAGGTTGAGCTGAAAATGCTTGGTGTCTCACCAAGAATAGAAATACCAAAAAAAAAAAAAAGAGCAAAGAGGTCAGGGACAGGAGCAAGGGGGTAACATAGGTCAAGCTAGGAAGCAGAAGCCTTTCAAGACCAAAAAGTTTACTTATATCTAAATGCAAAGTCATGTGTCTCTCATGGACTCTATGGGTACTCCTCCACAACTCACCAGGGGCATCCTGCATTCAGAAGTTAACAGACTATAAGAACAAAGGCCCCAGGAAAAGCACGAGACCCATTCTCTTCTCTCTCCACTTCAGCCAGATGAAAAAGAAGTGGGAGAACTTGGCTACCTTAAGGAAGCAGAAAATGTTAGGCAGGTGGCAAACCAGGTAGTTCACTGATTAGTTAGTGCCCAAAGAATAGTAACCACTTTTGCTATTTGTTTACCAGTGGCAAAGGGATGTGAAGACAGCCCCACCATAAATTAACCAAATAGTGTTACCCACTGTTGAGTGATTCTGGCCATAGCCAAGCTGGTAAGGATGAAATCAGTTGATGAGACTTTGCCATTCTTGACCCACTCAGTGCAGTTTGCCAGTCCCAGGAACCCGTTTCCCTGCATGCCTAACATGACTTCTCCTGCTGCCACTACCAGAAAGAGATCTTCATTCCAGCTCACATTTCCATGAAAATATTTCTGGTGTGGTGCCTCACTGACGGCTTCATAGCTAAACAGTTGCAGGTTGACATCCACTTAGAGATGTTTGCACCGTAATTCCAGAAAGGACAACCAAAATTCTGCTATGTGATATAGTTGCAGAGACCTTCACAAAAGAATAGTTCCCTCTATTGATACTGTAATTCCAGTGCTAAACCAAATAGTTTATCCATTTGTGCTAATGATTAAAAGGATGAAGTCAGGTATGAAAACATGCAAATATGAGACATTATTTTCCCCCACGTTCTACTTTCATCTTCCCTGAGCCATACATTTGAATGCAAATATTTTAGATTTTGAATAGAAATTGCTAGAAAAAAGTTTTATATAATTGTTATTATTGTCACTCATTCTACCTGTCAAGTATTTTTATTGATTCAATGATTTATAGGATTAATGAAATTATTTATAGTTCAAAGAGCACACTCACATTCTAGAACAAAGAAGTATAAATAATTAGCTAAATCAGAAGTTGTAAGCAACATATGCTGGGAATATGCATGAGGAAGCCACAGATGCTACAGTGCAGAATCAACTATGGTTTCATGTGGCTAGGAACATTTAGTTTGAACTTGAGTTCTTTAGAATTTATGAAGAAATCGAGAAAAAGAGCTGATATTCATGATGGATATAGGGCTTGTATAAATTGTCAAAGTGACACAAACAAGCTACACCATGCTTCTAAAGGAGGAAACTGTTTTACAATAACTTATTGGCTATTTCGATTGTAATGGTACTAACTAAGTGCTCTCCAACATCCATGTCCTCGATTGCATTTCTGCTCTTCGTCTGGGCCACAGAGAGACTGTACTTCCCAGCCTCCCTCGCAGGTGGTTGTGGCAATGTGGCTGAAATCTGAACAATGTCATATGAGTGAAAATTATGTGCATCATTTACAGGTCCAACCCAACAAAAATATCCCCATGAACACTCCTCCATACACCTTTTTCCTCATTGCTGTCAGCAATGGGGATAACCCCAAGCAATCTTGGAAGCCACATGTTAAAGATGGAATACGTTTGCTCAGCCTAATTCCCGGGGTAACTGTATGGAGAAGCCTCCTCAAACACATCAGTACTGTGAAAAGAGCAATTTAAGTCTATATTATGTATGAGTCACTTTGTTTGGGAGCCTATTTGTGACACAAAGTGGGCAGGTTTAGAGGCATTTGGATCATGAAGAAACAGATTTTGGAGGCTGGAAACATGGAGGCTCTACTTTGCAGTGGCAAAGTCTTTTAAAATGTTACATATAAAATCTTTGAGGCAGGCCCTGTTTACATAGTCTTAGCCCTAGTGGAAGTGGTTGATAAGACCTAAAATGTTGTGCTAAAGTTGTTTTTAGCGAGGTATTACAAGACAAGATGAGAAAGGAATGAATCGACTGGGTTGCAAAGAGAAAAGGAAGAGTGAGTTCAGAAATTTTGGGTTTCAAAGGACTGTAAAAATCTCACAGCTCTTAGGTCTCAAACAGTAATAAATAAAACTGAATATAAGTCCTTAACTGACAAAGGCCCATTAAGATTTTTCAGTTAGGGTGCCTGGGTGGCTCAGTTGGTTAAGCGACTGCCTTCGGCTCAGGTCATGATCCTGGAGTCCCGGGATCGAGTCCCGCATCAGGCTCCCTGCTCAGCAGGGAGTCTGCTTCTCCCTCTGACCCTCCCCCGTCTCATGTGCTCTCTCTCTCTCCTCTCATCCTCTCTCAAATAAATAAATAAAATCTTTAAAAAAAAAAAAAAAGATTTTTCAGTTAAACATGGAAACTACTCCTTATAGAAAAGACCAGACCAAGGGTTTAAACTTCTGACACACGCCCATTATTTCAGATGGCTTCTAGCTAGCTACTATTGAAGTTGAAGTAGTCATGGGATGAGTAAGCTAATTAATTGAGTAATTAATTAAAGAAGGCATTTATGTAAGGGAAATCTTTGTCTCTGGACATCTGACTGAAAGCAAATAGATTAAACGAAATATTTGTGGTAATTGTACTTGTTGAGTTTGACAATGAAATCTGTAACATTTGAATGACTTACTGGCTTCCAAATTTGTATTACCAGGGAGTAGGCTTGAAATTTGTACCTTGTTCAGGAGGGTTTCTTCCCCAACATCTACTTCAGATGTAGCCAAGAAGGATAATAATTATAAAGAACATCCAGAGGGTAGAGCCAGGAGCCACAAAGAATGATGAACAAGGGAGTTCTTCCCAGAGCCCAGACACAGGGACTAATCAGGAACTTCTCTGTAAAGTCAGTGCCAGGGCTTCACAGTATCTACCCAGATTTTGTCACTGCTATGGACAATCAACAGCTGTAGACCCCCTATTTTCTTTGCCAAATGAAAGTTTATTCTTTCCAGCTAGCCTGACCCTAACCATTTTATATTTGGAGGTGAAAGATGGAGGAAGGCATCCATCCATTTTGTGTTTTCTGAGTTCATTTGTCATCAGACTATGAGGGACAGCAACCTCTAATCATGTAGAGAACTTATCACCCCAAATTCCTGGATCTTAAAATGATAGAACTTAAATATAGAACTTTGAGTTGTGTCCCCAGGGAAGGGCTATCAGTGTGTTCTGTGAGTGGGGAAAAGGGTACATATGGTGATTTAAAAACAGGCATGGAGACTGTGGCAGATGCAGTGAGGCAGACCAAAATCCTTATTTTCTTCTTCCTAAGCATGCCTGAGACATCTCCCAGCCTCCTTTGCAGTTAAGTGTGATCAAATGACAAAGTTCTAGACAGAACAGTGTGAAAACTCCACATCTAGCCCATAAATACTATCCACTCCAAACACACACACAATAGAGAATACCCCCGGGCAACCATGGAAAATGAGCTGAAATATCATTAAGATGGTGACAATAGGACACTCCTGAATTTCTCTCCTCACTACACATGGATCAGTTCCCTCTAAGAAAAATCCACACTGAGTGACTCCTACACATTGGGAAACTTAGAATATATCCACATCAAAACAAGTAGGAAAGGCTGAAACACACTTTCAGCATAAGCCTCACCCCTGCACAGCACCAATCAGGAGGGAACCCCAACTCCCAGCTTCTCCCGAAAGAGCAAAAAGTTTAGACCACACATATAATGCCCCAACTTGTAACACTGCCACCCAAGAAATGCTCTCCCAAATCACCTAGCTCTAAGAGCCAACAGGGCTTGCACCTAGGCCTACAGGACTATTATCAGACAAAGCAGCAGCTAAGACATGCTAGCACTCCCCACGGCAATCCCTTCCCACCCCCAGGTTCAGTGCAGAGGGAGCAGGAGAAAACACCGATTTCTAGGTTTCTCCCTAGAAGAAATTTGCAGACTTTCACAGCTGCTGCCTGAGGATATGGCTTCTAATCAGCCTATATGTTGGAACTACCTGTGATCCTCCCAGGAGCCTGACAGAGGAGCAGGGCACATCACCCACTGTGTCCTCCCAGATCACTTCAACAATAAAACCAAATCTCCAGCTTCTCACTAGAAGCACATCCAGACACCCAGCATCCCAACTATTATGACTGGCTCCTGGGAACTGGCAGGATTCAGCATTCACAAATCCCTGGGGACCACACAAACTAAAGAGGTGGTTCTAAATGTGCACCCAAAGACTCCCAGTAACTATCCCCTCTGCTTAAGCACAAAGTAGGCAAAAACACTCAGCTCTGTTTCTCCCTCATAGGGGTTAGTCTGCATATCTAATGTCCTGACTTCCTAACTGCTGCATGAAGGTCAGACCTGCATCAAGGAGCTGACGGGCAAAGTGATCAGTAGTTCTCCAGGAGCCTGACTTAGTGACACCGATGGGTCTTCACATACCATCATCTGCTGCGAGCCCCTGGGAGCCGCTAAGAACAAAAACGGTGCCATGGACAGTCACAAAGGTTTTAGTGGCAAACATGCACCTGGGGTGGGCTGATTGAAAGTTCTCAAATAAACAACCTAACTTATACTTCAAGGAACCACCAAAAAAAAAAAAAAAAACCCCACTAACAAGGAGTGTAAATGAAAAGCAGAGACTATACAGATAGTAGGAAAAAAATCAAACTACAAGCTGGTTTTTTTCTTAAAGATATACAAAACTGACAAGTCTTTAGTCAGACTCAGAATAAGAGATAAGGCTCAAATAAAATGATAAATGAAAGACATATTATGCCTGATAACTACAATAGTGAGAATTTGCCAATATAGTCCTTTACAGACCCACTGGTGCTTACCTTTAAACTCTTCCAAAGGATCATAAAGCTAACCAGGTCATTAAAAAGTACTAAAGGGCGGGGGAGGGAGGGTGGGGGTCGCACGGAGCTGCCTGGGTGGCTGTCGGTTAAGTGTCTTAACTCTTTTTTTTTTTTTTTAAGATTTTATTTATTTATTTGACACAGAGAGACACAGCGAGAGAGGGAACACAAGCAGGGGGAGTGGGAGAGGGAGAAGCAGGCTTCCCACTGAGCAGGGAGCCCAACGCGGGGCTCTATCCCAGGACCCTGGGATCATGACCTGAGCCGAAGGCAGACGCTTAATGACTGAGCCACCCAGGCGCCCCAAGTGTCTTAACTCTTGATTTTGGCTCAGGTTGTGATCTCAGGGTCGTGAGATGGAGCCCCATGTAGGACAGTTGGCTTGAGATTCTCTCCTTCTTCCTCTGCCCCTCCCTGGCCGTGCACTCACCCGTGCTCTCTCTCAAAATGAAAGTACTAAATTGGGAATATAGAGTCAAAAAAGGGGGAATAATGAAGATTAGGAAAGGAAGGTCCAGTTAGTAGCCAATGCAGTATCAACTAGACAAATGGCTTAGGACGTGTTACTGTTGAGAGCTTACTTACATGTGCCTACTTGGCAAAAAATATGGATCAGTTATTCAAATCTAAAGATCAAAGGACAGAATAAAAACCAGAACCATGTAAAATATTGGTCCTAGTCCACATTCCACTGTCAGTTTCGCCTGATGGAAATCCTTCATCAGCTTTAGAATATTAATGAGTAGAAGAGGGAGTTCATGACTACTCTTTATTTGCCCAGTCCTTTCCCATTGAAACAGGACATCTACCTAAGCACCTTAGCAGTAGATGGCTGCTATTTTCCCCATGGACTCAGGATGACAGACAGGATTTTCCTGGAGTTAACCAGAGCTGGGTGTAAGGGGTGGGGTAGTAGAGAAAGGGTAGAGGAGAATGAATCCACATAGTTTTATATAGTTGGAAATGGAAGATCCAGAAACTTAATGACTTAAGTGACCCTGAATATCTTGATCTATTCTTTTTTTCAATTTTCAGAAAGGGTAAATTATACTTGTATACTAAAATTACACATTTTCTCCTGGTTCTCAGAGTTGTCATTCATCTTATATCATTCTTCAGAATATTTTAAATTCTCAAATATTCTATTTTATAAGTTGTCTCACGTGACTGGTAATCAGTTCTTCTAAGTGCTGTCTACACAGTGTTGCAGGGGTGGTATTAGTATAACAAAGTAGAAAAAATTCTAGCTGGGGACACACAATTACATTTTACAAATTTCATAACGGCATGTTATTTGTACCAATCATTATCAGTAGGATACAGAGAAACAGAGGTCCTCTAGGATACATTAACTGTGCTTCGAGTAGTCACTACAGCTATTCAGTGCAGGTGAGATGTGGGATACGTGAACAGTGCTTTTTCAGAACTAGACAGTAATCTGAGGATTTTGATCATAAATTACGTATCTGAATAATCCCTGAGTGTAGAGGTTAAGTTAAAATGTAGATTGGAGAAGGTAATGAAATGTGCATCACTTAAACATCAGAAGGGTATATGGCTATGGGAGATACACTATGATGTTAACCCTAAGGTTATTCAGAGTTTAGATTTTAGTAGTATTCCAAGCTTTGGGGCCTAGCCACAGGTTTCACAGGTGTATCCCCATGCTTCCATCCACCTATTCTGGACTTTTCATGGGTTTACCTGGGTGGGAATTATATTGTATGTATGTAACATGTCCCCCCCTCCCAAATTAAAGTATATGTGCGTATGTATGTGTTTCATTTTGTTTGCTTAAAGGTCTGGGTCACTTGCAACTGAAAGAGTCCTAATACACAGGAAAATCCATAGCCTGAGATTGTGATCCTTTACAGTTATAGTATGTTATGAACACAGAGACTTTATGTCTGAACTGGCTTATGTAAGGAGTTCATCTTGCCCTAATATTATGGTTAATTTTATGAAATCAAAGGGTGATATTCCTGGCTAATACCCCAGATCACATAGCAGACAAACCTGTTTTAATCTGAAGTTTGACCCTTACAAACTGTGTTCTCTAGGGCAAATTCAAATTACGTAATTTTACTAAGCTTCCTTTCTTCATTTCAGAGTGAAAATAATATCTGTTTGGCTGACCACATATAAGACAATGTGTATGGCCTATATACGTGCAAAACCCCTTCCGCATCTACCACCTGTTAAGCTCTCTAAGTGCTAAAGACCCGTGGGAGCAGCAGACAGGAAGGGGCGGAGCGACAGCGGCTACCGTGGCCAGAGCGCCGCTGGGGAGGAAACGGAGTCAGCGGGAGGCGCAGGTATGTGCCTGGCGGCTGCGTAATCACCCCCACCCTGCCCCTCGCCGTCCCGGCCGTCGGTCGGGGGCCCACGAGGCCTGTGGTGACTCTCGGCGCTCAGCACTGGGGGAGCGGCGACACCGGGTCCATGGCCACCGCGGCGGCTCCGTCTTCCTTGGCCCTCAAAGCCTCCAGCACGGCCGGGGTCCCCAGCTCCTACGGAGTCTTCTGCAAAGGGCTCTCCCGCACCCTGCTCGCCTTCTTCGAGCTGGCCTGGCAGCTGCGCATGAACTTTCCGTACTTCTACGTCGCAGGCTCGGTGATCCTCAACATCCGCTTGCAGGTACGCATTTAGTACCGTGATTACGCGGCCGGCTTCCCGGCCAGGACATGGCCGACTCCCAGGAGCCTCGGCGGCGAAACGGAGCTGCGAGCGCGGAGCTCTGGAATCTCGCGAGAGGACTTGAGCGCTCTTCGCGGCTGCGCTCTCAACGGAGACGGTCGTAGCCGCGCTGCCGGGGCGGTGGCGGGTAGCGGCTAGAGAGAGGAAGTACGCGATTTTCCGGGGACAGCGAAGAACTTCAGTTAAGGGCTACGACAATATTTAAGAAGCTTTGCATCCTTAAAATGAAAACAGAACGAACATGATGCATTATAAAAAAAAGGAGGGCTAATAAAGTTTTCAGAAAAATTTTAATGTACAACAAGCTCATGGCCCAAATTAAAATAAGACATAAATTTTGGGAATATTGGGATTGTAAGCAAGACATTGGATGAGTAAGAAGCTGAAGATCTTGAAGATACGTGGAAGGCAAATATATTTCTTCAACAAGAGAAAACCGTGACAATCAGAAATTGTCAGTGGAAAAGCACAACTGTACAGGAAAAGCGACCTTCTAATACCAAACAATATAAAATGCTGGTGGATTTTGAACAGAGGGTTGGAGTGTAAGAAAGTGGACTCTATTTCGGGGTCCCTGTGAGTAGCATGTAGTTCAAGACCTTGGAGCCAAAGAGAAGGAAATCCAGTCACAGCACTAAGCTTGGCTACTTCGTGAATAACATTTAAATAATCGTAATAATTAATGTAAATGATGTTTATGGTTTTCATCTTTTGAGATAATACTTAATCATGGTTACAAAGTAGAATGCAAATGTTATCAGCTTTGATAATGGAAAAGTACAGTTCACAAGCAGGGATGTTGAAGGGGGAGGGAAAAAATGGTAATGCTGTCCTTATAAAGTGGGAAGTTGAGAAATACAGTCTGTCGTCAATGGGGAAAAAGGCGTTTTATTATTTGAAGAGTAAATGACCTAAGGAGTATGCCATGAAGTTGCTAAAATCGTAATACAACTATATTAAAGAGGGAGGAGAGTAGGGGAGAAGAGCATGAATTCAATAAGAAATGCGTAAAGACAGAAAGTTAGGTGGAATGTCTCAAAAAGAAAAACTGAGAGTACCGGGTGTGTTTGAATATAAAGACGAGATTTTTAGTTTTTCAGAGTCTGAGGATGAATTGGTGGTCTGCAAATTTTTTAAAAATTAAGGAAACAAATCCATTATGAAACAGGAAAATTCAAAGTTTTTTCAGGAACTACAGTGCATTCTTCTGTTGCGAATAATACTAGTCATATAAAGTCAGTCATAATTACGTAAAACTGAATACTAATACAACAAAAAATGTGTAGTATTGAGGGGATTGGAGAGGAGAGGTGTGTGTAATGGGGGAAAATCAGGCAAGATCTAATACAGAGAGGTGAGTAAAGCAATATCAACACATTATTAAAAAAGCTACGATAGAAGTGGTTGTCTCTGGAGAAAAAAGTCGGAGATGGGTAGAGAAAAGGCAGAGGATTGCTGTCTTTCACTACCAGTCTAACAGTATTATTTTGGTTTTTCTTAATTGTATATATGTATTTCTCTGATTAAAACTTAATTTAAGTAAGTTTCAGTTTTAATAAAAAGTTTCCCCCAGGCAATTGAAATATACAGCACTGGTTAAGAGCCACCACAGTAAAATGGGATTGAGTTTTTAAATCAGGCATATCACTGTGAAAATACAAACTCTTAATTTTGTGGTTGTAGGTGAATCAGTCTGCCTAAAACCCAGTTTGCTCAACTATTAAAAGAAGATAAAAATACCTACTTTGAAAAGTCAGAATTAAAAATAAGCCTGCCTTAGTGCTTGATATATACACAATAAGTAGTATTTGTTCTAACAAAATATCTCATTAACATGTGAGTAAAACTTAAAACTCATAGAGCGCCTGTTTTTTTCCAGTGGAGCTTTTCAGTCCTAAAGGTGATCTGTAAGGTACTGACCCTGAGGGCCTGGGGCAGAGCCTCCAGAAGGATTTTAAGAGATAAAAGTCGCCATTGTTTGGAGAGATAAAGATTTATAAACTATTTGCAGTTTTGTATTCCACTAATTGTGTCCAACCAACAAGTATACTCTCGGGTTGTAAACTAAGTTCCCCCTCCAGCACCAAGTCTGGTTTTGGGTAATTGTGTTTCTTTATACTTAATTGTGGTTACAAAGTAGAATGCAAATGTTATCAGTTTTGATAATGGAAAAGTACAGTTTACAAGCAGGGATGTAACCTTTCTTTATTCCTTGTCCCCAGGGAAACTCCTGTAGTTTTTTTGAGCACATCCTCTTTTACTTTCTTTTGCCTTCTCTTCTCTTTCTTTTTTTTTGCCTTTTGTTACTCGACCTGTATTTTTAAGGCTAAACTTAGATGTCACTTTTTTTTCATTATTTTTTCCCAGATTCCCCTGATTGTATTAATGTTTTACTCCATCTAAGGGCTGTGTTCATATCAACCTATTGCCATTCTCATAGGCTACCTTATTTTTGCCTAATTGTGCATTAGTTATCAGATGTGGGTTTTTGTTTTTAAATATCCAAGAGACAGTTTTCTATCATCTTTCCCTTGGTTCTTACATATTGCTGTGAGAGTTCAGGAACTAAAACATTTTAAAATACCAGCAATGTAATTTGATCAGTGAAACAATTCTGTAATGCCAGGGTACTTACAAATGGTGAGCATCGCTCTTCCCCAGAAGTACTAGTGTCCCACTTTGTAACGAAAGAATGGGGCTGCCATTAGCTCTGGAATGGTGAGGGACAGGGATGCTTCATTCAGGTTGCTACGTGAACATGTGCCTTCTTCAACCTTTTTTCTTCAGCTTAGCCTTTTGTTACACTAAAGAAACCAAGGCACTCAGCACTTACTGTGTATCACATCCTCCTGCTATATTGGACTCTCTGTGAGGGAAGATACTGTATCCTATCCAATTTTTACAGCACATATAGTATCAGCAACTATGAAGTAGGAACTGAATGAAGGCTCCATGATTTACCCTTTATTCTTCACATTTGTTCTTACACCCAGTCTATATTTTTCTTCCCACATTTATAACTCAGTGAAGTTTCCCAAGGGAGAAAACAAGATTTTTGCCCTGACTAAACCACTTATTCTAATTTGCAAGTAGTTTTATTCCTCTTACCATCCTTCCAGGCAGCATCCATGAAGCCAAAGACTGTTCATTGCTCTATCCCTTAGAGTATTAAGCTAATGCAATGTAGATAATAAACATAGTTGGATAAATGCCAAATTAGTTGTTTTTTCTACACATAGTCATTAGTCAATGAAGGAAATAAAGATAAAGTTGCCCCTGATATTAAGGTCCACTTTATTGCCCATAAATTAAGCTTTTTCGGGCCATCATGAATATTGATTGGTCCAGAGATCCTTCCAGCATGAAGAAGCAGAGAGGTGACATAGTTCTCACAAATAAAGAAAAAACACATTCATAAAGTGTAATTGATAAAAATACTGGGGAATGTGGACTGTGTTACAGTTTAAAAGGGAATGGTGATCATAGTAACATAACTTGAAGGTTAGGGAATAAATTTTTTTTTTCAGTTGGCAAAAATATGTGATTGCTTGGCTAAAAGAGCATATCCTTATTATCAGCATCATTTTTTAATTTTATTGAGGTTTTTTTTAAGATTTTATTTGTCAGAGAGAGAGCGCACAAGCAGGGGGGAGAAGCAGGCAGAGGGAGAAGCAGGCTCCCCGGTGAGCAAGGAACCTGATGCGGGACTCAATCCCTGGGATCATGACCTGAGCCCGAGGCAGACGCTTCACTCACTGAGCCACCCAGGCATCCCTTATTGAGTTTTCAATACCGGGAACTGTGCGAAGTTATTTACATACATGATCTCTATAATTCTCATGTATATCCTATGAGGAAAACATTTTCACCATCATTTTAAAGATAAGGAAACTGGAATTTAAAGAGGTTAAGTAACTTTCCCCAAGGTCATAGTAGTTGGCCAAACTAGAGTTGAACCTCCTTTATCCCTAAAGATACTTTTGATGAGGGATTCAATTTTTTTAATGTATAGGTAATGCTGAATAATCCTTTGGCTTTTTTTTTTTTTTTAATAATCCTGTTTCTTAAATGTGAAACAGAAGTATTATCTGGATCATAGTTGGCAATATCTTTTTTTCAGTATAGTTGAGGGCTTTATGTATTAGAATATAAACACTCAATATACTTTGATATGTAAATCCAAGCATTTTATACTTTCTGCTGTCTAAAGTCATTTGGCCTGTTTGTGGAGAGAAAGGGGATGAAGGGAGTTAGAGAAAAGGACATTACCCCTAGGATTGGAAAGGAAACACTTTACTTACCCCTAAGGAGTAGAGATAAGGTGAACATGAATTTTGAAACTATCCATCACTGCTCTGAGGAGGCTTACCTAAATTTTCTGTACAAAGTCTTACAGTCCTATTTTAATGGGGGCTTTTCCTGGTTCAGCATTCATAGATTTGATAGTCAAAAAGAAAACAGGACTTACACATGGAGACGTAAAGGGGTGGGAATGGAAAGTTTAGGAATATAGGAACAAAAGGAGAGAGAGAGGAAACTGCCAGAAACTGAACCTGGAAAGTAGTCTGAAGAGTAGACTTGGAAGGTTTCAGGCAAGAGAACCAAGAAAGGAACCCCTGCAATAACTAGGGTTTCCAGTAGGGTTCAATTGGTTCACATCGGTTGGGTTGGATTACCATGAATATGGGAACTTCTTGCAATTTTAATAAGAATTCTTCAATAGCCGATTGCCGGGCAAGATTACCACCAGACCAAGTCATGAGTCTTTACAAATGAAGTCCACTTCTCCCCCCTCCAATCTCAGCAATGCTCTGGGGACCATCAAAAGACCAAGGACATTACTGAGTGCCTATAACAAATGATAAGAAGAAACTATTGAATTCTTAGTAGCTTAATTGCCGTACATCTGAGGGCACCCCTGCCAGTTCCTAGCCTAATTAGGGATCTGCTTTAGAAAGTTTTGCCCATCTTTATGGCTTTCAAATACCAAGTATGTGGATTTATTCACAGTAAGGTAGTGGAGGGCATCAATGAATAAAGAGAAATGAAGTTTGTTCATACATTGAATGAAGTAGATTGGGTATACCTTTTCATATGAACCAAATTGAGAAAAGATAATTGTCACAACCAAAAGGTAAAAAGCACTAATGAAATAACTGTGCCTGAAATGTCTTCACTCTGAAATCATAGGCACAGTAAGAGAAGTGAGGCCAACAGATAAACAAAAATGGGGGGGGGGTGCCTGCGTGGCTCAGTCGTTAAGTGTCTGCCTTGGGCTCAGGTCATGATCCCAGGGTCCTGGGATTGAGCCCCGCATCGGGGCTCTGCAGGAAGCCTGCTTCTCCCTCCCACTCCCCCTGCTTGTGTTTCCTCTCTTGCTGTCTCTCTCTGTCAAATAAAATCTTTAAAAAAAAAAAAAGGTTTAATTTTTAAAAAAGGAGCTTTCTTTCAAGAAACTAGTTTTTAATTGATAAAAAGAAAACTTTTGAAAATATCTCAAGTCAAAGTCAGGTTAGATCTGTATGAAAGGGAAAAGAAGTTATTTTTAAAACTAAACTCATTTAGGGGCGCCTGGGTGGCTCAGTCGTTAAGCGTCTGCCTTCGGCTCAGGTCATGATTCCCGGGTCCTGGGATCAAGCCCCGCATCGCGGCTTCCTGCTCTGCAGGAAGTCTGCTTCTCCCTCTCCCACTCCCCCTGCTTGTGTTCCCTCTCTCACTGTCTCTCTCTCTCTCTGTCAAATAAAATTAAATTAAATTAAAATAAAATAAAATAAAAAACTAAACTCATTTAAACATGGGGCTAAGGAATAGAGGTACCATGGTGTTCCTTTGTCTTCTGAAGCTGTATGTATGTTGGTGTTTCCCCACTGCTAAAATTGAAAATAGTCCATCTGTCACCTGTGATTTTTTTTATATATATATAACCCTCTTCAATAACTTTTTTCCTGCATTGATCAAACCAATCATCTGATCAATTTTTTAAATGAAGATTTATTCTGAGAGTAATTCTTGATCAATCTTTTTTTAAAGATTCTATTGATATATTTGTGAGAGAGAGCAGAAGCAGGGGGAGTAACAGACAATGGGGAGAAGAAGAAGCAGGCTCCCTGCTGAGCAAGGAGCCCGATGCGGGGGTGGATCCCAGCACCCTGGGATCATGACCTGAGCCGAAGGCAGACGCTTAATGCCTGAGCCACCCAGGCATCCCTCAAAATACCATTTTACTAGGGAGAAAGCAATACACCAGTAGCCACTGCCCAATCTGTAACCCAGGCCTCATTTTTAATGGTCATTTTGTGTGCTTTTTATCAGGAATAGGCCCCTGCTTCTTAGAGCTTCATCTCTCCAACATCAGTACATGAGAAGTGAGGTCTTAATCCTAATGAGAACATTTACTGCTAAATCCCGCTCATAAGAAGCAAGGGCTGTGCATGGTTGTTTAAATCTTTTTTTTATCTTGGTCAATAAAGAAAAGTTTGCTGATACTAACGTGTAAATCTAAAAACTAAAACTAAATATGCTTACTTCTACTAAGTACAAAGTGATCTTAACTTCCTTACGAAAAAGGATGTGTTCTAAACCAAATTATCCTCAGTATCTGAATCTAAATAATAGCTAGTATGATTAGAATTCCACCTTTCCAAAATTAAGATAATCCCATTGACAATCATTAGGAAATTTCTTTTAATTGATATATAATTGACATACAGCACAGTATAAGCTTAAACCGCACACCGTAATACCGCAAAATGACTACCACGAGAAGTTCGGTTAACATCCACCATCTTATATAGATACAAAAAAAAGAAAAAGGATTTTGGGGGAGCCTGGGTGGCTCAGTTGGTTGGGCGACTGCCTTCGGCTCGGGTCATGATCCTGGAGTCCCGGGATCGAGTCCCGCATCGGGCTCCCTGCTCGGCAGGGAGTCTGCTTCTCCCTCTGACCCTCCCCCCTCTCATGTGCTCTCTCTCTCTCTCTCAAATAAATAAATAAAATCTTTAAAAAAAAAAAAAAAGGATTTTGTTCCTTGCGATGAGAACTTTTAGGATCCATTCTCTTAGCAACTTTCAGGTTTACCGACAGCAGGTGTTAATCACAGTCGTCATGTTGTACATTACATCCCTATATGTATTTTTCTTATAACTGGCAGTTTGTATCTTTTGATCACCTTCATCCAGTTCACCCACACCCCCCCACCCAGGAAATTTCTTATATAGGGTCCAACATAATGAGTGAAGTTAAAAAAAAAAATGTAAATCTTTTTGTGCATGGGTATGTACATGTACCCTCCTCCTCATCATCAGAACACCCCATAGCACAGTTCCCTGGAGGAAGAGTACACTTTACAAAGCCCTTACGGTTTTTATATTCCCACCATTAGACTTGACCTACTGCTCCATCAAAATTAACTTATAACCCACATATTTTTCAACATTTATTATCTAGTTTGTTTTTGTTTTTTTTTAGCTTCTACATTTGAAAAATTATGGCAATTTAAAACCCTACAACGATTTCTTCATTATCAATAGTTTAATATGTTTAAAATTTTAATTTCTATAAATTACTAGATAACAAACTTTTATTCGGAGTTGCAATATCATTAACAAGCACAATTTTGCCAAGGGCTGGCCTTAAGATTATGTACATTTTCAGCTACTTTGATTTCATTTCAATTATTTTATTATAAACATCAACCCGGCACTATATATATATATATATATATATACACACACACACACACACACACACACAAACATGTTAAAATTTACACAAATACACAATATTCTCCTGTAAACTTTTTGTTCTTATCCCTGGTGAGTTGGTTGTGTTTGTCCTCTCTGACAAGGGACACCAGCCTTCGTATAATCCTTACATGCAGACACACACCCCACACAAACTCCGATTTTGATCCTTGTAAAGTACACATAAAAGTATTCTTATACAATTAGGGATAATTATTCAGTGTCTTTTTATAAACTAAGTTGATTTTTCTCTTATTCAACAAAGGTAGTTGTCTATTCTAGCTTGGATTCATACTGAGAGTCTGTTTCTTTGTTTTAAAAGTTATGTCTGTTGTTACGGGATGATGATGCACTTCCAGCATTTTTATTCCTTAATTTATTTTTAACTTAATATTGTACAAATATTCCACCTACTTCAACTTGGAAGGGATTTTCATTTCTAAGTAATCCTTTTCTCACATAGGAACGTAATAAATATTTGCTAGCATATATAAAATTAATACATGCTGCATTACATATTTTACATTCATATTGTCTCAAATATATTCTTGTTACTAGCAAGTGTTATAATGAATGACGCTTGCTTTTTACATTTATAGGTCATTCGGGGGAAAGTCTGTGATGTTTAATAGTATCTAAAAGAAGCCAGTGAGAAAACCAAAGGTTAAAATGGATCTTCAATGTCTCTTCATTAATTTAAATCTCTTGGGATCTAGGAAATTCTGGAAGAGTCTATGAAGCTAAAGATTTCACCATTTTCAAGTGGTGATTAAGATGCCACAGTAGTCCTAAAGCAGTTTTTCTCAACTTGCTGTTTCCCAAAATCAGACTAAATGAGTGGCCTGGAGGAAAAAGAGTCGATAATAACATGACAACCAAATTGACCTGACAATTCTGCAGTAAAAGGAAAATCCAACCTGTTAATAGGATGGAAGAAAAATGAACCGTGGAGAGGAGAAGGAAAGACATCACCATTTTCATGGCCTTTTTATGGGCCTCTCTGCTGAAGTCCCTAGAGCCAGTGTTCAGTTGCACATTCCTGGTATGTCTCCTCAGGGAAAGAAATAAAAGGAGCAGTGAGGTCAGGGACAGAAGAAAGGGGATTAAGTAGATGAAACTGAAAACAATCAAGCTGTTAAGATACAGAGTTTTACTTACATCTAGGGACCAAGTTGAGTTTCTTTCATATCTTTGATAGACATTAACCCAGAAATTTGTAAATGTATCTAATAATTCAAAGTTGCAAGACAGTAAGAATAAAGACCCCAGTGGAAGCACAAGTAGCACTCTGTTAATTCTCCACCTCAGCCAGATGAAACAGGGGTGGGAGAAATTGGCTATTTTAAAGAAGTAGAAAACACTGAGGTGACAAACCAGGTAGCTAGGTGATTGCTCAGTGTCCAAAGAATGCTAACGAATCTTGCTAGTTTATCAACGGCATAAAGATGTGGCCAGAACACCGTTAAAAATGAATCGAATAGTGTTATGCAAAGAAGAACAATTCTGGAGATAGCCAGGCTGGTGAGAATGCAGTTAGCTGATGAGAGCTTTTGACTCTTGACCCAGTCAATGCAGTTAACCAGTACAGTGAAGCTGTTCCCCAACATTCCAGCTATGAATTCTCCTGTTGCTATCAGAAAAGCATTTTTAATTCCAGATGGCATTTCTGTAGAAAGAATCCAGAAAGTTAGTCCTATGTCTCACTGATTTTACGGCTGTCAAAATGTTGTGGAATAAAATCCAGTCTGATACTTTTCACTGAAAAAATGCTCAGATACTGTCTCATTTATTTTCCTGAAAAATCCTTCTCTTTTATTCCAGCTGAGGCTCTGAAGTATACACAAGGAGAGCCAGTCTTACAGATTTAAATGAAAAACTTTAACATAACTTCCAATCAGCGACTGATTTCCAAATTAAACAGTAAATGTTCCTACTCATCATTGGCATTGACAGCAGTTTTCCACTTGTGAGAACATCCGGAAGAATAAAGTCCAATAGGCAAACGTGCAAATATGAGACAGATTTCTTTACACTGATTTGCACTTTCCTTTTCACCCAAAAATACCATTTGGATCCAGGTGTCTTAATTGTAATAGACAATTCTGTCTAAAAATAAATCTCTCTAATACAGGCATTATTCATTAATTCCATTCAATAAAATCCATAATAGTTCAGATACTATTGTAGATGAAATTAGTGAATAAAGAGAAGCAACATTAAGGAGCTCACAGAGTATTAGAGAAAGCAACATTAGGTAAACTATGACTATTGAATGTGACAAAAGTTTGACCACAATGCAACTGCAACTCAGAGGAGTGTGTTACAAACTGTCAATAGTTCATTCTGGTTTTATAAGGAGAGTGACAACTGGCTTGGATCTTGAAGCTTCTTAGGATTTCTTGAAGAAATAGATACGAAGGGAAATCATTTTCCAGAATGATATAAAAGCATATGCCAAGGCACCAAAATCAAACCTATTTGAGCTATTACTCTGATTTTTTGAGCTTTGTTCTCAGTAAGTTACTGCCTATTTGATTCTGAATAAGCTCTTGTCAGCTGAGAGGGAAAAAATAGTAAGAAAAAAATATAGTAGGAAAAAAACCCGGAGGGGTAGGGGAGTGGGAGGGAGGTTCTCCTTTTCAATAATTCTGCTTCTAGTTAAAGCCTTCGTCTCATCAAAAATTGTTACAGTAAAATATAGTTTGTTTTTTTGTCTCCACAAACAGGTAACTTTAATACAATGATCTTTCAACCTTGACTGTAAGGTTATCTCTCTTATCCAGAGAACTTGAGGTATATGTATGTGTGTGTGTGTGTATATATATACATACACATTATTAATTATTATTAATTATTAATATATTAATATATGTTGATGCCTGTGAGCCAACCCCAGGGATTCTGACTTAATTGGTCTGGGATATATTGTTGGCACTCATTGAGAACTCCTTGATCTATGTCTTAAATTACCTTCTAAACCCAGGCAAAAATCTTTGTACCCACAAGCTGCAAATCTATGAATATTCTCCAGGAATAAGACAGGAATTTTGCCTACTTGCACTCTGACAATGCATTCCCCATTCAGCCAGTTTTGACTCTGCTTAACAAATTACCTGTTTTGTGTTGGTCTCAGGCTATCAATAGCGATGCTCTAGATTACCAATGCCTGAGGCACTCACCCGGGCCCCACTACTTGTGTGGGCCCCCACAGACTTTTCCCCACCGGAGCTGAGGTGTGGCTGTGTTAGAGTGGGCAGTTAGTTAGGCTTTAACAGGATGCCTGGAGGCCAGCAAGGGGTGAGTCAAGGCCCATTATCAGGAAAGTTAGCAACCTGTCGTGGCAGAATTCTGCAAACAAAGCCACAAGAAGCCAGATCAAACCAGACAGGCCCAAGACCCAGAAGGCCAGAGACCCTCATAAATATGGGAGAAAAGGTGCAAAACCCTGCTCCCCCCCAAAAATCCCCTCCCCAAATAATAAATATTGCACCCCTTAGTTAATACTGTCAAAGAAAGATAGAGACCCAAACCCCAGGCACAGCTCTCCCTTGAGGCGGCCCACTCTCTATTTCGAGAGTGTACTGTCTCTCTTTAATAAACTCTTGCACCACTCTACCCTGTCTGGTCGGTCCTTAAATTCTTTACTTGTGATGAAACTGAGAGCCTCCGGCAACATCCCAGTAACGGCTGAGCAGATGGTCTTCACCAGGCAGCAGTTGGATTGACCTTCTTGGTTTTTATTATGATTCACCTCAGCAACAACCATCAGGGAACTTTGAAAAAACTTTGAAAAAAAGGTTTAGGGGCGCCTGGTGGCTCAGTCGGTTAAGGGTCTGCTTTTGGCTCAGGTTATGATGCTGCAACCCTGGGATCCAGCCAGGCATACGGATCCCTGCTCAGGTGGGGAGTCTGCTTCTCTCTCTCCCTCTGCACTTCCCCTCCCCACCTCCCGGCGTATGCTCTCTCTCTCTCTCTCTCAAATAAGTAAAATATTTTTTTAAAAAGAAATAGGAAAAAACGAGGTTTATTATTCACAAGTCCTGGAGGATACATGGAGCAAGCCCAAGGCCACACAGGGAAGTCATGGGGAGCCTGGGGGAGCATAGACCTGGTGTTCTGTTTTTATTTACATTGGGAGTGTACGCCTAGGATTTTACAAGCTCATACTTTACTGGTGAATTTTTTTTTTAAGATTTTATTTATTTATTGAGAGCGAGCAAGAGCATGTGCGCGTATGAGTGGGGGGAGTGGCAGAGAGAGAGAGGCAAAGGGAGAAGCAGGCTCCCCACCGAGCAGGGAGCCCGATGAGGGGCTCGATCCCAGGACCCTAGGATCATGACCTGAGCCAAAGGCAGACCTTAACTGACTGAGCCACCCAGGCGCTCCTTTACTGGCGAATTTAAAACATAACATTGTTAATTAGGACTTGAGAAGGGAAAAGTGGGGTCATGCAAGCAGTCAGTTATCTAGGTTACTCAGGGCTTTCTGAAAAGGGGAACTTCATGGGTGGGAGTGGCCTGGCTTCTTAACCAGGTGTTTTACTGGAAGCGGTGTCAAGAAGCTGGCAATATGTTTGTTCAAGATGGATGTCTTTGAAATGGATTATCTTGGCAATCAAAAACTTTACGTCAGGCACGTACACTCCATAACCTTAGCTACCAAGGACCTCGGTGATGACATTAAGGTCCATAAGAGAAGGGACTATTTTGTTGTCGGCTGATCTATTTCCAGTTCCTAGAACAGGGCGGGCCTGGCAAATAGTGGGCCCTCGATAACTATTTGTTAAATCAGTGAATGCTAACTTAGGTGTTAATCCTCTTGGGAGCAAAGAAAAAGGGAAAATGAGTAAGACTTGACTGTGAAACTAGTATAAGAACAAGAAAAGAAAGCAACTCTTTAAAACTAGGGAAAATGTCATGACATAATGTATGAACTCATGCCCGATTTCTGTTACTGACCCTGAAATAACCAATACTGCTCTCCAGCCGTCCTGGCTCAAACCAGAAGTCATACAGAGTCATAAATCCTTGAAGGAGGTGAGGGCCTTTGTACGTCTCTTCACGAAAGAGACGACTGCCCGCGGAGGGAGCTGGAGATGGATAGAAAAATCTGTATTTGGTGCCGGGAAGCCAAGAAGATCACTGAGGTTTACAGAAATGCTCTGACATGGTGTAGAAGGCTACCTGACAGTAGGGCTTCGTTGGTAGACATGGTTCAGCAGGGACAAAACCCACATAGCAACAAGTCAGCCAACAGATGCTTGGTCATTACAGAATACTTGAGTTCATAGTTACACTGAAGAAGAAACTCAATCTAAAGGACATAATAACAAGTATAAAAATCACAAGGGCTATAGGCTATGAGTTGAATTCAAAGTCCAGGCTCACATTTTTTAAAAACCTGCATAACTACAAATCCATCTCCGCTCCTGGGTTGAACTGCCTTTATACTCTTCATTCTTAAAATGGTTGCGTTATACCCGGTAAAGAAAAAGTCTTATTGTATGTATAAATATAAGTAATATTATTCCAACGTGCTTGGGTAGATAACAATTAATCAAATTTATGTATATGCTACAGGGACAGCCCAAAATAACTCATCTAAACTTCCGATGATGACTATAATTTAAATCAGAAAATCTATAAATATTGATTTTAAAATTAGCAGTTGAGAGAGTGACATTTCTTCTAAGGAATGGTGAGAGAATACATTCAGAAATCTACTTTGCCCAAATTCAAATGGGAGTACTACGCACATAGTGATGAACTACTGCTTATATGAATGTAAATACAGGTGATTCAACTGAATGTCTTACGAGCTCCTATCAATTGGCTTGAGTTCTCCCTGTTTCCTCCCTGTGCCAGTGACATCTCCGGTGAGAACAAACATACCTGGGTTTTCAGTTTGGCTCTTCCTATTGCCTTTCCCTCCCCAAGCCCACAGGTTTAGATCCCCTAATAGTCTCAGAGAAGCCAGCAACAAGTGTTTCCCTGGCTGTGATGCTCTCTTGTAGATGTTTGTTTCACTTAGCATACTCCTTTAATTTTCAGAACTGAAGACTATAGTGTTTGTTTGTTTGTTTGTTTGTTTGTTTTCCTTCAAAATCCTTAGAGGACAAACATCCCCACTGGCTCTTCCTCATGACAAACCTAAGACAGGGCCAATGTAACTAATACCAACCTCCACTCTGGCAAACATTAGTCTCACGCTCATAGTAAGAATGGCTGGGCATTTCTGTAGTCTCCTGAGGCTGCATTTGTATTGATGGGGGGAAAAAAGGTAAAATTTGAAAAGCTATAGTCTATAGTCTATGACACGGGATTTAGTGTACAAGGAGACAAAAATGTTCACCTGTATATGTTTTTCAAATTCTTCAAACTTTTCAAATCAGTTTGTTCTTGTGAAGATCGGTCTTAAGGTTCTGAGTAGGACATAGGTTACTCTAGACAACATATCTAGTATCTCGAATGACAGAATTGGGACGGACTGTGTGATGATGCAAATGTCCCTTAAAGGTATCCCTGGCTCAGAGGAGATGGGGTCTAATCAAGATCTTGCTAGGAGAAGCCACCTACTGACAACAGACAAATCACCTGAGACGTTGAGGAAATTTGCATGCCTTTCTCTGATATCTGTAGAGGTATGGGTTTCTATCTGACAGATACATTCACTAGAGTTCAACAAAAATGTCTTGCTGTGCTTGATTTATGTCTTATCAGATGCCTCCAGTACCAGACCTAAGGATCAGAGACATGACTATTTCAGCAATAGAAACAAGTTATTTGTTCCCTCCTATAAATCACCTACGTGGATAAATTGAAACAAGCAGTGATTACACCAGATTTTTTTTAAAGATTTTTATTTATTTATTTGTCAGAGAGAGAGAGCACAAGCAGGGAGGGGGCAGAGGGAGAGATAGGCTCCCCACTGAGCAGGGAGCCCACTGCGGGGTTCGATTCCAGGACCCTGGGATCATGACCTGAGCCAAAGGCAGACGCTTAACCGACTGAGCCACCCAGGCATCCCTACATCAGATTCTTTAAATGAACATTTATTTGGTGGGTGAGAAAGATAGTTAACAAGAAATCAGTGACAATCTCCATCAGTGACTTTCTCCAACTTTGGTTCCAGAGTAGGATATAATTACCAGTATTTCTTCTCCAGGTTGCATGAGACTGGCAACGCACGTGTTGGGAGTGGCTTTTCTTGGCTGGTGGTTCAGCTGCTGCTGAGTCCCCCACAAAGGCTCTTGTTATGGGGAAAGTAGAGGCGCAGGGCTTGATCTCACTTGCTATTCAAATATATAGATGACAATACATCAATTGCAATAACCCCAGCCCATGACCCTGTCTTCTCTTACTAGTCCTTTGCTGTACTTCTTTGTCAAGAATAGGGCCCCCTACGGGGCGCCTGGGTGGCTCAGTCGTTGAGCGTCTGCCTTCGGCTCAGGTCATGATCCCAGAGTCCTGGGATCGAGTCCCCGCATCGGGCTCCCTGCTCCGCGGGAAGCCTGCTTCTCCCTCTCCCACTCCCCCTGCTTGTGTTCCCTCTCTCGCTGTGTCTCTCTCTGTCAAATAAATAAAATCTTTAAAAAAAAAAAAAAAAGAATAGGGCCCCCTATTCCTTAGAGTTCCATCTCCCTCAGTTTGCTGGGTAAGCATGGACTTACTCCTAGTTAAACATTGACACACTTACCCTAAGGCCCACTTATTAAAAACAAGAGTTGCTCATAAACTGGCTCAATTACTTTATCTTGCCTACCAAAGAAAAATTTAATGAAACTAAAAACTAAATAATATTTTTGGTTATCATCTTATAAAGAGTATATAACTATCTTTAAGTCATATATATGAAAGAATATCTAAAACAAAACAAACTCAATATCTGGATCTAAATGTACCCAGCTTGATTTGCATATTCCCTTTTACCAAGGCCAGATAATTACAGTGACAGGACTAAGTTAGTGCCCAAAATAATACATGTACATTTTCTTTTGTAAAACATAAATTACTTCGTAAAAAGAGTAAAATGTTTCTTATCATTAAAACCATTATACACACGTTGTTATTGTTATTGATACACAGAAGCACCACATAGCCTAGATGTGTTTGCCGTTTAGTTTTCTACACACAGTGAGAGAGGACGGGGAAAATGTTAATAATTCTAACATCCTTCTCAGCTCCAGGGAACAGCCCTAGAGCAGTGCCCATACCTATGGCTCCAACAAGATTAATTTACAACCCACACACTTATCATCATTTAATTACAACTTTCTGTTCCTTTAACACAACCTAAAGAATACATCAAAGGTAAACCCTAAGAAAGAAATCTTCATTTTTTAAGAATTCCATTATACATACCTGCACGGCATCTGTATGATATAATCTGTACCATTATATGCCGGAGTCCAGCTCCAGCCGGGTGGGTCTCTCGGAGGAAAGGACGGCGTCGGCCAATGAGGAGACACAGACACAGGGTCCAGGTTGCAAGCATCTCCTCCTGACAGCCTCGGAGGAACTTTATTTATATGTTAGGACTTTTTTGTTTTTCCATACTTTCGTAACACGTGATTATGTTTTTTCACAATTGATTGAGATAATCTTAGATCATTTTCTGGATTACAGACATAGCCTTCTTTTATTTTTCCTTTGTAATGATTAACATGACCTTTATTGATTTCCGCTTATTGACTTTCGCTAAAACTAAAAAACAATACGCAAAGAGCAAGGTGCTAGACAGAGTGTGACCGTCTTGCTATTTCGTTCTATAGCGCAGGAAATATAGTGAACTGTGGAACAGCCTGAGCTGTTCCTTTCTTAGAATCTTGCCGCTTCGGAGGCGCCTGGGGGGCCTCGTGGGATTAGTTTCACTATGATTGCTTAGATAGGCGTAACTAAGATGAGTAGTCACTTTATCATGAAACCCCAGAAGTATTCCCACAATTATAAAGATTGCCATAAGCAAAATGAAAGAGAATAGCAGGAGCCAGCTGTGGAGTCTCCTGTTCTCAGGATCGTCCCCCATACTTGGACCTTGTCAAACAGCATGAGTAGCTTGGCTCGCGCCAATTATATTCAAATTTTATAGTAAACTTTCCTACCCTTAATCTTATTTACAATTTGTCATTACCTTATCTAAATTTTGATTATTATAGTTGAAACAGCACCACATACATATTATCCAACATTTACACTAAACATACAGTGTTATTATAAATTTTGCTTTCTATGCCTTCTTTATTGACCTGTTTTCTATTTGTTTCTCTAAGAACTCTAGTGATCAGATTGCAACAAAATATATGTGCACAAACACAAGCATAATCATTCTCAAAATGTAATTATGATCTTTTTATAGTAGCAACGAGTGTGATTTTAAATTACAGAATAATTTTTGTGTTTTTAATTCTATTACATAGCATGGTAGAAATATCAATATCTACCACTCTGAAAATAATATTGCATATCCTGGAATTTAGCAAAATTAATAAGTGCTAAGATATATCAAAAATGTTTATGATTTGGGATTTCAAATTAAGATTAGCATTATAAGCATGTGTTTCCAGTTTATTTTATTTTGCACTGTGAATATTATTTTCCAACATCTCGTTCCCATGTTATCAACAAGACCTCTAATGACAACAATGAAAAGCTTTTTTATAAAAAAGAAAAAAAATTAGACCTTTAAGCTGCGAGGTCATGTTTTTCCCATCTATGACTTTAGTTGCTCAATTAACTTTGCTATCAACATTTTATAGTTCATCTACCTAGTGAAGTTTGTAATCTATCTCGATTTCTAAAACACAACATGCCTCTTCCCCCACATCTGAGTTACAATTACATACATCTGTTGCATATAAAATTAAATAATTTAGATTCTCTTTGAAGGATCTTTGAGATTTTAAGATATTGGTAACCAATGTTTTAAACAAAAGTGAATATTTTTAAAATTATATTGGCTGACCAAGTGTCAATTATTAGCAAAAGCAACCTTTTCTAGGGAAAATTTCGATAATGCTCAACAATGTTTAAAGGAACCCAGTAGAAAAAAACCAGAAGTGAAATGGATCCTCAAAGACTCCTAAGTCTTCATCATTGGAAAGGCTTTGGAAGGTCTTTCTGTAAAGAGGAAATTGGTTTTTCTCTTTTCAGGGAGCTTGTAAGATGCCGTAGTACCTTCAAGGCTGTCTGCCTTAGCCTGCTGTTTCCCAGAATCAAAATTAATGAGTGGCCTGAGGGAAAGACACATACGGCCAACATGATAAACTTTGTGCTCCTGTTGTTCCAAAATAAAAAAAGCATCCAATTTGACAATTGTATGGAAAAAGCATGAACTGTGAAAAGGAAGAGGAAAGACACCACCATTTTAATGGCCTTTTTATGGGCCTGTGTGCTGAAGTCCCTGGAGCCCGTGGAGTTGAGATGCAGATTCCTGATGTGTTTTACCAAGGACAGAAATAAAAGAAGCAATGAGGTCAAGGACAGAACAATAGGAATGATATAGGAAAAACTAAGAAGAATCAGGGTTTTAATATAAAAAGTTTTACTTTCATTTATATATAAAGTCAGATTACTTTCATCCATTGCATGGATATTCAAGAAGAGATCATTAAATGTTTCTAGCAATAGAAAGTCAAACAGTAGAAAGAACAAAGAAAATACAAGAATTCCAAGAACCACTCTGTTCATTCTCCACCTCAGCCAGAGGAAAAGGGAATAGGAGAACTGAGCTATCTTAAGGAGGTAGAAAATGCTTAGGCAGGTAGTAAACCAGATGGCTAAATGGTTAGTTATTCTCCAAAGCAAAGTAACAGGTTTTGCTAGTTTATAAGTGGAATAGAAAGGTGGATTTAATCCCATCATAAATGATTCAAACAATGACACCAATAGCTGAGTGATTCTGGAGATAGCCAAGCAGGTGAGGATGAAGTCAGCTAAAGAGATTTTTCGGTTCTTGACCCATTCAGAGCAGTTTACCAGTCCAATAAACACATTCCCCAACATTCCAATTATGAATTCTGCTGTCGACAGTGTAAGAAAGATTATATCCAATCCAGCTAACATTTCCACAGAAAAAAATCCAAATTTCTAATACTGTGTCTCATTAATAAATTTGTAATCAAACTCTTTCAGAATAGCATCCATTTCTGGTAGTTATCTTCACTGCCTTTATTGCAATTCCAGCCTTAAGCAGAACCTCCTGCTGTTGGATACAGTCTCACATATATATATATATATTTAAGGAAACTTTCTGCTTTTATTGTAATGCTGATCTTAATCCAGAAAGATCTGCTAAAGTGTATGGTCTCACATACTTTCATGAAGATGTTTTTATTTATCTGAAGGAGCTACTAATTTCCAAACCAAACAGTTTGCGTTCCTATTTATGACTGCCAAGAATTCAAATTTTCCACTTGAGGTAATGATTACAAGGTTAAAGTCAAATTCATTAGCATGCAAATATAGGTCAGATTCTTTTTCACTGATTTGTGAAGAAAATCACCTCACCTGAAATACTATACCATTTGGATCCAAATATTTTAGTTGTTTTTCATAGAAAGCTTTGAAATAACCTAATAATAATATAAATCTAAATAATCTAGTCTAAAATTTAGTTATAATTCAGTAACTATATCTTGAGTGCCTGCTATGGATCAGACTCATTTCCAAATGCAATACAGTTTACTACAAAAAAAAAAAAAAAGCATTAGGAAATCCATAAAATAGTGAAAACACAGAAAGAAACAATAAGAAGAAAATGTAATGTGAACACAAAAGAGGTAAGTGCAAACATTACTGTTGGGGAAAGAGAAAAAAGGGGACATTAGCCTTGGATTGTATAGATAATTAGAATTTCATGAGGGAACTGCTAAGTTATATTTTGGACTGATCAAACAATACAAAAAGACAACAAAACCCAAATTACTTTTCTGACATTAAAGTCTTCTCACTCATAATTTACTGTAATTACAATCTAAATGTTCTTCAAGTATCTCTGAGTGACATGTCCATGATTAAACATATTCCTCAGTTTTGCTCTTTATCTTTGTACTTGTTCTATTTGTTTTGGCCAGAGACATAATGCTGGCTAATTAGCCTTAATAGACAGAAAATAGGTAAAAAATCATTTTAATCTGAATTTAATCAGATTAAATAAGGAAATCGTAAACAAAAGTTATCTGTTCTGTATTCTAGAACCAATGATTTTGACAAAAGCCATCAATGTATCAGAAATGAACTCAAAGTTACAAATTTTGTGTCTTGTTGGCATTAAGTGTTCAGGTGTTGCCAGACAACATCCAAAATAATGAATGAAATCATTAAAAAAATACTTGGCCCTTTTCAACATTACTGTCACACTTCTGAATTAAATTCTATTAATTTTTAAAGTGTGTATATTAAGAACAATGATATATAATGAACTATTGGTAAATCATTTTGTATGACAAAATTTTTAATTTAGGACAAATATTTAAAATTATAGGAAGAAAGAGAAAGAAAGAAAAAAGGAAGGAAGGAAGTGAGGGAGGGAGGGAAGGAAGGAAGGAGAGAGGGATGGAAGAAATTTATTGGATAGAGCAAGGCTGAAGGAAAATAAAGAAATTTGGTAGTAGTGTTTTCAGGAGGAGAATGATAGCTTTGACCAGATTAATGTCTAGAAATAGATAGAAATTCATGGCTATGAGAAACATTTAGGAGGTAGAATTAGTAAGTCTCAGTGATGGATTTGGGGCTATAAAAAGGAAGAGAAGCCAGCACATCCAGGCTTCTTCTTTTGCACCTGGATGCATGGAGTGTTGGGACTTGAGGGAATCCCTGGAGGGAGAGTAGGTTTAGAAGCAAAGTGGGGAGACAGAAGAAAAGTTGGAGGATGGCGAGTTCTGTTTTGAACATTTTTGGAGTATCTGTAAGTCATCCAAGTAGAAAGGTGGGGTAGGCACTTGGGTATTTGTGACTGAAGCTCAGAAAAAGAAATTTAGATTGTAAGCAGAGATTTGGGAGTCATCAGCACACACTTGATCCAATAAGAGGTGATGAGCTCCAAGGCCCTGAGGAAGACCAAAGGGTGAAGAAACCGAAGACAAAAGCAGTCAGAGAAGGGAAACCCAGAGGCTAAGGATTTCAAAGCAACCAAGAGCAAGGAGTGTTAGAAGAGAGAGTAATCAATACTTCCTGATATTAACAAAAGGGTCTCTTATAAGGAGGTCTTTAGTTAGTATAGAAAGAATAGCTCAACTGATTAGAAGCCAAACTGCCGTGTCAATGAGATCCCAATAATGAAGCATTAGAAAATTAATGTGATCAGTACATTAATAGACTAAAGGAAAAACACCAAGAAAAAAAAGTTTAATATAAATTTACATTTATTCATAATAAATGTTCTTAGCAAACTGGGAATAGAATGCAATATTCTTTTTCCTGATAAAAAGTTATGTACAAAAACTTGGAATAAATATCGGACTATGGATACACTGAATTCATTCCCCCTGAGTTTGAGACCAAATGAGCTAAAAACATTTCACTCTTGTCTGTTTTTTGAAGGTATCCACCAATCATGTAAGGCAAGAAAATGACATAAAAGATATAAGATTGTAAAGCACAAAACAAACAAAACTGACCTTATTCACAGATGATGATTGAGATTACACAAAAAATTCAAAAGGATTTTTTAATACATTGTTAAAGTACGATCCATTTACAAGGTTTCTGGACACACAATAAATGTGCAAAAATCTGTTCCGTTTCTTCATACCATCAACAGTTAAAATGAAATATTCTTTTTAAAAAATGAAATTTCCATAACCTCAGCAAACATCAAGTATCTAAGAATAAATCACACACAAAAAAATGTGTGCAACACCTTCATGGAGAATGTTAAAAAGTCTGAAATGGCTTTAGCTTTTTTTTAGCCAGTATGTATTAATTACACACTAGATATAATCAAAGTCTCTAGATTTTTAAAAAAATTTAAACCATTATTATGCACATTTTTCCATTTTAGGTATGCATCCAAAGACATTAAATTCTCTGACTTCATTGTCGAATATATTAAAATTTCCTGCTTCACATCTAGTTCATGAATTTGTCTCCAGGTCAAAAGCAACCACTTCTAATATTGTATGGACAGTTCCTATCTCCACGAATAATCATCTCTGTTCCTTTCATCTAGTCCAGTCACTTGTGTGTGTGTGTGTGTGTGTGTGTGTGTGTGTGTGTGTGTGTTTAACCATATTATAGAATGCAATTTTCCATGTGAGGAAGTAAGGGTGAGATAATTCTTGTTTGCTAATGTGCAAATACAGACTGATATTCTTTTTTTTTTTTTTTTGCATTTTCTTTGCCTAACAAATTTGTGCCTATATCTTTAGCTATGGAAGATAATCTAAAGCTATTTATAGTTATCAAAACGTGGTTAGGATAACAAAAAGTAAAGCAGATGCTAGACTATACAACTGGAATTTTCTTCTACAGTACCTTAGTATTCATTGAAAGTACTTGGATCTAAATAATGGGTATAAATTGATTTTATAAAATTAACTAAAATTAACTGTGTGTGTGTTATATGACCCAGACCCCCCAAAACAAAGGTTGGATTTATTAAATATGGTTCCTAGAGCCAACAGTAATTATGCCATAGAGAAAGGGGCCTTAGAGAAAAGTTGGCTTGGTTTCCATTAACAGAAGCAGATGGAGGTGTGAAGAGCTCTGTTCATGGATTAGAACACAGTTGGTGTTAAAAAAAATTTTTTTTTTCATTAGGATGAAACTGTGATATCTAGCCTTACTTTTATGGCTCTCCCAGAGATTAACAAGATATGGACCTAAAATACTTCAGACATAGTTCTTATGGAGCCATTTTACACTATGTCACTTTTAAACTGTATCTACCCCATGGGTGACCCTCAAATCTGGCTGTGAGGAGATGGGAGACTGGAGGATTGGGCCATTGGTGCCATTTTGATCTTTTTAATTGGTCCCAAGCACCCAATATATGAGGTGTGTTTGTTTGTTTTTTTTAACGTGTATGGTGTTAAGAATGCACAGTGTGAACATACATTGGGGTTATCAAAATAGACTGTAAATCCCTGCAGTTACTCAATGGGATTTCAACACATATCCACCCTTGCCCCCGATGTGGGGCATGGATCTGATCAGTGGAGTTTTTTGTTACTTACTGTTGTTTGTTTTTCCTTTTCTTTCTTTCTTTCTTTCTTTCTTTCTTTCTTTCTTTCTTTCTTTCTTTCTTCTTCTTCTTTCTTTCTTTCTTTCTTTCTTTCTTTCTTTCTTTCTTTCTTTCCCTCTCTCTCTTTTTTTTTAAATGCTCTAAATCTGTGGTCATAAAGGTGTTATAGCTTCACCTCTAAAGATAGGCTTTGTCTTCATTTTCTCTTCCTTAGAAATTGACACACATTTTAGTTCACAACTGAAATCATGAATATAAATTTGTCTCAGAAAATATTCAAAATTATCTATCAATCCCTAATTTCCAAGTTGGCAAATGAGATATTACCATGGCAGACATCATCACACATGCAAAAATCAATCCTGTAACAATTGTTTTTAAAAGTCACAAAATATCTTCTACAGTGATGGAAGGAACTGAAAAGGTTTGCTGAAAATAACCACATCCCTGTCCCATAACATAGTTGAACCGGACAGACAGACAGCCTGACTTGAAACATTGGTCACAAATAGAAGAAAATCACTGTATCATCAAAAAATCATAATAAAGAACCATACCTATATTGTTCTATAGTTGCTTAATTAAAAATCAGATCATGGACTGTAAAACTATCTCTTCAGAGACCAAATGCGGTGTCAAGACTTGGTAATTGATTGAAACAGGAGAGCGTGAAGGGAAAGTCAAGCATGTGTCCCAGTTCTCTAAGCTTGGATATGTTCTGTCAATTAACAGACAAAATACAGGAGAAAAAGGAAAGAGAACAGAGGGACATATTTTTTAGTCTTAGACATGTGAGTTGAAGAGGCCTGAGAATAAATCTTATATTTAGCTAGAATTCTACTTTTACACCCATTTTCATTTTGTTTTGTTTTACCTAATATATATTCTATATATAAAATTTCTTTTCAATTTTTTTGTGTCTGTTAATCCAGGTGTGTCTCAGTAACAGCATATGGTAGTGATTTAAAGAAAAACACTTTCTATGGCCATCTTTTTCAACTTTTGTTGGGGGCTGTTTGTAATCCCCTTTTTATTTTTTTATTTTTTTATTTTATTTTATTTTTAAAGATTTTATTTATTTATTTATTTATTTGAGAGACAGAGAGAGAATGAGAGAGGGGAGGGTCAGAGGGAGAAACAGACTCCCTGCTGAGCAGGGAGCCCAACGTGGGACTCGATCCCAGGACTCCAGGATCATGACCTGAGCCGAAGGCAGTTGCTTAACCAACTGAGCCACCCAGGCGCCCTGTAATCCCCTTTTTAAACTATGCTGCTATACCGAATAGATTTTCCTTGCCTCTATCTTTTAGAAGTTTTTACCTTTTACATTTTGAAACATATTCATTTCCAGGAAAGAATAAACCAAATTTTCCTTCCTTCAACAATCCAAGTGACTGTTCCACCGTATCCTCAACACTGAGTATTACCCATTTGTATAAATCTTGGCCAGTATGATCATTATGCAGAAAATAGTTTGCTTAAATGTGCATTTTTATTATTGTTAGTGAGGTTGAGAATCTTTTCTCTATTTAATTGGCATTAATATTTCATTATCATTAATTACCTGCTAACACCATGGGGTTTTAAAGAGGTTTTATTGTTTTATATAAGAATTTCATATATACTAAGGCTATTAATCTTTTATCTGTAATTCATTTCACAAATGTTTCGTACTGTATTATTTTTGTTATTATGTTTGTTTTAACTTTATGGGAATTTTTGCAAACAGATTTTTTCTTTTTTTCAGCTTTATTGAAGTATAATTGACATGCAAAATTATAAAATATTTCAAGTGTTTGTTGTGCTGATTTGATATATGTGTCCATTGTAAAGATTCTCCTCAACTAGCTAATTAACACCCCATCACCTCATATATTTATCTTTTCTGCATGTGTGTATGTGAGAATATTTAAGTTCTATTCTCAGCAAATTTCACTTAATACAAAGAGGGTTATTAACTATAGTCACTAGGTTTCACATTAGAGCCTCAGACCTTATTTATCTTATAGCTGAAAGCATCAGAACTGAGTTGACCATTAGGATACCCAACTGGTGTTAGAGAATTGCTTAGTGGTGTGGGGAAAAATCCTGACACATCAGAATTGGGGATAAGAAAAATAAATCACAAAGCTAGTAAGTTATGGGCTGGGTTTCAAACCTAGATTTTCTGGTTCCAGAATCTGGGCTTTTAATACCTATGTTTTGCCACTTTTCATGGCGTAGCAAGACACTTTGCATACTACCTTCTTCTTTGTCTTCCACAGGGACCCAAAAGCTTTACTTAGGGGATGATATCTGGGGGTTTTGTTTTACATTTATTATTGTTGTTATTATTTTTTAAGTTTATTTATTTATTTTAGGTAATATCTACACCCAACATGGGGCTCAAACTCACAACCCTGAAATCAAGAGTCTCATGTTCTTCTGACTGAGCCAGCCAGGCACCCCACAGGAAGATATTTGAAATGGAATGTATTAATTTCTTTTCTCCCAGCTGGGGAACAGGCACCCTCTGTGTCCTAAATGCCACTTTCTTATTATGTTTTGTGCCTGATACAGTAAACCAATCCCCACATCTTCAAGTGAGTCAATCGGTGAACTGCATCTCCCTTCAATTCCACCAGATCTTGATTATTTGCTGGCATTTTGATTTATTCACTCCTCCTCTGGGGATTCTGATGTCACTTCCCTATTCAAAGTCATAAGAGTAAAAGAGCAGGGCAAGATGTATAGTACCACGGAAAGCACTGGGTGGCACCTAGAATTGAGACCAGCTTTCTTACTGAAGTAAAGTGCATTTAGTACTTAACAGCTTACTAATGGGTTTTGTGGACAGTCCCTCTTACAATGGAGCAAATATTTTCTAAGTCACAAAATTAAAGATTAAAAAGGATGGAATATGTAAAAATGCTTGTAAACTTTTAAACTACATACAAGAATTAGTTACGATTAGCAGTAATCACTACCCAGATCCAGAACCAGAAATTACATTAATAATTATTTCTATCTACTGTGAGACCACCAGAGCAGAACTGGGTACAAACTGGTGCTCTAAGTTCAAAGATTGAAAACTGATCAGATAAACAAAAAATCCTGTGGGACTCTTTATCATCCCATCATCACAAACCAGAGATTTTTATAGGCAGACTAGTAATCTCTATTTGTTCTGATGGGTAAAGAGCAGCATGAGATAATCCAGTGGTTTTCACTGTAGTCAAAGGACAAGAGCAAATTTGTAGAAAAACCCTACAATTTCCATCTGTCGAAATTCGCATAATCTGCCTGGGAGTCACACAAAAATTCCTGGGTTTCTAAGCCAGGAAGAACACAGGACCCAAGAAGCTGAGTGAGACATTTGGAACTTGCTATGAGATCTCTGTGGCTTTAGTGAGAGACTTCCAAGACCTTCCTAGGTCTCTGTGGCTTTAGCGTGAGAACCTCTATGGCCTTAATAGGGAAGGTTTCTAGGACCCTCGTATGAGATGTCTGTGACTTTAGTGTGATACCTCTGTGGCTGGCATAAATCTGATTCACTGAGGCTTAGCTTTGCACTAACAGGTCTTAGACAAGGGACTTAATATTAAGGAAATAACACTTTAGTTCCAATAAAGCCCATAACAAGAAAAGTACAATTACAGTGTCTAGCTTTATGAGCATTAGAGAGAGAGAATGATTTTTAGTTCCTATGTTTCTCAGGAGGACCACAAACCAAAACTTTAAAATGGAAATATAGCTAAATATGCAGAGTATGACAAAACTCTGATGAAAGAAATCAAAGAATACCTAAATAAATGGAGAGATAGTGCATGTTCATGGATTGAAAGACTCGATATTGATGAGATTTCAGTTTTTTCCAACTTGATGTATAGATTCAATGCAATACCAATCAAAATCCCATCACACTACTTTGTAGTTATTAATAAATACATTCTAAACTTATATGGAGGGCAAAAAGATACAGACTAACCAAGACAATAGTGAAGAAGAACAAAGTTGAATCAGATTTTAAGACTTACTATAAAGCTACAGCAATCAAGACAGCATGGTATTGAGAAAAGAATAGACACATAGATCATTGCAACAGAATAGAGAGGAGAGAAACAGATCCACACAGATATAGTCAACTGATCTTTGACAAAAGAACAAAGGCAATTCAATGAAGAAATGATACTCTTTCCAAAAAGTGGTGCTAGAACAACTGGACATTCATATGCAATAACAAACAAAAAAGGACATAAACACAAACCTTATCCCTTTCACAAAAATTAACTCAAAACAAATAAAAAACTAAATGTAAAATACAAATCAACAAAACTTATGGAAGGAAACAGGAGAAAATCTAGGTGAGCCACATGAGTTTTTAGATATAACACCCAAAGAATGATCCATGAAAGAAAAAAATTGATAAGTTGGACCTTATTAAAATTTAAAACTTCTGTTATGCAAACAAAAACAAAAACAACTTCCATTCTGTGGTTCCTGAGACTACTTCTCAATTGGCACCAAAGTTGAGAGGGAGAAATGTTGTTTATTGTATCTTCTAAATCTTCAGTGGGCTATTTTTCCAAGTCCCTGGGTAGATTGAGAAGCAGATGCCAAATAAGCATGCCACCAGGCCAGGACAGAAACAGGGATGATTGTTTATTTCCTTTTGAATCAATGGGTGGGTAGGAATAAGTCCTGTAAAATAAGGACATAATCTCACAAGCACAAATATGATGAGGAGTGACAATAAGAATTGATGCACCTGACAGAATACAGATTCTGCTTTCTTCACATTCAGAGAGCTTAGCACTTCTCAAGAGAGATGTGGTTGTTGAAAAAGTTGAAGTATGAAATGTACATCTTACCACAAGGGCAGAGGGAAAATGGGGGGGGGGGGGAGATTTTAAGCAACATGATCTAATTTATATTTTTCTTAAGCAAGATGATCTAATTTATATTTTTCAAAGACCTCTCTGGCTGTTGTAAGGAGAACTGATACTGGGTGTGGTAGAGGGCAATGTTATCAAGACCAGCTGGGAGATTGTTAAGTCCTCCAGGAGAGAGATGATCACTTCCTGAACCGGAGTCTTGTGGTAGAGATTATGGAAGGAGTCGTGTTTGCGGTGTGTTTTGAAGGGAGAGCCAATTGCACTAGCTCATGGGCAATGAGGTAAGAGGGGCCAGCGTCAGCTGACACCCCAGAACTGATAACGAGCAGGACCAGAGGAGGTCTGCGGGGGGCCTGAGACAGATTAAATCCCTTTAAAAACGGGAGGATTCTGGCAGCAAACTGTCAGACTCTTCACATCTGACCCCTCTATGTCTGACCACTTCAAAAAGGCAGCTGCCCCCGAAGGCTCAGCCCGATGGATCTCCGAAAAGAACCGAGGTCCTTCGCTGCTGGAACATCAGAAGAGATAGGCCCCCCGGACGGAGGCCTATCTCAACTGCGTGCCCCCAGACCGACTTCGCCTTTCGTTTGTTAACTTCCTGCACCCTTCTGTTGTCTTGTTTGTTCTGTGGCTTGTTGTATTGTTACAGGATTGCAGGGTTCTTGTCCCACAGAGTGAAAGAAAGAATCTCACGGACGCAAAAGGGTGAAGGGAAGTGAAGTAAACGTTTATTAAGTGAAGGTGAGAACAGAAAAGAAAGAGAAAAGCTCTCTTAAGTGAGAGGGGTCCCGAATGGGTTGCCACTGAAGGTTTCTAGTGGCAGTCTTTTATTGAAAACTTGACCAGGAAGCTTGTGGCCTTGAGATCGTTGTGCCATCTTGGTTTGAGCAAGGACTATTGATAACATCCTTAATGGCTCACTTCTCTGAGGTCATTTTCTGTGATTACAACGTAGCTGCCAAAAAAAAAAAAAAATACTCCCTAACATTCAGGACCAGGTGGTCTGGTTTGTTCCCTTCTCTCTGGTTTTGTACGCCTCAGCATTTCTCCACCTTTGGGATTTCTGTGAGCCTAGTCAGGGGAGTGTCAGGGGCCTCCTATCTCTCCCTGCCTGGACCTTAACCCTTCCCTTACTCATTATGCCCTGCTCTGTGTGCTGTGTAAGAAGCCAAGCTTAATCACATGGTGAGATGTCACCGAGTTTGGAATCCTGAACCTACTTTGTAATTGTGATTTCACTTTGCTTTATGATTGAATAAAGCTGACATCGTGGAAAGACGCAACTCGTGTGTGCGCCTTCATAGCGTACTCATGACAGTTAATTCTCCCGGAGCCTTCCAGATGTGGTTTCATGGAGGGGAAAACACCAAGAAGGAAGGAGAAGGAAAGCTCCCAACTCCAACCCTTCACTCCCCACTTGACCTCTGATAACAACCTCACTCTCCCCAAATTGTTTCTGATGAAGACAGAGCTGGGGTGAATGACAGCAAAGGGGCTGTTCCATCCTAGTAAGCCCTGCAGTGTCCAAATCCAGGTGCTGAAGATTCTTTGGTGGTGATTTTTTTTTTTTAGAACAAAAAAGTATTTTTGCTTTTGTTTACTGTTAAATCCTATAGTCACCAACGTTAACTCTGCATCTAATATCACCTGTTAATTACACTTGTATTTCTGTCATCGCAAAACTTTTTGCTTTCCCGAGAGTTAATAATTATCTTTTCCTCACTTGTTTTTTTTTTTCTTTTTTTAAACATCTAAGCCATCCGGCAACCTCCAACTAGATCAGCAAAGTCCCTCTCAGTGCAATTTTCCTCACCCTCAAACCTGTCAGGTAATTTGCTTTTGCCCTAGAGATTTTCTTTTCTCCTTTTTTTTTTTTTTTTTAAAGATTTTATTTATTTATTTGACAGAGAGAGACAGCGAGAACAGGAACACAAGCAGGGGGAGTGGGAGAGGGAGAAGCAGGCTTCCCGCTGAGCAGGGAGCCCGATGTGGGACTCGATCCCAGGACCCTGGGATCATGACCTGAGCCGAAGGCAGACGCTTAACGACTGAGCCACCCAGGCGCCCTCTTTTCTCCTTTTTAAGTAGTGATGTGGGAACAAAGGCAGAAGAAAATGTAGATAAAATTAAATGTCCTTATAACCCTCAGCCCACGGACAAGTACTCGAGGCAGGCAGAGTTTAACATTCCTCCAGAAAACCCCCAAGGGTCTTAAAGTGAATGCCTTGCTAGGGGGAAGAACAACCTTCACTTGACTCTTGTCCTCCAGGACCCTGTGAGTCTTCTTTAGCATATGAAAGTCCTTTTGGAAACTTCCCTTATCTTTACCTCCCCCAACTCCGCAGTATAGAATCAGTTGCTCTTCACAATCCCGGGGCAACTGCCCTTTCTGCCCTCAGGTCCTGTCCTTTATTAAAACCACCTTTGCACACCAAAGATATCTCAAGAATTCTTTCTTGGCCATCGGCTCTGAAGCCCACCCCTTCAAACCACATCAGGTAGGATGACGACTATCCTGAGTTAATGCCTGCCTCTTTTTTGGTTTTTTCTTCATTTGAAGCACACCATGCCTTCTCTTCTTGCAAATGAATGCATGGGAGGCAAAATATTTCAAGATCTTGCATGTCTGAGAATGACTTTAGTCTTCCCTCACACTCAGTTGATGCTCTGACTGGATATAAGACTCTAGGATGAAAATTATTTTTACGCAGAATCATTATGACACAGGTTACTGTTTTCTGACTTGCACTGTTGTTCCATTAACATGCTGATTCTCAGTTCATTGTAGATGACTATTTTTCCTTACTGAAATCTTCAGGATCATCTTTTTTCTCCCTAAAATTTAATTAGATATATGTTGATGTGGATTGTTCTTCCATCTATTGTACTGGGCACAGTATTCCAAGATGGGCTCCTGTCCTGGGCCCTGCAATTTAGAAGGGGCCTCACACAAACACCAAAACCGAAGACATTGTTCTTTCTTTTTAGTCACTAGACACTATTTTAAAAGCTCAGCAAGTAAATTTTTAATAAACAAGACTTATGGGAGAGGGGCAGAGGCTGAACTGGTGCCCTTCAAGCCTGAGAAGGCAGGATTGAGAATGTGTCAAGAGAAACAATTCAGTTTCTGCCTTGGGGCACCAGAAACAAGGCGGACCAGTTCTCCCCCCCGCCCCCCCCCCCCGCCCCCCGACGGGCAACCATGCTATCTGCCACTCCTATGCTCAATGATAAAGATTGGGGAGGTGTTTGAAACTTTCTGGAAATCCTAAATCAAAATTGAGGCATGAGGGAGGAAAACTGGCCTAGCAGGTTCCCACACAAGCTTGACCAAATCAGCCTTCGGCCCAGTGCAGCTTCCCCCTTCTATTCCTGCAAACAGCCTGCCCCCTCCTCTCAGTTTGCATCAGGAAGGGTGTGCAGGGGAACACCTTGGTGTTGCTTGGTCAAAAGGGCAATCTCCAAGGAAAAGGCAGCGGACTTGGGTGGATATGTGACCTGAACCTAGGGTCTAGCTCAGTTTATAACTTGTGCATATTTAGAGATAGAGTATGCCGGCCTCCATTCATACTCCCTTACTGGCCTCTGCAAATGCTAAGTGCGGGCCTGTGGATAATCACCGGACTGTTTCAATACGGAGAATCATCCTTAAGTTCTGGGAAATTCAGCATTTCATTGGTAATTTCTTTCCCACTGTTTTCTGTTTTCCTTGAAATTTGTGTTAATTGAATTTTCTTATTCCTTTTTTCACCTACTGACCATCTCTCTGCCTTTTTTTTTAAATAGGGGAGTTCCTTAATTTTATCTTCTATTGAACTTATCAACTAACTTTACAAATGTCAGTATTTCTATGTTTTCTGATTCTTTTTTTTTTTTTAAAGATTTTATTTATTTGACAGAGACATAGCGAGAGAGGGGACACAAGCAGGGGGAGTTTTCTTTGTTTCTTCTGATTTCCCCTTTTAGTGTTTCTTAAGTGTTTTCTGATGGAGATTTTCTTCAAGTATCTCGTGATTCCCTGTTTTCTTTTCAAAAATTAGACACTGAGATAATCAGAAAATTCTGTGTGCATTGCAAGGATTCTGTAGAAACATGTGCATCACAGTAGGATGACCAGGTGGCCTGATAGCTATTTTGCTGAAGACCTATCTCCATATGCTTTCTCTGAAACTGCTCTCAGTCTTCGGAAGAATTTTCCTGTCTCCTGCTTGGCAGGCATAATCCTCACTGCTGGCACTTGGGAGCTGGCCAGGATAAGAGGTTGGGCATCTCTCCATTCATTGCACTCAATTGCCCTGCTTTTGTGCAGCATCTCCCTCATATCTTCTTCAGTGACAGCTATCCCAAGTCCCGCACCTCTCTGGTTCAGTTTTCTAGGAAACAAATCTCTCTCTGCTGCTGGAATAAGGGAGGATATGAATCTGTTTCCTGCCACCTGTTTTACCAACATCACCACCCCTCCTTCAACCTAATCTTTAGAGCACCTGTGCCTACAGTCCTTGAGCATTGCCAGTGCTCTATGAGGACAACTGTCATACTTCTGTTCGGTACCACTTTCCCCAACCAGACATGCACAGGTACTCGAGCATTGTTTTTTTAAGATTTTATTTATTTATTTATTTATTCATTTATTTGAGAGAGAGAGAGAGAGAAACAGCATGGGAGGGGAGAGGGTCAGAGGGAAAAGCAGGCTCCCCGCTGAGCCGGGAACCCAACGTGGGTTGGATCCCAGGACTCTGGGATCATGACGTGAGCGGAAGGCAGACGCTTAACTGAGCCACCCAGGCGCCCCTCGAGCATTGTCTTTCTCCTTTCTGTTATGTCATTAACCATTCTGTTTTCAGTCTTCATATATTGTGGCTTATAATTGTCCTAAAATGTCCTATAACTGTTTTAGCAAAGATGGTGTTTGCATTTCTGTTTCTTGTTGCTTTTGTTTGGGTATGGCCTTTGAGAAGGAAGGGGTTGAAAAATGTTTTTACTACTAAATTTAAAGTCACCCTCAGGTATTAGGAAAGCGATTTACCAATATGCTAAGAAATCAAAACAGGGGCGCCTGGATGGCTCGGTCAGTTGAGCAGCTGCCTTCGGCGCAGGTCATGATCCCAAGGTCCTGGGATTGAGCCCCGCATCCAGCTCCCTGCTCCACGGGAAGCCTGCTTCTCCCTCTCACACTCCCCCTACTTGTGTTCCCTCTCTCGCTGTGTCTCTATCAAATAAAGAGAGAAAGAGATCAAAACAAAAAGTTGCCAAAGGCTTATAAACCAAGGCTTCTGTTCCTATCATTCCACTTACACAGCTCCCAGTAGGGAAGCCAATAACTTTTATGTTGTCCACGTGGCATTGTTTAAGTTCATTATGAAGTAAAATGTTAAATTCACTTCCTCACTCACACTGGCCACATTTCAAGCACTCAATAGTTATATGACTACCATACTGGATAGCACAGAGAACATTAATTTCATCACAGAAAGTTCTATTAACCACTGCTTTAGACTTTAAGCTCCAGCAGAGAAGAACTGGATCTGGTCATCATTGTGCCCACAGTGCCTAGCACAGGGCTTGTCAAATACTTTTTGAATGAACATATGAATTAATGTTTGAAACAGTTTTATTATTCTCAAAATAAGAAACAACCTAAACACTCAACATCAGAGAAATGGCAAAACAAAAGTAGACTCAAGCAATAATTTAATGTTTGTAAGGTTTTTGTAATAACATGGTGAAATATTTTTTAAATAAATGTCAAGTAGAAAAAGAGGTAATAGTACCATGCACATAGTACGATCACTATTATGTAAAACAGTGTGTATAGAATGAGAGGAAACAAGAAAATAGTAGCAGCAGTTATCACTGGAAAAGGACTATGGGTAATAAACGGCATGTTGTCCAGACTTCTTTCTGTATTCAGGGTTTCCACAATGTCCTTGTGTCACAATAAAAAGAAAACTGATTTATATTAAAAAGCTTAGGATTGGCATTAAGTTTCATAATTTTAACCTATGTTGTCACAGACAATGTAATGGAGTTCTAAGAATTACATGCATAATGTATGCAAAATTACCTAGCATGGCGTATGGCAATAAAAGTTCAACAGATGCAAACCCATTCATCTATTCTTCTATTCAAAGAGTGATTTTCTTTTTTCTCCCTCATGACAGCTTTCTAATAATGAATTGTCCAAAAAACAGATGATTTAATAAGTAGTTCCTCTCTTCAGCACTAGAAGCATTCAAAAAGAAGCAGAAAAGCCATCTAGAAAGAATGTGGATGAATGAATCCATCATATCATCTGATGGCTCATGAGCATTAATGATATCTAACTCTTGTTCTTCATTTAAATGTCAGTGATTCTGCATGTTGATATATAAAAGATTCAGCCTATTCTCTACTTATAGAGTAGTGGCATCCCCAAGTAATCTTCCCTCCGCTGTTTTAATATGGGAAACAAAACCCAGTCCCAACTGAAAAAGTGCCTGCTCCTTTGTTTATTCCCAAGAAAAAAGAAAAAAAAAAAAAACAAGTTCTACCTCTAAAAAGATAGAGTATATGCACTTTTTTCAATTCTTCCCACTAAGCACAACTAAAAACACTGGAGTTCATGTGTAAAACACACATAAGACGACTCTGGAAGTTGGAGACAACAAGGCAGATGAGCTAGGGGCCCAAAAAACATGTGGTGAGTTCTCTAGATTTTTTTTTTTTTTGCTTTATAAATTTCACACTTGTAGCTCAAAAAGCGAGCAACACAGAAATGCCCATGGGCACAGATGAAAAAAAGCCCCAAACAAAAGCCTATCCCCTCTAGCTAAAGGGCTGGGAAACGGAGCCTGGCAAGGCAGAAAGCCTTTAGATAATAACCACTCTGCTACAGTCAAACGGTACAGAAAAAACTATGACCCCAGTGGAGAGCTTAGACTTCCACACTTGCCAAGCTGCTGTTACAGGTACCCCAACCCTCCGCTAGACTAGGTCCTAGAAGGCAGAGTAGGAACTGTAATTTCCATCCCGAGCTAGCAGTGAACACCTCAGTTTCTCCACCCCATGAGGCCAGTGGAGACCAGATAGGGAGCCTGGCCTGCCCCATGCAGCAGGAAAGCAGCACCCATCCTTTCCACACTACGGTGGCGTCCATGGAGACTACCTGGATAGCAGGAACAAGGCACCTCTTCTCCCAGAACTAGAGGTGCCATCAGTGGAGGCTTAGTGGAGCTGACGGGGTCTCCTGAGGAACCAGAATTCCATCCCTCACCCAGCAATAATGAAGAACCCATCCCCTGCTTGGTGTCAACAGTGGTTGAGGGGAAAACCTGTAATTCTGCCCCCACCTGCAACAATGTAGTGTGCTTTATCCCCCTAAACCCCTTTCCCCTACTGGAGTGGTATCAGAGGAAGCCAACTAAGACAGAAGCTTTAAATAAGATCCGGAGTCTCACAATACCTAAAATACCCTGGTTCAATCGAAAATCACTAAGAATCAGGAAAATCTCAACGTGAATAAAAAGACAATCAGTAGATGCCAGAAGAAAATGACAGAGATGTTATAATTATCTCACACAGATTTTCAAGCAGACACCATAAAAATGCTTCAACGAGCAATTACAAACATGCTTAAATGAAAAAAATTTTTCAAAACTCGGCAAAAGAAACAAGTCTCAACAATGAAACTGAAACATATATATGAACCAAAAGGAAATTTTAGAAAATTGAAATTGAAAATTACAATAACCTGGGGCGCCTGGGTGGCTCAGTTGGTTAAGCGACTGCCTTCGGCTCAGGTCATGATCCTGGAGTCCCGGGATCGAGTCCCACATCGGGCTCCCTGCTCAGCAGGGAGTCTGCTTCTCCCTCTGACCCTCCCCCCTCTCATGCTCTCTGTATCTCATTCTCTCTCTCAAATAAATAAATAAAATTAAAAAAAAAAAAAAGAAAAAGAAAATTACAATAACCAAATTTTTAAAAACTTAATGGATGGGTTCAACAGCTGAGAAGGAAAAAAAAAAATCTATGAACTGGAAGATAGAAATTACCCAATCTGAACAACAGAAAATGAACAGAAAAAAATAAAGAAAAAACTAACAGAGTCTCAGGGTCCTATAGTGTTTTAACAAAAGCCTAATATACCTGTCACCTGAGTCCCAGGAAAACAAGAGAGGGCAGGCCTGAGAGAGAGAACTCTAAGAAGTAATGGTTGAACACTTCCCCAATTTGGCAAAAAATGTAAACCTAAAGATTCAAAAAGGAAAGCAGACTCCAACTAAGATGAACTCTAAAGAAATCCATACCAAGACACACAGTCAAAAATCTGAAAATACAAAGAAAACCATCTTGAAAGCAGCAAGAGAAACAACTTGCCTATAAAGAAAATGTTTAGTAGAAAACATTATCAAAAACAATGAAAGCCAGAAAGAAGTGGCACATGTTTTAAGTGCTAAGAGAAAAGAACTGTCGATCTTGATTTCAATGTATGATGAGTTTATCTTCCAGGAATGGAAGGGAAAGACACCAGATGAAGGTAAACAAAGAATTTGTCACCAGCAGACCTACCTTAAAAGACTGGCTAAAGGAATTTCTCCAAACAGAAAGGAAATGATCAAAGAAGGAACTTTGGAATATCAAGAAGAAAACCATGGAAAGGGGGGAATATGGGTATTTTTTTTTTATTTTATTATGTCACCATACATCGTTAGTTTTTTATGTGATCCACGATCCATTGTGTTCATGTAACACCCAGTGCTCCATGCAGTACGTGCCCTCCTTAATACCCATCACAGGGCTAACCAATCCCCCCTCCCTTCTCCCCTCCAGAACCCTGTTTGTTTCTCAGAGTCCATAGTCTCTCATGGTTCATCTCTCCCTCCAATTTCCACCCCCCCTTCACTTTTCCCTTCCTTCTAATTTTGGTAAATAAAATACATCTTTCCTCTTCTCTTGAGCTTTCTAAGTATGTTTGACAGTTGAAGCAAAAATGGTAACACTAGGGGCGCCTGGGTGGCTCGGTCGTTAAGTGCCTGCCATCGGCTCAGGTCATGATCTCAGGGTCCTGGGATCAAGCCCCCCGTCGGGCTCCCAACTCAGTGAGGACCCTGCTTCTCCCTCTCCCACTGCCCCTGCTTGTGTTCCCTCTCTTGCTCTCCATCAGATGGATAAATAAAATCTTTAAAAAAAAATGGTAACACTATGTGATATGGTTCTACATGTATGCAGAGTAATATTTAAGGCAATTATAAAGAGAAGAAGGTAAAGGGAAACGAGGAGGTAAGACTTCTGTACTTCAAAGTGGTAAAATGTTGACCCCAGCAGACTGTGATAAGTTATGTGCATATAATGTAATACCTATGCAACCACTAAAGAAATCTGTACAAAGAGATACACTCAAAAATACTATAGAGAAGCCAAAATGGAATTTTTTTTTAATGTTCAAGCAACCCACAGGAAGGACATAGAAAACAGTAAAAAAAATAAAAAAACAGCAAAAACCCAAGATAAACCAAAACCAAAAAGTAAAATGGCAGATTTAAGCCCCAGCCTATCATTACAGTAAATGCAAATGGCCTAAGGCAAACCAAATATTTGAAAATTGGGATGTTCCTGGATTACAGAAACATAATAGCTCACACTATTATCAAAACTTATGCAATATTTGTATTTGTTTACAAATTACACTAATAGTATTTATTTTAGGGTGCGATTAATTTTGTACCATGTATAATATTGTACCAATGTGTACATGGTATAAATAACTTACGTCAGACTCTCAGCTCAGTCCCGCTTGGTACAGCTAAGCCTTCAGTGGTGGCCACCATCATCAGCACAGTAATTATGTGGGGCTTCTCATTATTTGCTTGCTCTGTATGTCAAGTTTCCTCAGGGCTGTCTCAGGTGCCTTACTCATCCACTATGCACACTACGCCTGAATGACCTCATCTAGACCCATTGTTTCAATGCCACTCCTACCAGAATCAGCAAAATACTCAGCACACACATTACAAATTCCCTTCAACCAATCCCCAGGTTTGGTACTCACCTCATTATTCTCTAGGCAGTCACCTTTAAATAGTTGGAATTTGGAAATGAAATCTTTTCTTTGTTCTAGACAGATACTCATGAGTGCCTATTCTGAGTCCACTAACTTTTCCTGACTTAATTTCACAAACCATTCCAATGGTCCATCATAAAAGTCCATGCTGAAATCTACTTGAAACTAAGAACATGGGAAGAAAAATTGGAAAAATAGTGATTGGCAAAACAGAAACAGATTTATCGTCTTAGAAGGGATCGGCAGGGCGCCTGGGTGGCTCAGTCGTTAAGCGTCTGCCTTCGGCTCAGGTCATGATCCCAGGGTCCTGGGATCGAGCCCCGCATCGGGCTCCCTGCTCGGCAGGAAGCCTGCTTCTCCCTCTCCCACTCCCCCTGCTTGTGTTCCTGCTCTCGCTATCTCTCTCTCTGTCAAATAAATAAAATCTTTAAAAAAAAAAAAAAAAAAGGAAGGGATCGGCAGAGGCCTTGGAACTACTTTTCTATTTAGAGGAAAAGACCTGAGACAAGCTTCTAAGAACCGAAATGCTCTGGAACAAGCTATCCTAACAGTAAGGGATTTATTGCATATTGTTTAACAATCACTGAAGAACATGGACTAATTTTTCTCGAGACAAGCTAGTAAACTACTAATTCTTTAATAATACATTGTATTATTTGTTTTAATACGTTAAGAAGAGGACCTTTCAGTCAGCCTGGTGTAATCGACTCATTTTACAAAAGGAAGCTGGGGTTCCAAGTGGCAGAGGTACCCCTAAAATCCATTTCTCCCCCTTCCAAGGCTAAATTTCCGCCATTTAGTTTGTCATTTACACTATTGCATATGCATACTGCTGAGTAGAGATACGTGCAATGCCAACTAATTTTACAAAACTCACATATATCCTTTTATAAAAATCTAGTGTAAATACTAAAAAAGATAATTGTCTCCATCCTGCACTGAACCAAACTATGGAGTGAGATGTCCTATCCTGTCTGTGGTATGAAGAAGAATGACCTGGCAAAGATGCTCACCTACTAATTCCCAGAATCAGTGAATATGTTAAATTACATGGAAAATAAGGTTGCTAATCAATTGGCCATGAAACAGTGATTATCCTGGGTTATCCAGGTGGGGCCCAAAGTGTTCTTAGGGTCCTTACATCATGTGGAAGAGGCAGGCAGTACTCAGTGTCAATGACTGTGATATGAGAATCAACCAGCCGCTGCTTTCAAGATGAAAGAAGGCTAAACAAAGCAGGCAAGAAAATAGATTCTCCCAGAAAAGAACTCAGCCCCACCGACGCTTCCCCCTCCCCCAACACATTTTTAACCCAGTGAGATTCCTTCAGACTTCTGAGCTACAAAACTGTAAAATAATAGGTCTGTGTTGTTTTAAGCTACTAAGTTTGCAGGACTTCATTAGAGCAGGTATAGGGAAACTAATACACTTTCCATAGTTGATTTCATGCTTTCCTGGGGCCTTCAAGAGTTGGAGCCTGCCTATAAAAGTGTCTACCAGAGAGGAATAAAATGATTATTGGTACTAATGCAGGCAACTAAGCAATTTGTTCCTTCATAAAATAAAAACCCCCTCTCAAAATTCAATTCCAAAAAACATTTATTGAGCCCCTATGAGATGGGACATGGTAAAGACACAGCCCCACTGTTTATCCTCAGCTGGTACATCTTATGTCTTACTAGTCCTTTCAGTCTCGTATAATGAACGGAAGCCTTGTTCAGAAGCTCAGAATCTTCTTGTTAGAGAAGAGTGATGTTCACAACTAATGGAAGATCTGCTTCATTTTCTAAATTAAAAAAAAAGGGGGAGTTACCAAGAAAAACGAGAGACACTAGTTTTCAAAAGATCAGACCTGTCTTTCCCACTGCCCACTGTGACTTTAGACATGTGAATTTCTTTCAGATATAACTCCTTATTCTTCCTCCCTCTCCTTGTGCCTCAACGGAGATATTTACACACTGTCCAGGTAGCCATTTTACTTCATGAAGAAACCATTTTAGAGGCTCCCAGAAAAGCCAAAGTCGAGGCCAAGTATTAAAACTGGGACCTCCTGATTCAGAGCTCCAAGGCTTTACAGTTTTTAACTAAATTATATGTTCTGTGCATTGGAAAATCTGATGCCTTCTCTTCCACCTCTCCCTTTTTAGAGTCCACATATTGAACTGGAACCCATGTCCTAGATAGATTGGAAAAACGGAATCCTGGAATGCCAACTTAATCTTGGAAAACTCTAGGGAGAAGAGTTTATCCTACGCTAGCTTAGTTGCTGAACATCCAGACAGACTTGCAAGATAAACTTCAGAGAGGAAAGAGGTTGCCTTTGAGTTCCATGTGAGCTTTTCTAACTGATCTCAGCATCTGGGAAGTCATCAGTTTGGACTCCTTTCCCAGTGTATGTAAACCAGCACTGAACATGGTTATCAAACCCCTGTTAAGGGATCAGCAAGAGAGAAGAAACTTACAAAAAAGTAACGAGGTGGACTCGTTGCTTCCCACAGAGGTGCTCGGCTCGTCTGCAATTAAGAAATGGTTGGTTATATTCACTTCATAAGGATTGACGCAGTATGTCTAGCATTCAGGTAAGAGCCTCAAGTAGCTCTGGTAAACGGAGGGCTCCACTAAGTCTGTGGCACCCAAACCTTCTTTCTCCTAACTGCCAAGGCACTCTGCCATGCCTGAAATCCTACCGGTAGAAATGGAATCCAGATGCACTCCATGAAGAGCATCTGGTTGAAGGGGAGGTCTCCACTCACTCAACTGGCATACCTTCATGTGTAAGAACTGTATCCCCTCTACTCCCCCAGAAGCTGAGCAAACATGGCACCTGAGTCAGAAGGGTGTAAACATAGGCAGAGTACCTCCCAGAGTCTTACTTCTTGAGTCTGTCCTGGAACACCTCCCAAGGGGAAAAAAAAAAAAATCCCTCAAAGACCGAGAAGAGGCAAAAAAAAAAGACAAAGATGTTTGGCCTTACTTGGTCTTCTAGTCATGGGCTCTTCTGAATGAGCAGCAGCGACATCTTCTAGAAATAAAGGAGTAAGCTTCTTAATTTAAAATTTAAAGGTTGGATTTTCTCTTCCTATTAAAAATCAAAGCTTCTCAATATATATTTATGTCAAATCACTATGTTGTACACCTTAAACTTATACAATGTTATATGTCAATTATATCTCAATAAAACTGAAAAAAGTTAAATAAATGTATTCTATAGAGAAAAAAAATAAAGAGCCTTATTTTATTGGTAATTTCCATAGTCAGAAAGCATCTCTTGATAAGCAGGTATGGGTCCAGTGTATTAGCAGAAATGACCTAATGGATATTGTAGTCAAACATGAGATGCTAATGCCCCATGGGAGGGGGCAGGAGGAGACATCATTAATTCTTTAATCAACTACTACAGTTTAGGTAGTTAGAACACAATACTGAAGTAGAGCTTCCTGTTGCAAATGATGTATATTCCTCGAAGAAATGATTTGATTGATCTGACACAAGAGAGGGAGGGAGCGCATAAGCAGGGGGAGTGGGTGAGGGAGAAACATCGATGCAGGGCTCGATTCCAGGACCCTGGGATCTTGACCTGAGCCAAAGGCAGATGCTTAACCGACTGAGCCACCCTGGCGCCCCTAGAGAAAGATTTTAAAGCCAGGGAAACTACCCTTTTTCATAGGCCTTTCCACTAATATACAATTTCTAGATTCCTCCAACTACTACCTGCAATACCCCCAATATACTTACAGCAGGGCTGGAAGATAGTAGATCTCAATAAATATTAGCTATTATTTGCAGATATAAGGATCAGATGGTATAGAAATTTGCTTTTGTATGTAAGACCCAAGGGTCTTTCTTAGCCCAGGCATCCCTTAAAGTATCAGGGTTTATTTGTTCGGAGTAGAAGGCATCAGAATCTTATGGACCCTTGGCTAATTGGAAGATGAAAAAATGAAAGGGGGTGGAGACTTGAAAGAGGGATGGGCAGAGATAGGACCACTGCTTAATTCATGAAGCTTTTAAATTCCTTTTCTCTTGTTCAGTCCTATATTCAAGTAAGATTTACATTTACCATAACCTTCTCTCAAAAAGTTCTCTATGTAAACTGAATTATAATGAACTAGAAAAGAGAAGGAAATTGTTAATCCCTTTTTGGCCACCACATCCTTTGATCCATTGGAAACACCAAGGAACGCCTCCTCGTTGAGAAGCCCAGAAGGCTGGTCCTGATCAGGTCAGGGCAAACCTCTGAGATGAAGCTATGTTGGCATTCAACCAATTCCAATTTCTGACACTCTGGGAAAATGCTTGAATTTTCCTCAATTATCAGAGAACTTTTGTCAAAATTTACTCTACCTCAAAGCAGCAAAAGTATCCCCAAATGTGCAAGTTACCACAGGAAATTTCTATGCAATAACCTGTAATAAACAAGAAGAGAGAGGGAAGGAGGAAGAAATTTCTGCATTTTTCTGAAATTATGAATCCTTACCCATGGCTTTAGTTGTTGCTTCCTCAAGGCTATGAGTGTTTGATTCCACCTCAGTAGATAATTCTACGACAAAAAAATGGAAGATAGGTATGATCATAAGCTTACATAGGGGAATCAAGTACACTGGAGGAAAAATGCAAAAAATGGGAGCCCACCCATTCCCGCCCAGGCCTCCTCTGAAGCCAAAACCCTCACGTACCGAAAGCTTGTGTGTCCTCCAAATGCACATCCGTGGTCGATTCTACATCACTAATGGAGACCAGGTCAGCGGTGGACTCCATGTCAGCGGGGAACTCCGGGGTCTCGGACTCCAGGTCAGCGGGGGACTCCGGAATCACGGTGGACTCCAGGTCAGCGGGGGACTCTGGGGTCGCGGTGGACTCCAGGTCAGCGGGGGACTCCGGGGTCGCGGTGGACTCCAGGTCAGCGGGGGACTCCGGGGTCACGGTGGACTCCAGGTCAGCGGGGGACTCCGGGGTCGCGGTGACATCGCTAATGGAGACCAGGTCAGTGGTGGACTCCATGTCAGCGGGGGACTCCGGGGTCTCGGACGACTCCAGGTCAGTGGGGGACTCCGGGGTCGCGGTAACATCACTAATGGAGACCAGGTCAGCGGGGGACTCCGGGGTCTCGGATGACTCCAGGTCAGCGGGGGACTCCAGGTCAGCGGGGGACTTCCGGGTCGCGGTGGACTCCAGGTCAGCGGGGGACTCCCGGGTCGCGGTGGACTCCAGGTCAGCGGGGGACTCCGGGGTGGCGGTGGACTCCAGGTCAGCGGGGGACTCCGGGGTCACGGTGGACTCCAGGTCAGCGGGGGACTTCCGGGTCGCGGTGGACTCCAGGTCAGCGGGGGACTCCCGGGTCGCGGTGGACTCTAGGTCAGCGGGGGACTCCGGGGTGGCGGTGGACTCCAGGTCAGCACTGAACTCAGGGGTCGCAGTGGACTCCAGGTCAGCGGGGGACTTCCGGGTCGCGGTGGACTCCAGGTCAGCGGGGGACTCCGGGGTCGCGGTGGACTCCAGGTCAGCGGGGGACTCCCGGGTCGCGGTGGACTCCAGGTCAGCGGGGGACTCCAGGGTCGCGGTGGACTCCAGGTCAGCGGGGGACTCCCGGGTCGCGGTGGACTCCAGGTCAGCGGGGGACTCCGGGGTCGCGGTGGACTCCAGGTCAGCGGGGGACTCCCGGGTCGCGGTGGACTCCAGGTCAGCGGGGGACTTCCGGGTCGCGGTGGACTCCAGGTCAGCGGGGGACTCCCGGGTCGCGGTGGACTCCAGGTCAGCGGGGGACTCCCGGGTCGCGGTGGACTCCAGGTCAGTGGGGGACTCCGGGGTGGCGGTGGACTCCAGGTCAGCGGGGGACTCCGGGGTGGCGGTGGACTCCAGGTCAGCGGGGGACTCCGGGGTGGCGGTGGACTCCAGGTCAGCACTGAACTCAGGGGTGGCGGTGGACTCCAGGTCAGCAGGGGACTCCGGGGTGGCGGTGGACTCCAGGTCAGCACTGAACTCAGGGGTGGCGGTGGACTCCAGGGTGGCGGTGGACTCCAGGTCAGCACTGAACTCAGGGGTCGCAGTGGACTCCAGGTCAGCACTGAACTCAGGGGTCACGCTGGACTCCGGGGTCTCGGGGGACTCCAGGGTGTCGGGGGACTCCGGGGTGGCGGTGGACTCCAGCTCAGTGGGGGACTCCAGGGTGGCAGTGGACTCCAGGTCAGCAGGGGACTCCGGGGTCTCGGGGGACTCCGGGGTGGCAGTGGACTCCGGGGTGGCGGTGGACTCCGGGGTGGCGGTGGACTCCAGGGTGGCCAACTCTAGGTCAGCAGTGGACTCTAGTTCAGTGGTTAACTCAAGGGCATTAATCAAATCAAGTTCATTAATCAACTCAAGGTCAGTGATCAAGTCTAGGTCAGTAATGAATTCTAGAGGAGCCAAAAAGAAAAAAAAAAGGAGTATTTTATATGTATACTTTCTGGGAAGACTGTTTTCACCATCTCTACACCATTCCAAGCTAGATCTCCTTCTGGGAAAAGCCGGAACATAAAAGCGTATATTGAATCAAATACGGTCTCACCCCAAGTTTCTCTTCTGCCAAGTGCTAGAAAGTGCAGAAGACTAACTGCCATCCAGGAGTGTCCCCCTCAGAGCCCCCTACACTACTGTCCTTTGAGGGGGGGTCAGTGTAGGAAGGAGCATTCAATACTGTGCCTCTGTATGCAAACTGGTCAGATTAGAACAGAATAAAAATTCCAAGAATATCCCCCCTATAATCCTTCCAGGTCCCTGACAACAAACACCAAAAACCAAAAGGAGGCAAGGAGCTAGGAAACCGCTCTTTCCAAGACGTATAAAATAGAATCAACTCTAAAATGGGCTGTCCTATCCTGTTTTCACTGAACGGGTTAAGTCTAGGACCTCATTTTCTGGTCTGTCCCATAGAATGCACAATCCAGACATTTGGGGGCTTGCTTACCATATGCAGTAAAGAACCCCAAGCCCAGCATCTGAGAAAAGTGACAGCTACCAGAGGGAGCACTGGGAGGAAGAGGATGGGGGAAAGTAATTATTTTAATGCCAATGAATGAACACCCCCTCCTCCTGAGAGATCAAATTGAATTCAGAAAGAAAAGAAAGCTTTGGGAGGGAAGATTTCTTTCTGTCTGGTTCATGAGAACACCTGTCTCTTCCCTTTCGCAGTGTGATTCACAGGTTTCCAGACCCACTGATTTCCATTGCACAGGACTGAATTAGTTGCTGAAGCACTTTGAACTATACTCGTCTATAAAATGAGGATTCAGCCTAGGACTTTTCAACCTGCACTAAATAGAATGAAGACTCTTTAGAGCCCAAGAGTGAATAGGACCCCGGTAAACCCTCACTAGTTCTCCCGTCACCCATCCTAAGCCCATCTGGCCCAGCCTTACTACCTTAATACCTAGGTCAATTCAAGCACCTAATCCACATCTTAGCTTAGCCACTCGATGTGTCCAAGGCTTCAGAGCTCAGCCACCCACCCATCCCCACCTTAACACCAAGTCGACAGTCACTTTACAACATTCACTGCTGGTTTCTGTTTCTCTTTCTGCTCCTGCAGAAACACACACACACACACACACCCCATAAAAGAATTTTAGTTCCATTCTCCAACAGACTTCCTAGTGGTCCACTTACCCTGGTGTATTACGGGGTAAGCCACAACTAGGGCGAACCAGGCTATGAGTACCAGGGTCTTCGCGAGCATCGTGCCAACGGGGAGCACGTGAACGTAAGGGAGGTGGTAGGTCCCAACTGTGCAGGACAGAGTTCCTTTGAGCTTTTATGCAACCCACAGCCCCAGGTCCCTGAGGGTGGCATTTTCAGGTGGTTGTTAAGAAAAAAAAGGAAAGAAAGAAAATCAAGCCTCGCCCACATAACTTTGAGAATGCCCCTGGAGCAAAGGCGGGAAAGGGAACTGGGGGCAGGGTGAAGCAAGGAGTATGGAAAACTCTGATAAGGACTTGGGTGAAATTAGGTTGTCCCTTAACCATTAGCACCCACTATCTGCTTCTCAAAGAGGCAGGGGAGAAAGCTAGCTCTACCTGACCAGAGGTTGCAAGTTTGTCATCCAGGCTGGGGCCAAATACTGCTTTACAGAGCCCCTGAAAAGCTACTTGATATCAGAGTGTGGGACTAAGAACCACAGTCAGAGCCTGCTGGCTACTCTTATTCTAAGGGAGAGGCCTGTTGCAAAGTCTTCCCCCCCCCCCCCCCACACACACACCCCGGCAGCCGGTCCCTTAAAGAGAACTGTCAGAATAAGAATTACTACTATTACTACTACATGCTAACAGAAATAGCTAAAATCACAAGGTTTCACATGTGTTACTATCTTATTTGATTCTCACCGCGATCCTATGTGTGAGGCATTATTATCTCTATTTTTTTTGGTGAGGAGATGAGAGGCTGAGAGACTAAGTGACTCCGGATTCACCTGAAGCTACGCTCTGCGGGAAAGTCATTGACATCAGGTACTTCTTGGCAGTGAGGACTGGCTTCTGCTACTGACGTTCCCAGGCCTCTAGGGGGCAGTAGTAAGTTGCCATGCGCTCTCCGCGGCAGCCCTGACTGGAGGACCCCCCCCCAGGAGATGCAGACTGAAAACAGGCAGGTGGGGCTGGCTCACAGAAGTCAGCCTGGGCGCTCAGTTACTAGTCACGACCCTTCCCTGGAAAGGAGGTCTTTATCGCAGATGCAAGACTGCCATCCCGGGGTCAAACTCCCGTGAGGTCTGTACGTCTCAGTTTTCTTTACTTAAAAGGTCATAGCTGAGTCCTGCTTCTCAGAAAGCACTGGGTTGACAATAGCATTGAGAGAAAACTCTTCAGTAATAGTAATAATAACAGCTCATGCTTGTGAAGTGCTTAACTGTGTGCCACAGACATATAGTATTTTACCAATTCCAAACCTAGGGTAATTTTGTTATTCTCCTTTTCTAGATTAAAAAAAACCAGGGCACAGAGAGGTTAGGGAACTTACGAAAGGTCACACAGTGTTACAGAATCAGGAAGCAAATCTGTAGGCAGTCTGTTGCTAGGGCCGATGCTCTCAACCACGCTACTATTCGTCCCCCAGCCCAGTTACGGCCCTGAACTCTTCATGGCCGGCTTTGTTCTGTGAAGTGTGGCACTGCACGGGCTTCACCTTCAAGGTGGGGGAAACACACACATACACTATAGAACATTTTGTTCTTCTGCAAACTACGTTTCCTTGGCAAGCCCTGTGCAATGAAGTATAACCCAAACACAGCAGTCACAAGCTTGGGAAGCAAGCAGCTCTCAAAAAACTTGCAGGCAAAACCATAGGACTCAAATGAGACAATAATCCAATAAGTCATAGGTCAGTGGAAGAAGGGGGAGTTTTATCTGCATCAGCTACAATATGAGAATATTTCCTATCCTGGAAAATGGCAAGAATCAACTTCCAGATGTGCAAAGTAGGATCTCTTTGGGGGAGAGCTGGACTCAGGAGTTCAGGTACGAAGGGACAGAAACAACCAACATCTTCTAGAAGCTTTGTTTGGCAGCTCAACCACCCAAAATACAGATACTGCTTTAGATGGTCTTCTAAAGGTCATGGTTCCATTTTTATATGCCTTAGTTTCTCCCAGAGTCAGTGAAAGGACATCCACCTGGTGACCTCTATATTGAAAAATGGGAGCAATTTGGTTTCCCCTCCTGAAAACATGTCACTGTTTCTCACCACCTGAGTATTGTTAGATGACTGACACAGAGGGTCCTGGAGAGGAACCAAGCTGAATAAAACTGTACAGTTACAATCACTGGTTTTTATTTTTTATTAACTTGGGGTTATCATTCTGTTATGTATTATTAAGTTGTTTGGCCTTCTTGACTTTACATATGCTAGCTAATGTTATAGAATCATGTAATCTCAAGGCTTGAAGGTATATTAAATTGTATCCAGCTCAACCAGACCTCCAGTGTCTCTTTTTCTATTATAAGAGTAATACTTTTTTCCTTATATACCGCACCTATCAAGTGGCCTGACAGCCCTAGGGATGGGGAACTCACTACCTTGAAAAGAGTAGTTCATATTTGTACAATTATTCCTTGCAATGGTTCATATATGCCTTGCTGTTGACCTCAGTTTTATTTTGGGGGCCATATGTAAAAAATTGGGCCCTTCTTCATAAAACAGTTGACCTCAGCTTTATTTTGGGGGCCATATATAAAAAATTGGGCCCTTCTTTTCCCTTCAGATGTCAGAAGTAGCTATCATTTTATCAATTTCTTCACCATCCTTTTTTTTTTTTTAAAGATTTTATTTATTTATTTGATAGAGAGAGAGACAGCGAGAGAGGGAACACAAGCAGGGGGAGTGGGAGAGGGAGAAGCAGGTTTCCCACAGAGCAGGGAGCCCGATGCGGGGCTCGATCCCAGGACGCTGGGATCATAACCCGAGCGGAAGGCAGACGCTTAATGACTAAGCCACCCAGGCGCCTCTTTCTTCACCATCCTAAAAGAAGTGTAAGTTTTTCCCTATCTTGTTTCCTCAAATTTCTGTAGCACCTAGCACAGTGTCTGGCACACTGGAGATGAGAAAAATATTTGTTAATAAATTAATGACTAGATGACTCCTGGTCACTGGTCTCTGATCTCATTTGTCCATGGTCTTCTAAAAAGGAAACACTAGGGCGCCTGGGTGGCTCAGTCGTTAAGCATCTGCCTTCAGCTCAGGTCATGGTCCCAGGGTCCTGGGATCAAGTCCCACATCGGGCTCCCTGCTCGGCAGGAGGCCTGCTCCTCCCTCTCCCACTCCCCCTCTTGTGTTCCTGCTCTCGCTATCTCTCTCTCTGTCAAATAAATAAATAAAATCTTTAAAAAATAAATAAATAAAAAATAAAAAATAAAAAGGAAACACTGAAATTAAATGATCAAGATTTGACCTAATTAGAGTGGGGGGAGGGAGAGGAGAGGGAAATGATCACTCTCCTTTCTGGAAATTACATGACATTAATCTGTTCATATTAAATTGATTTGTACCTTAAATGCTAAATTAAATGCTGAAAGGTGGGCCTGGCAGAAAGTATGGGAAATTTCCCGACCGTGTTAAAGGATCTCAAAAGCCTTTGCATTTGTTTCTTCCAGAGTGAGATCAGTTTCAGGCCAAGAGGGTTGGGCTAGGAGTGCTATCCTATGAATGTGTCTCTGTCCCTCCCGAATTCCCACCCACAGCAGACACAGGCCCTGGAGCACCCAGGAGCATTTGACCCAGGGTAAGGTGCTTCATTCATTTCCCCCCTGCCAACAGTCACTCTTCCCTTAAGGAGCAGTTTCCAGAGACTAAGACTCAAGTTTCTCCTCCGGGGAACGGGGAGCCCAGAATGGGCCATCTAACCTCACAGATCAGATATGGATAAAGACTAGCCGAGACTTCCAGGGTCAGACCAAGCAATTTTCTAACATCTGTTCAGGGACCCAGCAATTACACTAAGTACCCAGAACAATTCAAAAGAAGCCCCCAAACGGATTCCTTCTTTGGAGTTATAACCGTGGAGGATGCCAACGTGTATCATAAAGGCAGTTTATAATGAGATACTAAGAAATCTAAAGCAGTGCCAGGAATTCAAAACAACGTCTATTCATTTAACAAGTGTTTATAGAGCAACTGGGAAATATGGTGACTAAACCAGAAGTACTAGGAAAGAGGCCAAAATTGCAGACTCTGGGAGCCAGTAGCCCGAGTATCAGTCCTGGCTCTGCAGCCATGGACAAGTTACCTAACTCACAGGACTTTACTTTTCTCTTTTACAAAATGGAGATAAAAGTGGTTTACTTCAGGGCGCCTGGGTGGCTCAGTCGGTTAAGCTTTTGCCTTTGGCTCAGGTCATGATCCCAGGGTCCTGGGATCGAGTCCGAACCCTGCATCGTGCTCCCTGCTCGGCTGGAAGCCTGCTTCTCCCTCTCCTTGCTCGTTCTCCCCCCACTCTCTCCCCCACAATAAATAAATAATAAAAGTATAGAAGAAAAAAGTGGTTTTACTTCATTCACTGGATTTTGTAAGGATTAAATTAATATATTCATGTTAAAATGCCTAGAATAAGGAAAGTACATGATAAAAATTAGCTATTACTATTAGGTGCCGAAATGAAAAAAGCCCAGGTCCCAGAGGAGTTGATAACATTGTTTTACAGCAGGAACAAGATGGGGCATTGCTCTGGAAAGTTCCTCGGGGAAGATGGAACAAGCTGAAGTAAGAGTAGAATTCTTTGAATTCAATAAACATATCTTTGGGTTTATCTTTGGTTTATAGAAGGTAAACAGAAAGGCCTCTAGGCAAAAAGAAGTAATAGTGTATTGGAGGAGACAAAAATGTGCATGAATGGCAATGTTCAAGGTGTCATGTCATGTCAACCATTATCAATTTGAGAACATAGAGGAAGAAAGTATCAATAAGATGGCTGGAACCATCTTTTTTTTTTTTTTCAAACTTTTTTTTTTTTTTGGAACCGTCTTAATCAACCCTCCATTGCCAACACCTCCAGAGTCTATTATAGTGCTTTATGCATGGCAGTTGCCAAATAAATGATCGTTCATCTGTATTGAATTCTAACATGGGAAAGGTGGGAAGGCATCATCATGTGAGCAGTAGAATTGTGGCTAAAAACTGGGGTTCTGGACTCAGATTGTCTGGACACGAATCCAAGTCCTTGTGAGAACACAGGCTTGCCCACATTACTCTACCTTTCTGTTTTCCTCATCTGCTAGATGCAGATGATGACAGTAATGGTTTCATAGGGCCTTCGTGAAAATTAAATGAAGGAATCTGTGTAAACTGGTAACTAGAATATAGTAAATGATCAGTGATTGGCAGCTATCGTGATTATAGCTTGAAATGGACCTTAAAGAATGAGTTAAAGCTGTAAGATTAACTACTCCATTACAGAGAAGCTGCTGAGGGGGAGGGTGGGAGAGGAGGTAGTGAAAGTCTGAAATGGCATTTGGGACCAGACCCAAGAGAGTTGCAAAAGCGAAAGAGTTGCGTCGTTATTCTGCCAGCAAAATAGGGTCATTGAGGTTGTTTCATCAAGGATGGTCATGGTAAGACTTAACCAAACAAACCTGCACAGACAAAAAGCGGGTCAGCTATGGCTCTGCATGGGGCAAGAGCTACTGTGTGTTGAACAAGGTGGTGACCTTAGGCACAAAAAGGATTCAGATATTATCAAGGTGCAGTTAAAGGGACTCGGTGGCTGATTGGATATGGGGAAGGCAGCCCCACTGTGAGATATGTATAGGCTCACAAGAGTTGGCCTTGTAGGCTTTTAGTTCCTCTAGGACATGAATTCCCAGAGTCAAAACCCCTATGCTAAAAATCAAAAGAAGGAGACAGAGAGGAGAACGAGAAGAATGCTAATTCTTGAGATTTGGCTGAGAGTCTTGCCTGGTGGTAAGTGAGCAAGGAAACAAACACACTATGGTACACCAAAAATGGATTTCACTGGGTTTGAATGAAGTTATAAGGCCCATGTTTTCTTTGGTACTAGTACATATCCTCATGGGAAATTTTGAGACTGGGGACAATGGTTTTGTCTGTTCAATATTTTGGCTCAAGGTCAGGCCTTTTTTTTTTTTTTTTTTTTTAAGATTGTATTTATTTGCGAGAGAGAGAATGAGACAGAGAGCATGAGAGGGAGGAGCAGACTCCCCGCTGAGCAGGGAGCCTGATGTGGGACTCGATCCCGGGACTCCAGGATCATGACCTGAGCCTAAGGCAGTCGCCCAACCAACTGAGCCACCCAGGCGCCCAAGGTCAGGCCTTTTTAAGTCATTAGGGGGTAGGGGAGTGGTTCCATCAATGAATTAGTAAGAAATAAAACAGTTAAGACAACAAGATACCACTTCACACCCATTAGGATGAACACTATCAAAGAAACCAACACAGAAAATAGCAAGTGTTCACAGGATGTGGAGAAATTGGACACACACACTTGTGGGAACGTAAAATGGTGCAATCATTATGGAAAACGGTATAGAGTTTCCTCAAAAAATCAAAAGTAGAACTACCATATAATCTGGTGATCTTACTTCTGGGTACATATCCAAAAAAATTCAAAGCAAGATCTCAAAGAGATATTTTCACAACCTGGTTCATAGCAGTATTATTCACAATAGTTAAGAGATGGAAGCAACCCAGATGTCCATCAGTGAGCGAGTAGATAATGAAGATATGGTATATACACACAGTGAAATATTATTCAGCCTAAAAAAAGGAAGTCTTGTCACATGCTATGAACAAGGTCATATGGATGAAGCTTGAAGACACTAAGTTATGTGAAACAAGCCAGTCACAAAAGGCCCTATACTGCATGATTCTACTTACATGAGGTATCTAAAGTAGTCAAACTCTTAGACACAGAAAGTGGAATGGTGGTTGCCAGAGGCAGGAAAGAGGGAGAAATGACGGTTGTTGCTCATTGGGTATAGAATGAAAGTGCCAGGTGGTAAAAGTGTTGAGATAAATGACAGCACAGGGTTGCAAAAAATATGTTTAATTCCCTATTCACATGTCCATTTTCTTCTACCAAAGTAAGCAATTTTTAGGAAAAGATCAAGTGCAATTCATATTTGCACCCCAGACAGAGATTCCTTGTTGTCCCTGATACCTATTCTCCCCTTCTCTCCCAGATGACAGTTAAATATGAAGACTGCATTTCCCAGAGTACATAAGCAGGAGTAATATGTGCAACTTCTAAGTTTTGTCCTAAAAGGGAAGAGGCATACCGTTCACTTCCATCTTCCCCCTTTCTGCTGTATGGGATGTGAGTGTGGTGGTAAATCATCTTGAACCATCTGGATGAGGGCAACACTGTAGGGATGGCAGAGAAGATATAAGGAAAGGATCCTGCATTCCTCTGAACCATCTCTTCTGTTACAGGTGCTGACAGCATAGTGTTAGTGTGGGATACACCCTCAGGGTGTTCCAAGTGGCCCAAACTAATTTACACCCCAGCACCTTGCACAGCTCCTACAAATTGCTTCTTAAAGATGGAAGGAGAGGAAAGAAAAAATTTCCAAGGTCTGTAAGGAGACATTTCCAATGTTAGTAAGGAGACATTTGAGGTGACGGTAAGACCATAGCAAGTGAAAGGAACTTTGCTTCAAGTGAGTCATGAACACACCCGTTTGAATCCCCTGTGTTTCCATTTCTTTGTACCAAGTCAGGCTTGCTGTGATGACCCTCTCCAATTTGGTCTTGCTTCACTTAGTTATTTATTTAGTGAAAGGCTTTGTTATTAAAAGTCTTGTCTTAAATGAGGCAAGAATTTCTTTCTTTGATTTGCAGCCTTTTGTTCTGAGACGCATGAGGTTCATAAATGTTTCAAAGGACTTTCTTTTTTTTTTTTTTTTTTAAGGATTTTATTTATTTATCTGAGAGAGAGAATGGGAGACAGAGAGCATGAGAGGGGAAGGGTCAGAGGGAGAAGCAGACCCCCTGCTGAGCAGGGAGCCCGATGTGGGACTCGATCCCGGGACTCCAGGATCATGACCTGAGCCGAAGGCAGTTGCTTAACCAACTGAGCCACCCAGGCGCCCTCAAAGGACTTTCAAATCCAAATTTACTCAACACCAGTTCTGAGAGATTGCCGGAGTGCATATTATTAATGTCATTCTACAAGTGAGTGCCCAGCACATGGCTGCCTCCATAAATAGTTACATATTGAGCGCTAGCCAAAGAAATAGAAATACAAGATGGTAAGTGACTTGCTAGGTCACAGCTAGTTAGTGCAATGCCATGACGAAGAGCCAAGGCCTGCAGAGCCAAGGCCTTCCCACATCTAATCACTCTAGACTGAATGAACAATAACTTCTGAAGAGCTTCAGTCAACTTATCAAGAATAAGTTTCTCTGGAAATACTAGGAGGCATCCAAATCCTTATCCTTTCTGTTTGAAACGCAAAATGTCTCATGATTGGCATTTTTCTCACCATCGCTTATGAGGAAAAACAGAGAAGCACATTTTCTAATTATTTTATACCAGCTCCTGGAACTGGTATTAAATGGAGCAGTGGGAAAGTCAAGGAAAAGTCTCATTCATTTCCAAGTACCAAGATCAATACTATAGGGAAGCAAAACTTGCCACCCCAAAATATGTCTCTTTGGCATTGCATTTTTTCAGGCTGATTATTACTTTAAAGTAATAAACAAAAGGCTCAAAAAGGTTTTCTTTTTTCCTCTCTCCTAACTACCTAAAAAATTTTAGATAGAGGATTTGCTCCAGGTAAGGAGTTTCACCATAGATGACTATAGTAAAATATGAATAAGGTGTGGTAGACAGGGAGGAATTTAGCAAAATCTCTGTTAAAATTCCTCTCTATGCCCCATTGTTTCTGCATAGCCCAACAAACATTTGTTTACGGAGCATTTTTTCATCTTCCTGTGAACTGTCTTCCTTCCGTTGAAGTCCCAGACTCCTATCCCCTTCTCTTTAACTCTGGATGGTCATATAAGCCTCAATTGCCTGACTGCCTGGGGGCCTCATATTCTCATAGAGCCCCTCTATGTTCTGTAATTAAATGTGATTTTCTCCTGTTAATCTGTCTCAGGTCAATTTAATTTTTAGACCACCAAAAGAGTCTTGAAAGGTAGAGGAAAATGCTTCCTCTCCAATGATAACATTCTCAACTCATTCCACTCTTTGCTTCCATGAAAAACAGCCCTTCCATATAACAGTAAATATCTTGTTCATCTTCATTCTTTATGTTTAGCTAGAAAGTACTACTGCAGACATGTAAGCTTGCACATTCTCTTGCTTAAAACAGAAAAATATTTGATTGTGTAACCCATAAAAATATTTTTTTTAAAAAGACACAGCAAGAATCCACTGAAGCTAATCTCAGGAAAGTTTCTGAAAGGAGATCCAGACAGGCTTTTTGCCTTCCAGGACCTTGTGATTATGACTAAGGTGCCTCATCCAGTTGGCCTTGTGTGCGCAGTTAATATCAATGACAAGAACAACTTCTGTTTCCTCTAAGCCACCAAGGAGCCTCGGTGTATACTGTTTCCAAATCATAGTCCTCAAAAGCCTGGCCCACCTCTCCCTCTTTCCTTAAGAACTTCCCTGATCTTTCTAGTAGCTCTCTGGATACATTCCCTCTTAGACTCCCCCTAGTCCTTCTACTGTCCCCCCTTCTCCACCATCCACAACTATATTTGATGTTGAATGACACAGAGATTACTAACATCACTTCTGCTATTGGTTCATCACTTCTGCTATTGGTTCATCTGCATGGAAAATACTGAGAGTCTCGTTCCACTGGTCACTCCAGGTGTTTTCTTGTGTGTAACTTCTGTGGTTATGTTTTACTCTTCTGGGCTAGTTATAGAGCTGGGCCCACATGTTATATTTCTTTGCCCTTGGGAAGAGTACGGGAGCTGAATAAAATAAACACTCATTGAATAAATAAGCCAATAAATCAAGAAATTAAGTAGGTATTCTCTGTTCTCAATTCAGTGGGCCATCCTGGGACAGCCATTCTGTGTGATCCAGCAATGGGTACCCCCAAGCAAGAAAATTGTGTGCAACACAAGTCCAAACATGTGGGAAACCACAAAAAAGAGCCCAGGAAGTTCAGGAATGAATTCTGTTTTCCATGCAAGAAACTAAAGATGGATGATAAGGATGAGAATGAGAAGCCTGGAATCAAGGAGAATTTTTTTTTTCTGAATTATGTGGTTTTTTAAATTTTTTATTGTTATGTTAATCACCATACATTACATCATTAGTTTTTGATGTAGTGTCAAGCAGAATTTTAAAACCATAATTCAAGCAGCATTTTAAGTGAAACTGGAAGCATTTTTACCCTACCTACACTTGTTACTTCTAACTAGTTAGGGAAATATAATGGGAAATGTAGTGGCATGGTGCACCTGGAAACTCTGCTCATGACTCAACATCTTAGAGGTTTGATAGTGGAAGCTGTTGTCTTGACCCCAGAAAATCTAGAGCCAAGCTGGAGGTGTCTTGTCCTTGAAATTAGCACAGGCACTAATGTGGGCAAGCAGGATGTCTGTTCAGACTTCCTAAATGCAATTTGCACAGAAATCAAATGGAAAAACTGGTCCCCCAGCTTCTGAACTGGGAATAAGTGTTATAAGATGATACTGATAATTCCTTGCATTTATACAGAACTTGAAGTTTCAGAACAGTTCCCAAGCATTATCTTATTTGAGTCTCACAACAGCCCTGTGGGGTGGGTGTTATTCCAAGTTTACTGAATATCTTTAGGCCGTGATACTGCTTCGTTAGAGGTCAGAAAAATAGGTCAATTCCTGCTTCCTTTTAACAAACAGATATTGGCCCCTTTGTCTCAATTGATGCCACCTTCATGCCCTAAAAAACAAAACCAAAAATAAAACCGGGAGTCAGCAGGGAAAGCTCTTACATTCTTGATAGAACCAGCTCATCAGGGCACTCACTTGTACTTCTCACGATTACTACATGAAACGAAGCAGCCTGCAATTGTCACGGTGCGGTTCCCATCTGTAAAATCTAGGAGACTCAGAGTTTTAGAATAGAAATAAACTTAGAGATTATATGGCCCAATACCTTCACTTCAATGAGAAAGAAACCGAGGTCAAGAAAGATGAGATGAGAGTGTCTAGGTTCCAATCCCAACACTGTCCCTAAGCTAATTCCTTAACATCTCTATGCCTCAGTTTTCCCAGATGCAACATGGGAATAACAATATCTACCTCCTACTGTGGTGAAGATTAGGACAGTGCCTGGATGCAGTAAGTACTGAGAACTTAGTAATCAATAAAGAGTTGATACTATAATCACTGTCATCTACCCAGCACAGATAGAAGGGTTGGGATTTAAATCTGACTATAAAATATGACTCCCCAGTATTCTGTCCCCGACAGGACATTATCAGTTTCTGTGAGAGGAATTCTTCTGCTCTCCTGAAGTGCCAAGGGCATTACGAGTAAATTCTTACTTTTCACATCTAAATGCATAACAGAAACTGGATTCAGAGAAGCCTTGGGGCAAAGGGCATCTAAGAATGTGGTATCAGGAAGACATCCACCAGTGCCCTGAAGGATGGCACAACCAGTTCATCTGGAATCTGTATTAGTCATGGAGTTTCAGGCGGATGAGCTACAGTAGGGGGGAAATGGTAATTTCAGGGACAGGATCAGAGTATGTATGTTCTCCCTCTCATTTCTAGTGGCTGATTCCCCAATGTCCTTTATGTGAAAAGGGAGGGGGAGGGAGTAAAACAAAACAAAAAATCAGAAAGTCTGATATTTGAGAGTTATTGCAGACAAAGAAAAATAAATTTACACAGGGTCTGGAGGGGGAGGAAGGGGTGAAGAGGCAGAACACAGAGGATCTTTAAGGCAATGAAAATACTCTATATGATACTATAATTGCAGATACATGTCATTATCCATTTGTCCAAACCACAGCATGTGCAGCACCAAGAGTGAGCCAAGAGTGAGCCCTAATGTAAACTATGGACTCTGGAAAATGATGTGTCATTGTAGGCTCATCAGTTGTAACAATTGTACACTCTGGTGGGGTGTGCAGATAATGGGGGAGGCTACGCATGTGTGGGAGTAGGGGGTATATAGGAAATCTCAATACCTATACATTTTGCTCAGAACTGCTTTGAAAAAATTAAATCTATTTAAATAAATAAATAAACTTCACATGTCTAACTATAGACTTGGCTGATTGCAGATGTCCCTGGAATAATACATTTAACAAGTTACAGTTATTTCATTTGAAGGGAAACAGAGCAGCTAGACCCATTCCTAGAGAGATTCTCATCAGAAAAGCCAGTCATGGCATTCCAGAAATACTCAGGTACAGAAGCATGTGGAATAGAGTCACAGAACGTTAGACCATAAGAACCTGGAGAAGAAGGTCAGTCGGTCCAAATCCTCTTTGTATTCCCCAGAGCCTAGACAGAGGCCTGGAACAGAGGAGGTTCTCAAAGTTTGATAAAGAACAGGGAGAAACTGAGCCAGAACATTTATGAGATTAATAAGACTCCATTTGTCCCCTGTGGCGTTGAGGTTCCGTAGGACTACATGGCCCAAGAGAATGAAATCAGATTCTGAAGCCTGATGACCACATCCCTCTTTGACAAGTGCTCGTCACCTCCACCTGCCCTGAGTGCACAGCCTTGTTTTCATAGGGCTGGCACAGTAGCCCTTACCCAGATCCTGGGACTATTAGAAAAAGCAGATGAAGCTCAGATTTTTCCAGCTGTCCTCTAGTCAGGAAGAACCATCTTCTTTTCTTCAGGAAAAAAAAAAAAGAGGGAAAGAGAAAAAAAATTAGAAATAACTGAAGTGTTTGGGATTACAGTAGCACAAACACACTATGAATCACTTTTATAAAACCATTCCTATGATCTTGTTCTATCCACGGGCCAAACTGAATGCCATTATCCTATTATTATTGTTGTTGTTGTTTCTTATCATTGTTGATTTTCCGCCCCTGTCCAAGGGCTGAGGTCAGGGACTTTAACAAACAAAGGAGTTAGAAACTCACCAACAACCAGAGTAAATTTAGAACTTGGACTTTATTTCAGATTTTACCACTTACTGTCACCTTAAGCTAGTTGCCCCCAGGAGGAAAGAGCATGATAACACTCTTCCCCTAAAGAATTATTATGACGATCTCTAGAAAGAAAGATGTACATGTTCTTATTGTTATTATTATTATTCAGGGCCCCAAATGGCTTGAGTTTGCAAACAGATTCTCATAGCCTCTCCTACTGCTATTTAGATGACAGGTATAATGGGAATATTTTCTAACCGAGTTACACCATGTTCTTCTTCCAAGACTTTTTCTTTGTAACTCATCCAACGTGACCCTGGCAGGCTTTGTATAGCCAGGATCTATGTCTAATACATTACAGATACTCAAAAAACATTTCTTGTATGGGGGTGCCTGGGTGGCTCAGTCAGTTAAGTGTCGAACTCTTGATTTCAGCTCAGGTCATGATCTCAGGGTCCTGGGATGGAGCCCCGCCTCCAGCTCCCTGCTCATCGGGGAGCCTGCTTCTCCCTCTCCCTCTGCCCCTCCGCTCACTTGTATTCTCTCTCTCTCTAGAATAAATAAATTCCAAACCCACAGGTATGGAAGAACATGAAAAATACTCTGTACCTGCAAATATACTCTGGGAATACACAAGTGCTGGCAAAATCCAATTGTCCATTTAGGTCATGTTTTGGTTTTATTTTATTTTATTTTTTTTTTTTTAAAGATTTATTTATTTATTTATTTGAGAGAGAGAGAATGAGAGAGAGCAAGCACATGAGAGGGGGAAGGGTCAGAGGGAGAAGCAGACTCCCTGCCGAGCAGGGAGCCCGATGCGGGACTCGATCCAGGGACTCCAGGACCATGACCTGAGCCGAAGGCAGTCGCTTAACCAACTGAGCCACCCAGGCGCCCCATGTTTTGGTTTTAAAATTGGTTTTCCTCCATTGAGGAAAGACAGTTAGGGGATAGAGAGGGTGAAGACAAGAGGAAGATTGGCATGCTGGTGCCATAAATCACTGGAAGGAAAGGGTGAAGGTGATAAACTAGGTCTCACTTGCAAGACAAGAGGATGAAAAGAAGTAGCAAGTTTAGAGAAACTCTGAAAAGTACCAAGACAATGGAAGACTTCACTGGGTCCGTGTGCGGGGATGGGAGAAAGATTCCAGCACAAGGGAATTTCAGAATTAAGTGAGGAGTTAATGTTTCTCTGAATAAGCAAGCATAACTTACATGTGTGCCACCTGAAAAGGGGAAAGCACATTTGAATAGCAAGAGCCTCCCCAGGCCCAGAGCGGGCAATAGAAAGCAGAGGAGACCAGCCCCGTCCCCAAAGAGCATCCTGTTTACTGCCCATGCCCCCTGGGTCTCGTGGGAGAAACCGGGGCCTCAACACGGTTTCCAGTGCCTGGATCCCCCCAGACAGTTCCTTTGCTTCCGTGCCTCTGCTCAGATGGCTTGGATACCTCCATAAGGGGTGCACCCCACAGGGGCCTCCAGAGACACTTGCCTTCCTCACTTTAGGCTCTGCCCTACTGCATGGCACTCCCACCAGTTAAGGGAATGAAGGCAGTTACGGTGACCCTGTCCTCCCTTCCAACTACTCACCCATCCCCTCAGAGTCCATTTCTCCTCCTGTTGCTTTACCCTGAGCTGAAGCACTCCCCAGCAGAGTTCCCAAGCCTCTCCTGAGTTTAACTGGACCCCAAACTGCTTGCCCCCTGCCTGATGGGCACAAAGCTGCATGCAGATCCAGGCTGCCTCGAGAGCTCAGCTCTGGGCCCTGGGCCTCACCACTTCAGCTTCCACCATGCCCCATCCCTTTGGCCAAGTCCTACACATTAGTCAAATCCCAAGAAGCTGCTTCCAACCAAATTCACCATCTGTTCTTCCTAGAGAATTTGCAGTTTTGCATCTTGAACCTGGCACTTAGCTTGTCATTTATCTTTTTCATTGTTACCCTTTTCTTTCTAAAACGAAATGCATAATCTCCATCAGGGCAGGGACATGCTGCTACTCGTGTTTGTATATCCAGAGCCATAAAACATAAAGTGATTTTGATAATGAAGAGGAGGAGGAAGAACTTATGCTCCTTATGATTTCTGGATACATTTCCACACCGTTGGCTGACTACATTTTACAAACCAGGCACTGTCCTCAGCACCAAAGAGGCATGATTATCCTCCTTATCCTCAACAAGCTCCTGGTCAAAAGGGCGAGACAAACATGCAATACAATGGCTTTTAAGAGTAAAATTAGACATTTAGAGGAGGAAAGCACTTCAAAGAAGTACAGGTCAAGATAATGAGATCATACACGTCCATGATGGTCTTTCATTCATTCAAGAAAAATCCTCTGAGTATCACCATCCAAGCCCTGTGGTAAGCATTGAGCATATAACGATGCATAAGACATGACTATCATCATTGCCATCAGGAATTTTACAATCCGGAAAGGAAGAGAAGCAAGCAGGTAGCTAATTAATTGCAGTGCTATTTGTTTAAGGGGGAGCATGCATGTGGGCTACTCTCTCTCATCTGAAAAAGATTCAAGGAAGCCATGAAGCCTGAAACCCCAAGGATGAATGTTGCCCTGTGAAGGGGGTGGATGCTGTGGGGAGAAGTTTCTGGTGGAAGAAAAAGAAGGAAATCCCTCTTTCTCAATCTAGAACTATATATCTACCTCCTCTTTTCCATGTAGTTTAGGGATAAAAAAAGAATTTAAATTCAAGAAAGGAATGAATGGCAGAGAAGACCAGAAAAAATAAAGAATTTTTGAACTGTGCTGTCAGATCACATTACAACACACCATCTTGATTTTATTTATTTATTTATTTTTTAAAAGATTTTATTTATTTGACAGAGAGAGACACAGCAAGAGAGGGAACACAAGCAGGGGGAGTGGTGAGGGAGAAGCAGGCTCCCCACTGAGGAAGGAGCCTGACTGGGGCTCGATCCCAGGACCCTGGGATCATGACCTGAGCCGAAGGCAGACGCTTAACGACTGAGCCAACCAGGTGCCCCACCATCTTGATTTTAAAGGCAATGTGGGCAAAGCCTATAATACAATAATCTGTAGTGAGGGAAGAAAGCGACATGCAAAACTATACCTACAACTTGCCTATAACTGAATAAAAAGAAAAAATAGGGCATAGTAGCTAAATATGAAAGTCTATAAAGAAAACACTATCAAATTACCTATTGTGTGACTCTATTTATATAATAAGAATTTGGATGTTTCTCATTTATTTTAATAATAATTGTATTGAATGAGCATGACTCACCTTGGTAATAAGGGGTAAATTATTTTTTAAAGAAAATATAAATGCTGCTATCCTTTTTCATGTTATGACAAGTGTATTAATTTATTCAACAGATATATATTGAGTATCAGGCATTATTCTAAGTACTAGTAGAAAATAAAATAGGCTTAGTCTCTGTCATCATGATGAAGGAAAAGAGACATCAATAAATAAAGAAGTAAATATAAGTAAATTAGATGGGATTAGTAGTACGGGAAAAAATCATCCAAGAAGGGTTACAGACCCTGTGCTGATCTGGCAGGTCTGGAAGTTGGTGGATATGCTATTTTAGATAGGGGCTCTGAGAAGGGCTCTCTTAGAAAGACTTTCAGCAAAGTAAGGGAGAGAGACATACGCTATCTGGAGAAAAAGTGGTCCAGGCAGCAAGAACGGTAAATGCAAAGGCCCTAAGGTGACATGGAATGGGCTTGGTTCATTTTCTTCATGCACTATTGCCGGGGCGCCTGGGTGGCTCAGTCGGTTGGGCATCTGCCTTCGGCTCAGGTCATGATCCCAGGGTCCTGGGATCGAGCCCCGCATCGGGCTCCCTGCCCAGCGGGAAGCCTGCTTCTCCCTCTCCCACTCCCCCTGCTTGTGTTCCCTCTCTCGCTGTGTCTCTCTCTGTCAAATAAATAAACAAAATCTTGAAAAAAACAAAAGAATTTTCATGCACTATTGCCTAGTCTTCTCCCAACATAGTATGAGTAAAATTAAGAGCAATCAGGGAGAAATTGGTAAATATATACACACCAGACTTTATTGTATTCAAAAAATACTTATTGAGTACCTGTAAGATACCAAGCACTGTTCTAGGTGCTAGGGACCAAGCAAAGTCCAAAACAAAGTTTCTGGCCCTAATGAGGCATCACATTGTAGAGGAAACAACTATCAAGTTAAAGAAGTAAAAATTACTTTGTATGTTTCACAGTATAAACGCTAAGAAGGAAAGTGAGGCAAGGAAGAGAAAGGGGGACTGTGTGTGTGTTTGTGGGGGAGGAACCTCAGAAGCTAGATGGATTCTGAAACACAACTGAGTCAAAAAAGATGAAGGGACACATGGCTGGTTTTCCTGGAAACTGGTGCTTCAGTGTGGCCTAAGAGTGAAAGACAAAGATCATAATTTCAAAACAGCAACAGAATTCTTCAATTCCAGACCATGGTCCATATTTTTGCCTCCTTTTACACGGAGCAACTGGCCTGTGCTTGAGGCATGCCCAGTCACAGTGAACTTAGCTTAAGCAAAACAGAATTAAGGAATCAAAGCTCCTAGAATAACAGCAATCTTAATCTACACAGCAACTCTGAGGTAAGTATTGTTATTCCCAATTTATGGATACAATGAATGAACAAAATGAAAAGTTCAGCTGCTTGTCTGAGGTCACTCAGTGGATGAGTGGCTGAACCGGGACACCATCCCACGGTATCTGACATTTAGGGTCAAACTTAGAACCTCTGTAACATACTATACTTCTTCCATTGCCAGAACAAAGGAAACCCTTATATAATGAGTCTCATAGCAAAAGGAGGACTAAGAATCACACAATGTTAGAACTTGAAATGACTTCAAAAATCTTGTCACATACCCTGATCTTAGAGATCCAGGATGAATGGCCTGAAGCCAGTTATCAAGTGTTCTCATTTCCTAGCTGGCCTTCTCTCATACAGTGTTTTGTTAGCCGTTGTTCATGGCTCTATATCTAGATCACATCTTGACTTAAAGAGCACGGAAAAACAAAATTTCTAATAGCGTGTGTCAGGCCAGATTTTTATAGAATTCATACTCATGAAGATCCCTAGATGTTACTGTTCTAATCTGGTGGATATCTCCTCAATTCTCCTAGGCCCCACTGTTTCTAGTTATCTTAAATATAAAGAATAAACACCTTCTGCTGGGCAGGAGGCCCAATTCAAATACATCTACTTATGAGCAGAATCAAGGCAATCAAGTCTCCAGGAGAATCAACCTGACCATGCCCAGCACCAAGGCTGTCTGTTCATTTATGTACAGAGCACCACCTACCCAGATGAATGCTGTCTTTTCATTCACTCACAGGACAGACCTTTGTTATGAATTGCTCTGTTGCGTTGCTGGGCTACGTACTCTGGAAGCCACAAAGAAGGGTGAGACAGTCCTCATGGATGAAGGAGGCAGGTAAATGTCAACACAAAGGGCTCAGATCCAAAATAATAGACAACAGGAAGCTAACATCCATGCACTTACAGACTAATGTATTCAAGAAGCATTTCTCAGTAAGCATTTTTGGGGTAAGCTAAAGAAGAAGGCTCAGAGATGGTAGAGGAGAAAGCAATGGGCTCATGAAGGGTGGGGAGAAGTGGACAGTCAGAGAAGGCCATGAGAGAACCTTACCAAGGAAGCAATAAAAAGCAAAAACAAAGGCAGGAGGAAATAGGAAAGAACTAGAAGAAACCATATTCCAGAAAGACTAGAAAAGTCTCAGAGCATAAGCAACAGCGCTAAACTTATACCGGCCATATCAATATTCAGAAGGGTCCTAGAATCCACTCCATTCCATAGTGTTTCAAGTATAGATTATCACTGGCTCACCACTAGCTTTCACTGATAACACATTCCTTGGCTTAGGAAGACTTTATACCTCTTCTAGTCAAAACAGTAATAACTAAGCCATTCATACTAATAATTCCTGAGAGTCTGATTCAGTCACAGTCCAACTTCACACCATCATGGTCATTCCTAAAGCTGGAGCCAGGTAAATATTACATGAAATAAAAATAATTTTTTATCCCCAACAAATGTTTGTTGAGCATTTATTATGTGCAAAATTAAGAGGAAAGAGTGGTCTCTCCTCCTGCCCCCTCCCACCTTCATTTGAGAGGAAAAATGGAAAAAAAGGAAGAGCATAGGGTCCTAGGCCTTGATTTTATAATCTAGTTTAGGAGGCAGGTACGTAATGAAGCAAAGGGAAAAAAAAAAAAGAAACAATGCTCTGAGAATCCAGAACATGAGACCGAAACCAAGAATTGAGAAACTTGTATTGGAAAAGGTAGCATTTGGTTTGGACTTTGAAGATTGGGAAATTAGAGTTGAAAAGGACATTCTGAGCCTGAAGCCCTGTTTCATCAGGCTACTAATGTTAACCGCTAAGTAAAGATAAGTAGTAATTAGCCTTTGGGTGGGAGGTGGTCCGCTGACATTCTGGCCCTTTGCTAATTCCTCCAAAGGGATTCATACCACTGAAAGGATAAGGAGCCCTTCTTCTTCCTCGAGGCCATTCAGACAGAAATTCTTGATGTAATTGCCTCATTTGTAGAGAAAGAAGTTATGTTCTGGTTCTTCTGCCTGCCATTCTGAAATGAGATTTTGTTTCTCGAACCATCTTTGTCTCACTCCAGATCCATCCCCCCAAGCCATACAAGACGCCATACACCATACAGTACGCTGAACCATGCCCCTAAGAAGATCAAAGTGACATGAGCTCTCCCTTTCAAGATTTCAAAAAGACTCATGAGAGAGGCACACAAAGAAATACTGGCACATAATAGAGCGTGAGTGAGAACGCTTGTCTGAATGAAGTTCATGGAGAGATAGTGTAAAAATTGAGTGACCCCGGGGCCAGGGGAAGGAAGATCTTGAGGAGAGCCTGGCTGGAGACACTTCCCAGAGAGGGAGTTTGCCCACTAGGGATGGGTTGGATGTAGAAGAGCAGGGAGGACAGCCTTTGAAGCACAAAGAAGCCATGTGGGTTTACAACAGATGGTGGGTGTAATGGTACTGAAGCACGCAATGCAGGACTGAAGCGTGGCTGAAAAACTGGGGTGGGGGGGGTGCTGCATGTCATGTAAGGGATATAAAGGAGCTTGGGCTCCACCCTGTAATTCAGTGGGAAAATAACACCTGCTTCAGATCCATAGGGTGAACTGCTAAAAATAGGAATCTACATTTTTAACAGGTTCCCCAGGTGATTCATAAATAAGTATTGATAACAATATGTAGACTAAGGAAATCTTTTTTTTAAAGATTTTATTTATTTATTTGTCAGAGAGAGAGGCAGGCAGAGGGAGAAGCAGGCTCCCCGCTGAGCAGGGAGCCCGATGTGGGACTCGATCCCAGGACCCTGGGATCATGACCTGAGCCGAAGGCAAACGCTTAACTGACTGAGCCACCCAGGTGCTCATTATATCACAAACTCTAATTAAATGTTTCTGACAATTCAGAGTAATTTAGGAAGTGCCGAGACCATAATCTCACTAAGTGTCGTTCTTATAGATGACAATGAGATGACATAGCAAGAAAATTGGAAAATTGATAATTCATTCATACTTGCCTTGGATGTTAACATAAACTCTTGACATAAGGAAACTACTAAAAGAGTAGTTGATACCATAGGTTTCTCTAAAAATCTTTGATTGCAACCAGCAAGTCTCCTCGCCTGATAGATTATGTTGTCCTCTTTGGTGAATTTGAACAGTGTAACAGTTGCAAATCTGGCTTTCCTAGAATTAAAATGAGATTTACCCTGTTGTAATTACCAAAGCGGAGAGCAACAACAACAAAAACATTACTACTCATAGCACTATTTTTATTTCTAAATAAAACTACATGAAAGCACACATATTGAAAAGTGCATTATTTAATAACTTACATTTAATAACTTTTTTCAGTTTAAATTGAGGTTTCTCAACTTGGCACTATTGACAGTTGGGGCTAGATAATTCTTTGTCATGGGAAGGAGCTCCTGTGATTATAGGATCTGGCCTCCACCAATGAGATGCCAGTAGCACTTCCCAAGTTGTGACAACCCCAAATGGTGCCAGACATTGACAAATGTTCCTTTAGGACAAAATTGTCCCTGATTGAGAACCATTCATTTTAACGGAAAACCCATATTTTAAAAATTGAGAAATAACCATTTCTATGTTGATTTATGTAGAAGGAAAAGTGATTCTGATAGTTGTGATATTACAAACTTACAGAAATCTAGAAGAGTTTTGTGAGGAGCTAAAATAGAAAGCAAGTATGTGTTTCAAACTTGTGATTTCTTCTTTCTGAATGTATTGCCCCATAATAAGAAATGGAAATGATAATACCTCTTAGAACTATGGTGAGAGCAAATAAAACTTAAAAATATAATACAGATCAGAATGCTAGGCACATAGCAGGTGCACAAAATGTTTGACTTTTTTTCTTTCTTTTTTTTTAAGATTTATTTATTTATTTGTGGGGGGGGGAGGGTCAGAGGGAAAGAATCTCAAGCTGACTCTCTGCTCCCTGTGGAGCCCAACGCAAGACTCCATCTCAAGACCCTGAGATCATGACCTGAACCAAAATCAAGAGTCAGACACTCAACCAACTGAGCCACCCAGGTGCCCCCTTTTTTGTTCCTAAGAGATTTATGGCAGCTTTTACTGTTTTGGTTTCTTTTGCTGTGTTATGTTTTGTTTTTCTGCATTTCGGCATAACTTTGGTTTTGTAGGATTACATTAAGACTAGGTAAGTGATAGTCTTGTCTAAGCCAAACTGGAATCCAGATTTGGCTATTTGTCCAACTCTTGCTTTCAATTTTAAGGGATACCTGAAGAGATTGGAAAAAAGGGGAGGGGGCAAAAAGGAGAGAATATCTATTTCCTGCTGCTACCCTGACACCATCTTTTAGAGGAGTTAGAAAAGAAGCTAGGGAGATCATGTTCAGAAAAGGTTGTGAAAGACTCAGAACATAAGTAATGCTAAACTGACTCCACAGATTCCATTTTTCAGAAAGATCTCAAAATCCACTCCATTAGTAGAGGGCTTTCTCCCATGCGGCATTACTAAAAACATCTAGCTTTCCATGGTCACCCATTCCGGGGTGCAGTAAGCTTTCATATCTCTTTCACCCAAAATATCAATAACTAAAACACGAATCATAATAGTGTGTGAGGAAGAGGGGCCCGTTTGAGTTCAGTAATGAGGTTGGACTATAAGGGAACTTTTATATCTTTAGACCAAATTAGTCTTCAAACCTCACATTTACGTGTCTAACTATCCAGTGGATTTTCTACAAGGGCCTCAAACCAAGTAAGTTCAAAATTGTGCTCATCTTGTTTCCCCAAAACCTGTTCCCCTCCTGGACCACCTATCTCAGTGAGTATTACCGATCTCTGGTACTCTCTACTGCTCATCTCTACTCCGACCCTAAACCTGTCAAGGGTACCTTGTCTCCTTCTCTTCCCTTACCCCACAGATCTAAAAAACTAAATCCTGTTGATTCCATTTCTTAAGTAGTTTTTAAATCTGAGTCTTCTTCCCGTTCCCAGTGGAACACCATCCTGTTTTACAGGCATTTAACTAGTGTAGCCTGCCTCACTATCTCAGGGCAATTAGTAAAAAAAAAACAAAAAAGCCAGAATACACTTGTTTCATATTCTAATGACACGTAGCACGTGAGGATATATCTTCTACTCTTTTTTTCATATCAGGATGCAGTGGCCCATCATGCAAAACGAGACCTGCAAAACACACTGCTTCCAGTTCTCCAAACACCAAGCTCTCTGCTTCTGTTCATGCCCATTCCCAACCCTTGGTCCCCTTATGGGAACCACTCTATTGGTTTCAGTTCAGATGTTATTCCTCCAGGGAAGATTTCCTTGGCCTGCAAAGAGAGGGTCACATGTCCTCCCAAAGGGTTTCAATTTCCTATTTATTTACAGGTCTCATGACACTGAGCTTCTTATTTCACAATTTCATTCCTAGCTCCTGGTCCACAGCATGCTGTTAATAATATTTCTTGAATAACTGAAATACCTGGCAAATGAGAATAAAATTCCAGTTGACCTGACTGCGATCCTTATATTTATCTCACTCTCTCTCATATGACATAGTTATTTATTTGTTGAATAAATAGGCGTACTTTTTCCATCACACACAGATCATGCAGTCTCTACCCAAGCCAGTTGCCTTTATTGTCTCTGTTCAAAACAGAAAACTTTCTCTTCGCTCCAGGCCCAAGTTGGGTTTTTTTTCCTATTAAGTTATTTTAAAAGAATCACAAAAAAAATGTAGCTTGCACTTGAAGTGTCCTTTTAAAAATATTTAAACAATATTTTTAAGATATCACTGATGTAATCTGATTTTTTTCACATATTTCCTTTTTGAAAAAATCGTGGTTAAAAAAAGGACCTAACATTAGCTTTACTATCTTAACCATTTTTTTTTTTTACAAGGAATGTTTAATAAGGTAGGTAACATATGCTTAACTAACATGCATTTCTGGATCACTGCAGCTAAAACAAAGCACCCTATTCATTGAGTAAAAACGGCTTGTTTTATGTGTTGTATACTTCAGGGCAATTAGTAAAAAAAAAAAAAAGCCAGAATACACTTGTTTCATATTCTAATGACACATAGCACGTGAGGATATATCTTCTACTCTTTTTTTCATATCAGGATGCAGTGGCCCATCATGCAAAACGAGACCTCTGATTAAGCTTATATCAGTCTCAGATTTCTGTTTCATTTCCATGATCTTGACCATGAAGAGATCAATAGGTTCATTTTGGGTTTTACTGGACAAAGTGGAGTCCAGTATAGCCTCTGTTAAGACATTGGCGAGAGTGAACCCATGTAGAGGTGTTCCCGCCACACCTATAAGTGTTTTTCTGTTCTTCTTTCTGCTTACATTGACTCATTCCAAAAACCAATGTGTCTTTTCCTTTGAAGCTTCAGATCCCTCTCTTATTATTCTGGGATAAAGACCCTAATAATAAACACACAATTACAAAACCACCTCCACACTAGAGTTCTTCAATTAGGTGCAGCTATAGTTTGAGTGAAAGATAGTTTTTGAAGGGATCATTCATACCCTTTGATACAATTAAGTTAATATAATGTGCTGACTTTCTGAATGCATTTAAAAGGATAAACGGTCCTTTCAATGCGAGGGAAAGAACATACATCACTCTAGCACAGTGTCAAAGCCAAGGGAAGTATTAAGCCGTCTGTTTTAAGTGCACAGTTCAGTAGTGGTAAGTATATTCACACTGTGGCGCTACAGATCTCTAGAACTTTTCCATCCTGCAACACTGAAATTATATACCCATTAAACATTTATGTCCCTCCTCCCCCAGCCCTTGCCAACCACCCTTCTATTTTCTGTTTCTATGCTTTGGACTGCTTTAGATACTTCATATGAGTAGAATCATTACAGCATTTGTCCTTTCGTCACTTGCTTATTTCAGTTAGTTAGCATAGTATCCTCATCTATGTTTAGTCTGTGGAAGGATTCCCTTCCTTCTTTAAGGCTGAATAATATCCCACTGAATGGATATAGCATATTTTCTTTATCCATTCATTTGTCAAAGAACATTTGGGTTGCTTCTACCTCTTGGCTTTGTGAATAATGCTGACATGAACATGGTGTACAAATATCTTTTTGAGATCCAATTTTGCATTCTTTTGGATATTGGAAAGTTCAGGACATGTTGTTTTTCAACTTCATTATGTATTTTTTGAGCTTATTCTTTTCACTTAGCATTCTTTTTTTTTTTAAATTTTTTTATTGTTATGTTAATCCCCATACATTACATCATTAGTTTTAGATGTAGTGTTCCATGATTCATTGTTTGTGCATAACACCCAGTGCTCCATGCAGAACGTGCCCTCCTCAATACCCATCACCAGGCTAACCCATCCTCCCACCCCCCTCCCCTCTAGAACCCTCAGTCTGTTTTTCAGAGTCCATCGTCTCTCATGGTTCTTCTCCCCCTCCGATTTCCCCCCCTTCATTCTTCCCCTCCTGCTACATTCTTCTTCTTCTTTTTTTCTTTCTTAACATATATTGCATTATTTGTTTCAGAGGTACAGATCTGAGATTCAAGAGTCTTGCACAATTCACAGCGCTTACCAGAACACATACCCTCCCCAGTGTCCATCACCCAGTCACCCCATCCCTCCCACCCCACCCCCCACTCCAGCAACCCTCAGTTTGTTTCCTGAGATTATCACTTAGCATTCTGTGTGTGAAATACAACCAAATTGTTTCATGTAGTTCAGACAATTTTAATTTCATTCTTCTATATGATATTCCATTTTATGATTTTACCAAAATTTATTTATCTATTCTAATATTATGATCCTGCTAAGTACTTTCTTATTCAACTATTTTGGTGAGCATGTGCTAGAGTTTCTCTAGGATATATACCCTAGAGCAGAATTGCTAGGTGATAGGTATGCATATATTCAATTATACTAAATAACTAATATTTCTTTTCCAAGGGGATAGTGCCAATGTAAATTCTTGCCACAAGCATATGAGAGTTTTTGGTGCTACACATCCTCACCAATAGTTGGTATAACCCCATGTTAAATTTTTACTAATCTGGTGGGTGTGTGATAGTAACTTATTTTGCAATTACCACTTTGCCTATGAATCTCACAAGCCGAGAGAGACACCAGTCACTTCCATTTTTTGAGACTCCTATGATATTCAAAAAAAAAAAAATCAAGAGATGGCAAAATGCAGATGCAATATAATATTATTGTGCTATTTATAAAATAATCACAACTGAAAAAATAATCTGTAGTACATTATAAAAGGAATGGAATGCAAGTTTGAAGTCTTATGATGAACATCTTCAGTCCCATTAGTGTATACTTACAACTGTATGTGTAACTCTCATTTAGAGATACCATCAAAAGTCTCAGATAAAATGAAAAAAATCCTCCTGAAGAAACTTTCAAATTGAAGTCCAGAGCAAAATGGTCGTACTGACTGCGTCCACCTACCCACTGACTCAACCTCCACTCCCAACTCCTGCTCTTAAGGAGACCAACCTTAATGTCTGCTGGACCTATGGGTTTTATCCTAACTCATTAGTGAAATACTTGAAAATGAACAGTGGGGGAAGAAAACCTCAAAAATAATTCACAGAAGAGTAGTCCAGTGGGTGTGTCAAGAAAAGATGAACACACCTTCCCTTCTGCCTTGCTTTGTGAGAATATTTGTTTATTCAACAAGTATTGACCTGAGCACTTTCAAGTTCAAAGAAGTGTGCTAAGCACTTTGGAGGAAACAAAGAAGAGCAAAACCAGGTGCCTGCCATCTCTGAAGCTCATCTGCTAGCTGGGGGACTAGTCATGAAAATGACCCACAACTGTAAGGCAGTGTCATTGGTGCAAGGGATGCAGACACTATAAAGGGATTAAAGGAGATGACCCTTGAGGTAGGAGTGGAAGTATGAGGAGTTCACCCGGTAATCAAGAAGAATGTTTCCATTAGAATTAAAAGGAGATGACCCTTGAGGTAGGAGTGGAAGTATGAGGAGGAGTTCACCCGGTAATCAAGAAGGATGTTTCCATTAGAATTAATAGCATGTATAAATGGCCAGGATGCTGGGAAAGCTCAGGATCAGTTGAGAGAATACTTAGAAGTGCTCTGTGGACAGTCTGAAGGTATGCCTTGGAGTCAGAGATGAGGGCAATTAGTAAAACGTAAAACTGTGGCCAGATTCTCAATGCATTAAGCATCATGACAAATACGAACCATTAACAATAGATTATCAGCCATTTAAAACAGCAGTGATAGGATTTTATTTGCATTTTCCAAAGATAATCCTGTGGGAGTGCAAAGGATCATTTGAAAAAGGGAAAAGAGAAGACCCTCTAGTTTAGATATTAAAATAAGGACATTCACAGAGGAACAAGGGGATATGGGGAGGGGTTTGGGGGAGGGAAGGCATATTATGCGCTGACTCTATCCCTGTAAGACCTACTCTTTTCCAGTACATCTGCTCTTTTCCTGAGTCACTGGACCAGTAAATGGCTCCTCTGGAACCACCAACCCGATGGGTCTCAGAGCAATCGTCTGTTTCCTGGGGGAGTCAATGGGTCCTTGGGACAACCCTGGGCTAGAGCCACCCACCTAGGCCTGTTCCACAGAATGTGAGAATAATATTGCTGAAAGACATCCTAGACTCCAACCCAGCGCTTAAGGAGGAACTTTAGGTCCAGAGAAGTTAAGTTACTCACCCAACTCTAAACAACTAATCATGACTGAGTCAGTACTCAAACCTGCCCCAGGACTGAGGTTCCAAGTTAACCACACAACAAAATCAAGACAGAACCAAAACTCAGTCCTTGTTTCCTGTTGTATTGTTTTTCTACGACTGAGGGTCACACCCAAATTTATTAGTAGTAACGTTTACAAAGTCATTCACACCTATCGCTGGGTAAGGTTCTAATGTTTTCAGAGCTCTCAAAATGGCGGAGGCATAGGACGGGCTCTGAAACCCATGGACTAAATACATTTACTCTCTCTAGGCATTCTACCCCAGGCAGTTCAGGTAGAGCTTGCCTTTGTTCCTTTCTGCCCCAAGAATCTGGGGATGAGCCTTGGTGTAAGCACAGCACCAATCATAGTCTGGGAAACAAGCTCATTAAGAAGCAATGGGGGGAAAAAACCCAGTGGATTGGTGGTTTTCAGAAAGGCTGATTTGCAGAGAGGAAATTCAATACAGGATCGGTGCACTTTTGGATTTAATACTTTAAGCAAAATACATATAGCCTGTCTGAGACAGAATTAGGCAGGTGGCCAATGCAGTGTGTGACTATAAGATATTCCTGACCAAAGCCACGTGCCTACCATACTTCCAAAGCTGCCAAAATTTGCCACCTTTATAAAAACTTGTTTGAGTGGTAGGCCATTATTTCTAGATACTTCAGCCTTCCTCCTCTATCCCTATTGAAATGATGTGATGCATGAATTAATTCATTAATATCCGTTATTGCGTGCACAGTAATATGTCAGTGCTGTGGCAGTGTGTTTAGGACAAATGACCAGAAGTGCAAAGGTTGGTTTATACAACATTTTTTTGTAAGATTTCATTTATTTATTTGAGAAAGAGAGCACACACACAAGCGGGGGGAGGGGCAGAGGGAGAGAGAGAAGCAGACTCCCCACTGAGCAGGGAGCCCAACTTGGGGCTCGATCCCAGGACCCTGAGATCATGACCTGAGCTGAAGGCAGACACTTAACCCACTGAGCCACCCAGGCGCCCCAGTTTATAGAACTTTTAACACAAACTTTATCTCTTGATCCCCAAATCAGCCCATTTTCCCCATTTTAGGATGAGAAAACTGAGGCTCAGAGAGGTTAAATGAATAGCCCCACATCACACAGCCAGGAAGTGGCAAAACTGTGATTTTAATCCATGTCTTCTAACCTCAAATGTCATATTCTTTCCATTACATCTGTTTGGTATATTAGCAGAAATCTCTAAGACAAATGGGGCTCACATCTCAAAGAAGTTAATAATGTAATGTGTAAGGGAGTACAATGTAAATAATAAATCCAGATTTAAAATATTTTTTAAAAAAACTCTTATATCAACAGTGGCCTCAATGTTACTGAGTGCATACTATGTGTGTGGCTTGAGCACTGGATCTAGAACGTGCAAGCCCACAGCTCCATATATTATGATACATCCTGCAGCCATTGTTTCACAGGCCTCCCACCCCAGGAGGAGGGGAGGGTTTGAAAAAAGACTTAAATGAATTCAGCAAATATGCTTCCCCAAACACTCCAAAAACCCACCTATCCTCTTAAGGCAGATCTAAGACCACACTGAAGAATTTCCTAATTAAGCAGAGACTGGAATTCAAATCTTTCTTCTATTCTGTAGGTTGTTTGTTTGTTTAGGCTGGGGGGCGTGCAGCAGGAACGGGAGAGAGAAAGAATCTTAAGTAGGCTCCACGCCCAGCACGGATCCCGACCGGCCCTCTAGCTCATGACCCTGACATGACCTAAGTGGAAATCAGGAGTCAGAATGCTTAACCAACTGAGTCACCCACGTGCCCTCTATACTGTAATTTTAATACTAACTAAACATCACCTACAAACAACAACAAAAAACAACCCTTCTTTAAATTTTAAACTTTCAGTCTGCATTCATTCTTCAGAAGAGGCTGAGGTAATGCTTTAAGAGCGATGTTCCTCAGACTGACTGTGCCTAAGACTCACCTGGGCATCTGTTCAAGTGCAGATTCTGATGCTATAGGCTTGGGTGGGGTCTGAGGCTCTGCATGTTAATAAACTATACATTTCGAGTTAGCAAACCCCAGAATATACTTGTATGCTCAGGTTTACACATATTGTCAAAGCCTGGCTCCCCCCAGAAACTAATACAACAGTCTGTTGAGCTGGCCAAGTTGAGTTCACTGCTCCCACCGCAAAGGAGATCACTACCTAGATTACGTTCTAGCAACGTCTCAAAGGTGGAGTGCAAGGTGAAGATTTTTGTGACATTTGGGGGTTTGGTATAAGGTAGGTCTTTCATTATGCAACTTAATCAGGATTTGTTAAAGATTATGATATAATAATAATTCGGGATCGGTGGACAGCAAGGGTGTCAAAGAGTCTTGGGGAGTAAACAGCTGTTTGATACCACCAACTGGAAAGTTCAACAGTCTCATTTCACAAGTTGTTTCTTCCTGCGCAAGAGTTCCAGGGATAGCAAAGACTTGTTGGTGACGACAGTGAATAGTAAAGCGGTACCGATAGTAAACTGTGGGGGTATAGATGGTTTGGGTTTTTAATACAGATGAGCACGCGCGCGAAGGAGTCAGGGAGGAAGGCGGGAGGACGCAACGAGTGAGAAAGCCTTTCTCGGCCGAGAGCGCCACCTGCTGGCCTTGTGTGTAACAAAACACAAAAACTACACCTGCAAAAGCCGGTTTTAACAGAAAGACTCGGGTGCCACCTACCGATTTATTTTTAAACTTTTCAAATGGTTTCCAGAAAGATGATTCACTCTCATTTAAAATATGTGTGTTATGCACCAATTATTTAAGAGATGCTAGAAACAGAAAAATAGATAACACAAGATGGGAAAGGCAAGTCTTGAAGACAGGCGAGCCTAGAGAAAAGATCTGGGTGAGGGATAGAATCATGGTTAAGAGGGGTGCCGTGTGCAGCGCAAAGAACAGACTTGGCAATCAAGTGACCAGGGGTGACCGGGTGCAGGAGAGCTAGGGAAGCTTTATTGAGTCAAGGAAGCCTGAAGTGTCTCTTGAATGTGAATTGACAGTAGGTGTGAGAAGGAAGGGCTGAGAGTTCCAGGCAGAAGGAGAGGTAAGGTATGGACCTGCCAAAGAGATTTAGTATGCTTGAACCATGAGGTACAGGGACTAAGGGAGAAAACTGGGGAGGGGCGCTAGGGTCAGATCCTGGAAGGCTTCACGTGCTGCACTGTGGAGGTTATCCTGACCAAATAAACCCTAACCAAAGAATCCCTGATGGGGGCGCCTGGGTAGCTTAGTCGCTTGGGCATCCAATTCTTGATTTCAGCTCAGGTCATGGTCTCGTGGTTGTGGGATCCAGCCTCATGTCAGCTCCACACTGAGTGTGGAGCCTGCTTGGGATTCTCTCTCTCCCTCTGCCTCTCCCTACCTCTCGAGCACGCATGCTCGCTCTCTCCCTCTCTCTAAGGAAAAAAAAAAAAAGAACCCCTAATGGATATTAAGCAGGGAAAATGCAGGATTAGACCTCTGTTTACAAATACTACACGGACAGAGTACCCTTTCTTTGGAAGAAAGCAAAACTGGAAATCAGCACATCAATTTGGACTTTTGTTGTTGCCAGTCACATAAACCTGTTCCACTCCCTTAAATAAAAAGGGAGAATTTATTAGACAGGTATCAGGAGTACACCAAATCATTGAAAGGCTGCAAGGGCAGACTTGGAATCAGATGGGAGCAAAGTCAGTTTGGAGGGGGCTCAGCAATTGGGTCAGAGATGGAAGTGTGGCCAAGAGGATTCAGCGGCGGCAGGACGTGGCTGACCCTGCTGTTCTGAACTGGGTCTGATGGCCCGGCAGGAGCGTGCGGGATCATCAGCGCTCAGTCATCAGCCCATGCCTTGGAGGCTAGGTAGGCTAGGTAGCTATGAGAATTAACTGGCCACTCTGACTTCATAAGCATTATTGGTTAGGGTACCTGTTTGGCTGCAGTAACAAAGATCAAAATTTACGACCACTTAAATAAGGCCAATGTTATTTCTCCTGTGCATGGATGCCCAAACTGCTTTGGCAGCTGTCCTCTGAGATTCACTCCTGGCCCAACCGCCCTCGGTGTTGGTACTCCACAATCCTCCCGCCTAGTTTCTGTTTCGTGGTCCAAGAGAGCTGCTCCCGTTCCCACCATCACGTTTCCATTCCAGCTGCAGGAAGCAGGAACATAAAATGAGATGGCATGCTCCTTTCCTTTCAGAGCACAACTTGGAAATTGCATATCTCACTTCTACTAGAAGCCATTGTCCAGAACCTGGTGACACAGCCACATCTAGCTGCACGAAAAACTGACACGTGTAGTCAGGATTCTGTGTGGCCAAGTGGACAGTTAAAGTTCTATTGCAGGGCACCTGGGTGGCTCAGTCGGTTAACGTTCAACTCTTGGTTTGGGCTCAGGTCATGATCTCAGGGTCATGGGATCAAGCCCCGAGTTCTATCCCTATGGGGGAAGGGAATGCATGCTGGGGGACAATAAAAAATCCCCAAAATAGGAACTGAGGAGCTAGATTCTGGAGAGACCAAAACAACAACAACAAAAAACCCACAAAAAACAGACAAACAAACAAACAAAAAACGAAGTCAAATGTCCAGTTCAGGCAGGTGGATTAAGGGGAAGAACTTTTCATTCATCTGAGTAAGAGATAACAGGGGCCAGAAAGAAGGCAGTATAATGAGGTTGGAAGTAAATGTTTGAAAATACGAGGAGTTAGACTCTTCAGGATTTGGAGTCTGACTGAATATAAGCAATAAAGAAAGGGAGGAAAGATAAACCCATCTCAATTTTCTGACTTTTGTGATGGGGTTGATCTTTGAGCCATCGCTCAGGTAAGGAATATAACAGGAATTACACATATCACATTCAGGTCTGTGGAACTTTCCCTTGGAGGAACCAGTATTTGGTCAGATATATGGTTCTTGACGCAGGACAGAGGAATTTGATGACTGTCAGCATGTTGGTGGTAGATGAAGCTGTGGCAGAGAATCACATCACCAGAGGAGAGCATGAAGTCTGAGACTGAGGGTGGAGGACCAAAATTAACATACGAGCACAGACCCCAAATTAACCAAACCCGTTAACCAAGCCCAGAGCCACAAGGAAAGCTATCAAATCATAGCCCCCATGATAACAGCTAGATGAGGCAACTTCCAGTACATCCCTGCCTCCTCACCCATCTTTTGTAAGCTAAAGCATTAAACAAGCACTCACTGGATAGAAACCCAAAATTTTCTCTAGAGGATGTCTAGATAACACGATCCAAGACGTCAATGGGGAATCTGCTCAGGCCCTTCCTCCCCCACTGAAGTGACAAACCATTAGTAACTAGAAATTCCTTTGTGTTGAGCATTTCTTTCCTTGGGGACCCACTATCTTAATGCTCCCAAGATCTCAGATTTTCCTATCTGAAAGAAAAAGAAGAGGGAACCCCGAAGGAGAGTGGAGGTTCCAGATAAAGCCGATCCTGTCAGAAGTCACTGCTTTACAATCTACAATTTATCACAGCTCCTATTGTTTAGTACTTTCAGTACAATCTGAAACAGTGTATGTAGTGATCATCTCAGCCATCTGGAACAATTCTACTTCATTTATTGAGTCAACAATGGGTGGGGCCCTCATAAATTTCACCATCATGAGGTTTGTTCAACAGGTCAGACTCCTTTTGTGTGAAACTGTTTTCAGTTTTTAATCCCAAATATCCAGCCTGAGAGTGTTTCTTATTTTTCCTTCCTGCTTCCCTTTCTTCACCACGTAAAATTATAGCCTCAGTGAAACACGATAGGCAGACATGAATCATTTTAAGCCCTATGAAAAATAATTAGCACGTAAATTGACTGTCCTGGTAAAATTATGGGAGAATATAGAACTTTTGTCCTCCATTCCACTTTATTCATTATTTTTTAAAGTCAGGTTTATTGAGTTATAATTGATATGCAGTAACATTTACTTTTTTAAAGGGTACAGCTTGATGAGTTTGGACACTTGAATATGGTTGGTCAAATACCACCACAATTAAAATACAGAAAATTTTTGTCACCCAGAGTTCCCTTGTCTTCAAAATCAATCACCACCCCACGCCCCCCAAGACCCTCCCAACTCCTGGCTCCCATTATCTGATTTCTGGTTTTATAGTTTCGTCTTTTGCAGAATGTCACATGAATGGAATCACATAGGACTTACTCTTTTGGGTCTGACTGCTTTCACTTAACCAAATGCTCTTGAGGTTTACCCATGTTGTTGCAGGGATCTGTAGTTTGCCCCCTTTTTTGACTCAGTAGTGTATGCCACTGTATGCATGGACCACAATTTGCTTATCCTCTCACCAGTTGTTCCTGGTTTGCGGCTACTATGAATGAATATGTTGTAAACGGTTTCACCTACACATTAGTGTACATCTATTTTATTTCTGTTGGGAGTGGGGTTGATGGGTCATATGGGCAGTGTTATATTTAACTTTATAAATAACTACAAAACGGTTTTTCCGAAGTGGCTCTACCAGTTTGTATTCTCACCAGAAATTCATAAGGGTTCCAGTTCCTCCTCCTCTTCAACAGCACTTGGTATTGTTCATCTTCTTAATTTTCCTCGCTCTAACGAGCGTGTAATGGTATCTCACTGTGGCTTTAACCTTCATTTCCTCAGCGACTAATAATGTGGAGTGTCTTTTCATGTACTTAGTCTGTTCAAACCTTTTCCCCATTTTTAAAAAATTATTTATTTATTTGAGAGAGAGAGAGAGCACGAGCAGGGTGAGGGAGAAGCAGACTGCCCGCTGAGGAAGGGAGCCCGAAGGGGGCTCATGTGGGATCAAGACCTGAGCCAAAGGCAGACACTTAACCGAATGAGCCACCCAGGCACCCTCCTTTTCCCCATTTTTAAACAGGATTGTTTGTCTTATTATTAAGTGGTAAACATTCTTCCTATATTCTGGATAGTAGCCTTTTTCTTTCCTTTTTTTTGTTAAAGATTTATTTATTTATTTGAGATGGAGAGCAAGAGAGTGAGAGAGTGCATGAGCGGGGGATATTTCTTAACTGGATTATTTGTTTTTGGGGTGTTGAGTTTGGTAATTTCTTAATCGATTTTGGATAGTAAACCTTTATCAGATATGTCATTTGCAAATGTCTTCTCCCATTCTGTAGAGAGAAGCAGGGAGCCTGATGTGGGACTCGATCCCAGGACCCTGGGATCATGACCTGAGCCGAAGGCAGACACTTAACTGACTGAGCCACCCAGGCGCCCCTCTTTCTTTTTTTTTTTTTTAAGCCTTTTTCATTTTTAAGATATGTGCTTTGCAAATATTTTCTCCTAGTTTGTGACTTATCTTTTCATTCTCTTTTTTATTTATTTATTTGAGAGAGAGTGTGTGTGAGTTGGGGGTGTGGAGGGGTAGAGGGAAAGGGAGAGAATCCCAAGCAGGCTCCCCACAGAGTGCAGAGCCTGATGCAGGGCTTAATCCCAGGATCCCGAGATTATGACCTGAGCTGAAGTCAGACGCTTAACTGACTGAGCCACCGAGGCACCCCATCTTTTCATTTTCTTAATAGTGGTGCTCAAAGAACACAAGTTTTTTATTTTGATGAAGTCCAATTTATCTCTTTCTTTTTCTTTTGTAGTTCCTGTGTTTTGTATCTTATTTAAAAATCTAGATGACTTAGATTTTTTGTTTTCTGTTAAATAAAATGATGCTATAGTAATCGATACAGTAGAATATTGACATAAATATAGACATAGATCAATGAAACAGAAGAGAGTCTGTTTGATCTTTGCTATCACACCTAAAATCTTAATAATTGCTTACAAGCAGTCACATTTCTCTGATTCTCTTAAAATGTTTTCCATTTGTTTGAATTGTGATCAAAAGAAGACCCAGACTTCATAATGAATTGATATATTTCCCAAGTCTCTTTTTATCTGTAGATTTCCCCTTTCATCTCTTTTCTCTTACTTTTGTTTTAATTGAAGAGACTGCTTGTTTGTCCTGTAGAGTTTTCCTAGTCTAGCTTCTGCCGAGTGGCATCCTGCAGTGCCATTTAATGCGTTCTTCTGTTCCATTTCCTATAAAAGCGTAGTTATGTCTGGAGGCTTGATGAGATTCAGGGTTGTTTTTGTTTTGGAAGACCACATCATAGATAGGTGTGGGATCTTATTTCAGGAGGAACTTAATGTCTGTTTTTCTCTCTGTTTGGATGTTATTAGTCATTGAGAACCATCACCTTGATCCATAGGCTTGGTTTTTATGTTGGTCCTTTCATTGTGCCTGTTCACCAGACCATCACACAGTAATGAGCACCTACTACATGAGTGGGTGCTAGAGACGTAGAAGTGTCATTCTGACAAGTGTGAGTTTTGATTTGGATTTCCCTGATGACTGATGTTGAGCATCTTTTCATGTGTCTGTTATTCATTTGGGTGTCTTCTTTGGAAAAATGTCCATTCACGTCTTCTGTCCATTTCTTAACTGGATTATTTATTTTTGGGGTGTTGAGTTTGATAAGTTCTCAATAGATTTTGGATACTAAACCTTTATCAGATATGTCATTTGCAAATATCTTCTCCCATTCTGTAGGTTGCCTTTTAGTTTTGTTGATTATTTCCTCCACTGCGCAGAAACTTTTTCTCTTGATGAAATCCCAATAGTTCATTTTTGCTTTTGTTTCCTTTGCTTCTGGAGTTGTGTCCAGTAAGAAGTTGCTATGGCTAAGGTCAAAGAGGCTACTTCCTGTGTTCTCCTCTAGGATTTTGATGGTTTCCTGTCTCATACTTAGGTCTTTCATCCATTTTGAATTTACTTTTGTGTATGGTTTAAGAAAGTGGTCCAGTTTCATTCTTCTGCATGTTGCTGTCCAGTTTTCCCAACATCATTTGCTGAGGAGACTGTTTTCTTACGTTGGATATTCTTTCCTGCTTTGTCGAAGATTAGTTGACCATATAATTATGGGTCTATGTCTGGGTTCTCTGTTCTGTTCCACTGAGCTATGTGTCTGCCTTTGTGACCGTACCATACTGTCTTAATGATTACAGCTTTGTAATATAGCTTGAAGTCTGGAATTAGGATTCCTCCAGCTTTCCTTTTCTTTTTCAAGATTGCTTTGGCTCTTCAGGGTCTTTTGTGGTTCCATACAAATTTTAGGATTGTTTGTTCTACCTCTGTGAAAATGCTGATGATATTTTGATAGGGATTGTACTAAATGTGTAGATTGCTTTGGGTAGTATAGACATTTTAACAATATGTGTTCTTCCAATCCACGAGCATGGAATGTTTTTCCATTTCTTTGTGTCATCTTCCATTTCTTTTATCAGTGTTTTATAGTTTTCAGAGTACAGATCTCTTACCTCTTTGGTTAGGTTTATTCCTAGGTATCTAATGGCTTTTGGTGCAATTGTAAATAGGATCGATTCCTTGATTTCTCTTTCTGCTGCTTTATTATTGATGTATAGAAATGCAACAGATTTCTGTATGTTGATTTCTTATCCTACGACTTTGAAGAACTTGCATATCAGTTCTAATAATTTTTTTTTTTTTTTTGGTGGAATCTTTCAGGTTTTCTACATAGAACATCATGTCATCTATGAATAGTGAAAGTTTTTCATTGCCAATGTGGATGTCTTTTATTTCTTTTTGTTGTCTGATTGCCAGGGCTAGGACTTCCAGTACTATGTTAAATAACAACGCTGAGAGCGGACATCCCTGTCTTGTTCCTGACCATAGAGAGAAAGTTCTCAGTTTTTCCCCATTGAGGATATAAGCTGTGGGTCTTTTGTATATGGTCTTTATGATGTTGAGGTATGTTCCCTCTATCCCTTCTTTGTTGAGTGTTGTTATCAAGAATGGATGCTGTACTTTCTCAAATGCTTTTTCTGCATCTATTGAGAGGATCATATGGTTCTTATCCTTTCTTTTATTAATGTGGTGTTTCACATTGATTGATTTGCAAATATTGAACCACACTTGCAGCCCAGGAACAAATCCCATTTAATCATGGTGAATGATTCTTTTAATGTACTGTTGGATTCTGTTTGCTGGTATTTTGTTGAGAATTTTTGCATCCATGTTCATCAGGGATATTGGCCTGTAATTCTCCTTTTTAGTGGGGTTTTAGAATCAAGGTAATGCTGGCCTCAGAGAATGAGTTTGGAAGTTTTTCTTTCATTTCTATTTTTTGGAACAGTTGAGAAGAATAGGTATAAACTCTTCTTTAAATGTTTGGTGGAATTCCCCTGGGAAGCCATCTGTCATGGACAGTTGTTTGTTGGGAGATTTTTGATTACTGATTCGATGTCTTTGCTGGTTATGGGTCTGTTCAAATTTTCTATTTCTTCCTGCTTCAGTTTTGGTAGTTTAGTTAACTTTTTTTTTTTTTTTTAAAGTAGACTCTATACCCAGTGTGGAGCCCAATGTGGGGCTTGAACTCATGACCTAAAAATCAAGATCTGAGCTGAAATCATTAGTCAGATGCTCAACCAACTGAGCCACCCAGGTGCCCCTCAGTTTGGGTACTTTATATGTTTCTAGGAATATATCCATTTCTTCCAGATTGCCCAATTTGTTGGCATATAATTTTTCATACTATTATCTTATAATTGTTTGCATTTCTGTGGTATTAATTGTGATCTTTCCTCCTTCATTTGTGATTTTATTTATTTGGGTCCTTTCTCTTTTCTTTTTAGTAAGTCTGGCTAGAGGTTTATCAATTTTATTAATTCTTTCAAAGAACCAGCTTCTAGTTTCATTGATCTGTTCTACTGGTTTTGTTTGTTTCTATATAACTTACTTCTGCTCTAATCTTTATTATTTACCTTCTTCTGCTGGCCTTAGGCTTTATTTGCTGTTCTTCTTTTGGCTCCTTTAGGTATAAGGTTAGGTTGTATATTTGAGACTTTTCTTACTTCTTTTTTTTTTTTAAGATTTTGTGTATTTATGTATGTATGTATGTATGTATGTATTTATTTATTTATTTGAGAGAGAGAGAGAGTGAGGAGAGAGAGAGCATGAGCAGGGGGGAGAGGGAGAAGCAGGCTCCCCGCAGAGCAGGGAGCCTGATGTGGGGCTTGATCCCAGGACCCTGGGATCATGACCTGAGCCGACGGCAGACACTTAACTGACTGAGCCACCTAGGTATCCCAAGACTTTTCTTGCTTCTTGAGGTAAGCCTGTATTGCTATGTACTTCCCTCTTATGACCACTTTTGCTGCATCCCAAAGGTTTTGGACTGTTGTGTTTTCTGATTTTCATTTGCTTCCATATAGTTTTTTAATTTCTTCTTTAATTTCCTGGTTAACCCATTCATTCTTTGGTAGGATGTTCTTTAACCTCCATGTATTTGTGGTCTTTCCAAATTTTTTCTTGTGGTTGACTTCAAGTTTCATAACATTGTGGTTGGAAAATATGCATCGTGTGATCTCAATCTTTTAGTACTTGTAGAGGCCTGATTTGTGACCCAGTATGTGATCTATTCTGGAAAATGTTCCATGTGCATTTGAAAAGAATGTGTATTCTGCTGCTTTAGGATGAAATGTTCTGAATATATCTGTTAAGTCTTTCTGGTCCAGTGTGTCATTCCAAGCCATTGTTTCCTTGTTGGTTTTCTGCTTAGATGATCTGTCCATTGCTGTAAGTGGGGTGTTAAAGTCCTCTACTATTATTGTATCATCATCAATGAGTTTCTTTATGTTTGTTACTAATTGATTTATATATTTTGGTGCTCCCAAGTTGGAGGCATAAATATTTACAATTGTTAGATCTTCTTGTCAGATAGACCCCTTAATTATGATAGAATGCTCTTCTTCAGCTCTTGTTATAGTCTTTGGTTTAAAATAGTTTGTCTGATATAAGTATGGCTACTCCAGCTTTCTTTTGACATCCATTATTAGCATGATGAATGGTTCTCCATCCCCTCACTTTCAATCTGCAGGTGTCTTTAGGTCTAAAATGAATCTCTTGTAGTAGCACATAGATGGGTCTTGTTTTCCTTTCTTTTTTTTTTTTTAATCCATTCTGATACCCTATGTCTTTTGATTGGAGCATTTAGTTCATTTACATTCAGAATGATTATTGACAGATATGCATTTAATGCCATTGTGTTACCTATATAGTAGGTGTTTTTGGAGATTTTCTCTGTTCCTTTCTAGTCTTTGTTCCTTTGGGTCTTTCTTTCTCACGTAAAGAGTCCCCTTTAATATTTCTTGCAGGGCTAGTTTAGTGGTCATGAACTCCTTTAGTTTCTGCTTGTACTCGAAATTCTTTATCTCTCCTTCTATTCTGAATGACAGCCTTGCGGGATAAAGTATTTGTGGCTGCATATTTTTCCCATTGAACATGTTGAATATATCATGCCACTGCCTTCTGGCCTGCCAAGTTTTTGTGGAGAGATCTGCTGCTAACCTTATTTGTCTTCCCTTGTAGGTTAGGGCTGTCTTTTCCTTTGCTGTTTTTGGGATTCTTTCCTTATCTCTGTATTTTGCAAATTTTACTATGATATGTCTTGGTGTCCTGCTTTTGTTGATTTTGATGGGAGTTCTCTGTGCCTCCTGGATTTGGATGTCTATTTCCTTCCCCAGAGTAGGGAAGCTCTCACCTGTAATTTGCTCAAATAAACCTTCTGCCCCCTTTTCCCTCTCTTCTTCTTCTAGGATTCCTATGATATGAATGTCATTACACTTCATGGAGTTGCTGAGTTCCCTAAGTCTACATTCGTGTTCCGATGTTTTTCTTTCCCTCTTCTTTTCAGCTTCATTATTTTCCATAATTTTATCTTCTATTTCACTTATTCATTCCTCTGCTTCTTCTATCCTATGGTCATTACATCCAGTCAGTTTTGCATCTCAGTTATAGCATTTTTTTATTTCAGCCCGACTAGTTTTTAGGTTTTTTATCTCTGCAGCAAGGGACTCCCTGGTGTCTTCTATGCTTTTTTCAAACCTAGCTAGTATCTTTATTATTATTGTTTTAAATTTTGGTTCAAGCATATTACTTATATCTGTTTCAATTAGATCCCTGGCCATGACCTCTTTTTTTTTTTTTTTTTAAAGATTTTATTTATTTATTTGACAGACAGAGAGATAGCAAGAGCAGGAACACAAGCAGGGCGAGTGGGAGAGGGAGAAGCAGGCTTCCCGCCGAACAGGGAGCCCAATGTGGGACTCGATCCCAGGACCCTGGGATCATGACCTGAGCCGAAGGCAGACGCTTAACGACTGAGCCACCCAGGCGCCCCTGGCCATGACCTCTTATTGTTCTTTCTTTTGGGGTGGATTCTTCTGTCTTGGCATTTTGTCTAGGTCTCTGCCTTCTGCGTGTGGGGAAAGCCTGTATGTTTCCTGCTCCTGAAAGTAATGGCTATATTAAGAAGAGGTCCTGGGCCTGGCATTTCAAGAAGTCTTTCTAGTGTATGCTGTGTGCACTCTGCTCTTGTGTTTTGGCTGCTCTTTCCCTCAGGTCAGTCCTCTGCAGAATTTCTCCTTGCAATGGGCAGTGTTCAGACCTCATCCAGTGTACGGTGAGTTTTAACTAGGTGTGTTTGGGTCTGCTTGTTAAAGGGGCTAGATCCTATTTCCCCCAGAGCTGAAGCTTTGCAGCACTCTATGGTCAGTAGACTTGGTGCATACAGGGTGTTTGCGCTGGTTGTCTGGGGGAGGGGCCACTGCTGCTCTGACTCTCAGGCACACTTGCCCTAGTTCAGCAGCACCTGCAGAGAGCAGGGGGCGGGCTTGGTGTAAGAGGCTCAAGCCTCCACTGTAGGTGCTGTGCTGCTCACTGAAGTCTGTCCATGCTGATAGGCGGGGGCAAAAATGGCATCAGCTGGCTCTCTCCTCCCCAGAGAGGGCAGTTCACTCCCATCGCTGTTCAGCAAGCCCTCACAAAAGAGTGAACAATCTTTCTTGTTTGTCTCAGACTTCCCTCAGATATCTGCCTTCACCCTGTCTGTGTCCAAGCCATCTACCCACCTGGCAGGGCAGTGCTCCTTGGTTTATCTCAGGCAAGACAGCTGAGTTTCCAAACTCCAAATTTTAGGGCATGCACTGATCCTCTGGGGGAGGGTTTCACAGCACTGTGGCTGGTGCTGGTTTGTCCCAGAAGGGCAGTCACACCTATGTGCAGGGGCTTGGAGTTTATGGTAAAACGCAACAAAAAGCCAGCATCCTGCTTGTATGCTAATGAATGGGGCAGAGTAATGGTGCTCTCTGGCTCTTTTGTGCCCTGAGAGACAGCGCCACCTCTCTCAAATGCACTCCAAAAAGGGAACTGTCTCTCCCAATGTGACCCAGGGGAGCCTCAGACCACACTGTCCACTCCTGGACCTCATCCTTCCTTCTCCACAGGAGCACCACTACCCCGCCAGGCTCCACTCGGCAATGGTGCAGACTTCTAAAACTTTAGTCTTTGAGCTCCGCTGCTGGTAAAAACTTGCAGTAAACTTGCCCTCTGGTTTTCCCCGTCAAGGGTTTTGGGGAAGTGTTTTTCTTGTGCAATGCCCTGCACTCTGTTCGCTCTCTCCCTCTCTCTCTCTCCTTTCTCCCTGATCAGGGGTCCCTCCCCTTTGCAGCATTGAGGATTCTTTTCTCCCCCAAGTCACATCTCCTCATGTCTTACCTTCCATAATATAGCCTCTTTTCTCCCTCTAGTTGTTCTCTTAGTCCTCAGATTGATTTCCTGGGTGTTCAGAATGATTTGATATTTATCTTGCTGTCTTCAAGGGATGAGCAAGCATAGGGTCCTCCTACTACTCCGTGATCTTAACTCCCCTCTTCCATATTCATGATGATCACGAAGTGATCACCACCATAAATCAATAGAACAGTGAGGTACAAATGAGCCACTAAAACATCTTGGATTCAACATGGCTTAGCAGAAGGACACGAAGAGAAGATATGAACATTTTAGTACATAGCAAACAATATTGTCAATAGTCAACACCCCTTTACCTCCCATACCCCTCTCCCACCCCAAAAGCTAATGTAATTCTAGGCTATCTTTGCAAAATTACCACATCTAGACGTTAAAAGATAGTGATTCTGCTCTTTTCTGCACTGATCAAGCCGTTCTATGAGAACTACAAGAGGGAGATATACAACAAAGAAAACCACAATCCTATCTGAGGAGGGAAACAGGAATAAAGGCAGGACATGAAATAAAGAATCATCAGAAAGACCATGAAAGACCTTTCATCAGAAAGGATGCTAACCCTGGAGAAGACTTGGTGGCAATAGCTTGGCATCTCCCAGCACTTGTAGGGCTCCCATGTAGAAGGTGGATAAGGTCTACCCCCAGAGCATGCTTAGACAGTGGGGCAAATTACAGAGAGGAAGAACAGTCCGAGCTGGCCGAAAATGTGAAGGGGTGGCCCAGGGGTAATAATTTCCTATCAGTTGACAGGGATGTCACAGAGGGGATCTAAGCATCAAATTGAGTTTGATCTGTCTCTTCTATCCCTCCAATTTTAAGACTGTGATTCTGGAAGCAGCCAGAACCTCAATCATTCTCTTGTTTGCCCTGAATTGACATCCACCACACAGAGTTACAAATTTTTTTTTTCTTGTGATGAGAACTTAAGATTTACTCTCTTAGCAACTCTCAAACATACAATACAGTATCTTTTCATACAAATGTATTTGACATGTAGTATTATATTAGTTTCAGGTGTACAACATAATGATTCCACATTTATATACATTACGAAGTGATCACCACAAGTCCAGTCACCATCTGTCTATGCTGTATGTTACATCCCTGGGACCTATTTATTTTATCACCAGAAGTTTGTACCTTTTAATCTCCTCACAATACAGTATTATTAACTAAGTCACCATGCTGTACATTACATCGCCAGGTGTATTTATTTTACATATGGAAGTCTGTACCTTTTGACCACTTTCACCCATTTTGCCCATCCCTCTTCCCTACCAACCCTCACCCAGGCAACCACCAATCTGTTCTCTGTTTCTATGAGTTTGGATTTTTTATTTTTGTTGTTGTTTTTTGTTGTTGTTGTTGGTGGTGGGTTTTTGTTGTTGTTGTTGTTGTTTTAGATTCCACAGGTAGGTGAGCTCACACAGTATTTGTCTTTCTCTGACTTTTTTCACTCAGCATAATGCCCTCAAGATCTATCCATGTTGTCTCAAATAACAGGACTCCCACCACTGTCTCCATTCTTGACCACATGGGCCTTTCCAACCCCTAGTCCCGCAAGGTCCCACCTTTCCACCTCAAACCTTCCCAGTGTGTTTGCCCATATTTTATTTCCCTCCTGTCTTTTCAAGAACAAACTCTTCAACTGCTTCTGACTCTTTCTGTTCTTCAGCCCATTGAATCTGCTTTCCACAGATTCCCACTCTATTAAAAGTACTCTGCAAACAGTTCACTGTTGACTTTCCTAATCACCCGAAACCGGTTCAGCCGACAGAACCGCTGTCGCACCTGCAATGCAGGGGAAGGGAATGACCAGAAATGGGACAACGCAGAGGCTGGACCTGTGGTTTTGAAAGTGAGGTCCACAGACCACTAGGCTTAGAAACATCTGAAGGCTTAATAAAAAGGGGGTGCCCATTCAAGCTGGCTTCCTGTGCCCTTTGCCATTTTTTCAGTTTGTAGTGTTGCTGTTTTTGCTATTGTTGTTGTTTGTTTTGCACATTTCCTTGTTTGGGGGCACAGCGAGATATTCTAGGCCCATCTTGTATTTTCTCTACCTAGCCCTGGACTCGGCCAATACTTTGAGGAGTCCTGGTGTCTTTCACATGAAAATAGTATTTAGAAGTGACGATCTGGACACGAGGTGGGTTCATTGCTACTGAGCTGTTGCAGCTGTCAGGCCCTCTCAATGGACAGAGCTAAGGAGCACACACACGTATATACACCCAGACACAAACTCATACACACAATCACATTTACATCTATACCTATATCTGTCTATCCACCTACCTACTGAAAACCATGAATTTACTGATACTTCCAAACTCAGTCTGACACCATGGATCACTGGGATGATTTTGGTTTTCTCCTGTATTGTCACTTCTTTCTCAGACAGTATCCAGTATCCTTAATTTATTTACCTATTTGATCAGTGCCCATGTTTGTAACTCATCTTCCATCTTTGCTGCGGCTCCTCCCTGCCCCAGCCCTGAACCCCATCCAGGCCATCCTGCCCCAGAGAGTCTTCCTTAGTTGCTTAGGCTACACACGATGCCATTGCTAGGAAGGATAACACTGGAAAAGGACCAGATTCTGCATACTCACACGTTTTGTACATCTCTTGAATAGCATTCACACATCTGCTTTGTATTATAGTTATTTGTAGGTATGTAAGAGTTTCTATTTTTTTAAAAAAAGATCTTATTTTTTTAGGGGTGCCTGGGTGGCTCAGTCAGTTAAGCATCTGTTTTTGGTTCAGGTCATGATCCCAGAGTCCTGGGATCAAGTCCAGGTCAGGCTCCCTGCTCAGCCTCTGCTTCTCCCTCTGCCCCTCCCCACCCCACTTGTCTCTCTCTCCCTTTCTCTCTCTCTCTCAAATAAATAAATATCTTTAAATATATATATATATATATTTTTTTTTAAAGTAATCTCCACACCCAACGGTGGGGGAGGGGCTCGAACCTACAACCCTGAGATCAAGAGTCACAAGTTCCACTGACTGGGCCAGCCAGACACCCCTGTAGGTATATAAAATTTTTCAAATCAAGGCTTTTCAGAGGGAGGCAAAAAGGCCCACAGGTCAAATGAGGCCTACTTTCGTATGGTCCACAAGCTAAGAATGGTTTTTACATTTTTAAAAGTTGTTTAAAAAAAAGACATAAACAAAGATGAATCTGTAACAGATTGTATGGGGCCTGCAAATTCTCAAATATTGCCTCTCTGGCCCTTTATTGAAAAAATTTGTAGACCTCTGCTTTATATAGTTTCTCTTGCTTTATTAGGTAATGAATATATGTTTATAAAATTGAATTTTATACTTGAAAAAAATTCTCCAAGGAGTTTAAAATTGTAAAGTAGAAATAATACATAAGGAAGCCTAAGGTAAGTTTTATATATAGAAAAATGCTATTTTAAAACTTCAGGAAAAAAACGGAGAATGCTCTTGCTGACTTGGTCAATCAACAAAAATTCATGGGGAAGAATTTGTAAGAACTTGAAAGTTCAACTTGGCTGGTTTAACTGAAAGAATTTAAGCAGTCTTAAATTTTTGTGGTGAAATGAACAACATATTTTTAATCTTCCAAAATTTCACACTGTGGGTGATAAATTATAGTCTCTTAAACATCAAGTTTTATTGCTCATCAATGTCTCTGTTTCAGCTTTCACTCCCCTTTTCATAATTAGGAACAAAAAACGCTTTAAACTGATTGTTAGTAGTTGAGCAGACAATGGCTCAACAATTCAGTAAATGTGAAGCCATATTCCATTATCTTGCTTACAACTGCTTATGTATAGAAGCCAGTGATTTCTCCATGTAAAAGTGATTGCTTTACCTATTCTGTAGACACCCCCAACCACCACCACCACCAGAGTTTACATTGTGGCATATTCTGTAAGCTTTACCTAGAATTAAGGTTTGGATATTTCTGTAGTTGATCGGCTTTGGTAATTATTTGGTCTAGTTTTCTTAAGAGGCAAGGTTACAGTAATTGCTATGTGTACGAATATGCAAGTTGGTACCTTGAACTTGGCCAACGATACTGTATTTTTAATAGGACAGCAGCCAAGTTGTTCTATTTCCATACAGGTGGTTATAAGCAAAACATCTTAGTCACGGGAGAGGAAGTAAAAAAGGGAGAAAAAAGATAGGGATGCCCTGTTCCCCGTCATCCAAGGAATTTAACTTTATTTATTTATTTATTTATTTGGAATTTAACTTTAAACACTCAGTTTAATGGAGGCTTCCTTTACGAAGCATTTCCTTCATAACTGTTTTTGAAGTTATAATTAACTACTTCTTTTTTTTTTTAAAGATTTTATTTATTTATTTGACAGAGAGATAGAGAGCACAAGTAGGCAGAGTGGCAGGCAGAGGGAGAGGGAGAAGCAGGCTCCCCACTGAGCAGGGAGCCAGACATGGGGCTCAATCCCAGGACCCCAGGATCATGACCCAAGTCAAAGGCAGCCGCTCAACCGACTGAGCCACCCAGGCGCCCCTACTTCTTTTTTATACCTGTATTTTCTATGCCACTATACCTAGTTCAAGCATCTATCAGTGCTTCTATACCAATTAAGGGCAACTGGTCTACATGTCCGCTTCTGCCTGCTGGACTGCAGACTCCTCCGGGGAAGGACCTTGTCTATCCTTCCGGTCCCCTCGCCTAATACAGCGCCCATCACAGAGCAGGCACTCCACGAACGTGTGTAGATAAGTAAATACATGAATGGCTCAGAGCTCTTGGGACATGGCACTGCCGAGAAGGAGTGGCCAAGAGTCTTTTAGGACAAGAAAGAATGAAGAGAAATAAAAGCATGCTGGATATTAGAAATCCCAGGACTCACGCCTCCTCCCCTCTAACTATTGAGGGAATATATCCGGGACTTGCTAGCCAAAGGGATGTAGGAGCAGAGATGGCTAGTTGACCCTAATACCCATTTTCCCTTTCTCCCCAGGTGACAGGAGTCCTCAGTTTTTTTAAGATTTACTTATTTATTTGAGAGAAAGAAAGAGAGCACAAGCATGGGGGGAGGGGCAGAGGGAGAGGAAGAGAGAGAAACTCAAGCAGATTCTGAGCGGGGAGCCCGATGTGGGGCTTGATCTCAGGACCCTTAGATCACAACCTGACCTGAAACCAAGAGTCCCACACTCAACTGACTGCACCACCCAGGCACCCCCAGGAGTCCTCAATTTTTGCCTGGATACCTGGCCACCTGGCCACCCAGAAAGGAGGCTTCACTTCCCAGCCTCCCTTGCAGCTGGGTGTGGTCATGTGGCTGTCATCTGCCCATTGGGGTGTGAGCATAAGTGCAGGGTGGCAGTTTCCAGGCCTCTTCTTCACTTCCCCTCTGAATTACCTGGCCTGGATCAAAAGGTCAAGAGCTACATCCCAGGGATGGTGGGATGGGGGGCCAAAGGAGCCTGGGATCCTGAGGACCTCATGGCTCATGGCTGCCAAGCCAGCCGTCGACTGCAAACCTTGGACTATTGCCTGAGGAAGAAATAAGCCTCTGGTTTTTAAAGCCACTGCTACTTAGGTTTTCTGTATCACTTTCAGCCAAATGTATTCCTAAGCAATGCAAGGCTCAAAGTGTTGACAGCCCAGAAAGCCTCGTCACCTACAAGTCACAGGGCTTATGAAACTGTCTTAAAAACAAAGCGAAGACCTAAGGATTTCTACTCTTCTTCCCGCCCACACCCAGGTCTCAGAATTCACTGTGGAAAGCTAGGCCTGCAAAGTCAGTTATGTGGAGACTTTCCCAGTTTTCTGGAAGAACAGTAGGGGAGGGAGGGAAGGAGAAGCGGAGGAGGGGGAAGAGAGAGAGGACAAAATAGAGAGGGACGGAGGGAAAATTAATGATTAGTAGCAGGCCTCTCCCAGCTCCCTCTCCTCTCCCGGCAAAGCGGGAGTAGAATGCAAAAAGGGAAGGATAAGACTTCTACCCTAACTGAGGAAAATCACAAAACATTACAGCTGAGGGGAATAAAGACTATAGAGGATAATCTTATAATTTTACAGATGAAGTGAGGTCCGGGGAAAAGAAATGATCTCATTCAGATCACACAGCTGTGAGGATCAAAGCCAGTACTGGTTCCTAAGACACGACAGTTGACTCTTGAACAACATGGGCCTTAGGGGCGCCAAACCCCGGTGCAGTTGAAAATCTGCAAATAGCTTTGGACACCCTGAAAACTTAACTGCTAACAGACTGTTGTTGATGGGAAGCCTTACGATAACATAAACAGTCGATGAACACATATTTTGTATGTTACACGTATTATATACGGTATTCTTACAATAAAGTAAGCTACGGAAAAGAAAATGCTACTAAGAAAATCATAAGGAAGGGAAAATACATTTACAGTACGGTATTGTAATGCTAGAAAAAATATCCACATGTAAATGGATCCGCGCAGTGCAAACCCATGTTGTTCAAAAGTCTACTATATTTACTCTTCTATATAGTGTTCTCTCCTGTTAATCTCGGATTGCTAAAGATGGAAAGATGCTTAGTCCAATCTCCTCATTTTAAAAGTAAGGAAAGAAGTATTGGAAGAGGTCAAATAAATGGCCATGGTCACACAGTTAGCTTCTTACCACCAAATCAGCTTCTCTTCCCTCATCTTTGCATTCACATACAATGTGCTGGAAAATCTTACAGAAATCCAAAGTCAATGTGCATATTCAAAGGAGGAGTGGAGATAAGCAGTATCATGTAAATGCAAATGTAAAAACACCCCCCACCCCATGACTCAATTTATGTTGGTCCATGAACAGTTAACAGTTTTTAACATCTAACACTTTTCTTCCAGTCTTAACTGGCAGCCAGAGTTATTTTGCAAAACTCTGTTTGCAAGTCCCCAAGAGGAATACATGTGTAAGTATGTTTTAAATTTGCAAATGTTTTATCTTTGAACTCCTTAAAAAGTAACACGAACCATCTTCATCTTTAAACTGCTCTGTTGAGTTTGTTATGGTATGCTTATGCATACCTCCCTCTTTTTCTGTGACTACCCAGAATGTCTGTCACTGGGGCACATGACTCCTAGAACTGAACTCTTCAAGGGGCGGCTCTGTTGGTTAACATCTGCCTTCAGCTCAGGACATGATCCCAGGGTCCTGGGATCATGTCCTGCATCTGGCTCCTTGCTCAGCGGGGAGCCTGCTTCTCCCTCTGCCTGACTGTCCCCCTGCTTGGGCTCACTCTCTCTCTCTCTCTGACAAATAAATAAATAAAATCTTAAAAAAAAAAAAAAAAGAACTGAACCCTTCAAGTAAATAGAAATTTCCTTATGTAGATGATATTGGCTTTCACCCTTAACGAAAATAGGGCAGAAGGAATGAGATCAAGGAGGAAATTAATTTGGATGGGAAGAAGCCATCATACCCTTGTGAATAAAATGCACATGAGAGTTTCAGTAACACTTAAAGGCACAAAGGGAAAGACAGGGATTCTCCAGAAGAGAGGAGAGCAGCACCATATCGGGAGCTGGGCCCAGGGGTGTGGATCTGCACCACGATGCATAAAATGCTGAGGACAAGGGCATCCTTTGTTTTTTGTTTTTATTTTTTTTTAAGTTGTCTTTATATAAGTAATCTCTAGACCCAATGCAGGGCTTGAACTCATGACTCTGAGATCAAGAGTCACAAGCTCGGGGCGCCTGGGTGGCTCAGTCGTTAAGCAATTGCCTTTGGCTCAGGTCATGATCCTGGGGTCCTGGGATCAAGCCCCGCATCGGGCTCCCTGCTCAGCAGGAAGCTTGCTTCTCCCTCTCCCACTGCCCCTGCTTGTGTTCCTTCTCTCGCTATCTCTCTCTCTGTCAAACAAATAAATAAAATCTTAAAAAAAAAAAAAAGAGAGAGAGTCACAAGCTCTTGCGAGGGAGCCAGCCAGGCGCCCCAGACAAGAGCACACTTTGAACCAGAGTCTACCATGCACCAGGAAGAAGCTTTGGGAAATTTTCACAGGTGGCTCTCCTCTGTCCACACAGCACCAGTTGATGCCCTTGAAAACGTTCTCATGTGCCCACTTCATTCTTAATGAGGCCAACCACATTAGTCATGCAGCTCACAGACAAATAGGAATGTCTGCAGCTCTGGACACCGTCACGAACTTGTTGTACTTTGCACAGGAAGCTCGGCTCCGCATGCTCAAATGTCACCCTCTAAAGGTCAGCTCTAAGTACACAGAGCCGTCTAGGAACACTGACAGTGGAGCTGAGTGCTCAGCACATCAAACAAGAAAGCCGTACAGGGGTTTCTCTCTACTTTACCAGGGCCAGGTACAGGTGGACCACGCCAGCCTTCACCTTGCCCTTTGGAGAGGAAAGCAGTCTCTCCAGACTTTCCTGTTGGAAACAAGGCCTGAGACTGAAAAGAGGAAAGGAGGTCCAAAAGAACCCGTCCTGCTGCAACCGAACTAGACCAGCCTGGACTCTGAGATCCTTGACCTGCTGTGTGCCTTATCCAAGCATAAAGGAAAACTCGGTTCCCGCAGCGTGCCTCTCTGCTCCCCAAATAGTCCCTTTGCCTGGAGCATCCGCCCCATTCCGCCTGCCAATACACAGCAAATCAGTGGGAAAGAGTCTGAATGAATTCAGAGACCACATGCTCCAACCCCTTCTACCTGTCCATCAAAGGCCACTTCAGTCAGCACCTCCTCCATTAAGGCTTTTTGGGGTCCCTCTGTCTCTCAATACTTCGGCACTTTGGCACTCCCTTATGGTATTGATCACATTCTGTCTTGTATTAGAGTTAATTATGTACAGATTTTTCACACCCATTACCGGACCAGTTTAAAACCTACAAATTCAACAATTCGTCCTAAATATTAAACAATAACATTTGTACTTTCTACAATTAAAAGACTGTATGCGGGGCGCCTGGGTGGCTCAGTTGTTAAGCATCTGCCTTCGGCTCAGGTCATGATCCCAGGGTCCTGGGATCGAGACCCTCATCGGGCTCCCTGCTCCTTGGGAAGCCTGCTTCTCCCTCTCCCACTCCCCCTGCTTGTGTTCCCTCTCTCGCTGTGTCTCTCTCTGTTGAATAAATAAATAAAATCTTTAAAAAAAAAAGAAGACTGTATGCTTTGGTAGGGAAGCATACCATTTTTTAAAACAAAACGAACTTTGTTTCTCTGCTTCTCTGTTTCCCACGTGCCTGCGCCATGTGTCTAGTGGGTGCTCAGCCCGCCTTGATCCCAACCACGTGGCGGGCTGTGAGCGTTTTCAGGACAAAGGCAGCCTAACTGCTCTCTGTGAGCCCTCTATGATTAAGCACAGGATCCAGAACACAGTAAAAACACAATAAACGTATAATGAAATGAATAAAGCTAGCATTAAGTCAATGATGAGCAAGACCTAAGATTAAGCGGTCCCACCCAAGGCTTCCCAGTGCCCCACGGAGACCACACAGCTCCCTTAGCACAGGAAACAGCATGACTCTTGATCAGCAAGCAGCATACAATGCACAGCTTCCTACTCTTCCTTTCCCTGCAGCTCGGTGCCCTTGGCGGGGAGCCACCTGCCTCCAGCCTTCTTTGGAAAAGTATTCATGGGACAATGGCGTTAACATTGCACAGACTAACACTGCTTTGGATTTTTGGGGGGAGCCACAGCTGCTGTTACTGTTACTGCTCCTGCTGAAATCCATTTGGCAAATGCCTTGGGAATGCAGCTTCTCAAATGGTTTAGAGGGTTCTCTACGTTTGACCCCTGCAGCATCACTTTCCACATTCTCACCCACCACCCCCATTTCCTGGATTCGTGGCCGCAGTAAGCGGCAGGGGACAGTATGCTCCTGGGCAGATGCCAGGTTGGGGGGTGGTGGGTAGAGCTTTGAGGGGTGGGTACAGGCCGAGCAGCAGAATTCGGTAAACCCTGACCGCCAACCACCCCACCCCTCACCCCCCGCATTGTCCTTTACAGCCTTCTGCTAGTCAGTAACAGATCTCGGCAGCCTAGATACTAGAAGCCATGATCTGGGATTTAGGGGTAAAAGTGCCCACAGGAGACAAAAACACCCTGAGAGGATTCAGCCGGGCCAATCTCTTGGTCACGGGACTGCGTGCGGGGCCGAGGGAGAGTCCCTGCTGATTTCAGTTCATTATGTTTCCTATGACTTCAGATCTCAGGGGCAGGCTGGCGGGTGGAGTAAGTAACAACTGTGTTCAATCCTGGTCTCTGAGCAAATTCTTTAAGAATATTACTTTATCCAGTTGCCTAAAGAGCGTCTCCTCTGGGCTCACGGTTGCTACATTGTCTATAGCCGTGCTCTAATCCCCATCTTACTGGCGCTGCTCCTGAAACATTCATTGCCAGATCTCTACAGGCTCCTTTGAAGGAAACTTCTTTTAGTAGTTTATGCTAGTGTGATGTCCTTTACAAGGGATTCTCAACAACTGTTTCTCCAAGTGTTCCTTTCTGGGTGAGAAGCTAGGGAATAACGGCGAAGGCGGTGACGTTCTCCATGACCAGGGTAGGCCTGACATGTGACATGTGTCCTGAATGAGGGGGTGCTCCCCACTGCCCCCAGTGAAAGCTACGTGTACTGGGGTGAATAGTGTCCTCCCAGACTTCATGTCCCCCTAGAACCTGTGACTGACTTAATTTGGAAATGGGGTCCTGACAGATAATCAAGTTAAGATGAGGTCACACTGGATTAGGGTGGGCCTTAAATCCAATATGACTGGTGTCTTTCCAAGGAGAGAGACACGGACACACAGGAGGAGGACCTGTAACAACAGAGGCAGAGGTTGGAGTCATGCATCCGGCAAGCCAAGAAAGTGCCATACCCCTAAATTCTCCTTTGCCATGTCATCTATTAAGTATCTAGCTCACGGCAGAAACTAGGCTAGATCCTAGAACTACAATGGCACATGAGTTTCTTCCTGCCCCCTGGACTGAGACAGCCATGTAAGCAAACACATAGTGGAGAGGGACACGGGCAGTCATAAATGTGTATACAAGGAATAGGACTAGCAGAAAGGAGCAATTAACTGTTGAGAAAGGGTGTCAAGAGAAGCTTCTTGGGGGCAGAAACACCTAAGCAGGGTTTGTAAAGGCAGGTCCAGGAGCAGGAGTTGCTGAATCACAGGAGCCTGACGCAGAAATGGCAGTGACGGAGCGTGATATATGCAGACAACTGCACAAATTTATTTCTACTGAAGGTACAAGGGAGGGAGAGGCCGAGATGACAAAGGAGGTGCAGACCGGGGCTGGGTCACGGCAGGTTAGGAGAGTTTCACTTAACTCCGTGGGCAATGGGGAGTCGTTGGAGAGTTTAAAGGAGAGGAATAATGGGTCACATTGTGTTCCGAAAGATCGTCTGGGCTGCTTTGGGAGGCAAGACCAGGAGAAGCAGGACCTGTCAAAGGCTTGAACTCAGGCGGTGGGGGTAGAGCCGAGGGGAGAGAATGGATTGGGGCAATATTTAAAAGAGAAAATTAAATACTGTGCATGTAGAGAATGGGGAAGGAGAAGAGAGAAATCATTTCCTGTTTTACCTTCCCTTTTTCAGAGTTGGGTTGCAGAGCAGGACCGGCACAGCTGGGAGATTGGTTTCATGCAAGAGGATTAATAAGCAAGTGAGTAAATAGGCAGAGGACAGTCCAGAGCAGTTTCTCACTGCTGGAGAAAGGCATAACGTGCGTGGAAAGGAGAAACTGTGGGATTGGACTGGAATTGGAGGTATTGGTTTGCAGTCATGGTTTTTTAAGATAGATAATGCAGTGGTGAGGTAGATGGGGGGACAGAGAGAGATGTTGGGGCGCCTGGGTGGCTCAGTCAGTTAAGCATCTGAGTCTTGATTTCGGCTCAGGTCACAATCGCAGGGCCATGAGATTGAGCCCCGAGTCGGGCTCCATGCTGGATGTGGAGCCTGCTTATGTTTCTTCCTCTCCTTCCTCCCCTCCCCTCCCCACTCCCCTCTCCCCACTCACACTCTCTCTTTCTAAAAAAATTAAAAAATAAAAAAAGAGAGAGAGATTATATAGAAATAGATATCCGCGTATAGATGTGTTGTATGTCCTACTCGTGCACATTTAGAAGGGTTGAGAAGCAATAGCACCCCGGTTGCCATGAGCATCCTGGCACCCAAATCTCAGTTTCTGGCTTCTTGGAGAAATGTCTGGTTCCAAGGCTAAGACAGGAAAAGAACAAGATGAGTCTGGAAATTATGTGCCAGGAAGTAAAGAAGCACTCAGAGAAGTAGGAGGACATGCTTCAAGGGCACAGGATCCAGCATAACGGGGCTCCCTCTGGCCAACTCTGGGACGGTCTGAGCATCAAAATTAATAATGACACTAACTGATTATAATCCACTGAAAAAATCAAAATTCATGAGTTCATATGGATATAAATAATACTAATAAATGTGAGGGAAAAGAGAAAGCTCTACTTTATGGTAGAAGGCCAATTAATAAATATAGAAGGGATGATGGAATTAGAAAATCATTACTTGGCAACCATCACAGTAATAACTAATTTAGATAGAATCCTTAGATGCTAAAACCAGCATGTGAACATTTAATGAAGATATGGACATAGTCTCAAAAGAGCTCCCCAAAATATTTACCTGCTTATTAAGTAATGAGTACAAAATACTTACTAATTAACTAAAGTGGACAAACTTAGTCAACACCATCATCATCAAATGATAAAATATAACATTATCAGTAACAAGATAAACCCACATTAAGTTATTCTGATAAACTGAGAAAACACAGCATCCCTTCCATGAAATTCCTGCCAACACTGCATTACTGGAATCTAATAATGAGAAAACATCAGACAAACCCAAAGTGAGGGGCATGCTACAGAGTAATTAGCCTGTTGTCTTTAAAAAAAAAAAAAAGTCAAAGTTGTGAAAAGCCAGGAAAGAATGAGGAAATGTTCCAGATTGAGGGAGAGTAAAAAAGACATAATGATTAAATATAACACATGATCCTGGGTTGGGTTCTGAAATTATAAAGAGCATTACTGAAATGCCTTTTGAAATTTGAAAGGGGTCCATGGGTGTATTGGCAGAGGGCAATATTACAGCAATATTCATTTCCTGATCTTGATGGTTTCACTCTGGTTATATAAGTGTCCTTGTTTATAAGTAATAAAAGGTAATGGCGCATCATGTCTGCCCTGCTCTCAACTGGTTCAGAAAAAAAAATGGTAACAATAATATGCATAAGTATACAGATAGAACGATAAGACAAACGTGGGAAATGTTAACAATTGATGAAGGATGTATAGAGGTTCTTATGCTATTCTTACAATTTTTCTGAGTTTGAAGTTGTTTTAAAATATAACTTCTAAATGTATTAATATTCTAGAAAATGCAAACTCATCTATAGTGACAGGAAGCAGATCACTGACTGAGCAGGGAGGGGCCAGAGGGAAGAGTTAGGATTACCAAGAGCACCAGGAAACTTTGGGGCGTGATGGATATATTCATTATCTCCACCATGGCAATGGCTTTCTTGGTGTAAATATATGTCAAAACTTATACAGTCCCTTTAACAATCTATCAATAAGTAAGATAATAGAAAAAAATATTTTAAAAATTCCTGATATCTGCCTAGGGGCTCCAACCACCCTCTTTATCATATGAATGCTTTTTTGTTATTTCCATATTCCATATTCCTGAAACGTCCCATCCTAGGAACTTCCTACCTCTTATCTACTCCTTCATATTTGAGAAGATAATGGGTTTCCATCTCCTCCACTGACTCTTCCTACACCAAAGTCTGCTGTGCCTTTCATTAATTCAACAAAGCTTACTGTTGAATTTTAAACCATACTAACCTGAGGCATCTGGGTGGCTCCGTTGGTTAAGTATCCAACCCTTGATTTTGGCTCAGGTCATGAACTCGGGCTCATGAGATCGAGCTCTGCATCTAGCTCCACACTGGGTGTGGAGCCTGCTTGGGATTCTTTCCCCCTGTCCCTCACCACACCCCCTCTCTAAAAAAAATTTAAAAATTAAAAAAAAAAAAAGCATACTAACCTTTACATACATCCAGTGAGAGTATATAACTTTTTCTATTGCTATATCTATAATCATTTCAAAAGTTATTTTTTATGTGTCCTGCTTATTTTTACATTAGAATTGAATGTCGAGATGTTTACATTCCTGGAGAGTAACACGTTGTCAAACTGCATTGTACAGTGCGTACCTGGGTAAAATCAGAGGAGGAGGACAGGTGGGAGTGGGAATACAGTGAATGTAGCTGAGACAGGGGGCTTGGAGGTGTAGCTTCAGTTCTACCACTACCCAGCTATGTGCCAAGCACGCTTTGCTTCACTTCCTTAGGTCTAGATTTCCCCATAGGTCAAAACAAAGGTTGGATCAAATGTCATATAACCCACCTCAAAAACATTCTGAGTCTTGGATTATTTGAGTAGTGAACACTAGATGGAGCCCATGTGCGGCTTTGGGCATTGCAAGGACAGGCCTTGCTGCAGCGGGAAGCCCAGAAAGCATGGGTTGGGGAAGATGATCCTGTGCTTGATGCAATCAATAGGGCAGAAACAACTTGAGAAGTTGTGCCCCATAGACAATGGTATTTTTGTGTCTTTAACATCTGGGCCAGGAAACTAGGGATCACAGGAAGTTAGGCCAAAGTGAAAGTTATACACATTTTTTATTCTCCTCTTTACTAAATCCTAAGAGTCTTTAACATAGAGTTTGCAAACTCTATGATTTTCTGTATTATCTGAAGGGAAACTTACTTAGGAATTCCACATGTTTTTAGCCAAATATGTTCAAATGAATATTGTTTCGAGAGAAAGGGGATGTTAATCTAGTCTGTCAAAGGTATTCAAGGGTGTTGGAGAGGAATCATTTTTTTAGAATTTGAAAATAAAATTTCTATGAGATTTCTTAAAATGGATAAGAATTTATTTTTTCGCATAAGAATTTAAAAACTATCAAGCTATAAGCAGATAGAAAAACGATTGGCTTTGTGTCCTTTTTGTATGCTAATAAATTAAGTCCACTAACACTTGTTGAACATAGAAGTATCAAATGCCATAGTGTAACTGATTCCTTACTAAGCGTTTACAAGTCACACACATAAGGAGTGACATACCAGCTCCTCCCCGAATAATCCTTTTCTTCTACCACTGACCTGTCCTGCTGAATATTTCAAAACCCTTTGTAAACTTACTTCGGCATCTCTGTGGGGTATTCCCTTCCACTGCAAACCTGTAACAGTCAGAAACTGTCTTTGACAAGAACAAATCTAGATACTTGAAAAAGGATAATGCTAAGATTCAGGAGCAATTCATTCAGGCTCAACAAGCACTTAATGAGAAAATGATCTTGGCAGGAATTTTAAGTCCTTTATTTCTTCCTCACAACATCTTTGTTGATAGCCATTTTATTTATTTGAGAGAGAGAGAGAGAGATAGCACAAGAGCGCACAAACAGGGGTGGGGAGGGGGCAAAGGGAGAGGGAGAAGCAGACTACCCGCTGAGCAGGTAGTCTGGACCCCAGGATCATGACCTGAGGGGAAGGCAGACGCCTAACCTACGGAGCCACCCAGGTGCCCCTGTCAAGAGCCATTTTTAATGACATTTTATAAATGATGACATGAAATTTTAGAGATATTAAGTAATTTGTACTAAGAATACAAGTGCCAAAGTCAGAATTCCAACCAAAGCCTCTTGATTTCAAGCCTTCTTTCCAATCCACTGAGGTGGAGGAGACGATTGATTACTTAAGCCCTAACACAGAAGGTAGAGACCTCACAGGTGAGTCATCATGAAGCTATGGAACATTCCCTCCCCCCCCCCCATGTTGGGGCTGTTCTCTTTGTCGTACCCCTTTTCACAATTATTATTCCTTTTCCCTCAGCAAAGAAGAATCTGGGGCTGCACAGGGCAGACGCGGTGGCTTGTTACCAATAGCGCAGTGCTAACCTCGCCAGCCAGCCGCACAGGAGAAATGAAATCGTATAAAAGCATTGACAAATAGCAACACGAGGAAAGCAATACAATTGCTAAGGGGCAACCCTCCATTCTCCGCAACACAAACCAGAGAAGGAAAAGGTATCTGTGGCTGAAGCTCATCGCAATATCAAAGACCTGGTTTAGTTGGTGGTGTTGGCGTTGTTTTAAAGGGATGGTGCAGGCACTGCATTCTCTGAGCTACATGAGGTGAGGGGTCTTTAAGTGTTTTTCTTCTTGCCCACACACAGTGCAGGATGCCGAGTTCCAGCCGATCCTTACCAAGGCGGTGAGATCTGAGCACCTGTTGAGGAAGTGAGATCTGAGCACTTGGTGAGGAAGTTTTCCCTTCACGTAAGAGAGCAAAGAAGAGGGATGCCTGGGTGGCTCAGTCGGTGAAGTGTCTGCCTTCGGCTCGGGTCATGATCCCAGCATCCTGGGATCGAGCCCCACATGGGGCTCCCTGCTCAGCGGGGAGCCTGCTTCTCCCCTGCCTGCCGTTCCCTTGCTTGTGCTTGCTCTCTCCCTCTCTCTCTCTCCATGTCAAATAAATAAATAAAATCTTTAAAAAAAAAAAAAAAAGCGAGAGCAAAGAAGAGGGACATGAACATGGAGAAGAATACCTATATTTTTCCCCACAAGGCTTGATAAAGTTGACGTCTTTCTACATGACTTCCTGCAGTTCAGGAAACAAGACTGGAGTAAAGGCGTCAAGAGTTCTGCTCGTCAGCCCTGTAACTTTCATATCAAACTAAGGGCGTTGTCCTCTACATAGAAGTCTCTCCTGAGGAGGGCGGCGGTCCCTACAAGGGGAGGAAAGCTTGGTCCATGCTCCATGTCTGCTGAGCTGGGCGTAGGACAGTCGGGCTGTGACACTCCATCTCCCTTTTCAGGGACTTCAGCCCCAGTCAGTTCCATGGACAGCAGAGAAAGCCGGCTCTCTTAGCCCAGCCCGCTGGCCAAGCCTTGGCAGGTCCTTTTGTTGTGGCAAGGCTGAACCAAAAGAGAAGTTTCGCTGCACTATTTACTTTCTCTCCTCATATCTCTGGCTCACCACTCTGGTGTAGCCGGCCCTGCAGGAGGCATACAGTCCCCTCCCACTTCCCCCCCCGCAGTGTTGCTGGTCTACCGTTTTTTGCGCTTGCTCAGTGGGAAGAAATCCCACTTGACCTCAGCATTCCTTTCTGACGATTACCATATGCCTCTAGAGACCTGGGAAGCTTCACCCTGGCTTGCACTGTCACTGTGGAGGCCATTCTTACCCGGGTCGGGCTGAAAGCTTGCCTTTTCTTTTTCTTTATCTTTTTAAAATTATAATAAGCTACCTTGTCTCTATGTGATTCTGTGACAGTGAATTGCACAGGCTAATTATTCCCTCCGTTAAAAAACAGTTTCCTTTACATCATGTAAAGCATGTTGCCTTGTCTCTAGCCTGAGATGATTGGCACAGGTAGCCAGGCTGAGTTTAATTAAGGGATTGTCATGTGTCAACAGCTGAGAATAAGAGTCTCACTTCTCTTAACTCAAGGGGAGACTTTGATTAAATGGCCATTATCCCCGGGACCACATCCTCCTGCTGTCTTCCCGTCCAGATCCTCTGCCTGTCTCCCTTTCTCTATGCCAGGAAGAAGGTCTGGGAAGGAAAGGTTACATTGCCCAAGACCACAAGCTGTCTGCAGAAGGGCAGAAAACACCTACTCATGCAGAGAGAACAGTGGGTTCTGGGGCTTACAGAACAATCGTACAAGATTTCCCTAAAACGCAGAGAAGGTTTAAAACGTTATTTTCCCCCCAATTTTTAGAGAATATCTTTATTTACTGAGGCACCTATAAGCTTTTGCTTTTTGAATTGTTTATTTCGTGAGTAGGAAACATATGCATTAGGTAAAAGGGTGTGTAGCAAAAAGCAACCTTCTTCCCCTCAGTCCCCAGCCACTCAGTTCCAGTTCCCTGGCATTACCCTTCCACAGATATTTTGCTCAGTTAGAGATTTATGTATGTGTGCATATTCAGTTCTTCTGAAATTCAAATTTAATTGGGCTTCCTGCATTTTCTCTGGCAATCCTATACTGGGTGTCACTGTTTCTAGTTCTCTGGAACAGAACTAGAATATATAGATATATAAAATACATATAGTTATGAGTACATAAAGTTGACGTCTTATGACGTCTTATGACGTCATAAAAATACATAAATAACGTATTATAAATAATATATGAAAAATATATTAATTTGGGGCGCCTGGGTGGCTCAGTCGTTAAGTGTCTGCCTTCGGCTCAGGTCATGATCTCAGGGTCCTGGGATCGAGCCCCGCATCGGGCTCCCTGCTCGGCCAGGAGCCTGCTTCTCCCTCTCCCACTCCCCCTGCTTGTGTTCCCTCTCTAGCTGTCTCTCTCTCTCTCTCTGTGTCAAATAAATAAATAAAATCTTTAAAAAAAAAAAAGAAAAGAAAAATATATTAACTTGTGTTTCTACACATATCTATTATTTCTGTATCTATTATATCTCTTATAATATATAATATATAGAGATACAGCTATTATTTCTATATCTATTATAATATGTAATATATATAAGATATAAATAACATATGTAAAATATATCAATCCATGTTTATACATGTAACTATTATTATTTCTATATCGTCTGTGTGAATATATATATCATATATATCATACATCAGTATGAACTCATATTTAACTTTAAATATATTTAAATATAACTTAATTTCTAAATTTTAATTTATAAAATATGTATTTAATTCAAATATTTAATATATTTAAAGTTAAATACGAGTTCATACTGATGTATGCTATATATGTTCATAATTTAAATATGGAGATATATGAGATATATGTATTTAAAATTAAATATGAGTTTATATTCGTGTCCCGGACTCTAATCTAGTACCATAGGGTTTCTTCTACTGTCTTCCCTTTGCTTATCTATAACTTCCCTCTCTGATAGTGGAAAACCTGGCCCCCATTATCCATCATCTTGTTTGTCCATTATTACTCACTTTACATGTAAAACAGTTTCAGAATTGTTAACTCATAACCCCATGAGGAACAAATTTACTAACTGGAGAACAGTGTTTGCATATAGCAGCTTTTGTCTTTAGCCTGATAATTCCAAGTCCAAACAGTGGTTTCCAAAGTTACTTAGATGAGCTCTTTCTCCCCCAACCCCTTCCTGATGTTCTATCATACATTTGTAATATAGTTAGATCCATCTGTCAAAGTCTGCATACCATCTTGGGATCCCCCAACATTCTGGCGGATTTTTTTTTAAGATTTTATTTATTTATTTGAGAGATTTTGTTTATTTATTTGATATAGAGAGAGAACACGAGCAGGGGGGAGACGGAGAGGGAGAAGCAGATTCCCCATTGAGCAGGGAGCCTGACGCGGGGCTCGATCCCAGGACTCCAGGATCATGACCCGAACTGAAGGCAAACGCTTAACCGACTGAGCCACTCAGGCACCCCTCTGGTGGATCTTTTAAAAAATTGTATACATTGAAGTTCACTCTTTATGATGTATGGTTCTATGGATTTTGACAAATTCAGACTCATTATCCACCCCGTATCATACAGAACAGTTCTATCAGCCTGAAAATTCCTCCATGAATCCTCTTTGTAGTCAACCACTGCTCCCCTCCACCAACCCCTGGCATCTGGTTTTTATTCCTATAGTATTGCCTTTTCTAGAATGATTATGCAGTGATTCTCTGCAAAGAAATGAGATTATTTTGGTTCGATTAAAATTACCATGATTCTTTCATGAGAAATGTATTAATATAGGATAAAGGTGGTACCATATTAATGAGAAAGTGGTTCTTACCATCTCAGTGTTCATTCTTTTGTGAGGACACAAACACATACACCCTTTATGCCACTGACTGGTCACTGTGAAAAGTGCCAAATAAGAAGTATAAAATGTATTGAGAATTTAAGGAAAGAGAATTTAAAAATATTTAGTAGATGTTAGATCCTTGTTAAGAATTTATATTCTTGGGGCGCCTGGGTGGCTCAGTCAGTTAAGCGTCTGCCTTGGCTCAGGTCATGATCCCAGGGTCCTGGGATGGAGCCCCGCATTGGGCTCCCTGCTCGGCGGGAAGCCTGCTTCTCCCTCTCCCACTTCCCCGCTTGTGTTCCCGCTCTCTCTGTGTCTCTCTCTGTCAATTAAATAAATAAAATCTTTAAAAAAAAAAAGATTTTATATTCTTGGCTTAATAAAAGCTGTACCACTTGAAAAGGATGAAAAAGATTGAAAAGTATTCTAATTAAGGATAAGTCTGCCTTACAGAATATATTAAAATAGATTAGCTTAATTGTGACAACGTGAATTGATTTCTACCCGATAATGTTGATACAATGCGGTTTTGCTTAGTGCCTGTACAAAGTTTCCAAATTTAGATATAGCTTGCCCACACATACAGATCTACCTCTATGGTTTTCCTTGAGAACTATTTTAGCTGCCTGGTAAGATCCTCTTCGTGTCTTGCTTCACCCAGTATAATGACTTCACGTAATCATTAGGGTAATCACCACCTCACAAAAGCAGAATAGCAAGCCCTAAAAGAAATGGAGAATAAAAGAATATGGTCTCAAATTTTAGAAATCTAAAAATTCTAATGTAACCAGTAGCCTGCACGTTGATGTATCCACTCAACCAACGAACATCCACTGAGAAAATGTTGGGGGCTAAATATTATGCTATAAATTGAAAATACAGTAATAATGGAGCTTAGACTCTACTAACAAAGACTTACAGAGAAGCCAGAATAAGAGACTGATGCTTGTTAGGAGAAATGTGGTCAAGGAATGTAAAATTTGGTTGGACGCCAGACAGCGCTTCCTAAAGGAGAGGACGAGAGAGTTAAATCTTGAGTTATGCTCTTCATCTTGAATGGGACTTCGAAGATTCAATGGTTTGGTTTCACTCAACAAATGTTTATTTAGTAACTCTAGACACAACTTGGACCATTAAGCCAAGTGAAGAAAACACTAGATAGCGTGCTTTGGTTTGGGATTATGAAGCATGCCTCAGAATGTGAACTTATTTTCCTCTCTCCCCATTCTTTGCTCTACTTGACAAACTAACGAGCAGAAGAAGAGTCATTGAAAACTAGTAATTAATGAGTATATAAACACTTAAGAATGCCGTTCAAGTGTTTAAACATCCTTGAGAGCCCTTACATAGGTCAAACATGTCCCTAGTCTTCCCATTTACACCATGAATTCTCCAGGCAAACTTCATTTTCATGTGCAATTTCAAGGTAAGGTTCAGCTCAGCGTTATGCAAAAGCAACAAGCGAATAGGACTGGAGGCCTGAAGTTGTATTTTAAGTGGAAAGATACTAAAAGTGTTTGATGCCCTATTTTTGGTCATATTGGATCTCCCATGTTGCACATAATCAAAAATGTATAATTTAGTTCATTTTTATATTTGGTCATAAATATTCTAATCTTTGGTTATTTAAATAACAGAATCCGCCCCCCTCACATTAGGGAGAAAAAGGGGGAAAAGAAATTACCTCAGGCAGGTCAAAGGGCTTTAAGAAAAACACCAAAATGTCATTAATTGCCATCTTTGGATTGTGGGATTGTGGGTCATTTCATTCTCTTGTATGTTTTTTGTATTTCCCGAGGGCTCTGTAATTACCATGGCTTTCTTCTTTAGGAAAAACTTGAAATAAAATTACAAAAGACCTTAAGACAGTAGCCTGAAATCCGTGTGGCGCTTTCAAGAGCATTAATACTTACAGAGTAAACACTTTTGTAAGCAGCGTGATTGGGTCTGTGTTTAATGTCAATCTTTTTACTAATTTGGCTGCACATAGATCCTGAATCAGAGAGACTTAGTAATGAGAAACCTATCGGAAGACTGCACAGCACGAGTAAGCAAAGGCCAACAAGATAGAGAGGCTTGTAGAGAGCTAATAGCCTAGAAACTGAGTTAGATGCCAGGGGAAAGAGAACTGGAAGCAGAAGAGGCAGCAACAGAGAGAAATTCGGTCATCCCAATAGGAGAGCCTTGCTTAGAAAGCAACAGACATCGACTCTTTAAGGGACAAGATAACAAGATTAATAGAGCTGCTTGTTATCAGAATAGCTTTTTAGTGCTCTTTGAGGTCTGCGTGTCCTGTTCCTGGCTCTGTGGCTGATGAGATTATTTTGTTCTTTCTCTGCTTTGCATATGTTCTTGCAACACAAAGGACAACCTGAGAATGTATCTGCTCCTTGCAACTTACAAGAAGCTAACTGGCATAGACAAATATTCAGATTGTGTCCAATTTAAAAAAAAAAAAATGTTCTTTAAAACACTGATAAGCAGCCTAGAAGATAAATTTTTGTCTGTGTTTATAGTTATATCCTTAGGACTGAGCCCTCGAATAAAAATGGATAGGTCAAAGGGTAAAGAACTTTTTGAATACTTCCAGCTTTTCAAAAACTGCTTTGATTACGATTGACTTTGATTATTTTTGTATGACTTTTATATCTTTTAATTTTTTTAATTTTGTGCATTGTCTGTTTCTCTTCTGTGTCTCTACGGCTGGTACTACATTTTGGCGGGCCCAATCTCCGTTTGCAACTAACTTTCCCAGTTAGTTATCCTTTAGTTTGTGATGTTTTTCAATGCACATATGGTTTCATGTTTATGCTGTTAAATGTACTCATTCTTTGATTTATTCAATTGAAAATTTGAGAAATGTGGTTGGATAATTTCAAAAGTTATTGAAGAAGTTATAAGCAAAACAAAACATAGTCTATCAGTTGTAACTCAGAAAACAATGATGAATAAAAACAAAACATATGTATAACGTGCTAGAGTAACAGGTACATTTATAATAATGAAAATGGGTTGAACTTCTTAAATTCTCCTATCAAGAGACAGTAGTTCTCAGACTGGTTAAATACATACTTATGCATGCACACGTAGATACATACAGTCATGCGTTTACAAAACATACTCGAGCCAAAATGACAAAAAAAAAAAAGTTGAAAGCAGATAGGCAAAGATATACTGAGGAATGAATATAAAAACAAAGCAAGAAGTAATACTGAACAAAATATAATGTAGGGCAAAAGCAGTAAGTAAGCCCCAGACCACCATTTTATCGATAAAGCTGCACCATGATGAGTCATGTGATTTTATCCATAAACACTATGTTCAGAGCAAAATACAATAGAAACGCATGAAGAAAATTCCAGAAACACAATTGTAGTGGGAAATTTTAACATGTTTGACTCTTTTTTTTTTTTTTAAAGATTTTATTTATTTATTTGACAGAGAGACACAGCAAGAGAGGGAACACAAGCAGTGGGAGTGGGAGAGGGAGAAGCAGGCTTCCTGCCGAGCAGGGAGCCCGATGCGGGGCTCGATCCCAGGACCTGGAATCATGACCTGAGCCGAAGGCAGACGCTTAAGGACTGAGCCACCCAGGCGCCCCAACATGTTTGACTCTTTGACAGGCAGGATAAATACATAAATATAGAGAGCTGAGTAATTTAATAAACATGTTTGATTTAGTCAATATGTTCAAAATTATACATGCTTCAAAACGATATGCCTTCATTTTTTGTATGCCTGAAATATTTATAATAATTTAATATTTTGTCAGAAGTTGGGGACATCATAAATTGAGCAGATTATCTCATGTTCTCTCTCAGTCTAAAGCAAGAGAAATTAATTTTAAAATTAAAATGTAAGTTTTTGGGTTTTGGCTTGGAGCAGGCGAAGGTGCAGCTGTCTTGGGCCGCCCCGAATCCGGGTTCATCCGACACCAGCCGCCTCCGCCACGCCACCTAAGTTCGACCCCAACGAGATCAAAGTCGTGGACCTGAGGTGCACCGGTGGCAAAGTCGGTGCCACGTCTGCCCTGGCCCCGAAGATCGGCCGGCTGGGTCTGTCTCCAAAAGAGTTTGGTGATGATCTCATCAAGGCAACCGGTGATTGGAAGGGTCTGAGGATGACGGTGAAACTGACCACTCAGAACAGACAGGCCCAGATTGAAGTGAGACCTTTGCCTCTGCCCTGATGATCAAAGCCCTCAAGGAAACCGCCAAGGGACAGAAAGAAGCAGAAAAACATGAAGCACAGTGGAAATATCACTTTTGATGAGATTGTCAACATTGCCCGACAGATGTGGCACCGTTCTTTAGCCAGAGAACTCTCTGGAGCCATTAAAGAGATCCTGGGGACATCCCAGTCTGTGGGCTGCAATGTTGATGGCCGCCACCCTCATGACGTCATAGATGACGTCAACGGTGGTGCGGTGGAATGCCCAGCTAGTTAAGAACTACAAAGGAAAACATTTCAATAAAGGATCATTTGACCACCAAAAAATTTAAAAATTTCCTAAGTTAACTTTTAACCAAAAGAGGAAATCCATTGCTCATATATACCACATCTTGTGTATTCATCTATCAGTTGGGAGACACTTAGGTTATTTCTTTTTGACTACTATGAATAATGCTGCTATGAGCATTTGTGCTCAAGTTTTGGTGTGAGCATATGTTTTCAATTATTTTGGGTGTATATCCAGGATTGGAATGGCTGGGTCATATGGTAATTACATGTTTAATGTTTTGAGGCACAAACAGTTTTCCAAGGCAGCTGCACCATTTTACATTCCATCCAGCAATGCATGAGGGTCCCAATTTCTCTACATCCTCGCTAGCACTTGTTACTAGCCATCTTTTTGATTGTCATGTCCACGAAGTAAGGGTTACACGCAGCTCCCTGATGCATGCCTGAAGCAGTCATCTCTCTTAGGTAAGAGTTACATGCAAAACCCTCTGTGTGTGCCAAGAAGACCAATCCAATGGATGTTCAGAACTGCTTCGATGCTTGGAAACATTATCTCCTCACAGAAGACTAAAATTAGTGTATTACCTCAATATTACTGAATATCTTCATAAGGTAGAGAATTAAAGGAACTGGAGAAATACCTCTTGATTGATCTCTGTATCTCTGTTCCCTGAAATTTCTGAATCATGCTTAATTAAAAGAAACAAAGTTTCTTTTAGCCACTTTAGCCACTCATCCATCAATGGACAGACACTTAGGTTGTTTTCGTATCTTGGCCATTATAAGTGACGCTGCAGTGAACATGGGAGGACAGATTATCTCTGTGAAATCTTGTTTTCCTTTCCTTTGGATTTATACACAGAAGTGGGATTACTAGTTTATGTGGTAGTCCTATTTTCAATTTCTTGAGGAACCTCAGTACTTTTTTCCAGAGTGGCTGCACCAATTTACATGCCCACCAACAGTGCACAAGGGGTCCCTTTTCTCCACATCCTCCCCAGCACTTGTTATCTCTTGTCTTTCTGATGACAGCCATTCTAACAGGTGTGAGGTGATAGCTCATTGTGGTTTGATTTGCATCTGGTAGGGGTCCATTTGTACTTTGTTTCATGAGGGGGAATTTGACCAAAGATGTCCCAGGAGAGCTGGACACAATAGGCATCAGGACAAACATTGTCTGACTCTTGCTCTGTTTCTTCCAAAATCTCTACTTTCATTTTAAATGGTTAAGTATGGCCTTTCATCTCATCATAGTGGTAAGGTGTGGGGTTCAATCTTCAGTATAGAATTAGAAGAGTTCTTTTAACTTGCTTTGGTCTTTGGTCGGGGAATGTCAAATATTTCCACCATAATCCATCCTCAAGCCCATGACAGACATTCTTATGTATCCTGACACTCCACACTGTCCCACAGAGTTCTACTTCTGTCATAAAGTCCTTGATGGTCTAGAGCTTCAAGAAGCCACTACTGATTAATGAGAATTAGAGTAAAGTGAAGCCTAGTCACCACCCTTGTTCTAAGAACTATTCAAGTCAATCTAGTTTATTTAAGGATATTCTTCTCGGGACTCAGACCAGCTCATCACAGTTCTGAGAGAGTGCTGGAAGCTGAAGTCACAGCCCTTTAAAAAGTATTACTTGTTTTTACTGTGTCCTCAATGCATATGCACATCATACACACTGTTGTTTCTTTGATTTATTTTAGAAATGTATTAATATTTTAGGCTTGCTAAAATTTGAAGTAATTTTAAAACCCTAAGCCTGTCATGATAGAAAAGACCGTAGAACACTTTGAAAAAGATACTTGTATTTCTATCACCTCAGCCAAATGTGAACTGTGGCAAATAACTCTGCCGACGTCTCTCCTCGTCTACGGCTCCTGTCTTCTTCGTATGCTGTCCTTCCTCTCTTGCTGAGTTTCACTTATCTGGAGTCACTGCTTCTGGGAACAGTTCTGCTTTGGGTCAGCTATGCCATCACAAGATTTTATAGTCTCAGTTTTCTTCAACTGCAAAAATACTAGATCAACTAATACCTATTCTAGCTACAAAGAATAGATCCTCTTGATTTAATTATATCTTATAATCTGCAAAGTACTAAAACGCTTGGTGATGCCCTACTGCCACTGAAATCTCTACCCCACACACCCTCACCAGTTGATTTTCATCCATTCTTGGCCAGCTTTAATTACATTTCCTTTAAATAATATGAGGAAACTCTGAAGCATGTTTTCTCAACATCAGCACTACTGACATTTTGGGCTAGATAATGTTTTGTTGTGGAGGACTGGTCCTGTGCATTGTAACATCTTTGGCCTCTACCCACTAGATGCCAGTTAGCAACCACACTACCACCCCCTACCCAGTTATGACAACTAAAAATGTCCCCCAGAATTACCAGATGTTGCTGGGGAGCAAGGGGCCAAATTATCCCGAATTGAAAAACCACTGCTGAATGTTATATATAAAAGGGCTGTATATACTGTGAGTTTAGGAATTATTGTATTTTTTTAAGATTTTATTTATTTATTTATTTATTTGACAGAGAGAGAGAGAGAGTGAGAGAGCACAAGCAAGGGAGGGGCAGAGGGAGAGGGAGAAGCAGATTCCCAGTTGAGCAGGGAGCCCGATGAGGGACTTGATTCCAGGACCCTGAGATCATGACCTGAGCTGAAGGCAGATGCTTAACCAACTGAGCCACCCAGGCGCCTGGAATTATCGTATTTTTAAACACGTGTTTTTGTCAATGTGTTGCAGAAGAATATGAGATCAAGTACATGCAAAGAGTAGGGAAGTGGTACTCAAGGGCATTCTACTTCACTGTCTGCCTGGAATTGTCTTATGAGAAAAGACAGACTCTCTAAGGAGGTCTTAAAAGAAGTTGTGACCCACAGTACAGATCGTCCCCTGATATAAAAAAGGATCCTCTATCTAACTTTGATAGAAATCGACTCAGTGTCCAGCTACCTTAAAACTGATCAACAGTTTCATAAGGACACAGGAAGCATGATATAAGAAAATATTTACCATCAAGTGGGGTCAAGGGATAGATAATATGATTAGTCAGAGTCTAGTTATTTGAGTTGCCATCGACAGCAATCCAATTTACCTACTATTTGTTTTTACAGGAGTCTTAAAAAAATAAAATGTGCACATGAGTAACATCTCAAACCATACAAAAAATATTCATTGGGAAGTAAATTTCATTCTCACCCCTGACCTTTAGTCTCTGTTTCTTGGAGCAACCACTGATATCAGTTTCTTGGTCAGCAGGAGAGATTTTACGCCCCTCTGCATGCCCTGCACACATGTGTGTGTTTCAATTCACACATCAATAATCCTGCAATGACAAAAACAAAATCAACCTTCAGCACAGTCACAGGAAAAACACATTTTACCCGGTCACCCTGAGAAAGGGAAAAACTTAAGTATTAGGCATTTTTCCGCCTGTCTGGTTTGCTTTTAATACTGTATTTGGTCAGTTCTAAGATGCCCAGTGTCAACATTTCAGCACGTCGGGAATTGGAACATGTCTTAGATTTTACCTTACATTTGATGAAACACAGAATTATTCTGATATTCATAACTAGATAACCCCAGAAAGCGCATCATTCTTTTATCCAGAGGTCGGTGGACTAAATTATCCTTTTAAATCTTCTAAAAGGGTGAAGAGTGAAGGAAAAGAGCTCGGCTCTGGCCCTGAGGACACAGCCATCTTCCGGGTGCAGCAGGGGGAGACGTGCCCCGCCCACGCTGCAGGGGGCGCGGATGCTGTCTGATTATCTTTATATGGAAGAGTTTCACCCATTACTTGTGTTTTCTGCACACTCTCCTTCCTGCCCAGGTTAAACAGGCCGTGTGGTAGAATGGAAAGAATCTGGATTTTAGAGTTAGGAATGCCTGGGTTACATTTCTGGGTCTGACACTTTCTATGTGGTGCCAGGCAAGTTACCATCCTGAGTGGTAGTTCCCGCCTCTGTAAAATGGACATAATGATTGCTCCTTCTCAGGCTTATGGTAATCATTAAAGTCGCTAGCAGTGTGAATGTCATGGAATGCCTGCCTGCCTTCCTTCCTTCCTTCCTTCCTTCCTTCCTTCCTTCCTTATCTACTATCTATAATGTATCTATTGATTCATCTACCTATCCCTTCCCCAGGTGCCAGCCCTTGGAAGTCCCCAAGCCCTCCGGTTTTGTAGGGTCATCTTGCACTTTAAGACTTAATAAAAATGGGGGCACCTGGGTGGCTCAGTTGGTTATGCCACTGCCTTCAGCTCAGGTCATGATTCCAGAGTCCTGGGATCGAGCCCCGCATGGGGCTCCTTGCTCTGCGGGGAGCCTGCTTCTCCCTCTCCCTCTGCCTGCCACTCCCCCTGCTTGTGATCTCTCTCTCTATCTCACTATCTCTCTGCGTCAAATAAAAAAAAAAAAAAAAAAGATTTAATAAAAATGAACTCACAATGCAGTCCCACTTAAGATGGAATACTCCGCGTCCTTCCCAATATCTCTAGGAAGCCTTTGTAGGACCTTTTCACTGCTCCCACTGAATTCTTTCTCTCCACTCAGCATTTCACCTCCTGGGCTATTGGTTGTTCCTCTGAAACAATTTGTCACTCTGACAGCCAGCACGCCAAACCCCTCGTGTCCAAACTACGGCAGACTTAAAGCTGTGTGTGAAGGCTTTATTATGTTTTGTGGCTATTAAAGAGGAGCTCACACTGCAGTGCACAATAAAACAACCACTAGGTTAAATCGAATACTAGGCTTCAGTGCAGGACGACGGCATGGAGTAGAGAGTGTGGACTCGAAGCCACACTGCTCAGTTCAAATTCTCATTCCATCACTTCCTAACCATGACCTTGGTGTTGGGAGAGGCAGTGTGCCATGGACCCCAGGAGTCTCTGCACGACCTTGCTGAGTGCGCCAGACCACGGCACCTCCTCATCGTCTGACCCCGGCAGTTTCCGTAGCAAGTCACGTAGCAGTTAGGTCGGTCAGGGTGCTCACAGCGTGAGTCCTTTACACCTCACTTGCTATAAAAAGTGCTGAGCCTTTGACCCTGGGTTCTCCACAGGCAGCACGCCCCGCCGTGTGAGTAGCTGCCATCTGGGCCCGTTACCGCCCCATGGGACTCAGGGGCAGGGAACCCCGTGGCCGCGCTGCTGTTCCCGCTGTTTGCTGCGCTGTGAGTCATAGACCATCTGGGCCCCATCCGTTCAGTCTCCTCTCTACTTGTGCACCTATGAAGTGTTGTCAGGCCAACCTGCTGCTGGCTTACTCGTGTCCCTGGCAAGCCTGTTGCTCTTTGCCATTTGGGGTTTTTCCCTGATACTTGGTTAAGTTACTTAATTTCCCTGTGTCTCCGTTTCTACACTTGAAAATGGGGATAATAATGATAATAATAGTGCACAAATGCTATTGTTTTGCGAATCAAATCAGTTAATTTAAGTCAAGCACTTAGAACAGGGCCTGCACGTAATTATATTTAAACTAATGCCATATTGCTTAGTTCTGTTTTCTCCTATCTGTTCCGAACTTCTTGCCTTCCAAAACTCAAAATTCTTTTAAATTTTGCCTTCTAAAACTCAAAATTCTACCTTTATTTTGCAGGGAAATTCCCACTTGCTAGGTCACAAAGGCCAGGCCCTGGGGGCTAACTTTTCCCAAACAAAATACTTAACACCACCACCCCCCGGCCCCCTGCTGCGAAGTTCTTCAATGAGAAATGTTTGTGTCCCTCTCTGCTACAACAGAGGTGGTATTCAAATCATGTAACAGCTGCTCTTGTAAGGGCACTGACCCGTCAGAACTCTCTGGAAGGTAAATATACCAGCAAAAATCAAGCCTAGCTCCAGTGATCTGTGTACTCAGGGCCAAAACATATTTTTTTTGAAATACAAGAATTTAAAATATTTTCCCCTTTCCTGCCTCTAACAGGCTGATCAGATATTAGCGAGAGGACTTTGTTGACCTAATTTGAGAGGAAGGGTGGATAGTGGGTGTAGATACAGAATAAAAGAAGCTTGGAGAAGGGGTAGATCTATCTACATAAAATAGGAGCTGCGTGAGAGGAAACAAAAGATCCTGGGAGTGAAAGGAGGCAGATGAGAAAGAAGAAGAGATCTGTAGGGAAAAGCAAGGATGAGATTAGCGTTCCTGGAGAGAGCGGACAGAAATATTTGAGCTGCTCACAAGACGCATAAAAGTCTGGGAAAAGGAGGTGCCTGCGGAGAAGTTTAAGAAATCTTGCCATGTGGGGCGCCTGGGTGGTTCAGCCGTTAAGCGTCTGCCTTCGGCTGGGGTCATGATTCAAGGGGTCCTGGGATCGAGTCCCGCGTGGGGCTCCCCGCTCTGCGGCAAGCCTGCTTCTCCCACTCCCCCTGCTTGTGTTCCCTCTCTCGCTGTCTCTCTCTGTCAAAATAAATAAAATCTTAAAAAAAAAAAAAGAAAGAAATCTTGCCATGTGTTATGTGATGCGGTTCTCTGGTCCCTGTCTCTTTAAGAAACATCTAAATAAAGACACTGTTTTCAAAGATCATTTTGGAATGAACTTTGTGTTTCTTTTGAATGTGACATCATGCTGAGGATGGTCCTAATGGCAGCCAGTTAATGTCCAAGTGTCTATTTATACATAATATTTATGATATAAATATAAATATAATTATTTGAAGGATTTATATACGTATTATATATAATATTTAAAGCTCACACACACGCAACATACACTATCTGCGTATACACTGATAATATATCACTTGAGGCATGCAATGAGTCATACTATATTTATCAAATATACACGTGTGTGTGCCCGCGTGTGTGTGAACGCTTCGCACTTAAAGAAGGTCAAACGCATGCGCAATCTGGCGTGGCTTGCTGAGACTCAAGCGAAAGTGAAAAAAAGTGTCTCTTGGAGGTAAATTAAGAGGGTTGGTTTTTTTTAAGCGATCCTGGCACCGGGTTTGTGGGTGACTGTGGCTCTCTGGTGCTCATATGCAGCAAAGGAGGAAAGGCAGATCATTGCGTAAAGGTATGAAAACACAACACCCGCACACAACAGGAAAGTACAAGAGGAAACTGAGGATAGTAAATAATAGGGCAGAGCCAGTAAATTGCCAGAGCAACGGGGGGCAGCCGCTGTGCGTGGAGCAGGCTTTACTTTTGCCGGTGACTTGACACTTTCCGACGCCTTACATTGGATCTGTTTATCCCTGCATCATGCTGAGTTCAAAGTGCAGCTATTCACACTTAGACCAAACATTTTTCTTGTTGATTGATAGAATTTTACTGGAGATCTAGGAAGTCTTAGAATCTGGCACATTTTGCAGTGTGCATCATCCTGCTGTCTTTCTTGACTTCTTTCTGCCTCAATCTCCTCTGCTCATTAACCTCCCTGCTCCTTCACTGGTGCAAACAAATTCCTTCCTTTTACGTAGTAGTTTGGAAACCAACTTTTGTTATAACATGTCCCTAGGATCTCAGTCTTCACCCCCCATACCCCCCCAGGGTGATTTAAGGGTTTTTCTTCCCCCCCCCCAAGATGGAATTCTTGCAAATAAAAGTTTTTTCATCACCTCCATAATTAAGTGTGCAATGAATATATTTTTTCGTGTAGTGGGATAATATGTGGATATTTATGTGGGTTTTTAAAAAATTCCTTTTACTTACCTCTTTTTTTCCTACCATTCAAGGAGTGTTAGGTTTTTTAGAACTAGAGATACAGAGATGATACAGGGTGAACAACTAAATGCTTAACTTTCAAGCTCTTGAAAATAATTTTGTGAAATCTATAGCAGAGAAAAAGGTCTTAAAAGCTATGGCTTTCAATTATAAAAGCGAGGCACTTGAGAGAGAAACGTGGTTGTTGTTTTTTTTTTTTTTTTAATCCCCAAGGTCTGGCTTGAAATATCCAGAGCCAACACCTGGAGGACCAAGTACATAATATTTATACCATAACCACAGAGAGGAGTATGTGATGTCATAAAAGCCGTGTCCGGCTCGGAAAATAAAGTTTGGCCAGCACACGGGAAAGCAAGGATTGTGGGGAATGTGTTGAGGGCTCCATCGCTGGTGGGGCTGTTGGGGCTGCTGGGGCCTGGGGCTGCCTCTCCTTCCCAGAAGCCCAAGTCTCTAGAAGAGCAGAATAAGCTTAAAATACATTTGAGACATTCCAGAGCAAATAGAACCATTGCCTGTCTTCGCAGACAATCTGAATGACTCAACCTCCGAAAGCATCCTTATGTCTGCCTGAGCAAGACGAGGATCAGGGCTGGGGCTGGCCCTAAGGGCCTGAGGGACTCTCACACAGTCTCAGTCTCTCTCTCTCTTTTTAAAGAATTTATTTATTTATCTTAGAGAGAGAGAGCACAAGCAGGGGGAGCGGCAGGCAGAGGGAGACTGAGAAGCAGGCTCCCCACGGAGCAGAGAGCGCCACACGGGGCTCGATCCCAGGACCCTGGGATCATGACCTGAGCTGAAGGCAGACGCTTAACGACTGAGCCACCCAGGCGCCCCCCTCACAGAGTCTCTTACACGCCGGCATGATGCAAGGGAAGGAGCTGGAATGGCCAGGCCCCCCGAGACGAAGCGGGACAAGCTGGGGGCACCAGATGCATCTTTGTGGTTAGGACAAGGAAGATACAGAACTGAGATGCGACAACTGGGGCCCATGGCAGGGATCAGCAGGGACAGAGAGCAGTGCCCATGGCCTGAAGGGATCAGTTCCAAAGGTCAACATAGAGACATCCGTGGCCCAAACACACTTAATGCCACAATTTCACACAGGCAACCCTCAAACTCAGAGGCCATCCAGGAGCAAAAGAACTAGAACTGTAGGGTTGGAGGGTTACTCCTAAGAGACTGAGCTTTAAACAGAGTAAATTATCAGGATACAAGTGAAAATGGAGGCTCATGAACTAAGCTGGAATCAGTTATAGAGAAATCATTAAAATGTGTATATAGGCCATCCCGTGCTAACACAAAGTTTGCACTCCCAAATCTTTTGGAAGAGTTACTTGGCAGCAGCTACTAAAATTAAAAATGCAAAAACCCTTTAACACAGCAATCCCAATTTTAGGATTCTATCCTTTAAAGGCAAAAGAACCAGAATGCAAAGAGATGTGTATAAATATTTGACAATATTTATAGTGTCAAAATACTGGAAATAGTTTGAAAAATATCTAACAGTGAGGATGGCGTAAAAAAATTGCATATCCAAAGCCTGAAATATTTTGTAGCAATTAATATGCTGATATATATTACTTTTAAAAGATTTTATTTATTTATTTGAGACAGACAGAGAGAGAGAGACAGTATAAGTGGGGAGGGTGGAGGGTTAGAGGGAGAGAGAGAGAAGCAGACTCCTCACTGAGCACGGAGCCCGACACCAGGCTTGGTCCCAGGACCCCGAGATCATGACTCGAGCCTAAGGCAGGCACTTAACCAACTGAGACACCAAGGCGCCCCAGTATATATTATTTTTTTAAAAAGCAAGTTATAGTGTGAGTGTCTATTATCTTATTTTTGTTAAAAATGGGGGTCTTTACGTATGTTATTATAAAAATAGAAAATGATACATCAAACTGTCAACAGTAGCTCTTTAATGGGTAGTTTTGAAGAAGGAGAACACTTATTTTTTGTTTATGGACTTCGATACTGTTTGACTTGAAACCAGGAGCATGTTCTAATGTTCTAATATATTTTAAGCAAGAAAACAAAAATGTGAAAAGAAAAAAATAGATACGAGAAGGGAAAAAAATCCCCTCAATTTAGCACTAAATTTCAAATTATACTTGAAAAAGTGCATATCGTTCTGAAAGATTAGATTTTCACTTCTCTCCTGCTTGCCTTCCCTTAACTCTGCACCTCTGGTAAAAGGGATGAAATATAATGAAATGGCGGGGGTGGGGGGAGTGCCTTAAAATAAATCATTCACATTGTGGAATATACTGAAGAATGAAGATTTGATCTGGACTGTTTCTGAGCCCTAGTTTTCAAGTCCCATGTTCAGCCTGGGGAGTCGAAGTTCCCTTTCCCTGCTAATACCCCTTACTCTGAGAGTTTCTCTACCTGCCCCCACTCTCTGCAGCCCAAGTCCACACGCCTTCCTGTTTCCCATACTACCCACATTCACACCCCCAGATCTCCTTGTCTCTGACCTAATCATTTCTTATTGCTGCCTACCTTCAGGTTTCCTCATTCCCCTTCCTCAGGGCCCTCTTTTGTTTTTGAGAACACACTAGACCTGGAGTGCCAGTCAGTAGAGCATGTGACTCTTGATCTCGGGGTTGTGAGTTCGGAGATCCACACTGGGTGGAGCGCTTACTTAAAAAGAGAGAGAGAAAGAACACATTGGACATCGTAACTTAATTGTGGGAGGCATTTACCTATTGGATGGAGCACTGATGGGGCACCTGGAATCCATAACAGGTTCCACACTAACTTTTTTCATGAAAATCACCTCAACCTCAGACACGGGATCAAGGAAGGGGGCGGGGCTGGCTGGGCTGGGCTGTTTCTAACCACAAGTCAAGTATGGAGTGTTCCAGGCTGTGTGGGAGAGGAAAGGCGAAGATTAAGTGGAGTCTGAGAAGAGATCAGAAAGACGACTGAGCTCAAGGAGTTGATGGGATGGTTTGTCAAGCTAAGAAAGGAAAAGTGAAGAACAAAGAAATAAGAGTATCCTTGAAGAGATTCAGCAGTTAAATTGTTAAGTGCCGTGTCCACTTGGGCCTTTTTTCTCGTGGGTCAGTGCATGTCACTGAGCTCCAGATATGTTCTTAAAATTTCAGAGTCAAGAAGGACAAATGTAGGGTTCCTCCAGAGGAGCTTTCACAAGGGTGTCCATCAGAGAGAAATATGTGTGTACGCTTGAGTATATTTTCCACTTCATGACTTAGGATAAAAAGTACAAAGTAAGCATTGCATTTTTTCCAAAAGGATATTTAATATCCCAACAGTCATTCTGATCTACTTAAATCAGAATCATTTTTGATGTGATGACGAGCAATGGGAAAAGTTTGGTCTCCATGATTTTGTGCCCCACCAAGTAGTCTAAGAATTAAGTAGATCAGTGTTTTCTGGGCAAAAATATCAGCAATTCATAGGAAGCCGGTGGCTGGAAGCAGGGCCAAATGAGTCCGGAGGCCGTGCAGTCCTTGGTGGACTTGGTACCACTGGGCTCCTTTTTAATGATGAAACCACCCTGAAGGCATTTGACTCACTTCAAGACCTATTTAATGCTTAATCCCCTGAGCCCCGACTTCTGCTCAGCATTCTGAAGCAGCCCTGAGGACCTGAACCAAACTACTCATGAGGAAGTAAGTAAACTACCCCCAGCACCAAGCTGCTCCCCTACACAGAAGTGAGAGTAAGTTCAAAATTGAGTGGAAGTGCTTGGAGCCAAGGCCTTTGGCCTCTTCCTGCCCGTGTTAAGCAACCCAGGCACACACTACCAGTGTCCTGGCAAGAAACTCTTACTCTCACAACAGTGGGAGGAAGGCCAAAGAAGACCAAAACCTGCAAACAGAAGCTCAGGAGCAGAACTGGGAGGGAGAGGGAGAAGTGAGGCAATTGCCCGGGGCATACTGGGCTGGTGACTCAGCACACCAGCCAGCGAGGAGCCTGCAATTCTGGAAGAGTTAGGGTTGATGCCACCATGGCGGGGGAGGGGTGTATTAGTGCAGAGGAAGAGGGTAGGTGTACGCGTGGAGAAAAAATGCATGGTCCAGTAGGCAAAGACAGAGATGGAAGCCTTCTGCACCAAGGACATTCTGGTTTCTCTGTCCAGGCCTCTGGATAAACTCTGCAAAAAAGAAAATGCCCAGCAGGTGGCAGCACCAGATAACTGGAATAAAAACAGAGCAAACGGCCACACCGGTTCAGCTTGTGCTCACTGCACTGTAACTTTCTTCGGTGGGAATTCATTTAGCGATTAGTGGGTATCTCCCCAAGAAGGAGGAGGCATCCAGTTCATCTTGGTATTCCCAGCACCTAGCACAAAGCTTGGCACATGCGGAGTGTATTTGTTGATTGGATGGATCAATGAATGAATGGATGAATAAATACAATTCAATACAATTCAATACAATTGCGGGCGGCGCCTGGATGGCTCAGTTGGTTAAGCGCGTGGGACTCTTGGTTTTGGCTCAGGTCATGATCTCAGAGTCATGACATCGAGCCCCGTGTCGGGCTCCACACTAGACATGAGCCTGCTTAAGATTCTCTCTCTCTCCCTCTGCCCCTTGCTCCCCCCTTGCATTCTCTCTCAAATAAATAAATACTGAAATTTTACCTCAACTAGATAAAAGTCATCTGAAGTGGTCCAATTCCCTTCTTCTTATCACATTACCGCTATTATCATGTTAATTACAGATTTAATTAGTTTAAGTAATAATAATAAAGCACCATACTTTAGATTAATTCTCTCCTTACCCTTTTGCCAACCTACATTCTTATTCTCTGCTTAATTTAATTTTCCCTATCTCTTCTGGAAACTTTTAAAAATCACAGGGGTTTAAAAAAAAAAACAGCTGAGATTAGAGATACAACAGCTAAAATTCTGGGTCAAAAGAATTCATCTATGTTTGGACGGTGATGTTTGTAAGGAAGGCAAAAGACAATTGTTCTTTGATTAGGTGTATTTTTTTAAACCAATGACTTTTTTGCCTACTGTGCTTATTTTAAATTTTACTCGCAAACAACCTTTTCTTTTATTGGCCCTCCCTGATATATGCTATTGTGCTGTGACTTGCTGTTTTTTAGAATCCTTGCATACTACTAATACTTTAAGATACTAAAAACAAAAAAACAGAAATGAACTAATACGTACTGAGAGCTCACTGTTCACCAGGCACTGTGCTATGTTGGGTTGGAGGGGCGACTTTCTATGACTCTTTAGAAGGATAAAAAAAATCCTCATCCTTTGTTGACCCAGGGACACAAAATGGCCACACTGGACACCCAAATAAGACCTTCCATATCTATCCATATGAGGGATGGCCAAAGTTTCCCTAAAAGCAAATGGCAAGACCTTTGCTACTAAGTTAATGGCAGTTAGCCACACTGAGTTGGAGCATGAGGAGCAGTCTATGCATCATCTGAGTTCTTTGAGGGCAGGAATGTTATCTTATGTATATATTTTCATATCCCCCGCACCTCACCGAGAGTCTGGCATATTTGAAGGCCTCGATAAATATTTACTGAATGTGTGGAGACTATCAAGATGTAGCTCACTGAACAATGGTACTTGAATCTAAGCCATGTTCTCAGCAGAAGAAAAGAATGGGAAAGCAGATCATGGGAGTCATCATTCAGCAGACTCATAAGAATGGGCCCAGAACCAAAAATGTTAGATAGCATCATCTAGAACTGGTGACACCCTTGATTATCTTTCCCATCTTAGGAACTCCTATCCTCCCCCTGTTCAACTCTGTTACACCTAATCATCTTACTACAGCTTTTACCCCTTTATTACATATTAAATGCAACCTTCCTGAACTCACAGAGCCCATTTGAGCCCTTCTCATCCCTAAGGGAAAGTTCTATGCCATGGTTAGTCTCCCTAACTACAATACTAGGAATATTGTATCCTTAAAACAATTATCTTAAATGTTGATGGTCCCCAGCATTAGGCTTAATTCCTAGTCCCTTTTCATTCTGCCTGCTTTCCTGAAGCAATTTCATCCCCACCCGTCATTTCTATACCAGTAACTCCAGATCTTTAGCTGTAATTTAGATTTGCCTCCTGAATTCTGAGTCCATACATACAACTATTTGCCTACTATACATCTCTACCTAGATGTTGCATAGCTATTAAACATATCCTATCATAGATCAAATTCAGGAGCTTCTGGTTTAACATGGCAGATAGAGCATATCCACTTACCTTTTCCCCAAAAACCACACTAAAACCATAGTAAAGAAGTAAAAAGGTGTGGACATCCCCAACCCAACTCAACAAAGCGAGTAAGATGGAAGCCATGAGAGGAATAGAGATTCCAACAAAGTTCTGGAAGTCAGGAGGTGGAGGAAGAGAGGAGACTGGGGATCCGAGCAGAATAACCTCCAGCCTAGAACACCCGAGAATGAGACTACGGCCAATGAAGAAGTCACCCTGTCTGGAATAAATCCAGAAATGAATCGAGACTCCAGAGACTCATTGAGTCAAGACTCCACAGAGTCTGCAGAAGGCAAGTGTGAGAAATGAGCAGAAGACAAACGAAAGTACTTTAGTACCTTCAGAAATATGGAGCATGACATTGCATCCATAAAACAAAAGCGGGATGAAAGATACGAGTGCTTAAACTTCATGTTTTTCCACCAACCTGCTTCTGTTTCTGTACTTCTTATCTCAGAGGACACCACCATTATCCACCCAGTTTCCAAAGCCAGAAAGTTGGAAGTGATCCTTTATTCTTCCCTCTCCTTATGCCTCATTCAGTAAACTAAGGGTTGATTCTATCTCCTAAATGTCTTTTTCCCCCAAGCCACTGTCTTTCATAGACTTTTATTATGTCTTCCCTGGATTCCCTCACTGTTTGATTTCTGTTCTTTCTGACTCTAGCTTGAAGCCTTCCCAAACCAGTCTCCAAGATCCTGTAATTCCTACTGAGCCCAGCATCTAGCACATAGTAATCCCCCCTTCCCCGGGGCTTAGCTTTCTGCATTTCAGTTACCCATGGATGGTCATCTGTGGTCCAGAAGCAGATGATCCTCCTACCGATGAAAATCCTCAGAAGGTCAATAGCAGCCTAACACTACGTCACAGCGCCTACGTCACTCACCTCACTTCATCTCATCACGTAGACATTTTATCATCTGACATCATCACAAGAAGCAGGATGAGTACAGTATGATAAGCTACTTTGAGAGACAAAGACAGACCATATTCACATAACTTTTATTACAGTGTCTTGTTATAACTGTTCTATTTTATTCTTAGTTATTGTTGTTAATCTCTTACTGTGCCTCATTTACAAGTTACACTTTGTCATAGGTATATAGGTATAGGAAAAAAGCATAGCATATACAGGGTTGGGTACTATCCATGGTTTCAGGCATCCACTGGGAGTCTTGGAATATATCCCCTGTGGGTAAGGGGGGGACCGCTGTATGCCCTTCAACCAGAGAGTACTCAATAACTGTTCTGGTTGAGTGATATATCTGACCGTGTGTCCAGCCCCGAGTTTTCACTAACTTCATGCTTTGTTCTTTATATCCCAGTAACATGAATTTACTTTCTGTTCTTCCTCAAAATGCCTCTCCTTTTAAAACCATGTGCTGAGGCACCTGGGTGGCTCAGATGGTTAAGCGATGGACTCTTGATTTCAGCTCAGGTCATGATCTCAAGGTCGTGGGATAGAGTCCCGCATGGGGCTATGAGCTCAGCGCAGAGTCTGCTTGAGATTCTCTCCTCCCTCCGCCCCTCCCCCTGCTCATGCAGGCTCTCCCTCTCTCTCTCTCTCTCTCTCTCAAATAAATAAATAAATAAAACCTGCAAAAACAAAACCAAACCAAAAAACCCATATGCTGTTATCTCTGCGTGGAACCCCTCTTCTCTTTGTTGGCAAAGAGTTCAGGCTCAGCTCAAGTGTTACTTCCTCTAAGGAAGTCCCCAAACTTCCCTGCACTGATGTGGGATCCTAGTCCTCATATGCCCTCTGTATATCTCAGTTCCCTCCCACGATAGCACTTTTGTGTCAAGTTGTAATTGTGTGATCCCTGTTTCCCCAGACCAGACAGTAGGCTCTTTGAAGACAGGGAAACTAAAATCCTTTTAGCCTTGTATCCCTTGCACACATGTCCCAGGAATGAATGATCATACCACAGCAGAAGGAAACTCAAGAAGTCATCCATATATCCCTGTCCTTGGGCCAATGAACTATTATCATTCCCATTTTTTTAGTTGAAACCACTGAAACAAAGATTAAGTGATTTATTTAAGGTTGCAGAGCTGGAACGTACAGGTTTGTCTGCTTGGCGGGGCAGAGGCCGGGACGGGAGAAAGTGGTGTTCATAACTCATATCCTGGTTTCCTACCTTCTTATACTGTGACCCTTTCACTACATGATGACCTCTTACTAATCTGTTATCATTCCCTAGAGAAACTCAGTTGGAAAAAAGAAAGTATAAACAAAATGAATTATTACCCAAACAGACAAGGGGATTGATTTCTTTAGATAACAATTATTACATGATATTTTTAAGCCTAGCCCTCTTCTGAGCCCGGAGGGTGATCACTCTTTGAAATCACTCGTTTATTCATTAGGCACTATGTCCCTTACGTAATTTTCGGTTACAACGAGCTGACAAGCAAATGCTTTCACGGGTTATTGCATTCAGTTCTTCCCCTCATTCTCTCATGGAGACTTCTGCTGCATATGCCAAAAATGGCAAATGAGCCAAATATTATCAGTGTGCTGGCCAGCCACAGCCATTTCGGTCCCTACCTCAGCACATTCTCGAATAGTCTACCGTTATTTTACCACATTCTTGAGAGTTTGCAAGTTTTCTTTACTTCAGGGAAGGATCTGTGTCTTCTGTTTCTTTTCTATCTCCCTTGGTGCCCTGACAAAGTGCACTGACCGTAATAGGTGCTCCAGAGGTAACTTGTTTATTTCGAAAAGAAGATAAAAGGGAACTTGCAAATCACTCAGTGATTTTTTTTTTAATACTTTCTTACCCATTTCCCTCCCTTGGACACTGTTATTTGATACCTCCTTCCCAGTCTACTTTGCCATTTAAAAAAAAAATTATTCATTTATTTTAGAGAGAGAGAGAGCACACACGATTGGGAGGAGGGGCAGGAGTGGGAGAGAATCCTCAAGCAGACTCCCCACTAAGCATGGAGCCTGATGTGGGGCTCGATCCCAGGAACCTGGGATCATGACCTGAGCCAAAGGCAGACACTGAACTGACTGAGCCACCCAGGTGCCCCCTAAATATCCCAATTTCTAAGGGGCTCCCACAGAATGCCACATGGATGTCTTGATATACTTTAAAAATAAGATGTCTAAAAAAAAAATTGGCTACTTTACCCAAACCCATTTCTTTATCCATTAAAGATATCATCATCCTCTCAAACATGATTCCAGAACCCCAGTCACAATTTGTGTTCCTCTGTCCTCTGTGCTATGTCCCCAGTGGGGTAGTTGAGATGTCTCCACACTCAAGAAATGCCCCTGTGGCTATGCCTCCAATACCTTCCCATACCCCCAACTGTGACCTTCTAGTGGGGGCTGCCGAAACCAGCACCTCACAAGTCAGATCCAGTGACTGGCCCAAGAGATGGATACATGACCCAGGCCCATCCATCAGTGTCCCTCCCTGGAAAAGTCCAAACTGGCCCAGGAGAAGATCTCATCTTCTGGTAGGTGCTCAGTTGGAAGATCCACAGACTTGGAGAGAGCTTCTCTGTAGTAGAGAAGAATGAAGCTACATTCAAAGAGAGGATATGGAGGAAGAATGATCTGAGACCCTGATTCAATTGTCTGTACCTGCTTCTATTTCTGTCCTTCCCGTTAAATTAACAAAAATCCAACTGAGTAAATTTGAAGATTTAATTGGCTTTCTTCAATGATTCAGGAGTCCAGCAGCATCCCATCTAGCAATAGAAAGGAACCTCCCCTCCCCCAAGTTGTAGAGGTGGAAAGGGGACAAAAAAGGGAAGTTATAAGCAAAGAATACACTGCTTCAGGCAAGGTCGCCTTCCTAAGACAAATGGAAGGGGGTCTATATGGCAGATTATCCCACTACTGCTGACCAGGTAATTCCCTGTTGACTGGTTGAAGGTTACATTCCTGAGGGTCGAAACTGTAATTAGGTTAGGTATTAAGTCAAGGTTTGCTGACATGGGGTTTAGCACAAGTGACTCCATTTGGGACCTGCTGTCTCCTTTTTAACATTCCCAAAGCTAGGTTAGTAACCTAATTTTGCAAATAAATTCTCCTTTTTAACTTCTTGGGTAAATCAAGTTGGGTTTCTGTCATTTACAAAACCTTAACTTAAGCCTTTTTCTCTTACCACCTGCTTCCCTTTCCCCTGAACAGGTAGGTAAGCATTTAAGCAGTTGCCAAATCATGTGGATTCTACCTCCAAACATCCTTAATATATATCTCATTTTCTTCACCTTGTTCAGGTTCCTAGGTTACATAATGGTTTCCTTACTATATTCCCAGACTCCAGTTTCACCTCCTCTGAACATTCTTCCAACTGGTGTCAAAGAATTTTCTAGAACTCACCCTGACTATGTTAGCCTTCTTTTCAATAACATTCAGGGGTTCCCTAGGACTCATAGAATAAAAATGAAACAGCTCAAACTGCCTCAAATACCCTGTGACTTGGTACTTGCTTTCTCCTCCAATTCATTTTTCCTAACATATCCTTCAACCAAACATGACTATTCACCTATCACTAAACATTTCTTGAAGTTTCCTGCCCCTATGTTTGCCATTTTCTCTCCACTTACCAGAGATACAAATTCTACCCATTCTTAAGGTGTCACCTTCTTCATAAAACCTAAAATCTCTTAAATAGTAGCAAATTCTACATTTTCTTGGCATCTACAGCACTTTATACATCTATCAAAACACTTCTTCTTTGTGCTATAGTTATTTTTATACATCTTATTTTCCTTTTAGGCTGCGAAGTTCCTTGAGGACAGGAACCCTTCTGTGTTAACCACTACAGTGTACCAGAATACACCATGGCAAAATATGCCTATCTGGCATATGGATAATCATGAGCTAAAGGCAACTGAGAACCAGCAGATGCAGAAAAGCTACTCCCAAAGACAACTCTTATCACCTCTTATGTGCATAAGAAAATAAATCTTATTTACCATGTATTTCCTCCCCTCAACAGCCCATAACTTGCTTCCTCCTCCCAGAAGCTCAAAATCCCTTTTCCTCTTTTTCCCGAGATGGTATGTAAACCTTAATCATCTGGATACCTCTTTGAGCTTTCATTTCTTTGTGAACTCCCATATGCATACATACATATGTGTGTGTGTGCGTGCGGTGTGTGTGTGTGTGTGTGTGTGTGATGAAATCCATTTTTTTTTTCTCTTGTTTATCTTTTTCTTGTCACTTCAATTGGGAGGGTGGGCAGCCAGTGAACCTAGGAGAGTAGAGGAAAAAAATTTTTTTCTTCTCTACAGTACTCAACATATCTTGTACCTAAAAACTGCTTACCAAACACTAGATCCAGATATGACATGTAGATTTGGGCAGAGGGATTGTTTCTCCTCTAATAATTTCAAATTTTAATTCAGTACTGGAATTAAAGCTTCCTATAAAATCTGTGAGACATTTATTACAAAAGTCTAAGTAATTACACCATTTTCCCCCATCATTCTCATAGATGTCCTCTGTAAGAAAATTTCCAGTTTGAAATAAATTCTATAAGGAAACAATATCTGAGTCTGTTCCATTAAGAAAAAAGCAAACAAGGGGCGCCTGGGTGGCTCAGTTGGTTAAGCGACTGCCTTCGGCTCAGGTCATGATCCCAGAGTCCCAGGATCGAGTCCCGCATCGGGCTCCCTGCTCAGCGGGGAGCCTGCTTCTCCCTCTGACCCTCCCCCCTCTCATGCTCTCTCTCTCTCAGATAAATAAATAAAATCTTAAAAAAAAAAAAAAAGGAAAAAGAAAACAAAATTTAATCTCCCTGTCTTCTTTCTTTTTTTCTTTCTTTCTTTCTTTCTTCCTTCCTTTCTTTCTTTCTTTCTTTCTTTCTTTCTTTCTTTCTTTCTTTCTTTCTTTCTTTTTCTCTTTCGAGACAATCAAAATGCAAGCTATGGCTTGGGTGTAATTATAGGTGCCAAACCAAAGTCAGCTTTTATTTACAACCCCTTTGCCAACTCAGCAGTCCTTCTCCTCCTCTCTGATGTGTGCAGACTGCACCCAAACTGGTTTGAGTCATGTTATTTGTATGCCACTGAAATGGGGCGTTTGATAGTATCTGCTCCCTTGCTCCAGTTCAAATCATGAATGGGGTTCCTCTCCCTTCCTTAGCCACCAGCTTTTGAATATTTACAATCTATGATAGTACAAAGAAATGGATTTCGAACTCTAAGCAGTCTATAGTTGAAGTGGGGGAAGCCAAAAGGGAAGAAAAAAACGAAGTGAACCCCTAATAATCATGAATTTTCTGTGAGTGGGAGTGAGCTATGGAAGATGGCGGAGAAGAAGAATGAGGATAGATGAATGACTAAGAGAAATGAAAGTTTACAAAGAAAGCTAAATACTTGATTATGGATGAACAGGAAGACAAGAAACAGCATTGTGCCTTTTATGTAGTAGGTACTCAATAGCCATTTATATAAAGATTTGGACAATGCTTAAAAGACAGGACTTGCTCAGAATTGAGAAGAAATGAGAAAAACTATTCCTTGAAGGGGCCGTGGTAACTTTAAGACCACAGGAGAATGTATTTAAATGGTTTGACCAGAACTTTGTTAAGTCTCTATCCTCATGCAATTCTATATAAACTGAGATTTATAGTCTTTGGTTCCAGGTTTTTACAGCCTGAATCTTTATCCATATTTTTGCAGATGAGCTGTATTGAAAACATGTGTTTTCAGACTACCTAATCCTCGTTTTTCAACGAGGCAGAGCCATCCAGCCAGCCCCACTTTTGCTAGGTTAGCAAGGTTATTAAGAACTGAAGCAAACCTGATCAACTGGATTTTGAGTCCTGAGCCTAGTTGGCCAAGGAGAGTAGACAGATGTTCCTGATAGAGTTGAAGAATATGTAGGCAACTGATCCGATACAGATTCAAAGTGTTGGGATATTGAAGTGTAAATTGCCTCAGATTTGTGGTCAGGATAACATAAGTTTGAATCTTGGTTCTCTTGTGTGGACATTGAGCAAATCACTCAATTTCCCTACATTTCCTTTCCCTGTGATTTCTGAATAAAACACCCTATTTCTCTCAGATTTGGCTTTCTGTGAAAAATTGGAATATAAAGTTATTGTGAAAATTAAGCAAAACAATGTGTGTGAAAGTATTTTATAGTCAGCAGAGTGTTAAATAAATATAAGGTATAAATTTACGTTATAGTCTTGTTAACATCATGATTAAGAAATGGTTTCTATTAGTTTCTGAAAGCAGGGGAGTCATGTACAGCATATGTCGGCAGGATGAGCTGTTCACTCATTCAACACTAAGTCACATGCTTATTGATGCCCTACTATGTGCCAGATGTGTTTTAAATGCTGGAGATAAAAATTCCTGTCCTTATGGGCAAGACACAGATAGGAGGCAAACTAGTAAAACCAAAGGAGAGCTGTAAAGATTCACTGGTGTACAACTTGGGGTCATGTTATCGTGAAGTTAGTGTAGAATGATATTTTTCAGTTGATAGAATATAAGTAATAAGACAAACTATACATGTGATTGATAGACACTGAACTGAGAAAACCCCAAATTATCCCAAATTATCAGGAGGGAGTCACTTGCAAACGCCCCGCCACCTCCACTCTGTTCCTGCTCACAGGAAATTTAGCTGGTTGAGAAGTGAGAACAGAGGATGGGCAGAGGATAGGAGCCAGGTGCCTTTCATCTGGGGTTAATATACATAATATGATAGGATGTGTCCTGGAGAAAAGTAACATAGGGAAGGGAATAGGGTGGGTCATGGTTGGTGAGGATGGAGGATGGTCAGGAAGACTTCACTGAGAAGATAGAGTCTGAGCAAAGGCGTGAAGGAGGTGAGAGAATCATCTACAGAGAGATCTAGGGCAATCACATGTCGGTCCAAAGGAAGAGTGAGTGAAGGTCCTGGGTTGGGGACATGCCTGGTGTGCCTGAGAGACAGGAAGGGTGTTAATGAGGCTGCAGTGGAGTGAATGGGGTCTAGTAAAAGGTAGGATCAGAGGGAATTGGGCCAGATGTTAGGGGTGGTTAAAGACACTGGATTTTACTTTGGGTGAGATGGTAAATGGTTTACATTGAAAGATGTTGAGCAGAAGAGTAACATGATCTCAATGTTCTGACAGGATCACCCAGGCCACTGTCTTGAGAACAGATTACAGGGAGCAAGGGAGGAAGCAGAGAGACCAGTGAAAAACTGCTGAAATAATCCAGAGGAATGACACAGTGACTTGGACCAGGCTAGGAGCAGTGGTGGTGAGAAGTGGATGAACTTGGGGTATAATTTGAAGGTAGAAACTCAGGATTTACTGACAAATTGAATGTGGGCTCTAAGAGAAAGGGAAGTATATAGAAAGACTCAAAAGTTTTCAGCCTGAACAACCAGACGGGCCAATTGGCTTTTACTGAAATGAGGGTGGGTAGGGATGGATGGGATTGGTTTGAGAGGTCAAGGATAATTTTTCTATTGCTGAGGGCATTAAATGAGAGAGTTAGGACCAAATGAGTAAAGGTGGAGAAAGAATATAAGCAACTGGAATGAAAATGGCATCTTAGGAGTAGATGAGGCTGTAGGTGCATGAGTTGAGGTGAATGAGCTGAGGACTTGGGAAGAGAAGTCAGGAATTCAAGGTAGCACAACATGAAGACTGTGTCTCTCTATTGTAAGATTCCATCTCGGGGGCCACAGGAAGGGGCAGCAGGTTAAAAATAAGTGGTAGACAATACTATTTTGGTGGCAATCATAGGATGTGTGAGTGAAGAGCAGGCAAGATTTTCAGCAAAGACAATCCCAGGGGAAAAAGAACATTAAATCCTTCATATAAGGATGGAGGGGAATTGACTTCATATCTTGAGAAAAGGGCTGGCTTTACAACATATCCTCCATGTGGCATGAAGAGCAATATATTTTTTAGGTTCTCCTATTTTTGCTCACTTTTGCATCCAATCTATTTTTAGAGTTCTGCAGGTTCTACTTCTGACATATTTCTTGGATCGGTCTACTTCTATTGGTTTCTACTGCTAATACTCTATTCTACATTACTACAATCTAAAATCTCTTCTCATTACGACTGCGACAGCCTCACAGATGTCTCTCCACGTGTTTTCTTGTCTCCCTCTAATCTATTTCCCACATAGGTATAAGGAGGAACTTATTAACATGTCAATCAGATCATGATAGTCTCCTTAAAAGTCTTCAGTGGCTCATCATTGCACTGAGAATAAATCATAATAAAACTAGCACGTGCGTAACACATACTGGGTGCCAGGCACTTTACTAAGAACATTACATATATTAATTTGCTTACTGTTCAGCCCTATGAGGCAGGCACTTTTATTATAACTTACATTTATCGAATGAGGAAACTGAGGCATTGAGAGGTAATTTGTTCAAGAGGCCTGTCTTACCCTGGCTTTCCCAGAAGCAGAGCCTGCAGGAAAGCATATGCATCACTACAGAATTAGTGAGTACAATCTCAGGGTAGCATGAGTGATTCAGGTAAGGAGGGACAGCCAATACAAAGTGACATATTCTCCCAGTGACAGGCACTGCTTGGTATCAAGTACAACTGATTGCTTGATCTTGCCTGACCATTTCTGAGACGCTGTATGAATAAATGTATCTCAGGACGCTCTGTCTGGATAGAATGAGGGAAGAGCTTTTTCAGTGACACCTCTATCTCTTTGGTCAGAGGTTTACCCTATGGGGCACGAGCTCCCGTGTGTTTGTACACACAAGTGAGTCTTTTTTTTTTAAAGGAATAGGATTTCAAAGGAAGGATTAAAGCTATCTTTGTTTGTTTGTTTGTCTATTAGACAGGGAGGAGGGAGAGGCAGAGGGAGAGAGAGAATCTTAAACAGGCTCCACGCCCAGCACAGAGCCCCACATGAGGTTTGATCTCTCAATCCTGAGATCATGACCTGAGCCGAAATCCAGAGTCGGATGCTTAACAAATTGAGCCATCCAGGCGTCCCAACACACAAGCAAGTCTTAACACCAATGGGAATGCACCTATCCACAGGATGGCAGGTGCACAGTGCAAGCACAAGGCAAGATACTTTTGGATTGGTCCACATGAAGTCCATCAGAACCTAGCAGAGTTGCCTGTCACATTGGTGGCTAGAGCAGAACAAGTAGCTGGAATATGCCACCCCAAGATATGCTTCTTTGGCACATGGATTATTTTGAGCTAAAGGCAATTGAGAAGTAGCAGATGCAGGAAAAGCTTTTTACTTTCCCTAACTACCTAACTTATAAAGGAAATTTACATTTATAAAGGAAATGTATTGTTTTTTAAAGATTATTTGAGAAAGAGAGAGAGAGAGAGTAGGGAGGAGTAGAGGGAGAGGGAGAGAGAAACTTTAGCAGACTCCTTGCTGAGCTTGGAGCCTGACATGGGACTCGATTTCAAAACCCTGAACCAACTGCACCACCCAGGGGCCCCTATAGAGGAAATTTCTATTGGTGAAAATGTCACATGCTAGGAACAGAGATATTTACAGGGAAAATTCTTACCTTCATAACAAGACAACCCTTATTTATGAGACCTTTGTTCCCCTCACCTTCCCGTAACTTGTCCTTCCGGCCCAGCAGGCCAAAACCCCTTTTCCTTTGCTTAGCCTTGGATGGTATACAAGTTTCAATTATATGGCTGTCTCCTTGAGTTTTCATTTCTTAATGAACAATTGCGCGTACTTATGTATTTAAATTATTTTTCCTCTTGCAAATCCATTTCTTATCAGTTTGATTTGGGGACCCAGCCAGTGAACCTAAGAGGACAGAAGGGAAAAAAATGTTCCTCTTTTACAATTTTGGCAACCATGGACGGATGCATGGGAAACCTAGTTGTGCCGGAGGCTGCAGCTGGGATTCAGGACCTCTGATAGAGCTAGCAAAAGGTAAAAATTCTTCCCAAAATCAGCCTCTCAGTTTTCTGTCTGCAAAGTCTGATTGAATGAGGGTAGTAAAAGTCTCTTTGTCTTTTCCTTTCCAAATTTAAATTAGGAGGAAGTTGTAAGAATTTGTTCTTTGAATTATGACTCTTGTCGGTTGAATTTTGAGTACTCGTTGCTTATTGATCCTTAGTCTCTGTCTTGTGTATCTTTTGTCAGAAGAGGAAAATTAAAAGAGAGTCTCCCTCCATTTTGTTTTGTGTCTCGAGAGCTTGGGGTACTCCTGTTGGTCTCTGACAGTTTGGGGGTTCAGAGTGTTATGCGGGCTGTCGGATCTGCATCTGGTAACTAGGAAACCTAATATATGAAGTGAACAAGTAACACTGCCTGTCCAACCTTCCAGGTCTCAGGGGAGTTCATCTTAATGAGAGGTCCCAGTCCATATGAGGACTTTGTCATCTTTTCCTTTCATTTTCTTGTTTGTCCAGGAAAAAAATCCCATCCCAGTATAGCCTATTCAGTGTGCCAGACTAGCAGGCCTGTGATTAAAGGCATCTCAACTTTATTGGGGCACCTGGATGGCTCAGTCAGTTAAGCATCTGAGTCTTGATTTCAGCTCAAGTCATGAGCTCAGGGTTGTGAGACTGAGGCCCTCAATGGGCTTTGCACTGAACGTGGAATCTGCTTAGGATTTTCTCTCTCCCTCTCCCTCTGCCTCTCCCCCTCCTACTCACAACATGCTCTCTCTCTCTAAAAAAAAATTTTAAAAAAACAAAGGCATCTCAACTTTATAAAAGACCAGAGTTCCCTTACTACTTGTGATAATAAAGGTCTTTGATTCAAAAGCTATCTTCGGGGGGCGCCTGGGTGGCTCAGTCGTTTAAGCATCAGACTCTTGATTTCGGCTGAGGTCATGACCTCAGGGTTGTAAGATCGAGACCCCCTATGACTCCACGCTGGGCATGAAGCCTGCTTAAGATTCTCTCTCTCCCTCTCCCTCTGCCCCCCCCCCCGCTAAAAAAAAAAAACAAACAAAAAGCCAAAAAACAAAAAATAAACAAAAACAAACAAAAGCTATCTTTGGGAATAACTCTGGGTCCTGGGGGTGGGGGGGAGCTGTGGGGTGCCAGGAGGTATACTCCATCTTTTGCCCTCTTTGGGGATGCCTTTTGTGTCCATGATTAAAGACATAAAAGACATTGATTCAGAGTCACATTTGCAATAGGTATACCTTTGGCCACTTGGACTTCATATCTAAAAGAATTTTTTGGTATTTACTTTTCTAATTGAGATCTAATTGACATATAACAGTATATTAGTTTTAGGTATACAACATAATGATTTGGTATAGGTATATATTGTGAAGTAATTACCACAATAAGTTTGGTTAACATCCATTACCACACATAGTTACAAATTGCTTTTTCTTATGATAAGAATTTTCAAGATTTATTCTATTAGCAAGTTTCAAATATACAATATAGTATTGTTAACTATAGTCACCACGCTTTACACTACATCTCTAGGACTTATTTATCTTATAATTGGAAATTTGTATCTTTTGATCACTTTCATTCATTTCGCCTACCCACCCCACCTCTGGCAACCACCAATCTGTTCTCTGTAACTATGAGGTCATTTGTTGTTATTGTTGTTTTTAATTCTACATTTAAGTAAGTTCATAAATGATTTGTCTTTGTTCAACTTTTTGCACTTAGCATAATGTCCTGATGTCCCATCCATGTTGTGGCAAATAGAATTTACTCCTTTTTAATGGTGGAATAACATTCCTATATATATTCATATACATATCTCTCACACATTTTCTTTGTCCATTCATCCATCCTTGGACACTTAGGCTGTTTCCATGTCTTGGCTATCATGAATAATGCTGCAACGAACATGGGGTGAATATATCTCTTCAAGACAGTGATTTTGTTTTCTTCAGATAAATACCCAGAAATGGGATTGCTGGATCTTATGGTAGTTCTTTTTTTAATTTTTTGAGGAATCTTCATACTGTTTTCCACAGTGGTTTCACCAACATACATTCCCACCAACAGTGCACAAGGGTTCCCTTTTCTCCTACCCTCACCAACACTTGTTATCTTTTTGATAATAGCCATTCTAACAGGTGTGAGGTGATCGCTCATTGAGGATTTGATTTGCCTTTAGGTGATAATCAGTGATGTTGAGAGCCTTTTCATGTACCTGTTGGCCATTTGTATATCTTTGGAAAATGTGTATTCAGCTCCTCTGCATATTTTTAATTAGATTGTTTGTTTTTTTGCTATTGAGTTGTATGAATTCTTTTATATTTTGGATATTAGCCTCTTAACAGATATATCATTTGCAAATATTTTCTCCCATTCGGTAGGTTGCCTTTTCATTTTGTTCATGGTTTCCTTTACTATGCAGAAGCTTTTTAGCTTGGTAGAGTCTCATTTGTTTATTTTTGCTTTTGGCATCAAATCCAAATAATGATTGCCATAAGCAATGCCAAGGAGTTTACCACCTCTGTTTTTTTCTAGGAGGTTTATAGTTTCATGGCTTACATTCAAGTCTGTAATCCATTTTGAGCTAATTTTTATGCATGGTGTAAGATAGTGGTCCAGTTTCATTCTTTTGCATGTAGCTGTCCAATTTTCCCAATAGCATTTATTGAAGAGACTGTTCTTTCCCCGTTGTATATTTTTGGCTTCTTTGTCATAAATGAATTGACCATATATGCATGAGTTCAGTTCTGGGCTCTTTATTCTGTTCCATTGATCTATGTGTCTGATTTTATACCAATACCATACCGTTTTGACAGCTATAGCTTTGTAATATGGTTTGAAATCAGAAGTTATATGTCTCCAGTTTTGTTCTTCTTCCTCACGATTGCATTGGTTATTCAGAGGTTTTTGTGGTTTCATATTTTAGCATTGTTTGTTCTATTTCTATAAAAAATGCCACTGGAATTTTGATAGAGATTACGTTGAATCTGTATTTTGCTTTGAGTGGTATAGACATTTTAGTAATATTAATCCTTCTAATTCATGAGCACAGAATATCTTTCCGGGTATTTGTGTCTTCAATTTCAGCAATGTCTTAATACTTTTCAGTTAACAAGTCTTTCATCTCTTTGGTTAAGTTTATTCCTAGGATTTTATTCCTTTGGATGCAATTGTAGTTCACGTTTTTTAAATTTTTCTTTTTGATAGTTCATTATTAGTGTAAAGAAACCCATCTGATTTTTGTTTGCTGATTTTGTATCCTGCAACATTACTGAGTTTATTTATTAGCTCTGACAGTTTTTTGCTGCAGTCTTTAGGGTTTTCTATGTATAATACCATGTCATTTGCAAATAGAGACATTTTTACTTCTTTTCCAATCTCTGTGCTTTTTATTTCTTTTTCTTGCCTAATTGCACTTGTTAGGACTTCCAGTACTATGTTGAATAAAAGTTGCTAGAGTAAGCAACCGGGCTTGTTGAATTCCTGATCCTTTTTTTTTTTTTAATATTTTATTTATTTATTTGACAGAGAGAGAGCACAAGCAGGGGGAGCAGCAGGCTGAGGGAGAGGGAGAAGCAGGCTTCCTGCCGAGCAGGGAGCTCGATGCAGGGCTCGATCCCAGGACCCTGGGATCAGGACCTAAGCTGAAGACAGACGCTTAACCGACTGAGCCACCCAGGTGTCCCATGAAGTCCTGGACCTTGTTGAGTTCTACTTGTTGAGTAAGCAATTCTACTTTATCTTGTTCCCGATCTTAGAGGAAAACCTTTTAGTTTTTCATCATTTAGTACGGTGTTACCTATGGGTTTGTCATATATGGCCTTTAGGATTTTTTTAAAGATTTTATTTATTTATTTGAGAAAGAGAGCACAAACACGGGGAGGAGCAAAGGGGGAGGGAGAGGGAGAGAGAATCTGTCAGGCAGATTCAATGCAACGCTCAATCTCATACCCTGAAATCATGACCCTGAGATCATGACCTGAAATCATGACCTGAACGGAAACCAAGAGTCAGTCACTCAACTGACTGGGCCACCCAGGTGCCCCTGCCTTTAGGAGTTTTTAAAAGACAGCTCTCTCACCCAGAAACAAATATCCAATTGGTATCTTTGGAAAGAACAGATTAAAAGGAAAAAGAGTGTCTTAGTTGGCCTATAAAAACAAATAAACAAACCCCCTTAACAAGATTAGAAGAGGGAGATCAGACTTAAAACAAAAGTTAAGAACTGCAAAAGATACTTTTTGTGAGGCCTGTGTAAATACCAATAGCTGAGAAATAGCTTGAACAAAGGCCCCAAGAACACACAGCAAGGCCATTTTACTGTTCCTTTTTCTGTAATCAGATGACATCAGCTCCAGGCCTTCCCATTCATTGCCCTACATGAATGTATTTTGGACATCTACCACAAATAATTCATTGGACTGTCCTATACTTAAAATAAAATTTTAAAACTTAAATAGTAAATGCCCTAGATTTGAGCAAATATGCCTTTAAACTCCTTCTGAGAGAAAACTTACATCCTTTCTTTGTCCCTTGGAGATGGAAATCTTATTATGTACTTAAAATATAAATAAAGAAGATAACTTTTGGCTAAAGCAAATACCTACAACTGCTTAGGGCTGAAAAATAAAATAAACCAAAAAGAGGCTTTTTGAAACAAACTGCTACTTGATCTTTTTAAAAGATCTTTCCCATAATTTAGTATTCCCATAATTTAGTATGCAACCTTTATAAGATTATTTATTAAGGGCAATGAAAATCTTAAAAGTCTTCTTCACAAATAGTGGTAAAAAGTTTTAGCCATGACTGAGGAGGTAACTGAAACTTGAGCCATCTACCAGAAACATAATTTGGATCCAACTCATATAAACCAGTGAGTCTTGTATTAGTTTATCTGACTCATGGGTAAAATTTTTAAATGAATGCTCTAAGATCCCTATTTGTGCCTGGCTGAATGTTTATGTATGTCTACCTATGCATGTTTTGTATATGTGGTATTTTTCTACCTCTGGATGGTATTAACCAGAATTCATAAAAGAACTCTGCTTTAAATGATTTAGAAAGAAATAAGCATTTATATAAATTAAGTATTCCAAAAACTGCCAGAAAAATAGGAACTAACCCAAATGTGTTTTTTTTTTCAAGTCTATGTGATCTTGGATAATCTTTGATAAAATAGGCTACTTTAATATTGTTGATTAAATAAAAATTGTTATGTCCTAAGAGTTGTCAGCATTAAATATAATCAGACATACAATTTTATTCTACCTGGGCTTGCTTGTCAAATAAGCTTAAGTTATCTTTACTAGTTGTTTAAGATTATAAAATTATAAATCCATTCTAAGGCATATGCTTAACTCTTAGTTTCTTTACTTCTGTGAGTTTTAATATTTGCTTAACATGCATATGTTACAAAATTTCTTAACAAAAAATAACTTTAGATGATGGCTGACTTGTTTAACATCTCATGAAATTTTCATGAATAGTCCAAGCATAATTGTTAAGAACACGTGAGTTAAATTGAAGTGGAATAAAATTTATAAATGAGCCCTTCTGCTTAAAAATAGTTTTCCATATCTTGTTAGTAATTTAAAACTTTAATGTAATACTAAGTTAAATTAAATGATGTATATTCATTGAATATCTAGATCATTTTGAAATAAGATAAAATACTGAAACATTAATTGCTAAACATCCGTTTATCTACTTTTGGCCCTTTATTACAGACAGACTACAGATATTTGGGTCTGTTAGTAAACATGTTCTTTTATCACTTTGAAAAATCGTACTATGAGGAAACATAGGCTTCTAAAAATTATACAATTTGTGTGTTCATAAGTTTGCTAATTTGCTACAGAATGCTGATATATATATATGCGCATATATATACATATATATGTAGCACACAATTCACAATTGCTTCCTTGTTTTCACTGGAAATTAAGGTTACCAAGGATTAAGAATTCTAATCAATATATGTAAATAACTACTAGGAATAATAAGGATGGAGGAAAAAAATTCTGCTTGCAAATTATGCAAAGAAAATAAGGTGTTTTCAGCTAGGCAATATACGAAAGATGAAAGATGCCCTTTTGTAAGAAAAAGGAGAGTAATTTTGTCCTAAAGTAGTTTAAGGTTATTTAAAGTTTGTTTCAGATGAAGCAGAGGGAAATAAAGGACAAAAACCTAGATAGATAAAGGAAGTTGTAAAAGGAAAGAGAAAAATGTTGTCTCATGTGTTCAAGCTATCTAAAATTAAATGTATTTATCGTAAGGTTTTTTAAAATGAATTTTAATATCCATAGTGTGCTGATACAAAAATGGAGTTCACATTACCGGTCTGTTCTTAATAAGACATTATAAAAGGTTTTTCTTTACCTGTTGAGTAATCTGCCAAAGAACAGATTCTGTGTCTTATCACAATAATTTCCTATGCTTTATGTTGTCTTGTCATGTCTTTGATTACTTAGGAAAACTGAGACTTAATATTGAAAGTGCTAAGTTTTTTCTTACGGTCATGTGACCTTCCGTATTTGCTTCGAAATCTCGTATTGGCACTTTGGTTAAATAGATAACTAAGTATTGTTTCAGGTGACCTGTGATTGTGTTTAATCAGGTGTTCAAATCTTTTGACATTTTTGACAAATTTCCCCAAATCAAATTTCCCAAAATTCTAAACGAGTGGTTTTTTTTGGTTTTTTTTTTTGTTTGTTTTATTTTAACCTGAAGATAACTTTGAGACTCCCCAGAGGGCACTTGGGGAAAATCTCAAAGGATTTGCTCTCTTACTTTGTAAAAGAAAGATGTTAAACCAATTGGGTTTTGGTGTTTTTTTAAAGATTTTATTTGAGAGAGAGAGAGCATGTGCACAAGAGAGCACAAATGGTGGGGAGGGAGAAGCAGGCTGCCCATCAGGCAGGGAGCCCAATGCGGGGCTCGATCCCAGGACCCTGGGATCAGGACCTGAGCCGAAGGCAGACACTTAATGACTGAACCACCCCCAAAAGAAGTGATTCTTAACCTTCTTTAGCTGTATTTGTGTGGATATATGCTATTAATATAAATTGTTCAGAAATTGTGTAAAGTTTCTAGAAATTTTTCAGTATCTTTACTATCCACGATATATCCTTGAGTAATGATATCAGTCATAATTCCAGTTATTATAAAACGTATGCCACAGAAATAACCAAATTTACTTGCCAATTGTATCATAATGAACTTTCATCAGATCTTTAACCATGGCCATTTTACATTCTTTTGTCATTCATATACAATTAATGTTGTACTCTTACTCTTTCTGAAAGCATGTGCAATCAACTAAAAGTGGAAATGCTCATCTTCAAGGAGATTCATGGGAAAAACTCTGGCAAGTAGTCTGAAGTACAGGATTCTGATAATTTTAATAGCATGCCACTGGACTGGGTTAAGAGTCACAAAACTCCAATGGAGAAAGTGATGGATGCATAAAATTGCTAATCCCAAATCAAGCAAAACAAGAATTACTTTCATGGAACTGAATAAACTGATAAGGATGATTATAATTTTTATGGCCTTTTTGTTTGAAATATCTCTGGTTCTTTAATGTTTCATTTTCCAGATTTAAAGAATCCCTTTTTTCTTAAGCTATCAATAACTTACAGCAACATGTTAAAGTATACCTTCGTGAAACATTTACTCTTTCTTCCTACCTGATTCCTCCAGAATTTGGAAACTCTCTTTGAATATTCTTATTTTCATGGTAACATAATTATTTGCATAAGTTTAATAGGAATCTGTTCTCCTTGTAAACATGATGCAATTTGAAACTTTGGTTACTATAACCAAGGCTTTGACTGGAATGTCATATTTGAGAATGGTGCGCATAAAATCAGATATGACCAGACAGTTTTAAGGAACTAAGTAAATTTGACTGTAGGGAGCCAAAGCTTACAAGGTCCTCTTAGAATATCCACCTGGCTTTTGGGTTCCTGGCCTTATAAGTAAGGAAGATCGCTTTCGAACAGGCCCAGGAACCTTAAAATATATTGGAAACCTCAAGAAAGAAGGAATTTCACCCAAACCTATAGGTATTGCCATGAAGACTGATGACAACATCTTGACTTGGCTTCCTACCCTCAAGAGGCTTTTAAAAGTCTAATCTGCATTCCCTTATTTAAAGTTCCAGCTAAAGCAGACTTAAAAAAGCGTAAATGATCAATTACTATTTTTGCTGTGCTTATGCAAATAACTAGGCCAAGTTTAATGAGACTAGATTTATTTTGCAAATTAGTCTTACTTTGATTATCTTTGATAGAAATTAGAGTGATTGTAGAGAGAAAATTCTGTTTCAATGAAAAAATATAGCACATCCTTGTGGGTTGTTGAATGCTAGCTAAGTTTGCTCCCATTGAGCTTTTTCACCTCTTCGTAAATTGGCTCCTGCTGTTTTGTACATTTTGTCAGTAATTGACATTTCTAATTTTTTTCCTCACCCTTCTGACTTGGCGACACTGAGAACTAAAATCTGACTTCCCAGATCCTTATTGAGACCATCTAAAAGGGCTCTAAAAGCAAATGATGGATGCTTCCTTGCTCTGCCCTGAAAAATAACCATGTCTGTGACACTGATGTGTATGCCACTACTAAAGACATTCACACTGCAAACTGCAAACCAGAAAAACTGGAAGTTGGATTATCACAGCCATCTTCACCCTACCATCTAAAGATGCTCTGAGCTCAACCTCTAGAAATCTCTTTGACAGACTTCGTCTGGTCCCCAAAACTGGGTTTATAATTTGCTTCATTCATTTACTCTTGCTTTTCCTTTTGTTTCCGTAGAAATGTTCCTTCCTGAGAAAAATAAGTTTCACTGGGCAGAATGAAAGGTATCAGAATATGCCACCCCAAAGTATGCCTCTTTGTCACATGGACTATTTGAGCTAAAGGCAATTGAGGACCAGCATATGTAAGAAAAGCTGTTTACCTCCTCCTAACTACCTAAAAATAGAGTACAAATTTCCCCTTTTGTAAAGGAAATTTACATTTAAAAAGGAAATTTCCATTTGTAAGGATGTCTCTTACCAGGGAGAGAGCTACACCCAGAGACAACTCTACTGAGAGACATAACAAGACAACCCTTACTTACTGTATATTTTCTCCCTTCCCCTTTCCATAACTTGCCTCCCCAACCCAGAAGTTCAAACCTCTGTTCTTTTGTTTAGCCTAAGATAGTATATAAAGCCCCAATCATCTAGCTGCCTCCTTGAGTTTTCATTTTGTTGTGAGTCTCCATGCATATGTATGTAACCAGATCTTTTTTTCTCTCTCTCTTGCTAGAGAAAGGTTTTCCTTCCCTTCATAGGCAAAGACCCTGGAGATGAGTGAGGTGAGGGCACACAAGTGGTGGCTGATGCGTACAAATGGTAAGTGATAAAGTGAGACTCAAGCTCTGACAGCCTGGTCTCAAAGTCCACACATTTCATTGAATTGGAGGTGATTTTATTAACTTCTTTGATAGCCTTTTTTTTTTTTTTTTTTTTTTGGTCAGTCTCTCCAGTAGAATGTAAGCCTCTTGAGGAAATGGCATTTCTCTATCTTACTCGCCATTATATCCTCAACATGGAACCAAGTGCCTGACTCAAGAAGATGCTCAATAAGTATTTGTAGAATGAATGAATAAAGGGTTCCTAGATGGGAAATGGATTTTAAGGTGGTCTTGCTCCTGTCACTGTTCAAAAAAGCACTATTGAGTTACTACATGGACAAATGAGAAGTGCTGATGAGTGAAGGCAATAGATTGCAAGAAAACGAGACAGATGGTCTAGCTTGCTCACATGTCCAGCCAGCCTTAGACGTCCTTGAACTCTAGAGGATATCCTTAAGGAAACAGGAAGGAAGCAAAATCAGAAATTCCTTAGGAAGTTCGAAAAAGGAAATGTAGAGAATCGGGCACATTGTATGACATATAGGAAGTTATTTAAAGCAGGTTTTTGAAACTGTGAATCTATAAGTGGGTTATAAAAATCCAGGAACTTCATACAATTTTACACAAAAACATGTCTCTTTATATTCAAGTGCAAATTCCTAGGGCAATAGTTTCTCTCATATTTGGAAATAAATCCGTAACTTCCACATGATTAGGAAATACTAAGTGATTACAGCAACTCATAGATAATCTAGACTCACTTTCAGATGAAGAAACTGAGGCCCAAAGACGTTATGGGATGCTAAAATTCAAACAATCAATTGGATGACAAGAAGGACAGGACTCAGATCTCTTGATTCCTAATTCAGCATTCTTTGCTGTGTCTCTATGCCTTCCTGAAATTAAGTCATAGAATACTGTGTGAAGAAAAAAGAAGAGTTTAATTTCTTGGAAAAAAGAAGAGAAAATTTAAACAAATTCATTAAAAAGGTTAAAGCAGTAGAACCCTAAGACTAGAGGAGCCTTGAGGTATATTTAACGTTTCCCTGATTTTAGGTGAAAAATGCCTCTAAATATCCTGAGATGTTTATTTTTCAAGATGGTTATGGAATATGAAAGAAAAGACCTAAATAATTATTCAGCCATTCAGCTGAGAAACGGTAAGAACTAGATTATCCTTATTCGATATATAAATATGAATATGTATCAAAGTCATCCACAAAAAAGAATTTTAAAAAAGAATAACGAAGGCATAAACCTATCAAAGTCTAGTGCTCATCTATGATACTAAGTGAAGAAAAAAAAAAAAAACACCAAAAAACAAAAATAAAAAACCAAAAAAAACCCCATGGTGTTTCCTCATAAATACTAAGATAAAGCACTGTGAACATTTGATTGTCTTTCACAATGTGGTCTCAAGGGCAGATTAAGTAAATGAAATCCTCAATCTCCAATCCTCATGTTAGGCAGTTCATCAACTTTTGTTCAGAGAATGGCAGACTGTCGGGAGACCTGAGTTCAAATCTTACAGTAGCCACTAAATCATGGACTTGGACAAGTCAGCTTCTCTGTTTCTCAATTTTTTCCATCTTCAGAGTGGAAAAAAAAAATTGATCTTAGACAGTGTTTTTCAAACTTTTTTAAACTGTTTTTTATTCTTAAAAATTTTTTTATTACCACCCATAGTAAGACACATATTTTATATTATCGGCATGAATAAACATATGTGTCTATGACTGAAATAAAAGTTTCATGTAACAGTATCAACCCTTCGTATATTCAGGGTACTCTGATATTTTCTATTCTATTAGGTTATGTCCTGTTTCTTTCTTTTTTTTAAATGCATATTTTAAACCCATTAAATTGATTTCACGAGCTACCCATGGGTCACAACCTACAGTTTAAAGGACATTACGAAAAACGTTAAGGTCACCTGTAGCTTTTATGTTCTACTGATAAACTCACTACAAGAACCACAAGTCAAGAGTAAAATCAGTTTACTTGAATTTCTGTTTTTCCCCCTCCTTATTTTGATGGTAATAATGGACAGTGATAAAGAATTTCAGGTGGCAAAAGAGAAGCAGGAGTTTTAAGCATCCATGAAAGGTAATTCAGCCAGTAAGTAATTTAACATTAGCCATAGAGAAAAGACGAGGCATTCACAAGTAAATCAGGACATTTTTAGTGACATTTTTAAAAGACTACCTGTGAACCATTTAAGTTTTAAGAGCTTCTTAAGAGGATGTTTACGAGAAGGAGGAGACTGAGGGGATAGGAAGAAGAGCAGAGAAGGAGAAAAAGAGGTAAATGTTCAGGTGTTGGAGGGCAGTGCTGGTCCCTCTGACCTTCCTTGGTGGTAGGCTTAGCTCCTGGGAGAAACCTCCTCTATACCTGTGAAAACGGACCCCGTGAACCATGTCGGCATGCCCCACTGTGAGAGCAGTCCTTTAGATCACAAATCTGATCGTTACATGTCTGCTTGAAATTCCTCAGGAATTCTCAGCATCTCCAGGATAATGTGTAAACTCTTCAGCATGGCACACCAACCATTTCTAATTGGATCGCATGTTCTCCCATGTCCCCCCCTCCACCCACCCCAAACCCTCCACACCCCAGGGCGCAGATGCCATCACTAGTTACACCGAATTTGGGGAGTTCCCCTAAACATCCCTTGTCAGGCCTCTGTAACTTTTTTTCAGTTCTTTTCTCTTTCTAGAATACCCTCCTCCCTGCTTACCTTTTCTCTTCCCTCACGTCCTAGCACACGTATCCTTTCTCTGTCATGCCCCACCTCCTCTAACACTGTGCTTGCCCCCGTCACAGATGCTAATACCATACATTGCAACACATCTGTTCATCTTTCCCACGAGACCATGAGTTCCTTGAGAGCAAGGGGTCATGTCCATCCTATTCATAGGTGAACAGTACCCAGCACATAAAGTTCCATAAATATCTGTTCACAGAATGAATACTGAAGCACTTTCTTATATTCCACTTGTCCCAGCCACTGAGAGTCGCTGAAAGTTCTGAAATTCAGTTATGATGCTTGCCAGTCGAGTGTAATCAGATGAAGTAGATAATCCTTCAGTCTCCCAGGAAAACTCTAGCTAAATGTTCACATGACAATTAAGCTGTGAGTCCTGGTTTAAAGAGATGATAATGATTAAGCAGATTGGGAACATCAGCTGCTGGCAGCCAATCAAGAGAACGTTGTCTCCCTAAAAGGGCCCCTCCAAAAAAGTTTGGAATTAAGAGTGGAAAGAACTCAGAAAACCACAGTGGAGAATCACTAGATTTTAGAAAATTTAGCATTTCTACTGTATCCCCTTTTTTCATGGAAAACAGAGAGAAGTAAGGCTAATGGTAAAAGTCGTTAAGTGTGAAAGAAAGCAGAGCACTCATAGCTTATAGCTCTATTCCTACTTTGATTATTAGAAGAGTAGGATTTCACTAAAACAAGAAATCCCTGGTGTGAGGAGCAAGTAACGAGGGATCGGGTAATTCATTTTAAAAATATGGCAAATAAAATGAGAGAGTCAATTAAATCCAACAAGGGAAAATGATCAGAGGAACAAAGGTAATAAATGCTGGCCGCAAGGGAAAGTAGAATGAAGTATCTGATCTTGGAAGATGAACAGAGGTGAGAGAAAGGACTGCCCAAAATAAAGAGGGGATGAAACAGATCATGATTCTAGAGTGACCAAGAAGATGCTTTTGGAATTGAAGTCATTTTAGATTTCGAGTCTTAACAGGAAACTACAAGAGGACAACTAGGAAGTAAAAAATTTGCTTCCATTAAATTGCTGATAAGAAACGGGTTAGAGAACACAAAGAATTAAGGGCATGGCTTAAATCTCCTGCCTTTATGACATGCAGAGTGTCTCAATTACATAACGATTTCTTTTCATTTCCTAAAGAACAAAGAAACTGAATAAAGCAAATGCATTGATTGGTTATCAGAAAGAATAAAGAAGTCTGATTTCAAAAGTATTTCCCACTGAATCAAATTCTGGTCCTCAGTGAACTCTGGGGAAAAATGTCTATGAGTACAGACATATAGGAATATATAGGAATATAACCAGTAAAATCGCAGGAATTTTTGAGGACAATTCAAGATACCAATGTAATCATATTTTCAGCATCACTGCAATTTTGTGCTAAAAATTAATGATGGTTGTTTGTTAGTGGTAAAACTGTGATTTTCTTTTTTAGAACTTTTTCTTTTCTCTATTTATATTATCAAAAGTTTTCACAATGAACATATATTACTATTATCATGAAGGAAAAAATTCCCTTTCCGCCCCTTCCCCCCAACCCCAAAAATTCTGAATAGGATAATACGTAAAAATTTGATTTATTTGATCTCTTACGGTAGAAAAATGAAAAATTCGATCCCATCAATTCAAATCACTCCTAAGCGGATCCTAGGAAAGTAGACTATTCAAAAGAGCATCACATCCAGTCTCTTAAAACTAGAACCTGGAAGACAGCAGCTGCAGCTGCTTTCATAACTCCTTCCCTCTGGGCAGAGGTGAACTTTTATTGGGTTACTTGATAGTAAGTAAACAAATATGGGTAAGAGATTTCCTCGACTGAAGGGACAGAAACTGAGGTAGCTCAGATTTTTAAAAGGTGGGTCTGTTCTTAAGGACAGAGAGAACTCATGAAAACACTGTTGAATCCAGCCTCCTGAGAGTGAGGGGGAACGGGGGTGGGGTGGGGGGGGACTGTCAGGCCGGGGATAGAGCTCCATGCGACCTGGAGACACAGGGCCTCTGTTCTTTGGCATTTTCGGAATATCTGCTCCGTTCTTATCTCTGCAGACCAGATCCTTTCACGTTTTCAAAATTTCGGCTGCTCTCTGATTTTGGCCTGCACATGGCTTTTTCTAGGTCATAAAGCTGACTCCAGGCACGATGCTACATAACAAATCAGCTTCTAGCAGCCAACACAAACTCTCAGAAAGCTGATCCCATGTTGGTTCTAAGAGAAGCTGCTGATCGTCTGAGTGTGGGTGAGATGTACGTGCCTATTCCGATGAGCCGGGGTAGAGGATCCGGATGCCCTCGTCAACATGGCCACCTAGGCTCACCTCTTCAATAGAGCCTTTTCTGGGGTCTTTTGCAGAGAAGGGACGTGGTGCTAACGACTCTCCAAAATATATTTATTACCCTTTACTAAGCAACTTTGGATGCATCATTATATTTGGTAATGGGATGAAAATGTTATTGTGTAGTTCATCCTTGCCTCTTCTGCCCCTCTCACCAAGTATCCCGTTGTTCCTTTTTTTGGCTGCCAAGAGCCCCAAGCCCAGGCCTTCCTTTACAAGTAATAACCCAACTCCAAAAGCGTCTACAGCCCTTCTCCCCCTCCAGTCTCATTCCTATAGCAGCCGGCTTTTCCCTGGCTAAAAGAGATCAAAGTATCCATACTAAAGTACTTACGACTGGTAAAGTGATTGCATGGCAAGCTGTTCAGCCTCTCAGGGACTTAGTTTACTTATCCCTACAGTGACAGAACCTGGACTGATAGACCCTTAGGATGTTTTCGAGTATAATGTTCTAAGTTCCGAAGATAAAAGTTGAAGATCACCCCTCCAAGGCTTCCTTTAAAGACCATTCTGAATCATAAGAAGAGTTAACATCCACTTAAGCCTTATTAGACATCATACACTCCTCTGAAAGCTTTACATGTAACACTTTCTTTGATCCTTAGAACAACCCAGATAAGAGAGTGTGTTAATTAGGATCGTATTCACTGTGGTAGCAAATACATGCTGGCAACATACACCTTAAATCAAAGTTTATTTCTCGTTGACATCACAGGCCAGGATGGGTGTTCCTGGTCCTTGGAGGCTTTCTTCCATTTGGTGATTCAGAAACCCAGGCTTTTTTTTTTTTTTTTTTTTTGTGGCTCTGCCGCCACCTAGATCTCTCTGCCATCTGCTTGAAGGAAAAAGAGAGTACAGAAAAGAGTCATGAAGTGTTAGACTTGCCAGGAACTGAAGGGTCCCATGTCATCTGAAGGTCACAAACTGGCAACCTGGGCCAAATCGGGCTCAAAGACGAGATGTGTTTGGTTCATTACGTGAATCAGTGGTCCACATGTTAAAATGCGGAGCTCACAGTTTTTAAAAATCTACATTCACTCTTGAAAAATGAGAAGACCTGGCAACTCTGCCTGGCCAGCACCCACCCCCACCCTGGCCGGAATGAGAGCCAGTAATGCCCTTTGGCCATTGCACGGATCCCCCCAGCTGCCCCAGCCCTGCTTCAATTCGTTTACGACCTTGCCCAGACCCTGTTGGCAGCACGGGAGTTGGCAACCCTGGCTCGATGGACCTGTTCGGGTGTCACAGCTAGGAAAGCGAGAAGGGGAGAAGCCAAGTGACTCACCCGTCCACACCACTCTTCTGACATAACAGGGCTAACAGAGCTGATCTAAGGGTGCTCTGTCCATACCTTCCTTTCTCCGGCTCATACTTTCTCCCGAAGAGCTTTGGAAAGGAAGCGCACCATCTGAGGAAATTATGTTTCAAGCAGGAAGAGACAAGGATGATGTCAACCAGCGGATAAGCTGGAGAGGCCCACTGACTGGAAGTCGAGAGACGTGGGTAGGAAATTATTAATGGGAAGAAGTGGAAGGAAGAGAGAGATTCCATGCATAATAAGGGCACAGGAGAGAGGCACCCATGGAGAGCTAGGCTAAGGTGAGGAGACAGGGCCAGGCAGGCACCCAGTTGCTCTGCCCCTCTAGGGATGAAAGCCTGGCTGGAAAGCTGCCGCAGACAGAAAAAAAGGAGGCTGCCAAATGGAGACTAAAATCAAAACTGATCAGAAAAAATACTTAGACATCGTAAGAGCTTTCTTCTTCGGCTTTATTTCTTTTGAACAACAGAAGCCGCGTGAAGGAAAGCAGAGATTTCTCAAGGTTGCCTGAGAACTTACTAACAGGAGATCGAAACAAGTATCTAAAACAATTAGACTCCGCAAGAAAAAAAAAAAAGAAAGAAAGAAAGAAAGAATCTTCCTGAAACCAAAATGCAACCTGGGGAATTTTACCAAGAATTTGCTGTTTAAGCATTCAGCAAACGTTTTTCTTGAAAGAAAAATGAACCAAGACTGAGGCACACGGGACTTTTTCTTGGTGGGGGTTGGGGATCCCAGGACTGGTTCTGCAGCAAGTCTATGGAACTCACACGGAATGCTGTTGTGTGACTTCACTATAAAGATTAGTAGAGAGAAGTAGCAAAACGATCTTTGAGATCCTGACGGGTGCCAAAACAGTAGGGAGGGAGTAATGTAGACAGTTGATAACCTTAAAAAAAAAAATTCACGTGTAATTAGCACATGAAAGTCAGAAGGCCTGGGTGCTGCTGGTAATGGGCTGGGTCGCTGTGAGCCAATCACTTCAATTCTCTAAGACTCAGTTTCCTCAGCTGTGAAGCGAGGTGCTTGGGCTGACTTTCAAGGTGTTATTCTCAGATCAGCAGTGGCGGCAGCGGAGAACTTGTTAGAAATACAAATTCTTAGGTCTCATCCCAGACCTAACTGATTCCCTGCAATCTGTGTTGTATACCCAGCCCTCTGAGTGAGACACCTACAAAGTGTGAGAACCCCGGAACAAAGGATGTTCTCTACCTATTGCCATAAATACTCTAATTCTAATGAGAGAGCTAGGTTCCTAGCAGATGGCATTAAAGAGTTTTTAAAAGATATTCAATGTGACAAGACATGATTATTTCTTTCAAATGATGCAAGTGTTTGGTTAACCATTCAATTTTATGAAACGTAAGAACAGCCATGCACAGGTAAGGAGCTTTCCAACAGTGAAACGAAGTGCACTGAAGCTAAATTGAAAACCCCAGATGACAGGATGGGGACAGTCACATATGCATCGGCAGTGATCTCCCTGTGAGGGTACATACAAATTAGGACAGGTTCAGTGTGCGGAAAGTAAAAAGAAGAAGGATCCATCCCTTTTAGTGTTTCAGTTCTACAGTTAAAAAAAAAAAAAATAGACTGACAGCTCACTAAATGAACTGCCTTATAATTAGCTACCTTATTTTAACAGTACTTGTGTTTATAAAAAAATCTTCAAGGCTCATTGGAAGTTTTAGTGGAGTCATAGAGCTCAAAGGTTGAGCTCTAATACCAAAAAGCAAGAGAGAATACAAGCCAAGAAGCAAAATAAACAAGACAAATCAACTTCATAATCAACTTCACTCTGTCCAGGAGTAGTTGAAGATGAATATGACTGCAAAACCGAGGGATTCTAGTTTGCTTTCCATAGCACCCTCTTCTTGGTCTTCCCTCTTCGCTTTAAGAGACCTGCTCTTTTATTTCTTTTCCATGTCAGTCATTTATGCTTGTTAATTCATTGACTCTTAACACTTGAGTATGAATAAATTTTACGATGCGCTATGTCAACCAGGCATTTTCATGTTGTTTTTCATAATGAATTCTAGAATGAAAGGTCCTGTCTTTTCTATGAAAGGAGCTACAGGTATCACCCAATAAGTAGAGAAATTTTTGAATGGAGCAGAAAAGCCTCCAAGGTCAGTAAGGAGACTTCTGAAAGTCCATCGGCTTAATGATCCTCTTAGCAACCTTCTTAGGACAATTGGGAGCCATGGTGGTAGAGGAAGTAGAGTAGCAGGGCAGATAGAGTAGCAGGGGAGGTGGAGTAGCAGAGGAAGTGGAGTAGCAGGGGATGTGGAGTAGGAGGGGAGGTGGAGCTGGGAGCAGTCCAGAAGCCCATGGTAAAATGAATAGAGACTATACTGGCCTGTCTGCTAAAAGAATTTTCTCCCACAGGTAAAACAATCTGCAGGTTGGCTAGGCAAGACAGACTCTATTATTTGTCACAAAATCTCTCCCAGGACTGAAGTCTTCCTACCTTAGAGGTCAGCTCTCTCCCATCCTTCCTGTTTCTCTGCCCCATCTTTTCATGCATGCGTTCAGATCAGCCCATCTCCCTTCCCCCCCAGGTGTAATGCATCTTCTGTCCCAGGAGCCAGGGCCGCTGTGTTGGTTATGTAGGTTGTACCCTCCACAAAAGGCTCACCCAAGTGGCACCACGCAGAGGGGGTGAATGGAGGCTGCGATTTAGCCCATACATCCCTCATTAAACCCTGCGTTAGGGGACTGCCCTTTTCTAACTCCCACAAAGGTACCATGAGAGCTAGCCACGATCATGCCAGTAACCCCTGCACTGTATTTTTGGGCACATCTGACACTGTAGTAGTTTTCTTAAAGAAACTCCTCTTAACACGCTCTCTAGATTAACCCATGCTTCTCATTCCTTCCATAAAACATGCTGACAAGTGCCCATGGCACACCCCTGCCAACCATCGGTAGACATTCTCTAGCATGCTCTGGGCACGTCTACTCCCTTCAGTTAGGTTCTATGTATATCAAGCACTCCTATTTGTTCCCAGACTGGTTTCTACCCATCGTACTTGTTGTTTTAATGATCTAAATTAATTAAATATTGAATCAACTGATGACACCGTGTAAAAAGAGAGTTGTGGTTTCTGTGAAAACTAAGTTCAAGATATGCAAAAACTAGAAAGGGGTCGAGTACTCAAAACAGCTGTTGATTTGGTTGTGGGGAGGCAACTATAAAAGGTTGAAAAAGAAAAATGCAAAGTCTAGGATTCTGTGCTTGAATTACTTTGTATGTGATATGAAGTCCTTGATTCACTTTAAAGAAACTCAAGCAAGAAATCATAGACCAGGAATTATGGGTGTAGTTTATGAAAGAAAGATGTGTCACTGTAATCCACAGACCCGTGTTTAAAAACAAAAAAAATAATGAAAGTTTTCAAAATTAAAAACTTTGGCCCTATAGCAAAACACATGTACAGTATTTATATATTTTAAGGTAAAATACAGGCTTCAGAAATGTCTGTGCTATTTTAAGTAGTTTTTCCAATTAATCAATTGTCAACCAATACCCAATCCAGATCATGTCATATAAGAAGGCTTCTAAAGAATTTTATTTGGTGCTTAAGGAGATTTGTGAATAGTAGCTCTCACCCTTTGTGATGCCTTTCTGTGCAACTTTAAATATCTTATAGTATATCTGCCTTTTCTAGCAGTATTTTTTTTTTTTAAGATTTTTTCTTTATTTATTCATGAGAGACAGAGAGAGAGAGAGAGGCAGAGGGAGAAGCAGGCTCCCAAGGAGCAGGGAGCCCGATGCGGGACTCGATCCCAGGACCCTGGGATCATGACCTGAGCCGAAGGCAGACGCTTAACAACTGAGCCACCCAGGCGCCCTGTAGCAGTATTTTTTGTTTTTAAATCTTTTTTAGTTTTAAATTGCCAACAGTATTTTTGACAACAAAGCAGTAATGTATCACAAGAGAAAAGAGTCTTCCTCAATAAAAGCCATACAATCATGTCTATACAAACTCAAAATATAAAAAATGTTCTTTGGAATCTAATTTGACTTTATGAAACATACTTCACTACAGATTAGAACAGGACACACATTCTATCTGGCAGCCACGAATCAATATTTGGCATCTCCACTGGAAATTTTGTAAAAATTGCCTTTTAAAAAGTTCACACTGACTAAAAGAAAGCTGGGTATAACAAACTCAGAACTTTTCTTAGGAAGGATGATTTAATGTGAGGTTAATGATTCATTAGGGGAGGAAGAAAAACTGGAAAAGAACTTTTGTTTCATCATTTCCCAAACTTTTAGAATCAAAGATTCAAGCAGTTTTGGAAGTGGGGAGAAACTCAGGGGTCAGCATGCCTTTGTCTTATAGCAGAAAGTTCTTCAGATCAAATGGTCCCCTATTCTGCTATATCTCTACTGCAAATGAGATGTTCTCCACACTGGAAAGGAGTATGCTTCATTACTGAAAAAATTCTTTTTTTTTTTAAAGATCTTATTTATTTATTTGAGAGAGAGAGCATGAGTATTGGGGGGAGGGGCAGAGGGAGAGGGGAGAAGCAGACTCCCCCTGAGCAGGGAGCCCGATGTGGGGCTCAATCCCAGGACCCCGGGATCATGACCTGAGTTGAAGACAGATGCTTAACAGACTGAGCCACCTACGTGCCCCTCAGAAAATTCTTTCTTATTGTGAATTTTACTCTATCATTTTGTTACCTCCACTTCTGGATTTCAGTTCTGAAACTTGCAATTTGAACATTTCTGTTCTTGCATATTTTGAGGGAACTGGGTATAGTTATCCTGGAGAAAACAAAGTGTGTGTGTGTGTGTGTGTGTGCGTGTGTGTGTGTGTGTGTGTATCCTGGATGGGTTGTGGGTAAGAGTAAGAAGCTTCACAGTATAAGGGAAAACTACCTGTCAGTTTAGCAGTTAAATAATGTGAAGGCATGCCTTAAAAAGTAGTGAACTCCCTTATTCCAGAAGAGAGCAGTGATTAACTACTGGGACAACTTCAGGATGGGATTCTTATATGGGCAGAAGGTCAGGATAAGAGGCCTCTAAAATTCTGTTGAATATTCTAAAAGTTCTTAATATACCTGATAGTCTCCATGATTTTCTACTCCGTAATGTACTTGGTTTCTTCAGGTATCCTTTATACGCTGTAGCTTCCAGATCTTTTCACTATTTCAGCTGGTCTGGTATGAAAGCATGTTGATGTAATAAATATCCTTAAAATTTTGTATCCAAAATTTAAATTTAATAATCAGTAAAAATTATGCTGAAATGGGGTCACCAGGAAATGGCCTCCATTTGGTGATTTTGATATTGCTAGTAAAAGACAATATGATGGGGCACCTGGGTGGCACAGTCGGTTAAGGGTCCGACTCTTGGTTTTGGCTCAGGTCGTGATCTCAGGGTCATGAGATCAAGCCCCATGTCAGGCTCCACGTTTAGTGTGGAGTCTGCTTGGGTTTCTCTCTCCCTCTCCCTGCCCCTCCCCACCCTCTAAAATAAGTAAATAAATCTTTTTTAAAAAGGTAACATGAGATGCATTGTTGCTAAAGAGGCTTGGAAAACACTAATGTCAATAAAGTGGCCAGAACTGATTCTTAGAACTAGAATATCACTAATAAACCAGTAAGTTAGTTAATTACTTTGTAGTCTAGTTAAAGAAACACAGGTCAAGAATCCCTTATTCGTAATCCAGAAAACTTGGAAAACAAATTTTTCCATAACTCATTTGGTGGCAGAAACTGATGTGAATCACTGGAGGCTATTTAATTATCTGTACTTATCCTGTTTATTCTGAATACTCACATGTTTGGCAGCCAATGTATTTCAATGTTTGATTCGGAGGTGCACTCTATTACTTTTCTAAATCCAGAGTATTTGAATTCAGAAACACATCTGGTCAACAACAGCAGGTTTGCTTGCTTGCAGGCGTGGGCTCCTGGAGACTGGTGCTGGGCACCTGTGTGTTTGCAAGAAAAAGGAGAAGTCATTCTACTTGCAGTAGCGTGAGCTCCAGACACTCTGAAGGATCTAGCTATACAAATAAAACAACGGGATCCTGAAGAAAATATACTTTTAACACCATGGTAGGCTCCCAAACAGTAATGGAAATCTACACACACACACACACACACACACACACCTCATACATACACACTAAACACAAAATAAATAAAAACGGACCAAATACAAACCAAGAGGAGAGGAGAATGAAAAAGGAAAAAAAAATTAACTCAATCATTCCAAAGATTGTAAGATAACCTATTGGTCACAATAGGCTACTTTATGCTATGACGATCAATAACTTCACTATCTCACTGACGGAACACAAACCAAGCTTTCCTCTCGCTCTTGCTGCACACCAATGCGGGCTAGTAGGAGAATCTGCTCCGCGCAGTCACTGAAGGACTTGACTGTGAAGGTTTTGCCCTCCAGCGTGTTGTAAGCTGTTGCAACAGGATGAAAGAACATGTGGAGAACCCAAACCCACCCTTCCCAGTTTTGGACCAGAAATGGCATATGTCACTTTCGTTTCTATTGCCCCGGATTGTTCATGTTGCCTCCCCTAAATGCAAGTGTTCAGATAGGACAGCACATGGAATATTTATTTACTGATCATTACTGTGTCTGCTGTAAAAAGAGAAAAAAAAGAAACAGAAAAAGTGGGACAGATAGGAATTTAAAATGAGGTTGTATAATAAACAAATCCAGATAAAGCTGTAATCCTAATGTACAAATCAAGTATGCTTGTAAGTAAAAAAGTAGGTAATGCCAGAAAGAATTTTTTTTTTATAAAGATTTTATTTATTTTTCAACAGAGAGAGAGGGAACACAAGCAGGGGGAGTGGGAGAGGGAGAAGCAGGCTTCCTGCCGAGCAGGGAGCCTGATGCGGGGCTCGATCCCAGGACCCTGGGATCATGACCTGAGCCGAAGGCAGACGCTTAACGACTGAGCCACCCAGGCGCCCAGAAAGAATTTTTTTAATCTAATTATTCAATGTTCAGGAGAATCACCAAAAATGTGAAAACAAGTAAAGCTTGAAAATAAAAAGACAAAGAAGGATATGACAGGCAACCATGAACCAAAAGAAAGCTGATGTGGCTATATTTTTATCAGAAGTAATAGGTGTTAAGACTAAAAATTATTAACTATGAGGGGAGAGACTCATAATAGTTTTTTAAAAGCTCAATTCAAGAAGAAGATATAAAAATTTTAAACTTATGTGTACCTAATAAAATAATATCAAATTATATAGAGTAAAAACTGATAAGGTGGAGAAAAAATGCGGCTCACAAAGCTTAAAATATCTGCTATCTGGCCTTTTACAGACTAAGTTTGTAGACCTCTATACGTGGAACATAAGGCATCTCAGCAAATTTCAAAATATTTTTTCCAAATGATAGTAATCTTTGAAGCACAATGCAACTAAGTAAGATGCCAATTAAAAAATAAGTTTAAATAAGTAAAAAATTCCACACTTTTGAATATTTAAAAGGGAACCATACTTTTAAATAATGCATGGGTCAAAGGAGAAATAATAAGGGGAATTTTAGAATACTATGTAGTAAGTGATAATGAATATGTTACATATTAGAACTTGATAGATGGCCAAGGATGGACAATTTGAACATCACTAAGGGCACTAATTGCAATGCATAGAAACAGACCAAATATGGTTAAATTCATGAGTTTAGATACTTGGGAAAAAAGCTAAGAGGTCACTTTGGGAAGATAATAGAGAATTATTCATTGGTAAATAAAAAGAAAAAAATCATGCATTTATCATGTCCTTCTTGCATGGACCGTACCATCAATAGTCAATACACTGGAAACAATGGCGTAGGTGGACAAGTTGAAACTTTCGGGCAAACCCAAGAGGCAAATCATATTCAGATGCCCAAGTGAGGCCACTAAAAGGGAACTCTTCAGGAGGTCTATGGAAAGCTGTGGTCTCTGTGGGCTGATCATGAGGCCAAGCTTGGATCCAGTGGGGAATTCTGTATCTATCCATCACCATACCTGACTGCAACAAACTTCTGAAAGCAGTGTCTGCTACTTCACTTCTATCTTCCAGGTTTCATGTAAGCTCTTCTTTCGGCCAACGCTAACTCAGAGCCATAACGGAAAGGGAATTCTGGAAAATAGCACAATTCAGAGTAGCATACTATTTTTTTTTTCAATTTGGCAGCTATACATCTTCTTTTAACCACTTCCAAATGAAGATAATAGCAAAATCATGCTTCCACTTAAGAAGATGTAACTACCCCTCATACAGCTGAAAAGGCACTGATCTTTCCCACAGAATACACAAATGAGATCCATCTTTAGATGATGTCCATTTGTCTTATAGCTGGATCGCACTCCTTCTTTGGTATCTTGTAACTTACATACTAATGTATAAAGTTAATATTTTATGTTATATAGTGGAAGAATGGGAGAGAAGAAAAGAAAAAAATGGTGTGTATGTGTATCCACACACATGCATGAATATATTCATATCAAAGAAAAAATAGACTCGTAAGTACTACAATCCTCATTTACACAGCAGCTCACGTGGTCATAGCTGCTATTTACAACCTCCTTTGTACCAAGTTAGTATACTCTGCTCTCAGCAAGCAGTCAGCTTTCCTCAAGGGTGACCCAAACCTTCATTCCTGAAAGATCTGTATCATTTGCAGTCCTACTATATTGGGTTGTTGTGGCTTTCTGTCAACTTTTTTCATGGCACACAGGAAGTATGAAGAGGTGTCCCTGGAGGATCTATTGAATTCCAGAGATGTCCCCTTCTGCCCCCATTGGGTAGTAGCAACCTAATTTCCCCCTGAGGAGTAGGATCAATCAAGTAGCTAATACAGTAAGTCACTTTTTTGGGTGGTTTGTTCAGTGGCATGAGAAGACCCGAATGGCCAGGTTACAGTCTCAGCTTCTAGTTTGCTGGAATCTTTTTTGTATCCCTAGTGAAAGCACTCTTCCTTTGGGACTAAGACCTCTAAGCCAACAGCGCACAAAGTTGAGGGAACGGGAAGCACGGTTTTTGTTAGTGGATCATTAGAGTTATTAATAAGAAGAACAATCCCATTTCCATCCCTTAATTCTTGGAACTGAGATAAAAAGCACCATATGGTGGTTACTTACTCAGTGTATATATTGCATCCTGTAAGACATTATTCTTGCCCTGAAAAGTGTTGTCATCCAGCTGGCACCACAACTAAGTCTTCAAAAGGCCATTCCCCAATCCCATCAGGGCAACTGCTTCAAAATGATGGAGAACATGATAAGCCCAGTGAATTCTATGAGCTTGAGCCCATTGCTGTCATTCGTTTGGTATAAAACCAGTTTTCTGTTCAGAAAGCAATGCTGTGTGGAATGCCATGAAGATGAATGAGCCATTTCATGGTTCACAGAAGGTGATTTTGCCAGAAACATGGCAGGCAGGAAAGGCAAATCTATATCCAATTCAGAGCCCTGGGGAGGATTTTCCGTAACCATTGTCGTTAGGGCCTCTCCTGAGTGGGGTGGTGGTGCAACAGGTGTCCGCTTTTGGGTGTTGCTGGCGTACCCTGAAAACCCATCTGTAAGCAGGCCTGAATTTTGTCTTCCTTAGGATAGTGGACACAGAGAACTTCCCAAGAGGCCAGAGGTATGGACGGGAGACAGAGGAGACAATTAATAGGAATAAGAACCATAGGAATCTGAGCCAGTTGCTCATGCAACTTACTTGTCCCTTCAGGACCTGCTTGAGCCCGATCTTACATACATTATTTCCATTCATGCTGCAGTGCTGCTGTGCATGCTCAACATTATGGCTTAGTGGGTCAAACAATATCTCGTTCAAAATGAGCAGTTCGGGTTCCATGACAACTTGGTAGTCCAAAGTCAAGCATTCAGTCTCTCACAGGGTCCAGTAGCAAACCAGAAGCTATTTCTTCAAAGGACAACAGTTCTCTTTAAAAGATGGCATAGCGTTGCTTCAAATCCTACAGGTCTGTGCTGTAATTCACCGAGGATCCTCCCAGGGCCCCATACAACATCCCCATCTGTCACAGACATTTCAAATATCAGTGGGTCTTCAGGATGAAAGGGCTCAAGTGCCGAGGGGCTGGTGCACAGCTTGGACCCGTTGCAGAGCCTTCTCTCACTGGGCCCTACTGAAAACTGGAAACCCACTAAATGTTGCGTTTTTGTCTTTGGAGTAGGAAGGGCTAGGTGCAGCAATTTATTCTTCACTTTAGAAGAGATATGCGGACCATGCCCCAGATCAGTGGACATAGTCACTAAGGTGGAAGTTTCCAAAACTTTCATGAAATTTATTTCTTACCCTTCAGATATTTGCTACTTCCTGCTCATCAGGTCCAATCAACGTACTGTCATTGGTATAATGGGCCAAGATGATATTTTGTGGAATGGAGAGGCAATAAAGATATTTTCAGACTGGGTGATGAGAGAGGGCTGTAGAGTTGATGAAAGCTTGATATAAGACAGTGAAGTGAATTGCTAGCCCCACCAGTGGAAAGCAAACTGCTTTTTGTAGTCTTTATTATGAGAGATAAGAGAAACAGTATTAATCAGATCAAGAGCGGCATACCAAGTACCAAGGATTGTATTGGTTTGCTCCAATACGGAAACCTCATTTGGAAGAGCAGATGTGATTAGAATTATGACCTGATTAAATTCACTATAATCTCCCATCATTCCCCCAAATCTAGCTTTTCTTCACAGGCCAAATAGATGAAATAAATGGGGTTGTAGAACCACCACATGTCCATTCTTTAAAGCCTTCGTGGCGGCACTATTCTGAGAATGCTATATTGCCTTTGGTTTACTATTTGGGCAAGTAAAAGTAGTTTTAGGGACTTCCTCTTGGCCTTTTCTATCATAAAGCTCTCCCTCCATAATTTGGGGTTCGAACAATGTGGGGATTCTGTCATTTGCTGAATATGTAAATTCCAACTCTGCATTTCAGAACTGGGAAAATAATCATGGATTGGGGTTGGGTTTCACCAGGTCCACTATGAGTTGGGCTCAAACCCAAATTCCACTTATTCCCTGACTTCTTAGGCCCTACACTGACTGTCATACCACAGTGACATTTTGGGTGCTAGGAATCAGCATTAATTCAGAGCCAGTAAGCAGTAATACTCAAATTCTGGTTATTGTCCCTCCCCTAACATACAATAATACTGGTAAGTTGCCACAAGTATCTTTGGGGAAGGGTAGGTGAAAGATTTACAGTGTAGCAGGATTCCTCCTCAAGGAGACTTGCCTCATCTTAATTTGAGGGGCTCTGCATCTTCTTGATCCAGACTGAATCAGGCCTGGGAATCATTGGAGGATCCAGGATTATCTGCTCAGGGATTCAAGACAGATTTCTTTACTCCAGACCTAGAGTTTTTGTTATATACAAATCAAGTAAGACACTAGTAGGGTGTCTATATATTTGAATCCTAAGAAGATCACAATAAATTGGCCAATGCCAGAGATCAAACCATTCTGATGATCCCTTTAGCTCTGTCCATTATAGCAACCATGTTTCCCTTGTCTCTGGTAGTTAAGATAGTTAAGTCATGTCACTTGGTGCCTGTCACTCCAGTATCCCACCAATCCCAGTGAATTCAGGGAGTCTAGTTTAACAATAGCATTAATGGCTTGTAGAGAATGGCAATACAAAACTGTACAAGGATTTTGGTGTTTGCTTCATCAGTGCATTTCTTAAAGCCTTGATGAAGGGAGTGTCTTCTGAACCCTCCTGAGTCATCATTAGGGGATGGCTGAACAGTTCTTAAATAATACATCCACTCCAGCATTCCAACTCCTTATCTTTCTGATACCTTTTGTTTATATAGTATGACATTGATTTATGAAAGAGATGAATTTCAGGTACTACTTGACAGAAAACAGTTTCACAGTTTACATGTGTGGGTAGAAATGTGAGTAATATAGGACAAGACATAAAGATAGAAATGGGAGTACAGTAGTCCCCCCTTATCCATGGTTTTGCTTTCCACAGTTGCAGTCACCCTCTGTCAACTGTGGTCCGGAAGCAGTTGATCCTCTTTCTGACATTTCACCAGAAGGTCAATGGTAGCCTCACGCTAATTCACAGCACCTATGTCATTCACCTCATTTCATCTCATCCTGTAGGCATTTTATCATCTCACATCATCACAAGAAGAAGAATGAGTACACCAAGATATTTTGAGAGAGAGAGACCCTATTCACTTAACTTTTATTACAGTATAATATTACAATTGTTCTATTTTATTATTGTTCTTGTTAATCTCTTATGGTACCTAATTTATACATTAAACTTCATCATAGGTATGTGTTTATGTATAGGAAAAAAACATAGTGTAGTAGGGTTCAATACTGTCTGTGGTTTTAGGCATCCACTGGGCATCTTGGAATGTATCCCCTGCAGATAAGGGGGGACTACCGTAATGAAGTAAGAGATTTGAGCAGACATAAAAAATTCAGGAGATTATTGATGAACCATAGAAGTTTGATGGTGGAAAAAGAGAAGAGGCGATAGTCCAAACTGAAGAGTTGCTGCTTCTGGGAAGAGGCCTGGAAAGATAGAGGAGACTCTGTAATGAAACAGAGAGATTTGGGAATAGGAAATCTACATGACACGAAAGAGAGCAGCGTGTCAAAAGTGATTTTGAGGTTCATTAAGTTAGAGCTTGATATATTGTGGTATTAATAAGAAAGATGGGAAAACCATAGAGAGAAGGCATACGGAAGAGAATCGTTTGAAGGCTAGATGGGCAAAGATGTGACAGAGTACTGAAAAATTCAAAAATATAACTGTCAGAGGGGGCTTATGGAAAGCTGTTATATGCAGTGACTTTGTAATGTGAACACTTGGCTAGGTTTACCTACATTCCCAGAATTCATTTCTCTGTATGTTTTTGGTTAGGGTGGTCCATAAGAGAGTGGGATTTGGAGGGTAGAAATGAAGCAGTAGACATTTTGAGGCTCCCACATGTTGTCATTTATCTGTTGCCTCACCTCATTGGTGTGTGGCAGCAGCCGAGCCGGTGACTGGTCAACTTTTGCCAAGATCCTCCTTTATTTTCTGCAACATCTAGGCCAGGTGTGTGTGTGTGTGTGTGTGTGTGTGTGTGTGTGTGTGTGTGTGTGTGTGTGTGTGTGTGTGTGTTATTTGTTTAGTTCCATGACAAAGGGCCCCAGCTCATGTAGGACACCCAGGCCATCAAGGTCAGAGGCAATGACATGGGTTTCAGTCCATCCTCATGGGCTCATGTTTTTGAATTCTAGCTTGCTCTTAATTTTACCCACTTTACATCCATCTGCTCTTCCCAACTGGTTGCCATATATATATTTCCTTTACTATATTAGTCAGCATGCAATCAGAGAAGCAGGATCACCATATATGTGTGTATATATATATAATACACCACACACACACACACGATTCTGCTTCTCTGATTGTACCCTCACTGATATAAAGGAAATAGTAGTTTAGGGTAGTGATTCTCAAGATTTCAAAATCTATGTCTTATTTGCGTTAAGTATAAATATTTGCATAAGTATTAATATTTCTCTTCTTTCCCACCCCACCAGTTGTAACAAACCCCTCTTAAAGAAGCATGTCCATTAGGTGAAGGAATTCTAGTTTTCAGAAATATATGGATGGTATTTCTTATTGCAGTTTGTATTCTTTAAAATGTTATTTTCATTTAAAAAAAATATTATACTATGATAATGGCTTTGGTTTTTAAATTAAACACATCCACTTCCACATATTCTTAATTGTTTGTTCTTCTCCAGTCCTTGCCCCTTTCCCATCACTCTTCTGGAGAATAAAGATTAGACATTCGGGACGCCTGGGTGGCTCAGTTGGTTAAGCATCTGCCTTCGGTTCAGGTCATGATCCCAGGGTGCTGGGATCGAGCTCCACATTGGGCTCTTTGCTTGGCGGGGAGCCTGCTTCTCCCTCTCCTTCTGCTTGTGCTCTCTCTCTCAAATAAATAAATAAAACATTTTAAAAAAAGATTAGACATTTGGGTTCTTCTTCAACTTTGTACATAGAAAGTCACAGGAGACCATAATTCACTCCCTACACCCAATACAGACCAAATAATCTACATAATTATAGTTTTTTAAAAAATCAGAGAAATGAGAGAACGAAGAAACCTAAGTGAACTAAATTTTAGAAAATGACAATCCTTCAGATGAGAGGAAAGATATGCAGTGGTTCTCACCCTTGACTGAAGTGGAGGGAAGAGTAATCCACCATAGATGATGGTAAGGAGAAATCAGCCTAACTTTTAACAAATTTTGACGGCAGTGTGTGGACTGTGCATAGGTTAGAATCCAGAGGAGCCATAGGCACAGAAGAAACTATACTACCTCACAGTGCTTTCTGTGATATTCACTAACAGGTAGGGCCACGAAAACAAGGGCAGTGAAGAAGAGCTGGGGAGAAACTTTCAGAGATACATTGGGCTTTCAGCTAAGAAAGTTTTGTAGAGGGATAGAAGAGCTGAGAGAAGACCCCTGGCCCTCTAGGCATTCAGCTCAGAAAGATTGGGAATGGAAGTGGGAGAGAACTGAGATCCTTCCCCAAGGCTTAAAGCTAAGGAAGACATCAAGCAGAGCAGAAAAGCTGAGAATAAGAGCTCTAAAACAATATTTGCTTGAAGGAAAAGTCCTGTCCTGCCTTCAAAATATTTGAAGCCAATGGTGAATTGACTCAAACTATAAAATTATAACAAACCCCAAATTCAGCTTAACTATAGATCATACAGACTCAGCCTAAATTCTGGTGGCATTATAGGAGATGTATAGCCTCTTTTGGAGGAAAACATCATTTAATTCTTTGTCTACTGTATTTTTACATAAAATACCTAGCACATAGTAAACAATATTAAGAAACATAAAAAAAAAAAACAATAAAATGTAACCCATGATCAAGAAAGGAAAACATCGGGATGCCAGGGAGGCTCAGTCAGTTCGGCTCAGGTCATGATCCAGGGTCCTGGGATCAAGCCCTGCATTGGGCTCCCTGCTCAGTGGGGAGCCTGCTTCTTCCTAGCACTCTGCCCACCCCGCCCGCCCCGCTTTTGCGCGTGCTCACATGCGCACTCTCTCTCTGTCACTCTCTCAAATAAATAAATAAAAATCTTTAAAAAAGGAAAAGAAAACATCAATAGAAGTTAACCAAGAAATAGTCCAGATTTCAGAATTATCACAGTATGACAAAAATGCTAAAGGACTTAAAGGAAAAGGTAAAAGCCATGTATGAAGATATGAGTAACTTCAGGAAAGTGATGGAGAGTATAAAAAAATGGAAATACTAAAAATAAAAAACACAGTATCATAAGTAAAGAACTATTTAGATGGGTTGGCTTAACAGTAAGGTGGACAATACAGAGGAAAGAAATTTAGAAAGAGATAAATGGAAGGAAGGCATCCAAACTGAAAGACAAAGAGAAAAAAAGTAAAACAAAACAGAGTATTTTAGATATATGGAACAATGTCATACGGTCTAATATTTGTATCACTGGAGTAATAAAAGGACAGGAGAGAGAGAATGGGCAGAAACAATATTCAGAGAGGTAACAGATGAGAATTTTCCCAAGCTAATGAAAGATACCAACTTATAGTCCAAGAATTGCAGCCAACATCAAGAAGAATAAATACAAAGGAAACCACACTTAGGCACATCATAGTCAAAATTTTGAAAGCCAAATTTAGAGAGACCGTAAAAGCAGCTAGAGAAAAAAAAAGATACTGTACACAGGGAGTTAAAATATGAACTACAAATGACTTTTAATCAAAAATTATGGAGACAGAGATGGAATTATGTATTTAAAGTGCCAAAAGGAAAAAGAATTGTCAACCTAAAATTTTATATACAGTGAAAATTATCCTTCAAAAATGAATGTGAAATAAAGACATCCTCACACAGACAAAAGCTGAGAGACTTTATCACCAACAAACTGCACTTCAAGAAATGCCAAAAGTTCTCGAGGCCAGAGAAAAATGAAACCATACCTGCAAGAAGAAATAAAAAAGTATCAGAAAGGACAAATCCCTGGACAAATAAAAAAGACACATATATTTTAGTACCTTCATTATATACACATATTTACAATTTTTTAAATATCAACCCCCCCACCAACAAGGTATGGTGGGTTTTATAACACATAGAAGTAAATATATGCCAGTATCATAAAGGATGGGAGAGGGATAAATGGAATTATGCTGTTGTAAGTTTCTTATATATTCTTAACATAGAATAATATTATTTGAAGATAGTTATAATTAAAGATGCAAATTGCAGTTTCTAGAGGACCACTATATTTAACATACAGGAGAAAAGCTACAAAGACAACATAGGAATATGAAAAAAATACCTAATTTGCCAAAGATTCAGGAAAAGGAATAGAGAAACAATTGACAAGTGGGAATGAATAAGTGAAAACTCCCTCCAACCACGATTATTGAACACTGAATGTCTTTGGAAATTAGTGTTTGCTACAGACTTGATGTTTTTCATTAATTCAGCCTAAAACTATAAGGCAAAACAGAGCTATGTGTGAATTGTATGCTGTAGTTAGATCATTTTGATATGACTAACATTGTTGCAATCACAAATAAGAGCTGCTTTATAAACTTCCCATGCCATCAGAAGTTAAAACAAGAAGCAAGATCTCCATTCCAACACAAATTTTCAGCAGTTGCATTTTTCTGAAGTCAAACTACAATTCCAATAGTGGTTTTTGGATTATGATACAAGTGAACAGGAAATTTCCGTATTTAAAATCCATTTTACTGTGCACTTCCACCTAATTTTCCATTGAAAGTGATTAACCTGCAATGTAATGGCATGCAAAGGGGAAATATCAAGAGAACGTAATAGAATTGTAATAGAATTTTTTTTTAAGATTTTTTTTAAATTTATTTGACAGAGAGAGAGAGACAGCGAGGGAGGGAACACAAGCAGGGGGAGTGGAGGAGGGAGAAGCAGGCTTCCCGCTGAGCCGGGAGCCCTATGTGGGGCTCGATCCCAGGACCCTGGGATCATGACCTGAGCCGAAGGCAGATGCTTAACAACTGAGCCACCCAGGTGCCCCAGAATTGTAATAGAATTGTATAAATGCCTTCTAAGCAATGAATATGCTTAAGTAAAACCATATGCTCATGGGTTGTCAGTACCTATCTGGGTGAGAAAATATTTTCAAAAATGAAATATGTAAAATTTCACTACAGATCAGCATTAACAGATAAACAGATAAACAATTAGTTTTGATGATAGAGAACCCTTACTCTGAACTGGTGTTCAACTAAGTAAAATGTTATCCCCCACAAAAGTAATTCCATTCCTCTCATTATTAGACTTGATTACAATTATTATTACACCTTATATTTTGTCAATAATGTGGATATTTATTTTCTCTCTTGTTATAGAAATATCTGCATAATGCCCTCAGTTTTGCCCCTTTGCACACAAACTCTAAAATATTTTTTATCTGGCCCTTTATAGAAAGAAATTGCCAACTGGTCTAAACGCACAGTTTTCCACAACTGTTGTTTTGTTTTGGAATCACATGCTTTCTAATTCAAACTACTACTTCTATGAGTCACTTGGAGAAGGTAAAAAGGAGATAGAGATGGAAGTTGAGAGTTAATTCAGTCCTGAGGTTAAGTAATTGTAGCTAACATTGAGCACATATTATACGTAGCAAGTACTCAGCTAATTAAGCACTTTGTATATATTTGCTCATTTAATACAGGAATCTTATGAGATGGGTACTATTCCGAACCTTTTACAGAAGCTGAGAGTTGCCGAGGATCTTATTGGTAAGTGATATAGAGGGTTTACAGGATTTAATCTAGCGATAGGACATCAAAATCAATGTCTGCAACATAAGTAGAGGGATCAAGGGAAGATAGATAATTGTTGCGGGGCATGAGGGGGTGGGGGATAGAGGTGGGTGGCAGGTGGTCCAAGGTAGAGGAGCCGGTGTGGACATGAGATCTCTTGGGGAGGATATGACTACCGGGTGACAAAAACTGGTAAGATCCCTGGAGGCTCACAAAAACCGGTAATTCCCACCTGCCAGCAATAGGACTCTTTTTTACCCCAACCCCTTTTAATCAATTCTGCTTCAGAATTTCCTGATGAGTGCGTGAAGAGGTCTGGATACATTTTATAATGTGGAGAGTTGAAGATGAGTAGGAAAAATCTGTAGCGTGGGGATCTGGGAAATCTGTCCTCTTTTACATGTAGATATACACACATTATAGGTACATATTCATACCTATATATTTGTAATATAACACACATCCACACACCTAACCCCTATGTGTGTATCAGCAGGGTTTAGAATTTAAAACACAATTATGTTCTCAGTGTTTTGCAGCGGCCACTTCAGAGCATTTTAAGAGACTATGAATGACAATAAAAATAACAGAATGATCAGACCACATGTGCTCAAGGCTAGAACCCTCAGCCCCGCCGGCTTTTACTTCCCCTCGATTGTTTTTCCAGCCAAATATTCCTCCCCTGGCAGGATCCCAGGGTCATCCAACCGGCCAATGACGGTTTCAGAGAAGCGGTCCCGGGGAGGGGTATTATGTTCAGGAACACGTCCTGTCAACTTTGCAGTCGAGTCACCTATTTCGGTTGGTAGCGGCCGCTATTTCTTTAAATGGACAGCGGATTTCGAAACGGCAGGAAGGGGGGGTCAGGAAAAGGAACTCAACCGCCTTTGATAACTGCCCAGCAGCCTTCCCTTCCCCAGAACGCGTGCTCTGTTGGGGAAGCGCCTGCGGCGGCCGCATTCCTCCCCTCCCCCCCCGCGGGCGCGCGCGGCGCCTGCTCTTTTCGGGGCGCCCACCTTCGCGGGGAATCCCCCCCAACCCGGCCGTCCCCCTGCGTCTGCGGCGCGGCCGCCCGGCTTTGTCTCCGGCGGCGTCGCGCTCCGGCGCTCGCGCTCCCACATTTCCCCGTGTGCAGGCTGTAACCCGATCTCCCATTTCCTGGTGGATTCTCTTAAAGAGGCAGCGGTCGAGAAGCAGAACAAAGGCTATTGTTTTATTTCCTCCTTTGGATTCCGCGTCCTTACCGGAATGCCCCTTCATATGTGATTATTCTCCTTGCCTCTGCGCTCGGGCTGGGGCGGGGGGTGGGGGAGAGCCCTTGTGCATTTCAGTGTATCTGAGAGACTGAGCCGGGCAAGGTGGGAGGCGTTTCATAAAAACCTGTCTTGTGGTTTCTGGGGCCCCAGCGTAACGTTTTTTTCAACGTGTCTCCCTAGACCAGGCGATTGCTCGGCGGCGCCTGGGCAGCCCGGCTCCCCCGCCGGCGGAGGGGCTCGCGGCGGGCGCGCGTGGGCCGCGCTGCGGGGGGCTGCGCCGCGCGCTCCGCCGGCGGCCGCGGCCTCGCGCGGCCCCGCTCCCCCGGCTTCCCTCTGCCGCCGCCGCCCCTCCCCCCGCCCGGCTTTTATTTCCCCGATGCCGGGCTGTAACCCGAGCTTTTATTTCCTGGTGGCTCCTTTAAGAGGCAGAGCTCAGTGCTGGGAATTCACGTCAGTTTCTGCACTGAAACTCTCAAGATCAATGAGCAAAGAGCTTTCTCAGTTCTGCCTTTCAGTTTCTCTCTTCCAGGAAGGAAAACATTCGAGAGAGCGAGGGAGAGCGGCGGGAGGGCGGGGGGCGGGGGCGCCGGCCGCGGGTGGGAGGAGAGAGCGGGAGGCCGGCCGGGCTGCGCCCCGGGTCGCCGCGCCGCGCCGCGACCTGCAGACCCCGCCGCCGCGCTCCGGCCCGGCTCCCACGCCCCCGCCGCCCCGCGCACCCAACTCCGCCGGCCGCCCCGCCCCGCGCGCTCGCAGACCCCCGGGGCGGCTGCCGGGAGAGATGCTGCGAGAAACTTCTTAAATGACCGCGTCCGGCTGGCCGTGGAGCGCTTCTGGGTTGGGGAGAGGAAAGGAAAGTGGAAAAAAACTGAGAACTTCCTGATCTCTCTCGCTGTGAGACATGTCTGAGACTCCTGCTCAGTGTAGCATTAAGGTAAAGATCTTCTCCCCCTCCCTCTCTGTGCTCGAAAATCTTGAGCTGCACCGGCCGGGGCAGTCCTGCTGGGCTCCTCCGAGGGGGCTGTGGCAGTTGCTCCGGTCGCAGTGAATTATTTGGGGCGCCGGGGAAGGAGATGCAGCTCGCGGCGGCGGCTGTACCCTTTCGTGTAACCTTGCTGCTCCCCCCGCCGAGCCCCCTCTCGGCTCCTCGCCCCCCACCCCACCCCCTACCTTTTTGACAATTAAATGCCCGTCACAATTGGCCAGGAGGAACCCGAGTGGTCTCTAGAACTGTAAAACACCCCCGTAATTAGTGCGCTTTTGTAAAAAAAAAAAAAAAAAAAAAAAAAAAAAAATCCTGCTCCTACTCCTACTCCCAACATGTGACTGAAATGTAACTTTTGTTCCTGAGGGGTGGTCTCCTTAGAAAAAAAAGTTCGTCAGCCCCCGTTGGGGATGCAATCTTTTTCTTTTTTTTTTTCCCTCAGAGGACTGCCTGGGTCAAATCAGACTGGGTTTTTTCCCCTCCTCTGATTGTAATTGCAAGCGCTGTCGGAGAGACAGTCCTGGTGTCAGCTTTTCCTGGGCATTTGCACAATGAATTTCTCTCTTTTTTAAACCGAGGTAAATAAGTTGCCGAATGCTTATTTTACTCCCATGCATGTGAAAGTTGAGTAATCCCAAAGTAGAAAACTCCTGTGATGCAGAGAGAGAGAGAGAGAGAGAGAATTATCTAAGTGACCAGGCAAAGTGACCTTCCCTGTTTGACAGTGCAGAGAGGATATCTAAGAGTAGAAATCTCCCGGCTTTCTGGTCGTGTTTTGCAGTATTGTAAATGCAGGGTGGTGGATGTTTGCAAACACCGTACTTGGCTTCCAAGTAGTCGTGTGTGTACACGTATATATGTCTGTATCTATAGAGCTGGTGGTACTGTGGTTTGTTGCTTCTAAGAAGTTGTAAAGTTTGCCACCGTGAGGAGGCAGGATGATTTCTCCATTTCCCCCAATTATTTTTCCCATGGCTGCGTATATTGTGCACTTTATTTATTTCACTATTCCATCAGTCCCCAGGTGGAAAGCCTTCTGCTTCTGTGAGAGGCTGAAGCCACTGAAGTTTGTTTGTTTTCAGCTTGGCCCATTTAATATGTGCTCATTGAGTGGACGCTGCAGAAACAATGAACAAATAACCTGTTTTCCTCATCTGGGGGGAATTAGAGAAACCTTTCCTGTTTCAACACTGCTTTTCCAATGGGAAACAGTATTTTGTTTAAAGTATTCCTGTTTAAAGGAAACTATTTTATTATATTTGCTTAGTAGGTTTTTGTAATTAGACTCAGATTTTAGTGTTTCTCATCAGGTGAGATTTTCATGGATTTTTAACATAGGGCTAAATAAAGCGAACTAAAAAAGTGGGTTGGGTTTCTTTGTTTTTGCCTCACAAAAATGCCCAGGGGCACTTGAGGGCTTTTGTGTTTGTAGATACCTGGGGGCAGCAGGATGTCTGTGGTGGAGAGGGTATCACAGTAAATAATTTAAGGTACTTGGATACTTCAAAACTAGTTTCTTTTGCTGTATAAATTAGATTCTACAATGAGCACGGTACAGATAATCTAATTTGACACTTCATAACACAAACAGAGGTAACTAAATAATAGGGTATTAAATCAGTAAATTATATTTGATGGCAATAAATCCCACATCAGGAAAACCTGGACCAATGACGGGGCGGTAATTTTAGGCTGAAAACAAACAAAAAGCAATTCTTTCTGTGACTTTTCTTGATACCTCTCTTAAAGAGACTGCATGTCCCCACTGTTCTGATGGGCTTATTTCTAGTGCTACTGAGTGGCTTGTTTCATCCTACTCTACTGGGAAGAGTTCAGCAGCCCCTTTCCTTACACAGACATACAGAACTAATCTCCAAACCCAGACAGAACACTGTCTTAAATGTGACATAAAAATTGCAGCCATAGTTTGCCTGTCATTTTTTTCCTTTTTGCTTATCCTTTCAGGTTTTTTTCGGTGCCTCTTTTCATGACTGTGTATTTCTATGTAATTAACATAGATGGAATACTCTTCACTAGTAATGAAAGTATCACTTGTATTTGAATGGTTCTTCACCGAACCAGCGTAGAACTGTTGGCTTAGACCGTGAGTATGTTTAGGTGCACACATGTGAAGTGTGTTTTTTTCCAAGGAGTTTGTTGAATTCACAGTGTTCCAATAATAAGTGCTTCAGATCAAGGACTTGGGATTATTCCGGGTCATCTGAAAATGTGCTGGTGATGTGTGCAGTGTTTCATTTAGTCCTTGGGATGTGGTACAGTGACTGCATAATAAAAAATGTTTGCTGGTAACCCGCAAGCAAGTTACGGGGATTGCTTCTAGAGTCCAGTAAACAATAACTTTTCTGTGGAGCAGAGAAGGAATGTCAGAAGCTTCCAGGGATGAGCTGATGAATCCGATGTATTGAAGACATGTGATACGGAAGCCTCCCTCTGTGTGGAGAGATTTCCCTCACTCCTCCACTCCACTCCTGAAACCTTCCTCACTTGTTCCCATTCCTTACAAACAGCTGGTCAGCAAACAGTAAATTCCTCAGCAGCTGGTGTGATGGAGCACAGAGGAGCCTGACCGGAGGCAGCCACAGAGGGAAGTACTTGGTTTACTTCTGAGCAGTGTCTGTTCTCCTGGAAAAGCAAAGTGTAGAATTTAGGTGCCATTTCCAAGGTGAAAGTTTTTGACTCGGTCAAGCAGTCACACCTTTGTATAGATCGCTTCTGTGGTGGTAGTTGACATCGAATGCCTGATAAGCACCTTTTATATTTCTTTTGAGCTTTGTAGGCATCTTTTCATCACCTAGGGAAGTGAGTACCAGACACGCATTGTACACAGAAGACAGGTTGACTAGCCCGAGGTTACCCAAGCCGTCACGGAGCCCCACCATTTCTCTGCACTGGGCTGCCCCACGTGTGTAACGGCACTCTCATCCAAGAGTTTAAATGGTTCCTTTGCTGACCAGTGGAGTGGTTCAAATGTAAGGACAGGGACAACTGGCTATATAAAAAAAAAAAATAATTTTTTTCAGAGGCTTGAGTGGCTGACTGTGCTGGTCATGGGAGGAAGTAAGAGGCTGTCCTTTCCATCATCAGCCTTCACCTTCAAGTCACCTGTTCGGTTTTAAGTTCAGCCGACTTGCTGCGGAAAGTGGTGATGGCCCAGCAGACACAGTCCTTCGCTTCTTGGCATGGTGCTTTAGTTGTGAGGGCCATCCAGGTTACCAAACCTAGTGGCCTCACTGCCCCTTCCCCCTTTCCCCGCCCTCCCTGTTTGTCTCTACTCTCCAGTATGGTTGGCCTTCTTAGCAGAAAGAAATCTCTTTATTTTGCTACTAACTGGGACACTCCGGGTTTCCCCTACTGGACTCTGAGCTCCTTGGGTTTAGCGATGGTTATCTTTGTGTCCCAGTACCTAGCTTGGCACCTGGCACAGAAATGTTCCTCAGTAATGTTTGCTGATTTGAAGTGAGGCATGGGAGGAGGTCAGCGCCCTTTCCTCTGTCTGTTCCTGTGTACCAGAGGGTGACTTAACGCTTTTATCCATTAGCTCACGTGAACTATTTAATAAGTCCGCACTGCTGTCTCGGGGGGCCTAGAACACTCTCTGGGTGTCTGTCCAAAAATGATTATCAGTAGAATTTTGGTATAATGATACTATTTTTATTATTTTCATAAAATGAAAAAAAACACTTGTGTATCTAGACAGACAAGGGAATTGAGTAAAAGATGATAAAGGGCCTTAAAGAATCACTTTAGAAGGCTCAGATTAGTGGGCTTGCCGGTTTTCCCGTTTCTTGGACAATTGAACCAGGGAACCTTTAGGCTTTCAGAACTGGAAGGCCTTAGGGATCACCTGGGCCAGCCTCGTATTTTCATAGAGAGGAGGTCCAGAGAACGAAATGGCTTGCTCCAGCTAATTGGTGTCTGAACCAGGTTTAGAGCACCATAGGCCTCGTTCTCAGGCCCCTGCACTGCATTTGCTGGGTTCATGGTGCATCCCTATAAAAGGCCAAGGAAATTTGATACAATAGGCTGCACTCTCTCTGGCACTTCCTAGCTTGGTCCATTTTAATCCCAAGCCAGCTGGTATGAGGGCACGGAGATGTGTGCCAAGGAAGATGTGTGTGGGGGGAGCACTGGGCCCAGAGGGTATATTGTTAGATGTGAGAAGAGGAAGTAGTAGGAGTAGCGGATCAGGGAAGAAGGGGTTGATGAACTTGTATTTGTACCACTGTTTGCAGCAACAATTTTTTTTATTATGGTAAAAAACACACAGTGTGAAATTTACTATCTTAACCATTTTTAAGCGTGCAGTTCCGTAGTGGTAAGTATATTCACCTTGTGTGGCAACAGACAGATCTCTAGAACTTTTTCATCTTGCAGCTCAGAAACTCTATACCCACTACACACTCATTTTCCCCCTCCCCTCCTCCCGGCCTTGGTAGCCGCCTGTCGATTTTCTGTTTCTATGGTTTTGACTACTTAGGGTACCTTATGTAAGTGGAATCCTATATTATTGTTACTTTGCTTATTGTTAACGCCCTGGAGGTTCCTCCACGTGGCAGAATGGTACAGGATTTCCGTCTTGTTTTAAGGCTGCATAATATTCCGTTTTATGTGTATGCCACATTCTCTTTATCCGTTCATCTGCTGATGGAGATTTCAGTTACTTCTATCTCATGGCTGTTGTGGATAAAGCTGTGGTGAGCGTAGATGTGTGATGACCGCTTGGAGATCCTGCTTTGAGGCCTTTGGATGTACTCCCAAAGATGGGATGGGTGGGATGCAGCAACTCTTTTTTACAGTGTGTGTGAGAAGTCTGGTACGAAAGGAAGGTACAGCTGAAAGAAAATCTGTAAATCTCAGTTGAGCTGCATCTGCGCACACCGAGGAAGGTAAAGGGGTGAGGAGGCACGGGGTTATTGGGAGTAACTGGGGGAAGAGCAGTCTCGTTTTATTACCCATTTTTAAAAAGTTGCCCTTTGGTGTGGTTCTCCCAGCTGAGTGGCTCAGTGTTAAATGAAGCCCCCTAGGGTGTGGGGTATACAAACAGCATATTTTTCCCTGTGAATGCTACTGTAGAGAAAGCACTGGGGTTTGTTTTCAGGCAGAGTCCGGGACTGCTGTATTTGTTGTTAGACGTGTGTAAGAAACCAACCTCTGTGTGTATTTGTTGAATAGAATGAGTGTGAGTGCACTGAGGGTTCCCACGCCAGAGGGGCCGTGCTTAAAGATGGTTCCCTGCCAAACCTAGTATTTGGGGGCGAGAGACTGAATGAGCGAGAAGTTAGAATTATAGCCTATTAAACAACAAACACATTTTGATTTATTTCTGAACCTACAGGAACCAGACTGATGAAGTGTGGCTTGCTGGGGCATCTCAGGATCAGCCCCGATGAAGAGGCAGAAATGACTTGTGTCCCACATCATCTGTTGGTTAGAAATGAGTGCTGTTGCCTGTTGGAAACTGTTCCTTCAGTGTCGAAATATTACCACAAATATATTATTTGCTCTGTTAATTTGCTCGATAAGCCTTTCTTCTTAGATAGTGAACATGTACAGGTCAGCCTGGTCTTTGTAGAAATGATCTGGAATTTTCAGACTGTGGGGAAGCAGTGGGAGGGGTTGAAAAAGGAAGGCATTAGCCCGAGTTTGTTACATGTGGACTCCCAGAGGGGCAGAGCTGCTTCTTGGTCCCCTGGACTGTGTTTATGGAAAACTCTGTAACACTTGCATTTTGGAGCTTTCCCTGTTCTGGGTAATTAAAGGGGTTTGTCAGCTGTTTTAGTGGTCATTGTGCCTACATTTTCTCCCCTTCTTCGGCTTCCTCCTTCTCTTCCTCCTCCTTCACCACCACCACCACCACCACCAGGTGTGGAAGACGACTGCCTGCTGGTCCGCCGTGTGCGAAGTGTTTGATCTGCATTATCTCCCTTACTCTTCACAACTTTCTCAGGGATGCCATTTTTCTCCCCATTTTACAAATGAGGATCCTGAAGCCTGGAGTGTTTTAAGCGACCCATTGGCCCTCAGACACCATACGTGGCCAAGCTAGGGCCTACAATTCCAGAGCATTCTCCATGACACTGTTCTCAGGTACAGCCATCTTCGTGAAGAAAATTAGGAAACCGATTGTGACGGGTGATGGTGGAGCCTCCCATGAGCCGGGGTGAGAGGCAGGAATAGGGCAGCAGAGATGTTTCCTTCCCATTCTGGGTCCCCTTGAAGGTGGGTTGTTCCTCACTGTTCCTCTCCCAGGGGGGAGAGCCAGATGGCCATGCCACGCAACCCAATGTCCAGGTCTTCCATTTTTCTTCCAGTCTCTGGTGTTCTCTAGTGATATTTTGTCTTTCGATAGGTTTCATGCAAGGCCCTCCATGTTCTCAGAAACCTTTCTTTTCCCTCTCTGCCTTTTTCTTCTTTGCCTGGCACCTAATTACTCCGTCATTCTGTGGGTGACAGGCTGCACTGTGTCCTCTCATACTGCCCAGTCTCAGCCTCTGCGTTAGATACCTTTGAGTCACTCCCTGGTCAGTCTTTTCTGTCCACAGCTTTTTTATGTCCCCCTCCCTTGAAACTTTTTACACAGTCCGTCAACAGAAAGTTTTTCTTAAACCATCCCTCACATACATTCTCAATACTATATGATTTCTAGGAATCTGGGGTCTTTTCAGGTATTCCCCGATTGTCCCACACTACCAGAGGAATAATCTTTTCTTCCCCCTCTTTCCTGGTAGCCTGACCACACTGGCCTCGTTCTATCTTACTTGAGCGAAGAGAGAATTTTGGCCATCTGAGTTCATAAAATTTGGCATTTGAACAACTTTAATGAAGCCTTTCTTCAGAGCAGATATGGGGAAGGAAGCAGAGAGAGAGATGTGGGGAGGCAATAAGAGGGAATCTGAGAGAGCACAACTGAAATTTCTCATGAAACAGATGAGGAAACTGGGTCCTTTGGCATTTAAATAGCATGCCTGAGATCACACTGTTCGTGGTAGCTGAGCCAGAGTCAGAATTGGGTGTTCTGTCCTAGGACCATGTCCCTCTAACACCGTGGCAGAGGAAGAGTGGTAAAAAGCAGATAAGATTTCAGAAAGTGTGGCTTCATCGTGAGGACTCCTATAGAGTGGAGTGTATGGCACCACACAATGACTGATGATATTAATGATCATAATTATGACTTCTAAGTTAAAGACAAGCTTTAAGTTATGAGATTTAGGAAGTGAGAAAATGTAATGCATTTTGGAAAGCTATCCAACAAAAATGTTTGGCAAAAAAATAATGTGAAGTTTTAAAAGGTTCAGTTATCTGGATGAATGACTTATGAAAAATATGTTACTCCCCAGCGAAGACAGGAAGGAGCTATCCAATAAATCTGTACGTTCACCAGACCTGTGTACTCCTTGGGGGTATTTTCCCTTTGTGTGTGGGAGTCAGACATACGGAAAACGATCTCATTTCCTGAATGACCTGAAAAGGATGCAGCGCCCTGCTGCCGTGAGCACTGTGGGTGAAGTGCGTTCAGTGATATGTGTTGCCACGATGTAGTTCCAATTACCTCTACTTCAGATTTTCATTCGCTTTTTTTTCTGTCTGATGTTCTTTGGTTATCTGTCAAGGAGATTTCCCTCAAGAGGGTTGTAAGTTGCTGGGAAGAGGGGACCAGTCATTGCCATACTGTGGAGCCCTTCTAGGGGACGAACACAGACACTGGAGTAGACAGGCCTGAGTGTGAGTCCTGGTTCTTGAACTTAATTAATCTTCATCTTCAACCTGTTAACTCATCTGAAGTGGTAATAAAGATACCTCTCCCTTGGGGTATGTAAATTTCATAATGCAGTGACTTACTCTGTTAAAAAAAAAAGTTCTTCCCCCCCCCCTTTATGTATCCTCCATAATATCTAGATCTAGAAGGAGCTAAGAGATTTTCTAGTCCCGGGCCTATGTTATACAGTTGGTATGGCGGCCAGAGATGCTGATGGTTTGCTCCAACTCCCGTGGCTGGTCAGTGGCACCCCCTGAACCCAAATCTAGGCCCCCCCAAGTTGGCGGACTCCCAGCAGGCGTGCTTGCCGCTATGGACTGGGGTCACTCAGTCGTGTTGAGCAAAGCTCTTGGTTTAACTTTAATTGAATGCAAGCCTCAACAGTAGAAGAGATGAGCCAGCTGCAGTTATGCGGTAATAACCAAGGCCTTTTGCATCTCACAGTGAAGTTTTGAGGGAATAGCTGGGACGGTTCTGAATAAGTTTCAAAGATAAAAGAAAAGGAAAAAAAAACAAAAAACAAAACCCGAAGCCTGGAAGTACTGTCCAGTGACTCTAACTAGCATTATTACTCAGCCCTCAAGTATTCAGACCTATTCAGGGATCCGCTTGTTCACACAGTTGCTTATTATTTGTGGCCGGGGCGCGACTTGAACGAGGGCATCATTTCTTAAATCTGCTTTTGTTAAACAGGCAGTTCCATGTCTGTCTGACCACAGAGCAGACACTGTTTGCTGGCGGGGGGGAGGGGGGGGGTTGAATTTCCAGTTTCAAGAGTGGGAGTCGATGGCTCTCAGTGGAAGTTTATACAGAAGAGTTGGAGAAAGCCAAATGTGTGACTTTGGGGCATGAGGGAACCTTTGTTTTTAGATGTTGAGGGACTGAAGTATCTGTTTTCAGCAGCTCTGTTCTCTTAGCCGTGGACTGGAAATGCATTCCTGAGTTTCCCTCTGTATATCCATGTTAGATGAGGAGGTGACTTGGAGGCTGGAAAATGACCCTTTGTGAGGCAGAGTGGAGAGAACGTGGCTGCCTCTTTGCCTGACCCCCCCACAGCAGGTGTGGGCGCTTTAGGACTATTGGAGAAAGAGCATAGGTTTGGGGAGAAACCGTTCCTCTGCCCTCCTCCTTGGAAAACACAAGTGAAAGTTTGTGATTTTCTTCTCAGCTGCCTTGTCCCCTTCCCAGTGGCTTGTGAGGGGCCACATAACTGTATCTTTCTGAAGACTTACCTCTGTAACAAGCAGTAACCCCTGCTCCACTCACATCCCCTATATGTGAGGAAACAGTAACCAGAGATGAGGTGCTGACTCTGAACTATTTCCTGGAAGAAATGAGCTGCAGGTAGAAATCAGCCTGATCATTAAAAAGAAAAAAAAAAATCAAGCCCCCAAGAACAGCCTGTTTGTCTCTGAAGTTCCCCTTTTCCCTAAGACTTCCCCTCGTTCCGTAGTGAAAGTGTGGGTCTGGGTGTGGTGCTGGTGGCCATTGTAGGAAACTGGGATCGGGAAAGAATGGGGAGGGCTCCGATCTGCCTGTCGGCCTGCAGGTGTGGCCAGAGCAGCGCTGGGTTCCCTGATGAAGAGTCCAGCTCAGGAGACAATTTAGAGATTGTATCGTCCAGGGCCTGCTAATTAACACTCAGATCAATACATCGCACTGGGGTGGGCCAGGGGAGCTAGAACAGAGACTTGACAGAAAGGGGAGCAGGAGTTTGCTAAGCTGTCTTCTGGACTGCTCTGAGGAGCTCAGCCAAGGAAAGGAAACTTTTCCCCATCTTCGTTCGTTCGTTACTCATTGTTGCTTCTAGACTGCTCGTCTTTCCCACACTGTCCTGGACGGTCGAATCAGTCCTGCTGGAGGAGACTGCATAAGAGAGTCTCCTGACTCACCGGAGGGTCCAGCTACATCTTTTCATGTACAGATGTGTGATCCTGGGCGGGGCCTCCGAGGGGACAGAAGGGAGTTCTCTTTTCTCTGGGCCTGGTTGTATGTGTGTGCCCAGCTTCCTGCCACAGAGTCGGCCTACCTGCTTTTGGGAGATGGAAAATCTGAAGGATTGGACTCCTGGTGCATTTTGCAATCGCTGTGTCCTTTTGACCTGAGATCTGGGAGGTTTTAAAAATCCATGTCATGAGGTCACTGGACAGGTGTTTCGCACAGCTGAGACCCGTGGCTCTCCTCACTACCGGGTCCTGATGGTCATGGCCAGCGATGGGGTGGGGACAGTGGGTCTCGCTTGGTGCCTTTTGATGTGGTTTGTATTCGAAGTGAGGCGAACCGGGTGGGAGAGCTGTCGTTTGGGTTGGAAATAGGAGTAACGGAGATCTTCGGTCTGGGAGCGTCCTCTTACCCCTGCCTGGGAGGCCTGAGTGACCCCATGTGGCTGACTGCATCCCAGATCCCCTGGAAGGCTGCCAGATCCTTATTTGACTTTGTGCCATTTAGTCCTTCCGTTAGTCTGCTGACTTGAATACTTTAGGATGAGGTGGAAGGAGGAAGCGTATGAGTTGGAAAGGTAAGAGTCTTTACCCTTAGAAAGCTAGAGAAACGGAGGCTTGCTTTCTGAATTTTACATTATGCCTTTTTTGTGTCTCCGCTCTGGCTCTGTGCTTTTGGCTCTGAGTCGGGTGGTGTGGGTCCACTTCTCTGCAGGTAGAAGTCACCTATAGGTCAGAGGCAGCTTTTTTTTTTTTTTTAAACATTATTTATTTTAGAGAGAGGGAAAGAGTGTGGGGGGAGAGGCAGAGGCAGAGGGAGAAGCAGACTCCCTGCTGAGCAAGGAGCCTGATTCGGGACTTGATCCCAGGACTCCGAGATCATGACCTGAGCGGAAATCAAGAGTCAGATGCTTAACCGACTAAGCCGCCCAGGCACCCTTCAGAGGCAGCTTTTGAACACGGTGGAATCCAGGGGGGCTGTTGGAAGGCACAGGAAGGCTGGAGTAGTGATCCTGTAATCTTCTTCAGCATGCTATAAGGGTATCTTTAACCTTCACCCAGATAGACAGGGAGATGGGCAAAGGGACCTCAGCATTTGGTTACATGTCAAGTAGGGCACCTATTAGAATATCTGTCTTATTCCCACCCTTCCTGGAACTGTGGTTTTTCTATGCTACCTACCTTAGAAAATGAACAGGGCCCTGATACCAGTGGCATGATATGTATTGATCATCTTTTAGAAGCACGGTGAGATAGGTGGACAGGACCTTAGAGGGAAATGACCCTTAAAAATGCATGAAGGAAACGAGGCGGGGAGCCATGTAGACCCCCTGAAAGGCCTTGTCATCCCTGCAGAGAGGGAAGAGGTGGGCCCAAGGGCATAAGTCAGTGTTACTGTTAGCTAGCTTTTCTGAGAATTTGTCTGTCTTGAAAACTTCAGTAAAGTGGCCAAATGGAGCTTCTCTAAACCAGGGGGAAGGCCTGTGTGTGCTTTTGTGGTTAGCTCTCGTGTTGAGCAGTCTGATTTAAGGGAAAGATGGTTCTGTGTACATTTCCATTTCGGTTGTGGTATTTTAAGGTTTGCCATGGAGGAGGTGTGGGTGAATGAGAAGATAGTCCTCTTGCTTCTTGATTCAGTTAGATCTAGGTTACAGGTGAAAGTAAGTTCACAACGTGTCCACATTCTTATTTGGGTACATTTTAGGATTGCCTGCAGATCCTAGGGCATATCTAGTTATTCTCCGTTGGTGTACATGCTTGTGGCCTGCCAGGCTAAATGCCAAGTGGATTATTGGAAAGAATTCACTTCACAGATCTGGCCCCCACATTGGTGTCTGTGATTCTTCTTGGGCTCTTGTATTGGGGTTCTCTTAATCCTTTTGGGACTCCCAAGTGGGGCCCATGCTGACAAGATTATGCTGCTTTGGGGAAGTTCTGGCTGCACACTTCCCCAAGCAGGGTGAAGCAAGTGTTAGTCCAGCTGGCTGCCTTTTGGGCAGTTGGCCATGCTTGGCACTTCTGAGTTTCTGGTATACCAGTTGCCAGAAAGGCGGCCTTTCAGCTGGTCCTAGTGTCCCCAGGGCACAAATGTTAGGCTTTGGAGGAAAATTTGTGATTTTATGTTCACTCCTTATTTTCATTTATGTGCATTTATGGCATTATAGTTGAAGTTCATTGAAAGATGCCTCCGCGCTCCAAGGCCTAGAAAGTAGCTTCCTTGGGTGAGGGAGAGGTTCCTAGGTAAAGTTATCGAAGGCCCATGCTGCGGGACACACACTGGAGGTTGGAAAGAGCATGATCTAGGGAGAACAGTGAGAGGGCTGACAGCATGCCTTTAGATGCTGTTTTTAGTTCTAGTCAGGACTGTACAGTATGGCTCGTGCCTCCTTGGGCATCATTCTGCTTTTATTCCGAGGGTTCGTTCTTGTGACCCCACATATGTGCACGTGTGTGCATGCTCACAGGGTCATAAGTCATGGAAACGAGGGCATAATCTGTTCCCTAGCTTGTAGAGTGACAGGTTACACAAAACCCAGCCTTGTGGCAAGAAAACCTTACATATAGATGGAAAATATATCTTCTCAGAGGGTTGGCTTTCTGATGGGCTATAAACGGATTGTTAAACAGCAATGTGAGGGGCCGTTAACAAGCTGTTTCTAGGAGCATCTCCCTGATCTGGTCTGAAAAGGTAATGTGTACATATTAGAGCTATGAAATAGTTTGTCTGTGGTGTTTATATGTTGGTAGATTGTGTGTGTGTGTGTGTGTGTGTGTGTGTGGTCTTCAGGGGTGAATGAACCGAACAGATAATTTTACATGTTGTTTATTTCCTCCTACATTAGCGTCCATGTTCTGTGGTGGGCTGTGTTCTGCTTAGTTTTTTAAGCTGGCTGAAATGAAGAGGTGTTTGGTCAGGCAAACTTCAGAAAGCTTCAGTATGTTTATGAAAAGATCCTATATATGTAATAGTTGCATTAAAGCTTGAGAATCCTTGGATGGATGGGTACATCACCTCCCCAGAAGCAAAGGAGCATTCAGGTCTCCAAGTTCAGCAACGCAGGGTGCCTATTAGGTATCTAATCTTATTTGAACTTCTTTTCATTTTCAGGTGTCAGAGCTGAACACTGGTCCATGCCAGTTTCTGCTACTATTGGATTTTAATGAGAACCCTTTCTTGTTACTAGGATGCCATGCTTCTACTGTGTTCACAGCTGCTGTGTTAAAAAACAGGTGTCTCTTATAATCCTCTGACCGGATCAGTTTGCTAGCCTGGCAAAGCCTTATTATTATTGTTTTCATTTATTTATCTGTGTCCCACATAGGTCAGAGCCTGCCAGAAGCTGCTGATGAGCAGGATTAATGCGAGAGAAGATGGGAGCTTTTCTTGATGGAGATTTCTGTGCAAACAGTCCATCTAAGATCTTATACCGTAAAGACAGAGCTAAATAAAACTGTTCAGGATACGGATCACAGGGGAGAACAGCCAAAAGAGGAATAGTAAATGAATAGCTCTGTCATTCTTCAAAGGCCATCTTAAAGCCAGTGCTGCCACAAACGCCATCCAGGACTGAGGGGCATGAGTGGTGACAGGGCACGTGAACAGATTCATCCAATGTTGCTTCTCAAGGCTGCTGGATCCCAAGCTTCTGGAGGGCGGATGTTCTGTCTTCTCCGGCCTGCAAGGCAAGCTGCTGGCCTGCTGCACACCTCATCCCTCTCATGCTGTTCGTTCTTCTCCATCCTCACTGGCGCCGTCTTCCCTCTAGCCCCAGGTTTCTCACTTGTCTGCCATCTCTCACCTTCCTACCTCCACTCCCTGCACTTTCCAGTCCGACCCAGAATGATTCTTTGCGAGTCAAAATTCAGTCACATCAGTCCCTCTTTGACCGTGCAGTTCAGGATGGAACCCAGCCCTTCGTCATGGAAGGCCCTGGGCAGTCTACCTTTCTAGAATCATTCTCCAGCCTCCCCCTTCTGTATTATCTTCCAACCGCGACCTGCTCTTCTCCCAAAACACATAGTGCACCCTAATGCCTCAAATCTTCCCCTCATCCTTTTTCCGCCTGGTAGCCAACGTGTCATCTGAAGCCCATTTCTGAAGCCTTCCCTGTTGCTGACAGGCACAGCATCTTACTAGTCTTTGAACGTGCTGGCTATTGGCCATGACCCTGTTGCAGTTTGCTTGTCATCCTCTAGCTACAGTGATAGCCTGTGGGGAGCAGGAGTCCGATGGATTCGTTTTTTTATATCTCCAATTGTCCAGCACGGTGCTTGGTGCGGGGCAGGTCCGATGTATGTTAGCTGAATAGACTTTTTAAAATCAGCAAGTATTTATTAAGCTTCTCTTATGGGCTCAGTGGGAACTAGGTTCTGTGACACATACGTAAGTGTGAGATAAGCACCTTGCACAGTCGAAATCCTGAGCAAATAGCCCTTGAAGGTAGAGGAAGGAAGGAAGAGACCTCACTTTTGTTGTAGGGTTAGGACCACATGGCCAGGCTAACCACACTGCCACTCCTCATACCTGAGACATACGCACTGGACAGACACACACACAGGACCCGTTCACTCTTTCCCTCTTAACTGCCCACCTTCTGGAGAGGAGCACAGAGAGCTGGAGAAAAGACTGGAGAACCTGTAGGCCCAATGCAAAGGGAGATGCATGAACAGCCCCAAACGAGTAAACTTACTCACCAATGTGCCCTTTTTCTTTGCTTGGCTCGGGATGCTCCTGGGCCCGGGAGAGAGAGCTGATGGCTGTGTTGCAGCCATGTGCAGTCTTGACATTGTTGGCTGTGGTTCTCTGGGAACCAAGGGTGTATCACCACTGTGTAGGGCTGCCTGTTGTCCCCTCACCTCATTCCTCTGCTAGCTGGTTGGCAGAGATAGCCTGAAAGAGCAGCCTGGCTTCCTGAGCCTTCTGTGAAGTCTGTGATTGCCTTGCCAAGGACAGGGAGGAATCTGACTCTGTACTTGGGTCAGCTCTTTTCAGCCTTCTCCTCCTGATCCCGTGTTCTCTTCTCTACTTATCTGAGAAGCTGATCTTCTTGGAGCTCTTAGCTTACTCCTAACATGTTGCCTGGGGGGCTTAAACCAGAGAAAACAACCGAGCGTACCACGGGACTAGAAAAACAACTCAGAGCCGTGTCTTACGGAGGGTATGACAGCCTCACCATTTCTGTTGACAGTGGACAACTCAGTGCTCCTTACTTAAAGAGGAGGCTCTTAGGAGATGGTGTTAGGGTTATGAACAGTCTGGTACGTGTGAAATGGACCAACCGGCAGAAGTCGAGTATTTTCAGATATAAGGAGACACACCTAGACCTTCCCCACAAGCCCAAATGGCTCATTTCCTCTTTTTTCTCATTGCCATTAACATGCAGCTGGGATTGGGGGCATCAGGATACGTGAAAAGTCTCCACTTTCTGAACCCACCCAGATCCCAAGCAAGGATTTTTTCATGGCTCTCCAAACCGTCACCTGCCAGGTTTTCCTGGCTACCTGCCAGGGGCGCTCGTTTCCAGATCCACACTGCAGCACCCCACCAGCCCTCCCAGCCTTGATCTTATCTCGGCTTCAGGGGACCTGTCTCCACGCTGCTTTCCTTCTAGGCCTGTCCCCACCGGCAGCCCAGGGTTTCCCTTGCCTCTCCCAGATGGGCTCCAAGGGGGGTTGTGTGCAAGTTGGGAGTTGTTACAGCCACGATGGGGAGCAGCAAGGCATGGGTCCCAGTGCAAACACACATTTATGAAGCTGCTGGGGGTGGGGGTGGCCACCAAGGGTGTACCCTCAGGAGCACTCTACTCGTACCCCTCATGCTGTCCAGGCCAAAGGGGTGCTGTCAGGTTCCTCCCACCACTGTGGTCCTTGCGCAACATCTCCACGGCCAAGGCTGTTGATTTAGAGGCCATTTCCTTCCTGTCTACTTCCTCTCCTTTCCTTCCAGCCTCACCAGACCCAGTGGTAGGCTTACTGCTCAGGGCGCACGGGAACCCAGGGCTTGGCGCGGATGAGCCCTGGGATTCCTGATAATGAACGGGCCATAGTCTAATCTCTGACCTGTCCCCCGTTTAGCTCTGTGAGGAATTACGTCCTTGTTCTAGCAACCTGCTCAAGAACAAACTTTTGAGCCCCCATAACTGTAATAGGGCCATCAGGCTTTGTTTTCACTTGAAGTTGCTTAAACATTGACCTTCCTGTGAGAAAATTTCAGGACGCTTTTCTGAAAGAGCTGTTGGAATAGAAACAGAGCGATAACGAGTACCCATTCGATTGTGTGGGAGGGGCACCCCCAGCCCCCCTGCCGAAGTTACCGTATTTTCCAAACCCTGCATGATGAGTGTGATCTGATAAAGGACTTCTCACTGTTTCTCATTTATGTGGCAAGCCTTACAAAAGGATACACCGTTCTATTTTCACAGATTTTTTTTTTTAAGATTTTATTTCTTTATTTGATAGAGCGAACACAAGTAGGCAGAGCGGCAGGCAGAGGGAGAGGGAGAAGCAGGCTCCCCGCTGAGCATGGAGCCCGATGTGGGGCCCAACCCCAGGACCTTGGGATCATGACCTGAGCCGAAGGCAGACGCTTAACCTACTGAGCCACCCAGGCGCCCCTTAACAGATTACTTTTACCGAAAATAAAATCACGTGCGTTCAGGGCTGTTAAGGAACAGCCCGCCTTCCAGCCGGTCTTCCAGCGTGGCGAGGGTGACACCGTCCAGTGACTGGAGGCTCCACACCATGGGGCTCTTCTGAACTTGTTCCCTTCTGATGACCCCTGGCTGGGATTGAGAAGGACTACCCAGTCTGTTTGTCTTTCTTCTGGATAAAAGTTGCAGGGACACTTAAGCCTTACGCTTCAGGGCAGAATCTGATCACAGCGGAGATGAGGAAGAAATTTCCCCCTGTGGTATCAGGTTGCACAGTGGCCCAGGCAGGTGCACTACCTCTGTTAAACACACTCGCAGCAGCACGCTGCCTCCTCCCTGGCCATCTCCAGGCCAGGCTGTTGGACCTCGTGGGCCAGCGGGGTGATTCCTTTGGCAGGTCCTGCGCTCGAAGAGGGAAGGCAGCTCTACCCCCGCACTCGGCCTTCCTCCGGCTTCCTGTACTGGCCTCGGGGCCGTGCTGTCGGGCCCTTAGAACCCTCTGCAACTTCGCGGGAGATTGGAAGTTGGGTCTTGGTCGCTACGCACCCACGCCTGCACGCACACATACCTTTAAAGAGTTTTCTGTAAACTCGCTGCCCCTTTCCTGGGCATGACTTTAGTGCCTACGCCACATCTAACCCATATGCATCCCCAAAATACCACTCACAGCGAATAGTAGAATTCTTTTAACATCAGGCCCACAGTTGACCATCTCAGGCCTGCATTGTGGGTAGCTTTGAAGTCTGATCCAAAAGAAGTGTGTGTGTGTGTGTGTGTGTGTGTGTGTGTGTGTGTGTGTGTGTTGTTGGGGGAGGGGAGGTGGGGAGGTGTGGGGAGATGGACTTTTCCTTTTCTTCCTCTTCCTTTAAGGCCCTGCCTGTGCTGCTGCTTGTGCAGTCGGATAATTAGTAGTGCTTCGCAGGCCGACCCGCCTCCTCGTCTTCCTCTGCGTTTCTATCTCCTGCCGTGCACTCCTTCCTTTTGTCTGTATTATTAGCCTACTTAGCTTTACCATTCACTTCCCCACCTCTCCCTGGCTCCCTCCTCACCATCCTCCGGTCTTTGTTTTCCCTTCACCTCAGTAAAGTTATTTTGGGGTGCACTTTCCTTATTCTGTTCAGATGTGAATCTTCTTTTTCTTTGTTACAATAAAATTAATGTGTTTCTCCTTCATTTCATCATGCATTCCTTCATATTCCCCAAAATGGAAGGCATCGCCCTCCCACACAGAATGTCTGGCTTGTGAACCTTCAAAACAGGAGGTGCTGAGGTGACTTCCCCCCAGGAGGTGCCGAGGTGACCTCCCCAAAAACAGGTTTGCTCATCCCCAGGACGGTAGGCTCTAATGTTCCGGTTCTCACCTCCTTTGTGCTTTTTCATGATTCAAACCCAATTATGTACCTTCCCCAAATTCCTGTTTTAGTCCTTAATGGTTCACCTCGGTTTGCTCATTTTGTAGTTTATTATGTCCTTTTTCCCTGTAAGTTTTTCTTGTTCTTTGGGCAACACTGATATTCCTGTTAATTAGAGATTACACCAGTTTTCATTACCAAAATTTGCTAAATGGACATAATAGTGAGCCTTTGGCACTTATATCAAGCATACCCTTTGGAAATATGGGAAGAAAGGTAGATTTAGGGCAGCTCTTGGTATAATAATAATTCCAGCTTTATGGAGAGAAGTAGTTCATGAGGTTCTAATGGAGTAAAAGCTTAAAAGTTGCTCTCATCTTGGTAATTTATGTAGGTCTCAGTTTGGGTGAGAAACAGTTTAAATGTAAAAATTTTTCAAGTAGTGGACTTAGAAATTATAATTATTGCTTTAATTTCAACAACTAATAATTAATTTCTGTATGTTAAGAGTTCTAGTGCTGATGATCTGTTACTTTGCGGTTTTAGCCTATTGGGAATTATAATTTTCTGGTTTTATAGCAGAGTTTATAATGTGTGCCGTGCTGTATTTAAGTAGCGAAACTGCCTTTCTTTAAATAGGCTTTCCTATTCAGACTTTTACTGAGGTAACCATATCCTCTGACGCTTTATCACTACCCATTTGTAAGATTTCTTGCTATAAGGATAGTTTCATCCTGTTTGCAACATACCCTGTTCTGGGAATAGATAGAAGGAATTGAGGGAATTCTGTTTGAGTCATACTCCATGAAAGAGCAACATCATTTTAGGAATGAAAGCAGAGAAGTTCTCACTCTTCTAAAAATAATGGGGAGAAGATTTAGGGAGGTAGCTTATAGGATCAGTTTTAAGACCAGGTCAGACATACATGCTAATTCCCTCTTTGTAAATGAGAAGTGGCCTTTAATAGCTTTATTATGGTTAGGTGAGTAGGTGAGATTTTGTTCCACCTAAAGCATGACGCTTCCATAAGCATTGCACTTTGAAACTTGCCTCGTTGGGTTTTAAAAAACGTTCTCTTCAGGGGGCGCCTGGCTGGTTCAGTTGGTAGAGCGTGCGACTCTTGATCTCAGGGTTGTAAGTTTGAGCCCCATGTTGGGTGCAGAGATTACTTAAAAATAACATCTTTAAACAAAAAAACCAAAATGTCCTTTTCAGGGTTTTAATCATGTATAATAAAACAAAGAGTCCCTTGCACTTTCTTAAAATCATGTATGCTTTTTGGAGAGGGTAGGTGAGCGAGCAGGGCTTGTGGGTTTTTCTTGCTTTTCCTTATGGGCCTTGCTTCTAAGAAGTAAGAAGTGATGGGAATAACCTAAACCATAAAGGTTATGGTGGATTTCTGCTTCCCAGGGCAGGAACCATACCCCACCCCCACCCCCCACTTCCCCCAACTTGTATCTCAGTGGTCCTGAAAAGGAGGAGAGAGCTGTTGATTTGTGATTTTTTTTTGGAATTCAGTTTTAGGCCCCACAGCTATTCCAAAACCATGAGGACTTACCAGCTCAGACTTGGGAGCCAGTGGGGATTAGAGGTGGGGGTAGAAAATGGGGATTCTTGCTCCAGTCAGAGTTGTTTATGCGGGCTCGGGTTGGAAGCCTTGTTTCTTTGACTCTTTCATTAAACCTAGGTGTGCTGTGCAGGCTTTGGGTCCACTGTCACAATTAAAGGATGGGGAAAAGCGGCGTCGTGATGTCTATCCAATCCGTTCTGACTGCCGAGCACTTGTAATTCAGAGGATAGTCGTTAGAAAAACAGAATGTAGACATTTAGAGCTACAGTTTTTAGGAATTTAGGCTCCAACTAGAACCCTGGTCTTCTGACTCCCAACCAGCTTACTGATTTTTAATTCAGTCGTTGGTTTTATTTTAGGCTTTATTTTCGAAATAACAGATTCAAGTCACATCACTCTAATTTGTGGGAAGTTTTTCTGTTTTGTTTTTGTTTTTGTTTTTTATCAACCAGGTGATCTAAGTGAACATACCTGCTTTTCCTTTGGGTGTTTTCATTTGGGTGTTTTTTGGTCATATAAAGAAAACCACAAACTCAGGAGCTCTTAAATGCTTCATGTTTGGATTTTTTTTTTTTTTTAATTCAGAGTGAATTACGGACAGTGGAGTAGGAAATAGACCATATACATAACACAACATCCACTCCCCTGTCTTGCCACCTGCACTTCCATTGGGTGTTTCAGGGTTCATTTTAAGGTGAGAGGTTCATGCCGACCCCTTGACCACCCTGTTTCCTTTTGCTGAAAAATGTGATCACAAGGTTTTTATTTCACAGTGTACTTTGACTATAGGAAGGAACCAACTCCCACCCCAAACCGAATTGCCTTTGAGATCCTATTAAACGGCGAATGCCCTGAACACCAGAATATGAAAATGCTTTTCTAGGATGAGCTCAAAGCATTTCATCCTCCAAATAAAATCTATCTGCTCGCACTTAGATTGTTCAAAGGCAGATGGTAGGCAATTGAAACAGAGAGGCAAGCTGGCAAAAGAAAAAATAAAACCACAAATATCTGAACATGAAGGTGATCTACACTCCTGCCAAACCCCCTCCTAACTTCGTTAACACAGCAGTGTAGCAATTAAGTAACATGGGAACTCAGACTCATATGGCTAATACAATTGTTCTCCGTTAATGGGGTGAATCAAAGCTTGCATATAATATACAGTGTTATTCAACAAAATGCAGAGCTAAAGGAGAATTTAAGACGGAATCAGCAGCAGAGCCCATAAACCATGCTACCCGAAGCAAACAACCACCTTATTGAAATCTCACTGGCCCTTACCACATATTCACGGTGGGGTCACCGGTAGGAAATGTTCGCTATTACAGTTACCATGTCTTAAGGAAAGGGGGCCACTCAGCAGTCTCGAGCTTGAGAGTGGCAGTAAGATGTCCTTGAGGTGAGGGAAGAAGGTGGTGAAGAGGCTGGCTCAGAACGCTGGGGAGCCCACACCAGATGTGTTGTGGGAAACCCTGACTTAGCCGGGGACAAACGTTATTGCCATCCTAGTGCTGCGGGGAGGCTGTGTAATCAGACAGCCCTCTTGATTCCCTTAGCCTTATAACCTATGAGCGGACTTTGCAGACGCCCAAACCTGGCACTTCTCACTAACCTTGAACTTGAACACTCAGTGACAGAAGGGGACGGGAGCGTGTTTCAGCTGCTGGAGCCGGGCGTCTGCGTGGCTGCCATCTCTCGGCAGGCCGTCTGTGGCTCTGCAGGGGCTCCGGGACGGGTGCGTGAGAGGGGGCTGGTCCCCACTGTGGAAGGGGCAGCCTTCTGAGCAGGTGGGGCGGGTGCATGCAAGGGGCTGCGGTGGGCAGGATGTGAGAGGAGTACACTCTGCTGAGCGACAGTGTGGGGATGCGTGTGAGGAAAGTGGCTACTGACCGGGGGCTGGTGTGGGAGACAAGGCTCTGATCGCCGCCCAGAATAAAAGAAAGGATGCCTCGGTATCCAAAGGAAACCGCTGCTGGCAGAGTAAACCTTGTGCTGCCTCAGTAACAGAGGGGAGGCTTGGAAGAGTTGGCGCTACATGTGAAAAGGCAGTAAAATCAGCTCTTGAACTTTGGAGTCATACAAAGTTCAAATATCGAGGTGTCTGATGGGCAGTGATTAGAGGAACTTTAGGGCGTGTGAATGAGTGAATGCATTCCTTCACAAATCAGTGTTTCTCCTCCCCAGCCCTCCACGTAGTATAGTTGTATTGTCCCAGAAACATGGGTTTATCTCTTACATAAGAGAGCTTGTTGCATTTTATTGCTGTATTCCATTTTCCTTTGTTTTCTTTCCTAATGGTCCTGTGTTTGATCCTGGCCAGATGTTGCCAGTGACTATTGTTAGAATGATCTTTTTTCCTTTCCCTGCCCGGTCAGACGATGGCCTGTGGTCTCTAAACTGGGATTTGGCAGTGATTCACGACTGTTGTTGAGTACAGTTCAGGAATAAAACTCAGGAATGGAAGGGCCATATTATGGAATTTGGTTGAAGCAGGTGTTGTTTTTCTTCTTCTGCCAATGCAAATCTATCCCAGAGAATTTGTCTTTACTCACAAAGAATGGCCTCTGTTCCACCTTGCTCTAAAAGGTACAAGGGCACGGGGATGCATATTTGACATGCACCTTGGGGACTGGCAGACCACCCCAGCAAGTACAATGTGTGGAATCCAGCAAACAATAAAGAGCGTGTGCTCGCGTGGCCGGATCGTTAACTTCCTTCCTTTCTCGCCTTGAGTTTTGGGAACTCCTTGCTTGCTAGTTCCATAGGCCATGGGATGTAGCTATACAAAATGCCAGAGGATGGTCAGAGGGGTGTGTGGAGGAAGAGGGAAAGCAGGAATTCTGGGCCAGAGAGCAGATGGCCAGCTGGCGACCTAGGAAGGGAAGCTCAGGTTTTTAAAGTGAAAAAAATAGTTGTTTTTTTTGTTTTGTTTTGTTTTGTTTTAAAGAGGGATTTTTGTCAAGTAATACCCTATCTCCAAGTTGGAGGATTCCAAAAGTGGACATAGAGTGCCTGCTCTCAAGCGTTTACAATCCAGGGGAGGAGACAAACTTGTTAATGTAATGAAGAGATGCAGAAGACGGCCAGAGAAAATGGAAACACCCTTTGTCCGGCACCTTCTGTGGCCCTGTTAAAATGTGCGCTGTGGCTCTGGGCCTAGGGGATTTTTTAGGTTTGTTTTTGGTGTTTTCCCCATGATGACCTGGTTGTGCAACCCTGCATTTGGAACCAGCTGCTTCCTGCTGCTCTTTTCCAGGAGCGCGTGAATGTCCATCTCCCAGAGTGATGATGGAGACCAGGGTGGGGTGCGGGGGAAGACGGCTTGGCCTCCTCTCTCTCCCTTCTCCCATGTTCTCTGGCAGCCAGGAGCTGGGCTGATGCTCAGGAGGCCTGGGGCTGTGTCCCTCCCTTACTCAGAGTGGTCGGGAGCCTGGTGGTAATCTGAAGAGGGCCACAGCCCTCCTAATGCCAGAGGGAGCCTGCGGCTTTTGCTGAGGGCATCCAATGTATTATGGGCTGTGTAGGTACAGCTCGGCCCCCTTCAGCTCCCTGGGCAGGCCTTACCCCCTGGTGTGCACACGTTTATTTATAGTTAGAGACCTAGCGGTAGCCACAGTAGTGAGCCTAGTTTTCCAACCTGTAAAAGTTTATTACCATAAGAAGCAGGAAGATTGGGATCTTTTTGTAAGGTATTCTGTTGCCCCGAAGTACCTGCAGCTCCCAGGTCTTTTTACATTGATCCCTCAACCGCCCAGAAGGCATTCAGAGAGGACCTTGTAGAGGACAGCCATCTGTACTTGTGCTACAAAGGGCAAAAATCAAGCAAGCAAGCAAACAAGAAAAGCCCTTGGAAGTCCTTTAGTTGTAGTGATATATATTTGAAAAGTATTATATATCACCGAGCAGGGACATCTGCACATTTCAGTCCTTTGAAAAATGCACTCTTCCAAACATCACGATACAGCCCTCTGAAGTTAGTTAGCATACATTGTGCATTCAAGGGAAATGTTAATTTGAAGCTAAGACATGGGGCTTTTTTTTTCTTCCTAGAAAAAAATAGTTAAGGAGCTAGGTGTACCTAGAAATGGTTAAATGAAATAATGCCATCAACAAAAAGCCCTCAAAGGCAAGTGGAAATTTTCTGTCTCACTCCTTGCGCTGTGTTTCTCGTCACAGTGTCTGGCCACTCACTGCTTGTTCATGTCACTTTCCTCGTTAGTTTGGAGTGGGCCCCTGGCTGGGCGATGGCTTGGGGGTGACTGCCAGCTGTCCTTGGTTAAGGTGATGTGAGCAGCACACAAACGTCATGCCCTTCTCGGTTATTCTCAGCCTGGGATGCAGGAGCGATAGAAGCACTACTCAGTCTGCTGTCCCTCCCCTCGGTCCCCTGTCATCACGCTTTCCCACATGGTTCCCATAGCTCCCTGTTGCCCTCAGGTGAAAGCCCAGCTAAGCCCAACAAGGCCTGTTGCCCTGTGTGATCTGTCCCTCGTCTCATTCCCTGGGACTCCCTTTTACCCACTCGCAGGAAGGTGTCATCCTCTCCTCTCCTGGTCTTCCTCTTCCTGAGAGACTCCTCTGTCTTTCTTCTCCCAACGGACTATTCATCTTCAGGTCTCACTCCCCAGGAGTCTTTTCCTGGACTTCCTGGGTCTGAGTGAGATGTCTTTCTCCTGTACCCTCGTAACACCTATTTTGAAACTTTCATCCCATTATCTTGTGATTGCCTCTTTGTATCCATCACTTGACAATAAGCCCATTAAGTGAGGGCCTCATCTTGATTTTGTGCCTGTGACCACAGGGTTGGGTATAGAGTTGGTGTTCCATAATAAATCATTGTTGAATGAAGGAACATGTAGAAAACAGAATATGGTCTTTGATTAATTTGGTGTCTGTTGCTCCCCAGATCCTTCTCATCAGTTCATAAGACTCTGCAGGACTCTGAGGGTGATGCATATCTGCAGTATTGTCAGATGTAGTCAGGTTGTTAGAAGTGTGCTTATGCAGGGAACAACATGGAGTTTTTTATTTTTAGTTGTGAATTCAGAATCTTAAGTTATACATGAGTTGCAGTGGTTTGGTTTTTAAATTGAGTTTTTGCTTAAACTTAAATCCAAAACAAAATGAACTAAAAGGAGTCATATGCTCCTCCCTACAAAGGCTCTGTGGCTCTCTGGATGTTCCTGTAAGACAGGAAAAGCTATCACAGATCAATTCCAGTTCCTGCCTTTGAAAGAAGATAGATGGGTCTGGCTTTGTGAGGAACCTTCCCTTTCTTGCCTCCCCCCTCCACTCTCTCTCTCTCCCTCTGCCAGTAATTGCATGGCTAAACTGAAACACTACTGAAAATCCAAGTTCTTTCCTGGCTCTGAATAAGGTAGCATACATATCTCTACTCTCTGGAAACATACATACATGCATATATACATGCATATACACATATACTCTGCTTTTGGCCTGAAATGATGGGCCTACGTGAAGACCTCTTTCTTGTTTCTTAAGCAGATGGACAGCTCTTTTATGTTTATCTGAATCTTTCTTGGTTACTTTGCTGGGATGTAGCCAAAATAACATGGGATATGGAGTCCGGTGACTCAGATTAATTGAACACATACTTACTGAGCACCTAGGATATTCTAGGTATATTGGAATTACCATGGTGAAGAAGACAAGGCCTCTGATTCAAGAGCCTTGCTGTGTTAACGGGGTCACGCTAGTGCCATTTACTTTGTAACTTAAGGGGGCGAATCATTTAACCTCTTTAAACTTCCTGCTTCTTCACTGTAAAATGAGGATAGTAGCGCCTACTTAGAGTTGCTGTGAGGATAGTAACACCTACTTTATAGGGCTGTTAAGAGCACCTAGGTGTTCATGTTTGTCAGATTCCGCCTGACAAACATCTGTTCATCCTTCATGTTTCTCAGCCCTTTCTGACCTCCTCCAGCAAAGATTCCATGCCTCAGCACCCCACGGTCCCTCGGGCAGTCTGCTGTGGCCCCTCACTCCTCCCTGTAAGCATCATTTCTCTGGTGCCTGTGCTCGTGCCAGGCTCTTGGCCCATCTCTGTAATCCCAGTGCCTGGCTTGGTGTCTAGCATGCAGTGCTTGATACGTGCTTGCTGCTAAATAAATTAAAGGACAAGGTTTATGAATGATCAGGTACCACACATACCATGTTATTATTGTAGGAACTTTGGGCAAGAAAATAGAACAAAAAGACAGAGTGCTTTGAGGCTCTGGAGATTGAAGGAAAACCTGGCATGTCCAACTCTTATTTTAAGGTTATCAATGTGTGCCCCTTAACCGTGGATGCTGATAAACATCCAAGTCTGTTTGATCAGACATCAAGGCAAACCTCTTGAGGTCAGGGAGGAAGGTTTAATCTACCATAGGTTTAATCTAAAGGTTAGCACATGGTTTCATTAGCTAACAAAACGAGCGGATCTCGGTGGTTGACAAAGACAGGCTCATTTTGGTTGTTTTCTGATGTGTTCACCACAACAAACATGGTAACACCTGCTTCTTGCCCATTTCGTCTCCTCTTGCAGAAAGAAGTGTGTTTCTCCTCTTTTTGTGATGGCCTCTTTTCCTACCCTGACCATACCTTTTTTGTTGTTGTCCATATAGACAAGAGAATTAATACGAGTTAGTGATAACATATGAGTTGAAAAGAGACCGTTCTTGTCCATTGTGGCGTGTGTGTGTGTGTGTGTGTTTGTGTGTGTGTGTGTGTGTATAATCTTCAACACAGTCTCAATGTGTGGGAGATAAGGGGTGAGCACTTTTGGAAAAGATCATGCCTTGAAAGATTAGTTTTTTCTCTTTACTCACCTCTGGCTATCAGCATTGAAATCAAAGGTCAGGTGGTTGCTTGAGAAGAAACAGCCACTCTCAGCAATTGTGTAGTGTTCTAGGTTGGGTCAGTTCTTAGTGCTGGATGGATAGATGGATGGCTACATGCATTTTTGAGAAAAAGCAAAACAAAACAACAACATTCCTTCCTGAGTAAAGCTTGGTAATCCTTCCCGCTATGTCTCCTTTCATCTCTTCCCTGGTTTCCATAGACTGGGGCCTCCCTCCTTGTGGGCCTACCATAGAATTTACTTGGGGCCTGTTAAATTGTCTCGATGTTTTCTAGTCTATAAATATATTTTTAAATGGGGCCATCATGGGATTTGGCTGTATTTATTTTTGTCACTCTCTCGTTTTTCTCCCAGGGAAATGGCGTGTTTACGAAGAATTTCACTCATTGGTAACGTTCGATGACTTGTGTCTTTCGTAGACCATGTCTCTCCCCTGCTGTCATAGTTAGGGAAATGGACAGTTCCTTACTTTCAGACATGCTTGTTCTAGGGTCTGTGAATGGCCTAGGACAGTGGCCACACTCCCTTTGGCATCCATCACTTTGGCATTCTCTGGGTTTCACGCATCTCATCGTATTACTCTTCTCGAGTTTACAAATCTCTTTTCATTGATTTCATTTGAGTTTGGCATCATGATGTAGTGGGACTAGCACTTGGCTGGGAATTAGGACTAGCTGTGCCCTTGGATAAGACACTCAGCATTCCTGGTTTGTAGTTTTTACCTCTGTAAAAGTCGAGACATCCAATTTGATAGTTCTCTGGCTCTAAGGGCATTTTGACCTCTGAATGCTGAAAGGATGCAGGTGGGATTTCAATCGTTCATAGCTTATGCTTTCTGGGAGCATTTTGGTCAGCTGTGTGAGTGATGATTCAAAAAATCCCATGTTCCTATGAGAAGCAAAGGGAAATATGCTGGCCCCTCAGATGGTAGCTGCTAGTCGTCGGGGGCAATCAGTTTATTTCAGGTCAGTCGATAAGCTAGAAACCAAATTGCAAAGTTGCCCTGTGCGTATTATTTAGTATCATTAAGGTATACATTTTTCTTATTTCAAAACTACATTTGATGGTAGAGTATTTGCTTCCTTTGTTTTTGATTGTGAACCCCTTTGCCCCGTTAGTGATGGTATTCTAACTCACCTCATCCAAAAAGATCCATATTACATGTCCAGCTAGGACAGGGACTCTGCATCAGGGAGAGCATCTCTCATATAATTTGACTCAGGCTGAACACATTGATTTTCTTGCAACTAGGGATTGACTCCCTCCATTGAAGACTCATGCGAGGGGAAGAACAGATAGCGAAGTGTTTGTTAAGATGGTGGACTGTCCTTATTTTGCCTTCCGGCAGCAAAGTGATCTGCTTGGAAACTAATTAAAGCATTTCCCCAATGGTGTTGATGATCTGCTTCTCCTCCTGGCTATAATTTGAACACTCCTGCAGTCTCTTAGATGGTGTGCCATGTGTCAGGACCTGGCCGAAAAGTAGCCGCCCCTCTCCATCTTTCTAGCCTGTGTCCCTTGCCTGCAGGGATTCGGAGAATGGCTCATTCCTTCAAGTGAATTCAGACCTTTCAGGTGATGCTCTTCCATGATACTCCTTGCTGTTCTGCTTTTCAAAGTCTTGAATACTATATATAGGTAATTAGGACACTCGAGGGTCCTCCACGTCTGGTCCACATTTTTTGGTGGCACAGGGATGAAGCTTCCTCTCTGGAAGCCTGCTAAGCCAGCCTCTCTTCTCTGCATCCCACTGAGTCTAGACTTAACTTTTTTCTAATATGGCAGCGTCCTTGCCCCATGGCTGGAGGATAGGGATGATCTTTGTCATGCCTTGGCAGCTATAAGCCACGTGGATCTGCGTTCGATAGCGGCTAGAGTACTGTCAAGTCCACTGGGTTCCTTTGTTTTTCAGGATAATTTTTGTTTGGCTCATTTACTGAGTAGCAGACAGAGTCCCACCTTTTCTTTTTGATATAATATGCTAAAAGTTTGGGTTCTGTGGCCTTAATCATTTACATAGCTCAAGTTAGCTATTAATACTTTTTAGGAGATTTAATGCCCATTTCTGGTGGGCTTCACCTATTTTTTATTTTTATATCATAAACCACAAAGTCCTGTGACTTAGAAAATCACGAGGTAAGACTGAAGTTAGGAATGTAAGATCCTGACTAGGATATGATGCTCATTCTCACCGCTGGCTAAAGGCTTCAGACCATCATTCAGTGAGTAAATCTGTATGGTATATTTTGTTTACACTTTGATTGTCAAGGCTAATTGTTTTAATTTTAAAATTATGCCTTGATTAGATTCAGGAATCCCTTGTAGACAAAAACTCAGGAAATTTGTTTGAATTTCTATAAGACTGTTTTAATTTCACATTTCATAGATAACACCAAGACTTACCCACGCTTTTCATACTGATGCCTCCCTGGAGGAGGAATGATGCCATTCCTTCTCAAGACATTTATTTATTCATTTATTGCTCCATTTTTGCCGTGGCATATAGACCACTAGACTCTATTACTGTCTAATTTATATAGAGGTTCAGAAAGTAGGACTGGGAAGAGGAAAGGGGGCATCAACTTTCCTTTAAGACTACTTTTTAAGTCTATTAGTTTCTGTAACTCTCATATCTGAAGAACCTGAAGGCAAACTGTAAGCCTGAGTTTCAAGTTGGTTTTCCTGGAAATGTCACCAGGATATAAACCCAGAAGCAGACCACCCAAAGAAAAATTCCCTAAAAAATTGTTATTCCTTTTTTTTTTTATCGTGTTACCGATGTTCCTGTGGGATTCCAGAGAATAGTACATACTTTGTAGAGTTGCCTCCCAAACTTCCTTGCTGAGCTCCTCTTACGGAAGAGGTTTTTCTTTAATTACTCTGTGAATGTCTGTATAAAGACGAAGGCCTAACCTTCCTAAACACTGTTAAAAATTAATTGATAATTAATTCCACAGATGCATACTGATACATGGATAGAAGACAAAGATGGTCATTGGTCGCAGACTTTGAATCAGAGTGACTCAAGGGAATTGGGCCTGCAGGTACGAAGTTTTAGGCTCACCACGACCAAATCACTTTACTTATTTTCCTTTTAATATTTGCACAAGATGAATGTAAGCATCATGTAAAAGTTCTTTAAATAAGTACAAAATAATTACAAATGATAAAACTTCTTTTTCTTTACGGTAGATAAACCAGTGTGTCAGAGGGGTTCTTATCCGTGGCCTGCTTTGAGTCATCGCTAACGTGATAAACTAAATGAGCATCTCATTTTATTTAGCTTTAAAATTAATGCTTTGTGGGTTTTTCCCCCCTTTGAGATTTTACTTAGAAAGGCATTCTCTACCTCAAGATCAAATAAATATTCAATTAAATACATGAACTATTACCTGTTCCATTTTTCCATTTAGGTTTAAGATTTTATTAGAGAAATCTCCACACATATTCCAAAGTAGAGAACAGTATAATGAACTACATACACTCACCACTCAATTTCAACAGTTCTTAATACATGACTAATCTTGCTGTATCTATATCCTCCCGCACTCCTCACCCCTTTTCCACCCTGGTATTTTGAAGTATAAATCCCTCACGTAATTTCATCTATAAATACTTAAGTATGTGTCTTTAACAGACTTAAAAAAAAAAGAAATAAAATGTCATTATTACATCTAACAAATCTAACAGTAATTCCTCCATGTTATTTAATTAATATCTACTGCTCAAATATGATACCTAGTGTTTTTTTGTTTTTTTTTTTTTAAAGATTTTATTTATTTATGTGACAGAGAGAGACACAGCGAGAGAGGGAACACAAGCAGGGGAGTGGGAGAGGGAGAAGCAGGCTTCCCGCAGAGCAGGGAGCCCAATGCGGGGCTCGATCCCAGGACCCTGGGACCATGACCTGAGCCAAAGGCAGACGCTTAATGACTGAGCCACCCAGACGCCCCATACCTAGTGTTTTAGGCCTTGAGGATACGGCCTATAAAAGTAAGGCCTAAGGCTTTAATACCTGTGGGCCAAAATTCTAGTGTGAAGAGACAGACAAAAGTGAGTAAGGTAAAAAGAAGATAATTGTGTTGAGTGCTCTGAGGCGGACACAATGGGCAATAGGAAAGAATGACCCAGGCTCCCAGGGGTGAGACTGTTCCAGGAAGGGGTGGTCAGGAGCCTTGTGAGGAGGTATCGGGGGAGTCAAGACACCAGAGACCGGATGAAGAGAAGGACCTGGGAACAGCCTCCTGAGGGGGTGGGGGAAGAAGATTGGTGATTTTGGTGGGCCTGCCAGGGTGTGCCATCTCTCCAAGCAAACTCTTTTCATTGTTAATGCTGGCTTGAGTTGCAGTCGTTTGTAATGGGTAACGTTTTGGTGTCTTAACTTTTCGGCAGGATAAATAGAACCATCCACAATACACTGATAGTGAACTTCGTGATAATTTTTGGCCAATGTGTTTATCGGTTATGCTTAATTGCCCCCGGAATGTTCCAGAAAAAAATGAAACTGAAAATTCAGGCTGCTTAAAGACCCCTTGAAATATATAAGCCCTGAAGGGCACAAACCCTTATCTCTCTGTAATAATAAGCTCTAATTTCTGCAGGGCAGGTTCCCTCTTGAGATTTTGGACACTTCCTGATTCTTTCTGGGTAAAATAAAAGTGACAACTTTTTTTTTTTCTCTTGTGACTTTTTAATACTTCTCCTTCTTCTCTGGGTTAAAACCAGGAAGTGAAAATCAGTGTGTAGAAACCAACAATACACACACGCGCGTGCGCACTTGTATTTTCATGGATATATGAATATATATATGGGAAATAGGGAAAGAATGCATAGGGAAGATGGTCTCTATTAAATTTGATTTAAATGTAATAGCAAATTAGAGTACATTCTTGTCTGAATCTTTTCTGTAACAAAGATAAAATGAGGCATTATGTTGAGATGATCGAGCACAAGTGGACGATTCCAGCGTTTTTCTTCTCAGCCATTAAAAGAAGATTTTGAAAGAAACAGTCTTTCCATATACATACAAAGAGTTTGTCAGTCTCTCTTCAAACACAGCCAGCCACAGTCAGACTAAACATTGGGAGACATTTCACCGAGTCCACAGTGGAGATATTTGTGGATTCACATATTTCCTTTCTACAAGAAAGTCTTCAAGCATTTACTGTGTTCCTGCATTTAAGACCCCTCCCAGCATCGTAGGGAAAGAAAAGCACCCAGACTGTAGTCTTTACCTTTAAGGAACTTGTGGCCTAATTGAGATAAGATGTCCACGGTAGAAGAAGGTAAGTAGTAGCTGAAGGCAGAATGTAATCAGTGCCAAGTGCAGATGAGTGCTAAGGGTTGAAAAGAGGGAGAAAGTTCACTGCAAGCTTGAATAATGATCCTAATGACTGCAGCCAGCATGCAGGGAGTGTTTACCTTGTACTGGGTACTGTTCAAATATTTTACAGGTATTCGGTCAATCATCTTCATGTCCGCCATGACGTAGGTGCCCAGGGTCACATGACAAGGAAATGGTAGTGCCCCCCCCCCCTTAGATTCTGGGCTGTCGGACTCCAAGGCACAGTCTTATGCATACCAGAGTGGGCTAGGGAAGCCTGCAGCAAGGGGGGACCCTTTGGGCAAAGGAAGCAGCCCATCTCACGGAAGCAGCTGGTAGATACAGGGAAAGAGTGACAGGTAAGGTTTCAGGGACATTATTGAAAAGCCCCTCAGTGTGGGTTAAAGGCCTGTAAACTTGCTGAGAAAAGCAGTTGGAGAACCAGTACATGAACTTACCAAGAAAATAACATGATCACCCGACACCCTGGGAGGATGGGTCTCCCAGGGGAACAGCGGGGCTGTGTTGCTGGGCAACCACGACGGTTCAAGTTTGGGCTCTCTAATCATTTCTGCTTCAGTCTTGTGGCTGTCCAGTGACTTGTTTGGCTTTCCATTAGCCCTTTCTCCCTTGGCCTTGAGGGATTGATAACTACAGAATCTCAGTCACCAGGCAGGATGTGCTCACTGTCCTGCTAGTCTTCTCAGCAACTCCCACAAGGCTGATGTGGCTTCTTAGACAGCAGAAGGTAAAACCAGGTGGCATCACCCCCGTTACTCCTCTCTGGATCTGGGGCCAAAGACTGCGAAACCACATTTCAGGGCAACTTGGAACTTTTAGGAGGAGAGTGGTGGCACGCAGAGGCCCTTCCAGAGTAACTGCAGTACCAACAGCTGCCCCTCCAGACCTGCCTCTGCGTCCCTAGGGGCTAATTAGGAGACTCCTTTGTGATCACCTGGTCGAGACTGCGTATATTTAGACAGCAAGGTCAGGGGGTGTAACCACAATTTTCTACTCCATGCTGATTAATCTAGGATTTAAATACAGGCTCCAAAATAAAGTGTAAGTGGTGGTAGCTCAAAGAAGCAAACCAAGCTTCACATTAAATGACATGGGGCTCCTGAAAATATGGGAAGCCCTGGGAACAAAGGTTACTTACTACATCTATAACTCTTTTTAGACAAAGAAAATATGTGATTAAGAAATGTTTTTGGCCAGATCTCACCAAGATTATTTACTGGGAAGGAGGCCCAGGACTCAGCCAGGCAGGAAAATGTGCGGTGTTTGCCGGAGTTGTGGAAGAACATTCTGAAGTTTGGAAGTAGAGTGAACGAGGGGGAGGGAGAACCATAATACAGTTTTCTGCTCTTAAAGGATCCCTGCAAAAGCCAAAATAAGTAGAGGAAGCCTCCCCCATCCCTTGAAATTTAGGGACCCCCCTCGTGGTGGGGAGGGGTGGGGCTTGAACATTCACTCTGCTCATTAGGCAGGTTTTGAATATTTAAAGACCCAGCACAGTACTTTTAACTTTGTTTTCCTTTAAACCATGGCTAGCTCTTCTCTAGTCTTCTCCAGGAAGAAAACTTGATTGTTTGCAGTCATCCTGGCATAAAAATGTCCACAGTTACGCTAACGGGCAGGCTTAGGTAAGCAAAGAAAATTTGCCTGTCTGCTTCCAACGTTTTACTACCTAGCTTTTTATAAAACAAAAAAATAAACTGCCATCAACTGAAGTTTCAGGTTAGGGGCTTGGTTTGAAGGTGTTTGGAGATTTGGGCATCCTTTGCCGTATTGTTTGTAGACATTGGGCGTGTTTCAGTGTCCTGGCTGACCACGTTTCCCCCCAGGGGCGCGTTCTCTACAGAATCATTTGTCTCCCGCCGGGAGATTGTTCCCTCCCTCCCCTTTGTCTGTTTCTCAGACATCTGCTGCACACTTTCTCTGGGGCATGCAGTCCAAACCATCGGAGAGAGCTTTGTGTGCTCAGTGTAACTTGCCGGTGAAGATAGACCTGACTGATTTTCATGTGCAAATACAGCGATGTTCTTGCCAGAAGCTCTGTGTCCTCGGTGTCACACGCATGAATTTATGATGCACTTTGGAGAGGGTCAGAATATTCAAAGATGAAATTAATGCTGGTCCACCCGTGCTCTGTGGTGCTGAGGTAAATGAAGGGTATCTAGTGTTCTCTGGAGCTCGAGTTCCTCCAGCGAATGCCAAGAGGAAAAAGAGGGCTCCGTGGATTGACACTGGGACGTTTGGATGCATATGTCTTGCCTCCTTTCAATTGGTAATCTAGACACAGGCCGGCTGGGGGAAATCAATTAGTGGCAGAATGTGCCAGGAGCTGTCCTCTCTCTGCCCTCCTCACTGCCTTACAGGACACCTGTTCGTTTTGCATACATTCAGGCACCATCTTCTCATATTCCTGTAATTTTATTCTTTTGATGTTGGTCTTTATATGCAAAGAACTAGATTAATCACAATCCTTACTTCGTGACACATTATCTTCAGATTTTTACCTATTCAAAGTGGTCTAATGAGCAACCCAACCCCATCCCCTGAAATCAAAGGTAGGACCTTGAAAATACCCTACATCTGACCTGGTGATGGTCCTCCTCACATCTGATCCTCCTTCCTCCTCCTTCCTCACATCTGGTCCTCCCCAAGGTAACCATCATCTGAACCCTGTGTGCACCTTTCCTTCCCTACTGTCCTTTCTGTATGCTTGCCTTCACCTGTATGTGGTCCTAAGATGGACTACATTAAAGCATAAAACATATATACATGGAAAGGGCATCAGACTGTGTGTAATCTTTTTTACTTAATATTGTCACTGCTGTCATTCATCTATATTGCTGCATGCCACAGTAGTTCATTTGCCTTGTCTGCTACATAATGTTCCATTGGGATTATACTCCGTTTACTCATTTGCTCTCCCATTGATGGGCATTCAGGTTGGTGCTAGGATCTTGGCTACTGTGAACATGTCTGCTATAAATATTCTTGTACATATAATCAGTTGTCCATATGCGAGAGATTACTCTGTGTATAGGACTTCATTTTTTGGAAACTAGCAGTGATAGTATGAACCAGAGAACATTTGTGGGAAGCTCGATGGAGATAAATCCTCAGTGCTTTTTATTTCAGTTGGTGTGAAGAAGTCGCATGTAAACTTTGTATGAGACGAGACGCCATTTTATTTTTACTTCATTTCTTCCACCATCGTCCCAGTCCCAGCCAGTGCTTGGAACAGTTCTGGACACACAGTGAGCACTTTCTTTATATGTAGGTTCGGTGCAGTCAGTGCTTGTCGATTTTATCTGATTTTAAACTCTTTGATGGTAAAGCCATGTTCTCATGAGACCAGTCTTCTTTGTGCTTCCAAGTGTCTAATTGGGTCAGTTTTTTGCCCTGAAAGAACTTCCCATCTATTGGGGAGAATTATAATGCATTGTGATATATGCTGTAACCCTTAGGTCATAGAGAAAGGGTGCTTACCTTTCCCTGGGAGAGAAGACTTCTGGGGGTGACAGGGGAGAACGTATTGGATCTGATCATTGGAGCATGAGTAAGAGTTCACAAGATAGATTAGGAAGGTGGAGAGTATGGACTATTTCAGGGAACTTAGAAGCATGGGAAAACATGGCACACTCAGGCCCTGGAAAGCGGTTGGTTTTGGCTAGAACATGCGTTGTATGCAGTTAAGTGTAGGCAAACGAGAAGTCAAAGGTGCTTGTGTTTTTGCGAGTCTCTTCATCTTTGAGGATTGTAGATAGACCGAAGTCATTTTCACTTAGTCCCACTACTAGGCATCTGGGTCTCTGGTACTTAGTGATGTCCCTCCCCCTTCCCCTTTGTGGCACATCCATTTGGCTAAGAGGGACCCAGAGTAGGGGGAAGATCCTAATTACCTCTGATCCTCATTAGCCTGTTGCTTGGACGGTAGAGTTCACCTAAGTTAGGCTGCAGGAACAGTCTGTGGTCATGGAATCCTGCTTTTCACTCCAGGGACTAAACCAAGATCGTAGGGGTAGCAAAAATACGTGCTGTGGAAAGCTTGCCTTCTCCTTCTGGTGGCTGTTAGCCCCAGTGCTCTTCTTCTGTCATAGCTCTGCCCCCGGCTGCTTTCATCTCTTTGCTTTCTAGTGATGGAGCAGTGGGGAAGCTACGGGGATGCTGGCCTCACTCGCACCCAACCCTGACCATCTGTTCTCAGAGGCTCCGCAGCTAGCAGAGGGAGTGATGATTTCAGGGAGGAGGACTGGAGGGGGCTGGCGGACAGCAGACGTCTCTCTTCTCAGAGAAAACAGCTAGTCCTCTGTGACCAGTTCTCCTTCCAACGAGAGAGATCATACAGCCAGTGCACACACCAGCGCATGCACTTGGGAAGATCAGATGGATTTGTACCAAATAAAATTTTTATTGGAGTGGATGGTGGTAGAGGAACACATTTTATTTTATTTTTTATTTTTTTATTTTTAAAGATTTTATTTATTTATTTGACAGAGAGAGACACAGCGAGAGAAGGAACACAAGCAGGGGGAGTGGAAGAGGGAGAAGCAGGCTTCCCGCAGAGCAGGGAGCCCGATGCGGGGCTCGATCCCAGGACCCTGGGATCATGACCTGAGCCGAAGGCAGACGCTTAACGACTGAGCCACCCAGGCGCCCCAGGAACACATTTTATTATGCCATGGGATAAGATAGTGTTATATTTTGGATGACTTTTGGGAAGTCTTTATTTTAGGTTCATCTTTGGAGATCTGATTTCTTTGTATTCTTTTACCTACCTAGCAGGGTGGTTAAGAACTCAGTAGCCTTGGGGCGCCTGGGTGGCTCAGTCATTAAGCGGCTGCCTTTGGCTCAGGTCATGATCTCAGGGTGCTGGGATCAAGCCCCGCAACGGACTCCCTGCTCCGCGGGAAGCCTGCTTCTCCCTTTCCCACTCCCCCTGCTTGTGTTCCCTCTCTCGCTGTGTCTCTCTCTGTCAAATAAATAAATAAAATCTTTTAAAAAAAAACTCAGTAGCCTTTAAAGTTGGCTAGATCTGCCCGTGTTTGAGCTCAGCCTCTGCCACTTTTTCACCGTGTGAATTTTGGCACATTTTTTAACCTCTGAGGCTCAGTTTCCTCAGCTGAGAAATGGGCCACTGATTGTTGGCTCCCACACTGGGTTTTTATGAGGGTTACGTGAGCTGTAATGCGTTTAAAGTAGCTTTCTATGGAGTTATTTGAATGTTGGACTCATGCGTTGCTTTTATAAAAAGGATTTGTTTCATCCTTTAAGCTGTGTCAGTCAGGTGGCCATCGTGGAACCAAATGGGCTGTCTTCTGTGAGGCTTAATAGATTTTTAATATCATTCAGTGCAGAGGTTAAATTAAATAGGATGATCGCATGCAGAGTGGGCACCTCTCTGCTTAAACGTGGCTCTCTCTCACTTTCAAAACAGGGCTTTAAAAATCTCCTTCTCTAGAAACATTCCCAGTGAAACCTCTTTTTCCACCTGGTCATTGTCTCTGTTTGCTACAGCCTTCTCTCTGCTTTCATATATTCAGCTCTGCAAAGTCATAATCATCTATCCACATGTACTTTTATGTGTGTTTGTCCTGTCTCTCCCTTTAGAAGACGTATCCCCGCAGGTGCATGGAATGAGATGTCCTTCCTACCCCGTGGAAATACTATTTTCCCTCTCCTGAAGTTGCTGGGACAGAATTCAGCTCGATGCTCAGTATGGGTCCGTGTATCACTGTGCCTCTCTTCCCTTAGTTCACCATGTGGTTAAAAAAATAAAATGGGGAAATGGTCATGCAAAGATGACGTATGTCCCTTAGTGTATGGCATCTGTAACTTCTGTATACTGAATTCCGCTGAAATCTGTCGAAAGATACTGAAGACAGGCCTCTGTGAAACACTGAATTTTCTGGCATTTTCATACTTGTAATGCATGCATCAAACTGATCTGTCATGAACCGTAAGTACGTCGTCCTTCCTTTTCATGATGTTACCAAATCGAGCTCGGGTTCAGAGGACTCTTAGAAAAGTCACTGTGGTATGAGGGGCGCCTGGGTGGCTCGGTCGGTTGAGCATCGGATTCTTGGTTTCAGCTCAGGTCATGATCTCAGGGTCGTGGGATCGAGCCCCATGGAGGGCTCTGTGCTCAGCAGGGAGTCTGCTTGAGATTCTCTCTCTCCCTCTGTCCCTGCCCCCGCCCCCAGCGCGTGCGCTCTCTCTCTCAAATAAATAAATAAATCTTAAAAAAAAGTATTACGGTATGAACAGATTCTAATGAATTGAAATAGAGATTTCTCCACCCTTTTTTAATTAGCACCTTGAGAGTTAAATAGTGAGGTGGAGGGTACGGACAGGGATCGAACAGTATGGAGAAATTTGGAGAGAGGAACGATGCGGAGATGAATGGGAACCATCCCCACAAGGGCCGTTGCTTTGAAGCAGTTGGAGTTCTTTCCTTTGACTTTGGGATTCTTCCTACCAGGCACGGGAGTTTGTCCTAGGTGCTCTCTGCTTTCCATGGATTCAGGGTTCCCCAGTGGAAGTGAGCTGTGTTATGGTCCTTTGCAATTTCAGCCTTCCAGGGCACGAGGTGGAGAGAATACTGACGGCACAAGCTAGAAGGAGAAGGGCTCGTTTTGTCAGCAAGGCTGTCCTTTCTAAGCATAATGAGGTTTCATCTGAGAGGTCCTCTGAGATGTGGAGTCAGAGCCTGAGGAGTTTCCAGGGCTCACATTCGTGCTGTCCTCATCTGGTAGCCAGGGAGAGGACCTTGGGGTCCTAGTGGCACTTCCTCCTCCTCATTCTTCCCTCTGTGCTGGCTGACCCAGGGACATCCTGAAGGACTGCAGGAACCTCATCCGCTCCTCTTGCCCTCTTACCTGGCTGTGGGTTCAGCGTTGGGGACTCATGTGTTTAGCAGCCCTTAGCGTGCGCAGTTGGCTTTCCCCACGTTCCCAGTGGCCTCTTTGTTTTTAATCATCCACTCGTGGAATGTTTGCAAGGGCCTTGCGGTCCTGTTGCCTAATCTGCCTCCTTCATTTTAGAGGTGAGGACCCCGAGGCCTGGGGAGGGGATGTAACAGGCCCACAAAGGTACGTTTTGGCTAGAGGCAGAGCTAGGACCAGAACCTGAATTTCTGGAATCCTCGTCTAGGGCCTTTTCCATTTCTCTCTTCCACTTTGTGTTGTCAGACTTCCAGAACCCCTCCAATGTTTTTGGCCGATGAACCTCAGACCTCTGTGGGAATAGAAGTTTCTATGAAAACCCAATTTTAAACCTATTTTTTTTTTTTCCCAGTGAGAACACATTACTTTTATAATCAGAAGAGAAAATAAAGCTTGGCTAAGGAGGTTGCTAGAAGGAAGGGCAAGGCTCCAGCTTCTTTTGCACGGTACTCATGGCAGAGAGGCGGTGAGCAAAGTGGTCGGGCCATGGGCTCTGCTGTGGGCCGCCTGCCTGAAGATCCTCACCCTGGTGCTTGCAGACACCTCGGATCCCTGCTCAGATGGCACCTTATCTGGGAGGCCTTCCCGGGTACCCCCTTTTGAAATAGCAACGACCCAACTCCCTCTAAACAATCCTTTATGTCCCCTTCACCGCTCTGTTTTTCTGTAGGGCACTTGCCACTCTCTGACGTTGATTCTCGTTGTTTTTTACTTAAAATACTTCCTCTTCCGCTAGTACGTAAGCCCCACGGGAATGAGGACTTTTGTCTTTTTTGTTCACTGCTGTGTCCCCAGCACCCAGAGCAGTGCCTATTTCTTGAAATGGTGAATGGAACTTTGGGCAAGTAACCCAATCTTTCTGTGCCTTACTTTTCTTGAGAGTAAAAATAGGGATTAAAAATAGAGCCTACTTAGAGCCTTCCAGTTAGGGAGTGGATAAGTCACGGGGATGAAAGGGAATGTAGTCAGTGGTATTGTAATAGCGCTGTATGGTGACAGATGGTGGCTACACTTATGATAAGCAGAGCGTAAGGTATAGAGATGTTGAATCACTCTGTTGCATACCCAAAACTAATGTAACTTTGTGTGTCAACTGTATGTCAAATAACAAAAAAATAGAGCCTACCTCACAGAGTTGCAGTAATAACTAGAGGAGTTCGTTCTATCGTCCAAAGCACTTGGAACCAGCCCGGCACATAGTAACTGCTCAATAAAGGTTCTCTGTTATTATAATCATCGTTAAATATTTGACTTCCTTACCAGACTGTAAATTCCCCGAGGGCAGAGGCTGTTTCTTACATCATCTTTTTATTCCTGGTAGTGATGTGGTTAACACATGATTGATATTCAGCATTCGTTAAATAGATAAATAAATTACGGAGAAATTGTAGGCAATACCTTGGTAAATATTTGTTAAATTTAAATGCATAGTTTTCCTTCCTGTCTTTTTCTCCAAGCTGCAGTTGGTGAATCTTCGTTGAATAGTATGATTAAATCGTGCCTTAGCTCATCACTTAAGCAGTGGGGCCAATAATTTATTTTGTTGCCATGACTTGGCTGAAATTTGTTGGGGATTGACAGTGGCAGAAACTCTGTGGGCGATGAATGTCACCCCGGCCTCTAAGATACAGGGTGGTTACTTGAGATCTCTTCCATGTATAGTTGATACTTCACCCAAATGCTTCCCTGGGAAAGGGGGTGCTTACTGAGGCAGCAAGCATCAGAGCAGACAGATGCAAGAAAAGATGAAAGAGCAGGTTTAGAGGGAAACGTACTCCTCCTCTCTGTTCTCAAGAAACAGTTGAAAGGTTGTAAAAAGATTCTGCTTCTAAACTAGAACCAGTCATTTGAATTCCGTGGGCCTCACAGTTTTTCTGGTAAAATGAGAGCATGGGACTAGAAGATCTCGAAGGAACCTTCTTACTTTTGAAATTTCCCGATTCTATGGAAGATGTTGAAGAAGGCCCTAGACCGATGAAGAATTCAAGGGCAGAGGCTTGAGTGGAGACACTGATAAATTGGAAGAGGGTGTTGCCGCGGGAGAGAGCACCGGACAAGTGGCTAAATGGCATAGAATGTCTGTTTGTGAGAGGAACTGGAAAACATAGCATTTAAATAGAAAATGAACTCAGAACCCACATCTTAACAAAAGGCTTTTCTGATCTCCTGGTTTGGGTCAGTTTATTTAATGTGAACTAAGTTGTATGTTAGCGGTCCAATCTGGGCGTCTCATTTGTGAAACTTTCCCATAACTAAGTCCCGGGAGGTTTCCAATCATGCCCATAAGGTAATGCAATTTGGCAAGAGGATTTGGACCTTGACAAAATCTCTTGCCCAATTTGGTTTCCAGAAAGGCTGACTTACCTAATTTGAAAATAAATTGAAAACAAAACCTTTGGTTGTTACTTGTTTGATGAAATGCCACAGAAAGCTATGTGTTTGTTTTTTTTTTTCTCATGCCCCATCACTGTGGAGAAGATTGTTACCATTTGTGTCCTTGGTTTACTGTCCTTTCCTGCCATAATGCTCCAGTAAGGCTAAATCACTACAGCAATGATGTTAAATCCTAGGAATCCTTGTGTGTGTGTGTGTGTGTGTGTGTGTGTGTGTGTGTGTGTATTTGTATGTATGTGTATTTTGTACCGTGTGTATCTACCTGCATTCCCTATCTCCACATTAATACTTGCTTTCTATGGCTTTGTAACAAATCACCACAAACTTAGTGGTTTAAAACGACACATGTTTACTTTCTTACAGTTTCTGGGGGTCAGGAATCTGGACACAGCTTACTTGGGTCATTCACTTAGGGTCTCACGAGGCTGCAATTAATGTATTAGCCAGGGCTGTAGTCTCATCTGAGGCTTGACTGGGGAAGAATCTACTTTTGGTGGCAAATTAGTACTTAGCAGTTGTGGACAGAGGATTTCAGTTACTTGTTAGCTATTGGCCAGAGGTAGCCATCAGCTCTTTACTGTGTGTGCTTCCCAACCTAGGCACCTCACACAAGGCAGCTTGCTCCTTCCAAACTAGCAAGGGAGTTTCATGTTTTCCTGTAGCTCAACTTTCTTTATAGGTGTGACCTCAGTTTTTTTCCCTATTATCCTTATAAGGTAAGATAGAAGTAGGGCAACCAAGAGGCTTCAAAAGAGCTAAATGAAAAATTAAAAATAGAAATACCATATGATCCAGTAATTCCACTACTGGGTATTTACCCAAAGAAAACAACAAAGAAACCCTCCACTGAGTCAAAAAGGTACATGCAACCCTATGTTCGTTGCAGCATTATTGACAATAGGCAAGATATGGAAGCAACCTAAGTGTCCATGGTCCATGGACAGATGAATGGATAAAAAAGATGTCATGTATATATGCAATGGAATATTTCTCAGCCATAAAAAAAGAATGAGATCTTGTCATTTGTGACAACATGGGTGGACCTAGAGGCTATTATGCTAAGTGCAGTAAGCCAGACAGAGAAAGACAAATGCCATGTGACTTCACTTATATGTGGAATCTAAAAAAACCAAGACAAATGAACAAACAAACAAAACAAGCAGACTAAAGAAATACAGAGAACAAACTGGTGGTTGCCAGAGGGGAGGGAGGGAGGGGGATGGGCGAAATAGGTGCAGGGTACAAACTTCCAGTTATAATATAAATAAGTTATAGGGATGAAAAGTATAACACCCCCCCCCCCCCCGCCAAAGGCTAAGTGAAATGTCTACAGTTGGAAGCAGCCAGTGGTTGCGTTGGAATAAGAATACAAGGTGATTAATAACAAAAAGTGGCATTTTCTAAATATTTACTACATACCAGATACTGCGCAAAGAGCTTTATGTCACTACATGCTCATTCAGCTCTCCGTACAACACTCTGAGCTAGGTATTGGTATTACTAAAATACTTAATGGGTGGGGAAATTGAGGGTTGGAGAGGTTATATAACCCGCCCACGGTTTGCAGAGAAGAGTGCCCAGGTTTGAACACAGGCAGGCAGATTCCAGAAGCCACTACCATCCTGCTCTGAAAATCTTTCCATTAGAACGTAACGCTACCTGTATTCAGAATTCTTCCTGTCTTTTGTCTGGTACTTAATTCACTGCAATGTTGCAAAGGGATCATTGTAATAGATTGCTCCTTTCAAAGTGCATCAATAAAATGGAGGGGCAGTGTTCTTTATTTTCTATTTGAGCCAGGCTTTCTCATTTTTTCTCAAGACATTTGGGACAAATTGAAGGAAACCAGAATTTAGTGGGATTTGCATGTATTAATAACACTTTTGCTGCATACACATCCAAAAAATGAAACTTACAGAGTCCTCAGAGTTGATAGAATACAGCTTGTTCATTTTAATGTTCATTTTCAATTAAGTGCTGTGCATTTCATTATTCCATAAAACACCAGTAACCTGGGAAAGACAGAAAAGGTCTATTTTTCCATTCTATAAAAAGCATTTATGTAGATCTTATTGAGATATGTGCAAAATTTGAGCATTAGAAACTGGAATTTTAGAGTAAAATAATCTAGTTGTGTGTGTTTTTTCTATATTTCTGGAATCCTGGAGAGTTATTCTGCAAGATACTTTAAAATGTATAAATACAGAGGAAAAAAATAAAATACGGAGAAGGTTTGTTGATTATTGAACTTTTTCATGAGTAGCAACAGATGGAGGTCAAGAGAATGGGAAGATGTTGTACTGGGTGAGATCCAACCAAACACCCAAAAGTTTTGTGGCCATTCTCCATATTATATAACATGTACCATGGCAGAGTCCTCCAGCTGGAAGGACCTTATACCATACCGAGGACCCCACTTCATTTGCTAGAAGGGATGCAAAGGTGCAAGTAGGTCAAGGTCGTGTATCCAACTTCCTTCATTAAATGCTTAGGAATTTGCCTTCCCTGAACTCCTTTTGGAAACCTTTCTTGAACTTATTGTCCTTTCTCCTATACTACATTTGAATTTCTTTCTATAAACCTCAATTCAAATTAGCATAGCACATAGTTATTTGAGTATATGCCTCATTCTCCCGAGGATTCCTTAGACTATTTATAATCAACTTTAATCTCCTTCCAGTACCGAGCGTGAGGCCTGGGATACTGGAGGTTCTCAGTATGTACTGTGGACGGCAGGGCTTACCACCAATAGTTCTAAAACTTCCATTTTAAGTTTTGGAGGGATATTCCCCTCATTCCAGGAATCTGAGAGTTGGTGAACAAAATCAAATCCACGGTATCACTCTCCTTCATGTTCCTGTGTTTTTTGTTCTGTTTGTCCTTAATTTTTTTTTCTCAGCCACGGTCTTTCTTTTCCACTTAAAAATTATAGCAAAATAACATAAAATGTACCATTTTAACCATTTTTATGTGTACAATTTAGCATCACTAAGTACACTCACACTGCTGCACAACCGTCTCCACCGTCCACATCTAGAACTTTTTCATGTTCCCCAGCTGAAACTGCATACCCATTAAACAATAACCCCACTTCACCCTTCCCTCTCGTGTCTGGTAGCCACCATTCTCCTTTCTGTCTCTATGAATTTGACTCTCCTAGGAACCTCACATAAATGGAGTCCTACAGTATTTGCCTTTGTGTGACTGACCTCGCTCACTTAGCCCATGTTTTGTGGTTCGTCCATGTTGTAGCATGTGTCAGAATTTTCTCGTTGTGATGCCATCCGTTGTCTGTGAAGACTCCAGAGTCTCAGTGGTTTTAGTTTTTGTAGCCGGAGGTAGATTTTTCTTCCAGACCTATCCTTGGCCTTTTCGTGAGAGGAAATTTCCAAAGGCATGCCCTGACTTCCTGAGTGGTGTTCTTTGGCGGAGTTGAGTAGCAAAACTGAGGTGGTTCATGTCGATGTAACACAGGAGGGCCTGCTGCATGTCAGGGGCGCTGCCTGTGGTCTCTTGGTAGCTGAAGAACTCAAACAAGACTTTCATAAAGAGTATAAACTTATACTTTGAAGAACAAAGCTGAGTTGGCCTCAGAAATGGCCATCAGAGCCTATGTAAGTGGTCCGTAAAGAACTTGGCTCTTCATGAAGCTCACCAGGAAAAGATGTAGTCCCTGCCTGTATGCAGTTTATATTCTAAGTTGTGAAATGTCAGAAATGACTCTGGAGAATTAAAAAAAATGAATTTAGTTAGTATTCTTAAAAAATCATGTAAGGAGGGCCCTGAACTTTCAAAGACAGAAAGGGAAAACATTACTTGGTGTAAGTATTGAAAGAAAATACCCAGGAGTCATTAGTTGACTAAAAGCTGATTGGGAAAAAGTGCTGAAATATACTAAAAATAATACAAGTTTCAAGGAAAATAACCCTTTTGCTAACCTTTGCATTAGTCAGTTCCTTATTAGAGTATTTTTTCCTGTTTTAGTCACTCTTTAGAAGAGTGTGTATAAATATAGAAGTTGAAGAGAAGTGTGATAAAAATAATTGAAGATGTAGAACATGGTTTTTAAAAGAAAAGGTTAGAGAAATTTGGGGATTAGAATGGCTGACTTTGTTATCTTAATATAAAAAAAAAATCAGAAGACTATTTATGGGTGAGCCAATGTGAACGATACCAAGAAGTTTAAAACACACGTTCTCCCCTTGTGGGGCTTTAATCTACTGTCCAGGTTTTCGTTGTGCAGTTGATCAGGTTTTTTTTTTTTCTTTTTTTCAATTTCCCAAGAGCACTGAGTAGAAGGAAATACATGTGAAGTTTTGGGAGATATTTCAAATGATCCTCAGAGCCTAGCAGAGCGCCTTGTAAACTACCCACCGGAAGGTGAGTTTCCTTCCGGGCAGTCAGGAGGGCTGAGCAGGAGAGCTTCCTGAAGGAATCTGGACTGAGTGATGTCAATTATGTAATTCCTTTTCATTTTAAGATTGGAAGGAAACTTTAGGAAGAGGTAAGTAATTGCCCTTTGAGTATTAGAGTCCACACTTAAAATATGTGTATATTTCTGAGGTTTTGAAAATTAAAAAAGAAAGGCTATCTTGGTCACTCCGGAGTATTTTCAGGTCCTCCTTCTGTTGTTTTTAATCTGACTCTTGTTTGTTCCTGTCTTAGCAGGTATTACAGATATTTTGTTTATTCTTTATTTTGTCTGCCTCGCCATCACAAGGTAGGCACCTTGAGAACAGGGACTGTTTAGTTCTTTATTGTATTTCTGGTGTCAAGCAGAGCGTTGACACACAGTAGTAGGTACTCAAGAGATATTGTTTTAATGAAGGAATCTTCATTCAAGAGTGGGGAAGGGGGAGGGGACAAGTGTTGCGAAGATCAGTCAGTGGATGTTGACGCCTCCAAGGGACAGTAGCCTGGGGGTTAAACAGGGAAGGAACAGAGGCAGAAAGCAGGAGAAGGGGAAGGGGAGTGAATTCATAGGCCTTTTTTCCTGTTGGTGGTGGTGGTGGTACGTTAGGTAAGAATGTGCTAAAAATGGTAGGCATAGCGGATCAGATAAAAAATGGGAGGCAGCATGGGCTCGTGCCCAGATACACCAGCTCGGGGAAACAGTTTACGAGGACTTGCCACTGGGTGAAGTTTGTTTATGTTTTCTAAAACGGCCAAAGGCTCTCTGAAAACCAGGTTTTCCTGGTGTGTAAATCAGTTGGAGGTTTTAGTTGTGGTGATGGTGGTGTGTGTGTGTGTGTTTCAAGCATCTGACTCTTTTATTTATATTCTCTGCCCTGGCCTTCAGATGTTTTTTGAGCGGCTTTAGATTAGATTATCTGCATTGGGATAATGGAGCAATTTTGCAGTGAACTGCCTCTGTGCTTTGGACTAGTCCATTCTTCTTGGCCTGACTAGCCAAAAAAAAATCTTGATTTAGTCTGGTCTGGTCTGTTGTAGTCTGACTTCAGGACATGAAGTCCCAGACCCTAGGATGATTAACCTAAAGCACGAGCCTATTAACAAAAGGGTAAAACAAAGTTTCAGAAGAAAATCACCTCTTCCCAAACAAGCAGTCCTCTCCAAATCCAAATAATTCCACCTTCCAAACTGTCCCACGCCGATGGGGCTTCTGAGGGAAATTTGTTTGAACCACAGGGTTCCCTCATAACTTGAATATTCTCAGGGGAAGCCTGGAGCTCAGCGAAGACCACTCTAACCCTTGTCAGCCCCCCAAGTTCTCTCAAGGTCTCTGTAGGCCTCACCAAGAGAAGGCAGGCTGGGGGTCCACCAGTGGCTGCTGCTGAAGTGCTTTTAATACCCTGGAAGCACGGGGGTAAATGAAAGTGAGAGCCTTGAACCTATGGACTTTTCCAGAATAGTTTTGAGGGACATACTGTCGCAGTGGGAGTCCCAGCCCACTCAGCTTCCATGGTTTTATAAATCTTTGGAGGACCTTTTTGGGACAGGGATGGTAAGAAGCAAATGTTCCTTCTGCCGATGTCCCTTTGTTTGAGCTCTTGATGTCCTCAGACCCCAGTTCACATCGGTGAAAGGAATGAAAATAACAGGGCCTTTCATTTATAAAGCAGCTTTTAAAATATTTGCTTTTGTTATCTCGTTCCATCCTGATAGTAACCATGTGAGAAAAGCAGGGTGTGTTCTTACCGTCCTTGTGTATATGCAGAGAAACTGATGCACAAAGTATTTAGTGAAAGGGCAGAGCAAGGACTGAACACTGTGTCTTCTCGCTGGCAAAGCAAGCACAAGTGCATAATCGTCTCTCTGCGAAGCAGTCCTGAAGAAAAATCAAAGAGGAGGAAGCCCGATGGGGTGCACTTCAGCTTTTTAAAATTTTCCTCGGTAAAATAGTGAATCAACATGCTCTGAGCCTCTGGGGTGGAGAACCCTCCTTACCCTCGAGGCCGCATAGAGAGGCACTGAGTGCCCCAGGGACCCCAAGTTCAAGTGCTTAGAGAGACATTAGGGCCAGCCAGACTTTTGAGAGGAGGACAGATCAGAGACTAAGTCTTAAGCGTTAACTGAGCACTAAGGAATTCTGAAATTGACAGGTGGAGAGAGACCCTGTACGTACGGCTTGCACGGCTTGCTTCTTGCAGGGCAGTTGCTTCTTCTAGGCCCGGTTCCAGAATGATGGCTTCCATAGCTGTATCTATTTGCTTTCTGCTGGGGCATATAATTTACCTTTCGAGTTCTATAAATGGAATCAGGGGTGAAGCCTTGACTTTGTTGGACAGAGGACCTGCAAGTTGCTTTCTCAAGTTGGTTTCTCTCCTCCACAGTGAACACTTTGTACAGTCAGGTAGACCTTTACGCCAGAGGACCAACTCTTGGGTGTTTGGAAAGGAAGACAAACCTGTATTTTGTAGAAAGGGCCTATTGTTCCCAGGGAGTGGTTGTAGCCAACTTCTTGGGCTCCTTGGCTGACTCTGAAGAAGGAATTGAAGTCAGAATGCTAATCACTGACTTGCACAGACATCAACAATCAGACCTCAGGGAGTTCATAGGAAAGTAAACAGAAGTGCTCCATTTCAGATTCTAGAAGAAGAGCAGTTGTGTCAAAGAGGCTCAAGAGGAAAAAAATGTGTTGGTGAGGGGGAAAAAGAAATTCTCATTCCCTGCTTCTCAAGTCTTAAAAATAAAGAAATCCTGAGGCGTGGGCTCACTTGCCATTACCAGGATTGACGTGGCTGGCAGCCTTATTCTTTTGGAGGTGGTCTCCTGAGCCCAGAGCCAGAGCAGGCTGGTGAGAACCACACCCTGGCTGAATCGCAGGGTTTCTCTACGTGAGCTGGACATAGACTTTTGTATTCTGATTGTGCACTGCATTTCCATTGATCCATTTCATATTCTCGCTTGTTCGCTCTAATGCCAAACAGCAGGAATGCTGTTGAGAATGCGGTTATCAGGAAGGAGCAGTTTCTTCCGAATGTGAGAAATTTTGGGATTGTTGCAACCAATGTGTCGCTCTGAGTGGTGGGTCCATGGAAGGGTTCTCAGTTTGGTTTAGCCCCTGATGATTTTTCCTTCTCTTAATGTAAGGAGAGAATTATTCCCCCCTCAATTACTGCTCTCCAACGTCCTTCATGTAGATTTATGTATTCTAATCTGGGCCTGTCTTTGATTTAGTGCCAAGTTGTACAAATTCCAAGTCATGGATGCGGCAGGTGGGTAAGATGATCTGTCCTAGAATGCGTGGTGAAAACAGCAGTGGCCATGGCACGGGGAGACCTGGTTCTACTTCTGCCAGTGACCTGCCTGTGACCTGAAGTGTCACTGAGCTGGTCGTGTCACCTTACAGGGCCACAGTCACCTGTTATTGATGAGGCTGGGCTGGAACATGGTTACAGTAATTCTAATCTCAGCCTTCTCTCCTTCTAGATTAGAGCTTACAAAGGGACTCTTTAATAGGAGCCGTTTATAAGCTATTTGAAGTCTATCCATTCTTCTCCCAGTAGTTGTGTTTATGATTCTCTCAGCCTTATTCCATGAACTATGGCAAGTAGAGGAGTTATCCCATCCATTACTCTGTTATCCTCCACTCTGTGGTGCATGTACCGGAAAAGCTATACTTACTCTCCAGGTTAACCTTTGTTTCTAGTGAGAGAGAGCTCTCACACACAGCCTTGATCTCACTTAACCGAAATTGGAATAAATCAGAGCTGGGGTGCATGGGACAAATGGGAGCATCTCAAGTTTAGGGTTGAGGAGTCCTGATGAGAAAAATTAACAGTGTGGATAAGGAATTCGAAGACCCACAAAGCACTCCTCACTGTTGGCCGTTTGGGGGAGTCCTGTTGTCTTCTGAGCCATTGTTTGGACTGGCCAGGAAGCTTGCTGAAAGATGGGCAATTTGCTACAAGTGCTGTACGCCATACCGTGTTCTCTTAAGGAGCTGTGGGGCTGAGGTACCACATCCCTAGGAGGTGCTTCCCACTGGCTGCTCACAGTCTGCACATCACAGATGATTGAGATTTTCACCGGTGTGCTGTGCATCCCCTCTGCAAGCCTTGCTGTGTCATCCTTATTAACATGGGGACCACTTATAGTACCGCACCAAGCGGGATGGGCATTGTTTCCGTCCAGGCTTGTAAAAATCGGACATGTGACCCTGCCTGGCTTTTCACCTCTCAGGCCAACTTTTGGAGTCCTTCAGGCCTTCTGTGGCGCTGAAACCTGGGGCTGCTCAAGCAACTCTGCTTTCTTGCTGAGATCTTTTTGTTACCTTTGCCCCCACCCACCTTGTGTTTCTTGTTACCTTTGCCCCCACCCACCTTGTGTTTCAGCCATCAGTGAGTTTATTTTTTTATTTTTTTAAGTCACTCAGACATTCAACCAGACTTTGGGGGTGGGGGATGAAAACTGTTATAAGAAACTGTCCCAGAATTGTAAGGGACTTAAAACTCACTTGAAAACAGGAGGCCTAAGTATGTGAAAAGTCATCTTAGCGGTATTGGCTCATCGATGGAGTAGACAGTAGGATCAGGGAAGGAGAGATTTCTATTCAGGAGTGATCGGGGGAGGCTGTGTTGAGGTCGTGGTCTCACTCCATGGCCTGATTTTCTCCCTTTTATTTTATATGTAACATCTGAGATATGTATATATATGTGTGTGTATATATATATGTGATATATATATCAGATATTACAAATAAAACATATATATATGAAGCTATGTGAGTTACAAAGTATGACGATAAAATGAAAACCTCTGAACCTACCATCTAACTTAGGAACTAGAACATTACCAATACTGCTGCCCTACCTGTGTGCACCTCTCCCATTCCACCCCTGCCTTCCCACCCAGGTTAGCCACGGTCTTGAATCTTGTGAGGTTTATTCCTTTGCTTTTTTTCGCCTTTTTTGAAAATCTTTGTAGAACTCCTGTGTTTTCTTTGGAGATCTCATAATAAATCTGTGATACGGGATCTCTGAAGGCAAAACACCTGGGGCATATGTGACAGTCAGTTTTACATACAGGTTCCCCCGCTATCCAAAAGTAAAGCGTTCCTACAAAAACCTTCTTAAGCTGAAATGGTGTAACGCGAAGGGGTAGTTACCATTAATTTATACGGAAGAAGTGTTGAGTATTCCCAAGCCCAAAAAATAATGTCCCTTGGGCTTTTATATGTCTTAGGACAGAGGCACATCTTGCTACCTGACCCCAGAAAGAAACTGAGATCAAGCACAGAAGCTCACAGCTTCATGCTGAGATGCTGAGCGTGCCTGCTGGGGAAGGAGCTGACGGGGGCCCCTCTCATTGCTTGTGATGCCCAGTGTCTGAAACGGCTCGCTGCCGAGCAAACACCGAATGCTATTGCCACTTTTTTCCTTTTTTTGGAAAAGGGAAAATCCTCTTCAGATTTCATTTGGTTAGTGGAAACAGGTCCTAACAGAGGTCTTTTGTAAAGGTGAAGTGGCATGATGCAAAGTTTTGAAAAGTGGGGGATACCTGTATCTATTTGGCTGGATGGCGGTACGCAATTAGGTCGTCAAACATTATTTTGGATATTTCGGTGAAGGTGTTTGTGGGTGAGATTAACATTATAATTGGTAGACTTTGAATAAAGCAGGCTGCCCTTCATAATGTGGGTGGGTCTCATCCAATCAGTCGAAGGCCCGAGTAGAACAAAAGACTGACACCTCTGCCCTCCACTGCTCTCCCGTCCCGGCAGCCGTTGCCCTAAGCAAGAGGCAGTGCTGCAGCCGACTACCTTCAGACCTGAACTACAGCACTGTCTCCTGCCTGGCTTCCCGGCCTGCCAGCCCTCCCTGCAGATTTTGTACTTGCCAGTATCCCTAAGTGTTAATGAGCCCGTTCTTTAAAATAAATCTCTTCACGTACACACACACACACACGTATTGGTTGTGTTTCTCTGGAAAACCCTGACTAATACAGCATCTCACAGCTCTCTGCATGCCATGTGGGTGGCATTACAGACTTGATTTGCAGAGTATTCTTTTGTCAGGAGATCAGCAGTATATTAGTCACATGCTAGGAAAGCATTTGGCTGATTCTGGCCTAGGCCGTGGAAGGGAAATCTTGATTCTTCTGTAGAAGCAAAGCCTGCTCAGTCTTTTTGGAGTGCTCTTTTCTCCTTGGTAGTGCTCTGTCACCTTCCAAAGCCCTGTTGCTTTTGCTGGTCACTCAGATACTGTCTCCTACCGACCGTGTGCCCCAGTACCCCTATCCTTTCTCAACAGCATTTGCACAAGCGTGTCCGTGCGTGTGTGTGTTTCTGTACCTTCTATCTGGAACCTAGCTCTTCTCGTTACCAGGGAAGAGCTTTCGCCTCTCTGAGCCCTTGTCCCCATATCTGCCCCAGGGCTGGGGGGGAGTCGTCCACCTGCATTTATTGTGTGTCGCCGTGTTCCAGATGCTGATCGAGGTGCCTTACCTGCTTATTCCATGTCTGTCATTGTAGCAAGCCCGGGTGGTAGCTGCTCTCATCATGATGACTTCGTAGTGAGAAACCGGCCAGAAAGTTATAGAAATGGGATTTGAATCCAGGCAGTGTGCCCCCCCAGAGCCCCTGCTCCTAACGCTTTTGTAAACATACTATAACCTGAAAAGTACTCTGCAAGTATAAGATACAGCTATTATTAAAATACTGTATTTGCCTTGGGGCCCTGTGCTCTGCTAGTTGATAGCTAGGGCATTTGAGGAGCTGGTCCAAGCTAATGAAGTCATTGGTAGGAATGTATTGCCCTTCCTGGAAAGCTCTGCTTCTGTGACAGAAGCCTGGCAGTCACAGTTCCTGAGCACCAAGGAGAAGTCCTAGAGGGGGCCTCTTAGGACGTGAGTTGGTGGCGGGTCGGGTCAAGAGCCTCCCCTTAGGTCACACCAAGAAAGCCACCGCCTCCTTGGCATTTAAATAGGTCCTGGAGACTACAGTGTGGCCCACTGAGACAGAGCGACTCCATCGGCTTGGAGAGTTGGAGGCCTCAGCCAGGCGTGACAGATCTTTGGGACACCTTTACCAATCCAGGGCCATGGCAGATGTTGTTAAGTAATCATAACACTGTGCAGAATAACCACTGCTAACTGATCGAGTTGTGCAAATAGCATGGAAGGTCTTTGGCCATTCTTGCAGAGGTCTTGGGTTTCCCCCAGACAACCCAGCCTGGCTTTACTCTTGCCTTTCCTGTGTCTCTCCTGTTTTCCCCACCCATAGTTCTCCAGGATTTCAACACTGACTCTGCCTACAAAGTCTTGTTTTCCTCAGTGTTTTTAACTCCTTTTCCTGTCTGGTTACGGAGCGAAACGGTACCACACATCTCAGTTTCCAGAGCTGATTCTCAAGGACTGAGAATCATTCCCTCTTTCCATGGAGACAGTTCAGTTTTTTGGGTAAGGGTGGTGCAGGGAGAGGGTCACACCGCACACCAACACTCCTGGGAGGGTCTCCACCTGTGAGGTTCGTTTCTCGCCACTGTGGAAGGAACAGAAGTTATTCCATTTAAGTGTAGAAACTTGCCTTTTTTTTTTTTTTTAAAGGCCTCACTTCCTTTTTCTTCATGGATCCTGCTTCCCCCTCTCCTGTACTGTCACGTAGACGCTGGTGCGTAGAGATCGTTTCTGTTCCCAAGTTCCTTTTTGAAGGAACGAGACTGTGTATGCCATTGTTTTCTGGGGGGAGATCCATGCTCTTCCCTCTGCTTTCCAAACATTTCTCCCAAAAGCATTTTCAAAATGTCAGTCATGCAAGGGAACAATGGTTTCTGGGTCGTTCCGGGGGCACCTTCTTAATGACTCAAAAACGAATAAAATGTAGAGGAATACTCTCAAGTTGTGATTTATACGTCATTTCCTTGCTTTCTTCAACACCCTTATTTTTGAACCAGTCCATATTTTGATCAACGTTTTTTTGGGGAAGAATTGTGTGGTATTTCCCAACGTTCCCCCGTGGGTGGACCGGCATCACTGATTTACTTTTCTGTATTTTTTTTTCCGCTTTCTGTCTCCCGTTTTGTCAAGGCTCCAGCAAGCTCCAGCCTTTTCTCGGTGTTTTTGAGTCCTGGAATTTTAGCGTGACATCTGTGGTTGTGTTAATTTCTCATCATTATTTTCCAGCCCGTCAAGGAAGCCTCATAAAAACAAAGCATTTTGTTTGATCCTCAGGTGGAGAGGTTTGAACCCTGGCACACACGGGTCCTTCTGAGCCGTCCCACAAGTCGGAGGGGCAGTGGTCTCATCAGCTGTTGGCAGAGTGCAGCACATCTCTGTTGTCTGCCTTTGTGCTCTTTCCTCTTTCATCCATCCAGTCCGTGTTAAGGGATAGAAATGCTGTTAGAAACATTCCTTGGGTGGTCAGATTTTTAGCACTGTAACCTCATCTGAGACTTAGAGAGGCCCTGTGTCGAGTGAAGGACCCGGAAGCCAGTCTAGTCCCTTCCCTTCCTAGAAATGTGACCCCCTCAGAGCTGCATGCCCTCAGCATGGCGGGGGGTGGTAGTACTGGGGGTGGCTGTCCGTGTCGGTCAGGGTTCTCCGGAGAAGCAGAACCAGTCGTGTGTGTGTAAGTGTGCACCGAGGCTTATTTTAAGGAATTGGCGCACACCATTGTGGAGGCTGGCAAATCCACAATCTGGAGGGCAGGCCGGCAGGCCAGAGACCCAGGGAAGAGCTGATGTTGCAGCTCAAGCCCAAAGGCAGGCTGAAGAAGTCCCACTTCCTCAGGGACCTCAGACTGTTTTCTCTTCGGATCTTCAACTGATTGATTGCACGAGGCCCACCCCCATGATGGAGGGCAGTCTGCTTTACTCAAAGTCCACGGATTTAAATGTTCATCTCATTTAAAGATGACCTTTGTGGCAACATCTAGACTGGCATGTGACCAGATAGCTGGGTTCCATGGCCCAGCCGTGCTGACACGTGAAATTAGCCCTCACACCATCTCACAGGGCTTTTCCGAGGCTCGGCTGTGAAGAGTCAGGAGCTGAAGGCACATAGGGGGGAGTCAGCTGTCCTTGAGCACTTCTCTTGTTTTTCCCTCTCTCTGCCTCTTTTACTTCCTGAATTTTCTTTTTCTTCCCTCCCTTTTACCCTTTGCTTCCTTCCTCTGACATGTGCCCTCCTTCTCCCACCCACTGCACTTGAGATGGGGGCCACATGCGAAGTGAGAATAAGAGGGAACAATCCGATGGGTGATTAACGTGTAATGGAAAGAGAACAGATCTTGACGTTATTCCGACTGGAGTTAATCTTGCCCTTTTATGGTCACGGGCAAGTGGATATACCTCTCTGAGCCTTTGGTCACTGATTTCTAAAATGAGGATAATGAGATTTATCTGGTACAGTTCTTAGGATGATTAAATGATTTAACATAATCATGTGCATTTCCCTTGCTTCCAGATGTTTCCTCGAATCAGAGTATTTTTTAACTTTAAAGCATTACTCATTTTAAACTCCTTCAGGCTTTTTGGTACCTACTAGACTTCCCTTTAGAACAGATTAACTATTTTGCTACGATTGTGAACCACCGTTTCAATAAAATCTCCTAGTGAATGTTCTTGTATCTTAGTCTCTCTTGCTATTTCTCAGACACTCCAAGCACACTCCTACCTCAGGGCCTTTGCATGTGCTGTTTTGTCTATATAGAGCGCTTCCCCCAGATAACTGGAGGGCTTATTCCTGCATATCTTTCAGGTATCTGCTCATATGTCACCTCCTCAGAGGGGCCTTCCCTGATTAACTTATATAAAATAATATACTCTCTTACTCTCTATTGCACTTTATTTATCTTCATAGTGTTCATTTGAAATACATATTTATTTTCTATGCACACCTCCCACTAGAATAGTGGTTCTCAACCTTGGATGTTCATTATAATCACCATGGGAGCTTTTAAAGATCCTAATGCCACTCCAGAACAATTAAATCAAACTCTGGGGGAGAGATCCAGGCATCGGTATTTTATAAAACTTTCCGGGTGATTCCTGTGTGCGGCCAGGATTGAGAACCAGTGCTCTAGAACCCTGCCACGAGAATGTGGTTGCGTGCGGGTGGCACCAGCATCATCCGGGAGTTCAGGAGAAATACAGGTGCTTGGCCCCACCCCAGGCCCCCTGAGTCTGCTTCCACTGTTTGGCAAGATCCCCAGATGAGTCAGATGACCCTGGAGTTTGAAATGCGCTGCACTAGAATGTAAACTCGTGGCGTCGCTTTCGCTTTGTTTTTAGCGCCAGAAGAGTGCCTAGCACATAGTAAGCGCTCACTAAATGTTAACTGAATGAATGATGAACTAGTGTTGGAGATAAGAGGAAGGAGGTGATAAGGGAAAGAGCATGAAGACAGAGGAAACCAGCCTTGCCCTGCCCACGTTTCCTGAGCACAGGCATATGCAGGGCTCCTATTGCTCTGTGAAAACGTAACGAGGTCCGACATCCCAGGGCTCGCCTCCAGCTCTTGTGCCTTCCAAGGTGATTGCTGACTAATCAAAGATATTGTGATAATGAATTGCCTAACTACCCGGGCCGACTTCTTCCCTCCGAGCATAGATTTTATTAGGGGCCTGCTGAAACCAATTAGCCAATTAAGTAATAATTTAGTAAGACTTTATGGACTGCCTACTACACGCATGGCTTCACATGGCTCGAGAGGCGAAGAACCCAAGATGGAAAAGACAGTCCAGCCGTAGAGACAGTCCTGGAGGTGGGTGATTATAACTTGAGGCAAAAAGTGATTGGGGCGGGGAATCTCTCAGGCAGGGTGCTGTGGAAGGTCAGTAGTAAGCGCTGATTGCAGGCGTGGGGGTCAGAGTAGACTTCCTGGGTGGGGGAGGGCGGGGGCATTTGAGTTGGGCTGGAACACAGAGCAGGTGACATGTGATTCAGGAGTGCAGGGAAGGCAGGTAGGAGGACTGAGGGCGGCGGGGCACAGAGGATGACTGCTGGCTGTGGAAGGTGGATTGGAGAAGGAGACCATGGGTGCATCAGAACCAGTTTGCAGGTGATTACAGATAACTATCCCATTTAGTTGACCAGGCCCTGATCTTGGGCGGTGTGGCAGGACGGTGTGAGATGTGGGGACGCTTTTGAGGGCTTTCGCGAATGTGGAAGAGTCTGTCTCCTTTAATCCTTACAACAATGCTAAGAAGTAGGTGATGGGATTTCCGTTTTCTTTAATTTTTAAAAATTTTTTAAAATTGCGATGGAATTGACATGTAACGGTGTATTAGTTTTAGGTGTACAGCGTAGTGGTTTGCTATAGGTACGCACTGGGAGATGGGTATCACAGTAAACTCACTGAACATCCATCCCCGCACATAGTCAGGAACTTTCTTCTTGTGATGAGAACTTCAAGGATGTGGTCTCTTAGCCACAGTCAGATATAAAGTACAGCACTGTGAACTGTAGTTGCCATGCTGTACATTACATCCCTAGAACCCATTTATTTTATAACTGGACATTGTACCTCTTGACACCTCCCACCCCACCTCACCCCTGCCTCTGGCACCACCAGTCTGTTCTCTGTGAGTTCATTTTGTTTGTTTGTTTCTTTTTCTGATTCATGTATACATGTAATCCTGCATTATTTGTCTTTCTTTGACTTGTTTCACGTAGTTACTTTCATTTTAAGGATGAGAAAACCAAGACTCACAGGATAAGTACCTCACCCAAGGTCACACAGCTAATAATAATTGCCGTATGTGGGCCACGAACACAGGTCTTTCCCGTGTAAACTGTGGTCCTCACTGCTGTGCTCAGCTCTCTCCAGAATCAGCACTTTCTCTCGCTGCTGACAGCAGACCTTATAAAGGAAGATCAGGCATCGCTTGCCTTATTCTTGAGCGGTTTTGTTTTCTATGATTAGCATAAATTGGGGATTTGTGGCGGCTGATTTCTCTCTGTGACTTCGGTCACGATGACACAATATGGCCTTTGGAAGTAAAGGCTTTGAGTTCCCTAAAAAAAAAATCTAGATTGTAAGAGGGGATAGAAGAAAACTAACCCAAATCAGAGATTTTCTACCAGCTCTCTTTATTAGGTTTCTTGTAATAATCAATAAATATTCAGCAATTCTTTCTTCACGTAACTAGAAGAGTCAGGGAAGAACGGCGACCTTTGACCTAGCTGTATCAAGCCTGTGCTCTTGGTAAAAGGAAGTTTGCTGAGATCTGGGTCTGATACTGAAAAGCTGAAGGAAGCAACATCTTGCTATTACCCTTGCATTGAAGACCATTTGGATCCGCTTAGGTGGAGAATCAGGGCTGTGATCTGGTAATTGGGACTGACTTATGCCACCCCGTTGACCTAGATGAGTGGGATCCATTCAGACAGCTTCAGTTTCTAGACTGGCGTTTGTATTAGTATTTGGTGAAAGTTGGTCGAATTTTGGCTGAAGTTGGGGGGATGTGGGCAGAGCTGGTTTCTCTCTTTCATGCTTTGCTCTAGGAATGCTCTGAGGTAGGTCAGGAAGACTCATGACTCAGACCAGCAGTTAACCACCTTAGACATCTCCATTCCTCTATCTGTTAAATAAGGGGTCCAGTTAGGAGGACCACCGATCAGCCTTCCAGCTCTAAAATTCTATGCTTTTTCCTTTAAACAGTGACTGAAATAGCCATTGAGCAGCTGTGTTAGGTGTTGCTTACTTTTTTCCCCCCAGATCTTTGTATTCAACTACATGTTTGTGTCATCCAGTTTTAAGAACACCTTAGTGGCCTCCAGACAGTTGTCCACAGCCCATCAGCTGTTCAGCCACTTATCCCTGGCTATGAGTAGGTGCAGATTCCACATCTCTCAGATCTAAATAATTAGGTGAATTTTGTTCCTGGGAGGGAAAGGGCCAGCGTGGCGAGTAGCAAGCACTCATCCGAGTACGTCCTTCTGGCCTCCGGTGCACACAGGTGGATGGCTTCCCCTGCACCTCAGGGAAAACCTTTATTTTGCCTGTCGTTGCCCTTCCTGCACTACAGACGTTAATGTCATTCTTCCACTTCAAATCCAGCAGCGTCTGCCCAGCTCCATTTTCTTCCTTTTGCCAAGAAGCAGGCAACCAGCTCTGCCTTCCCGAGAGAGAACTGACCTGGAGCCACGGGTGCCACGTTTTCAGCTTTGATGGCGATTGCTTTGGTTCCCTTGTTTCATCACCGATTAGGATGTGCAGGCAGTGCTGTGTGACACAGAGCCCATAAAGCATATCTGCTTCCTGCTGATTTCATGGTTCTGGAGGGGAGGCTGTGCATGGGGCTTAGGAGAGACTAGAGGATCAGGCAGGGTGCTATGAACTATTTACTTATACTCAAGAGCATAACTGTCCTTTTGAAGGGAACACGGCTGCCTTTCCCCGTAGTGTAGCTCTGTACTGCTGTGTGTGTGCGCTGAAGAGTAAGGAGTGTCCATCCATCCCTAACTGTCATGTCTGAGAACATTAATAAAAGGCTCGGCCTCATATGCCTGCTGCTGATCCCAAGACAGCTACTGAGACATGTCTCTGTCTCCCGGCTCCTTTTGAATCCCTAGGGCCCTTCTGTAGTTTGCTGTTGTTGAGAATCATTGGGAAGTTGGCACCCGGACAGACTCCAGACTGTGAGTGGCCCTGCCGTTCCCCACTGCGTCCGACCCGTTCGTAGCCGACGGAGCCTGGCCTTGCGGCAAAGTGAACAGCCTGGAAGTGGAGTTCTCTCAATCTCAGCAACGTTAGTCTCATGCAAATTTCTCTCAAGCTGAAAAGAAAAGAACAAACAAATAGAATGCCAACTTTTAAAACAAGCTTGGGAAACATTGGGAAAAAGTCAGACTATGTTTAAATCAGCGCGAGAAGATGAGGCCCATAATCAAAGATTTGAGATAGATTTGGGGAGTTTCCCAAAAATCGGGCTCCCAAGTGAGCAATACTTGGTGTGTGTATTTGAGAAGCGGTTTCTGATGCTGCCATCCCATTGGCGGTGTCGCCCCATTCTGGGCACCCTGTGCTCCCTGTCGTCTGACCAGCACCCTCCTCTCTAGGGAGCGGTCATCCTTCTGTGCCTCACCCTTGCCAGCCCAGAGCCTCACACCCTGCTTGACCACTCCCTGCTCCTATTGGCACAGCTTCCCAGACTTACCGGAGTGACTGTTTGATGGGATTTAAAGTGCTTGGCAGGACCTCCTACATCATTTGTGGGGCCCAGTGCAAGATGAAAACGCAAGGCCCCTTGTTCAGAAATTCCGAAGAATTTCGGGACGGCCACGGGAGAGCATTAAAACAAGCACAGGCAAGCTCACGCAAGCACGGGACCCTGGGCGACTGCACAGGTCACACACGCCCAAAGCCAGCCTGCCATCAGTACTGTATTTCGGAATAAGCAGGAGTTGGTTTTAGGGCCCCCTGACCCTCCAGCCCAGTCTCCGCGACGGCCTGTGGCGGATCCCTGACCCGTGATTCACAAAGGGTCATTCAGACAGGACCTGCCCAGGGTCTGGGTTCTCACTCTTTCCTGAAGTCGTTGAGGCCGTGCAGAATGTGTTTAGTGTTTCATCCAGTCAGTTAGGGTAATCACTGGGGGCAGTCAGTTTTTCTGGCACCTTCAGAAGCGGAGGCAGACCAGATTCAGTGAAGGCTATAGAAGCTACCTAAGGACCAGCCAGGCTGCCACCCTGTCAGTGAGCCCACGGGGAGGGGAGACGGAAGCCTGGGCCTTGGGGAGCCACGTTCCTGGAGTCTGGGATCCATTTGCACTAGGCAGGAGGCCCGCATCCCAAGTTAGGAAGCACTGCCTTGGTGTCCAGCGTCATACTGATGTCCTTTGGCGAAGAAATAATGGTCTTTGCCCCGAATTCTTTTATAATCTCTCTCTGGGCAACGCAACTCATATTAAAAATGCCAGCAAGCTTGAGACCCGTAAAATACACTGATCTTTGAGGTCCGCAGTGTGACGGAGACGTCAGGTGCCCTGGGTCGGGGAGTGAAGAGACTTTTCTTTCCTGAAGGACAAGCTTCTGTAGTGTTTACTGCACTGAGAGTAGGTAACGCCAGCCTGTCTTTCACTCACCAGGGATGGCAAAGAAGGACTGGCTGACAAATAAGAAAGCAAGCCCATCTGTAATTTCACAGGCCACCGAAGAACGATGACTTGATCTCTCATCAGCACTGAGAAGGCCTTGGTGTTTCTCGCAGTGAGACACTCCAGGTGCCGCGGCTTCTTTGGGGTTCTGGGGCACAGTCTCGGGGAGCTGCCTCACCAGTGAGGCTGGGGGAGGAGAAAGGCAAGTTCAGACACTAAAATCCCGTGAGGTGGGGCTGGAGAAAGGGACAGGAGCAGGAACAGGAATGGACTATTAACAGACTCTCTTCTGCCGGCACACTGGGCCGTTTGGCTACTTCCCTCCCCGAAGTAGGAAGCGGTCGTGCGGTGGCCTCCAGGGCCTGCGCTCCTGCCACACAGACAGCCTGGCACACTGGCTGGCCCTGACTCATCTGGGAAGTGAAGGCGTCTTTTACAAGCTCCTCGCCCACCGAGGCCTCTGGCTTCTGCCATACAGGAAATGTCTGGTCTCCCACTAATCAGAACTGTGAACAACTAGTGGCCATTTGTATAGATTTGGCAAAGGGGTGGGAGCGGGTGGTTATTTGTATTGGTGCCGATAGAACGGGAAAGAGTATACATGTGAGGAGACTATGAGGGGGTTCTAAGCATGCTCAGGTACGGCCTTTACTCTTTCAAAGTCAGAAAGAGCAGGGGCGCCGGGGTGGCTCAGTCGGTTAAGCGTCTGCCTGCAGCTCAGGTCCTGGGATCGAGCCCCGCATCGGGCTCCTTGCTTAACAGGGAGTCTGCTTCTCCTTCTGCCCCTCCCCTGCACTCGGGCTCACTCTCTCTCTCTCTCTCTCAAATAAATAAATAATCTTTAACAGTTAGCACAGCCATTTGTCAAATGAGCCTTGAGGACATTGTCACAAAGAGAGTTCTAGGTGGAAGTAAGAAATCTTACTGACTGGTGGGGTGCCATGAGCGTAATTTTGGGGTGAGGGGTGGGGGAAGGCAGCTCTATGTTCATATCTTAGCTCTGGTACTTAAGAACTCTGGGATTTAAATTCTCTAAACCTGTTTCTGTATAAAATCAGGATAAAAATTTCTCGCCAAGTTGTTTTAGAAGTGAGCAAGATAATGGTTAGAAGATGTCCAGCAGATGGTCTGGCACCCTAGACTAGTAGGTACCTTTTTCACGTTAGAGTTTTGTCTTTCTTATGAGAGTAAAGACGTCGTGGGAAGTGGCAGTGGTGGGGAAAGTCCGTTATTAAAATTAAGATGGGGTCCAAAGAGCTGTGATGGATCTAAGCCTTTTTTACCTGTGATCAAAATTGTCCGTGACCGTGGCATTTTTAAGGGGTTTAATTTTAGGTAAGAAGATACCATAGGTTACCTCTGTAGAAATTCCAGAATTTGAACGTAATGCTTCGGTTCACTCGTAGACTGAGCTAACGCTGTCAAGTTAGGCTGGCCTGACTGTATCTGATAATCAGGGGCAGGGAGAATATTGAAAATTGGAGCCCATAGATAATCCCAGTGTCTCGTTTTAGCCAATAACAATTTTTCTCCCACCAAGTCTTTACCAGAGCCGCTAACAAGGAGAAAAATTGACTGGTTTGAGTTTCCTCACCTTTTATTCTCCCCTGCTTATTCTCAGTAGAGGTGCTAATGAACAGTGAAATGGCCAAGGGGTGAGCTGCCCCAGGGAGAAGCAGCAGGCTTAAAGAAGCCACCAGCTGGATAACTGGGTTGAATAATTGAGCTAACTTAGCCGAAAGAACGGACACATCCACCTGCTACGTATTGTCAGAAGCCAAATGAACACTGAGAGCAAAGTTTTTCTTTTCAGTTTTCTTTTTCATTTAGGGATAGGTATTTGGGGACACTGCGGCCTCTTAAGTCTGCGAGCTGATGTGGGGATGCTATGAAGGAGTTAAATCGCTGTAAGAATATGCAAGGATTCTTACCCTCTCCTAACCTCCTTCCATCAAAGTATAGATACTGTTGGAGAAGCCAAATCGACTTCTCTGAAAATAAAGGAAATTGAGATTGCTCTCCCAAGCCCCAGTCCTAGGCCACTCCCTAAACAAAGAATGGATGATCCAGGTATTTTGACCTTTGCCCATTGCCAGGCAAGGCCGCTCCCCTCCCCGCGAGGGAAAGGTATTTTATTATCTGTCTTAATTGAGCCACTATATGGAGAAGCGCTGTACTGTAATTAATTCTGTGGTGCTCAGACTGTTCATCAGAATTACCTAGAGGGCTTTTAAAAACAGTTTGCAGACTCCTTCCCCTGGAGTCTTTGATTTAGTAGGACTGGGCAGGGAGCAAGAATTTGCACCTCTGAAAGTTCCCGGGTTCTAAGGACCGTACCTTGGGAGCCACACGCGTAAGGGGTAAGAAGGGGAGCTCTGAAATCAGACTACCTGGGTCTGAATCCTAGATCTCACACCTGATAGTTGTGTGACAGGGTCGTTAAAGCTGACCTAATCTCTTGGTACCCAAGTGTTCTCACTAGTAAAATGGAAATACTAATACCTTGTAACGTTGTGAGCATTAAATTAATTAATACATGAGAAGCCTTTAGAATATTGTCTGCTATATCACAAGTATTCAGTCCAGACTAGAGTGGCGCAGTGATAGGTCCCCCGTAACAAGGAATAGAATGAGCCCTTTACAAGGATCGTCACTTTTAAGACCCACAACCCTCTTCTCCCTCTTTCTTGCTTCCTGCCTTACTTCTCACTTCCTTTTTCTTCTCTCCTTCCCTTCCCGCATCCCTCTCATTCTGTCTTGCTCTTCATAAACAATATGGTAACAAAAGTAGTAAAACTCTAAATAAAAAAGAAAAAAAAAACATTTGTTGGTTGTCATAAGGCGTGACCTTCGAGAGCATGAAGGTCTTCGCCTTGGTATCCCAGTATGGTACCAGCCATACAGTAGGAGTTGGGTGGACATTTATTGCATGAAACCAGTCGTCCTTACAAGTCAAACCGGATTGATCCATCAGGGTTCCCTTCCGGTTCTTCATCCTGTCCTGGTTTCTCTTTGACTAACATATCCGTGAGGTTCACCTCTGCTCTTTCTTCCTCCAGCTGCAGCACGCACGTGCCAAGGCAGGGTGGAATCGCAATCTGTCTACAAAGCTCTTGTTTTACTGGCTGTTACCTGGACTGCTCGTCACCATTTTAAGAACAGGAGCCTCAGGGGCGCCTGGGTGGCTCAGTTAGTTGAGCAACTGACTCTTGGTTTTGGCTCAGGTCAAGATCTCAGGGTTCTGGGATCGAGCCTCGCGACAGGCCCTGCGCCTAGCAGGGTGTCTGCTTGGGATTCCCTCCCTCTGCTCCTCCCCCTGCTTGCTCTCTCTCTCTCTCTCCCCCCCTTCTCTCTCAAATAAATAAACAAATCTTAAAAACAAAAAACAAAAAACGGGAGCCCCCAGGAAGCTCTGAGTCTGAGCCCCCAGGAAGTGCCTGACCCTGGGCTCCTTGGAGGGAGACCAGGCCATCTGAAGCCACCCCATGCTCCCTGACCCAGGGATTGTCACTTCCTGCAACATCTCCCTCCCAACCCAGCCTGCAACATAAGGGATACCAGTGTCAGCTCATAGGGAAATTGGTTGTCAGGTATTGCCCAGTTACAGTTGGTTTAAACTCGCGACTACCCATAGTACTGCCTCCAGATCACAAGCAGGTCAGCTGCCTGAGTCTCTGGTTACTCTTGCAGCTCAGGTTTCCCTCCGGCAGGTCCTGATAGGGGCTAGTTTTGCACAGATGTGGCCAGGTCCTACGGCCAGGTTTAAGATTTCCGTGTACAGCCGTCCTAGCAGCAGCGCCTAGAGAGGGAGTATGTTCTGAGGGCTTGGAAGGAAGTTTCTTTCCATGCAAGGCATGTTCCTTGATCGTTTGGAGCTAGTCATGTGGAGTGGATCTGTGCCAGTCAGCACCAGGAGAATTTCTACGAATGGGAGAGTCTGTATTCCCTGGGACCTTTCAAGGGTCCGTGTTTTCATTGTTTCTCATTGCTTGCCCCGTGACTGGCTGTTACATAAACATTGACTCAGGGCCTACTGCATGCCAGCTACTCCGCTAGGTACTCCCAAGGATGGAACCTTTCTGTCTGCTCTGTGTATCGGTGGGGAGTTGAGTTCGTGACAAGAATAAAGAGTTAGGGGTGGGGCAACTGAGAATAAGCGATAAGCCTTCAAGCAGTAGGAACAAAAGTGTTAACTTGGGAAATTTTTTAGACAGTTTATTGAGGTATTTGTAGTAGATATGTATCTAGATATGGGGCTTTTCTGGCTGTGTGGTCCATGCAGGAGACCTTTGCAGGCTTCCCAGATGGCTTTTGACTGGACCCTCCGCCTTAGCATTGAACCTGTGTAGGGTAGACCTCTCTTATTATATTACACCAAGGTTTCTGGTAGAGCTACTCCGGGATCCACACAGATAATTCTTATCCCCCTCCCCTGAGTCCTCCAACTTCCCATTTGGGAAGAGTGGAGTTTTCTGACCCTGTATTGCTTTTATCACGAACTGGCTACCACCCCCTTCTCTGCCCATTTTCCCTGTCAAGTTCACCTTGTGTCACACCTTTCCACCTGGATCCATTCCCTGCCAGGAATTGACAGGGAGCTTTTAAGGCTTACATTTCTTCTTCTTTTTCTTCTTTTTTCTTTTCCCCATTCAACACCTAGTCTGGTGCTAAATACTTACATGCTATGCTGTGAATATGTGTGTGAATGGATTGGTCAGAATTCCAAATTTTAGTTGCAGGAAAATTCTTTTGTTTTGCATCGTACATGGCTTACCACGAGGAAAGGTCTTGACAAGGACTTGGCAATCCTGAGATTTTCTTTGGAATGGCATCTGCCTTACTAAGTGTTGACCTATTTTGTAACAGACCAGGATGATGGGGTTTCCCTTTTGCCTACTATTTCAACAAAGTTCACTGCATTGAAGGCCTATCTCAAAGGCAATATATATATATATTTATATATATATATATATATATATATATATATATATATATATATATATATATTTAATTTCAGAGTAGTGTTCCTAGGCTGAATTATGACTTCCTCTCATCTTAGCCTCTGGTACACTCTATTATTTTGAGTGTTATGTTCCCATCTGACTCCTTCCAGGTGCCTCAAGGATGGGCAGGAATCATGTTTTACCATTTCTGTGTCCAAGTATGGATTCACCGTGCCTGTCACTGGCACAAGGTGAGTATGTACTCAGGAAATGTTTATGTACTCAGGAAGTGTTCTCAAGAGAAATGTACTCAAGAAGTGATCAAATGAATAGATAATTTGGGTTATGAAAGTTCTTAAGGGCATTCCAAATGACAGAGGGCTATGTCTGCAAGAGGGAGCATGAGGAGTCCAAGGGACAGAAGAGAGATTGGCTGTATCCAGAACTCACAGTAGTTTCCTCAGGAAACACTACCAGATAGTACTGGATGTGGGGGAAATGATCCACTTGCTCAATACCCTAGACTACAGTTGGCACACTGGGTACTCACTATGTGCACAGCTAATACAGTGGATAGGAAGAATAAAAATGATGTGATTCTTCACAGCCTAGGTGGGGAGATAATATATAAGCACAAAGTAATTAAAAAGTACAGATCAGTTCAGGATTAAGTATAGCAGTCTTTAGATTAGGGAGAAGAAGAACAAAATCTCCTGTGTGCCAAATCCTGTATAATACAGCGGTAGGAGCCTTAGATACACCCACAAACATGACTTCATTCAATCTGCACAGCCTTTCAAGATCGGTGTCTTTATCTCTAGTCTACAGGCCAGGAAACTGGGATTTGGGGGCTAGGTTACTTGTGCAGAATCACACAGCTAGTAAATGTCAGTGCCAAGATTTGAACTTGTGGTCAGCGAAGAAGAGACCTAATCTGTATTATGGAGGGTAAGTAAACTGTGGGTGGGCAGAGGGAGGAGGATACCACTTTGCAGAGGCCCTACCTTGTAGCTCTGAGGGGATAGTCTGACACACACACACACACACACACACACACACACACACACACACAGAGACAGTCACACACCCCGTACCCTGGATGACAGGCTGTTGAATGTGGAGTTTACCTGGCCCTCCCAACAGAGAGAGAGGCACGGATGAAACCTTCTATAACACAGTCATGCCCACATCCCATGGGCTACGGAGGCTGTTTGTGCTCACGCACCAGCCAGCTGCACGCCTCATAGAACTAGCTTTTGTGACAAGGGCCCCACAAAGAAAAGCATCTTTTAGGGCCCTCTCCCTCACAGGGGCAGTGTACCTGGGAGCTTCCTGTAAATTGTGGTGACCTTGTTCCCTTCGGTCATTTTCCGTTGCTTTGTTCCTCATCTCCCTCATCCCTGTCACTTATGAAGTCCCCTGAAAGGGATAATTGTGCTAAAGAAAGACTCAGAGAATAAGAAATAAGAAAAAGCTATAAAAGAAATAAGAAAATACAGCCTCAAGCCTACATGGAGCTGGTTTTCCAGTTAAGAGGCTTAATTAAAAGTGTGGGGACTGAACCTGATCTTTACATCGTTATGAAAAGTGAAGAAAGCATTATGGCACGTGTCCCTTGTAGGCTGCATCACATGCATGGGGAGGAGGCCTGAGGGCTTGCTGGTCCACTGGTGCTTACAGGGTGCTCGCACCAAGTACCCCTCAGTGGCCCCACAGGAGCGGACCCTGGCAGGGGAAGGCTCTCTTTCCAGCGGTAAGACTTGGTGATCTGTGCTTCGGTGAAGGGGGCTTATATAAAAGCTTCTCTTGGCCTGCCCATGCCTCTTTCAGCTGGATGTTCGTTCAGCACGGTGGAGTAAGTTAGGGGTAGATTATACACTAGTAAGCCTCACAAGAGAGGAGTCTACACCTTAAAAATTCGACTATATTTACTCTCCAGTGATAGAAGCCATGGGGCTGGCCTTGAGGCTCCTTAGAGATCCCCTTCAGATTAAGATTTACGATACTGGTTTTACTGTCAAATTGGGTCATAGACATTTATGATTACAGGAAATCATTTAAACATATTTACTGTTTATTAAATTTGTAAACCACCTAAAAGATTTATAAAATTGAGCCTCTTTGCATGGTAACCAACGACCTGTACCTGACTGCTTCAAGTCTTAAGCCCTGTGTTCCCATAGCTATTGGATAGCTTGTCATCGACGTTTCATTACAATTTCATATTCTACTTTTAGGATTATTTAGTATCAAAAAATAATCTTTACATAATATTGTATGTCAGGCTTTATAGTTTACAAAACACCTTGACAGATACTATTTCTGTTATTTTTGATGGCTCCGTGACACTCCATGGAACTGATCTGCAACAGTTTAAGGTTCTTTTTATTTTGTATTTTACTTGATTTTTATCATTTTTCTTTTTTTTTTTTCTTTTTAAGGTTCTGTTTCTCAACTGAGTTCTGCTCAAGTGTGAGAAACCATAGCAGTGAACATGAACTAGTTTTAGCCTTATCACCATTTCCTGTTTAGGCAGGTAAGATCTGCTGAAGGAAAGAACGGTTGCCAAATGGCCAGGTGTGCTAGTTCATGGCCTAGAAGGGGCAGCTGTCGGTTGGACTTTGCCCATTTCAGGATTTTATCTGATCTCCTGGGTGTACTCATGAGTGCACTCCTGTGGGTGGAAAGCATTAGGATCAGAGACGTGTTGAAAGGCTTTGTACCTTTAAATGAAGAACCTTTCCAAAGGTCCTTAGAGCTGGTAGGCAGCTCTCTGGGAGCAGGTGGGGGTCAGGTTGTGGAGCAGTAGGTGTGGGTTCATGCCTAATAAATGGACTCTCCTGGGATCAGAGAGGGTGGCTCCCTGGGTCACCTCTTATACTATGAATGGAAAAGGAGATATGACAGGAAGAGCCCGGCTCCAGCCCTATTTGGGGTGACTGCTGGCGATTTGATGATTTCCTCCTTGATCTCGAGGCCCTCTCAATATGAATGACTTGTACGATGGGGAAGACAGTGGTCTTTGGACTCTTGGCTGGTACAGTCTTGACCTCGGTTAGACACCATCTTGGCTTCTGGAAAGAACTCTGTCCTGACGACTATTTTGTTGATTCTCCTCTCCACAAAAGAACTGGTGTCTTTTAAGATCTTTCTTACTTTACGTGCTTAAAGTTGAAGGTCATCTCCTTTGTAGTGAAAAAAATAACCATTTTCCCAGTGGTGTGTGCCAGATGTGTGGGTTAAAGCAGGAAGACTAGCTGTCCTGGGTTCTATCCTTAGGTTTTTTGCTGATTCACGGAGGCATTTAATTTCTCTCTACCACTTTTTCTAGCTCTGCAAAATAAGAGAGGGGAGTTCATGAACATTTGTGTGCTACTGGGGGATTTTTCTGTGCAAGTGAAAATTATTATTGATGCAACCACAGGACTTGCTGCCAGCTTCAAGGGGTGCATTTTACTTTCTCTGGAAAGAGGCCAGCAGTAATGATGGAAACACAGTGCATTTGACTTTGACCTTACTTTTGACAACCGTTCCTTTGCAATCCTTAAAAACACATTCCACCATTTAAGAGAACAGCAGCAGGCCTTCAGGGAAGCCTGTGGCCTATGCATGCCTTTGTAGGTCTTTGGGATCCTGGTGAGAAAACCCTATTCCTCACTTTGCTTCCTGGTAGCTTGGCATTTTAGAGGCATCTGGAAAGAAAGGTGGCAGAAAAGCAGCATAACCGGCTTGACAAGCCTTGTATAAACAGAGGAAGTCCAGTAAGGCTTCTGGTCCGGGATTGCCAAGCTCAAAGAAGCCAATTGTAGTGTGCACAAAGGCGCAAGTCACTAAGGCCCAGAGAGCTCCCAGGAGGCCTGCACGTAGGCAAGACCTGAAGTTCTCAGCAAAGACTGAAGGTCCGTCGCAGCCCAGGGAGCTAAGCTGAGTTTGATGACTGTGGACTCTTCAGTGAGGTAGCGTTGTTGCCTGGACTGGCCATGTAGTTGGGTGGACAGTTGCTCCAGCCCTGCTCTCCTGTGACCCTGGTTTCTCGATCCTTTAGACTCGTCCTCCAGGCGCAGACGGTGGTGGCGGCTGCCGTCTCCACTGGGGAATGTGGGTGAAGTGCGCTTGATTTGATTTCCCCCTTTTGCTTGGGATGGTACAACAATCAGCCCATTAAAGTGGAAGTGGAAGGAGCGAAAGCCCCTCCCATGGGCCCCTGGCCCCTCAGAGGGCTGCCCCTTCCCCTTCCCTAGAACATTACTTTATCTAGTACACGTCATGCTTCTAGGACATCAGATAAGGTGGAAGAAAGTACCTTTCCCAAATATGTGTCCAGGCAGGTTTCAGCTGTTCTTGTGAGGAGGGGAACCCGTCGACGTGCTCCCGGGGTAACCCCCTCCTTGGCTCACATCCTTTCTGCCCTCTGCAGGCCGAGCGCCTCCAGTGTGTTTGGTGACCCAGGAAAGGCGACAGTGAGACGGACAGACTTCTGTGGCACCGCTCTTAGGGAGTGCTGCTTGGGAGAAATATTTGGGTGTGAAGTTTTATGGTAGGGTGGCTCTCTTCCACTGTGACGAGGACAGTCAGGAATAAGTCCAAAAAGGCAGTTTTTGATCTTTAGAATACTGTGCTAGATAAAATAAAAATAGATTCCCCTCATTCAGCACCTGGCACAGTGTTTAACAACAACACATTTTTTAAATAAGATTTTATTTATTTATTTGAGAGAGAGAGAGAGCATGAGCAGGGGGAGGAGCAGAGCCAGAGGGAGAAGCAGACTCCCTGGCCAGCAGAGAGTCCAATGCAGGACTCGATCCCAGGACCCCGGGATCATGACCTGAGCCGAAGGCAGATGCTTAACCGACTGAGCCACCCAGGTGCCCCACAGCAACACATTTTTGATTGAAAATACCACTAGATGGCTGAATGAATGGGCATTCCTTAAGTGTGAGAATTGATCTTTTCTGATCAGATGGTTTTCTGCTTACCTCAAATTACACGTCATAAGAATTTAGGATGCTTACAGGGAAAAATGAGTGCTGTTTGTTTCTGCATAATATTTCTATATGAAAGCAAGCACTTGCTGAACTTTAGAAGCCTTTGGAGGTTTTTGAAATTCCCCACCGTTATTCTTAAGAAGAGAAGAGAACAATTTTTTTTTTCTACCCTCTTGGCTGATAAGGAAAAGCGAATTTCAGAAAAACATGGGACGGAACAGGAAGTGTTCAGAGGTTTAGTCATACTTGTTAGGTATGAAAAAGCCCCACTGCATTCTCATATTGTTTCTTTTATGGACTTAACACTTCCTACTTTGAGAATACCTTCCTCCCCAAGGGCTCAAAGCCCTTTATAGTCATTAATCTTCATCCTGCTTCTTTTCTTAAAAACTTGAAACGTTAGCGACCATTTTGCGGGTGTCATACCAGTTACAACTTCAGCTGAATGCATTTTATCTGTCCGGGTCCATTAGCTCCGTTGAGAATGTGGCCCTACAGCAGGCAGTAGGGGGACCCGTTTGTCCGGGTTCCCGTGGGACTGTCCTTGTTTTAGCGCCCAAATCCCACATCCCAGGAGCCCCCTCAGCCCCAGGGAAGCCAGGATGGTTGGTCATCCAAGATGGCGACCCATGCCGGTAGCCCCGAATGAAGAGAAATCCTCCCACCCTGCCGTCCTTCCCTCCAACCGTGGCCAGTGGCCTGAGAAATGACCCAGACAAGAGTCTGTGAATAAGGTAGTGCAGACCTTTCATGCCACTCGGTGGAAGAGGATTCAAAGCACAGAGTCATGGAATTGGGGAAATGCAAGATGAGCAGGGATAGCTTTGTGTCTATGAAGTAAAATTTCTGGTTTCTTGGGGGGTTTTTTTGGTTTTGGTTTTTTTCCTGTTTTTGGTTTACCCTTTCGCTCCTTACTACAGTACATGGTGAAAAGCGAAAACAAGAACTGATAACTACCTAATTTCTGAAACAAGAAGTGTGATTTCAAATGCTTCTGTTGGTCTCAGATTTTTCATCTGAAAAATGAGGATGCTGGTCTTGATGTCTGGGGCCCCTTTCTGCTCAAACTTACGATGAGGAAAGAAGCAGGAAGTAGGAAGCAGGAGAGGGCAACAAGAAAATGGACTCCATCCCCTTTAATAAGCTCTACTCACCAGGAGGACGTTTTCCTTTAAGTGTGAATCTTACGCCATACTTAGGGCATTTCCACCCGTCATTTCCCACCTCGTCTTTTTCTACCACCTTACGCTGTGTTGTTTGAACGTGCTGCTTTGTCTGAGCCGGGGAGGGAGTGGGCGGCTGCCATGGTTCTCCAGGTGCACCCAATACACAGACAGCCTTTCCTTTTTCTGCCTCTAGAGGACCTAGAACAACCCTTGCTCTTAGGACACCCTGGCAGCGGGCCTGAGAACCTTACCCTGCATATCAGGATATGCTCTCTTCTATTTAAACGGTCCAAACTCCAGGTATACAGTCATCTCGTGAAATACTAGAACTTGCAGACACTTTCTAGTATGTATTTTTTACTGTCTTTCGTGAGCCCATCATGCCACTTTTGTTCACTCCTCATTTTGGGGAAGAGATGTAAAGGGATCACAGCTTTCAAATCCAACAGCCTTGGTTTGAATTCTAGCACCATTGGCTTCGTGACATTGGCAAGCATGGTCTTTAAGCTTGATTCGGCTGGGTTTCTTCATTTATAAAACCAAAACGTATCATATCTTAGTGTTGGCACATGGAAGGCACTGAATGTATTTCAATGACCTCTTAGCCCTTTATTTTCTCTTAGCCCTACCCCCGGTACCATACTCCCTGACGTGTCACCTTGCTTTCGTTCTTTGCCCCTTGTTAATTTCAGAGATTACAGGAAAGGTGTTCCAGGTAAAGGAGAGTAAGTACACAGTGAGTGGGTGCTAATTGAATAATTATACCAAGCTTTTCCTCCTGACAACTCGTACTAGGCCATGCTGCCCCTGAATGCTGATGGACCCAACTGGGGAAAAGGTGTCATTAGCAAAGAACCAGTCACCTCAGCATAAGAAATGAAATGTGTGCATTATTGGGGACCTTGCACACCACCACTCGCATACTCGACGATATTGAAAAGTTGATCTGTAAATGCAGGTAAAGCTGACAACTGATTGTTGTGACAGATAGCAGGAAAACCTCCCTTGAGCAGTCCCTGGATGTTTCAGCTGTTGTCACTAATATGTTCATCAAAAGAATCAAATCCATTGGGGCGCCTGGGTGGCTCAGTCGGTTAAGTGACTGCCTTCGGCTCAGGTCCTGATCGCAGGGTCCTGGGATCGAGCCCAGCATCAGGCTCCTTGCTCAGCGGGGAGCCTGCTTCTCCCTCTCCCTCTGTCCGCTCCCCCTGCTTGTGCATGCTGTCTCCCTCTCTCTCAAATAAATAAATGAAATCTTAAAAAAAAAAAGAATCAAATGCATGTTTTCCCTTTGAGTAGAGCATAGAAAATAGTGTTACAGAAATTACCTAAAATCTCTCTCTGGGACCATCTCCCGAATCCAGGTCGATGGGTGACCTGATCATGCTAGGACATGCAGACCTGGCGGTGGACACTTCTGTTGCAGCATCTTTATAGCAATTGACTCTTTTGATTTCCATTTTCCTGTTGGCTTTTTCCCCTGTTTTTTTCCTTGCTTAAAAATAGGTGATTTGCAAAGGCACTTGGAAGTGACTTAAATCCTATAATAGATAATCGTTTTACAGGAGCACTGTATCTTTTATCACACAGTCCTTGATGTAATTATGTGACAATTAAGTGTAATTATGTGATATCATGAGCCTACCACAGATGGAGCTACCAAGCCATCTCAGAAATGACCGTTATCTGTATGTGTGTATGTCTGTAAGTCTTTAAGATTTACCACAATTTTGGCACATGTATACTTGTCGTTGATATTCATTACGCTTTTTATGTGCTAGGTCCTATGCTAAGTTCTGGTGTATTATGTCCTTCAATCTTCACAGCCTTTTGAGGTGGAGCCCCAGTGTTATTACCCCATTTTGTAGGTGAAGCAACTGAGGCTTGTGGAGTTTAAGTAACTTGCACGAAGTTGTACAAAATCATGCAGTAAGTGCCAGAGTCAAGACTGAAAACACACCTGGGTGCTTCCACGCAGTAGCTCTTAACTACCACTTTACACCGGTGAAAAATATTTTTAGAACTGAATGAAGAAATCTAAGGAAGAGGAAAGATACCTAGAGTCTAATGTCTTTTGTGATAACAATGTGAAACTTTTGTCTCTTTAAATTGTCATCCAGGGGCGCCTGGATGGCTCAGGCAGTTGAGCATTCGACTCTTGATTTTGGCTCAGATCATGATCTCGGGGTCGTGAGATTGAGCCTTGCATCAGGCTCTGCGCTCAGCGCAGAGTCTGCTTGAGATTCTCTTCCTCTCCCTCTGCCGTTCCCCCCTCAAATAAATAAATAAATCTTTTTAAAAAGTCATTAAAATAAAACTTAAAGGCTCCATTCTTCATCTTCTACTTAAAAAGAATGGGCAAAATATCTAGGTAATTCATGCATGTGGCCCCTTTTTGAGATACCAGTTCTTGTTTCCAAGCCTTCTCTTTCCTTCCAGTTCCATGTGTACCGGTGTTTATCTGCTGCTTAATCCACCTGCTCCTTCATAGGTGTTTGTAGGTCCACGTGGCATTCACGTGGCAACTTCAACTAAAAGCACCTTAGCCCCAACATCAGCACAGGATGGGGGTCATGGACCTCCGATTGAGTAAGCCTGTGGCTTCTTGATGCCCGTGGAAGTAAGGCTAAGGGAGCTGGTCTTTGGAGGACTTACCTCTTAGTGAAATCAGAATTGGTGTGTCACCTAACGTGATTTCTAGAGCAGTAGGGTAAGGCTAAAAAAGGAATACTTGTACCAGCGGCCAAATATCCACGTACATGTTGTCTCCTTTAGAGTTTCAAAGTAGTCACTTAAAAGACAAAATGTTTACTTGAATTATACACCCCTTGCTTGTCATGGAAGAAAGATCCTCAGTTCATAGGCTCTGGGTTCAGAGACTGGCTTATCACTTATTAACATTATGCAAGTTATGTAACATTGTTGAATCCCAATTTTTAAGTCTTTAAAATTGGAATTAAAATGTCAGACTTATTTGATTGCTAGGAAATTTAAATGAAATAATATATGCGCCTGCTATGTAAGAGTTGACAATAACTATTTTTCCTTTGTCGTAAGGTTTTTTTTCCTCCTCTAGACTTTAAGCTCCTTAAAGAAAGTAAATAGTTTTTCTTACTCATCTCTATATTCTCAATACCTAGTAGTATCGGGCATGTATTCATTGGATCAAAAATCGTTTAGGAAGGTCTTCAGATCATTCACTCACTCCTTCTTTAGTTGCATACGTACAGTGTGTCAGGCTCTGTGCTCGGGATAGTAGAGTCAACAGCACAAACATAGTCTGCCGCCATTTTTTTAAGTCTTTGTGAGAGAGAAATATTAATATGGATAATAGAGTAATGAATAACTTCGGTCCTTGAGGCAGGATTTAAATTTTGGAAATAGCCAAAATTACTTCGCCTCAAGTCTGATGAGTTCTTGAAACTGTTTTTGGTCAGATACAAAGAATAGCAATAAATCATTGTAACTTGGTTCTGAAAGTCCTAAAGGAGGTATTTCTAAAGTATTTCTGGGGAAGGATGGCATCACTGGAAAAAGTATAACCACATTAAAAAGGTCTGTCTTACAAGGCAGCAGAATTGATGTGAAGGGATCATAGTTTAGGTAAGGTGTTCCGGGAACTTGGAACCACGTGAAATAAGACCTAAAAACAAGTCAGATAGCTCGATGATTGGGCGGTGAACATGCCTCCTGGAGAGGAGAAGTAAGAGGAGATGAGGCAGTGTTGACAGCTCTAGCAAGATTCTTAATCTTAATCTCAGGAAACAAACTGAGGGTGCTGGAGTGGGGGGTGGGGTGGGAGGGATGGGGTGACTGGGTGATGGACACTGGGGAGGGTATGTGTTCTGGTAAGCGCTGTGAATTGTGCAAGACTGTTGAATCTCAGATCTGTACCTCTGAAACAAATAATGCAACATATGTTAAGAAAGAAAAAAAGAAGAAGAATGTAGCAGGAGGGGAAGAATGAAGGGGGGGAAATCGGAGGGGGAGAAGAACCATGAGAGACAATGGACTCTGAAAAACAAACTGAGGGTTCTAGAGGGGAGGAGGTTGGGAGGATGGGTTAGCCTGGTGATGGGTATTGAGGAGGGCATGTTCTGCATGGAGCACTGGGTGTTATGCACAAACAATGAATCATGGAACACTATATCTAAAACTAATGATGTAATGTATGGGGATTAACATAACAATAAAAAAAATTTATAAAAAAAAAAAAGATTCTTATGTAGATAGTTGGACTTAAAACTTTATCAATAAGTCATTAGGTGGCCCTAGGGGAAAACACAAGACAAAAGATTGAGTTTGTGTTAGCACCAAGAAATGCTCTTGGTGAGATTATCTAATGAGGCTCATTTAATCCATCCATCCTTCCTTCCATCCATCCATCCATCCATCCATCCATCCATCCATCCATGAGTGCCTAGTGCCAGCCCACAGGCACTGCTCTAGGTACAAAAGGAACAGAATAGGCAAGTCCCTGGTCACGTGGAGTTTTCTGCTAATGACAGCCTTCCCTCCTGGGTGAGTGGGAGGGTCTGGGGCACCAGGGTGCTGTCGGGGATCTAAGAAGCAGGTGAAGGTGAGGTAGGCCCCCAATATGGATATAGACAAGAAAATGGAAGTCCAAGCTCCCTCAAGCCATCAACCCGGAAATAAGAAACTGAAGTCAAGACCTAGATCCAGACTCAGGGGCAGATTTGCAGAGAAGGGCAGGCGTGCACAGATTGGGGGGGGGGGCTTGGCCTGAGACAGGAGGAGAGGCAAGACAGGAAACCCTGAATGGGCAGTGGAGCCCATGCAGGGGAGGGAACTGTTTAAAGCTCTGAGTTGCAATATAGAGCTGAAAACCTCTACTCAACTATAGGAAGTTGTCTTAGCATCTTTATTGAACTAGAAAGTGATCGACAACTGCGTTTTTATTTAGGTGTTAAGACATTCTAGGTCAGGGCGCCTAGGTGGCTCAGTCGTTAAGCGTCTGCCTTCGGCTCAGGTCATGATCCCGGGGTCCTGGGATCGAGCCCCGCACCGGGCTCCCTGCTCCGCGGGAAGCCTGCTTCTCCCTCTCCCACTCCCCCTGCTTGTGTTCCCTGTCTCGCTGTGTCTCTCTCTGTCAAATGAATAAATAAATCTTTAAAAAAAAAGACACTCCAGGTCATGTGGAGCTTTTCACCTTACCCCTCTTTGTCTGCAGTTTAGGTGTAACACAGTCAAGGCCAGCCTCTGAAAATGAGGCTGATTTCTTTTTCTAGTCTCAACCGGGGAAAACGCTGCCTGTTCTTCTCTTCCCAGTGATCTGTTGTGTACACGTAAAATGCTACAAGACATATGAATTTTTTGTTAGTTCTTGATGAAAGTTGTGGACCAGGGAGGCAGCAATTCGTCTTTGAACCTAGGTCTGAAAGTAGTGAGAACCACTGCATGAGGAGAATGCAACATGGTTTGCGTGGCCTTTTTCCTGTATTTTAACTCAGTTGATTTACTCAAAACCTCGTCAGTCAGTCAGTACACTTGTCTCCATTTTGAGATGGGTTTACTCAAAACCTCGTCAGTCAGTCAGTACACTTGTCTCCATTTTGAGATGGGATCATGACCTCAGCCGAAGGCAGACGCCCAACCAACTGAGCCACCCAGGTGCCCCCTTGTCTCCATTTTGTAGCTGAGGACATAGAGCCGCAAGTCTGCCCTCCCTTCGTTTTGCAGTTTTTGTCGTTTCAGTGGGAAGAATCAGCGTGCGGGGAATATTGAGCGTTTGTTCAGGCTCACACTTGTGTTGTTCTTCAGTCTTGTGAGGAAGAGAAGGCACATGCAGATGGGCTAGAATCGCTAGAAGGGTAAATGTAAGTTGGGTTACAGCTGTTGAGGTTAGACTTAGTAAGAGATGGAGCGTATGGGGGGAGGGATGCTGGGATGTCCTTCCGGTGGAGCATCAGTCCCAGGCCAGGGCACCTGTGTTTCTTTTCAGCTTCTGCTTTCCCTGCTGCAGGGAGTCAGCCAGGCAGGTGAGCGTGGGTCCAACCGCGACTTGCTGTCAAGGAACTTAGAATCGTATCATGTACTCTGCATAGGGCTTTACTTCCACTTTGGTTCTGTTTTCTCCTGACTAGATACATCATTCCTCTGATGAGTGCAAAGGGTCTTCTGAGAAGTTTAAACCTCTATTTTATGGTTCAGAATTATAGATGGGAGAAATAATTATTATTAAACAGAGTGCCCAAAGCTTTAGGAGTTCCAGGTGGGTTATATTTCTAGGCATCGCCTAAGAAAGGTTGTGGCCAAGTTCAAGGACATCCAAGTGAGGGCAGGTTGCAATGCACAGTGATCATTTATATTGGGGAGAAGAGCTGAAGCTGCAAAGTGGTGTCCTGAACAAACTTGTTCTGCAGCTCCCAGGGAAATTTGTTAGATAGTTAAAAAGAGGGAGCGAGCGAGCGAGAGAAGATCAATATTGATAAGAAGAAGAAAGTAAAAGACTTCTCTTGATGGAGTCCAAACTCCTCTGGGTTCTTTCTGCTGAGTGCTGAGAGGCTCATCGTCACCAAGTAGAGGGGCAGGAGGTATCTCTGTCCCCTTTGTCCTTCTCTGTAAATGGCTTCCAGTTTAGAGGACTCTAATGACTGACCATTGCAATTGGAGAAATGCAAGAAGAGGACCATGGGCCATCTGTAGTCATTGTCTACCCAGAGTTCATGATGTTTCAGAAAGGATGTGGGATAACATCACACATTATGACCTCCACTCATTCCTGTGGGGTGCTCACTGTCCCAGTATCTAACCCACAATATGCAGTAGCTATATATGGAAATGGCTAGTGCAACAGAGAAGCTGAGTTCTTAACTTATTTCATTTTATTTATTTATTTATTTTTAAGATTTTATTTATTTATTTGACAGAGAGAGACACAGTGAGAGAGGGAACACAAGCAGGGGGAGTGGGAGAGGGAGAAGCAGGCTTCCCGTGGAGCGGGGAGCCCGATGCAGGGCTCAATCCCAGGACCCTGGGATCATGACCTGAGCTGAAGGCAGGCACTTAACGACTGAGCCACCCAGGCGCCCCTTATTTCATTTTAATTAATTTTAATTTTAAAATGTACTTGATTTTTATTAAAAATCTTTTAAAGTGTGTTTGGAACAGCTTGGGTATATGTATTTACCTTTTCAACTGTAAATTGTGTGAACTCTAAATACAGATCGAGTATTTCCAGTGAAAATTTGGTGTCTGATTTGAGCTGCAAACTAGACACTAGATTGCGAAGACCTACTGTGAAAAAAAAGGACATATCTCAATAAATGAATTGATTTGTATTTCAAAAGAATATTTTGGGGGGACCTGGGTGGCTCAGTCATTAAGCATCTGCCTTCGGCTCAGGTCATGGTCCCAGGGTCCTGGGATCCAGCCCCGCATCAGGCTCCCTGCTCAGCGGGGAGCCTGCTTCTCCCTCTGCCTACCGCTCCCCCTGGTTGTGTTCCCTCTCTCACTGTCTCTCTCTCTGTCAGATAAATAAATAAAATCTTTAAAAAAAGAGAATATTTTGGATACATTGGGTCAAATGTAATACATTATTTAATTAATTTACCTGTCCCCTTTTTTAATGTGACTAGTAGAAAATGTTAAATTACACGTGTAGCTCGCACTGTATTTCTGCTGGGCAGCCTTGGTCTAGATAATGTCCTATGCGACCCACTGGAAGTATTATTAGGACTCTTTTCGGGAAAGTTCCCAGATTTCCAAAGTTGTAGACCCATTTTCCCCATTATGTTACTATGCTTTTCTTTATATGGGTGTGTTTATGACAACTGACGGTTGGAAAACAGGTCTTAGTAAGTTCATTGAGAGGGTAGCTTTGCTTGTGTTAATCAGAATGATTTTCAAATGCATTTTCACCACACTCAGAAACCACTGATTCTCATGCAAGCAAAGAACTACATTAGTGCTTTGTCATTTGTGTCTGTTCAGACCCCGCTCTTTTTCTTCGGGCAGAAACCTTGGTGATCGTCAGCATAGAATTGATTTGCTTGTGGCAAGGAACATGAAGAAATCCAACTAAAGGGGAATTCCATAGCTGTAAGGGACATAGGAGCCCTTTGCTAGCTAGCTCCTGTTTGGACCGTCCCAGCTCCAAGTGGTTTTCAGAGTCCCTATTTCAACTTTTTGGTTAAACTTTCCAGATCTTCCTATTTATAGATTTCGGTTGTTGGCAGCTCCGTGTTGGAGCTCTTGACACCACTGGTGAGGCTTGACTGGAGGTGACGCTGCGCTGTGCTTTCACAGCTTGGTGTGCAAGTTGGTTTCTGAAGATGCAAAGAGACTTACTATCCGCTGTAGTAGTTTCAACACCTGAGTGGATTTCAGATGCTAAAGTCACGTTCTTGCCATGATTCTATTGCTGTTGCAGAATTGTATTTTGCTTAAAGGAAGAGGAGATAAAATACTAATAACATCAAGATTGCCTGGAAACTTGAAAATTTTGTTTTAGAGGAAGAACTTAAGTTTTCAGTGGCCTTTTTCAAGAGTGTTTTTTTGTTTTTTGTTTTTGTTTTTTTGTTTTGTTTCGTTTTTAAATCAAGGAATGAATAAATAACTCAGCTAGGTTCTTGAGTAAGCCGCTCTTCCCCTTACGGGCCACTTTATACCCAGGTTTTATCATGATGACCAAGAGTTTAAAAAGCCTTCTAGGCAGAAAGTAACTCTGTAGAAAGATGACAATTTTGAGTTTAGGACTGCTAAACTTCATCCAGAGCAGTTATGTGATTCATTCAAGAATCTTGTTAACCCTTCAACCTCAATTCCTGTATCTGTCAACTAGGTTTTGTATTAGTTGCGGTGACATGACTCTTAGGGGTGTTAGGATAGAACAGCCTGTGATTGAAGGGCTTTTGGTAATTGAAGGGTATCTTGGTAAAGAGCTTTAGCAGGCTCAAGATTTCTACTAATTTAGGGTTCTAAGATTTTATTAAGAAGTCGGCTGCTCAAGCTATTTCTTCAGATTTGAGCTGTACGAAATAAAGACCTACTCACTAGTAGCAAGGTTACTTTGGGGGCAGATGGGGTCCACTCACCCCTTTAGAATGGCACAAATGCAGCCCTGACTGCCATCATGGAAAAGAGGCTCCCCAGTCTCCAAGCTATTTGATGCGGGTTCATTCTTGAGCAAGAAGGGGGTCCGGGGTCTGGGTACACGAAGACAGACAGACCCTTCTGGGTGCAAGAGGGGGAAGGGAGGGCAGGCCAGAAGTGAAATGGATTTTCATTCCTTCTTGCTTTTCCTTCACTAACCTTGTCTTGCTACACACTTCAAGTGCAGTCAGTGCTGAGAACACAGGCTCTGTGTGGAGCTCCAGAAAGTGAAGCAGGTGGGTTTAGGAGGAAGCTCCGGAGGCAGTTGGGAGAGAAGAGGAACCAGCTCAGGCACACCTGTCTAGGGCCCTTGTTCCTATGTAGTTCAGGTAGTCATTAGTCAGGAACTTCCTGAATTACACGGATAATCTCCATTTTATGGTTCAAGGCAGAACAGTAGCAACTTACTCAGGAGAGAAGGACCATTAGCAGATTGGTTGATAAGGTTTCTCTTCTTTTTTTTTTTTTTTTTAAAGATTTTATTTATTTATTTGAGAGAGAGACAGAACAAGCAGGTGAGAGGGGCAGAGGGAGAGGCAGGCTCCCCGGGACTCAATCCCAGGACGCTGGGATCATGACCTGAGCTGAAGGCAGATGCTTAACCAACTGAACCACCCAGGTGCCTGGTTAATAAGGTTTCTAAAAAACTGTTGTGAAGGATAATCAGTTAACGTGTCTTGATTTACAATATTTATTTGTTTCGTGATTCTCAGCCTTACCCTCTGCATATTGGAATCTCATGGGGAGGTTTAAAGATACTGATACCTAGCTGATTTACTTGGATACTGGAATTTTTTTTTTTTTTTTTTAAGAATTTTATTTCTTTTTTTGAGAGTCAGAGCGAGAGAGGGAGCACAGAGGGAGAGGGAGAAGCATACTCCCCGCCGAGCAGAAAGCCCGACATGGGGCTTGATCCCAGGATACTGGGATCATGACCTGGGCTGAAGGCGGACACTTAACTGACTGAGCCATCCAGGTGCCCCAGAATTTTCTTTTTCTTCTTAAAGCTTCTCCAGATGATTCTCCTGTGCAGCCAAGATTCAGAATGCCTGATGTGGAATGTGTGTTTCCTTGATTATTAACTGATCCCGAGTCCTTGAAGTATATGGAAATTCAAGCATATTTTTCATATACTGTGGAGCCCTAGTAGTTATAATGAAGGCATGGATCTTATTAAAATAAATTGTTAGTCTTTTTTTTTTTTAAACTATCCTGAAGATAATTCTTTTTTTTTTATTTATTCATTTGAGAGAGAGACAGAGAGAGAGAGAGCACAAGCAGGGGGAGAGGAAGAGGGAGAGGGAGAAGCAGACTCCCCGCTGAGCCAGGAGCCAGACGTGGGGCTCGATCCCAGGACCTGGAGACCACAACCCGAGCCGAAGGCAGACGCTCAACCATCTGAGCCACCCAGGGGCCCCAGTAAATTGTTAGTCTTAACAACAGGGCTACAAGAGTGTAGCACAGGAATTTCCTTAATTCAAGCTGTTTAATATTCTGATAATCACTGCTGTCATCTCTGACACACAGAAATCCATTGTCAAAAACAAAACTCCGTGGTCTTTCTAACCATGACCACAGCGAAGGAGAAGATGCCCTTTCTGAGTTCCTATCAGGAGTGTCGGGTCTAAGAATCAGGGAATTTCTAAGGTTTTTGATAAGCATAGGTAGTAGAGGTAGAAGATACTTGCCATGAGGGTTGTTACTTCTGGAAAAGTTTCTCTGAAAGAGGAAACGCGGGTGTGTGATGCTCGTAATCAGTATTCAAGGTTGTTTATATGTTACTTTTTAAAGGTGTAGAGGCTGGGGGGGGGCGGTGGATAGGAGATAAATCCGGCCCTAATTCCTCAGTCAGTTATAGAGTGAGGTCATGTCGATCTTGTCTTGGTTTTAATTAAGTTCTCATGTTACAACATAAAGACAGGTTTAATTCTTAAGGCATACACAAAAAGTAGTGCTTTATTTGGGACTTCTCAAATTCCCTGTCATAATAAAGCCTTGCATTTATAGAGAGCCTTTGTTTGAAGAAACTCATAATATTTTACAAGCTTAATCTCATTTATCTTTAAAATAATGTTCTGTGACAGTGGAGGGTGGGTATGGGGTATGCCAGTCTCTCAGACGGCAACGCTGAGGAGAGGTTGACTTCTTTCTTTTCCACTGCTTTTTAAGTATGGTGCTCTTACGTCGTTCTGTTGAAATTATTTAGGTGGCAAACATTTTCCAGAGATATAAATCTTTTCCAGAACTAATTTGCGCTTCTTACTCTAGGTATAGTTTACAGGGCTTTTTCTGTTTATATTTATTTCTCTGCCTGAGGCAGCCCGGGAATGATCTGATCTATGGAGCGCAAGGAAATTTGTTCAGTCTGACCATGGTAGGGGCTGTACCCCAGCCTTCTGCCTTACACACTGAGCCATGGTGGGGTGGGTGCCTCCTGGTTCGCTGCAAAGGGACCAAATCCGTGAGGCAGTTGTAGGACTTCATGCACACAGCTTCCTTGGGGCTGCCGTTTTTAGAGACCTTACTCAGTTTTATTCAGTGTTTCTCTGGATTACTGTCATCTGAATGGGAATGTAAATCTTGCTCTGGTGTCAGATCTTTAAAACCTAATATTTCTTAGAGTAAAAAGATGGCTTTTTCGTTTTAAAGAAGGTCTGAGTTGCCTCCCCTGCAACCACCCCCAGCAGACAGCTGGGGTTGTGGGTAGCTTCTCTTTCTCTCTCTCTCTCTCTTCCTTTTAAGAGACTTCCAGGATACAGCCGTTCAAGAAAGAAGTGAAGATGAGCAAAGCCCAGAGTGGTGCTGTAACACAGAGAAGAAAGCTGCGTGGGGGAGGGGTGAAGGGTTTAGGAGGCACGAGGCAGCAGGTGGAAGGGGAGGAGGGACAAGTGGTTAATGCACAGGTTTGAAGCAACAACCTGTGCATTAACCATGTATTCTGCCATGGTCTTAAGGTCCCAGGTCTTAAGGTCCCTCGGCCCCAGGGGACTTGGCTCCCCCACACCAGGGGCACTGTGAAGGCTCTAGAGAGCGTCGCACGGCAGGTGGAACATGCCTGGAAGGTATCTCTCCTTTGGGGGGAGAAACTGAGAAGCGCTCCCTAATGGTGCCCTTGATATAACTAAATAGCAACTCTCTCAGTTCATTACTCGTTAGCCCCAGGCAGGGACACCGCATCCTGGCTAATTGTAATAGCCACATCATTAAGGGGAATGGCATTAATGGAGGAGAAAGCAGCTAATCAAGAGCCAAACTTGGCCACTTTGTTGTGCCCAAGACATAAGCTGCTGTGAATTTAAGTACCTATTTCTTTTGCTATTAGAATTAGTTAGGAAGAAAGGATTTAGTGGCCCTCTTTTCAAAAGGTTGATCCAGAGCTCTGGGGCATTTCTGGATAAATCCAACAGCAAGACTTGATTTTTCACAGGGATAACACCTGCTGCTTGTGTATAAATAAAGTCACACCACCTTTATTACACTTGTGCGACCCACTATCAGTAGGACATGCCCTCTCATGGGGTTTCCAGGAGTGGTTATGTATGTTGGTGAGCTCACCTAATCTCCGCTCAGAGCGAAAGCAGTCATCTCCATCATGGCAGGGATTCGGGGGGTAGCTGGGGCCGCGGAGCACACGTGTTTAATTTTCCCACCCAGGTCGAAAGCCTGCGACCTCACCTGTGTCAGCACTGGGTTCCAGCCAAGTGAGCTGAGCATCCTTTAAGCATAGACCTCCCTGGAAACCACAACCTGGCATGCAGAGGAATCACAGCTTGAGATTCTGCTTACAACTCATGTCAGAAATACTTAAGAAATTCAGGGGGAAAAAAAAGGGAAAGAAATTCATACCAAATCAGGGTTGGAAAGGATCTTAATTAAAATGTTTTAAATTGGAACAATAAGGAAATCTATTTGAGTTGTTTTTTTTGTTGTTTTTTTTTGTTTTTTTTGTTTTTTTTGTTTTTTTTGTTTTTTTTGCTTTGGTGCTTGTCTTAAAGGGGTGGCTTCTAGTTCTAGACACTAGTGCTGTTTCTAATAATATTTGGTAGAACCCTTGTATCCTGTGAGGGTCTTGGGGAGTTCTGATGGAGAGAGGAGGGGAGTGCGGTGGTGACGCTCTGTTTGGATCTGTTCTGCCCTCTGCCCACACTGTAATTAATAAGTTGTGACTCGCCAGGGGGTGTGAGATCATATAGGGACAGCATCTTGGGAGTCCTAAGGCATCTTCAAGTTCTACTTGAGTTCCTTCCCCGTGTAGGAACCCCTTGTAGAGTCACCTTCGAGCCTCAGCTTCAACTGGCTTGAGGGGGAATAATACACCACGTCCATGTTTCTAGCACAGAGGTCTAGTGGCCGGCCCTGCCCTCTAAGGTGCCCTTATCTCTGCCTCACACTAATCCTTCCCATATTTGAAGACCTCTAAAAGGATCCTTTAACTCTTCTCTTCCCCACAGGCTACATGTATCCTTAGTGCCTTTATCCATTCGTCATTTGAGAGAATGGAGTCTGCCTCTTCAGCCTATTGGAGAAGTGTCATGGGACTGTGGCCACTCAGATTTCTGGAGACAGACTCAGCTCCTTCTTTTTTTTTTTTTAAGATTTTATTTATTTATTTGACAGAGAGAGACAAAGCGAGAGAGGGAACACAAGCAGGGGGAGTGGGAGAGGGAGAAGCAGGCTTCCTGCTGAGCAGGGAGCCCGATGTGGGGCTCGATCCCAGGACCCTGAGATCAGGACCTGAGCCGAAGGGAGACGCTTAACGGCTGAGCCACCGAGGCGCCCCTCAGCTCCTTCTTGGTATACAGATGTTCTCACTCGAGGCCTGACTAAATGTTGACAGGGCCTTTCCTCCTCACCGCTCCTGTCTCACTTGTACATTCAGATTTGCTGCTCACTAGATAAATGGAAAGTAGTTGAGTAAGGGAAATGTGTTCTGTTGTTGTTAAAGAAAATCTTAGAGATAAAAGTAACATATTTTTACTCAAAAATTAACCTCAGGTGAGATTTCTGAAGTCATCCTGTGCACCAGTAATCTGCAAAGGCCCTGGTGGCTCTTCGGATTGTGTCCCACAGGTAATACCTGGATGAATCCTAATGGCTACCTCTGCTCAGAGGTCTGAGAACTTCTCTCATATGTCGGGTTTAGTCCCTTCCTCAGCTAAATGCATTTACTCCCTCCGTCTGTGCTCCCAATTGGATAAGTAACAGGCTTCAGAAAGTCGGCACCCTGGCTTAGGCGGCTCTGTGGAGTGACTCTCAGGAACCCCACACAATCCTGTGAGGGGTAGGGGCACAAAGCAGTGGAATATTCCAGAGCTGCAGTGATTCTTACAAGCTTGGACTTCTCTCTGGGGATTCCCCATAAGTTGTGAAGCCACTGACGATGGGCCAGTGCTACTTAAGTGTAGTATCTTATTTCTCCTGTTTAAACCAGTCATACCATCTCATGAGCTGGAGACTTCAACGGCATTGCTTAACCCCTGTGATCTTCAGGTCAGGTTCCTTGTGTGGAATGGACATGATCGTGCCTTCCCTGCAGGGTTATTGTGAGTCTAAAATAAAGGCTTCATGGCAAGCACATTCCAAGTGCTCTCTGAATGCTAGCTCCCCTTCCTGATGGTTGCAGTGACCTTATCTTACAACTAAGATCGGCACATCTGTTCTGAGGGGTGTAGGTATTTATTATGAGGGCCCATGTACGTGTATGGGTAAAGTGATACAGGATTTTAGATATTGGGGCCATCTTGGAAATTCGAGGACTTGACAGTGGCAGAATTTATAATGCCCAGTACAGGCGTTGGCTCCTAGTGGACACTTGATGAATGCTGAAGTATTTCGTAACAACCATAGGGAAAAAAAAAATACCCTCGTGACCTCTTACAGCAATGTTTGACCAGGGGGCCCATTGCTCACATTTCTTTTTATTCACTTTGCTGTGCACAGATAACATAGTTCTGGGCAAAAGAAAGGCTTCAGATGCTGTAACTAATTGTGTCTGATGGATACGCTATTAGGCCGGGAAGGTGAGGAAGGGGCTACTTCAGTTGTAAATATACAGGAATCTGCATATTTCAGGTCCTGAACCCGTCTGCTCAAATGTCCAAGGCAAGAGCCCTTCGTAGACCAGTGAAGCCAGGCTCCTAGGAAGATTTCCCATTGGTGTGTGTGTGGTTTGTCGGGTGCATCCTCCCACACCCCTTCCAAGGGCTGAATGGGCATCTGGGCGACACGGACAGAAGCTGCAGGGAACAGGAGTGTAGCTCCACCTATCCTAATTTGCACAGGGTATCCCCACTTTTTTCCCCCTGAAATTATTGGAGGCACGGGAAAAGCCAAAGACCGATTGGGCAGTACAAATCCAGTGGCTCAGCACCCAGAGGGATGTTTCTCTCAGGAGAGGAGCTAAGAGGAGGGTCTGCTCGGGCTGCTGGTATAGATGTCTCCTGGAGTCCCTAGGGGATGGAAAGCTAGCATCACAACGTCACTGCTGGGATTTGATGGAGCTGGTTTTCTACTTCAGAGTTCATGTCTGAATACCTCAGATCCCCAGGTATATATATCCCAGATCCTAAGGCATACGGCTTCCTTCTGGGGAAATGCCAAAGCCGCCGTGGCCTGTGGCTCTGGGTACAGTGTGTATTTAGAAAAGCAGACTGGTGTTTGCATCTTTCCCCAAGTTCTCCAAGTTGATCTCGCCACCTTTGGGGGTGAACAAAATATTCAACGTGAATTTTCAAGTGAAAGAAATTGGCATTCGAGAGTGTGTTAGTTCAGGTTCTTGTGCATGTCTGTTTGCATCCACTGTGCCAAAAACCTCGAAAACCGTGCCGCTCCAGTTTCTGTCTTGCTCAGTTTTTGGGTGACATCTGGATTTCACTGGTTAATGAAAGCTCTAGCCACCACTTTGCGTCATTTTGCAGCCAGAAGCATGTACTTAAATAATTGTGCATTTCGGCTTCAGTTTAGTGAATCTTGGTAAATCGCTTCCTACAGGAGAGACATGTCTTCTCTTCGGTCTGTAGACGACAGACTGTAGTAACAAGCAAGCATCAGCTTTCCCCGGCAGCTTTCCTAAAACCCTGCAGGGGGAAAAAGAGCTCCTTCCCTGCAAAGCTTGAGCATCACCAGCGTGCCCGCTGGACCTCGGGTGCCTGCTATTTGCCATCTTGGCTGAGGTGTCAGTTTCAGGCGGTGAAGGGACACCAGAGTGCAGCAGGAGGCAAGGGCACCTGTGGAATTTTTACCATAGTTCCCTGAGAAGTGGTCACCCCGTCTGTTTCTGTGGCACTCTTCCTCCTCAGGCCTGTACACGACGGGCTTCAGAAACCCTCCTTGGGGTCATCTGGCATTCGTAGTGGGTTTGGGGGCTACTTTGGGAAAATAGTGCCTAAATCCGGGACGTCTCCGCTTTAGAGGAATCTTTAAAATGACCTGTAAACCATCTTTTTGCAAGTACAACCAGACTTTGCTTCTGTTTTTCTCAGTTCCAGAAACGCTTTATCTTTATTTCCAGAAAGTTAATATTTAATTAGCAACAGGCTCTAAGTGTCTCAACCCTTCAGCCTCTTTAAAGAACTAATGGTGTAAAAACAAATGTGTAAATGCACCAGGGGGATCCCGATGATTTATGGAAGCTCTATATTGAATAATTTTGAAAAAGGAAGACGTTTTTGGTAATAATATTCATTGTTTGACTCTTCAGTTCTGTGATATGCCGTCATGGGGTGGGGAGGAGGGAGAGGAAAATACCATTCTCCTCCAGAGCGTAAAATCTTTAAGATTATTTTATGTGATAGTCACAGGTTCCTAAGCACTTGATTTAAAAATGAGCAGAATCCAGTGGGTACCCTTCATTGGCCCTTCATGGTTTGGGGGAGGAAGGAGGACAGGGAATAGACCTCATTTTGGGTCTGGTAGTTAAATGCTTGCAGCAACCCTACTCCATATTCCATTTAAATTAAAAAAAAAAAAAAGAAAAGCTTTCTATAATGGTTAGTGAAATTTACATTTCATCCCTTGCCTAAAACTATTTTTAGCCTTATTTTCTCTTTTCAGAGCTTTGTGCTGCTCCCCGCCCCCCGCTCCCCATTAGGTGCTTCCCTTTTGTTCTGTAGGTTGGTTCGATAGTTTGTATCTGCAAATTTGAGAGCCGCACATTTTATTTTTTTAGCATATAAACAATAATGTAACCACATCACGGCCTTTTCAGTCACATCATTGACCTCCGCGGGCAGTTTATCCCCCTACAACACTTGAATGCATTAATATCACTGTCTGTAGCATTTTAATTTAATTAGAGCAGTGGTTATAATCCTCTTGGGAAAATCGTTATCCCCTCTGTACTGTTAAAATAAAACACCTCTGGTTTTCATCCGACGACAGTTTGCTTTTGAGGTGAATGAGCTGTAAGCGGGTACTCCCCTTCCCTTTGTTAGGGTCAGGCCACAGAAGCAGTTGTGAGGATAAAGAGGTTTGCTTGATTTGAGAAACTGCATGTCCTTAAGTCTCTCTGTCTAGATGTCTCCATCTGAGATGGTGTTTGTTTCCTATTTCTAATTGCTGATAGTCTGCAGGTTGTGCCTTGTCGATGTTAAGTGCCTGGTTATAGGAATAGATGAAAAAACGTGAACCATGTGAGTCGCCCTAGAAATTAACAGAAAGAGAGACAAAGGGAGATAAGCCTGCAGTGTGGGATTCGCAGGTGTGTGTTTTGTTCGGTCGGGAGAGGAGCCCACGTCCTGGGCGGTGTCCTTTCCGGGGTCCCCTGAGTGCTCTGCTGGTTGCTGAACCCGGGGTCAGGGTAGGTGTGTAATTTGTGCCAGCAAATTGCTCAAGGTCTTAGAAGCGTATTTTGCTTTTCCCCCTCTTGGTCAAGGTACCCTCTCTTCTGCTGCTACTGACAAATCTCTTCATGGAACCTTTTAAAAAGAGCTTCCTGTCCCGAGCTTATGGTGTTGCATGGAATATCGCTGGGTAGAAACGAGAATGTAGAGTCTGTCTCCATCTAGAATTGCTTGGACATGGGGGGTGGTATAGAATCCCAGGGCGAACACTGGAGTGTGGCAATTCAGTCGAGCAGGAAGGACAGGCAACCATGACGAAGTGCGCACATGGCGGGGGGGGGGGGGTGCCTCCTGAGAAAGGACGGTGAAATGAAGGGACAGCAGTGATAATTTAGCAAGTCAGAATATATACATTTTAAAGGTGATACCTAGCTTGACTCTTAGAAGTAGGCTAGAGGTAGATTTCCCAGGAAACAAAGTAAAATCCGTTTTGGGGGCTGGATTTCTTCCATTTTTGCCCTCGATGGACTTGGTGAGGGGCGAGGGAGCTGGGATGACGTGGCCTGTCCCAGGGACCAGTTGCAGGATCTGGTGAGTCTCTCTTTGCTTTAAGACACAGTCATCGTATTATGAAATGCCATCTTTTTTTTCTCGCACTTGTGCCATGCCATTTGAAAAACTCTTTGGCTGCACTATGTTTTCTTCATCAACAGTTTCACTTCTGCAAAAACCCTAACAAAACAAAGCTATTTCTGGGAATAAAGTTAACGGCAGATAAGATATCTAGACATATATTGGGACTGGGTTGTTTTTTTTTTTTTCCCGAGAGTTGAAGTGTGTGGAGAATTTGTTAAAACAGACTGTGTTTAGAATGCTTAAAAAGCTCACCTCACTTTGAAAAACTCTTAAACAGATTTTGTATGTGTTCCATAGGTGTGTTGATGTCTTTGCCTCTTTCACCCCCAAAACCCCAAACCAAACACCAAAAAGTATAACTCCTCCTTAAGCTAGAGTTGCTCAAAATATGTGTGATGTTTGGTAAAATTTAAGAAAAGTGAAGTTGAAGCTTTTGCTCTGGGTGACCTTTCACTGGACATCTTGATTGAGACAGAAATGAAATCTAGGATGTGTACTCCTGCCTTTAATTAAGAAATTCACAAGGTAAGTTTAGGATGTATGTCTAAATGGAAATATTCCAAATGCCCTAGTTGCTGGTAGAGGATGCCTCAGGGAAGGTATAGCGATTCCATTCGGAAATTACAGAAATATGTATAGATTAATTTAAAATCGAAACTTCCTACCACAACCACCAAACTTTCCAGGCTCTGAGCAGAAGAGAAGCTTTAAGTTGGTTATAGAGCCAGGGGGACTCCCCTGCTTCCCTTTGCACATTTGATGGAATATAAAATGTTGGAGAAACGTCTTTCCAAAACATAAACACCCCCTTTGCTTTATTTCCATCTGTGATTTTTCTTTTGCTCCTGATTTTTGTTTTTTGATTTTGATTTTTTCATAATGGCATCTTACTGATCTTTTTCCCCCAACTAATTTTGGACCTTGTATGTCCCACTTTACTTTGCCCAGTTGAACCACAGAAACAAATGGAAGTTATGTTTATTTATGTATGGACTTTAAGTCAGAGTAGTTGATCTAACATGCAAATTGCACTGCTCTTCTAGCTGAACATAATAGTCAGTTCCTTGCCATTATTTGCTGTGTTTTAACTTAAAGCCTAGTAATAATCCTTCCCATCCCATCCAGTTGTTTTAATTGATCTAACAAACACTGTTTGAATTTAAACAGTGTATCTGCAGAAGTCCTCCTCCCCCTTTTCCTTGTCAGTTACTGAGTAAGTATCTTCAATTAAACAGTACTTGCCTTAACTGCAGACAGTTCTTGAATGAGCTCTGAAATACTTCAGAAGGAAGGGAAGTATGGATTCTGAGTTGGAGAATGAAGGGACAAGGAGCTGCCATTAATGTTGCAGATAATTCCCTGCTATAAAGGAAAAAAAATAAACAGTGGATATTTTTGGTTTATAATGAGATAGGTAGACCATAGAAGAATCTTGCTGTAGATTTATGAACTAAATCTAGAACTTACAGGCCATCACTTTGAGCTCACCTCTCATTGGATCTGAGTACAGAATCTTATTTGTATTAGAAGCTGGGGATGTTGCCAGAGAAGAGGAAACATGGTTTTAATGTATGGGTGACATTAATTATGGGACTTGGACAAGCAATTTTTGAGAGAGTAGTCTTTAAGCCATTCTCTTGGATATGCTGTTTCCTTTCCTCCACCTTGTCTCTCCTCTTCACTTGAAGGAACCACTAGCGCAGAGAGGGGGAAATGGACACCTATTGACCCGAGTCCAAAGAAGCCCTATGTTCAGCCTTTCCAGAGCCTTGTTATAAATCCCAAATGCTGGAGATCCGAAAGACAACTAAGTGGATGGCGTGTCTGGAGAGGGGGCGAGGGGGATTGCTGTGAAGCCTGATCCACCTGCGCTCAAATGCCCCCTCTCTCCCCTTTGCTCCCCACCCCTCTCCCTGATTTCACACCCAAGTCAGTTCTAAGCCTTCATTGTCTTCTTCCCCCTCCCCTCTTCCTGCCCTTCTTTCTAACAGCAGGAACGAATTTCATATACACCTCCCGAGAGCCCGGTGCCAAGTTACGCTTCCTCGACTCCACTTCATGTTCCAGTGCCCCGAGCGCTCAGGATGGAGGACGACTCGATCCGTCTGCCCGCGCACCTGCGTGAGTGTTCGCGTGTGCGCGGGGCTGGGAGGGAGGACGCACAACACCATGGCCAGAAGGACAGACAGACTGAGAGGGGAATGATTGACTGGGCGGGGGCGCCGGGCTTTGGGCCGGAGAGGGGCAAGCTCTGAAATTGTCACTCGGCGCCCACTTTGCAAAGCTGCTTTGCAGCCCATTGAAAAGCTTGAGACTCCTGGCCCTTGCTGCCACGTTACCGCCGACATCTGGAGACGTGTACCATAGGGCAGAGTGCACTCGATCTCCTGAGAGGCAAAGTGAACTTTTTTGGAAAGTTTGTCTCCCTAAGTTCACACTTGACTTCTCTTTTTAGTATTTTCATAAGACCCTAAATTTTGGGCAGTTTCTGAGTCAGACTCCCTCCCTGCTTTGCTTTTAGGCTATGTGTTCTTCCTTTCTTTACAGAGCCTCCCCTCCTTTTTTCTTTTTTTTTAAATGCATGCTGGCTGCTTTTCTTTGCTTCATTTTACTGCCTAGATATGGCCTCTCCGTTCCGTCCTTTCTTCTCCTCTCCTCTCCTGTTCTCTTGTACCTGCCTTGCCTCTGCGGCTCTGGTCAGTTTGCACTCTTTCCACCTTTCTCTCTCAGATCATCTCTTCCCCCTGCCTCTCCCAGCTCCCTGTCTGAATCCTCTACTGCAGCTTGGCAGAGCATCAGGGCCAACACACTTGTGCTCTTGGGGCCAGCCTCCAAAGCAGCCGACACCTGTCATTTCCTTTTTGTCTTTCTTTCCTGTGCTGCCACCCAGCCTACATGATACAGCGTGATGGGGCAGCTGGGGAGAATGAGTCACCTGATTCCCACCCTGATCACAGTGGCCAAGAAAATGCCAGGTTTTCTGGCTTGAACATTGTCCCGAGGGCACAGGTCCAGGTTGTAGAAGACACGGGGGGTCACCTTGGCCCTATCTTGGCTCCCCAGGATATTTGCCTCCTCTCATTCCATCCCTCCTCAGAAGCCAGAAGGTTGCTTGCTGAAAGTGGAGAACAAAAAGAGACAGAGGATGTAGGCTCCTCTTTGCTCGCCCTGTGAGAATTCAGGGAATCAGGTGACTGTGTTGCTGGGAGGTCGCAGGGGAATGTTGCTGGCTATCCCTTCTCCTTCAGTGAGGAGGTAGCTGGGATTATGGGGAGGAGCTGAGGGCCATGGGAGCCCTTCCTTCCCCTCCTCCAGCTTGCTGCGTCCGTCTGTATTTACAAAGTTGCTGTAAGTGACAGCACATTCCAGCTTCACTTGGGCAAGGACAGAGCTCCACTCTCCCATCTTCTCCACAATGAACTTTTAAAGATGAGATTGGGACTGTAGCCGTGTCATGCCGTGCGAGGGTCATGACGGCAGGCTCTCCTGTCCTTGGTAAACCGGAGTGTTGGGGCCCCAGGGGAGTAGACGGGACTGGAAAAGATACCGGAGTCAGGTAATAGCATCTTTTCCTCCAGAAGTTGTCCTGTGACTGGTATATTCACTTCAGGAGTAGTCACTTCCAAATCGAACACGCTGTGCCATGCTGGCAAAACCCTCCTACTGTCTAATCTCGTTCATTTATTTGTTCCGCGAATAGTTACTGGTTATCTGTGCTGCGCCGGGGATACCGAAGCGAGCAAAGCAGACCAAACTCCTTGCCCTTACAGAGTTTAAAGTCTAGTACAGAGAAGAAAAATGTATGAACGCTTGGCCCAAACAGAGATTTCTCTCATAGCTTTTTATCCCTTTGAGACATCCCCCGCAAGGAGGCCCTAGCTCTTGGTTCGCCTCTGGATGCCTTTATTTTTGGAAGCCCTTTCACCACAGGACTGCCTGCCCATAAGTAGTTACCATGGCAGAAGAAACAAAGAAGCACACCAAACTAGCTAGTTAGAAGGTCTTCATTCTTAATTAGTTCTGCTGTTAAACTAGCTGGTTGACTGTGAGTCAGTCATTATAATACCCAGTTTTCCTACCAGAAAATATTGTGACGTGACAAGAGAACGTTTAACGGCCCTCTTCACTTTAAGCTATCATAATCTCACTTAGGGAGCCCTTCTCCATACTTGGAACCATCTCTTCTATATCAACACTGTTTCCGGAGTAGACGGTTTCCTCATGGGCCTCAGCTGGGCTGCCTACCACTGCAGTACAGGGCCTACCATGCGCCTAGCACACAACTGTAATAGCTTATATTTGTTGTGGGATTGCCCTGGTCCAGGAACTGTGTGGAGTCCTCTATGGAAAATATTTTATTTAATTCTCCCAGCAGTACCTGTAGGGTAGATGTTCTTTTAACATTCACATCACGCATAAGGAATTTAGGGCTTAGAGAATTTAAGGAACCTGCCAAGGTCACATAGTTAGTAGGGGGTAGAGTTGGGATTCAAACTCAGCTCCGTCTGACTCCGGAGCCTTGGCTCTTGTCTATTATGCTACTATGTAAGTGTGTTTAATAAGTACTTTTTGGATAGAGGGATGAATTCAGGGTTGACACGTAGCCAGTATTCACCGATGTGGCTATAGTGGCAGAAATGATTTATGGCTTGAATCTTCTAACTGGTCAATGAGTTGTGGAATACTTTATGTCCCTTGGATGGATCCCCACATATATAATGATCAGATATAGGATTGTAGCGTATTACTGCCGACCTTAGAATATAATCAGGTGTTAGAGTATGGATTCAGGTCAGGGCGATGCCTCCTCGCTGGCAGCCTGACTTTGGAGACCTCCCGGGTAATCTGCATGAGCCCTGTTGGTCCTGACATCTGGACTGAATCCTCTGAAAATGGAGGCTCCCAGGCTCTTGCTGTTTGTCCTCAGCTGGGGCTTTCCACATGCGGCTGAGCTGCCCTCCTCCTTCTCCTGTTCCAGGATTCAGCTGCCCATCGAGCTGTTTGAGAAACATCTCATGTAGCCCCTAGGATGGTTGAGGCTGTGCCATATACTTGAAGATGCATCCCAGCTGGGTTTCCAAACCTAAAAGAAAATAAATATTCTAACAAGGGAATTGGGTTATTGCTGTTTTAATCTGGGATTCCAGACAATTCCCAATGGAATGCTCATGGAAAGTACGGGGAAGAATCTGGAAGCCAAGGCAGCAGCAGGACATTTATGGTATTGCTAGGTTGAAAGCATTTTTAGCTGCTTGTTTTAAAGAGATACTCCCCAGACTGGTGTGCCTCAAAGTTGTTTCTTTTCAAACCATTTGTCCTCATTGATCTCCCGATAAACCTTCTTGCTTAACTCTTTTTCTCTTTTCGTTCTTAAGTCAAAATATATCCTTTCCTGGTTGGAGGGAAGGCAGGGCTCATAATAGTGAAGATTCTCATACTGAGGGTTTCTCACCATTTTGTTCTGCAAACCCCAGGATTACCCAATCTGAAGACACAGTGTGACAAATTAGCAAGCTATTGAGAAGTAGAAAGTAATGCCTTTCTATTTGCCTATGATAAAAACAAAGTGATAAATGGAGCAAAGTGTTAAGTTGTGATTATAGAGGACTTGCTAGGGCCAGGTTGGGTAGTCTGGGCCCAGGAAAGGAGGAGAGCCAAGGGGAGGGGGGCCAGCCCCGAGCCATCCTGGCCTGGCCTCCTCGCTGCCCACATGTGCAGGCCGGGCCTGTCAGCAGTCCTGCAGCAGATTTCTGGAACCTGCCTGTTTTACTAGGAGAGCAGACACAAGTATGTTTATTGAGAAGATAGAAAGGGCTTCTTCTTTATATTTTTTCCTCCTTCTACAAAGGGTACTGACTTATTTTTTAAGCTTGAGGGTAGAAGAGCTGAAGTACAACAATTATAGCAGGTGGGTGGAAGACACAAAGTTCTAGTCCTTAATGGGAACTGAGCCTCTCGTTGTACCTTGAAAACACTTAAAGGACCAAAGATCCCCGAGAGTCCCTAGAGGAGCTCACTCTTGATTCTCCAACCACTGAAGGCCATTGCCTCATTCTCACTAGGGGCCTCATGATGTGAGGCCCCTTCCTTCCTTCCTTCCTTCCTTCCTTCCTTCCTTTCTTCCTTTCTTTCTAAAGATTTTTCATTTATTTATTTGAGAGAGAAGAGCGCGAGCACGAGCAGAGAGAGGGGCAGAGGGAAAAGCAGACTCCCAGCTGAGCAGGGAGCCTGACACAGGACTCAATCTCAGGATCCTGGGATCTTGACCTGAGCTGAAGGCGGATGCTTAACCGACTGAGCCACCCAGGCACCTCTGGCGGGGAGACTTTTCTAATTTGTCTGCCCAAAGACCACCTTCTTGTAAATTCCTGGGGAGGTGTGCATGGTGAGGGGGCAGCCATAGGTGCCTCATGAGATGGTGCCAACCCTCAGCCTCTAACAGTGATGCTCAGCGCTGCCCATCTGATTATAGTAAGTATGCTTCAGACTTATCAGGCAGAATTTAAATCACTAAATGTCCTTTCTTTATTTTAAATTCCTTTTTACATGATCATTTTGGATTTAGCTGATAGAATCACATCTAATCACAGGCTGACATTATCTCTTTGCTCAGAGGCTCTGTGTTTTGCAGTGCTGGTTGGGCCTTCTAAAACCCCTGTGAATTGATATTTAAAAATCAGAACCTAGGACTCATTCATCATTTTTAATAGGGTTACGGTTTATGATGTTGTGGGTTAATAAATAGCCATAATAGCTGCTTAGAGTTTTCTAGAATCGGAACACCAGAAATAGTCCCTTGGCTCTACTTCCTTTCCTTGTGAATCTTTCAAAATTCTTACATTACTACTCCTACTTGTGTGTGTTTAATAATTTAATTTAATGCCTTCCTTTGGAAACGTTACCTCGCGGCTCACCCACTTGGTGATTTTGCCTTCTCAGCAGAGTAGCTGAGTCGAAGACAGTCACGTGGCGAGCAAGGCTATATTAGAACCAGGATAGTGAAAAGAGATGCAGTGCCTCACTTTCCTAATTAGCTAGAGCAACCCACAATTTTATATACTTGCAAGTTAATTTTGTTCCCTGGGAAGAGGCAAAAATGGGAATGAAATATAATCGTATTTCGTATTTTATATTGTTACAAGCAACAGCATGTGCTTCTATGTATTATCTCATTTAATCATGCAACAGTCCTTGAAGTAGGTGTTACTAAGTCTTTTTTAGTGATGAGGCGACTGCGGCTCCGATAGGTCCATCAAATTCACCCAAGCCTGGAAGAGCCGAATGTGCTGTCTACTTTGGAAGTCACCATTGAGGCTTCTGGGGAGAACACATTAATGACAGAGTCTTGTGGCCTTGGATGTAGCAGCAGTGCTGACTTTGGAGTCTGGGCGGCTGTGGGTGCAGGGACTGGGAGCGCTTTGGCTCTGGTCATGCACTTGACCATTCATTTGAGCTGAACCTCAACAGGTCGGCTTCCACCGGGAACCCGAGGCGGTTACTGTGGATAATTCACTCTGGTCTTTCCCACCTGTCTCTGCTGTTCGCCTCTCTTCACTCTCTCGTGAGCTCAGGTTGACGTTCAGTTTCTGTCTGCAACCAGAGGGACAGAGCTGGCCATGAAGGCCTGAGAGGGCCAGCTCCAGGAGTGGGGCTCAATCATGTCCCCACATTCCCTGGCATTTCACCAGGAATGACCTGGGAACAGGTCCCACTGCTTTTTTTTTTGGCGTTTCCAAATGAAAAGGCCTGGTAGTAGGAAGGACTTGGGTCCAGATAGACATGAGTGGGCTTGCATTCCAGGGCTGCCTCTCTCTGTTAGAGAGATGATTTAACTTCTCTAAAACTCACCTTTCTAATACACTTACTCAAGAGGGTTCCCCATAAGGATCAGAGCTAACTTATGCGTAGCACCTCACACAATGCCCAGCTCACTAGGGCTCTTTCAGTTTCCAAAGCTGATAAATAGCCTGTGTAAAGGGGTGGCTTCCTCATTTTCAAGGGCCAAGAGAAGCTTGTATGTCCTTGTTTGTTTCACTAAAGAAAAGGCCTAGAGTTCTGTCTACATAGCACTAAGACTGATTTCCCTAAGTCACACTGGAAATGAGCTTTATCCTCTAACGACCCACGATTTCTGGGAGCTCAAGTCCGCTCTCGGGCACTTTACTACCCGCATGCTCTCTGTACCTCTGTCTGGCATGGTTTTCTTCACTGGCCTTGCCCAGTCTGTAAATCTCCTTCCTCAGCCTTCACTACTCTTCTTCTCAAACCTAGCAAGTCCTCCCCTGTCCTCTGCTGTTATCAGTGTTCCAAAAATGGCCTCTCCTCGCACAGCTGCCCGTGACGTGTCGTGACGTCAACAGCAGAGTTGAGGCAAGGACATGGGGAAGATTTAATTCTCAGTCAGCATCTGACAGAGCAGTAGGGACTTCTAACAAAGATGGCCAGCCACCCGCGTTTTAGATCTTGTTTCCCTTAAGCCTTCCTTTGGGTGCCTCCACTTTTCACATTCAAATGCTTGAAGGCTTTCTACTTTTCCAGCAGCACCCGGGGGCCGAATCAGGGCCCTGCTTAGCTGCTTCAAACAGCTTGGAGAGAAAAAACAGCCCGCCACAGAACAGCCAGGATGCTTTGGAAGGGAAATTTCCTTTTTGGGCTTGCAGTCTGAAAGAATTTCCGATGCAGGCAGACGTTAATTCCTAGCTCCATGCTTCCTGATAAGGAAGCAGCTTCAATAAATGCAGCTATTTATAGATGTCTTTTTTTTTTTTTAAATATATAACCAGAGGTCTATTGACCTTTTCTTTCACTTTGCATTTCATGCCGTGCGCTCTGTGTACATTTAAGGCAGTTCCTCTGGCAGAAGCTCTGACAAAGCGCCTTGATCCTGGGGGGATGGGGAAGGGAGGGCTGTCCGCGTCCTTGGAATTCTGAAGTTGACGTTTGGAAGCGTTTGGCAATTGATGGTCCCTACCTGGTGCTGTGGGTTATTGAGGTGAGCCCAGAGACGCCCCGCGCTATTCTAGACCCAATATTGAGAGATGATGATGGACTAAGCCAGACAGCCATTTAAAAGTAAGAGCCCATGAGAACCAGTCAGTTCTCTGAGTAGAGACTAGAACAACAGGAAATAAATGATGTTCCCATTTCTTCTGTCTCCTCTCAACTGTCTCCCCTCGGACTTCCCAACCGTCAGGACCTCTGTGGTCTTTCTCTTGGCATACTAGGGCCCCTGTCCCTAAGTTCCATGGCCGATTTCATATATAGCTACACAATCCTTGCAGACAGGCATGATGAAGATTCAGTGTGATGCTGGCTTGAAATGGCTTTCCTAGGTTACTCCTCAAGTCCTCTTCGTTATCGCAAAGCATTGACTGGGCTGAGTCTATACAAATAGGATAAAGTTTCCATTCTCAAATAACAGATATTTTCTCCCATTTTGCTTCATGCCTAAGTGAAATCTTATCAGTAGCTCAGACTCTTGGAATTTCTGACAGGAGTGACTTTGACCACCTCATCTTCATGTTTTTCTGGAGGTAAAAGTTGCCACGGACCTTTGGGTGTTACTGATTTCACTGTTGCTATAGGAGGATTCTGGGTCAGTTGCCTAAACCGTCCATGTGTGTTTTGGGGCTTCTTCCTTCTGGTCCCTTCTGAAGCAAGGTAGAGCAGGATTTGAGAGATAGAAACTGTCCCTGGCTCTGGCCACGTGCTGCCTGTAAATTCCCAAGAATAATTAGTTACCCCGCCCTGATAGTTCCTGCTTCCATCTTGGGTAGGTGGATTAAACTCCATTCCTTTGAAATTAGACTCTATTTCTGTTTCCTCTAGATCATAGATAGAAATAGCCTCAAATGGAGCTCCAAGATTTCAGTAATAGAAATGCAGATTGCAGATCTAGGTACTGGATAAAGAGCTGTAGATGTGTGGTGGATGCAGATTAGATGCGTGGAAGCAAAAGTCTAACCCAGGCAGGGCTGTGCAGGGAACACTTGATTTCAGCAGTTCAACAAGGCTGGATTCTCTGGGGTGGGAGCATTAGCTAAAGCGGTTCACTGAGGAGGGTGAAGGTTTGTAACAATCAGGAAAAAAAAAAAGGCACCCAGGTGAGTCTTGAAGGTCATGGAATAGTAATATCTTAAGAAAATTTACAGGTGTAGCGGGCAATCTATGTATTAGCTCCACCTTAGAAGTCACAGTATTAAGATTTAATTACCCATTTGTTTTCCAGGAGGAGCTTATCTTTGCCAATGAGTTTCTTTTTTTTGTTGTCATACCCCACTTGCAAGTTTGCTAGAACTGTGCTTCTCCTTAGGAGCCATTCTGAGGCTGACTGTGTATAAGATGCCACTCTAAAGAAATTTCTGTGGCAATAATGTGTGGAATAAGGAATCATTGTCAGTGCTGTTTATTGAGCACTTTCTATTTGCCAGGACCTTTCCAAATATTATTCTGAATAATCTCTAACACTCCAAGGTAGATATTATATCTCTATCTGTATCCGAGGCTCAGAGTGGTAAATCACTTGCCAGAGGTCACACAGAGAGAAGGTGAAGGAGTCATGATTTGAATCCAGATCAAAGCCCAAACGCTCAGGCTTTTTGTCACTTCACTTTGTTGCTTCTTCATTAGGAACCGATAGAAATCATGGTTAGAAGCTGTTGGTTAGAAGGAGAAAATCCAAGCCAACAGCTTGATTTTTTTTTTTTTTAAGTTAAGGGAAATTTTTATAAACTATAGACAAGGAGGGCCAAAGGGATAAAGTGAGGGACATAAACTGAATTACGTTGTGAAGTAGTGGAAGAAAAATTTTCAAATTCAGTCCTCTATGCAGACTGTTATTTGTAGTATATTTTCAGATACCTCTATAAATTCTGGAATGTTAGAAACAAAGGTAAGTGAAAAAGAGATGATCCACCTCCCAGACGACTATAAAACAGCTAGAAAGATGATGTGCTCAAACGGAGATTATATTAACGAGTTCACAAAATAAACCTTTTCACTTCCTAATACTTTCTGTTAGTCTGACATGCTTCAGAAAAATTGTTTGACATCTCGGTGCCTCAGTTTACCAACATGGCATATGTTCCAGGAAATTCTACCACAGGGTAATAGAGCGGGGAGTGCACTTGTCTGGGGTCGGTCCTCTGAGCATTGGCCCAATGTGCTCATTAGGAGGGGGGGTCATCCCAAACAATATGTTCTTTCTCCCAGGGTTGTAGTTTCTTCATATGTAAAGCAAAGTAGCCTGAGTATATGATTCCCCTGGTCCTTCACAGGCTCAGACATTTTATTTGTTCTCTAATTACAGAAGAGAAGTGCAAGGGGTATTAGCAGTGGCGCATTGTCTATAAATGCTAAATATCATGATCGTTCACTTGACTTCTAGCGCTCAACATCAAATTTTAGTTCAGATGGTGGTGTTTCAGTGACACAGGAAACTGTCCTCTACTTGAGCTGTGATTGTCTTGTGAGAATGCGCTCTTGCAAGGAAATATGGAAATTCTCGACATCTGATACTAGTGGACACTTGCCTACATTGCCCATGGTCAGGATCGGGTACGGAGGCAGTTCCTTGGCCTTGCAGGTTTTCTGATGGCTGTCGCGGCCACTCGCCCCTTACACGGGGTCCCAAGAACCTTCTCTCTGATCTCAGGCCTGCTCCCTATTTCTCGTAGCCCTGAGAACTGTCTGTGAGTTGGCTCTTTGCCCAGTGCATTATGTACAGGTGTGGCTTCTGGTAACTACCTACTTGACCCCAACTGCACCATTTGTGGGAATCCCCTCTGCAACTTGAGGCACGTTTGCCTTTCCTGTAATCTGTAAAAATGGCAATCTGCATTTTGCTCCCTCTGTAGATGCCCACTGGGTTTCCGGCTTGACAAAGCCAGCTGATCTGCATGGATAGGGCCACGCTATCCTCCCCCTTCGGCCAGCCTCATAGCACATGCACAATTAATACTGCATTAATTAATTATAGGGGGGAAAAAAAGCACAGTTGGCAAGGGAATGAAGCCTTTCAGCTTCTAAAGTGAAGGCTTTGATGCTGAGCTTTAAAGTACATTTCCATCCGCCCCAGCCAGCAAAGAGAATCAGTGACACTTATACCATCCCATGGGCATGGAAACTCACACCCAAGAAACTATTTCTAAATAGGGGCCCTGAACTAGTTACTCAGATCATCTCCTTACTGCCCCAGGCTATGAAAAAGGGGTATAGGATCCGGGAGAAAAGAATTGCCCAAAGCAGCGGTGACTCGTGAGCAAAGCTGATGAGTGGTTTTATTTTGCCTCCTTAAGGAGCTCTTGGGTCACCAACATCAGGGACTCATTGTCGAGAAATAAATGTGAGCAGATGACTTGGTGCCAACCGTCTTGAAATAAAATTACTCTTTCTTCTTCCTCCTCCTATGCCTTACTTGAGGAAGTAGCCCCAAAGGCAGTGCAAGCTCACAGACCTGTTATTCTGATGGGTCGGAAGGTTCCTCTGTCTTGGGCAGATTTTCCTACTACAAGTGAACAAAGTGGGGGAGAAAAACGCTTTCTTTTCTTTTTCATTCTGATTTCTTCCACGCCGGCGTTCTCATAGTTCTGACTCCCACACTTACTCTTTTCACTTCTTATGCGGGGTGGTGGTGAAGCCACCTCACGAAATCCCCGCCCTAGACAGATAGTTCTCGTTCCCCTATTTACAGCTCTGTGTCAGGCATTTTGTGTGGCGCTCTGGCTGCTTTTAAAATTTGGCCATGAATTAAATATTCACCCAGATATTTGGGATTTTATTTTTAAAGGTCTTTTAGAAACACAAAAGCAGAAATTCCCTAAGAGAGGTATTCCTCACTGGAGAACCATGGGTTATAAATGTCCTTTTAAACTACACTTTAGTTCTCTGATCATGCTGAGAGGAACTTCAGAGGCCCACAGAAATCTAAACAGATGTAAAATTTGTTTGGACCTTGTAAAAGGAAAAAAAATTTTTCTTTCGATTCTTAGGCAAAGAAAAATTTTACTTCAGATGAATTCAAATGAGTGTGTGTGTGTGTGTGTGTGTGTTTGGTTCATACTGTTTCATAGCTATTACTCCACCTGCTTCACAGAGCTTCTGTGGTGATTCCTATTACTCAGAATGATCCAGGGAAAGAACTTGAAGAAATACGACTGGGTTCTGTAGCATGGCATTGTATATCTAGCTGTGTAGCAGTCTCCTCCTGTCTCGTACTTTTTTGCTTGCTAAAGGAGTATTGAGATTCAGAGAGTGGCTGGCTTCTAAACTTTCACTGTCCCAATGACGCTACTATGGATCTAGGACAGAGGGTTTTGTAGCTGTGAACTGGGCCAGTGTTATGCTTTGGCAGGGTCTGTGGTCACCCAGTTGCAGTGATTTAAGAGGGCCCTGAATTTAAATATCTCCCGTGATGAACCACCATGATGTCTGAAGTTCCACTGTTAAGATACACTCCTTTTGGATTGGGCATTATTTCTACCAACCTCTACTTTTTAACAGTAAGTTGGTAGGATAACAGCTAGTACCTTGGAGAGTGATAATTAATTCCTTAAGTCCCTGGTATCTTAATGAAAATTAATTTATCAAATCTCTTGAATCTTTTGAAATAGAAGAACCACGGCCAGCACGGAGGTCAAGGGAGGGTGTAGCGTTGGGAAAAACTCTGTAATTTTGCTTGGGGCTGGCCTTCTCCATGGAGAAGACTGATGTAAAATTGGATGGAAAATCCAGGTCCCTTGATTTAGACAAAACGTTGTGAACCTGGACCTCTGAGACCAAGATGAGTAATCTGATATTTACCATGTCTGGCTGTTGATCTCAAGACATTGCCAGCGTCATATTGACTGAACAAAGTTGGAGCTCCTTCAGCACACGGTCAACTTCAGAACATGCAAGTTGTCTTCATTGCCTTGAGAGGAGAAGAGAATTTCGCATCTGAATCCTTAAGCCTTTCAACCATTCTTAACCAAAATGTCTTTGCCTCTGAAGTGACTGTTAGATTGTAATGCCAAGACCATGCTGCTATTATAAGGGACCTGTTAATCCAAGTCTCAAGTTGAAGTGGTCAGGAAAATCTTGACTTGCAGAGAATTTAAAGGAGCTAGCCAGAGGTGCGTGGCTTATTTGAGGAGTGGGCATGTGGAATTTGGGAGGAAGATCCTTCGTAGGTCTCTGTATGGAGTAATAGCTACCATTGATTGAGTGCTTATGGAAGGCACTTTTCACATGTCTTATATCATTTAATCCTCATGACAGCCCTACAGGCGAGTTTTATTATCCCCACTTCACTGATGAAAAGTCAGGTTGAAAGAAGTTAAGGAACTTGGCCCGAGTCACAGAGCTGGTGGTTGGCAGAGCGGCTTCCTCAGACTCCACACTTTCCCTCCCAAATATAAGCCAAAGACCTATTCCCCAGACCATTCCCTTTGAGAACGTGAAAAATAATGTTGGGTCCCCCTATGAGATTCAACTGTGGTTAAAACGTCATAAATTTTCGAAAAAATAGAATAACTCACTGAAATAAAATTGTAAATCCACTCCACGGAAGATATCTACCACAACCCCAAAACCTCAGGGTTAATATTCAGATTTCAGTGAGCTATATGATTCTCACTAGTCCCTTAAATATCTGCTCTGTTTCCTGGTAAACAATATCCCTTACAGAGTCCGGGCACAGGAATAGCGTAATAAGATCAGATTCTCTCTCTCTGCCATTCTAGTGCAGTCGCATCGCAGGGTGAAAATCCGGGGCTGTCTCAGTCCCTCATCTGTCTGTGTCTCTCTTTGTCCCACTGCCTTCTCTACAGTTCGAAGTCCAATGCCACTCCCTCTTTTTGTGCTTTAGGTCTCTGTGTTGTTTCCTTTATATGCACACACATTTTTTTTTTAATGAAGTGATTTGAAATGGAAAATTAAAAACTTAACTATGCGTCTGGCAGTTTCCTGCTAATATGCCTCTCTGCTAAGAAGCTTCAGAAAATACTATATATTATTATTCACTTCACAGCTGCTCCGGGCGCTCACCCACTTAGTCATTCACAATATGTCTGAGAGATTAGTTTTACAAGGCTGTGGTTTGAGATATTTTTCCCATCCATGTTTTCCTTAAAATCCTCACTGGGGGAAGTTTGTGTAGGAAAAAAAAAAAAAACCCACCACCCTTGATAAAAGGGAATTTGGTAATATGCGTGCTTTAGAAGCTCTAGCGGGCTCTTTTATTTTCTTGCACCCTCTTCCTTTGAAATACTGTAGTCTTTCGGTGACGGGTCTCAAGTCAGTGTGTGGGACCGAGAGTGAAAAGAGTGTTTTGCTCCAGTGTGGTTGTAAACCTCCTATTTTGGTGTCAGATGTGTGAGAGAACCACTGCTCAGGCAAAGGTAGTAAATTATGCCATAACAATACTGCTTCATCTCAAAGGCCAGATCTGATTTTTTTTTTTTTTTTATATTTAAACTCCATGAAGAAAGAGATTTTTGCCTGTTTTATTTACTGTTTTTCTCCTAGGTACCTAGAGCAGTGCCTGGCACATAGTAGGCCCACAAGGGAAAATAATTTGGGCCTTCGTTTAGTAAGAACAGCTGTAGAAATGCAGTTTGGGGAGGGGGCCCTCTTTGTGTAAGCATTCATGATAGCAAATGCGATTTATGAAAAAACTGGGACGATGTGGGAAACATCAAAATAAAATGTTTCGAGTAAGGCAGACCAGAGTCCCTTGCTCCGCTACCCCTCCCCACCCCTGCGCCCAAACCAAGTTGTCCTGATTTTCCGAGTGTGTTAAAACTAAGAAAATTTTAACTGTAAAACAAAAAGGTGCTTTTGTGTTGCAGCGCCTCTGGATGACTGTGGGGTGCCTGTTTGTGAGCGTGTTCGTGTGTGTGCTATGGAGGTGAGTCTACAGATGGGCCCATTTCTCAGTGAAAAGTGCAGGCACTGAATCCCTCTTGGAGGGTTAGAGCTCTGGCTGTTACACAGGATGGCGGTGGGGGGCAAGGGCACAGGAGAATGAAGAAGAGGGAGGAAGGGGTGGGCCAGGGCCAGTTTCAGTGGGGTCCCCGCCCCCGGGGTGAGAGCCCAACTGTTTACCCGACATCCCAGCAGCAGCAGAAAGCCAGGGGTGTTTTCGGGACTCAGCTGCCAAAGTTTCTTGAAACAGCTCTGCTCAAAGGCATATGCTGGGCTCACTTCTGAGGGAAATTTCCTTTTTGGGGAAGTTGAAGCAAAGGAATTTCCTGTGTGGGCAGACAGAGCTTCCTGACTTGAAGGCTTCTTGGAAGGGAAACAGTTTCATAATGAAATGACAAATTAAAGACATACCAGCCGGGTTCACTTCAAAACAGCTATTGAGAGTACAGGCAAAGCCCTATTATACTCCCTCACAGAACAAAAATAAATCCCATCCTGACAGGTTTCTGTATGCTGGATGATATCCGTCCCCCCGCACCTTCCTTCACAGCCTTCTTCCTCTCCCTTCCTCCCACCCCCGCCATTAGCTGCCACCATCTCTATCTTTAACCATTCCCGAGAGCAGCCAGAGAGGAGGTCTGGAGCATCTCTTGCTGCCTTGCTTTGTGGCTTCGCCCATCCCTGACCTACATGGAGGCCTTGTAGGTCGTGTCACAGCCCCATGCTGCTGAGACTCACAGAAATGGCCTCTTTCCTTCCCCCTCTGTCACAAACAATGATTGAGGATGTCTTTAGCAGTGGGGTTAAAAAGAAAATGCAGCCATTTCCTCAGGCTGACCTTTAAAATCTTGTACACGGTACATGTAAGTGCTGTTCTGGTCTGGGGAGCTGGGTCTTTGCTCCTGGGAAGGAAAAGTGCCTGCACTTTTCACAGAGGACGTCCTTATACCTGCACATATCATTTTCTGCAGTTCAGTCAGCCTGCATTTAAATTGACATGAAGATGCCTTATGAAGTAACTTTCTTTTTTCAATGGCACAGACTGGGAGGAAGAATGATGGCAGTATCATTTGTGGGTCAGAATTAATTAGTCTTAGCCTAATGAAGGGAAACCACACAGTTTTAGAACCAGATTTCCGAGTTCAAGTGCCAGCTCTAGCAAAAGATGAATGGCAGTGTAACCTTGGACAAGTCACTTAACTTCTGGCCTCAGTTTCCTTATCTCTGAAATGGGTACAGCAAACCCCTTTCCACACTGTTGTGAGGAAATTAGATTATGATTTCAGAAACACTCTGTAAGCTCCTCCAAAGCCTTTGCCAAATGGCACTCATTATTTAGCCATGATTGAGGTCTTTGGGGATTGAAATACAGTATTAGGTTGAAAGAGCAAAATTGTAGAATTTGTCAGTCAATTTTGCAAGTATCTATTACAGATTTTCTATGAGTACAGTGTGCTTGGGCTCTGTGGGGAGAAATACAGAAAGGATGAAGTTTAGAGTGGCCACAGAAAGAATCTTGAACTGGGGGTCAGGAGGCCAGGGTTCAGTCCTGGCTGTCATTCAGTAGCTCTGTGGCTTGGGGTGAACTATTTAGCCATGATAAGCCTCAGTTGCTTCTTTGTAAAATTGGGGGAAATCAGACGCTATGACTTTAATAAGTTCTGTCCAATTCTGACCTTGTAGAAGCCATTTTTTTTTTTTTTTTTTTAAGATTTTATTTATTTATTTGGGAGAGAGAGAATGAGAGAGACAGCACATGAGAGGGGGGAGGGTCAGAGGGAGAAGCAGACTCCCCGCCGAGCAGGGAGCCTGATGCGGGACTCGATCCAGGGACTCCAGGATCATGACCTGAGCTGAAGGCAGTCGCTTAACCAACTGAGCCACCCAGGCGCCCTGTAGAAGCCATTTTAAGAGGTCCCGGCCTTTGACAGTTGTTCATAGGATTTATTCTAAAGAGCAAGGAAGAACAATTCATTGTATAACAGCTTGTCTGGTGAAGAAACTTGCATCAAAAAGCTAGATATTTTTTATTAGTATACGTGATAAAAACAGGAAAAAATGAGTGCATGCTATGTCAGCTATAACATTTCAGTTTTGGGTGTTTCAGAGTGAATGCTGACTTAAAAATAACTAGGATCCTGGGTTGAATATGGCGGTTTCCTCAAGAGAACTTGCCTTTGATTTACCTTCTCTCAGCTGCTCCAGGGGATGCTCAGCGTGTTTCCAAATGGTTGTTCATTGAAGCCATTGCCATCGTGGATAGCCTTGTCCAGATAGGCTTCTTAGGAGAGAGGACACAATGTTGACTGGTCCTGCCAATCAGGTTTTAGTATGTGCTGATCTGTAATTGAAGGACTGCCCCATTATTCTTCCTCCAGTTTCAGTTGGTGTGAGTAAAGGACGCTTAGTGACGTTGCCTTGAAGCATGTTTTCTCAGCACTTTGATTTGGGAAAACTGAGGCATTAGAAAAATTCGATCGATACTGTGTATAAAATCACAGTTGCAAAATGGTGACAAGCCAAGCACTGTGTAAACAGCTGTCGTTTATGGGGTGTGTGTTGTGTGTTCCTAGTGCTCTAATAAATTGTCTCATTAATTTTATCCTCCCAGCGAGTCTGAGAGGTCCGTGATACTATCTTCACCTTACAGAAACTAGGGCTTTGAAATGTTAAGTAATTTGCTCAAGGCCACAGAACTGGTTGGTGGTTGAGCCAGAATTTGAACCCAGGTCGATCTGCTCCAGAACCTGTGCTCTTCACCCCTTCTTGGAAGCCCAGCTGTGTTGTCAATTGTTTTAAATTGACCTCGGTGCTTAGAAGTGATGTCAAACCTGTCCCAGGCCTCTAAAAAGAAAGAGCACTAACCTTGTAGTCTTGCAATGGCAGACTCTTGTAATGGCAGAAAAGCCTGTGGAAAATAATATACATGGGCAATAAACTGAGCAAACATAACCGTGCCCTTCACCTCTGGAAGAGAGCCCATTCTGGCTCATTCGAGGGCCAAGGTGGCCTGGAACCTCACTGACCAGCTCTGGCCACACCTCATCAATTAGGACAGAAAGGCCATGCTGGTCATGTTTCAGATAGGTAAGGAAAAGTGACTGGTGCCAGGTTGTATCCTTTTCCTTGTGAAATTCCTTGGAAATATTGTTTGTGACTGCCCAGGGTTGTTCTGAAGAAAATTCAAATCTTGTTCTACTCAATAAGCATTGATTGAAGACTGTGCTCAGTGCTAGGGGATACAAGGATGCGTAAGGTAGGGACTCAGTCTTAGAAAGCAGAAACTTGGATAATCATTCAACAAAACCAGTATTTATTGAGAATCTACTGTGCCCAGTAGAATAGTAATTACAAGAGACAAATATCTCAAAAATTTACAAGAATATGTTTTAAATATCCACAGAAAATATGGGTTTTTTTCCTTGATTTCTGTTTGATTTTATTAACTTTCCTCTGTACAAGTAAGCTTACAGTGTGTGTCCTCTTGTTTAAGTCCAAAGTTTTATAATTGGTCACTTACTTAACTACAGTGTAAGTAGCTCCAGAATTTCTCCTCCTCGTTCCCATTGTTAATCTCATTTTTCTTCCCCAAAGAATATAGATTTTTTAAAATAGATTTATTTATTTATTTGAAGGAGAGAGAGAGGGAGGGAGGGAGTGCACCAGTGGGGAAAGGGGCAGAGAGAGAGAATATTCAAGCAGGCTCCCGCTGAGCGTGGAGCCCATCATGGGGCTTGATCCCACAAGCCACGAGATCAAGACCTGAGCCAAAACCAAGAGTCGGACGCTCAACCAACTGATCCACCCAGGTGCCCCAGGAATATAGATTTTTAAAATTAGTTCTCAATAAAAGCCAAAATATTTTTAATCTTTTTTTTTTTTTTTTTTTAGATTTTTTATTTATTTATCTGAGAGAGAGAGAATGAGAGACAGAGAGCATGAGAGGGAGGAGGGTCAGAGGGAGAAGCAGACTCCCTGCTGAGCAGGGAGCCCGATGCGGGACTCGATCCCGGGACTCCAGGATCATGGCCTGAGCCGAAGGCAGTCGCTTAACCAACTGAGCCACCCAGGCGCCCAAAGCCAAAATATTTTTAAAATTCACTTATATTTAGAACACAGATAACATCTAGGAGAAAACCTGAGAAAAATGGGATTTTGATAGTACTTAATAATAAAAGATTCAAAGGACCAAGTTATTCTTTGGCATATATAGCAAAAACACTACATAGGTGTTGTTTTGAGCTCCGAGTAAGGGGAGAAATGGAGTCATTCCTCCTGTAGAGAAATGTAATCTCTGATTTCAGTTGTTCTTTGGCCTCCAGCAGCCAGTGGGGTCTTTTGAAAAAATTCTTTTTCCTCATGACTCAATATATTCCCCATTTGGGCTTAAAGTGGAAAAAAAGGAAAGTACTATTGAAATGTTATGACCAAATCTACACTTTATTTTTATTTTTTAAAAGATTTTATTTATTTATTTGACAGAGACAACGAAAGAGGGAACACAAGCAGGGGGAGTGGGAGTGGGAGAAGCAGGCCTCCCGCCGAGCAGGGAGCCCGATGTGGGGCTCGATCCCAGGACCCCGGGATCATGACCTGAGCTGAAGGCAGACGCTTAACAACTCAGCCACCCAGGTGCACCCAAATCTACACTTTAACATGCTCCTTCGCTCCTCTTGTGAGGAAGTAGGGGTGACGTGGAAGAGATTGACTTATTATTGATTTTGTTTGGAAGTGAGAAGAAGTGGGGGGAGGGTTGGAAGAAGAGTGGGCGTGCACTCTCCTGGCACCCCAGGCCCATGATTCCCTGACCATTTCTCTTACCTGGCCCTCTCAGGCAGCATTGTAAGGGGTGGGGAGGAAATACGTGAGGAGGAAGATCATATTAGCAGAGGAGTTGCAGGAGCTGAAGAGGTGCCAAAGGGAGCAAGGTGACTGACAGGTAGATGAAATTCAATAACCTTTCCACTCAAATTTTTCAAAAGAGAAATTGCTAATTAGTAAGTTTGAGCTAGATCTTCTTTTTTAATATTCCCTGCTCCTTAGACAGAGGTGCTGATGATACACTAAATGTAAGCAAGCAGATGTGGGGAAACAGAACAAAGCCCACTGAGCCTTGAGATCCCTCAGACTCCCAGGCCTTGGATGTTGGGGGTTGACAGTGTCTTCCTATGTGCTGTACCATCGAGACCCCAGGTGACTGAGTCAGTGGCCCAGCTTCAACTCTGGGCGTGCAGAGAAAGGAAGCTCTGCCTTCTTTGTTCACCTCGTACTTGTTGGAAGCTGGGGTTGCCTCTGCCCATCTTATAAGAAACCAGAGAACTCTAAGGCTCTATGTGATCCTGGCCCAGCCCGAAGCCTGAGGCTTCTGAACATAAACATGGTAGTTCTAGCCCTCCTCCCATGACTCCTGGGAATTCCTAATGGGGAGAGCCATACCTAGCCACCATCAACCTAATGGTAGACCAGAGTCCCTCCTCCTTCCACCTGCCCTGTCACAATCCTAAGATCTAGGGGAGAGTAAAATAGACTTTCTTCTAGACAGATACAGAGGTTTCACTTACAAAGGTAGCTTTGACGCTAGAGAAAGAAAGCCTTTTTGACTTCTGTGAATAAGGAATAAGTCATGGCTATGTTGCACCTCCTGGATGGTCCAGTGGATTTGCACGAGACGCAGAGCGACACTGACGTGCTTTAACTGATGCCCAACATCAAGTCTATTTGTCTCTCCCATTAGAGACTGATTGTGACAGCATTGCCATCGACCTGCCACATATAGGAACTCCGGTTTCTGAAAATGTAGTAGGGCTTTGTAGGGATTAACACCAAGTAATGCTTTAACATCTCACAGTTTACAGCAATGAGCTGGATACTGTGTAAACAGTGCATCGCAGATGATCAATAAGTGTTAAGTAGTAGCTCCAATGGTGTCCCCCCCTCACACTTTACTTTCAGTTCTTTGTCAAATAATATAATCGAGTCCATAACTCAAACGTAGGGAGCAATTGCTACATGCGAACTTGGTTGCTTTAAAATCTTGAGATGCCTCTTGCCTTACCTCCTTCCTTGTCAACGAGCATTTATAGTTTTAATGACATTTAAAAGTCAATCTCCAAACCCTTTAGAGCTAAATCCTAGCAGAGACAAACTTTAAACTGGTGGGAGTGGGGTGTAGAGCAATCCTTCTGGGAGTCAGAATGAGATACTTGTGTGTCTGGACTGGTGGCAGGTTTGTATGTTACCAGGGTGATCTCCATGGTAACAGATCAACATGGTGCCAGGGGCAACTCTACACTCCAAGCTTTAGGTTCCCATGAGAAACTGGATTCTTACAGCAAATAGAGAGGAAGAAAGCAGGGAATATGGATGTACGCCTCCCCTTCCTGGTGGAGTTCTGGTCATGAAGTTTCCATTCAGATAATCAGTGACATGCCTTGTTTAACCACTTGAGTTCCCCTATAAATCAAGACTCTTCAGAGAACGCACAATGTTCTCTTGAATTTCAACTGAACTCTTACCAACTTTAAACAGGAAAGAACTGTGTTACAGTGGAACAAGAATGTGACTTGGAGTTAGGAAACCTGGCCTTCGGACCCAGCTCGTACACTGCCTTGGAAGTCCTCACTTTCCAGATTCTTTGATTCTCGCCAGTTCTGATAGTCAGTCCAATTTTACAGAAAGCCCCTACCTAGTATGATACATTGGCAGTAAAAATGGTAGCCAATTGAATAGGGTACAGTGTGCCATCCCCATCACCATCCAAGGTGTGATAATGCTGTGATCATGTGCGTGCAGACTTTCAAACACCTAAAAAGTAGAAGGTAGGAGTCATCTCTATTAAAGATTAAGCTGTGAATGTAACAACCAAAATCTGGAGGCTGGGCAGCCAGCAGAAGACTTCATTTTTCTGGAGTGTTGGTTACAAAAGGTTATTAATTTGGAGAATCAGCACTCATTTATCTTAAACCACAAGAGAACATTTGTGAATTCAGAAGAACGATTATGTAATTTGGTAATTTCATGAGCCTCTTCCCTGGGGAATCTTATGACTCAACCATCAAGGGTGTCAGAGTAGAGAAGACGGCTTTCCGCAGTCAGATCTGTGCCCATGTCTGAGCTTCGGTACGCTTGGGAGTGTGAGTCTTTGTAACCAAGCCCTCAGAGTGATTGGTGCTGGGTGATTGGGTAATGGTTTCTGTTGTATATGTTTAAAGGGGACCAATCTCTCCCCCAAAGGGAAGTTTCTTTTCTAAGGAATTTATTCCTAGGGCTGTGGGGGAGTTAAACCCACTGTGCGTCAAGGAAGTAACTGCACATTTCCCATAAAAGGCAGCTATGAACTTGATATTGACTAAAGCAAACCAGCAGCTTCTTTCTACCAGTTCGTTAGAATATTTCTTTACCATACTTTGCAAGAACATAAAGAACACCTAATAACGATAGTGCTCAGTTTAAGCTTCAAGTCGTGCAGTTCTCTGTGACCTATCTTTAACCAACAAAAGTCTAAAGATTTTTATTTTACAATCATAATGTTGGAAGATCTTTAGGTTGCCCACATCATAATGCTGCTTCTACTGCTTTTAGGAAGGTCCCTGATCAAGATTCAAGTACAAAACATCTTGATCTTATTTCCTTTGTCATTTCTTTGTCTTAAGTTTACTTTGTTGACATAGAAAGAATTTTTGTTTATTTTTTTTTTTTTTTAAAGATTTTATTTATTTATTTGACAGAGACACAGCGAGAGAGGGAACACAAGCAGGGGGAGTGGGAGAGGGAGAAGCAGGCTTCCCGCCGAGCAGGGAGCCCGATGTGGGACTCAATCCCAGGACCCTGGGATCATGACCTGAGCCGAAGGCAGACGCTTAACGACTGAGCCACCCAGGCGCCCGAAAGAATTTTTGTTTAGCTCAGCAAGAGTCAAAAGGGCAATATATATATATATATATATATATATATATATATATATATATATATATATATATATCTTTTTAATAAAGATCTTTTTGCCTGAGAATCAACAGTGTTGGGACTGTTTCAGTGGAAAATGGAAACATTCTTGAAGTGACAGCAGAATGAACGGGACAGAGAGTTCGAATTTTAGAGCTTGGTTTCCTTACTATGCAGTTCCAGTTCCAGAACATTAGCGCTGTCTATGTTCAAATGTAAATATACATTGTCTTGTTGCTATCTGCTAGTTTAAGTTTTGATTTGGCTTGTAACGAAGAGATAATTGAGAGCTATGAACGCCTTTAAAGGAGACTATACGTGGCTGAGTCCTGTTAAGCTGATATTCAAAGCACTTTTCTTATGCTCTGGCTTGTTGGGCTTTCAGAAAGAATGTTTTAGTAGAAAAAGGAGAGTATTTGAGGAAAACAGAGCATATTTATAAGGAGAGCGTGCTTCATTCCCTTCAAAACACAAACAAATAAACTGAAAAAACCCGTAAGCAAACAAACCAACCAATCCGAATCCTGGGAGTGGCAAGGAAAGCCATCCGTGGGAGGCTTCTCTGGCATAGCCACCCCATGGCCTGCGTGGCAAACCACCGTGGCTGGGGAAGGTCGGGGAAAGGAAACGTGGCCCGCTGCTGTGATTGTGGGTGACCTGTTGCAGCTGCTGGCACTGCCCCAGAGAAACGGGAGATAGCGTGAAGAGAACGGGGACCCACGGATGTGTCATGGGGATGAGGGCAGAGCTGGAGCCCAGAGAGCCGAGGGGAAGGAATGATGGCGCGGGACCCAGCCCCAAGGCCGACGGAAGAAGAAGTTGGCTGATCTCAGAAAGGAGAGGTGTTTTGTGTGTTTTGGTTTTGCTTTTAATGAAACGGGGAGGGTTGAGGCAGGAGGGTGGAAAGTGTCTAGGCAGTTTCATGTCCAGGGTTGAGAGATGGTCTTCCTAGCAGCAAAATGCAGATCCTTTTTTTAACCTTCCCCCCCCCCCCAAGAGAGGTTTACAAATGGGACATGGGGGCTTGTGCAGGCAGACCTCCAAGAGTCAAGGGCAGGATTTGGGGCCAGCTGATGGACTCTGCTCCTTCATATCTCTGCGGTGTCCTGCACACCTGCTCACTCCAGGCCCTGCAGGGGTGTGAAATTGTAGGGTCAGTCTGCATCTTAGAATGTGTGTCCCCAGATGATATTAGTACCTGGGGCATGTTTTTCCCTTCGCGATAAGTAAATAAATGTAAACAAATGGTGTTCATATGTCCACTTAGCTCACAAAAGCCCCTATGTAACTCCTAATCTGTCTGACATATAGTACTTGCTGATGGACCTGTTCCCACTAACCACCTTTTCCAGCATAATAATTTATCCGGCAAAATACACAGAGAGATTCCAGCTGTGGTTCACCAAAGAGAAGCACATCATAACCACTGCCCAGCCCCTTGAAGGAACTTGGGGGGAAATGAACAACTAGTAACTTGTTAGCTAGCCTCTGAATGAGGGAGGGTGCTGGTTTGGACAGCCCCGAGGAATTCTGAATGATACAGGAGAGGACTGTGGCCCCGTGGGGGCAGGCTGGGGAATCATCCATCCGTCTTCCAATGAGCGGGTCACTGCGGAGTGTCTAACCAGGAACTTTGCATATAAGAACACGACCTCTGCAGATTTGGGCATGGCTAGATGCCTTCAGTGTATGCTGTATCTTTAATTCCTTTCCACGTGCTGTCTCGACCTTGCATGACACCTTGTACCAGAGGGCAATTTGTTTTCTCTCGTCAACGCTATGGTTTGAGAATTTGGCTGTTAATGATTGAGAGTACAGGAAAACGTGGGGGTCCAGAAGGGTAAGGCTGATGTTCCCAGGACTGTGAACTTGGGACTGTGAGCTGTGGATGGCGGAGGCAGGGAGGCTGATAGTGGGTGGCGTCTCCTTCACTCGTCTCCTAATCCTGGAAAGCTAACTGTGGGGAGAAAACTTAGCCATTCACAACAAACATTTACCGAACTTATTTTGTGGCAGGCCCCGTGATGAGTGCTGGGGTTATACGCTGAATAAAATGCAGACACTCCTCTTTATTACTTATTAAAATGTCTTTATGTAAGTTTGTGTTCTCTTCTTCAGCAAATATTAACTGAGTGCCCATCCTGTGCCAGGCAGATGCTAGGCACTGTGGAAACTGGTGAACAGGGGCAGATGTTTGCCCTGTTGGTTTCTAGAATTTGCAGTCCAGAGGGGGACTCTACCACCCCTCCCTCCCCCATCAGCTATGTACAGAAAGCACCATCACTGCCCTAGTTCAGAGTCTTTGCTCAGGTCACTCCCTGAGTCAGGCCTTTCCACATTTATAAATATCCCTGTTATGGGAGCCACTGAAAGGGCAGAAGAACCTGATAAACCAGGCAGGCCTAGCACCCAAGAAATGGTTTTTGAACAGTTAGTGGGGCACTAGGAGTCCCTGCACTGAGCATGATGTTCTCCTGGGTGTACATCGGTGTGTTACGAACTGCTTCATCATGCCGGTCTGGTTTTCTTGCCTGTAGTCCTCCAGATCTGTGTAAGCTAGGATGATCTATCTTCCGTTGATGTTTCTGGAGTTCTAGGGAACGGTTTAATCCACTCTGCCATAGCACCGGGCACCACGCCTCCTAACCATGCTTGATGGTGATGCCCACAGATGATGATTATTACCAGCACTGGGTTTGTAAACCAATCGACCAGTGATGCGACTGTCCAGGCTCAGCCGAGGAGCTCGTCGTCATATGGAAGGAGGAGCTCAGGACCACATCCAGGAAGTTATGGGGTGATGGAAATTGATTTCATATATAAAGTAAATCTGCAGTGAGGTGAAGACAAGCCTGTTAGGACCAAACCCTACGACATAGCAGCACTAAGAAGTCCCAGTGTGGGGACCTGACTTCTACTTTAGGTTGAGCATTAAAATTAATTCGCCAAAGAATAACTAACAGTATACCCTAGAAATAATAATGTATCAGATTTTGTTTTCTTAACTGGCAGATTTTTTTGAATGTTAATTCTCAATGCAGATCGGGTTGGGGGGGATGGGCGCACGTATGTAAGTGTGCAACAGCTCACACAAGAGGTACATCTATGTAAGTGAGATAAAGAAAGGCCAACAGCGACCTGAGAACAAAAAGACAATTCACTGAGCATCCCCTTTGTAGAAACGCTTTTGGCAGGTGTGGGTAAAGAACATTGAAATGGTTGAACACATTGGCTCAGTAATCTTTTCTCTAAAAATCCACCACTAGGAAACATCGCAGATGCTGACAAAAGATTCGTATACACGTCTGTGCAGATCAGGAGGAGCCAACCACAAGGCTATTATGCTGGAATATTATGCAGCCATTAAAAATCATGCTTTTGAGATGTTCATCGAATAGAATTGAAGAGGAAGGATACCAGTCTCCCCCTCAAAATAATCCCATTAAAAAAATCCATTAAAGTAGACCAGAAGGAAATGCAGGAAAATAGTTCTGGTGGTTATCTCTAGGTGAGAGGATGAGGGGTAGAGTTGTTGTTTTTTTTTTTTCCCCCTCCTTCTCTACTGTTATTTTTTCTAGCATTGTGTAGGATTATTTTTGTCTTAGGAAATCGTGATCAAATCGGTCCCCAGCTGGCCACTTGGCACCTGGATTTATTGTGTTGAAATGTAAATGGGGGCCTGTGTTTTCCATTGTCCCCTCCCCCCTACCCTTGAAACCCCTCAGGACCTTCCCACTGTACAGAGGACAAATGCAGCAGCCTGCAAGGTCCTGCTGGCTCCGGGTCCCACTCACCTCTGCAGCTTTATTTTGTACACTCAGCTCTTTGTTCTCTGTTTTCCGGGCGTCCTGGGCCTTTTTCAGTTGTCCTATACAGATCGCATTCTCTCTCCTCCTCCTTCTGGCTGCAACACTCTTCTCCATGCTGAGCCCTTTCCCCTGTTCCACCACCTACCCCCGACGTAGCCCGATACATTCAGTGTAATTCCAGTGCCTCCTTTAGACCTCAGCCGAAGTCACTAATGCCTGAGGACTCACCAGCGCCCCCAGTGTGCTTCCAACACGAGCTCAACTTCCCTTCTTACAACCTGGGTTCCCAGTCTGTCCTCAGGACTGAACCACAAGTTCCAGAAGGGCTGGGACTGTGCTTGGTTGATCACCACTGCATTCCCCCAGAATGTAGCACAGGGTGGAGCTCACCATAGACGGCTCTTAAGTACTGATGAATGAGTGAATCTCATTTAATTGGACTGAAACATCTGTTCTCAGGGCAGGCTGTGTCCAACAGTAGAAAATGCATAGGCTCAGTGATTCATCAGTCTTATATAATCCCCAGCGCTCGACCTCTGAAACTAATAATACACTATATGTTAATTACTTGAACTTAAATTTAAAAATGTTAAAAAAAATGAAAAAAATAATTTTTAAAAATAAATAAAAATCTAGCTCTTGGGTAAAAGAAAGAAAATGCAGAGACTTTGGAGCCCTGCATAGCTGAATGGCACAGTGTCTCCTCATTTTCCTGAATGTCTCCTCATTTCCTAAAGGAGGATCCCCATGCCTGTCGTATACACTTGTTGTGAGGTTACAGGAGTTATTGCTTATGAAGTGCCTTGTAGAGTGTCTGGCACATGGCAAATATTCGGTAAAGGATGCTGTCTTCCTGGGCAACCCTCAGTGCCTGTCTACGCAGCCAGGCCTGGCATACACCTGTTTTTAATATGACCTTGTCTGCTATAAGTCACTTGAGGAGATGTTTGCCCAGAAGAAACTTTTTTTTTTTTCCCCCCTGGAAAATGAGGTCTGGTTAGTACTCATCATAAACTCTAAGGCACTGTTAGATTTCTGGGGCCCAGCACCGCGCCAAACACTCGATGTGTTGTGTATGTGTGCTGAATTGAATTGACAAGAATCAGACTGAGGCACTGAGTGAAAGCTCTATGTGCTGCCTTCTCCTTGTGGATGCAAATCATTCTGAACTCTGCCTGACATTGTTTGACACCTGGTTGGAAAAAGAGGAAGATGACTTCCCTGACGGGTCAAAGAGTTCTTATTTTTCCATCCTAAAAACCACTCTTCTTTCAAACACCATTGAGCTAGCCCGGTTCTGTACACTGGGCTTGAATTGTGTGGTTGTTAAAGCCAAGTTCTTTCTTTGAGGTTGGAGCCCTATATGTGGGTGAGCTCAAGTAAAAGGTCTCAGAGATTCAGACACGTCATTCTTTTATATAACATTATTCAAGCACTCCAGTGCTGGCACTATCCCCCTTATTGTAGCTTTTCGAACATTGTCACATTTGTCAGACTTGGGCTGGTGGTTATTTATCTCCCAAACAACCAAAACCAGATTTATTTTGGAAGCAGACGTTAGTGTGGCTGTTGTTCTTCCTATATCTGGGCCCTGAATAGTTCAAAACTAGATTCAGTACTTTGCCGGGTATTTTCATAGGTTTGGGCTTTAAGCAAACACAAAAATTGGGCCCACTGACTTCCGTCTGCATGTATACACACACCCATCTCTGTGTTTTTGTGTGTGTGCTTTCCGGAATAAGACCTCCTTTAAAACTGAACCTTTCATCATTTGAGAACTGATTTGCAGTTTTATAGCTTGTACTTTTTATGGTTCTTGGAGAATCGCTGCAGCAAATATATTTGGCAGGAAGTTAGCACACAGGCCCTTCCCTAGAACTTGGTACCAAATTTGCTGAGTTCCCATCTTAAGAATTTGAAATTCCTCTAACTTTTTCCTGTGATGTGCTCATTTTTGATCTAAAACTGTAGTTGAAAGCTAGTCTTGGTAATCATTCACATCAAGAAAGGAACGCATTTCTCAAAAAAGAAGTCAGGTGCTAAAAATAGCCTCCCCACTAAGACCCACTTACTTTTCTACCTAGGGAATCAAGATAGAAACATTTCTAGGAGAGAAATGGCAATAGTTCAAGTGATGCAACCATTTAGCTGCCTACTATTTTTTTCTTTTCTGCCAGAAGGAAAATATACAATATAATGTAGAAAAATTTCCCCAGAGTTGTTAAAATCATCACTGCAATAACCTTTGGTGCTTAGTACTACCCTGAAAACTTGGATCTTTATAACACTTCATTTCTAAGGTTTTCCAGATAGCCAGGTTTTTACTCAAAAATTGGTTGGTACGGCAGTTCCTGCTGTTACAGTTGAGTACCTTATGAGAATCCTTCGTGGAGGTAAAAAGTGTAAAGAGAATTGCTGAGAAGTGACCAATGACTTCCCTCTGTGCTTGCGTAGTGTGCTGTGTAATTAAACGAGTGGGTATAGTCTGTATGAAGTAAAGTATTATGCAATATCAAATAAACGACATGACTTTTAAAAAGGTTTTGCACGTATTTATTTTTTCTGTGCCTATAACATTACAAATGTCCTATCTTTAGCCTTCCCTGCTTCTAGTTACATGGATACCAAAAAAACAAAAGGGTTAATTAGGAGTCATTCCTTTTTTTCTCTTCCTGGCACGGAGGAGGCTTTCAATAATATGTGCTGAATGAATGAACCAGTCTGTGAGTCATAATTTATCACACAGTTGATTAATAGAAGTATAATTGTTATCCCTTCTAGTTTAATAGCTGTAGCAGATTTTTTTAAGTTGAGATTATCTCTATCACTCGGATGCCAGCTTTTTTTTTTTTTTGAGATTTTATTTATTTATATACTTTAGAGGGAAGAGAGCGTGAGAGTGGGGGGAGGGGTGAAGAAGGAGAGGAACAAGCCGACTCCCCGCTTAGCTCGGAGCCTGATGCGAGGCTCGATCCCACGACCCTGAGATCATGACCTGAGCCGAAATCAAGAGACGATGCCCAACCAACTGAGCCACCCAGGCACCCCTGGGATGCCAGATTTTTAGAAGACCAAACATCTTGAGTTTGTATTAGGAGCAGTTTTTAGGTTCAGTAGCCTTTTTTACTACGTTGGGACAAGAGCAGATACTCACCCCAACTCATTCTGTGGTGTAATGCTGTTAGAAGTGTGCTAGTTCTTGCTTGCAAAACACAACAAAAACAAAAGTTATGTATAACTTAGAAAAAGGTCTCATTGGAAAGATATTAGGTATTTCATTGGCTCAATTAAAAAAAAAAAAAGCAGACGCCAAGACACGCTCAGCAGCCAGAGCTCAGCCAAGATCATGCCACGGGGACAGTGCTCTTAGAATGCCACCACAGTGTGGCTGCCGGTGGACACACAGCTTACGGGGCTGACGCCCCTGCTGTGAATAATACCCCACCATCCCTGGGGAAGTGTCACTCCCTTAAGATTCACAGACTGTGGCAGGTGCATCTGATTGGCCCTGGTTCCGATCTAGGGAACAGGTGCGAAAGCCCTGCCAATCTTGGGATTCCCCCTGCAGAAGGGCTGTGTGGATGCTGAGCAGACAAAATTCTGGAAGTCTAACATAAGATTGTAAATTATTGCACAGCACTGTGTTTTATTTTGGTTTTATGTCCTGGGGACTCTTTCTTCGTGGCAAAGTTAAGTGCTTCTACATTGGCATTCCCCAGGTCAGTGCACAGAACGTTAATGGACTGTTTTCCTTTGCTCCACTTTCATGGATGAGGCTTTAGCAACTTGCGCACAATGAATTTTGTTTCCAAATTCTGCTAAGAAGCCCTTCGATGCCATGAAACGGTGGCCATGCTCTACTCCAAGAAAATGATGGGCCTGGCTTTTTAACATGGGCAGCATCCAGCTCTTTGGAAGTATTTCTTTACTTTTTAAAAAAATTGCTCTTAATAATATCTGATACATATCAATAAGTGTAAGAGCTGTAAAGGACCTCAGAGATGATATTCTTTGACTTGTCACCCAAGTCATGAATGTCTCAACAGCAACCTAGATGCAGCAGGACATTGAACTTGGATATGGTCAGTGAGGAGCATGTCACTGTCCCTTTTCCATCCCATTCTTGGATGTCTCCGGATTTGATGAGACTTCTCTGAAATTCGGTTCATTGTCACTTTGCTCTTTGGTTCTGGTTTTGTCATGTGGGACCAAATGGGACATGTTCCTTCTGCGTTAATTTTAGAGACAAACAAAACTTTGGAATCAGGTATGGATTTGACGCCCACCATTGCCGTTTACCAGCTGGTTGAATTTTAGAATCATTGTATGATCTTTTTTGAACTGCTTTTCCTCATTGGTAAAATGAGAAATAACAACTTGGTAGGATTAAGATATAATGGAGAGTCCCTTATACTGTGCCTGGCCAATAGTGTAGATCCATAATAAATGCTAACTGTCCTCCTCATTATTAGTCATACATTCAGAGATGACTATCTTGTCCCTTCGGTCTTCTGCTTTCCATGTTAAGCCTCTGCTCACCTGAGACAAGCCCTCCTGGGTAACTTACCATTCTGGTCTTCCTCCTGAGCCCCTTCTGTTCCTGTTCTTCCAGTTTTATTAATGTTGGTGTGAAAATGTGGTCTGCCCACTGATGCGGCTGAGGGGAGTGGGACTGTGACTTCCAGTAGATGCAAAACTAATTGCTGAATGAATAAATAGGCGATTATTTCATCAATGTGACGTAAGGTTGTGTTAGCATTTCAGTATCGATGTTATACTCATGCTGACCATTTTTACTTGGACTATTGCCAAAGTCAGAATTCTCCCTTATACTTTTGTGGGTTTTTTTTTTTTTAAGTCAAATAGATGCCTTTACATTTAGTCCTATTAAATTTCATTTAAGTTGGCTGAGGTAATTTGATCTTACATTCATCCCTCTTGAGAATCTCTTCTACTTTATGTCACTTTAGATGAGTATTCCCTATAGGCCTTTATGTTAATTATTTGGAAAGAAAACATTGAATGGGACAGGATCAGTGAAAGAGCCCTGCGGCATACTACTAGAAACTGTCTTCCAGGTAGATATAGACTAATCTTTATAATTTATAAGTATGTTGTGTTTATGTAGTGTTTTATGACACATAAATCTCTTTTTGTATGCCATACGTTATATATGGCATAAACGACACATCATTTTTGTAAATGTGCACAGTGGTACTCCATTTCAATTTAACCTGTAAGAAAATGTCAAGATAAACTGTCAGATTATTTGCTGAAATCAAAATGTGCTCCTTGGCTGTCCTGAAAAAATCTTTACCCACTACTCTCTTTTCACTTTGCTTATCTGCTCATGATGAACCTAAAACCTTATAGTGAGGTTTTTTTGGATAAAATCTTCCTGGATCAGTGGTGGTAAGCAGATGGTTAATCAATTTATATACTCTCAGTGCTTTCAAAAGAGAGAAAGGAGAATGGTAGTTTTGCCTGAGAGGAGTTTTTAACCTGGAAAAACAGCTAAAATATATCTGAAATCTGTTGAGTGAGAGAGAGTGTCCTTTATTCCTTGACCGTAACAGTATGTATATGTGTATATTTGTGTGTTTTCTCCCAGTGAACACTTATGATAATGGCTTTTTATGTTTTATTTTCATTTTAAAATAGACTCTGTACAATGTTCACTAATGTAATAGAAAGACAGAAGGATTTGCTGGGAAATGCTTAGACTCAATCCATTATAGGATGTTCATGGGAACAAGTTCAGAAGGGGATAGCTTTTCTTGCTTATGTGCTCTTTCTCTCGAAATACCTTTTCAGAAAATTCTCAAAAAATAATTTACAACCATAACATCAAAAGAATATGCCGCCTTGGTTTGTATGTGTATAAAATCATATATAAGTTAGCCTCAAGTGTGTTGACCCAAGAAAGGCAATTAAATTATTTCTGTGTGTAAGAAAAATACGGCCAGTCTACATCGATATAGAACAATAACTACGGATCTGTGACTGGCTGAAGAAGGAAGTAGGAGGTAGTTTTTGGGGGGCTTAGGGCATGTCATATTAAGGAGTTTAGATTTTACCCTGAAAATTGTACGGTGACTCATGGGGATTTCAATAGGAAGGAGAAGTGATCAGATTTAGGTTTAAAAGCACTCATGGATAGCAACACAGAGGATGGAGTGAGGTAAAAAGGTGTTGCATTGATCCAGGGGAGAAAAAAAATACTACAAGTCCCAAACCAGGGCAGCGGCTATGGGGCTGGAGTGCATGGGAAATATCCAAGTGATATTAAATAGATTCAGGGGGCAAGGCTGAGTGACAGATCAGATGAGGAGGGTAAGGGAAAGCAGCAGAAAAGATGGCTCTGTGGAGTGTCCATTATCTAGCGTGGCAAGATGAAAGGAAGAGCCTCTAACGAAGCACCCTGGGAAGTAGGAGGGAAATCCTGGAGAGACGGGAGAAAGTGAATTTCAGGAAGGACAGAATGATCCTGAACAACCAAGTGCTGCGAGAAGTCGGGTAAGATGAGGACCGAGGATGTCCTTGGCTTTTACACGGGAGGAAGTCCTCAGGGGCTTAGAACAGTTTCTGAGGTGGGGAGAGGCTAGTGAAAACCCAACTGGCATGAGCTGGAAGGGGGAGAAAAGTGATGGTAGGTGTCTCTTTGGTTGGCTGTGGATTGGAATAGGTAAGAGAGGAGCTGGGAGCAACCGTGGTAAATGGAGGGTCTTGGCACACCTTCACTGGCAGGTATTTGGCCATGAAGAATTGCCCATTAAGAGTTGAGAGCTGAACATAGAGAAGTAAGGGGCGACCGATGGAACTGGGTCTTGCAGAAGTCAGAGAAAATGAGATGCAAAATAAAAATGGGGGTGTTCTTTTGTGTTCAATCAGAGGAGGATGGGTTCATTGCATTGAAACTAGAAGAAAGGCGTGTATAAATACAGCTATAGGAGGGCAGGCTGAAGTGCGATGGGCATCCTCCACAGAGTTCCGTCTTTCCCCCCAGAGAGGCCCCATGTGGAAGGGGTAGCAGGAAAGGAAATGGGAGAGTGGCTGATGAAGCCAGAGACGGGTTGCTTGGCAAGCTGGGGGCCTGGCATTGCCTCCCAGCAGGAGACGGGGCGTCTGTGTCAGCCCAAGTCTGTCTGTCTGTGCACCCTTCCCCCGTGCCGGCCAACACCATGGTGCAGTCGGGGAGGAAGGAGATGGCCAGCCTCATTCTTTTGGTAAATATTGAGTACCTGCTGCATGCCAGGTTCGTTCCGTATATGCATTGAGAGGCAGCGGCTAACCAAATAGAGAAGTGAGTTAGCGAGCTGTGTGGCTGTCTGTCCGGGTTAAGGGTATTCCAAGCACGGAGAGCAATGAAGGCCTTGAGGAGGGAATATGTGCGATGTATTACAAAGGTGCAGCGAGGAAGCAAGTGTGTCGAAGTGATGTCTGGCAGGTGAGGGACACTTGGGTTTGGAAGGAGGGGTGGGAGCAGGAGGATTTGGGAGGACCCCGCAGGCCACTGTAAAGAGTTTGGCTTTTAATTTGCCGATGAGAATTTTAAGCAGAGGACCGGCACAGTCCAACTTTGATTTTTAAAGGCTCGCTCTGGCTGCTAGAGGGATAAGAGGAGGGAGAGTGTGAGGAGGGAGGGAGGAGCCTGAAAGCAGAGAGGCCTGCTAGGAGCCTGTAAACAGTAAGTCTCGCAAGACATGGTGGAAGGTTAGACTGCACATGTTCCTACCTCAGGGCCTTTGCACTTCCTGTTCTCTGTGTCTGGGGTGCTCTTCTTCCAGATATTCCCATGGCCCACACCCTCACCTCCTTTAGATGTCTGCTCAACGGTGAGGCCTTCATAGCAGCCCTTACCCCCTCAGTAGAGTCCCCTTTCCATGACATTTTTTTCTCTCCATAAAACTTGCCACCATTTGACATAGTGTACGTGCTACTTGTTTATTTATTTATTGTCTGTCTTTCCTGACTAGAATGCAAGCTTTTTAAGAACAGAGGTTTCACTCCGTTTTGTTCACGGCCGTGTGCCTGCTAGCTACAGCAATGCCTTCCCTGAGGAGGTGCTCAATAAACATCTGTTGACTCGATTAAGTCATGAAGTTCTTCTCTCTCCATTATCACTAATGCCACCTCCGCCATTACAATTAGTGAGAATAATGGCAGTGCTAACATTATATTTCCTTACTGTATCTCCGTTTTTGTAAAGATGCAGTACATCAGGCTTCATCTGTCTTCCTCTGCAGAGTAGAAGTATGTCACTAAGCCATGGAGTCAATTTCTTGGCTCCTGGTGTAGCAAGCAGCCTTGCATTTGGTTTGTGTCAGTCTTTGCATCTGTGTTTAGTCACGTCGCTCACGCGCTTCAGAATCCTCTAGCTTAAACTCTTGAGTAATTCTGGACAGTGGAGTTAGCTGGGAACTTGAGAGCCAGATGAAGGATTCTGCCAATAACATGCCTTATGTGCTTGGCATCTAATTTTGGCACTTGTTTTAGCAGGTTTGATTGCATAATTCAGCCATTGGCTACAAAAAGTGACCATATATCCAGCGAGGGGAGGCACAAGATGGAAGCTGTTCTAGGGATTCAGCGGATGGGCTAGGGTTCTTGTTTTTAAAAATATATCCACATTTCCAATGCTCTTGGGATTATTCCAGGCCTTATGTACCGACCATCATGGTGCATTACTTCCTTGGGGGAGGACAGGGTGATGCTCTCATTTAGTGGTCCTTTCATAGCAGGTCTCTGTTTTATTTTATTCTTTATGCCCGAATCCCATGTTTTGGCAATATTTTCTCTCCTACAAAATCTGTATCAATTAAGTGCAACTTAATTTGTTTTCCCACTTTTCCCTAATTAAACACATATATCTATAGACTGCTATCAGAACTTCCAAGTATGAAATAATCACAGATAGCATCTGTAATTGACAGATTCCAAAATAAAAGCGAAGAATTTGTAGATTTCGTTGCCACACCCTCATTGTGGGTCAACAGTAGGATTCCTGATATTTTTGAATGGACAAATATGCCTTTTGAGAACCCTCGGTTTGTTTCTAGAGGAGAGACTTTACAGTGCTTTGTTTTGTTTTCAATGTGTGGAATTTTCAGTTGTAAGTGAAAGAGCACTCTGCGTCAAGATCAGGACAGTAGATCTGTCCCTCAGCAGGCAGGTGATCATGCGCAAGTCACTTGGAGAAGAGAGACACGTGAGAGTTTTGAACCAGTTGACTTCTAAAGGCTCTTCCACTATGAGAAAGTGCAGTAATTTTTCACACAGGTCCATGCCTGTTGTCTCTTTTTGCAGCCTTCAGGGTTAATCAGAGCTCTCGGGAACACTGTGACCTTAGAGGGAACTGACTGACGTCAACAGAACAGATGCTGGCCCCCTCTAGTACTCTCCTGGGCACATGACCCACTCCGTATTTGAAACCCTGAATCTTTCCGTCACTGGTAAATGCCTGTATAATTGATACTGTTGCCAGTGATCAAGCACTGAAATTACTGACTGACAGAGCTGGGAGAGACCCTAAGGTATCATCTAGCCCAATTATGGCCCAGACACCTATGTGTCTGAAAAGAGAAAGCGGGGCGGGGAGGGGGGTGGTACATGAGCCAGCTTTAGTATTCCAAACGCCCCATGGTAATTCTATATTTGAGGATAATATTGTAAGTTCAATCAATCTAGGGATGCATGAGGTTCCTCTGCTTTTGGCAGGAGTTATCAATATGTGAATAAATCAGTTATTCCTAGAAACTGCTCTTGGGGAAGCAAAAGCTTTCAAAAACCAAATGCCTGTAGCTGTGATGTCCAGCATGATTAGCCACTGGCCACGTACTGAGCACTGGAAACATAACTGATCCCTACTGAGCTATGCTGTCAGTGTAAAATGCACACCAGACTTCAAACACTTAGCAGAAAAATGTGAAATATCTCATTAATTTGTATATTGGTTACATGTTTGAATTATAATATTTTAGATGCATTGGGTTAAATAAAATATTTAATTAAAAGTAACAGAGACCCTTTCCTTTTACTCTTTTTACTGTTGGGACTAAAACATTTTAAATCCCATCATGTGGCTCACATTATACTTCTATTAGAAGTGCCGGTCTCTTGTGAGAGATTTCTGGGTGGTGAAGAGGCTGGGACTTGTTCTTTATTTTGGAGACCTGCAAAGTGAGATCAGAGGGGTTAGGCCGCTTGCTCAAGATCACACAGCAGGTTGGTAGCAGAACCAGGATGAGGCCAGTATGCTCTTCATTACCGAAAACAGCCCGAGGATCACGATGATTTGTTTTACCAGGGCTCTGTAAAATTGCTTCTTGGAGTAAATGCCAAGGTTCTTGTATAGATCATTAGCAGTTCTATCCGTCCAGTATCAAATCCAACCAAAAACAAAGAGAAAAGAAGAAGGAAGCCAAGGAGAGAGAAAAGGGCTTCTCTTAAAGGACCCGGTGAGAAATCCCAGTTTTCATTCTTGAGCAGATTTCCTGTACCCCAGCACCTTGGAACATTAATTGCTGAAGAAAACCACAGTAAGAAAACATTGACAAGGAGTCCAGCCCTCATTCATCATGCTTTTCCCTTTCAACACAGCAAGAACCCCTCATTAAGAGATTAAGGCTGACCAAAAATAAATTGTTTCTTGGTCCCTAGGCAGTTCATTTGACATCACTTCCACAGGATTAGGGACCCCAATGGTATGTGCTTAGCATGGGGCTACATTAATACTACATAATATTATTCTCAAAAGCTTTAAAATAGATTTTTTTGAGTATTGAACTAATAAGACTTTAATATGACTAACAACTGTAATATTTTGCCCACAAATGGGGATTTCTCTCCCCCCTCCACAGTATGTGACCAAACCCAACAATTCTATCTTAGAAAAATCATAAAAAGCAGACTATGAAGTGTGGCGACATCATGATCACCTGAGGAATTGTGTAATCGCATGAGATGGAAATTTAGCCTCTAATGCACGTGGTCCTTTGTCCCCTTCTCCTCGGAGCCATCATTTTTCCTCTGATAAACTTTATGTGATTTTTATGGTTATCCATATTGTTACTTATGGAGTTTAAAGGAGCTAAAATTTTTATAAGGTACATTACAGAATCTTCTGTGCCCCCCCCCCCACTCTCTGTCCCCACTCTTGATTTCCTGCTCCCTGAAGGCAACCACTTTCCTATCTTTTAACTGATTCTTTTGTCATTTACCTCCACTTCTTAAATCACACACTCATGCTATTCTTTCTTTTTCAGTTCTAGACATTCTCTATTCTTATCCCACCGTGGCACTTGACAGTCTGTCCATTTTGCCCCCTACCCCAGCCCTGCCGTGGAAGCATCCTGGTAGCCGTGATTTTGGACAGGTCGATATTTAGTGTTTACATACTATGATTATATAAATGCTATTACATCTGACTCATGTACTCTATTAAGATTGCTTTTCCTTTCCTGTAACTTCTGGTTTTCCCTGGAGTTATTAAGGGCGGTGTTTTTACCATGTACGTACAGTTTTAATGTACTTTCTCCTCAGTTTTTTATGTAAAAACTCATTGCTAATTCACCTTTCTCAGATGCAGGAGGCGTCACAAATCCTAGAGCAGAGTCCCTCAGAGCCTTCCACCTGCTCCGGTCTTGGCTTTAGCTTGGCGCTCAGCTGCCATCTGGACCTTTCTTCACTTTACCTCCTCTTTGAGTTTGATTCCACTTCCCGAGTTCCAGGCTTTTTCTTGTTTTAGTTTATTTTCTGCCTTTAATGGAGGACAACTTCCAAGAGCTTCCTAGGAATGGGGGTGGGGCCGTGTTAGAGGGGAAGTAAAATTTGTAAAAACTTGCATGTCTGCAAACATCTTTATTCTCTCCCCGTACTTGATAATTTGACTTAATAAGTTGCCTAAGTATATAATTCTAGGCAGGAAATAATTTTCCCCCAGTATTTTGAAGGCAGTGCTCCATTGTATTGTCTTTTGGTGGTGCTGTGGCAAAGACCATGCCTTTCTGATTGTTCATCCTTTGTGTGTAACTTTTTTTGTTTGCTTGTTTGTCCTCTGGGAATATTTTTATCCTCCGGGTTCTAAATTCACTGCCACGTGCCATGGTGTGGGTCTGTGTTCATCCATTCAGGCCACTTCAATCTGGACATTCATTTTCTTTAGTTCTGGGAAATGCTGTCCTCTGTTTTCTTGGTTCTTTCCCTGAAACTCCCATTATTAGGATGTTGGTCCTATGATTTTCTTATCTTTTCTAGTTATTTTCCACCCGCTTATATTTTGGGCTTCTCTTTGGGAGATTCCTTAACTTTATTTTCTAGTCCTTCTATTGAGTTTTTATTCCTGAGATCATACCTTTTTTTTTTTTTTTTTTTTGAGAGGGCATGCAGGAGGGGCATAGGGAGAGAATCTTAAGCAGGCTCCAAGCCCAGCATGGAGCCAGATGCTGGGCTCGATCTCCTGAGATCCTGACCTGAGCCGAAATTAAGAGTCAGATGCTTAACCGACTAAGCCACCCAGGTGCCCCCCGAGATCATACCTTTAATATGCAAGTGGGATTTTTTTGTTGTTGTTCTGGACACATTCCTCATTATAGCATCTTGTCTTACCTCATAGTTGCAACATCTTCTCTTATGTCTGGAAGGATAATAATAATTATTATTACTTATTTTCCCTACACTGTCTGTTTTCTCCATGATGCCTTTTCTGGTTGTTTTTTTGTTTGTTTGTTTTCTGTATTTGCTTTTGGCTGGGGGGTTAGCTCTCTGACTTTTTTATACTCGAACATCTAGTGATCTCTGCTTGTCTGCTCATAGGAGGGGGGATGGAACACGGATTAGAAGTTCTACGTGCATGCATGGGCTTCTCCACAAGGGTGACAAGTCTGGGTATTTCCTTTGGATACCTTTGTCATGAATATCTCTGAGTCTTTTGTCCTTGGCTATTCCCGTTCTCCAGAGATGGATGCTCTTCAGGTAGCTGCCAACCTCCTAGAAGAGCAATAGGAGGAGATGGGCTTGGGGGGGGAGGGCGGAATCTCAGCAGTTGTCAGGTAAACTAGCTTTTACTCCTCCATCTGTAAATTTCCAGTTAGTTCCACCTAGCCATTTTGGTTTCAGTTCTTTCTCAATTCACTAACTTTTATTGTCTCCAGCGCATAAACGTCTAATCTTCTGCCATGGGAGGGGAGGAGCAGGGATTCAACTGTCCAGATTTTCAGATGTAACAAGTGCCACCAGTTTCCAAGCCTTTGAAGGTTCCTGCCCTGTGAATCTGGATATTTCACAGCTTTCCTTACTATGAGCTTAGCATTCCACTTTCTTGGGTCCACTAAGTAAATTACCATCGGTTCATCTGCTTTCAAGTTTCTGGTTTGTTTTTCTTTTCTTCTTCCCCTCATGTTCCTCTCCCTCCCCCTTCTCCTTCTTTCTCTTATCTCCTCTCCTGGTGTTTTAGTCCTTGTGCTTTCTTCAAAATCTTTTTGCTGTTATTTTAGAGGAGTTTAGGGAAAGAGAGCAGAGCTAAAATTAACTTCCTCAAAGACTGATGAATTTTGACAGTCTCTCTGCCATAGGGAGATTGTCCAAAGTATATGTGTTTTGTGTATATCAAACTAGAGCTTCTCAGGAAGATTTTTTTGTTAATTGAAATTATTATTACTACTGATCATTGTTTCACCCATAGACAAGTACAGCTTGCATAGTGTCACAAGTGTCACAAGTGCTGCCTGCGTAGAAGTCTCGTAAGGCACTGCTTAAAGGACAGGTAGTTTTATTTTTGTATTCCTATGCCCTCTTGAGGGAAACAAATTTTTATGTCTCCTTCGTTATAAGAAATCAGTGGATGAATCTGGATAACACCCAGTTAGGTTTTTGTTTTGTTTTTACACCAATACCCTTTAATTTAATAAAGAAATCAACAATAAACTAGTTAATGTAAGTAAAGCTCTTAGAATCATGACTGGCACACAGCACTGTGTATGGGTTAATTGTTACGTTATTATTATATGCTGTTGTCTTGATAGCGCTTCCAAACCTTCCAAGAGATATATCCAGTGGTTCTCAAACCCAGCTGCAGAACAGATTCACCTGATGATCTTTTAAAAAAGATTACATTTCCCACCCCAGATCGACTGAATCAGAATCTTCAGGGGTGGGTTCCAAGTACATAACAAAATGCAGCTCCAATTTTCTGGGGGAAAGATAAGTGAGACATTTCGAGAACCACTCTGGGCGGGGGGGAGTTGTCACATCACTGATGAAATTAGGTGGATGATAGTTTAAGAAGACTGCAAAGGAGCCAGCTCTGGGAGCTGAGATGAAAAGTGAAGTATATATACACAGCAAATAAATAAATAAGTGTGCGTGTATGTATATACACACACACACACACACACACACACACATTATACGTATACATGCAATAAATAAAGTATATATACACAGCAAATAAGTAAGTATACACACACATACACACAGAGCTAGAAACCAAGGCATTGTACCTGGCCCTCCTTCTGTACAGAACATTTAGGCAATATGTTACCCTGTTTCTTTATGCTGTTTTGCTCTTTTCTTTAGATCAGATTTTACCTGGATAGAAGAATTATCAAAGGAGGTTCATGTGGATGGATGTGCATTTATTTCTGTTCTCCCAATGGCAGACGTTTGTGAAGTGTTGGCCAGAGTCAGCTACTTTAGACAAGATCCACACTCCTAAATGGGACTCATGCAGTCCTGAGATGGATTACATTTACATTAATCCTTGTTCAGACTCAGGTCTCATCTGCTAATAGGGTTCAGTTTTCATTCATCTACTGTAAAACCAAACAACCCTTATTTGCAGCTGAGGGAGAGGAAAGAGAAGAAATAAAAAAGCATTACATTTTATTTCCATGTAAGTGACTTGAAAAGCTATAAATGGTTATTTTATTTGAGAATTAATAGCAACCCTTGGTTTAACTAAAACAGTGGTATTGAGAAGAGTAATTTATAGAATAATAAAATTGTAGAATTCTACATTATATAATTATATAATAATTAATAGAAATCACAGCTGGGGGGCCGAGGGGTGGGTGATGAAAAATGCAAAATTGCAGAATGACCAGATTCATACCCACTAATATTTTACCTTATCCAAATTTTAATGCTTGATTTTCAGGACTATTCCTTTATAATTCATAAAGCATTTATCTTCAGACTCTGTCTGTATTCAGTGTTGGAACAATGGAGAATAATCAGAGCTTTCCGTTGCGAAGGTAACAATAGTAGCCCTTACTCCATGCGGACTGGGTGCCAGGCACTGTCCTAAGCACTTTCCCATTTGCTAGCTAATGTAATCCTCATCAAGGCCATGGAGAAGGTTCTGTTGAGACGAAGAAAGTGAGAGCAGAGGAGGCTAGCTTGCTGGTTAAGTGGTGGAGCTCCCCTGTTCCCTTCAGCACTTGGCTGTATTGCTTTGGGTTGCTCACCACAGGTGCCTGGCCCCGAGGACATTATGTTCCAGACGGGGCTGGCCAGGGCTGCAGAAGGTGTTTTAGACAGCAGCCAAAGGAAGCTTAGTACATGCCTCCTCTTCCTTCCACATGCCGCCTCAATTCAAAACCAACAGTAACTCTCTCAAGGGACTATTAGGTGAGGTGAGGCTCCGAGAACTCAAATAAATTACTCAAGATCACACACATGGACGGTGACAGCCAGAATCCAATCCAAGTTAGATTCCGAAGCTAGTGGCATACCTCCCTTCTTCTCTTAATATTACCTTTTGCTCTGTTTTGCCTCAGCGGTTGGGGGGGGGGCGGGTTGGGCAGGAAAGAAAGCCGGGGATGAATAGGTACCTCTACTCACAATTACCTTGTATAGTGCGGTGTGACTCCTAAGTCTGTCTCCCAGGCAGAAACCTGGCTAAATGGCAAATAAAGCCCAAGGAGGAAGGCACCCTTTCCCCTTTTATGCCTGGAAGAAATAACACTCTTCTGCATTGGCACCAGAGAGCTGTGCCAACCAACTCTGGGTTTTTTTCTTCCCCTCGCTCCTCCCCCCCCTTCATCAAAAAGATATGAATGCTGAGATCATCCCAGAGAAATCTAGAATAAATACCATGAGAAAATGGTCCCTCTGGAAGGCATCTTGTTCTCCTGCTGTTTGTAATTGTGAAAAGCTCAGCAACTGGGCAGCTGGATGGGTATAAATATAGCCCAGAGCACTGACGCCCGCTGAATCCTGCTTTCTTAGAAGCACAATGGGAACCCACGGAAATCAGGGAAGGAGCAGTAAAGCCCAGTCAATCAATCAGCCTCCCTCCCACCCTCCCTCCCTCCCTCTCCATCCTAGACCTCAGTGTGGGTGTGAGGATAGAAGCAGCTTTAAGAGTTCACTTAAAATAGCTCTTGGAACTGGACACTGGCTAAGCTCAAAGTCAGGGAAGATGCTACCTGTAAATCCGGCCCCTGTCTGACCTGTAAGCCCAGGACTGTTTTGACCCTTCTGGTGGGGGAATCTCAGGAGCACATTCATTCTCAGCCCAGCTGCTTGGGCACAAGCAACTTTTTCTAGCATGAGCTCCAGGCGTTTGGTGCCTCACTGCTGCATTCTAACCAGACTCAGCTGCCTAAAGCCTGGGGATTAAAAATAGCCTCCCAGTGCTAGCTATGGAATGGAAGGAGAGATACTCGGAGAGCAGAGAGGTCAGCTCTACTCCGGGCACCTGATTCTCATACCTGTGGGTTTCATTGCCTCTAAGTATTTAATCCCTTTAGGTCATTTTAATTTTGTGCTCTACCATCACCCATTTTGTGTGGCTATATAAGATAAAACAGTCCTCCTAGATTTGCGGACATCAGTATCATTAGGAGTCTGGATTTTGGCAGGAGAAAGCCATTATTTTGCTTGGTGGTTCCCAGAAACAAATTGCGTCTAGTTATCTTTCCATGCGGACATCAATGGTATTTGCTATTGATGCATACATTTATTGTTTTTTTTTTTTCTTTCCCATTTGGCAGTAAATGCTTCAAAGAAAAGGATCATGTCTTCTACTTTCATTGTAACCATCCACAAAGCTTAATAAATGGTCTTACACAACTTACCGTGTTTTGTGACTACTGAACTGACCCAAACAACTTTTCTTTAATGTGCATAGTGCTATTCTAGAAGAGAGCAGAAATACTGTATCATCTGCATAACATTCCAGTGTTTAAGGTTCCTTGTTTGCCGGTGGTCTGAGTAGTCAGTGTGTATGTGTGTTTTTAATTGTTTTGTTGGATATGAGCTGCATCTATGCTTTTTTTTTTAATTTCTAAGATTGCTTCCTCCGAGTTGAACCTCAGAGTATAATATTTGTAAAAATAAGGCAGGAGCAGTTAAAGCAGAATATATTTAAAATGTAAATTTAAACATGGATGAATTGGAGAAGACCCAAAGTCAAAGAGTAGGAGCTCCGTCCGCTCACTGGTGGCCCGAGCACCCCAGCACAGGACCTTCCTCCCAAAACATCCTGCTTCCAATTGTCTGTCCTTGGAACTGGGGCCGTGTTAGCAAAGGAACCCCAGCTGTTCTGGCCTTGGTAGTGACTCCAAGGAAATCAGGCCACCACATGGAGACTTCATAGAGCCAAAGTGAACATCTTGAGTTAGAATCAGGAGCCTTTGCAGGTTATACAGAGCATTAATGATCGCTAGCCTGAAAACCATTCACTTAGCATAGCGCCTGGCACCTAGTCCGGGCTCACTAAATGTGAGCTAACAGACAACGAGGCTTCCACCCTTATCTATTAGCTCAACTTCAAAAAGCCTAGAAAAATAACGTGGTGAATTTGATCCGCACGGCCCACAGCAAGTGCATTCCCTCAACTGATGATGATCAAATGGCCTCGGCCACATTCTTCAGATTTTTCCCTTTGCCTCGGAATAAAGACTCCATTTCACACAGATAAAGTGCAGACACCTCAGCCTCCAGTCCAGGTACTGTCCTGTAAAGAAGGAAAGTCCATTGTGTATGAAACTCATATGAAAAAGATGAGTTAGGATACATTTGAGACGAGAGGACAGATTGAGTTCTAGACTATTACGCACATACCAGAAAGGAAAAGAGAAAAGCACATTGCACTCGATCATCTTCTGGTCCTTGGCCAAGATTCGCATTCACCTGTTAGGTGCCATATTCAACTTTGCCCCATTGGGCACCAGCCCGGTGACATTTATCATTGCCTTTAGCCCTCCCAACACCCACAGGCTGGGTGGTGGTATCCACAGTCTACAGGTGAGGAAACTGAGACTCTGGAGTGAAGGGACTTGTCCAGGGGCATCAAGCAAGTAAATAGCAGAGGAAGGATTCGAGCCCAGACCTTCTCATTCCCAGCCCAGTGACGTAGGAATAAAACAGTGGAGACAGCTGTCCAACCCTCCCAGAGTGTTTTCGGGCGTTAAAAGCACTGACCGTCTCAGAGGTGGTGCTAATTCTTCTCCATCACCTATCACAGAAACCAGCGCTCTCCTGTATTTTGTCCATGCTTCAAGGCTCTGAGGCTGTGCCCTGATGGGTCTCCTCTCTACAAACTTTCTTTTTCTCTTTCTTTTGTTTTAAGAAATCAAATAGCGCTGAGGGATAATTTCTTGCAGTATCTCTTTATCTCTCAAGAAGAGAGGAATTTAGATGTCCTTTCTTTGGTGAAAGATGCTTTCTCTCCTGTAAGAACCTAGAAATAGTGTGTGGGTCCTCTGCTGTGATGTTCCTAACAAGTCCAAGTCATGCCATAAATAAAGCTCTATTTTGGAGAGGCCATTCATTCTTGCAGGCACAGGTATTTTTATTCATACGGTGTGCTTAGCACTAGCCCAGGCACTGGGAACGGAGAAATGAAAGGATCTTCGCTTTAAGAAATGCACAGTTCCCAAACCTCAGCTGTGCCCACAGAGTGGGGGCAATTAGGGAAATTTCAGCAGCAGATAATGGAATGAAGGCCTGGACCACCAGTTTTTGGTGAGTGTGGTAGGGAGGCAAGGTGCTGGTAGTTGGGGGTGGGAGGTGTCGCACATGAACTCTGGAAATGGGAGCTTAAGGAGCAGAGAGCAGAAACCCAGCCACAGAAACTGGAATTCAGTCATAGGACTTGTGTTATGGAGAAGGACTGGAAGATAGAGCTGGGTGGGAAACCCCGATAAGGGACCCTATAACAGCAAAGACTTTCTTCCGGGTGACGGAGCAAGGCCCACTAAAGCCAGCAGTTGTGGTGACTCATTACTGATTCCCTGAACAACTCGTCCCAAGCTTCCTCTTGATAAAGGAGAGGACTGGGCCTGGAGTCTGGGTGGAGCTGGACTTACAGAAAGGGGCTTAAGCAAATCCAGCTGGAAAGGTTATAGGGTCATAAGGGCAGCCAGCCAAGTACTCACTACTGCTAAAACCCATGTAAAATCAGTAGGACTAATGTTATGATGCACATACAGATCTCTCATATAGGAGAGAGTGGACATTCCAAGTTGGCATAATTTACAAGAAAGAATTTCAGCTCTGTGGGTCTTAAAGACTACATTATGAGGTTGCTAGAATGTTCATCATAGAAGACAGTTTTGTGTGATCTGTTTATTTAGAGTAGAAACAGTCCATCATTTTTACCACACAAAGGTTTCAGAAGATTCGCTTTTTAACAAATACCTATCAACTATCTACTGTGATTCCAAAGACAAATAAGATAGTAAAATAGTTCTTGCCCTCAAGGAACTTGTCCTCTCTTGGGGAAGACAGATAACTAACCAGCATATTAGAATATAGGGTGATTGGGGTTACACTTCATGTTATTGGCCCACAGAGGAGAAGCAGTTGACTTAGGAAAGGAGAAAGCGTTTAAGCTGGGTCATGAGGGACTCTCTTTCTCAAATAAATAAAATCTTTAAAAAGGGAGGGCACCTGGTTTGCTCAGTTGGTTAACCATCTGCCTTCAGCTCAGGTCATGATCTCAGGGTCTGCTGATTGAGCCCCACGTCGGGCTCCCTGCTCAGCGGAGGGTCTGCTTCTCCCTCTCCCTCTGCCCCTAACCCTGCTCGTGCTCTCTCTCTCTCTCTCTCAAATAAATAAATAAAATCTTTAAAAAAAATAGCTGGGTCGCAAAGGAAAGTAAAAGTAAAGAAGAGTCTGAAGAAGGCAAAGAGCTATGAAGATGCATGGTTGGTTCTAGAAACAACCAGCAGCTGGTGGCTGGAGTGAAGGGGAGTTGATAGGAAACAAAACTGGAAAGATAGGTCTCCAGGGCTAAGCTGAAGAATTCAATTCACCCCCAAATCTGTGGGCAGCCATTGAAGGGTTTTAGGCAGGGAAAGGATGTATCCCTCTTTGTGGTTAGAAAGAATACTTTGGGAACTGTGTGAAGGGTAGATTATAAGATAGGAGTCAGAAAGGCCGGTAGGAAGGAAAATGCCTGAGTACTCGCATTTTTCTCCTATCACCTATTGTAGCCTCCAAAAGTACAGACTCCACTCCAGAGAAGCCACACAAATGTGGAATATCGGCCTGCGAGCCACTCAGGAAAGGGTATGCTGGTGTCAGACATCGAAAGGACTGTGCAGTGAGGAAATAAGTTACAGTGGGGCACATGCCTAAGGAAACTGCAGGAAAATTTAAAATCTAAATCACATTGTGGCCATGATGCCGATAAGAACCAAAATTTCACTGAGTAAAACTGACAGAATGTTTTGAAGTTGCCCCCCCCACACACACCCCCAAAAAGCCCGCATAGCTTCACTTTTGAGTTGCAGTTAAAATCAAAATGTTACATAGCTGTATGTGTGAGTGGTATTTACATTCTCACACATTTCGGATCTCTCAAGTCCACTCTGCTAGTATTTGTTTTCCTTTGTGATGGGAGTTAATTCAGTCACACTTTCTTCTCCTGACAATAACTGCATTTTTTTTTTTTCCTGAGGTAGCTTTCCCTCCAACCGTTTCTTGTTGTTCTTACCCAAGACCCAGTATCTGCCAAAACAAATGTATGTGAGTGATAAACGCTGTGAGGAATGTCTGTTGGACCACAGGAAATTTCCTGTTCAGGAAGAGATCTTGGGAACTTCCTGTGGAGCAGTGCATTGTGGGACTTTTGGCTGCAGGCCCTTGACCACAGCTGCAATTAACTAAAGGCGTGGGGGGAGGGGAGAGGAAGAAGAGGAGACAGCTACCCACAGACATTTTTATCCATGTAGCCTGAGGAGAGAATGGGCTAATACAGGTTAAAATTTTCCAAGTGAACTAAATGTCTGATGCACAACAAGGTCACTGGTGCCCAGTCTCCTTTGTGGCCACCCATCCTTCACGGCAGCCCAGATGCTTCCTTAGGATTCCTAAACACAAGCACTGTCGCCCTATCTATGTGTGTCCTCCTGCGCCTCCATCCCTGGTAAGCTTGCGTGAAGCGTCCACCTCCTCTTGAGCCGCACCGACTGCCTGCAATGCCCTGATTCGCCTCAGGACCACTCATGGCTACTGGTGTCCAGGCCTTGGAGTTGGTGAGTCTTTTCCATCCCCACTGAAGTAAGGAAGAGAGAGGAAGAGAAACCTTGGCTCTTTGGCTTACCTCTATTTGACTCAGAAAACATTAAAGAAACATTACTAAATTATCACAAAAGACCGGGTTAATAAATCCAGTTCATAAGCACAATCAAAACCAGCAGGAGAGCCCTGCATTCTTGTTCTTCAGTGCCATTCGGGAATGAAGTCCTGATTAATGCCCCATAGCCAGACTTCTCCCTGGCTGCGTGGCAGAGCTGGATCCCAGTCCGCAGGGAAGTTTCTGGGGCACTGTGGTAGGCAGGTCAGATGTCAGGACTCAGACCTTCAAGGCAGTTTCTAGCTGTGTAATCCCTAGCTGCATAGAAGGCAAGTTATTTTATCTCTCTGCATTTCAGCTTCTTTGTCTAACCTGGGGAGTAAAAAAAAAGTCCCCTCTCTTGTGATTGGCGTGAAGATTAAATCAGATAACATATAGAAAAGTGCCTGACCCAAAGCAGACGGTGAGAGTTTTACATACATTTTCCTTTGAGTCTATCATCATTACAAACTGGAAATTACTTAGGTGTGGCTCTGGCTAGAGTCAGAGAGGAAAGGCTTTGAGGGGCCTTTCACCCTCCACTTCTGTGATTTGTATTTAAGGAAGTTTTTTCTAGAGCTTTTACTTTGCATCCAAGTGCACGTTACTTCCTTCCAGCCTCTGCTCACCGCTTTACAGAGTCCTCTCTGAAGAGCAGGGCTTATGTTTGAGTTTCAGAATCAGTCACAGCTTGTGCCTGACTAGGGATCAGTCCTTGGGGATCTCCAGCAGGGGTGACCCACGCCATTCTCTGGGTCATGAGGACGTCACCCTCTCTGCACTGCCCGTGTCGCTGTCCATCCCTCTCGCTCTGCCCTAACACGCGCAGCCCCCATCATACGCAGGACTGATTGCTAAACATGCATTTTTTACTGTGTCATACTTATTTGTGTGTCTGCGTCACCCACTAGAAGGTGACTCCTTGAGGATAGTGGCCTTGTCTGCCGCATGGTATCTGCTTAACAGAGGCTTGGGAAATTGAATCCACTTGATTTTAGGGGAAGGGTCCCGGGAAGCCTTTAACGTGGGACTTAAAAGACATTCATGATATTATGTTGTAAAATACCATACCAGCCAGCTTGAATGTTCTGTTATTAAATATATGTGTCTGTGTGTGCTACCGACTGTATGTATGTGGTGTGGTCCCCTGTCACTTGGCCTACATGCTCCATGGTCACATTTTTTAGTTTCCATTTTCACGGCTCCCATTTCTTCAGAAATGGTGGGGGGTTTTCTTGGTTTTTTTTGGTTTGCCTCTTTTCTATTCTGGAAGCTTGAAATACAGGCCTGTTTTCACAATAGGCCTGGAATCAAAAGGCATTGGTATTGACCTTTGATAGCGTGAGCCCCCAGAATCATCTTGAAAATGGGGTTCAGATTTTAAAATGTTCTTCAAGAGTAGGTGATCCTGTGCTTACCAGAAAGAATTAAAAAGCAAGAGTATTTTGTGGCAGACATTGTCCGAGTGTATAGTCTACCCTCCGAAGCAGTACAATTACGTCATGGTTTTATAGATAAAAGCAAAAATATGGGTGAAATTAAAGTGAGCTGTATTCATTGTAAAGTTGTCCTCACTCATCCCATTCGATTTTGTTTTACGTTATTCTGAGGAGACTCCCCACATTAGAATGGCAAATATGTGAGCAGAGAAACATAAGTTAACTAGAAGAGAACAAAATAGACCCCTTAACTGACCTTTCTTTTTAAAACTCTGACCTTGGCCTTTTGAAGAAAAAGGCAAAAAAAAATTTTTTTTAAGATACCTGATTTAGTTCAAGAGGCAACTCTATGGTTATGGCTTAATTAAGCCAGTTTCCTACATTTTGAAGATGTTTCTAGGGTTGGAAAAATAAAAGCTTGTTTAACGAATCTTGATATAGCCAAAACATTCAGGTAATCAGAATGCTCCATTTCCACAGCTGGTGCTCTCTTTAATTCAGATTGTGTTGACAAAGACTGGGAAATTGAATGGTCCTCCCAGGGAGAGACCTCACTGTTCACTGTTAGATAATCTACTACCAGCGAGGCATTTGCTAGAGTGAAAATATTGCTATGGTTAAACTAGTTAGTACTACCTTCTGTTTGTATGAAATCTCACAGTTTACCAGTGTTCATGCCTATGTTACTCTGTCTTGTTTAATCATCGCAGTGCCACACGTTGTACGGAGGGGGAAGTCAGTTCAGAGAGGCTAGGGGTGGAGGTCGACCAGCAGAACCTGCACTCACATTAGGTCTTCTCTCTCCAAGTTCAGTCTGGCCTGGGGTAAAGCTGCTTGCCAAGAGGTGAACCCCAACATGTGCCAGTTAGTAAGCAGTTTTCTGACAAATCCAAGGCCAAGGGAAGTGAAATAACTTCTTTGTTCCCCTCCATCTCTTCCCATGCTGTCCACCCCTCAACCCCCTGCCGCCTTCCACCCCTATTCACACCCACCCTTTCTGCCCACACCACCTCAGCCGCCTGTGCAGTTTCTGTGGGGAGCTAAGGAACTCTTTGTTTGTGCAGTCAGGGCTTCCTCACAGGAAATTTCCTGTGATGGAAACTCTGGGGAAACTTCCTGTTGGTTAGGACACTGCAGGGGGCTGATAACGTGAACCACTTAAACCTCCAAACCTCAGCTGCTGAGAAGGATGGGATGGTCCTTCCCTACTTTCTCAGAGTCTAGGAGGGTAAGAAACTGCAAGTGTACAGAAGCCTCAAGAGTCTCGCTTGGGCAGCATTTTCCAGAAGGTAAAAGCTACATCTGTGACCAGCAAGTTCTTCTAGGAGATCAGCCCTCATGGTTCGGTGGACTGCTTAGGTTTCTAATGAGACTGGTACCTGCAGGGACATTCTGTCTGGAACCATAAAGAGGAGTCTGGAAGGTGTCTCAAGGTTCTGGATTTGCTTCTTTCTATATCACTTTAAAACATAGTTGTGTTACTCTTCAGTGTTACATGTTCATGAGTACTACAAACGTCTGTTTTCAGCTATCACTTAGGGACTGAGAATTTTAATTAATCCTTGTCACTGGCAGACACAGTTGCCTATGTTACGTAATGTGGTTTGCTTAACACCAAGGGTAAATCGTCTGGAGTGTATACCACAGGACGACCAATCTTGAGCCATAGCACAAAATTATCCAGTAAGCTTTATGTTCATTTGACCTACTCTGGACCTCTAGTGGATTGTTTTGTTGTTTGCTAGCATTGAAGCAAAGGTAATTATTCCTCAGTCATCTCTTGGGGTTAACTTAGCTTTGAGTATCTCCAATGTTGGGAATTCTGTAGGTTCCCTTTGCATCTCTCATAGCCCAAACTCAAGTTTGGTCTTCTAATTAGCCTGACTTCTCCCTGGTGACCTGTAGACCCATTATTACTCATCCTGGCCTTGTTGTACAATGAAAATAACTGACCCCTCTCTTCTTTTTGTTTTCGTATCAGTGGACATTTACTTGAAAGATGCCTCTTAATCATTGAATTTGCCCCAACTCAAGTCCATGTCTTCTCCAAGTTTCCTAATAGGTGTTGTTTTCCTGGTTTAGCTGCTAATGTGGCCTTCATCTCTAAAGTACACTAGATTCAGTGGAAGTTTCTCCCAGTCTCACCTTCCCAGACTTCTGCCACAAGCTGGTGTTCTTTCTTGCTTTCTTTGTAGGAAATGATCATTCCAGCCTCAGAGTAAACCAGTGAACTGAGCGTACTTTCAGGTGGGGTATTATGGTTATATTCTTGGTCCACATTGCAAATTAGGGAAGCATGAAAGAAATTACAGTTAACCAGAAAGAAGTTTGTTGGCTGATAAGAAGCCTGCCTCCTAGACTCCTAGAAGACACAGACTGTTGTTCATCTTCGTATCCACAATATTTTGTAATTTTTTGGCATGTAGTCTCAATACATGTTTGTTGAATGAATGACTCCTACAAGTCAAAAGGGAGCAGGTTTTTAGATTTATTTTGTTTCTAGAATGTGTAAAAGTTGCAAATTTTTGCAGTTTATTTGTAAGGATAAGCCATCCTCATGAATTGGGTATTGATCTTCAAAATGATGAATTACCAATAATGAATGATGCTGCCTGTAATATACGTACAAAAGCTAAGGAAGATATCTTTGTAAAAATGCCTTGGAAGAAGCTTTAAATATGGAAATGCAAACTAGTGATTCAGTTTGGGACACTCAGAAGAAGAATAGGGGCTCTTTAGGTGTTTTGCAATATGACTTACTTTTGATGTTATATTTGATGTTATATTATAGAACGGGACTAACTGGAATGTGTTATAAACACAGAGAGACTGTCATTATAAACACTAATTAGCACCATTTTTAATCCGTTCTTACTTTAAAATAGATCACAGTGATGTTGTAATACCTATAGACTGAACCAAGATGATATTACCAGTAGTAGCAGTAGAACATCATGATCCTCATCAAAATTGTATTAAATTACTGCAGGACTCTCTGCTAGGTATCCTTATCTTTTTTGGAAGTCTGGTTAGTGTACTAGAAGGACCAGGGGCTTTGGAATCTTATAACTAGTATCTAGTTCTACTTTTGCTATTCTATTCATTCTTTCAGCAGATAATTCATTGCATGACTACTATATGTACTGTGAGGTGCTAAGTATCTGTCATTGACCAAGGTGGATATGCCCCACCTTCATGTTGCTTACGACGTACTAGGGGAGATTGAGGCTTACCAGGAATTAACAGCAGCATTCAGTCCATTTCCCACACAACAAGGACAGTAGTCTGCCGTGAAACAGAAATCATTGTGTCATTTCACTGCTGTAAAACCTTCAGTGGCTTCCAGTCGCATTTAGAAATATTCTGAGTTCTCAGTATGAACCACCAGGTCCTGTATGATCCAAACTCTGGAAACCTCTCTAACCTCATTCTGTATTACCTTTTGTTCTGTTCATTCCTCTTTAGCCACACCGGTCATCTTGCTATTCTTAGAACTCTCTAACTTTGCTTCTGCCTCGGTCCTCTGCACTTGCTATCTTTCTGCCTATAAGACTGCCACCCCCCCCCCCCCAGATATTCCCATAGCACAGTTTCTCACCTTATGCTGGTCTCTGCTCAAATATCACCTCCCTAGAGAAGCTTCCCTGATAGCTCTTTCCAAAATGCACCCACCCTCATTCCCCTTCCCCTTTACCTTGCACTGTTTTCCTTCATAGCACTTCTCACCACTCGACTTGTGATTTTTAAAAAATTGGACGGCGGCTCTTAGGTGTTTATTCAAAAAGGCAGTTGGCAGTCCTGTGTGCACAGGTGGGGCTTGATGCCTGGTGAGTCTGACTATGGTGGTCCAGCTGGGTAATTTGGCTATCTTATGGGAGACTCCAGAAGTCTTTTGGGAAAGTGAGTTTGCCCCAGAAGAAATTCTGTGTTCCCCTGCTTATAAGGAGCCAAGCTGGGAAGGGGCTTGAGCTTTTATCATTCATTAGGCAGATTTCCACCGAATTCCCCTGTGTTCTCCTACTCCTTGATCTTTGCGGGGCCTGGTGCTCTCTAACTCAACCTGATTCAGGCAAGCCAGTGTTCTGTCATCTACCAGGAGTTGCAGCCGCTGAGCTGGGTCATGCCACAGATCCTTTCATTGGTAGCCTCTCCTGCTCTCCTCCTGCCTTCCAAGGAGCTTGGAGCCTCTTGTTTCCGAGGTTTTTTGAGATTCTGTCAGGAAAACCGGCTTGTTTGTTTTTGGTGTCTTCCCCTGCAGGCAGGTAGGGTTCAGCTGTCCGATTCTACCAAATCAGATACGAACTGCCCATCTGCTTCCCATCCTCGAACACTTCGTGTACCTCTCTCAGCTGCCATTGTTTCTTCTCCCATTCTCCCTCCTTATGGGTCTGTACTTTTTTCATTCCTCTGCTGCAGTTTGGTGGCACCTGGGACAGGAGCCGGGTTAGACACAAACATGACTCATTTATATAGTTACACTCGAGGGTGAGTGCATTGATGCGGCTCGGCAGGCTGTTTTGAAAGCATAAAGCACAGGAACTTGGTCTAGGCTATGGTATACATTTAAGAGGAGACTTAAAAACTTAGTAGGAGTTAATTGGGGAAAGAAGAGGTAGGGTTGTCTCTGGGACGGGGAAAACAGATGAAAGCCCTGAGACTAGAGGATTTGGTCTTCAAAGAATGGAAAGGTCAGCCAACTGACATTTGGTGGATTTGCTGTGGAAAACCAGAGTGGCACATTACAGAACTGCAAGGGCTAAAGATGGCGAGGTAGAGGGAGGCACCATCATGTTAGGGATTTGGGCCTTTATCCTAAGAGCAGTGAGCAGCCATGACTGTTACCCGTGCCACCTTGGACCTCCCGGTATCTTGGTTCTTCTTTTGTAAACCAGGCACATCATCTCGACCTCATTGAGCGGTAAGCATTAAATGGCACCACAAATTAAAATCGTCATACTTGTTCGCTGAATTTGATCTTTTGGGACATGACAAATCATGGTAGCCCCTCAGTAGAACAGCGTAATCAAAACGTCAAGTTGAGCAATAATCTTTGAAATCAAGTAAGTGAAAGATATAAAGTAAGGACCAATCGAGTGGTGTTGTTCTGGGTCCCAAAAGTCCAGTAACAGAGGAGTTTCAATATCTACACTCCAGACTAAGGTAGACTTGCAAGATGGTCAAAGGTTAAAAGGTAAGAACTTGGTAGTATTCCAGCTATGCTGAAAACCTAATACTGCATGAAGATTGATGAAGAAACTTATCCATTAGCCATTGGTAGTTGGAGACTGTGGAGGAAGCAGGCAGCAGAAAAAGGTGGTGGATAGCCCGACACACCTTTGTCCCGTGCCACGTAAGTTGATAATGAAGCAGTTATCTCAGGTTTTCATGTAAAAAAGGTTCTCGTGCTTGGCAATATGCTAAACGCTATAGAAAACAGACAATAAAACATGAAAGAGGAGGCTTCTGTCCTCAAGGAACTTTTAAGCTTTAATACATTTCCACATGAGTTGTAATACATTTGTTATTTTAAAGAATTGGCCAGAGAGTTACACCTTCAATGCAGGGATGAATTAACAAGTCTCAGGACTCTAACTTAACACACATACATGGTGTTCATCCTGCCTGTAGCCAGCCAGCACCAGAGAAGCTGAGGAGCTCAACCCTGTGAGTTGAAGCTCAACCCTTTGAGCCTGAGAATCAGCCTTAACTCGTGACCTGACGTTGCTGAACACACTGAACATTTCTTAAAGGAAAGCACTAGTGTATAAAAATCACTTGATGGTACCCCACCAGTCAAGTCAATGAGCAGAATTGTCCCATTGGCAAATGGTCTTAAGTTTCTAGAATTCATTCTGGGTTTTAATGAGGCAGGCAGATTCTGAAGCCCACTAATTTGGGATTGCCAGGTTAGTTTAGGCTCTGATGTTATCCACAAATAGGCAGTGTGGTTCACACGTGACTGACGTAGTTGATGTCATTGTATTGCCTTTTACAGCTCAGTAGAAGTAACTTGCAGTTAGACATTGTAGTGGAAGCAGGCATCTACTTAGCTTAGATCTGAAAGGATTTCAAAGAAAATAAATACACACTAGAGAGTAGGTGGATTTTGATAGCTTATTTCAAACTCACTTTTTAGTAAGCACATGCAGAAATGTGTTGTAGTGGACAAAATGGGTAGAGTGAAGGAAAGTAGAGACAGATTTGCATGGGCTTTCAATGAACATGTGCATGGTTGGGCTTCCGGTTAGGAAACAGTGGCTCAGGGTGGGGCCTCTACGTTTGCAGGGCTCCTTGGGCAGGAGCAGGAGAAGCTCCAGGCTAGCAGCTTGACAGCTATACCTTCAAACCTCAGAAATGAAAAACCTTTCAAATAAAAGGTCCTGTTGGAAGGTGGATGAGAAGGAAAAGGATAGTCACATAATAAAATAATATGTAAAGACTAACCAAATAACCCACATTGGGTTTTACTCACCGTCAGGCAGGAACATATCATATTTCAGAAAGGGGTATCTTTACCTAAGTGTACCTATGTAAACTAACTGCCTTCCCAATGAAACAGGATGCACCTGTCTAGAGGGATCTTTGTTACTAGAGCAATGGATGTTTTATTGGACTGACAGATTTTATTTCCTTTTTAGAAAAAATAATGGGAGGTGGTATCAAATCACCTTTTCTCTTGCCCCAAGAAGTTTTGCAAAAATAGGAATTACTTCTTGAACTTGAGAAGCCAGTTATTTGACCTACATTTTTTGGTACCTTAGCACATTCTTCTAAAGTAATAAGAGCATATATTTTTCCCTTTCGTACCCTGCAGCCCCGTTCCCCAATTATCATCAGTGGTATACCCACCCATAAATCAAGAGGATCAAGAAAGAGAAACATAAAATTCGCTTGAAAAAGAATACCTATAAGGCATTCCTAGAATTTTCAGTATAAATCACTTTTTGGCAGCAAACTTAATTGTTCTCAAACATTTGATAACAAGGATGGTGTACATAGTGTGGTCCAAAATCTCATCTATGTGACAGGTGCAAGGGGAACGGAATTGGGCCCCACAGACCACTGTTGCCATATGAGTAGCTGCAGCTTTAACACGAATTTTATATTTTTCTCCACAGTTGCCATCATACCCTCTCCACCCCCATTTCCCCCATAGGATACCATGAGAAGAAAAAAGGACCTGACAAAGTACTAGAAAGCTACACTGAAGAAGATAATAGCAGGCAGTAAGGTACTAAGAGAAAATCATAGAAGAGAGTAGGTGTGATGTTGTGATTTATAATAAGAAATATATATTTGGTCTTTGTCCCCATTTCTGGCACAGAACTGAAACCCTTGGAATTTCGTAAATGATGAGAGTGATGAAGGTTCCTTTTGTTCAGTGAATGAGGTGACTTCGGGAAGCACAGAAGGATGGGAGCTGGTTGCCAGTGGAGCCAGCCATGTGATTAGAGGATTGGAACTTTTAGTTCTTCCCCCGACCCTGGTGAGATCAATCGCCAGTGGCCAATGATTTAATCAACCATGCCTGTGTAATAAAGCCTCCATAAAAACCTAGAAGAAGAGGGTTCAGAGAGCTTCCGGGTTGGTGAACACAGGAGGTGCTGGGAGAGGGGTGCTCCTGGAGAGGCCGTGGGAGCTCCGCACCCCTTCCCCATACTGTGTCCTGTGCATCTCTTCCAACTGGCTGTTCCTGAGTTATGTCCTTTTATAATAAACCAGTGATCTAGTAAGTAAAATGTTTTCTGGAGTTCTGTGACCCGCTCTAGCAAATTGGTCAAACCAAGGAAGGAGGGCATTGTGGGAACCTGTGATTTGTAGCCAGTTAGTCAGAAGCACAGGTAACAACGTAAGCTGGTGACTCGCGTCTGGAAGTGAGGTTAGGGGACAGTGTTGTAGGACTGAGCCCTCAACCTGTGGAGGCTGGTGCTGTCTTTGGATAAACAGTGCCAGGATTGAGTTGAATTCTCAGTCACCCTGCTGGTGTCTGGAGAATTGCTTCGTGTTGTGTAAGAAGCGCCTCCCCCACCCCACCCCACCAACGCACAGGTTGGAGTTGGGTCAGGGAACCCAAAAGAGCAGGGTACCCACAAAAAATTAAGGAGTGCTTGGAAGAGGAAGGATGAGTAGAGAAATGTGTCTTTTGGGAATCATTGATAGCGAGATGATCTATTTTAAAATGACAGGAAGTGGGTGAATGAGAGGCTGTAGGTAAAGGGATAACAGAATGTGTAACGGGTCAGCAAGGAGGAAGGAGATGTTATGAAGGAAGAAAACAGTACAGTAAAATGAGAAGGAAAGACACCAAATGAACAGAAAAGATATTGAAGAGATGTGAAGGAAAAAGGAGAAAAGAAGATTTAAGAGGGGAGGAATGAAAATAAGTAAAATAGGAATTAACTTGTCTCAAGTGGAAAACCCTTACCCATAAACCCATGAAGAAAACACTGCTTTACTTCAGAAAGCACACAGCAGACCAGTAATACAAGGTGTTGTTGAAGACCTAGAAAGAGGGTACTTAGGAATGAAGGCTACATGGGTAAAGAAGCCACGTCTTTATCAGGACTGTACGGCTCAGAACCAAGCATCTGTGTGCCACAATCCATAGTTTCTGAATGTCACAGAGGGAAAGTGTAAGTATGAATTAGTATGAGACAAGCCACACTAAAACAAAGATACCTGTTTTGTCTTGAGATTCTCGTTGGTGGGATCCAACCTAAAACATACATGACTGTCACCATTAGAAAGATCCACACATCGGATGCTCCTTTCTCTTTCTGATTAGGATTCACCTGGAAAGCTGGAAATCCATCTTTAATAATGACCTACACCTTCTAGAAGATTAAAAGCTATTATTTGCTCTTTCCTTTGATGCTGCTTTCATAGATGGGTAGTGGGACTTCTGCAGTTAGATGGACATTCCAGGTCATCTAGTCTACCCCCGCCGGGTGTGGACATTCTCCCTGGGCGTCGCTGAGTGACAGCCATACCCCTCTGCCCCAGATACTTCTGTGGATGTGACCTCACTGTCTCTCAGGCCATCTTGCCACCTTTCAACAACACCAATTGTCAGAAAGTTCTTTAAACTCTTAGATGCATGACATTTATTAAAACATCCATTGCTGTGAGACAACAAATAATTGGTACCCTATATTTTTTTCTTCTCCAGTTCTGATCATTGCCCAGGCATTGTTTATAAGAGGAGCTCAACCTCAGCCAGTCTTTCTGCTTTTCCTTCATACTCCTGCTGTATCTAGATTACGGGACTCATTTAGAATCTAACTAAAAATGAGAAATCCTCTGTTTCAACAAATATGAAGTGTGCAATCAGTAGGAAAAGGAAAGGTGGTTTAGCAGAGACTGATGATCATTCCAAGAAGCAGTGTCTTTTGGAACATTCCATGGTGACCTCACCACTGGAGTTATCTGCTTATCTGTCTGGCTTCAGAGTTTTCAGAAAAGACTTGCTGCCTTCAGAATACTTCCAGGCCTTCCTTTGGTGCTTGGATTTCTACCCTTAGCAGCTTATTCCTTCATGGATTTTTGTTAAAAAAAAAAAAAAAATGCCCATAGTCCAGGGAGATGGCTCATTAAGCTCTGAGTGTCATTGCACTTAAGCATTAGTCATTTTTGTATCTCTTCCTAGAAATGTGATTTAACGGCACCGCAGTGGTGGTGGGGGTACCGAGAGGAAATGGGGATGTGTAGATCACTAGGCACAGGTTTCTGGGTGGAAAAAAAAAGGAAGGGCAACATTTCAGAGTGCTTGCTGAAGACCCGGCACTTTCACATGTATAATTTTCACAGTCCCTGTGAGTTGAGATCTGCCTTTTACAGATGAGGAAGTGAAGAAAGGAGACGAAGTGTCCCACCCAGGTCATATGCTAGTCAGGGACAGGACTGGGATTTACACCAGAGCTGCCTAATCCAAAGCCTCTGCTCTCTTACTATTCCATGACACCTGTGCCATCATCAAAGGGAAGCACACAAAGAGCTGGAATGCTGAGATGAAATTTGCCTACTTGAGAATTTCGCACAAGGCTAACCCTGTCTAAAAGCATTGCTTTGAAATCATATGCATGTGGCAGCAAAAATATCCTATTGCCAAAGAATTTTTAGCCCTGGCGTTACTCGACCTAAAATTTATTTTAAAAAAAACCTATAAAGTAAAATATTTTGTAATGAGGTATTGGTTTATAAGGAAGCTTTCTCCGCTTGTTCAGAATACTTTTTATTATTTCCCTATTCACTTTCATAGATTTTCCCCTTTTTGGAGAAGTGGGCTGTGTGAATCTGGCACTAGTCTTGTGTTACCACCAGAAAGCTGGTGAAGATCCACTCTGAGGTCCCTTCCACCTCTAATTCCTTGCAGTATTTTGGCCTCATGCTGTTATACTAGATCACAGGTCCCCTCAGGGAATGACAGTGGGTATAATTCTCAGCTATCCCCCAACTCTGGTCACAGCAGCCAATGCAGCAAAGCTCCTGGAACCCCCTCCTCTCATTGTTAACTCACTCACTCAAATGTAATCATTGTCTGGGATTATTTCCTGTCTGTCATTCTGGCGCTTTCGGGAGAGCTTTGGGGGTATACAGTCTTCGGGTGAATTTCCCCATCATCAGGAGAGAATCTTCTGGGAGGCAGGTCTGTTCCCCCCCACTCAGTATTCTCTCACAGCAACTGCAAAACCACACTTTCTCTATTAAGTACACATTCCTGGGACTATAACAAAAGGCTTCTGTGAGCTTGAAAGCAGCAGGGGAGGGTACAACGTGAAGGACTGAAGATTTAAAGGGTTTCATTTCTTCCTTGCTGAAGACTGTACTGTGTTTGAATGCAGTTTGGAATCTGCTTCTCTCCCACAAGGGGAAAGAGAAATCTGCCCTAAAGCTGCACGGGGACCTTGACTGGTCCTTATCCTCATAGCTTAGTGATTTCCTGCCATCCGAGCGAGCAAGCAAGCAAGCACTGGGGTTCCCTGACATTCAGGGGGCCCCAGGAGGCCCGGCTGGGAGCCCATGGGGACTGGGCTCTGAAACCACACACTCAGTTCACTGCTGTGAACGTCTTCCCTTTGCCGAGTGGCCACTTAGCCAGGCAGCGCTCTCCCACCGAAGCCCACAGCCACAGCCAACCTGCCCTACCAGGGTGGTGGGGTTCATTGTTTTCAATGTGGTGCATGAAATCAGAATTTTCCATCCTTCCCAATTGAGGAGAATTGAGTTCTACAAAGAAAGTTACAAGCACTGAAAAGAAGGTCCCCTTCCCTCCCTTCATCTTTGAGCCCACCCCTGAGGACACCCGGTTCTGCTCTCCTGCTTTTGAGGGAAACCTGCTTCCCTGCTGGATAGTGCCAGGCACTGTGAACAGTGGGCTTGGCTTCGCTGCCAAAGCTCTTGCTTTCTCCATAGCAGTTAATGTGGCCATGACTCAGAATTATGGGACCCCAGATGCTAAGGAAGTAAACTAACTTCTTTTCAGCTCACAGTGGACTCATAGTCAACAGAATAGGTTTCATGTTCTAATGAAACAGCACAGAAACTCTGTCCTTGGTGGCTAAGTGGTATGTGGTATGACTGTGACTCCCTCCCTTCTCCCTCCCTCTCTCCTTCATTGCTCCCTCTTTTTTTCTTTCTTCAAGTCAGAGCTGAGAACTATGAATTCCAGCCCAAATTCCTTTAAACAAAGGTCCTCCTGAACATGACCTTGAAAAGATTTCATCTTGTAATATGCCTATCCAGAATTGCATGTTGTTCCTTGGATTTAGGAAAGGCTGGAGAAATCTGCCACTCCATTTAAGGAGAGCCTGTATGGTTAGTGGATAGGGCCTCAGGCACAGGATTGCAACAACAACAATAATGCAAAGAAATACACCTGCAAAATAAAAAACTTAACAATGAAGAACAACTAACGAGTCTATAGCACCTGTTAAAAAATTCATCTGAGTAAATTTAAAGATTAAATTGGCTTTATTCAGTGATTCATGAGTTGGACAGCATCCCATCTAACGGATAAAAAGGAGCTCCAAGGAGATGTACCAAATGGAAGGCTTTTATAGCCAGAAGGGGGCAGAAAAAGGAAGTTTCTAACAGAGTGGGCTGTTTCAGCAAGGTTACCTTCCTTTGGGGGAAGGCTGGGGAATCTATCAAGCAGATGACCTCACTGGTGCTAACCAGGTAGTTCCAGATGGACTGGTTAAAAATCACAGTCCTGGGAGAGACAGAAACTGCGTTTAAGTCCTGGTTTGCTGTCAAGGGGACACATGACTCCATTGGGGCCCTGTTGTTCCTTTTTTAAAAAAATGTTTTCCCCCTTTTGATCAGACTCTCAGCCTAAGATATGTGATCAAAATTTAGGGCATTAGAGCCCCTCTAGCTACCTCTCTGTAGTTCTTGCAGCTTTTACTGATCCCCTGTGTGATCTTCACAGTCAGGATGCTTTTTGTTGAATCTCTGTGATATCCACAGGTCACAGGTTCAGGTTCAGGTTCTTCTACTCGGTCATTCTCTTCGTTGCTTTGACATTCCAGTCAGAGATCATTTGCTTGCTGGGTTAGCAGCTGCAAGCATGCATTTAAAGCTTTTGAGAGAATATAGACCACAATGATTATTATAAGCTGGATACTTCATGGTGTTTGGAGCACACTTCCGAGCCATGGTCACTGAGATCCAAACCGATCAAAATCAAGTAGGTCAAAGAAAGACCTTGTTGAAGGAGTTACCTCTTAGAGCCATGTGGCTTGCTCAGTGGTCTTATGTCACTGAGTTTCAACTTCCCCAGAAGTATTAATTTAGGTATAGGAGGTGGCATTGGCCACAGCACAGACACCTCCTTGCTCCACTAAAAAATAATCAAGGGCTATCTTATTATCAAGAACAACTTCGGCCAGAGAGTCTAAGGATCTGGGAGGGCAGGGGCAGCTACTGTCTTAGCAGTGGACTCTGAAATATCTTCAAGAGTTAAGCAAAGGGTCCTGGTCATCTTCTCATTTACATTTACTCCTAGCCAGGGAAGTAGGGACCTGCCAAAGGAAGCCAGACTCTGAATCTTGAAAGCCTCCTAAAGGTCCTTTCTAACTCGACGATGTAAATTCAGGGGAGTTGACCAATGAGATATCTTAGTTCACGTGTGAACAGTTAGATAACCCCAAGATGCATTGCCCACTTATGCACCATCTAGGTATTTGTAGGCCCAAGGGGAAGGATAACCACCACAGACAGGGTCAAACCCTATTGGGGCCAAAACTGTTCCCGTTAAGGTGGTACTGTTTATGGATTCACTTATAGAGATTGTTGCATTTACCCATTCAAGCCAGGGGTCAGTTAGGTTTTCTGTACATTCGGGAAATAAATCTCCTAGCCTGAAATAAAGAGTTATTCTCAGTGTCTTACAAAGATGGATGCTGCTGATGAGATCTTTTCATGATTGGGGGCAGGTCTGATTTAGAGAATCATGAGAAAGTGGGGGTACAAATATGAGATTTATGTAGATATTTGTGTCTAATTGGGTAACTACAGTTTAACTGGAGAAAGGTAAAAGATAGGCACTGGATTTTTGGCCTTAAGAGCTAAATTCGGTCAGAGACTCTTAAGGGGGGGTCGGTTATACCTGGTGGTGACATTGGGAATACAAGTTCACAGGGAAGACTGGGGGTCTCTAGTATTACAGATAGATTGGAATCTTTGATGACAAATCCAGAAGTCTGAAAAGTTACTCCCCTTACCTGTGTACTGGGAAATACAGATGATGGCCTTATCATCCTAAGCCAATGCCAGAATAAAGGAAAGAAGAGAAGAAGGAGTTTCATGTTTAGTTAAAATATGAAGTCTTGATCGGTGTCAGGTGGAAGCAGTCTCCCTTGATGTGAGCTACTTCGGAGGGCTCCAGTGTCTGTGCAGGACCAGATGTCAGGTGGAACCTTCATTAGCTGTGACATGTGGACCCTAGACTCAGTGCGTTCTTGTATCTTGGCAGTGTCAGTGGTCAGGAGTACTTGGTAAGGTTCCTTCTAATGGGGTTCAACAATTCTCTTCCGCCGATGATGTTTCCAGAGTATCTAGTTGCCAGGCTCCATCCAGACTGTGACCATCAGGATCCTTTGAATTGGGATCCAGGAAAGCTTCTTTAACCTTGTTGATGATAAGCTTTAGCATGAGACATTCAAGACACAGTAACTAGTTGTACTAGCATGACACAAAAAGGGACAACAAGCAGAAGGTTGTATACCAATAAACACTGGGATACCCATGACTGTTTGATGTGGAGTCCAGTGGTTTTAGCAAATTTGTAGATTTTAAGTTTGAGGACCACATTAGCTCTCTCGACCTTGTCTGATAATTGAGGGTGATAGGGACAGTAATAATTCCAAGAAGTTTGTAAGGTTTTCATGATTGATTTCACCCAGTGAAGCGGGGGCCTGGCTCACTGGAGACTGTGGAAGGTATACCCCAAGTGGGAAACACATTTTCTAACAATTTCTTTGCCACTCTGAGGGCGTCACCCTCACAGCAGGGGAAGGCTCAGCCCACCTGGAAAACACACATACAATAACAAGGACATATTGAAAACCCATAGTAAGTGGTAGTTGAATCCAGTCCCGCTGCAGATACTCAAAGGGTCCAGAGGGAGGAGGTTTGGAACCTGGAAACAAAAATAGTTTTCCCAGGATTATGGACCTGACAGGTCGGGCACTGGTGGTAAGCTGTTTTCACATTTTTAGAAGTCTCCCCACAAATGTTTATTTGTAATTTGAGTCATCTTAATCGCTCCATGGTGGGTGAGAGAATGCAAAAAAAAGAAAAATGGGGTTTTCCAGGGTGCTGGGAAGAACCAAGTGGCCATCTTGGGTTTCCCATAGCCCCGACTATTCATTCAGTCTACAACCATTGCTCATCCATCGTGATTTCTCTGATTCAGGAGCAGACTTGCCATGTTGCAAGAACATCAGGATGGCAAGAGTCTGGCAACAAAGGGTCATTCTTTGCGGCAGCAGAGACTTCCCCGGCATGTGCCACAATCTTTCCAGATTCTGTTGCTGCTGCCTTTGCATACAAGTCAGCGAGAGCATTTTCCTGATACTCAGGTTCAGTCTTTTTAGTATGAGCCTTAATTTTGGTGACAGCAGTTTGAGTGGGTAAGAGAATAGCAGTAAGAAGGTCGTTTACTTGCCGTCCATTTTTTACTGGAGTCCCACTGGATGTAAGGACAGCCCCTTTGTTTCCATAACATCCCCAAATCATGGACAACCCCAAAGGCATACAGTGTGACCGTTGACAGTCTGTCCTTCTGGTAATTGACGTGCTCTGGTAGGGCACGGAGCTCTGCTTTTGGACTGATGAAGCTTATGGGAGCTTACCCCTTTCAAGTAGTTCATGCTGGGTAGTAATAGCATAACCGGCCTGGAAAATCCCTTTCTCATTTTTACAGTACGAACCATCAAGAAGCAAAATTAGATCAGGATTAGTCAAAGGGGTGTCTCGTCAATCAGGACATGGTGTCCCCAAACGGGACATTATTACCTCAAAATCATCAGGCTCGCCTTTGTCAAGTAGAGGTAGTACCATAGGAGGATGAAGAATGTTGTTGCATTTAAGGTGGAGATTAAGTGGTGAAAGCAGAAGGATCTCCTAGGAGGTTAGTCTGCTTGCAGAGAAATGTTGGGTCAATTCAGAGGTGAGAAGACTTTGGACAGCGAGTGGGGTTTGCAAATAAATGTCATTTCCTAGGGTTAAAGGTGCTGGGGCTTCTAACTTTGCAGCTGCAGCCGTAGCCTAAGGCATCTGGGACAGGTATGAGCAACTGAGCCAAGTCGAATGCTCTAATAGGTAGTCGGCCTGTGCTTATTACCATGTTCCTTGCATGAGCATTCCCAGGGCTCCGTATCTCTGAGGTGCACAAATAAGGGGAAAGGCTTTGAATAGGTAGGTGGCTCTAGGGCAGGTGGTTCTTGCAGCGTTTGTTTTAGTCTTAGAAAGGCCTGCTCCAGTTTATCCTCCCAAGGAAAGGGCTCAAGGACTGAAGTTTTAGTAAGTTCTTGAGTGGGGAAGCTAATAGAGAAAAGTGAAGAACCCATAGTCTGTAATAACCACGAGGCCTAGAAATCCATGAAGCTGTTGCTTGTTTGTGGGCCTACAAAATTCTTGAATTAGCTTAATTCTTTTTGGAAATAGCTAGATTTCTTCAGCGCTTAGATCATGACCTAGGTAATGAACAGAGATCATTGTAATTTTTCCTTAGAGACTTCATGTCCCCTTTCAGCTAACTGCTGTAGCAAATAAATGGAACTCTTCATGGACGCTTTCTTAGGTAACAGCATAGCAAGAGATTGTCTATGTATTGTAAAAGGGTCAATTTCCCAGGGAATTGGATGGTCCTTAAGTCTTGTTGACGTCCTGGGGAGAAGTAAGAAGGGGCCTCAGTGAACCCTTGAGACAAGATGGTCCAGGCATATTGTTGATGGTTCCAAGTAAAGGCAAATGTTGACTGTGGATCTATAGGGATGCTGAAAAAGGCTGAACCAAGGTCTGCTGGCACTTGTGACAAAAGGGCATTGGGTTTGGAGCAGCTGGGAAATTGGGAATAACTATCTTGTTAATAGCTCTTGAGCCCTGGACAAATCGCCGTCCCTGTCCATTAGGTTTCTGGACTGGCAAGAGCCTCGCGTTCCGGAGGCTGGTACAAGGAATGATTAGGCCCTGGCCGATTAGGTCTTCTGCTGTTGCTGTGAGGCCTCGGATGCCCTCAAGCTTTAATGGTTATTGAGGCAATTTGGGAAGAGGTTTAGTTATACGCTCTGCACTTTCTATTCTCCCAATGTCAGTATTAGAAGCAGCCCACAGATTTCCGGGCACCTTGATTAAATCGGGGACTTCTGTTGAGATTCTTCCTCTTCTATGTCAAGGACAGACTGTAAGGAACATAAAAGATCAGGTTCAGGTTGGCCAGGGAACTCTAAGGTGAAATCTCCATAGGAAGCAAAACATACCAGCCCTTTTAACTTAGAAAGGAGATCTCTACCTAATAGATTAACGGGAGCCGGATAACATAGCAAAAAAGGGATGTTTTTCAGGGAAGGTCCCAGAATCATTTGTACCGGTTGAGATAGAAATTCTCTCTGAATTTGGTTAGGTACCCCCGCTATGGAAACTTCTTTTTCACTTTGAGGGATGTGGTGTCCTAGGACAGTGGGGTTTAAAGTAGAAAGCAAAGCACTGGTGTCTACCAGAATTTGGGAAGTTTTCCCATTATTTTTTTTCTTTTTATTTGAATACAGTTGACACACAATGTTACATTAGTTTCAAGTGTATAAGTTAGTGATTTGACAGGTTTATGCATTATGCTGTGTTTACCACAAATATAGCTACCATCTGTCCCATTACATCACTATTACAGTATCATTGACTATATTCTTTGTGCTCTGCTTTTTATTCATGTGACTTACTCATTCCATAACTGGAGGCCTGTGTCTCCCACTCCTCTTCACCCATTTTGCCCATCCCCCCACCCCCTCCCCTCTGGCAACCATCAGTTTGTTCTCTGTATTTATAGTTCTGATGCTGCTTTTTGTTTATTCATTTTTTGAGATTTCATTTATGAGAGGAATCAGAGTATTTGTCTTTCTCAGTCTGACTTATTTCACTTAGCATAATACCCTCCAGGTCCATCCATGTTGTTTCAAATGGCACGATTTCATCCTTTTTATGGCTGTGTAATATTCCAGTGTGTATATACACCGCATTTCCTTCATCCATTGGTCTCTTGATGGACATTTAGGTTGTTTCCACGTCTTGGCTATTGTAAATAATGCTGAAGTAAACCTAAGGGTGCATATATTTTTTCATATTAGTGTTTTCATTTTCCCTGGATAAATACCCAGTAGTGGAACTGTTGGTTCTGTTGGAACTGTTTTTATTTTTAATTTCTTGAGGAATCGCCTTATGGTTTTCCACAGCAACGGTACCAACTTATATTCCCACCAACAGGGCATGAGGGTTCCTTTTTCTCCACACCCTCACCAACACTTGTTATTTCTGGTCTTCTTGATTTTAGTCATCCTGACAGGTGTGAGGTGATACCTCATTGTGGTTTTGATTTGTAGTTCCCTGATGATGAGTGATGTTGAGCATCTTTTCTTGCATCTGTTGGCCATTTGTATGTCTTCTTTGGGAAAATGTCTATTTAGGTCCTCCGCCCATTTTTCAATTGGATTGTTTGTTTTTTTGATGTTGAATTATATGAGTTCTTTATATATTTTGGGTATTAACCCCTTATCGGATATGTCCTTTGCAACCCCCATTTAGTATGTTGTCTTTTGGTTTTGTTGATGGTTTCCTTTGCTGTGCAAAAGTTTTTTTTATTTTGCTGTAGTCCCAGTAGTTTATTTTTGCTTTTGTTTGCCTTGCCTGAGGAGATGGATCTAGAAAAAGGTTGCTATGGCTGATGTCAAATAGTACCTGTGTTCTCGTCTAGGATTCTTATGGTTTCACATGTCATATTTAGGTCTTTAATGCATTTTAAGTTTGTTTTTGTGTATGGTATTAGAAAATAGTCCAGTTTCATTCATTTGCTTGTAGTAGCTGTCCAGTTTTCCCAACACCATTTATTGAAAACACTATCTTTTCCCCATTGTATATTCTTGCCTCCTTTGTCATAGATTAATTGGCCATATATATGTGGGTTTATTTCTGGGCTCTCTATCCTGTTCCGTTGATCTATGTGTCTGTTTTTTGTGCCAGTACCATACTGTTTTGATTACTATAGCTTTGTAGTATAACTTGAAATCTGGAATTGTGATTTTATTTATTTATTTTTTTTTAAAGATTTTATTTATTTATTTGAGAGAGAGAATGAGATAGAGAGAGCATGAGAGGGGAGAGGGTCAGAGGGAGAAGCAGACTCCCTGCTGAACAGGGAGCCTGATGCGGGACTCGATCCCGGGACTCTAGGATCATGACCTGAGCCGAAGGCAGTCGCTTAACCAACTGAGCCACCCAGGCGCCCCAGGAATTGTGATTTTAATTAGTTTTCCCTAGGCTCTCTAAGGGGATTCTTGGTGTAATCCGTAGGGATTACCTTTGGAGTCCTATCAACTCTGGGAGGGACCCATCTGGGGGCCTCCTTCAGGGGCAGATATGGGGGTATTTGAGTTGATGTGGGAGAATTTGCAGAGGACTTTTGAGGACAACCTCTTTTTCCAGTATCCCAGTTGATTAGAATTGAGGCATTGATTTCTGGGTCTGTGTTTTGATAATGGACCCCTAGGAGGTTGCAGTGGGCGGCGGGGGTGGGGGGCAGGTATTATTTTAGATCTCTGACCTTGGAACTGTTTTAGATGTAAGGCCAAGAGCTGGGCAGACTTTTTTTTTTTTTTTTTTAATGGCCTTGCTCTAAAGTCCTTCCAAAATGCTCAGCTGTGGTCACAAGTTCAGTCAGACCGGTGGCCTCCCATCCTATTTTCTTTTATCAATCCACTAATCTCAGGAGATAACCCATTTACAAATAGTGCAGCTATAGTTGATTGGATGACCGTGTTTATTGTATTGTACCTGGAATGCTGTAGGAAGAGAGCTTCCAGGGGGCTGTAAGTCTGCCACAGATTCATCTCTCTTTTGTTTACATGTTTAAATAGCAGACCAATCAATGCAGTCAGGGAAGACTCTAGGAATGGCTTTTAAAAGATCTGTTGCTAGGAGCGCCTGGGTGGCACAGGTGGTTACCGGTCCTACTCTTGGTTCTGGCTCAGGTCATGGTCTCAGGGTCCTGGGATCAAACCCCACGTTGGGCCCCACATCAGGCTCTGCGCTCAGCGTGGAGTCTGCTTGAGATTCTCTCTCCCTTGCCCTCTGCCCCTCCTGCTCCTGCTGTCTCTGTCTCTCTCTCTCAAATAAATAAATAAATCTTTAAAAAAAATAAAAGATCTGTTGCTATACTGTGAAGTTCTTCTGGTCCAGGAGGGGACCATGTTGAAGATGGAGGATCTCAAATATCATCCTTGGTGTTTTGGCATTTTGCTTCGTACACCCATTTTGGGGCTTCACCAGGTCCTACCAACATGTGCACAAGCTGATCAAGATCTGGCAGCCCGGGCTCTTAGGCCCAGATAATGACGCTAAATTCTTACAAAAAACTTAGGAGGATCCTCCCTAGGGTTAGGAAGCACCTTAACAATGGGTCCTATTTCAGCCTTTGACCAGCCAGTGAGAAATACCTAATGAGGATCACCTGCAACCTCAGGTGGTTTTTATCTTAAAAGGTAACTGTCTCCTAGTCTTCAGAGTGGAAAGGGGGAAAGGAAGCAGTAGGAGTCATGTCAGTCTTATTATCTTGTGTTTTAGATACCTCTTGGGTCTTTAATTTTTCATTAGCCTTTTACAGCACATTTTTTAAGGAAGCAATTTTGGAATCTTGAAGCCTTTTTGATGCTTCTGCATGCCAATTAAAATAGGTATCCCATTCTATTTAATTCAGGAACCCTTTTTTTAAACTGCGCTTCTTAAATGAACAGTCTTGTCCAATTGGAACATTGTCCATAATGGCCACTGTCATTCTAGGTTTTTTTTTAGGGTGACTGCCATTTCTGTAGGTATCTACAGCTTATGTCCAGGAACTATAGTTTCTGGACATAAAATCAGCAGGTGTGCCAGAAAGTGGCATGCCCATCTCTTTAGAATTTAAAGATCTCCTTCCCTTTTTTTTTTTTTTTTGCTAAGCCTTCGAGTCTCTCAGAGCCAAGCTAATACCTAAGAGGTATGTGCCTCTGGGTTGGAGACTGTGTGGTGTTTTACAGTGTATCGCATTGCATGGAAATTTTCTTAAAGTTGGTGGATGACCTACTGTCAATCTAACTCGTTCCATGACTGACTTATCCTAACACAGAAGTCTTTGGGTTAGGTGGCAAGCACTCTAACAGCTTTTAAGTGCTAGACCCATGCCCAACAATTTTTTGCCCTTTTGGCTTCCAAGATCCCCATTCACAATAGCCTTTATCTGCACAAAACAAGACAAACACACATGTGCACCTTAACATGCCCAGCAGTGACCATGAGATGTTACCGTGGCCTGGCCCAGAGAAGGCTCTGCCCGCACCACTGGCAATTCCCAACCTGGAACTGGGGCAAGTGGGGGAAAAGACTGAACCAGCAAACCCCAAAAATGAAGACCGTGGACTGGACTGGGTTTGCAAAAAGGGGAATTGCAAACTAGCAAGCCAATTAGATCAGGAGCTTGACTCAAGGAGACGGTTGCTCAGAACGGGGAGGAACTTACCTATGGCCCTTGGAAATGGTGAGAAAGACAGGACCCAGCAGTGTTTGTGGGTACCACGCCTGTGTTTCTTACTGTCCCCAGAGCTGTCAGAAGCCTCCTTCAATCCCACCACTGCCACCAAATCTGTTAAAAGGCAAAATTCACGTGAGTAAATGTGAAGATCAGACTGGCTATTCATCGATTGATGAGTTGGACAGCATCCCATCCAGTGGGTAGAAAGGAGCTCCAAGAAGCTGTATCAAATGGAAGTCTTTTATAGCCAGAAGGGGGCAGAAAAAGGAAGTTTCTAACAAAGAGTAGGGTTGTTCAGCAAGGTTACCTTCCTCTGGGAAAAGGCTGGGGGTCTGTCAAGCAGGTGACCTCACTGGTGCTAACCAGGTAGTTCCAGATGGACTGGTTAAAAGTCACAGTCCTGGGAGAGGCCAAAACTACAATTAAGTCCTGGTTTGCTGTCGGGGAGCAAGTGACTCCACTGGGGCCCTGGTGTCCCCCTCCCCCTTTTTTTTTTAAACACACTTTCTTCCAGGGAGTACCAAGCACTTCCTTGTAAATTCTGTCCTTTTCTCACAGAGCATGAGTTATTTCCTAGAAATGACTTAGACTCCTTTGGAAAAGTGCATCGATTCTTTTAACCATCATGATCCTGTTACAGTAAAACGTCTATTATCTGATTTTCTGTGAATTTGTAAAGCCGTTATTAACTGGCACATTATGTATGTCACCAGTACCATGACAGCTGATGTTTATGACGGTGACCCTGAACTTCTGTAAGATCCTGAATGACCCACTCAAGAACCAAAGAAAGATAAAATTGTATTTAAAAGAGATTTTTATGTTGTGTCTATTTTATTATATTCAAATCCTTTTTAGTGGAGTCCAAGTATATGTCCACCATGATTTTCCAGGATAGTACCAATTTAAAATATTTTATCCTTTCTTGGCATCGTTAATCAAACCTAGTAAAAATAAAATAACTTCAGTATTTGGGGTCTAAACTACAGGTGATTACATCTGTGATTAAACCTGTAAGGGAAACAAAATTTCTTTTTCAGAGCCAGTGTGGCAAATATGAAATATCCTAAGTATGATCACCAAAGTGTAGGACGGATCAACCCAGACACTCCCTGCTGTTCCTCTTTAAGACTTTAGTCCAACTACGTGAGGTGTTCTGAGTTGTGTCGGGCTGACACTGTGAACCAGAGGAGACTGATAGTGGTTTGGCAGCCAGATGATAATGGCTCAGGTCAATGGCCCTCTTTCTTGAGCCATGCAGCTCTCCCTCAGGTTTTGTGAGATGTGGTTTCTGTCATTTTCCTTGAAGGAAGCCTGATGTAGAGAAATAAACAATGACTGCCATGTTATAGATGCGAACACAGGCTCAAAGCCAGTACTAAAGCACAAGGCTTCTAATTCCTCATCCGTGGTTCCCTGATGCCCCTAAGTCCCTGATGACTGAGTATGGTCACCCTTTGAGGTGAATGGTCCCCCAGTGCCTAGTTGTAAACAAGCAGATAAACGTGGAGAGTACCTTTGAGGACCCTGATCCATGGGGCCACCTCCACTTTCAGAGCTCAGTGTATTAGACAAATGCTGGACCGAGAGCCAGAAGACCTTGGTCCTATCCTAGTCGGGCAACTTTGAGCAAGCCAGTTAGCCTCTGTCCCTTCCGGTGCTCAGCTGGAAATAAGAACAGTAATGTGTGCACCACTGACCCACCGGGTTATTCGGAGAGGCAAATGAGGTGAAGTGCTTGAAAGCCCTTTGTTGTCGGGTATGAGGTCATGTGTCCACATCCCATGATTCAGCTCAGAGGAGAAGGACATCCAGGCGAAGGGCTTGGTAGGAGCGATGACTTAGTCTTGGGGATATTTGTGGACCAGATGCAACAAGTAAATTCATGTGACTGGGGGCAGAGAAATGTATGCCGGATATAGTAGAAATGCCTGGAACCTGTAATTGTTGTCGAGTTTGAAACTCAAAAATGATGCAACAGGCAGTTCCATTAGAATTTCTTTCTTTGTTTTTTTTTTAAAGATTTTATTTATTTATTTGACAGAGAGAGAGACACAGCGAGAGAGGGAACACAAGCAGGAGGAGTGGGAGAGGGAGAAGCAGGCTTCCCGCTAAGCAGGGAGCCCCATGTGGGACTCGACCCCAGGACCCTGGGATCATGACCTGAGCCGAAGGCAGACGCTTAACAACTGAGCCACCCAGGCACCCTCCATTAGAATTTCTGCCCCCTCCCCACCCCTGCCCACTCTTCACCACTTCTGAGAATGACAGGTCCAGGCATTCCTGGGGTGATAGATCATTTAAAAAGGTGACCCCCAAGAAATCTTAGTATATTTTGAAGTGTGCATGGTTCACCAGGCAGAAAACAGAAGCGGCCCAAGCCCAGCAGAGGGGGTGGTCTGTACAAAGGCCAGAGAACACGGTGCCTCTGGGAATTGCAAGCATGCCCATGTGGCTGGAGATGGGTCAGCCAGAGGGCAGTGTGGCAAGTTAAGCGGGAGCTTAGAAAGGCCCTGGGAAGCTTCTGGAAATGTTTAAGCAAAGCAATAATACAGTCAGCTTTCTGTTTTAGAAAGATTGCTGCCTCAAACTTGGTGCTCAGCTACCTGACCCTTTTACTTTTTATTGGATAGAGGAGAGATCTCAAGATAAGCGTGCCTGCAGTCAGCGCTCTTTCTCTGTCTAAGCCAAAGGATGGTGGGGTGCCACAGAGTGAGGGACTGAGTTAGAAAGGGTAGGAGGTGTTGCGAAAGGGTCCATGCTGCACTTGACAATTTGATAGCATTAAGTCACTCAAGTCGAACTGCCTTCTGCTTTTCCTTTGATATTTCTCTATAGCCAATGGAAGCTTTAACCAGATGCCACCTTCTTTCCATCCTTCCCTTGACCTCACAGCCCACTTAGAATCGAGATGTTCAAAGTCCCAAGTCAGAGATAGCGTGTACCATGACTGACCTCAGGGTGGAGGGGGCTGTCCTCTGCAGCCTTTAGGACCATCCGGTGGTATGCTCCGACATGGGGAAGCTGGGGGACCTGAGCTTTGGCGTCAGCCCCACTGGGCTCTGAGTCTTGCTTCTGCCATGCATTGGACTCAGGATCTTCATAAATCATTTAACCCCTCTGTCCAGGCTTGCATTTTCTCATCTGTAAAAGGATAGCGGTAATGCCCATCTTCCAAAGCTGGTATGAGGGTCAAACAGATAGTATCTCCAAAGCACCAGGTATATGGTAAAATCTCAATTTATGTCTTTCCTTTAAATGCCAGAAGTGAATACTCTTTCAGTAATTATTCTCTTAAAAGCAAACAAAAGAGATCCTGCGTGCGTGATGCTCCCATGTCTGCTGTATGGTGTGACAAAGTTGAAATAGGAGTTAATGACGAAGTATATCAGAAAGGAAAAATGTCTCTACGATGCCAAGCAAGGGAAACTGAGGAAGGAAGGGGAGCAGATAGGTCAGATGATTAGGGGTCAAAATGTGCCCTACTGGCCTAATATTAGAACTCTGAGGACTAATTTCCACTGATGAGCTCAATGCCTACTCAACCAATAATACGCTTTTCTAGCCAGAAAGACACACCTACAGGATCTATTCAGTTTTAAGACACAAATCCTAATTACTTGTCGTGAAGTCTTCCTGCTCTTTCCATGGCTGCAAATGGCACACGTAGGACTACCACCAAGCCAACTCAAGTACACCTACCGGGGTGGGTTCCCTGAGGGGCACCAAGTCAAACACAAATAGGCTCGCCTTCGGAGCTTACTGCCTAGTGAGGAAAAAGACATAAGCACAGATAAATCCAATTTAACACAGCTTCTGGAAATTCTGTATACAGCTTCAGAGTGCTCTGGAAGCAAAAAGACAGGAGGAGAGACATTTTTGGAAGAAGCCTTCATGGAAAGAGTGACTTTCCTTCCAGGCATTAAAGGAGGGGTGAGTTTCAACAGGCCGGGGTGGGGGGAATGTGGACTCCAGAAGAAGCAAGCCTGTGCGCTAAGGCACGCTGGGGAGAGCCTGGACCGGGACAGGAGTAAGGGAGTGTCAGGCAAAGGGTCTTGGGAGGAGAGGGAGGTAGGTTAAGGTGTTGAATGCATCTTTAAAGAGAGTGATTTTATTCTCTGTGCCTTGGTGGAGAGTCTTGAAGGTTTTTAATCAAAGAAGCAGTGGGAATGATTCTTAAGGAAGATTTCTCTGAGAACACTGCATATTCTCTGTGAATAATTTTGTGGTTTGGGTTTTACACCAGTTACCATGTGGAGCTTGGCATCTCCGAGCCTACAGTCTGTATTTCCAGAAGAAGGGGTCGGCTTCCTTTTGTTCACTGTTCATCCCTCATGTCCCTCACGTGGACACTGCTCTTCAGGCCTTAGAGTGCCCCTTGTCAGTGCTCTCGTGTTCCCTGAGGCTGGTTGAGAGCCATGTTTGCTAACCTACAATCCCACCCTCCTCCCTCGAGTCAGCACGCCTCAGCCCTCCCCTCCACCCTTAGCTTATCTGCCTTCAGGCCCCAGCTTACAGTTGCTCTAGTCAAGGCACCAGGCCCTTCCTAATGTCTACCTGCTCCTTTCCCCTGAGTGTAGGCTCCTCTGCCCCAGCCTCCCCAATCAGTTTACCCTCTCCCTCCTCCATACTCAGTTGGGTTGATTGAGTTCCTTCCATCTTCAGAGAAACCTGCCTGGATTCTATATCACTCTTCACTATCACCCCGTCTCTTTTTTCCTTCACAGCCAAGATTGTGAAAGAGTTATCCACCCCTACCCCTCATTTCCTCACCTCCCATGAACGCCTCAGCCCACTCTGACCTGGTCTCCATCCCTGTTACACCTCCGCTCTGACTAGAATCACCAGATGTTCAGTCCACTGGACATGCCTCGCTGCTCCTTATCTCGACTCTGCGGCTCATGACGCGTCTGACTGCTTCCTGAGACTCGCTCCATGTTGGCTGGCGAGATACATTCTCCCCTGCTTTGTCTCTTGCTGCCCCATCCTTCAAGAGTACACCTGTTTAAAGTGGTTTCCTGCTTAAATGTTTTCCTTCAATCTCATCTACTCCAGTGGCTTCAATAATCACTGGTATGATATCTCCTAAATCTCTTTTCCATCTAGCCTAGATCTTTCTCTTAAGTACCAGGTACATGTATACGACTGCCCACTGGGCCTCTCACCTTGCTGCCCCACAGCTCATAGTCAGCGAAAATGAATTTATTTTCTCCCCCTCAGTCCTCCGTGGGCAGGTGTGGACGGGTACCACTCTCTGGTTGGGGGAGTCAGAAGTCTGGATTTTGTCGTGGCCTGCTTCCTCCACAGAGTTAACCTCCAGGTTCTGTCAGTTCGACCTCCCTAATCTCTTGAGGCCATCCTTCTGCTTTAGTTCAGGCTAACAGTGTCTGTCACCTCCATTCCCACGACAGCCCCTAATTCTAATTGATCTCCTCGTACCAGTCTTGCTCTGTCCTAATTCATCTTCCACTGTGCAGCTGGAGTGATCCTTCGAAAACAATATCTGATTATGTTACTCCCTGGTTTAAAATCCTTCAACGACTCGAAGTAGCCTGAGGATAATGTCTAAAGTCCTTAGTACAGCAGACAAGGCCCTTGCTAATAATGGCTCACATTTATCAGGTGCTTGGTCTGTGCCGGGCACTCTTCTGAGTGTGACAGACTTCACAGCTCTCCGATGTAGGTCCTGTTTCTATCCCGCTTTTAAAAGTGAGGAAACTAAGGCACAGAAGGGTAAGTCCCTGGCCCAAGATCACACGGCTAGTAAGTCGGGGAGCCAAGATTCCAACCCAGGAAGCCTGGCTCCAGGGCCGCACTCCTACACACCATGTTATACCGTCTCTCCTTCTCAGGGCATCGCTTCTCATTCATTCAGAAATATTTATTGAAGGCCTGCCGTGTGCCAGAAACTGCTTGAAGCATCAAAAAAACAGTTCCCTCACTGCTGCCATGGATTTTTGTAACTAATTACAATAAAGATCAAAATATATGTAATCAGGAGTCTACCTGTGGAATCATAACAAAGGCTTTTTGAAAGCATATTTAGAGACTGGATGCCAAGATAAAATAACTTTAATGATGCTAATATTTGCTTCCCCTAAATAGTTTTCCAGAGAATAAGATTGCATTTGAAATTTTTTTATGGGTATATCCTTTGATCTGGTGAACACCAAAAATAAATAAATAACAAGACAAGTGAGGGGAAAATCTGCTTATATTCTAGTGAAGAAAATGAAAAATAAACAAGACTATATAGATTAGAGTGATAAATGCTAAGGAAAAAGATAAAGCAAGAAAGAAAGAGGAGTCTGAGAACAGAGATGTGTAGTTTGATGTGGAATGTCTAGGGAAGACTTGAAGGAAGTGGAGATATCTGGGAGACCACTCCAGCTAAAGGAACAGCAAGTACAAAGGCCCTGAGGTAGGAATGTGCCTGGTATGTTTGAAGAATAGCAAAGAGGTCAGTATGGCTGGAGCAGAATGAGGAAGGGAAAGGAAAGGAGATGGGTCCAGACAGAGGTCAGATCTCATAGGGCCCTAAAGGTCATCTTAAGGACTTGGACATTAACTCTGAGTGAGATGGGAAGCCACTGAAGGATTTTGAGTAGGGGAATGACATCATGTAAATTCTGAGCAGAGGAGTGACGTGTTTTAAATGGATCCCTCTGGCCTGTATGTTGAGAATAGACTCTAGGGGAAACAGACTCTAGGTGGAAGCTGGGAGACTGGTGAGGGAGCTGTACCAGAAGCACAGGTGGGAGCTGAGGGTGGCTGGGACTAAGGTGGTAGCAGCAGACGTGTTGAAAGTGGTCAGATTCTAGATACATCTTAAAGGCAGAGCCCACAGCATTTGCCAGTGGGTTGGATGGCTGCAAGGTGTGGAGCCCTGGCATCTGGGAGGATGGACTTGGCGTTCTCTGCCATGGAAAAGACCTGGAACAGCAGTTGGACAGGTGATAGCATGAGGGCAGCTGGGTGGGGACAGATCGAGTCCACTGTGCTTATAAAGCATCGCCCCTCCCCTCTGTAAATGCACGTTTCCCTGCATTTCTGAGTTCTGTCCTACTGAAACCACTCAGTTTCCCACACTGGTTTGGCTCTCTCGTGTGTCCAGGGCTTTGTATCTGCCGTGCCCTCTGCCGGCAAAGCTGTGACCCCATTCTTGAGTTCAGAAAGTCGTCCCTGGCCCTGCTCTAATGCACTGGGCCTGTCAGGGTCTCTTAAGGGTCCTTGCCTCCCCAGCAGACTTGAAAACCCAGTGTCCCTGACCTTGATGGGCCCTGCACCTTGTACAAGATGCAATCCATAATGGGTGCCTAATCTGTCGGATGGATGGGCAAGTGGGTGGATGGACGGAGAGATGGACAGATGAGCACTCAGCACAATGAGACCAAGCTGTGTTTTGATGGCAATGATGGGAATTCCCCTGGAACACTGCCAGGTGAGATGATCACCCCAGACTGAAATGAAAGAAACGGCAGATGTCAGGAAGTTTTCGTGTTAATCCTGGCGTGTGCGTTAGAACACTCCAGCGCAGCACCCCGCCCCCATCCCCGCTTCCCGCACACTCTCCCCACCTTCCTACCCCAGTTCTGGCTCCTGGGCGTGTTAACTCTAGCATCAGTGAACATACACCCTCTACTCCACACATCCAGGTCTGTAGGGGAAGTTTTGGTTATAAAACCGGAAGAGTGTTTAACCTGATGACGTGCTGCGAGCTTGCCTTCCGTGGGCCTCCAGGCCTGCCAAAACCATCAGGCCTCATTATGTAGGAAGCTGCCTCGGCCAGGCATTACTAATTTGGGCATTACTAATTCGGATGCCTATTCAGGCAAATGAGCAATGAATGTAAAGTGCTTTTGTCAGTGAATTGCAAGTGAAGACCGGGGGGGGGGGGGGGGGGGGGGGGGTTGCGGGGGGCGGGTTAGTAAAGGGAAGGTGATAGAATGTTTTGAGTTTTTGCTCCATTTCCAGAAAGGACACTCATTGCTTCCTGGAAGCTGCACTTGGCAACAGGCAGGGAGAATGGGAAAGATTTATTTCCCTTTGCCAGAGCTCAATAATTCAGCCTGAGTATTTCAAATCGATACATTTCTTGCAAAGTTTCCAAGGGCTGCATTAAAAAAGCCACTTTGAAAAATTATCATCCCGTGGCAGCATCCTTGGATGAGATGGGTGTGTCAGGGATGAGGCGGGTCTTCCAAACAGACACAGCTCTGCTGAGAAAGGAGGCTTTTAGAAGCAGGAAAGCCAGGTTCGAGCTGACAGCAAGACCGGTGACACCCAAACAGGCTCTGGAGCTCCAGGCGACTTTGCTTTGTGGGGCTCTTCCTGAGATGGGCAGCTGACTCGCTCCTCCTTGGGCTTGTGTGGGAAATCTGTGATGGACACGCAACTCCCTATGTCTTTGAGCTGCAGTTTGTCACTGAGCATGGGGCGGGAGGGCTCACCTGGGGAGATTTTCACCAGGATCGACTTCTTGTGGTGGCAGGTATGGAAGGACGGTCGCAAAAGGTTGGGTGTCTTTCTGCTGTCGTCGCTGCTGTTGTTTTAGTCTCCACTAGACCTTTCTTCCGTTTGGAAGTTTTTACTTTCACTGGAATAGTTCTTTGGTCCTTTCAGTGGAAGAAGCCATGCTCGCTCGGGTCGTGATCTCGGGGTTGTGAGATCGAGCCCCGCGTCGGGCTCCATGGTCGGCAAGGAGTCTGCTCGGGATTCTCTCTTTATCCCTCTCTCTCTGCCCCTCCCCCTCAAATAAATTAATTAATTAGAAAGAAAGAAAGAAAAGAAGAAAAAAAGAAGCCATGTATTCCCTCCCTTGACATCCATGGCCCGTGGAGGCTATAGTCATTTGATCTTGTCTTCCCTCCGAATCCTGTTTCTGTGCTTCCTGCACTTTGGGCTGACTCCCTTTGGTGTGGCCAGAGACCCCTCAGAGTAATGACCACACTTCTTTCACTTACTGCCACGAAACCCAGCAAGAGTTCATCCAGAGACATAAGAAGATGGGTGCTCTCTTTTACGAGATACCAGAGGGATGCTGTCCTTGCAAACCTGAAGCACTCTGGGACAGAGCCTGGGAAGATGGCATGGTAGCCATGTCCGTGTCAAACTCCCAGAACCCACAGGCAAGAGCAGAGCAACTCCATTGCACAGCCAAAGCCCGTGGATCAGAGCGGAACTGCTGACAAGCTAGCCCCATGATCCAGTGGGGCTTTTTTTTTTTTATATAAGAGTTTTGTTTGTTTGTTTGTTTTGCTTTTTTAAGATTTTATTTATTTATTTGACAGAGAGACACAGCGAGAGAGGGAACACAAGCAGGGGGAGTGGGAGAGGGAGAAGCAGGCTTCCCGCAGAGCAGGGAGCCCGATGCGGGACTCGATCCCAGGACCCCGGGATCATGACCTGAGCCGAAGGCAGACTCTTAATGACTGAGCCACCCAGGTGCCCCCAGTGAGGCTTTTGACAGACATTACAACAGGAAAAGCCCAGAGCAGCCAACAGGTGCTCACTGGGAATCGTGGAGGGTCAGTTTGAGAGGAAGAGCTGAAAGTGAGGATCCTCCCACTGATCCAAGAGCAGTGCGTGCAAATAGCCTGGAGCGAGGCCTAAAGGGTTTGGCGCACTCTCATCTCTGAACTCAGGAACTCACCAGCCAGGTCCTCCTTCCAGGACCACCCCACACTGAGAGGCTGCGGGAGTGAGAGCCAAGTTGAATAGGAGAGGGACAACAGAGACTGAGGAAAAAAGGTTCCCAAAAGGAAAGAGAAGGAGGAAATTTCCACCAGCAGGCTGCCATACATTTGAGCACTGCAGCAACACAATAGAAGAGAGAGCTTTGTCAATTTGGAAGACGCCTTGTTCTAAAAGTTCAGGAAAACCAATTTCACATGAAAACGAGCAACAGAGAAATAGTGAGGTCAAATCCCACACCAGGTTTTTATAAGATAAAAGAAAGTAAGAAGGAGAATAGCACTCCTGAAGAAAGCATGCCAAAGAGATGTGGCTTCAGAACCATTCAGAATTGTAATCTGCCATCCAAATGAGCTAAAATTCATTAAGAAAATGATATAAAATATGAGGGGGGACAATATAAATCAGAATTAGGGAAAGTTAGAAATGGAATGCCAGAACTCAGGAAACTAAATGAAAAAAAATTAAAATGAAAGAAATTAAATGAAGGAAAAATCAATTCAGAAATGAAGAGCAAACTAGTAGGAATACAAGATGAATATATAAAAAGGTAATGTTTAAGAGAAACAGAAAGTGGAAAACTGGAAAGTTTTTTAAGATCCAAAGGAAATAAAGCGATTTTTGAGAATTCAAGAGAAAGTGACAAATATTGAAGAGAGGCAAGGAAATCTCAACATGTGGGTATTAGGAGCCTGTGAGGAAGGAAACCAAGCAAGCTCCTGTCTGCATCACTCCAGTCTCTGCCTCTGTGTTCACACGGGCCCTCTCTTCTGTGCCCCCTCCCCCACCCTTGTGTTCTCTCATAATGACACTTGTCATTAGACTTGGTCCCACCCGAATAATCCAGGATGATCTCATCCCGAGATCCTTAACTCAATTACATCTGCAAAGATCTTTTTATTTTTATTTTTTATTTTTAAAGATTTTATTTATTTATTTGATAGAGACACAGCGAGAGAGGGAACACAATCAGGGGGAGTGGGAGAGAGAGAAGCAGGCTTCCCGCTGAGCGGGGAGCCCGATGTGGGGCTCGATCCCAGGACCCTGGGACCATGACCTGAGCCGAAGGCAGACGCTTAACGACTGAGCCACCCAGGCGCCCCTGCAAAGATCTTTTTAAAAATAAGGTCACATTGGCAGGTTCCAGGGATTATGATTTGGACATATCTTTTTGGGGGGGGCCACCACTGAACCCTCTTACAGTTGCTGGGCAAGTAGGCGACAGACACAGGATTTGAATTTTATTTTCTAATAAAGGAGCTAAAGGCAAATTTTAACGTTTCCAGCAAATTTTAACGTTTCCAGCAAATTAGCTGTTCTTGCCAAGAAACAGAATTAGACAGCATGCTTTATATATAGCAGGAAAATAGGAGGTCAGCCTGCCCACCACCTGGAGGCCTCACCTGACTCACGCTCTGCACGGCCTCAGGGAAGCGTCCAGGCGCTATGTGAATGAACATTACTTGGGCCGTCAGGGATGCACCGCTCATTCTGTTCAGCTGTTTTTCAGACGCTCGAGTCAAAGTTAAGAAAAACAGACAGAGCCTTGTCACCAGCACTCAGGACACTCGCATCTACCTGTATTGTAAGCACCCACCCCTTTCCCAGTGCGGAAGTAAAAGCTCCTTTGAAAGAGTCATACATCTGGGATACCTGGGTGGCTCAGTCGGTTAAGCATCTGCCTTCAGCTCAGGTCATGATTTCAGGGTCCTGGGATCGAATCCCATATTGGGCTCCTTCCTCAGTGGGGAGCCTGCTTCTGCCTCTGCCTCTGCCGCTCCCCGCTGCTTGTGCACGCTGTCTGTCAAATAAATAAATAAAATCTTAAAAAAAAAAAGTCCTACATCATAAACATCGGCAGGTAAAAGTGAACAAAATCTCCTTCCCTTTGGAGCCTCTGTGCTTCTGCCTCCTGAGCTGCTCCACACCCCCACTGTCCTTAAAACGTGAGGGTCCTCTCGCTCATCGCTCTGACAGGTTCATCTGACTGTCTCGCCCAGCTAAGGTGTAAGCGGATTATATTGATTTAGGGTATTCCCTCAGCCAGCTTCCCCTTCACAGACGTCTTCATGCCTTCGTCCAAAGGAGGGACCGATCTAAAACTGCAGACAAGACAGACGACAGAGCCAAAGAAAAGGATATTTGGCAGCAAGAAAGAGTCTCCCTCTGGCCACGGAGCGTGCCCGCTCTTCTGGAAGGCGGCGTGGGGTTGCTTTTGCTGTGTTTTTGTTTTTGTTTTTGTTTTTCATTTTCCTGACTCCCCAGTGACCTTAAGCCCTGAAAACCAGGGGATTAGTAACCTTCACAACTCGGATACCAGGGAATTTCATGGGTGAGGAAGAAAGATTACAACTTTTTTCATGGATAAATGTGCAACATTTCCCTATGAAGATCCTTAGCACAGAAGCAACAAGGGGAGGAGAAGTGGAGAGGAGTCTGACACGCACACGCGTGCACACACACACAAACACACACACACACAAACGCTATGTGAATGATTTCATCCTGCCCCTGTTGCCCTGTCAGGCTGCCCCTCCTCGTGCCCGTTCAGCTGCGGCTCCGGCAGCCTGGAGAAGGAGAGCGGATGGGGCCCCAAAAGGCAACCGACCAGGCCTTTGAAACACTTGGAATCACTCTCCAAAGTGTCAGGGAAGAGGTGAAGGAAGAAGGGGGGAGGGGAAGGGAGAGTTCCCCTTTAAAAGAGGACATGTTCCAAAAGAGCATTGTCTCACAAGTGCGTTAGGTTGCTTGAACCCTGGTCACTTTTGGGGCCGAGGATGTGTTTTCCATGTGTTTTCCGAGGCCTGTGGAGTGAGCTGTTGTAAAAGTTAAACCCTTCTTTCAGGCTCCCTTTTCCCCCTGGCTCCTCCCCTCCCCTTCTCCCCTTCCTCCCAGTCTCATGTTCACCCCACAGGACTCGGTGATAATAGGGACTGTCTCCATCCTGAGAAAAGGCAGCCTGCTTGTTTAAGTTTCCTTGGAATAAAGAGAACCCGGGAGGGAAGGGACCAGGCGCAGCTGAACCGCACAAAGGAAAGGCTCTCCCATGCCAATGACGGGGCAGATCAGGCCCCGTCCAGAATGAGAATGAGTTCTGCTCTTGTTACGCTTTGCAAAGGAATGTTCTGTGGACTGTGGCCTGCACAAGAGATGATCCTGTGTGGTTTAAAAGAGCAAGAGGGGGAAAGAAAGGATATGCATTCTTCTTTATTCAGACACCCGTAGTAGATCATCTGTGTTGTGTGGATCATGCAAATCCAACGCTTCTGTTCTCCGCACCCCTCCGTTGCCACTGCCAATTAAAAAACCTTGCACCAGCTTTTCCCAGCAGTTTCAGTTTGCCCCCTAAATCTGTTTGACGAGCATTTCAACTCTTAATATCTATTTTCCTACATTTTTCCCTCTTAAAAATGGACCTCTTAAAAAGTGTGCATAAATATCAGCAATATCTTTCTGCCCTGCAGTGTGAGAAATGCTGCCCTTAATTGCCTCCGTCCTGTAGAAATCCATCTTTCAATCACATCTCTCCTTCAGTGGAGTCTCTCCTATCCCAGGTGCCTCACTGTTCATAAATTAAGATAATTTGCAGTGATTACTCTTCACTAGTATGAGTAAAAACTTGCAGTATGTTAGCAATGGTTTCTAAAATAGCTGAGGAAGGGGCATTCCATATTTAAGGTCAGGTGTGTGCATTTCTTAAGGAAGTGAGCCGCACGGGCCCCCCCACCCCACCCGCCCAAGAGTCGCCTTTCCTCATTCCATTGCCCCGCACACGTTTCGGAGTGAGACAAGGGCAACCTTCTGCCTCTCTTCCCTTTCCTCTGCAAGATATCAGGAGAGAGGTATGTGTGTTTCTCTTCTCACACCTAAATGGGTTCTTACCTGAATTGCCAGTACCTATCGTCAGGCCCATTTGCACACGCGAGGCTGAAAAATACTAACCCAATTCTCCAAGGGTCCCTAGATAAACTTGAGGTAGTCGATAAACTTCGGAAGTGCGGGCAAGTATTTGTGTGCATGTGCCTGGGCCTTTCGGAAGAGGGTCCGTAGCTCTCACTGAATTCTCAAAAGGGTCCGTTATCTCTGAAACGGAAGAAGTACCGCTCTAATCTGTGCCCCCTCCCCGTTGTCACTACGCGCTCAGTCATCTCTCTTTTCTATAGAACTTTAGTTAAAATGTTGATCTTTTGTTCGTCATGAATTTTTTGCATTCATTCTGATTTTTTCAATAACTCATTAAAATATTATTATTTTTCCCAAAATACATGTTATTACTTTTCATGCTTACTAAGTTCGGGGCACTGACTTAAATTTTGCACCCGCAGTGAGTGCTTCACTTGCCTCACCCTAGTCCAGGACTTACATGGGCTTTCTTCCTCCAGTCTCTCATCCGTTCCAGTCCCTTCTCTACCATCTCCTCCTGAGCCATCTCCCCAGCCTGCGATGCACACTGAGGATGCCGGACCCCTCCTCAGAGCCCTGTGCTGGCCCCATAGTTCCTGCCAGAGCCTTCACACAGCCTGCGAGAACCCTTGCTCCAGTTTCTGAATCCCCAGTGAGCTGCAGAAAAAACTCCAGTCTCCTGGAGAGGTGTGGCAAAGTACAGCTAATCTGCTATCCAGACCCTTTCCTACCCAACCCCCCAACACGCACTGAGCACTTCCCGTGTACCAGACCAGTCTTTATATGGATTATCTCGTTTCATACTTAAATTTGCCCAGGGAGATAAGTACTGTTCTTGGCCTCATTTTACTTCTGGGGAAACAGGTTCAGAGATACAACTTACCCAAAACCACTGAGCTAGTAGGTGGCAGGACCAGTATTTGAACTCAGGGCTGAGTCCAAAACCCAAGTTTCAATCTAAAATATTACATGCCTCTCACCACGTTGGGCTTGCTGCCCAAAAGCAGAAATGGGAAGGACTCTTAAGTCATGTTTGTGAGGATGAGTGGCAGGCTCTGGGCTGGTTTTGCTGTCAACAGGTTTGTTGATAAAACCCTTTTGTGAATAAAACTGAGTGAAAGCCCCCCCAAAAAAAAAAAATCCACAAAATGAAGTCTATAAGAAAAAAATTTTCTAGGGAATTGAATATGACTTTGAATCTACACATGAACATATAGTATTCTTGCTTTTGGGATTTGGGCCAAAAGACGTTAAGTAGAACCTTCTAACCTCTACTTGAATGCTCAGTGCTGAGAAACGGTAACCTTGAGGACAAAAATAGGAAATGTTTTGGAACTTCTAATTCCCTAGTGACAGAATTTCTTGCTGAAAGCAATTTTGATCAAATAGCAACTCCAAGATTAAAGGCAGACCCAGAGAAATGAGAATGCTGGGCTTGTCGGAGTTACCTCTAAGACCAAGACCAGTGTGGGAGCCTGGAGGACTGGCTGTCAGAAGAGGCTCCCGGAAAGTGCTCTGGGAAGCAGCTTGAAGGGCTCTGAGGATGCTTGGTTTTACTTCGGAGATTATCCTAAGGTAAACCCTGCCTGTCACAACCCCCTTTGCAGAAGGCAGAGGGGGCCCTCTGGGCACTGCTCAAAGTTCTGGATCTATGGCTAAACCAAACCTGCCATGAGAAGTTGAGTTTATGATTGATTATCCCTAATGCCCTTGCATTGTGACCATGCATTGCAGAGTGCAAGGGATTTTTATATCCATTATTACATCCTTTGGCCCGGACGCGGTTCACTGGACTGATGCAGAAGATCTGGGGCTAGACTTCTGGTCCTACGCCCATTGTGACCTTGAGAAAGTCCCTGCACCTCTCTGGGCTTCCAGTCCGTCAGTAAGTACAGTTGTACGAGCCTTAGCTGCCTCACAGAAGAGTCGTGGGATGCCATGGATGGGGCCACGGATGGTAATAGCGAAGAACTGCACAAAGCTGAAGTAGCCTACCTGAGGAGAATGGTGTCGGGCAGGGGAGGGGTGGCAGTCGCAGGCTGCGGAGCTGGCCCAGAGGTGGATTGGGGATCTCCGTACCGCCTGCTGTCACTGGGGGACTGTTGCGTGCCAAGTGTGACGTGAGAGGCATTGAGCAGTCTCCATCAGCTCCGTGCGTGCACGTTTTAACTCATAACAGGTGCACCTAGCAATTAGTAGTTTTATCTCCCAGAAGGTAGAAGAAACGATGAGGGGCACTACGAATTTGGCCCCAGGTCTGGCAAATAAGGAAGAATCGGTCGGCAGAGTAGAATGATGGGAACTTCTGGTGAGAATGAAAACATCATCTTAGAATTGGAAAAGAGAAATGCAAGACATGATCAGGTGTGCTTTCAGACATTTAGAGGAGAAGTACCTGTGGTCTCACAATCCACAGTGCTCACACACAAGGCAGAAGAGTCAGGGTGCTTTTGAAAGTGAACTTCTGGGGCACCTGGGTGGCTCAGTCAGCTAAGTGTCTGGCTCTTGATTTTGGCTCAGGTTGTGACCTCAGGGTTGTGAGATCGAGCCTCCATTGGGCTCCACGCTCAGCAGGGAGTCTGCTCGAGATTCTCTCTCTCAAGTAAATAAATAAATCTTAAAAAAAAAAAAAAGAAAAAGAAAATGAACTTCTGACATGAGCTTCACAGGGCACTTACTGGGACAAGAGGGGAGGAAGGCAGCGGAAGAAGCTGATGAGGCTGTATTGGAGACATTCTCTGGGGAGCTCAAATTTTAAAATAGTTTTTTTTTTTTAAAGTAATGCAGGCTTAATATAAAGAATTGGGAAATAAAAAATGAAAAGGAGACAGTAAGCATCACCTATAATTCTACAGAGTGACAGTTGGCCATTAATATTTTTCTGTTTCCTGGTGATATTTTTCTATGCATTGTTTGAGATTATCACATATACACACACATGCTATTTGGTGTTCTTCCATATGAATAGATACTCTTTATAAATATTCTGTGATTGGGCGCCTGGGTGGCTCAGTTGGTTAAGCGACTGCCTTCGGCTCAGGTCATGATCCTGGAGTCCCTGGATCGAGTCCCGCATCGGGCTCCCTGCTCGGCAGGGAGTCTGCTTCTCCCTCTGACCTTCCCCCCCTCATGTGCTCTCTCTCATTCTCTCTCTCTCAAATAAATAAATAAAATCTTTAAAAAAAAAAAATAAAAAAAAAAATAAAAAAATATTCTGTGATTGGCTGCATAATTTTCTGTCAGAGATGTTGTCCACGTTTGCTTAACTAGTCCTTATTGATGTTCCCAGCTTCTTGCTAGTAAAAATAACACTGCAATGAACATCTTTGTGCATGAGCGATTTCTCTATATCCTAATTTTTTAAGGTAGATTCTCAGAAGTTAACATTTTTAGGGCTCTTAAATTACCACCAAGTTGTTTGCCAGAAAGATCATGCCAGTTTATCTTCCCGCTCTTTTGTGTGTACCAGCCTAATAAGCTCAAATTTTAAAAAGATGTATATAGTAGACGGAAGAAAAACTCACTGAAAAGGAAAACGCACAAAAGCCATAGAAGACCACAAAAGACCTAGAAGGCTAAAACTAAGTGAGCTGAAAATTCACCATGGAAGCTGCTTAAGAAAACAATGAGTCTTGTGGGTGGTTTAAGAATAAGGACAGTATCAGGGCACCTGGGTGGCTCAGTCGGTTAAGCATCCAACTCTTGGTTTCAGCTCAGGTCGTGATCTCAGGGTCCTGGACACTGCACTCAGCAGGGAGCCTACTTGAGATTCTCTCTCTCCCTCTGTCCTTCCCCTGCATTCTCTCTCGCTCTCTCTCAAATAAATAAATAAATCTTAAAAAAAAGAAGAAGAAGAAGGAGCACAGTATCAGCACGCTGACTGGGGCAGATGGAGTGACATCGACAAGTGGCAAAGAGAAAACGAAATTGTTCAACTTCTCTCTTTCTTCTCTCTTCCATCAAGGAAGATGATTGTCAGACTGAAACGAGTATTGCAAACGCTGACATAAGGGAATTAAAGCCCAAGATGGGAGAATTGATGTAAAAGTGAATCTGAGTTGTTCTAAATAAATTCAAAGCTCTTGGCCCAGACAGATGACATAGGAGAATGCAGAACTTACAAGGCTGAGCTCACTGCAGGCCACTACGGTGATCCCTGAGGGTTGCAAGAAATGGAAGAGGTACTGAAAGAAAGAATCTGAACCACTGTTCACCTGATCATTCAGAATCGGAAAGGAAAAGAGAGTGTAGGCAAAGACTAAAAACAGCTAGCACGATCTGACTTCCAGATGAAATTCAGGACAGATTTTGAAACATACATGTTGTGAGCACTTAGGAAAAAGTTGTCCCTTCAGAGCCAAGCACCCGCTCCTTCTCTTCTCCCTCTAGCCTCTTCAGCCTCTTCAGTAAGGCTGTAGTTACATATTTATAGACATGAAGAAAGCATTTCATTGAATTTTAGATGGTATCTTTTCGGCAGAGCTTGAAAAATGTAATCCAACTACCAGAGTATGTACATGGGTTGATCATTGAACACTTGTGCCCAAAAGGAGCCAATAACTTGATCCGTGTCCATCTGCAAGGAGGTGGCTGGTAGGTCACTGGAGTGCTACCATCCCAGCCCTCACCTCATCAGCATTTTGTCAGGAACCTGTTGAGGTGAAGGATGCTTATCAAAGCTACAGATCACATGAAGCTGTGAAGTATGGTTGTTACTAGAAATAGAACCAAATCTGGAGAGACTGCAGCACGCTGGAATGATGGTAAAAAGTAACAAGATGAAATCTAATATTAATTAACATATATTCGTACGGTTGGGTTCCAAACACCAGCTCTGTATGTGCCGGGAAGGGCAAGTAAAAAAGACGACAGTAGTATGAGTAGCTAATATTTATTAGATGCTTGCTGTATTCCACATACCGTCTTGTGTGTTTTATATTATCATCATTTGTATAATCTTACTCTGTACCAGCTTTATGGCCTCTTCACATTTGATAAGCACATCGTCTGTGATTCACTGGTACTTACTCATGGGTTGAAAATTGTCCCCATTTTTCGGTTTAGGCAAGTGAGATACAGAAAGGCTGAGTAACTTGTCTGAGGTCACACAGCTGGGAAATAGTGTGCTGGTGCTCAGTGCCTGCCCGTGTATCCACCGTGGAAATTCACACAACCACTGAAACTGTTCTCTGGCTCTTTTTTAAATCAGGACTTTAATTTGATGTCCTGCCAAAAACACCAGATAAGCTTAGACAGAGAGGTAGGTGGTTAATAACATGGACTTTGGGCCAAGCCAGCTGGCTTGTCCGTTTCCTGGCTGTGTGACTTTGGCCGAGTCAGTTCAGTTCCCTGTGCTGCAGGTTTTCTCCTTTGTAAGTCGGGATAGTGATTGTTTCTATCCGTACAGTATTGCTGTAGGGCTTCAATGAGTTCTGTACAGAGAGCATTGGGAACAGTGCCTGGCACACCGTAAGCTCTTGTAAGGATTTGCTGTTATTATGAGGTACTTGAGAAGCAGGATGGCAGCATTTGAAGAGTTGGGACTGTGGAGCCAGACCATCTGGGTTTGAATCCTAGCGCCACCATGGCTGGTTACGTGTGCCGCATTTTTTGCTCATCTATAAAATGAGAATGAGAATCTCCGTAGAAAATATTCAGTCTAAGTGCCCAACAATTGTCAGCTACTATTATCAGTAGAATTCTATTGTCCAGAGGAAGAAGGGTTCTGGTCCTGCTCCCAGTACTATGTTTAGGGATGGGAGCTAAATCTGCTGTCTGGAAGAGGTGGGCGGGTCGGTGAGGGTCTAAAAACTGCAGCAGAGAAGTTATGTTTGGACCAATTTAGGATATTTAATCTGAAGGCAAGATGACTAAGCAAGGAAGTGATAACTTTCCTCATTCATGTCAAGGGTTACAGAAATTGTTCTGTGTCACTAAATCAAGTTATGACACAGCATGAGAGGCTTGAAACAGGGAATCTGGGCCAGCTTCATCGTGGTTCAGCCTCTTAACTTTTCGCGGCTTCAGTTTCCTACTGAGTCAAGGTGGGTGGGAGTTGGGCTAGATCATCTCTGGGGTGTCTTCTTCTCTTTTACAGTGCTATCCTATCAGCCACAGAATCTGCATCAAAATCCCGTTTACACAGAGAGTTTGGGACAAAGGGTGTTTTTGATGAATGTGTACTATAGCAAAAGAGCTTGAACTGAGTAACGTTCAAACCAGTGCCATCACCTCATGACTCCGAGCCCCCTGTTCCCTCTGTTAAACTGAAATGAGAACATATGACGGATTTCATGGAGCTTCTGTGAGAATCACGTGAGGTCATACATGTGAAAGCACCTAGTCAAAATGTCATGTTTATTATTGCCTTAGCCGGTTTATAACTTTTCCAAGAATCAGAATAGAAGAAAACACTCTTAAGCGCCGCAGTCTACTTAAAATAACTTAATCTGTTTTCCGAGACTCAGAAGATCATTCAGGAAGTTACAAAATCTCAGGGTCATCGTCGTGAGCAGGGAATAGTTCGGTAGAAAAAAGGTCCTGGCTGTTTGTATCCTTTGGTTTTTCAGATTCAGATGAAATGGGAGGGTGTTGACTGTTAACCCAGAAAGGAACAGAGATCACGTACTCTAAGCCCCTCATTTTACAGAGGAAGCCACAGAGAGAAATTGCCCCAAATCAGCTGTTAACTAATGGGAGCTTTGGGGGTTAAGTCCAGGTTCCTGACTCCTAGAGCAGTTTCCATCCTTAGTCTAAACACAGCTCGGAAAGCTTGAAATCAGGCAAAGAATGTGCTGATGAAAGTGGCTGCCCCTTTGACCATGGAATTGAAGAACTATATTAGAAGAAAATTTAGGGCCTGGGTGTGTCATTGAAGGGTATGACACCATGAACTTCACTTGATCCACTTGGAAAAAAAAAAACTGCAGTAGAATTCTTAGGAATTCTGTGAATCACAGCAGTTCATTTCTTCTGTACAAAATTCTTCTCAAATATGCTCTGAAATGAATTGACATTAAAAATGCAGGTCTTAGTATGGCTCTCATGGGCTTATGATGTGCACGGGGGAGTAGTGTAACAGAGGTGCAGAAAAAGGGTCTCTTCCTTTTACTAATGATTAGTACCATCTGTATTATTCAGCTTTGTTGAGTTAAAGTCGCAAGAGATAACCGTAAAGGCGGTTCTGTGTGATACGTTCTCCCTCATCTTGTCTCTGTGGCGTCTGTTACATTAGCAGCTGTGAGCCAGGCCAAGTCTCAAGACCAGTGCCTATACGCAGTGAGTGGCCAGTGAGGGCGCTGCCGTATTCCTGGATGTGTTCAAAGCAGAGTGCCACCTACACCTCCCTCTTCTTCCCATTTATAAATCTACTTCTCCAGGGATAAACAGATTTTTTTGCTCTATTTTTAGTCTGTTGATAACCTGAGGAAGCCTCCAAGGATCAAAGTCTGGGATGGGGAGGATTGAGTTCACTCAGTCTTTTCTGAATCCCTAATAGATGCTGCAAATCAATCTGAATTCTGATTCGGGGTGGGAAATGCATGCGTAAGCACAGCATGAGGGATAAGAGCACAGACTCTGAAACTAGACTGCCTAGGTTCGACTCTCAGCCCCTCTTGTTACCATGGCCATATGACCTTGGGCAGATCCCTTCGATGCACTGAGCCCGAGTTCCCTGATCTCATGGGGTTGCTGTGAGCATGAGTTAAATGAACTTATATTTATAAAGCGCTTACAAGAGTGCTAGATGATAGATGTGCTTAATAAATGACTATTAAGCAAATTAAATGGTCCTAATTAGACAGAGTTGCCTCTGGGTCCAGGGCTCTATTCCATTTAGACGCTGTAACTCCCAGGCCTTAGGGCTGTTCGGTTTGAAGAAAGGGGGCTTCTTTCTCCTCAGTCTTCGAGTGAGTCAAAGAGGAAGCAGCACTAGGACTTGACTTTGAACACCGTAGTTTATCAAGCCCCTTTCCAGAAGCTCGGGCAATGTGTTTACCTTTTCTTTATGCTAAGGGCAGAGTAGTGACTCTGGTCAGTGTCCTGGGTGGCCTCGAGCAGGTAGCTTAGTCTATTGGGGTCACTTTGGTAAACCTGCTAGGATTACCATGGTATTCCCTGGACTGACGGTGACTCGATGGGCTCCTTTTGCACACAGCCCAGAGCACTCAAGTCGGTTCCCCAGGAGGGGGTTTCCACGGTGGCTCTGCTTGGCTTCAGGGACTGGGCTGTGGGAGACATTAATGGGAAGTGAAAAGAGAAACTGTCGCCCTTCACCAGCAGGGCTGTTTGAAGTGTGTGACTCTTCTTGTATTTAGGGAAAAGATTACTCATGAGTATTTTCTTCCATAGAATATAAAGAACCTCAAATTACTACTTGCATCCCCCACCCCCTTCTCACCCGCCTCCCTCCGGTTCAGTGAATCCTCTGCAGACACTTCAGCATTTTACTCTCATTTCCCCTCCTGAGTGGGATTCGGTTCTGTATTTGCTCTGGCACTCACACTTCCAATAAGCTACCCCATCGTTTTTCCTGTTTCCGATTGAGCATCTTCTGCCCTGTGGCCCACCTACCACCAGGCTCTTTCCTAGGCCAAGCTGCACTGGAACCTCACACTCGGCCCCAGGATCTGGTTATACCCATGCTGTTTGTGTGAAGGAGAGGAAGGGGAAAGTTCCTAGTAACAAATCACTAATCACTGTGCTGTTCCTGTTCAGAGGTGACACCACTGACAATAGGAAGTAAACGTTAAGGTTTCTTACAGGTTCAAAAGTTGAGATCTTGCAGAGCCATCCTCACGCCCACCCCCATTTCGTTGTGATTGAGGTATGTGTTTTCAGGGTCATTGGAAAGAGTAGGGGCACGTTCTGTATCCAAGGACCATTTGAAATGGGCATTACTTCTTGGCATAGTTAAGAGTCAGAAACAAAACCTTGAACTCTTTAGTGGCTGTGTTTTAGTCTCAAGATCATAGAGCAGTAGCATACTGCACATTCTTATTTTATGATGCCACTTTTTTTTCCATGTAAAATTATTAAACGTACAAAACAAGAAAAAGAACTCTTAAATGCCCATCTCTGATTAGGCCAGTGCCCATAGTTCTTTCTTGGTGCCCTACATGATAGCCTGCTTTAGAAAGGACTTCCCCAGAGCTAAGGGAAGCCAGCTACCATTCTTCAAAACTAGACTTTGCAAAGGAGCTACCTGGAAGACAGAGCCAATAGTCATGCCCAGAAGCCCTGGATCTTCTCCAAGGGATCTGAGCTGTTCGTTCCCTGGTCCACTAGGGAGGAAAAGCAGCCCATCCAAGTAGACCAGACAGTTCTTTGTGATACTTAAGGATGAAAAGGTGACTCTTTCCAGGATCAAGCTGAAAGGCACTTTTACAGCATACTCAAGTCTCCTTAGCAAGTTTAAGTCACTTACTGGAGAGACTGAAGCTCCTCTTAGCAAACCCTGATTCCATTGTACTTGAACTATTAATTCATGCAATACAGTTTTAGAGAATGAAGCTCTGTTGAGCATCTAGCTTCTTCCAACCTATCCATTCTCATTTTGGTCTCAGGACTGCTTTCAGTTCTTAAGAATTATTGAAGACCCCAAAGAGCTTCACTCATACGGATTATATCTATTTACCATATTGGAAATTAAAACTGAGAATTAAAAAAAATGCTTACTGAAAAATAGTAAGCTAAGCTTATATTATTAGCATAGTATATATTTATGACTACATCTTCTCAAAACAAAAAAAATTAGTGAGAAAAATGGCATTGTGTTACATTTTTGTAAGTCTCTTTTGCAAATCTATAGAAGATGACTGGATTCTCATATCCACTGCAATATCACATGTCATATAGCTTCTAGAAAATTCCACTATATACTCATGAACAAACGAGAGTGAAAAAAGGTCAATAACCTCTTAATATTGTTATGAAAAGAGTTTTGACTTTATAGACACCCGGAAAAGGTCTTGGGAACCTGAGGGGTCCCCAGATCACACTTTGAGAACCACTGTTCTAAACCACCTGAATGATATATCAAAGATTTCCCATAACAGCAAAATGAAATAAAAATATAGACTCATAGTCAGGCATCCAGAAAGGTCCAGCCTGAGCTACCCTCTTAACCTAAGCTGCAGCCCTCCCTTTGGCCCACTTCTGGTCCTACTCAGAGTCCAAGTACCACCCCCGCCAGGAAGTTCTAACATCAGAAAAGCAGAATAAAAAGGCAAAAGACCTTTTATCCTTACTTTACCCTTTCATTCCCAGAGGCTAGCCTGATAGTTTCCCAGAGGCTGAGTGAATTGTTCTTCCTGGAAGAAGTTTCAGGGAACACTTCATTATTTGGCAGCTCTCGAAGGTCAAGCCCAGCTCTGGAACATTCTCACTTCAAAAGGACAGTGGGTGACAGCTCAGTTGTGATTCTAAGGTCCCCTCCAAAGCACATTGACATCTGTCATGACCGTGTCAGGCCACCGAAGAGCCTCAGCTTTAGGGCATACCTGAGATCAAGACAGTCTCAGGAGCTGGACAAGGAAGGACAGGGCACCAAGACCTAGGGTCCATTAAAGACATAAAAAAGGATTTGTCTTCTCATTTTGCCTCTAAATAAATAGTTCATTGGACCATAATTTGGCACTTACAGATCTTGAGCTTTAACTTGGGATTCAGAGTTGAACATAAGGGCTCTTCAGACGTGAAGACTCCATTTTATTAACCATTCAGAAAGCTTTTCCCTTTATTCCAACTGTCTAACTGACAAGGCCTTTTTTTCTTCTCTCTCTCTCTCTCTTTCTGCCTTGCTCTCTCTCCAACAGGCTTGCAGCCAATTTACTGGAGCAGGGATGACGTAGCCCAGTGGCTCAAGTGGGCTGAAAATGAGTTTTCTTTAAGGCCAATTGACAGCAACACGTTTGAAATGAATGGCAAAGCTCTCCTGCTGCTGACCAAAGAGGACTTTCGCTATCGATCTCCTCATTCAGGTGAGAGTCTGGACCCCTGACACGTGCTCAGCTGGGACAATCTGTTAGCCATTGGTTGGTCTTTGCCACCACTCGTCATGCCCAAGAACTCCCCACAGTAGGCCACCAGGAGCACAAAGACAATGACCTAAGCTTAAGAGAGGAAAGATCCTGCTGACATAAGTCAGTTTGAGGGGAAAAGAGGAAGAGTTTCCAGATCAAGGGGAAACTTTGAAGGTTGGGAGTCCCACTTAGGACCTACAGACACTGGAGCTTAAGGGATCTCCTTGTGACCATCAAATCAAGAAGAAAATGCATTCCAGCCCTTTCACCCCGCCTTGCTCCTGATTCTGAAACATTTGAAAGAGATGCTTAGGAGTGAGTATAGGTGGTGAACTGCTCAGTGAAAACCAAAGACAGAAGAGGAAGGGGCATGAGCCCTGCTAGGGTAGACGGAGTGGGAGGAAGAGACATGAGGGAACAGGAGGTAAGGATGGGGAGAAGCTAAGGCAAGCTTAGAAATAAACTCAAAGGGCTTCGGGTGACACCCTTTGCGGTACCGAGCTATGTGAAGTGTTACATCTTGTAGCTTATAGAAAGCCTGAAGAGTGCAGGTGGAAGACTTCTCAGGCTCATCTAACTAGGCAGTTTTGTCAAAATAAGGGCTCCCAAGACTCCATAGGAAGCTTCGATTCAGTAAAGAGCTTTTGTACCTGCAGAGTGTATTGCTGACCTAGGTAAGACTTTCTAATTTCATTTCTTAAACATTATGGATATTTAGAAGATAGCTATTTGGGAGCTCCATATGTGAAAGGGGACCTTTGGTCTGGGGTTTATGCCTCTTGAGGGGCTAGTTAGTCAAGTACCAACAGACCCTCCTTCTCTCAAGTCTCACTGTGGCCAATTTTGATGTAACTTGTCCGGCAGAGACTCTCTTTGTCTTGACAAAGGGCAAAGATCCTGCGTAAGGTCTTGGCATAGTTCCAACGACGTTCAACCCTTATTTACTCCTGGAGGCCTGCCAGAAGTTAATAAACTAACCGTCATGAGGAAACATCGCCATCACAGGGGATGAGATAAGGTTATAGAACAGTATCTCCCCCGCTTTTCCCAATTGCAGCAGACCGTTTATATGAGGAAATGATAAAAGGAAGTTTCCCCCAGAAGTAGAGATGTTATTGAAACTTGGAAGTTTATTATCTCTGAAAAACAGATCATTTTTAAGGTTCTACAAAGGAATAGAGCCAGACATACCTGAAACATTTTGTCTCAAATCATTGATTCTTTGTGTTGTCTCAGAATACAAAAACTAGAGTACCATATATGTAAATAAAACTAACCTAAAAGGAAACTACATAGTTCCTTTTAATTTAATGCAAAAATACTTACCTTGTCTGTTCTTGTGAAAACACAAAGGTATACTCAAAGGGGCAAAGTCACCTCTCTGGAAGAAAGGAACTCGTAACTCTTTAGTGTGTTCCAGAAAAACCATTCATGTAAGGCAAACAAGGGAAGACACAGTCATGCGTTTTGATGCGATTTGACTTAGCCCTTAGCCTGGCTTTCCTCCATGAGTCTGTAAGTCCCCCCTTCGTCTCATCTCAGGTACTCCTTTTCGTTGCTGATTTATTTTTCTCCCTAGTCACCTCTGTCCACTTTACTTAGAAACCAGAGATTCTCTCTGCTCAAAGCTGGAAGCAAAGATGGGCAACAGCCTCCCAGTAGGTCCTTGCCATTTTCTCAGGTCTCTGCTAGAGTGGGCCATGTGGTAGATGTACAGGATCCTGCAGTCCAGCTAGAGCGAGGGGATGGCATTGAACCTAAAGGCAAAAGGAAGCTGGAGAGGGGAGAGGACAGGGTAGGATGGGGTTTATGAAAGAAGGAATAGAGTTGATTTGGAGCATGAAGGATGGATGGAACTGAGGAGGTGGGGGGAGAAGAACATTCCAGGTCACTGGAGCAGCATTAGCTTAGTGTGTTTGGATGATGGTGAGATAGCCCATCTGATGAAGGGAAGAGGCAGGAGGTGGGAGGCCAGATGAAGTCAGTGCGCTAGGCTGGTCATGAGGTGCTTAGACCCCAGTTAAGGAGCAGTAGAAATTCATTCGGTGAGTATTCGCTGAGCAACTCCATGCTCGAGGTACAGAAGTATGGGCTAAGGAGGTTCAGGGAGAGCAGAGGCGATTTCTGGCTGGCTTGTCAAAAAAAGCTCCAGGGTTTGGTCATGGAGCCAGACTTTGAAAGCTTGGAAAGGCAACTAAGGTAGAGGTAAGGAAAGATGTTAAAGAGGAACTGTAGGTCAGTTGGTATGGAGATGGAGTTCAGAGATAAGGCCATGCAAATTCGATCCTCTGTTTGAAACACTGTCCATCGTCACTCATCGCCCCTGCCTGACATGTCTGATTGCCGTTTCATATTTGAAGTTCCACTGACCTTTTCCAGAAAAGCTTTCCCCGATTGCCATCCTGCTTCCCTGACTACCCCCTGCCGCCTTCCTCTCCTCTACCTCTTCCCTCCTCAGCCTGGGTTAGGTGCCGTTCCTCTTTTATCACAGAGCATACCCTAATTCTGGCATAATTCACACACACACACAACCCATGTTATATGTGATTGCTTTCTGTTCTGCATCCCTCTTCTAGAGCAGGAAGTTCATCTGGGCAAGGGGCTGTGTCTTGTTAAGCTGACTGGTCTCCAGCATTTAGCACAGTGCATGGCAACCAGCTGGCGCTCAACAAATCTTAATTGAATTATGACCCAACACGTGAGTCCCTTAAAGCCCAAGTTGGGAAGTTTGGATTTTATTTTGCAGATAGTGGGAAACCACTGACAGGTTTTGATCAGGAGAATAATAGAATTGGAGCTCTCCCTTTGGAGCAGACCTTGGCCATCGGTGCATAGGGTGGACCCAGAGGGTCCCTAAAAACAGGAGACCTAGTTAGAATGTTCTTGCTACAGTCCTCATTGGAGACATTGAAATCCAGAACGAGATCAATGAGAGTAAACTAATAAGACTTCAGGCCCAGGGCGCCTGGGTGGCTCAGTTGGTTAAGCGACTGCCTTCGGCTCAGGTCATGATCCTGGAGTCCCAGGGTCGAGTCCCGCATCGGGCTCCCTGCTCGGCAAGGAGCCTGCTTCTCCCTCTGACCCTCCCCCCTCTCATGTGCTCTCTCTCTCTCATTCTCTCTGTCTCAAATAAATAAATAAAATCTTTAAAAAAAAAAAAAAAGACTTCAGGCCCAGAATGTGAGCTAAGATGAGGAACTCATGGGTGGGAAGGGCTAAGACTCATTTTGGCCAAGCAATGCCAAAGCATCCAAAAAGACAGGTCCTGTTCTGCAGTTGGAATTCTGAGACCAGAGCCAGGCCAGAGCGGGGAATAGTAGATGGGAGCATTATCCCCATTATGTTGAGCTGGGAATAAAGAGAAATGTATCCTGTAGGTGATTTAATTAAGGCATCGACCAGAAAGCCATGGATAGAATTTCAAGGTGATACCTGCCAGTAGGGGCTGCAAGAAAACTTAACCACAGAACAGAGGGATGTTGTCAGAGGGTTTGGAAACAGAGCTAAGAAAGAGTTAAGAAGACATTCTCATGACGTGGCCACATAGCAGGGTAATGAAGGCATGCTTTACCTGCTGGCATTCTTCTTAAGAAGGTAGAGACAAGGTATAGATAGAAAATCTTTTTTAGCTCTCAAATGTCACATTTGCCACTGTTTCTTCTGACATGGGCTTTCTGGGTTAGCATTTGATGTAGTAGATGTCCTGAGGCCCGGGTTCTCTACGTGGCTCCTCCACAGGTCACAATACTTCATTGGCCCCTATTTTCCTCCTCCATAAAATGGGCTTCTATTCTTAACAGTTGAGCCCAACTTCAAGCATGAAACAATGTTCAGCTTCTATTCAGTAGCACATCCTCCTATCCCATAGGCAATGAATAAATACTTTGATCCCCTTCGACCTCTATGCCTTGTAAAACTTACACTTCACCCAGTTTTTTTCTGTATTTCTTCTAATCTTTTTTGCTGCCTAAGATGAATCAGCAGCAGCTTCTCACTAGTCATGGGGCTGCTGGAATAAAACAAAAGTATCTGGTTGCCCCGTCACCATGAATGGATGTTTATAGCTTCCTCCCAGCCTTGTTTCCTGCCCAGCCTCACCCAGAATTAAGCTCTCTGTATATGGAAATAACATTCTCCTCAACACAACTCATTTCAAATGTAGAGAAGAGGGACCGGGACCCAGTGAATTATAATTACCTGAAGTGTTAATATGTCTTAGGTCCAAATATGGTAGCCTCTCTGAACTCCACATTCTTTGGCCAATTTGAAAAACTACACTTATCTCGTCCATTTCCAGGACAAGACTTCTCCATTTTCAACTCTATAATAAAGCAGGGAACATGCAGACTGTGCTTTAAGTAATTATATTATCTCCAAACTGAAGTTTTTAAGGCTGAAGATAAATGGGATATTTTCTTTGGAATATCCTCCCAGTTAGAAGATATAAGCTGGTGAATTTATAACATTTGCAAAGCTAAAGAATAAATGGAAGGGAACTGTAACTTTATAAAATTTTACCTGTACAGGATAATTGTACCTACTCTTTGAGCTACCAGACAGTTACCACCTTAAATGGCCTGGGATGATTTAAATTCAAAGGGATATTTGATTATTTGACCACTCTGAGACTTGAGAAAACACATGAATAAGAAGGAACAGACAAGTTAGCGTTGATATTAACTCTTATTTAGAGTTATCCATTATAAGACATCAAGGTGGAATGGATTTATGTATGCATTTTTTATAAGAACAATAACAAAAACCACAAGTTATCTTCAATTTAATTCATGTTAGACTCTCTATTGATGCCAAAAAATGAAAAATAAGCCTATTTTCAAAGTTCCTTCAGTTCAATTCAGCAAAAAACGTATGATGGGTTTACTAAGTGAATCAGTCATTTAACATACCAGAATGTGATTATTTCTTCCCTCCCCAATGCACCAGAATCTTTGTTTTTGGAAATATGCCTTGCTTGTGACCTTCAAATATGGTAAAATTCCCTTTCAAGGTTAAGTGAAAAATACTGATCTTTATCTTCATAAAGTTCCTCCTTGGACCAACTTGCTTTTAATTCATTTCTATTAAGCAGTGGTCGGTGCATTTGCTGGGTTGAATGGCTGGGTCAACTGGCTGTTTTAGAATCAAGGCGCAGAATCTGAGGGGATGGGTCACAGAGGGGGATTATTGTCCTGAAGTGTGGGAGTTGCAGCAGGCATGATCCTTGATTGAGACACCCAGAGTTGGCTCTTTCTTCTCCTGTCTGTGAACGGAGCAAAAAAAAAAAAAAAAAAAAAAAAGTATAAACACATCAGAGAAATGCTTAGATAGGTCAATTACAGAAAAGTCATTTAATTTTTTCTTAGCACTTCGCTTTTCCCATTTGTGAAACGGTGGTGATGACCAATCCCTCTGCCATACGGAGTGATATTATAACGTGTAAAACATACAACACTTCCTTTAATAAAGTGCATACTTATTTTACAATATTCGTATTTTCTCACAAGCTTATTTTTTTGTTTCTCTGTAATGTCTCTTTATGTTCTGCATCCAGCTAAAGGCAGTTGTCTTAAGGTATCTCTTTCCTAACCGATTTATTCTTGTCTCTTTTTTTTTTAAGATTTTATTTATTTATTTGAGACAGACAGAGATAGCGACAGAGATAGCGTGAGAGAGCATGAGCAGGGAGGAGAGGGAGAAGCAGGCTCCCCGTGGAGCAGGGAGCCCGATGCGGGGCTCCATCCCAGGACCCTGGGATCATGACCTGAGCCAAAGGCAGACGCTTAACCGACTGAGCCACCCAGGCGCCCCGATTTATTCTTGTCTTAAAGACAATATTCAGATTTTCCCACAACCAGCTCCCTTTCTCTCAGGATCTCTGTGTCTCAGACATAGATATCAAGCTAAATCCCAAATACTTGTTCCTAAGTAAAAGACTAGCTTATGTTTATGGTTACAGAGGCACTCTGTATTTAACAAAAAGGCCTGTCATTTAATCAGCCTGCAAAAATGGATTGAATGGAATTTTCAGAAAATAAGGTCGAACAGAGATGGAAAACCAAGCAGTCCCCCAGTGGGAGGGGGCTGTAATGGCCACCAGTGGGACCTCCCTGGGCCAGTGCCTGCCTTAGCATTCTCACTGCTGAATTTAACTGAATGACCCGAGGCCTTGGACTTCAGCCTGAACATCTACCAGAGGCAGAAAGGACCCAGCGGAGAGAATTTGATGACAAATCCGAAACGTATCTCTCCCACCCTTGCACTATTTTTTTTTTACGAATTGGTCAAAAGGAAACTAAAATCTCTGAATAAAAACAGAAAAGCGAGAGAAAGAAAAGAGGACAGTTTGCAAATTTAAGAATGTGTTACTTCAGATAATCTTCAGATGAGGATATGCACATAGTAAATCATCACCTGAAAAATGCAAATTTTAAGAATGTTAAATAAAAATCTGCTTTCAACCTACTGAACTCAAGAAGTTAAACATTGTGAAACCCCAGGGGAGGGGCTCTGGGTAGCCTTGTAGATGACACTATGCATGGGTCCCAGCCTTCTGCAGAACAGGGAATGGATAAGAACTTTAAAAGTGATCAGACACTTTCACTGATAATAACATTTGAAGAAAATATCCCAAGGACACAGTCCAATGGCAGTGGGGAAAAAATGCCCTTAGCAATCCTAGTTATAATTATAAGAACTGGAAATGCCCAAGCCACCCACAGTATGGGACTTGCTAAACAAAGTTGGAGGATGTAAATATAAAGGAATATACTGTGGCTTTACAACTATTCATCGAGCCACTTATTATTTCTTGAGTAGATTACACAGGGCCTTGCAGGTCATGTTCAGAACCCTAAAGGTTATTATAAAAACAGGTAGAAGCCATTCAGCATTTTAAGCAGAGATTGGCATGACAAAGTGCAAAGGTGAAGAGTGGATGTGGGCAGTTGGCTTAGCTGGCATTCAGGAACAGTGGTGGTGACCTGAACTAAGATGGGATCAGCAGGGAGAAGGGGGTGACACCAGGAGTATTTAGAAGGCAGAGTCTGAAAGTCTTGGTGACTGGTTAGATTTTGGATGAGAGAAAGAGAAGAGTTAATTAAGCATGACTCCTGGGTTTCTGGCCTGAACAACCGGGCATTCACTGTGCTAGGAAACACCATGTGGGTTGTAAAGACTTTTACGTTCAACACATTAAATGTGTGGTGTCTGTATGTCATGCAAAAGGGAAGTATCTAGGAGATAACTGAAGGTTCTGGAGTTGAGAAGAAATGCCTGGCTGGAGTAGATTTAGCATCAATGGGCTGATGGAGGCCATGGGAGTAGGTGAGATTACCAGGGAGAAAGACCAGTGGGAGCCTGGGGAGCCTTACTGTTGCAGGGTTGGAGGAGGTGGAAAGAAAATCAGGAGGGGTAGGAACGTCCCAAGCCATGGACTGTTCTAGGAGGAGGCAGATAGTGAGCGCTACTGATGAATATTGCTGAAAGGCAGAGTCCCCAAGTACCGACCATTGCCCTCTGGTTTGACCACGAGGAGGTCCGCAGTAGAAGGGGTAGGAAGTGGCAAGAACAGAGTTGGACAGCTCCTTGGGCCAAGCTTGGCCATGCTGGGACCAGCGAACCAGGAGCAGTACCTGGAGGGGAAGATGGGGACAAGGGGTGTGTGTATGTGCAGAAAACAGGAAAAACCGGACACTGCTTAAATGCTAAAGGGAAGAATCCCATAGAAAGAGGTTGAAGATACAACTGTGAACTAGGGGAGTGAGAGAGACTGAACTAGAAATGTCTATGTGAAATGATGTCAACTGGGAAAACACATATTCAATACATATGAATGTGACTTCATGAAACTTGTATAGGCGCTTTAAATACAAAAGTGTTGAAGCAAAGCAAATGGTTTCCAGATTTTTTGAGACACGTCTGTGAATAATCATCAAATCACAAGGGGTGCCATCTATTGAGCCCACATTATCGCAGACGTGGGGCTGGTGCTTGTTCATATCATCTCACTTGATCTTCCTATCAGCCCTGCCAAGTCTGTGGCATTATTCTCGTTTGAGACAAAAGAATGTTTCACTAAGCCTGGAGTTAAGCCTCACAGAGAAAGAGTATTTGCCTGAGGGCATGCAGCTGACAAATAGAGGACCCAGGGGGACCTGGGACCTCTTGCCCCAGAGCCTGGGCTCTTCCCTCAAAAGGAAAGAAACCTTAACCCCCCAAACAGCATCTGTCTATTCTCAGTCTTCAGACACGAGGAACATTGATAAGGCAACTTGCGGCAGGTTTGTTCACTCTCTTTACTATCCGTTGGAAACAAATTACAAATAAAATAATAGAATTTCGTATTCTTTGAGTGGATGCCTGGCTTTTCACATCAAGATCACCACTACAGAATTACATGTGTGTTTAGTCTGTGGGTTTCTGTGTTGTATGCGTGTGTGTGCATCCGTGTGTGTGTGTCCATGCGTGCGTGCACCCACTCAGGGGGATATCTAGGTTTTATGGGGCCTGAAGCTTATAATTTGGGGGACACATATGGCTTTAGGGCTCCTGCCAGGAGCCTATGCAGGTGAAAGCCCTGCAACTCACCAGCTTCACAGCAGCATCACCTCTGTACATACATGTGTATGTGTGAACCATGTCTATAAGCATGAAGATGTAGAGAGAAACCAACAATAGCTCTTGTCCCTTAAACAGGAGCCTTGGTTCCATTGCTTAGTACAATGGAAGCGCCTTTTACAGTTAGCACTAGGTATTGCTTTTCTGGGAAGACAGAGAAGATTTATCATGAATCAAATGGGCCAAGAATTTTGTGACAAGTGCCTTTTGAATTCAAGCCAGTGGTCATTAGCTAAGTTAGATATACAGTGCTATGGCTCGTGCTCTTTATTTTCAGCAGGCAAATAAATATAACTTATTTTCGACTCTCGTTTTTTATTCCAGAGACCTTTTTGTTAATACTACTTTTTAGATGTGATCTTCTGTGTATATACGAACATTTTTAAGGTGTAACAGGAGAACAGGCTGGGTGTTGGCGAGAACAGGAGGCAGTAGAGATGGGAGAGGATGGCGGGGGTGGGGGGGGTCTTTATTTATTTAGAAAACTGTTGTAGACAAGACACATGTTCTCTGTTCCAGAGCCAAAACTAGGAACTGAGGTACATGAGTTTGCAGGGGAGGCCAAGTTCCAACTCAACAGAAGAACTTTCTATCAACTAGAGCTGTCCAAAAATGGTTTGCTTATGTTTGTGGCCGGCCGCCCATCCTTGGAAGTACTCAGCCAAACCTACTTCTTGGCAGGGGAAGGGGAGGCAGGGGACTTCTACTGAACACAAGTTTGAGTCGCTCTAAGTAACCTCTAGAATCCTAAGATTCCAAGCTGTTACTGGGCACACACTGTCACTGCCCAACCACATGTACCCAGGCTATGCACCGTACGTTGGTTTCTCCCCCATAGTCCCGATGCATTTGTGCTAAGCCAGCCACATTCCCCAACTGAGCCCCTGGTTGCTGAGGAAACATGTCTGTGAATGGACTGATCCATCTATGGCCATCCTCTACAGTCTTCAAATTCCATTTTTTCCTGGCTTGGAATGTGGGACCTTTGGCCCATGCTCACACCCATTAACCAGCCATCCCAGGTGGCACTTACGAATGTGATCTCACTAGTTCTCATCACGGGCTAATGGTTTAGGTAAGAACTGGCACAGTTCCACTTGATTCACCCCTCTCCTGCTTTCTCTCGCACAGAGACAGGAGCTCCCTTTGCCAGCTTTGGGATGAGGGACAGAAGAGAGCCAGCACAGAAGGCTGGGAGAGTCTGGGGTGGAGGGCCTGTCAGCCAGTCTGTGGGCCTGCCCAGCAGGCCCAGGGGAGGGGCTCAGCAAGAGGGATCCACAGAAGCCAAGATGGGTGAATGGCCTCAGTTAACCTTTGCCCTTTCTGCAGGGGGAGCATAACAATGACCATGACCCACACACTCGTTGTTCTCCATGAGAGACTGCCTTAAGGGTCTACAGCTCTGTCCTACAGCACTGTAATAATACCAGTAGGAACCGTGATGGTGGCGGGGATAGCTGTGGTCACAAAAACAACTCATGTTTGCTGCGTTCTTGCTGTTTGCCGAGCCCCCGTGATGAGCTCATTACAGGGATTACCTCATCCCGTCCTTACACGAATTCTGAGGTAGATGCTGTTAACATGGCCATTTTGTAGACCAAGGAACTGAGGCCTAGAGAGGGTAAAGGACATGCCTAAGACCCTGGTCTGACTCCAGAGCCTAGACTCTTCCCCGTTCTGCTTTGTTGCCTCGCTTCCTGTATGTACATAGAGAAATGGAAACACAAAAAAAAGTGACCTGCCAGGTCTTAAATCAGCACATGGCAGAGCTTCTGGAGCCCCAAGAGCAACCTCTGATGAGAGGTCAGCGGGTAACATGCATGGCACACACGCCTGCTCCAGGTGCTTTGCCACATTCCCCTCATTGAACTTTTGCAGCAGACTTGGAAGGTAGATGTCATTTGCATTTCACAGGGAAGTTCAGGGACTTGTTCAAGGTCACCAGGTGCAGAGGGGCTGGGCCGCCTGCATCTGCAAGTCTGTGCCTTCCCCGCCACATCAGCCTGCCTCTCTGAGCGAACAAAGTTGAACACCCTCACAGACACTAAATTTGTATTTCCTGGCCTCCTCTTCCAAAATGGATACACTAATTACTGGCCATTTTTTTTAGTAATACTAATCATCAGGAACACATTTTTCAGTGTTGCGTTTTCTCTTTCCGCGTACTACCGAAATAAAGCATTGCTCAAACCCACAGGATAAAACCCAGCGGGTGTGAGGCCATGGAAATTAAGAAAAGTTCAGGAAGACATTACACTACACCAAAAGAAACAAAGTGTTGATTAGGGACTTATTTTTGTAAGCGATTAAAATATGAATCATTAAAATAGGACTGTATTTCAGGCTCTGTACCCTCCTCTCATCAGAGACGACATTACCATGACTACTAGGTTCAGATTAGATGTGCTCCAAGCCTTCCCAGCTCAAAAAACGCACTCGTGTGTGCCATAGTTCTACCTTCCACAGAACATTCTTCCAAGTCTGGTGCAGAAACCCTCTGCGTCCTCTCACCCATGTCATTAGCAGGAAATGCCTAAATGACATGCTGGCCTTCAGCTCTTTAAAGTCTTTTTCTTTATTGAATCCTAATAGTAAATAGTGTCACTAAGTAATATTAATAACCACCCAAACTCAAAGGTAGAGGAAGGAATAAAGTCAAAGCAAAGACACAAAGGCACCACAGGAATCTCTTAGAACAGAATACCCTCGAACTTTATTTGGTACAAATGGTTTGCAGAAAGAAAGAAATTAATATGGAGCGTTTCTCAGGTTCAGACAGAATTTAAAAGAAAAAAAAATTTAGCAGTAGCCCAAAATACGCAGTTAAATTAAGTTGTTAATTAAAGTATCTGTTAAAAATAGCTAAAATTAGAGACAAAAGCCCATTGATTGGTACAATTGTTGACTGCATATCTGCATATGGAAGGGCGTAGGGGGACAGTCAGAAAAGCCTGTGGTATATTAAAGATTAATCACCCACCCCTAAGGGGTTTTGAGCACCCACCTGCATTTTTGAACTTGGATCTAAGCCAAAGGGGTGGGACAAGACCATGACAGGTTTTGGGGGGCTTTTTTGTGCTTTTGGTTTTTTGGGTGGGTTTTTTGTTTTTGCTAATTACTCAGTGGACACTTTAAATACCAGATATATCAGAACAGAGGGCCCTAGCTCAGACGAGCCCCCACCATCCTCCGCAAGGGGCTGACATCTAGAGATGATTTTCTAGAGACTGTAGAGCCTTGGAGCAATGCCTGTGTGTATTTTTAAAGGAGGTAAGCATCCCAGAACATGCCATTCTTTATAGAGTATCTTCAATAGTCAGCACCTCTGACCAGACTTGTGCATTTTTTTCATCCTCATTCTCTTCTTGCCTGGGATTAGAGTGGGTTCGAAAGGCAATTTTTTTCCGTTGGAAGATCTCTATGAAGAATGTATGAATTGCCAGTGGAACATTAAAAATTTTCATACTTAATGACTTCATAATCCTTCTTTGGTTAATCTGAAATGCAAGCAAAGAATGATGTGAAAAGAATATTTTTCACAAGAATAATAGCGATAAATTGGAGTCATTGAAACGTCCAATAAAGTCTGGTGCATCCGCGTGATGGGCTCTCATTTTGCAGCTAGTGGAGCAGTTCAATAACGTGAAGGGAAAAAGAGAGGTATGAAACTAGTACAAGCCTGATTCTAACTATAAAACCATAGGTGGTAGGAATAGGACTTCTTTCTCTTAGTGATAGGATTATAGGTGATTTTTGTTTTCTTTCTGGTTTTCAGCGCTTTTTAAACTATCTTCGTATATTACTTGCACAATTTAAAAAGTCCAATGAAAAAACAAGCACATGGCTCCAACCCTCTGCGTTTCCCCCGCGTGCTCCATGGGGGTAGGTGGCATGCGGACCTGGCTCGCCATTATGTCTTTAGTTCTGTGCCAACAATAGAGAGTCGAATATTCCCATTGCTCTAGTTCTCTTTCCTTTTTCTTTCCAGGTGATGTGCTCTATGAACTCCTTCAGCATATTCTGAAGCAGAGAAAACCTCGGATTCTTTTTTCACCGTTCTTCCATCCTGGAAACTCTATACACACACAGCCAGAAGTCATCCTGCATCAGAACCATGAAGAAGGTACCAGAGGAGGCTTTTCTTTCCTTGCGTGAGGTTTAGACAATCCAAGAGGTGTCATTGTTTATTTGATAAGTTGTTCTTATTCACATGATTCGTTTGTCATTGAACAAACATGTATTGAGTGCTTGCTTTATAGAAGACACTGAGGGAAATGCCAAGATGAATGAGATATACTCTTGGTTCTCTGCAGTCTGATAGAGAAATGAGGTACATGGATGAGTATCAAAGCATAGCTGTTGAGAGTCAGTGGGGTGGAAATTACATCTAGGCACAAGCATCAGGGTCAGCCTCATGAAGCAGGTGGTTCTGGAGGCTTCCTTGATGGTCCAGCAGAATTCTGGTAAGCAAGGATGAAGTGGGGAACCCTCCAGGCAGAGAGAATAGGTAGGATGGAGTGAGTCCCTGGAACAAGAGAGCCATCAGATGACTTGGGTTATAAGGCTTATCGTTTTTCCCCCCTCAACCTTTTGTTCTGCATAATGTCAAACAATAGAGATTTCTCCCAAATAGAGAGAATGAAGTAAGTAAACCCCCGTGAGCCATCACCCCATTTCAACAACAATCAACATTTTGCTTTTGCAGAGCTAGTCCAAGGCACTCATATTGGACCCAGAATGGAGAGGGCTTTGATGAAGGAGAGTAATGGGGGTCTTTGAAAATTTGTGAGTAGAGGGTAATAAAAGCTGGGGGAACAAGACGGACTCAAACCCTGTGAACTCTGGTGGACCAGGGGTTCCTCCTTCGTGCACCGAAGGCGGCTTCTTGCAGTGTACTCAACATAAGTGCCTACCTCAGATGTACCTGCTAAGCCCCGGGCTGCTCTTCTCTGGTAAGTCCCAGCAGTCCTAAAATCATTGGTAGGAAACAGAAACAAAAGACCAGAATTGAACTGTGGCACTGGACATCATTCCAAAGCAGGTGTTTGGGTGCAGACCTAGGTTATTAAAGTCTTAACTTGATGCGTGATTCTGTTGAGCAGCGATGCATCGTGCCTCTGAGGAGCGTGATGTCCATGTGTGCGCGCATCGGTTAGACAATAGACACGGGGACACAAAGTAATGCTTTTCAACTTGCCATTTTTCTTAGGACTGGATTACTCGGGGCCTCCAATCCCGGTTCCTTGGGATATTTCCTTAAATTGATTGAGCCTTCTCAGGAGCAGGGCTCATGTTTTGTTTTGTTGTTGGTAAATTAAAAAATGAGAAGTTATTTGTTTTCTTAATTAACACTTCACAAAAGAGAGCCTGACTCCAGGCGACTGCCATCCCTTCCTCGTGCCAAGTGTCTCACAGCAGGCCCCCTTGCTTTCGTGATGGGGAATAAACGAGCGGCTCTTGCCTGCTCCCTGCCTGTTTCTCTCATCCTTTCTTCCCCCAGCTTTACCCTTGCTTAATTTAGCAGCTGCCCCCCCCCAATTCGGTTTCTCTGTTCTTTTGCTCTTCCTGCCATGTACATTTCCGGCTTGCATAATAGCCAACAGCTATTCCAGAGAAGAGGAGGTGGGTTTACTGAAGCTTGACATAGGCAAGAATCATATTACCTAGCTTGCCTCTTCGGATACAAAAGGTGTGTGATGGGCTTTTTTCCCCCCCTCCTGTCTCTCTCTCCTGTACTCATTATTTAAAAAAAAAAAAAAAAATCCCATTTGGAATTCGTATTCCTCTTTTTATTCCCAAATGTCATGGGAAGCTTCTGGTCTCTCACCGCAAGTCCTTCCACCTTGGATTGACTCCGAAGTAGGTGTTTGTTGTTCTTCTCATTTGCAGGAGCTAATCAATAGAGAAAGCCGGGCATACTCTCAGAGCTGCTCTCAGACCAAGTACATACAGATGTGCTGCTCCATATGCCATAATGAGCTGTGCTCTCGGGTGTTAGGATGTCGGTGGTGGTGATTCCCTAGGTTAAAGGATGGAACTAATGAGACCAAGGTCAAGGGCTTCATCACCCCGTGGACCAGTGCGCTCGCTTCAGAGCCAGCTCTTAAAAGGAGTGTGTTCTCAGAGACCATTCCTTTAAGCCGTCAGCCAGGAATCAAGACCAGAGGGTCCATGCCTGTTTAGACACCGCACATTCTCTCAGGTGAACAGATGGACATGCGAGAAGGGAAGTTTAGGTCTTTGTCAGATGGTATCAGCTGAGAAGATCTGTATAGTGATATGCACAAGCTGCCTGCCCCCCAGCTGCCATTGGTGACAGGGGGACCCTCCAGGGAGGGGAATCAACCAGTACAAGGTCCCCACTTCCAAACAGCTCCTACCTTGTTCCCTTTTCTCCACCAAAAAGAAAAAGTACCCAGCTCACCATGATTGGTCTCTAGAATTAATGCCGCCACACTTCCTTGTGAGTGGTAAAACACTAATAATGGACATCTGTTAACGTACAGAAAGATCCCCCCCCCAAAAAAAAAACCCAACTCTGTAAAGTGAGATTGTACATATCGAATATTCTATCCCCTGTGGTCTGGTCCACATCCCTGGGGGCACAGTCCTTTGTAAAAGTAAGTTGCCATTGATGGGACTGACCTGACACACAGATAATGTGACAGGAAAGAGAGCAGGAACATCCCAGAGGAGAACGGGCGTGGCCCCTCGGCAGCCTGGCACAGTGAGGTGCGCAGAGTGAAGTGCAAGGACAAAGCTTCGTTTACCCCCTCCCTGCGACTGCAGATGTGTGCCCGTGCCCGGAGCTAGGAAGTTGGTGTTACAGCTCAGAGGCTGCCCTCCAGGCTCTGAGGGAAGAGGTGGGCAATCCCAGGAATTCCATTACCCTTTATTTTGTAAACATTCGTCATCTCCGTATTGTACACAGTTCTGAAATTGTGTCATGCCTGGGGCAAAGCAGTCCTCCGCTGACCGCCCAGGTCTAGGAGAACCAGCATGGCCGCCCTCTTCCCTTATTTACTTATGTGAGAGCACAGTATTCTACAATGAAGGCAGCCTTGTGTAATCTCTCACCCATCCCGAGCCACTGTGACAAGGAAACAGGACTCCTCCAGCAGGTACAACGGGCACAAAGCAGGACCACCCCGGACCACCTGGCACGCATGGTGAGCTTCGATCAAATTTTTTAAAAGATGGGATTTGGAAGTTAGGAAACCAGCAAATCCTCTATTCTGCCAGAACAAAGCTTAAGGGCAGAGTTTCTCTTCTCTGGCCCTCAGTTTCCCCAGTTGTGAGACAGGGGTTAGGCTGAATGGTATCAGATCTCCTACACTCCCAAATCCTACATTCCCTCCAAAGTCTGGGTCTCCCTGGGTGATAGGAAGGTAAATAAGATACATTCTCTACTGTCAGGGTCTTGGGCAACTAAAATCCAGAAAGTCCAAAGTGTGTCTTGTTTGGTGTTGCTCGGAATCAGTTAAACATCTCTCTGTCCTCCCGTGTCTCACCTTACCAGGAACTGCTGGTAATATTACCCCTCTTAGTGGTCAAACCAAGAGTGGCACCATCCCCTTATCTCATGACTGAAAGCCTCAGTGCAGGTGGATTTTTCTTTGATTGTTGTGGCTCATTTTATCTGCATAATATGAATGAGTTAGATGTTAGGTAGATAGTTATGTAAGAAGGAAACAGGACTCCTCCAGCAAAAAAATGATACTGTTTCTTTCACCAAAACCAGGAGGTAAAACATCCTTAGAAATTTCAGATCAGCAAATGATGATAAAATAAATGCGTTTTGTCACACACAGTGATAATATCAACTTCTTTTGACACCTTAGGTTCTAAAATCAGTTACTTATAACTCCTATGGAATAATTACAAGAAAGGCTTTGTCCCTAAGTATATATTCGATCGCCAGTAGCCCTACTGGTGTTAAAACTACTTGCATAGTGATTCCTGAAAAGCTCATTGAGCGGTATAAAATATGCTTCCAGTTGAGCTAGTCTCCAAATGGGGCCAGCTCCATAGAGTTACCCCTGTCGGACTGGACAGGCCCAAGTCTGTAGAGAGAAGGAACAAGAGTTGTGTTTATCATATGCTCTCATCCCATGACTCCTGTGGGGGACCCTCTTGTAATTTCAACTCTATAGTCCCACCCTCTCCTGTGTCCTATCTAAGAGAGTGGGAGGTGATTTTTAATCACTTTAATTTGAAAATCCTCACACATGCAGTGTTGTGATTGTTCCTGCAACAGTGGACACACTTTGAAGACACAGGTGTTGCTCTGGGGCAGGCAGCTCTTTTTCACTCGGTGGACATGGAAATCCTAAGTGATAGAACTTTCAAGTGTCGAAACAGTTGACCTCAGTTCTCCCTACAACCAGTACATGGTAATGGCCCAGAGAATAGAGACAAGTCGTTTCTTTGTGGGGAGTAGGGAGGGTGCCATGCATTCTGCAATAGCCCAGAGATTTTCATTTATGTGATTGCTTTATTGAGGGAAATATTTCCCCTCCACCCCCAATCCCCTCTACTGCCAAATCCAAGTGCCCAAAGACTGCTTTGGAGGAAGGAAACTTTACACAATTTTAATGAGATAATTAAAGAAGATGAGGTATATGAATCTGCTTCATAGGAACAAAATATTAGCTAACTCTTATTGTGTGCCAGGCCCTGTTCTAAGCTCTTACATGTCCAAATCATTTCATCTTCACAATTACCCTATAAGGAAGGTAATGTTATCCCCACTTTACGGATGAGATGATAGAAGCTAAGAGCCTCCAGACCACACAGCTACCAAGTAGCAAAACTGAGACTTAGCCCTGGGTCCACTTAGCTCTCATGCCTGTGTTCATTCCATTGTAGCATGAATGAGCCAACCAAAATAACATTTTTGTTCATGTGTTTTGTGCAAACACCCTGAAAACGGGACAGAAGATGGAGCAATGAGTAGAATTGGGGAGATTAGGAGGCCAAGCCAGGTCCCCTAACCAGGGTACGGTGTGGCAGATGCCAGCAAACCTGCTTATAATTTTTCTGCCTCATGGTACTTGAAACTGCCAAATCTAAACAAACAAAAAGGTCAGGGATAAGTTTTTTTTTAAATGTTATTTATTTGAGAGCGAGAGCTCATGCAGGGGAGGAGCAAAGGGAGAGGGAGAGAGAGAATCTCAAGCAGACTCTGCACTGAGCGTGGAGCCCAACACAGCGCTCAATCTCCCGACCCCAAGATCATGATCTGAGCCAAAACTAGAGTCAGACACTTAACCAAATGAGCCACCCAGGTGCCCCATCAAAGACAACTTTGGAGACACCACTATATGTCTGCAAGTCATGGTGTCAAAAACTCATGCTGATTTGGACTGAATTAACCCACTGTAGATCTTTGACTACCTCTGAATGAATGGACTTAGCATGAAGAAAATGCCCCAGCCCGTGAGAAATGTGAGTTCAGAGTCTGGCACTGGCTTCTGAGAGCAGAAGCCCTGGCTGTCATCCCCCTTGGGAAGCAGCCCCTTGGTGCTGGTCACTCTTTGGGAGCTGCTTCCTCAGTATAGCTGCTGACAAGACACCAGAGTAGATGAAGTTTATAGCTGATCCAGCCATCCTGTTACAGGTTGTTGTAAAAACTTCTCTGAGATCATGTTGACAATTGAAGTGTCAAGGAGGGGCACCTGGGTGTCTCAGTCAGTTAAGCGTCTGCCTTTGGCTCAGTCATGATCGCAGGGTCCTGGGACTGAGCCCCATGTCAGGCTCTCTGCTCAGCGGGGAGCCTGCTTCTTCCTTTCCCTCTGCCTGCCTCTCTGCCTACTTGTGCTCTCTCTCTCTCTCTCTCTGACAGATAGATAGATAGATAGATAGATAGATAGATAGATAGATAGATAGATAGATAGATAGAGTCAAGGAGGCCATTGGCTGGGGCTTGACATCGATGCTAACCCTGTAATGCATGACGGACCTAGAGAGCATAATGATGTGTGCCCGTGCGTGAGTGCGCGCGCGCTCTGGATCCCAACCATCTGGGTTCTAATCCCAGCTCCCCCATTTACTGGCTGTGTGACTTTAGGCAAGTTACTTAACTTCCTTGTGTCAGTTTCCACCATGTGTTTTGTGCAAACTCCCTGAAAACGGGACAGAAGATGGACCAATGAGTAGAACTGGGAAGATTAGGAGGCCAAGCCAGGTCCCCTGACCAGGGTACGGTGTGGCAGATGCCAGCAAACCTGCTTATAATTTTTCTGATATAAAAATCAAGTTAATATGGAAAATGCCCTTAGAACAACAACTATCACATAGCAAGCACTCAATAATTGTTATTCATTATCATTATTTGATATCTCTTAACCACTGTTTGGTTGGGGTTTTTTTCCTTCTTCTTGTCTTTTAAACCTAAACAAATATTGAATTGTGATAAAATACACATAACATTTACCATCTTAGCCACTTGTAAGCTTACATGACAGTTCAGTAGTGTTAAGTATATTCACGTTGCTGTGCAATGGTTGGTTTTATTTCTTACCTCCAATCCCAGTTTTCCTAACTATTCCCGTTATTGTGACCGAGTGCACTTTGTGCAAACACCACATACATTTCTGCATTGTGGACGTCGGAAGGGCCTGCTGCCTACCCACGCCATGATACCAGAATGCCTTCATGGACGAACCAGGCCCCCTCTGTTAGATTCTGTGGGAAACCACATTGAAAGTGCCAACTTCAGTTGCTCTCAGGACACAGCCCATTTTGAAAAGGAGCAGTGTTTGTGCTTTGTTACCTCGAAGTACCTGGCGTATGGTAGGCCCTCAGTGACCCCTTTGGGACCTATTAATCTTCCAGCTGTCTCCTCTCACATGTAAGAACCATAAGATTAACCTTTTGTGCCCCCTTTCAATTCTGGGATTCTTATATCTGGCTGGAGATAATGAGGTTCCAGCAGAGGAAGACCAGGCCCCAGTCTTGACTTCCCGTTGTCCCCAGGGCACCAGGTACCACCTCTTCCCCTTGCTCCATCCTTCTACTCTCCTCTAAGTCCTCCGTGCCTCCCTAGGGCCTCTTCTTCCTGCTTTGCTTCCTGTATTTCAGAGTCTGGGGTAGCATGACCTTTTACCCTCTGACCCTTGGCCCCAGATGCGGCATTTCATTGTGATGGGAAAGTGTGGAGGCCCTGGGATGGTGCCCAGAGCCTCTTTTCATCTGGGGGTGGGGGGGCTCAGTGTACTTCAGGGAGGACCCACTCACTTCCCTCCCTCCTCTGGCTTCCTCCATCCAGTCCTGTAGAGGCTGCTCTTAGCCCAGGGGCTAGCTGGCTCCCCGACTATGCCAGAAGTTTTAGCGCCAGAGATCCCTAATATGCATGACTAACTCTCCCCAGGTAGCCAGGAAGTTTTCAAGAAACTTCCTGTTCCCCCTGGGGAAGTGCTATCTGAGCCCTTTGAAATAAGAGGACTGGAGCAGTTTGGGTTCACCTCCAGAGCCGGAAGCCCTCTGTGATCTTGCTCTTTCCCCTCTCCAGCACTCCGACTTATCTCTGCCACCCTGACCCCCTCCCTATAAATGATTCACAAGGTTTACCCCACAGGTTTAATTGGCTCATTTGAAATCTGACCCGTTGATTTCTTCATTCACTTCTCTTGTGCAGCCCCGTATTGAGACGGAGGCCAGGCAGACTTGCTTCTGTGCTCTCTGGTACTGAGCCGCTTGCAGAGGCTAGCCATTTGGGAGGCTGTCCCTCGCACAGGAATACAGATTAAGCCCCAGAGTCCTGCAAGTCACCCATTTTGTTTCCTTCAGCCCCTTTTCAGCAAGCGCTTCTAAAACTCTGGGAGCTCCCCTAGGATTTATTGGTGACGAGCTCACACATCTGTGAGTCATACACTGCAAACTCGGGCGATGTTCTTCTCGGGCCCTACCAGGGAATTCAGTGACCGTGGCAACTTGCTGAATGGAGTGAATGGGCTGAATGGGCAAGCAGAGGGTCAGTGGAGAGTCTCGATGGAACCTTGTGGAGTGGCGGCAGGGGCGGGGCAGGGTGCTGTGTATTAGTGTGCTAGGATGGCCATAACAAAGCGCCACAAACTGGGGGGCTTAACCAACAGAAATGTATTGTCTCACAGTTCTGGATGCTGGAAGTCCAAGGTCAAGGTAAAGGCGGGGTCAGTTCTTTCTGAGGGTTGGGAGGGAGAATCTGTTCTGGGCCTCTCTCCTAGCTTCTCCTGGTTTGCTAGGCATCTTTGGTGTTCCTTGACTGGTAGATCTCTGCCTTCATCTTCACATGGCATGCTCCCTGTGACGGACTCTTAATTCAGCACCTTTAGCCTTGTGTTTTTTTATGTGTCTGCCTTCTCCATTAGACTACGATATCCTTGAGAGCAAGGACCACTTTTCCTTCCCTTTGCATACACTGTATCCACGACACTACTTGAAATATGGTTGGCATCACTGAAGGTTCTATGGTTCAACACATATTTTGTAATCACTGTGTGGCAAAACATTCCCCTTCCAATCATGCAGTCTATGCCTGTCTATATGTCCAAATTCTCCTTTAAGTAAGGACATCAGTCATATTGGATTAGGGGCCCACCCTATTCTAATACAACCTTGACTTAATTAATGATACCTGCAGTGACCTGTTTCTAAATAAGGTCACATTCTGAGGTACTAGGGCGTTGGGACTTCAACATATGAATTGAGGGGTGTGGGGTGAGGCTGGTAGCACGATTCACCCCATAACAGGGGGTGACAGAACCCAAGCATGTGTAGGAAGTCTGTTTTGAATTGCATCTGAAGGCCTAGAGCATTTAGTCTCTATAATTCTTTATATCATTTGTGGTTCCCACTAATCTTTTACAAATTCATGCTGGGAAGTGAGTGGTTCCTTCCAGGAGAATGTGGAACACAGTGGACTGAGGCTGATGAGTAAATTACCTGCTGGGCCTGTTGATTTGCATCTCCCTGACTAACTTCTCTTATCACCATCCATGGCCTTAGGGAAAGCGAGGTGGTGGAAATGTGATCCTCGGAAATGTGATCCTTCTTTGTGAGTTAGAAGCTTGAGCCTTTGGTCTACCCTGGAAATTTCCTGCTTAAAGCCCACAACTTTAACCAAAGGCAGTTTTTGTTGGTTTGTTTTAAGTTTACTAGTTATTCATTCTTTATGACCTGATTAAATTGGGTCAAATTTTGATGACTTTTAAATAGACAAACTTTCCTAATAAGTAAAAGGAAAGAAAACAAGAAAAGAAATCCTTTTTTTTGTAATCCTCACACTTAAAGCCCTCATTTATTTGGGGCTATTTGGTGGCAAGAAGGGAGTATTTGTATCTAAAAGAGGTCCACAAAGAGAAAGGTTTGGGATTAGAAAGTACTTTCAACCAGAATGGGTTCCCTGCCAGTCCATGGTCTTTCTCCCCCCTTCTCTCCATGCCCACACTGACTAATTAACGTGTGGCTTTCCCTCCCTCTTTCTTGCGCATTTCCCTCCCATATCAAGACCTTCAGACCGAGGGCAATGTGGATAATTTCCCAGCTCTCCAGCTGGGCAGTTCACCAAGAACAAACCCAGACATCAAGGCCAGACCAAAAAAATCTTCTTGTTTTAGACAGAAGACTCCTACATCTGGGGGATTTAATGCACCCACTGTCCGCTCAGTGCATTTCCTGTGTCCGGAGCTTCTCTGCCTGCCGGCTCTGGTCTCATAAGTTTCCACACCCTGCTGCCAACTTATAATAACAGGGCAGCAGGCAGCAGGGTGGGAACGGCAGAGTCTACTCCATACGTGGGCGCATGCTTTGCAAACTGAAACAAAGCTTGGAAGGTCTCATTGCAGGCCTTTCAGCCTTGACAGTGGTTGTGCCCAGACCACCAGGAGCCTGGAATTAAATACCCTTGGATCCAGTTCTCCACCATTAATGTTATCAACTTCATCAAGTACTTCCTCTTTGAGTGGTGTCTGCAGAGAAATAAATAAATCAAGCTCCTCCAGGTCCTGTTCCTGCCTGGACCCTGAGTCAAAAGTAAAATCTGAGTTGGATTATCCAGAGCACTGTCTCTCTCCCTCCTTCATTGTTCCCGAAGATCTGGGCAGGAACGGAGAGTGAAATCTCTCCAGGACATTACATCAGTTCCTCTTTTACCCTTGGCATGGAAATTCTTCCTCTCAGAGTCCACCCAGACTTCCTAGGGCTTGCCCCGAGTGCACACCCATGCACTGAGCCTTGAAGCCCAAGACATCAAAGAGAGCCTGCAGGTGACCAGACTCCTGGCCAACGCCTGTGTCTGTTTTGAAATTTGTAAGACAGGAAATGGATTCAGGATATAGAATTTTTCAGTACATGGTCTTCATTATCCTTAAGTATTTTTAAACCTTAATACGCTTTTAAGTAAAGGGAAATATTCTGTATATGGCATTTAGAAGAAAATGCACAAAACTTGAAAACACAACCATCTTAAGTAGTTGCTTATCATGGTAATGTTCTGTGACAGAGAAGAGATAAATTCATTTTTGGGGACAGCAGAGTCAAGGTCCGTATTAGCTGTGAAAAGAAAACTTGCCTTATCCCCAAAAGATGGTAGGTCATTTCTATCATGCTAATCATCTCAGCCATTAAAATTAACTACGTGGGCCTAATCAATTAAGTACCCTGTAAGCATTTATTTGCATTTGGGTTAAAGTGAAGAATTTAGTACTTGTTATCCCAACCTGTATTCTTGCAAGGTTGACTAAGTACTTTAAAAAAAAAAAAGAAAAGAAAAGAAAAAGAAACACTTTTTATAGTGGAAAATATCAAACTTAGGCAAAACTAGAGAGAATTATTTAATGAGCCACAATGTACCCATCACCAGCTTCAATGATCAACTCATGACCAATCTTGCTTCCTCTGTGCCTCACCTACTCTCTGCTTCACCATCCCAAATTAATTTAAAGCAAATTCCAGATACATAGTTTCATCTGTAAATATATCAGTCCAGGTCTGAAAAGAGAAGGACCCTTTATAAAATCTTAATCACAAGGCCATCACATCACCTGAAAACTGACAGTTCTTCAATATCATCAAATGTCTTATTAATGTTTACATTTTTTCCAAGTACCTCGTATGTGTTTTTACAGTTTCCTTAATCAGAATCCAAACAAGGGTCTGTACATTGCAGATGTTTGATGTGTCTCTTAAGTCCCTTTCAGTGTATGGGTCTCCATTTATATCTTTCTTGTGTGCATGCTTGCACTCTCGCTCTCTCTCTCTCTCTCTCTCTCTGGGTGTTTAAAAAAGAAGTTAGCCATAATTAGTATAACTTTACCTGTGTACATAGTGTATCTTTTTTTCTCCTCTGTTTGCTTTCGGGATTTTCTCTTTATCTTTGGTTTTCAGCAGTTTGACTATGAAATGCCCGGATGTAGCTTTTGTATTTATCCTGCTTTGTATTTGCTGAGCATCTTGGATCTATAAGTTTCCTGTTGTTGTTACCAAATTGGAGGACCATTTGGTCATTATTCCGGTTTGGGGTTTTTTTTTGGGGGGGGGGCGGTTGGTCCCATCCTTTCTGTTCTCTTCTTCTTGGATTCCAATTACATGTCCATTAGACCATTTAATATTGTTCCACAGGTCACTGAGGATCTATTTGTTTATTTGTTTCTGATTTTCATTGATGTGTCTTCAAATTTACTAACCTTCCTTCTGTCATCTCCAATCTGCTGTTAAGTACATCCAGTCCAGTGTTTCAGATATTGTGTTTTTCAGTCCTAGACTCTTCTTCTTAAGTTTCCATTTCCCTTCTGACAGTCTCCATCTGTTATATCTCATTATGACCATCATTTCCTTCAAGTGCTTACACTTATTTCTAATAGCTACTTTGAGGTTCTTTTTTGCTAATACCAACATCTAGATGATCTCAGAGTCTGTTTCTGTTGACTGCCTTTCCTCTTGATTATGGGTCACATTTTTCTGTTTTTTTTTCACATGTTCCGAAAATCCTTATTGAATACTGGACATTATAGATGATACATTGTAGAGACTCTAGATTATGTTATATTCCTCTGAAGAATGTTGATTTTTACTCTAGTAGGTAAACGACTAACCAGTCACTTTGAGTTTGCAGAGGCTTGGTCTTAACATTTGGTTAGGGCAGATCTCTTTCAGTTTTGCCTGTAGCCCTGAGGCAAATCCCTTTGTCCTGGAGCTAGTCTTTACTCCTAAGGTGTGGCTGTTCTGGGGTAATAAACAGCCTGAGGTGTTTACAGAGCCTTTGTTGCTAGGGCTCAAATTCTGAATTCTGTCTCCAATCCAGTGGCCAGTAGCTGACATTCCTGCTCTTATCTTTCAGCCATACAGCTGTTATTTTCACTGAACTCCTTAGAGGTCCCACTGCACATGCACCGTTCAGGAGCACATATTAGGGATGTGAGGGAAGTTTACGTGCCAATTTAGTGGATTCCCCCTGCGGCTCTCCCCTTTATAGGATTTGCTTTCTCGATTTTTTGCCATTCTGGAGCCCCATACTCTGTTCCCTGACAGATTATACAACTTGTGGTTCATTTCTAGCTGCCCCCTGCTACAGGGACTGGGGAAGACCCTCAGGGCTATATAAATTTGGATCTCACTTGTGCAGTTCTCTTCTTTCAAGAGTAAAATGCCCTTCAGTTTTCTCCAGCACCTTCAAATAACTTTTGTAAATGTATTATATCCAGATTCCATCATTTCTATATGTAGGAAGGTTAGTTTGATACAAGCGTGGAAACTGGAATCCCCTTCTCCTTTATCATAGAAAGGTGGTAGCATACCAAAATACGTCACCTGGCTTTGCATACCTACTCATAGAACCTAGAGACCAGTCCTTAGCAGAATATTAAGGCACTCCTCATTCCGTTTTATACCTGCCTGATCCTCCATTGTTTAGAGATATAGTATCATTTATTAAGCCAGTCTCCCATTGATAGCTATTCCAACAAGTAAGCACTTTTAAATTCACGGCAGCAGGTTACACAGTAGTTACAAAATAAACCCTTTGCCTTCAAGCAGATGCTCTTTTAGTGATCGTGAACAACATTTCTTTTGTTCACTGTCTCATATAACCGAGATCTAGAGGAATCCTCATTTTTCTATTAATCCTATGTAAAACTTTGAGACACTACCAGCTCGGTCTCTGTTTACTAACCCTGTCAGATTCCTAGATCCCCTTTATATGTTCTTCATGTAGATACTGTCATAAGGGACAAAGGGAGGTATCTTTGACTTGCTTTACTTAGAGTCATGGACAAATCTTTGACCATACAAGAACCTGAAAGCATGTGCATCGTTTTGGTGAGACAGCTCTGGGAGCAGATGTGGCCAGAGAAACCTCATTAAGATGAGTGGGAGGCACTGTAGAAAGCTCCATTTTTGTAGGCAGATTTTCGTCCTTCCTCCCCCTAAGCAGGGACTCCTAAAGCCACGTGTGTGCTGGTCCCCCCGCATCCCAGCCCACAGGACTGCTTCTGTTGCTGAGCTGTGTACACTTCCAGTGTTGTCCGTGCTCAGATATCACCAGCTTGAAAGTTCAAGTGGGAGGGGGTAGAGGCATTGTTGGAGGTGTCTGTCCCTCCTTTTCCTTACTTACTGCTGCCTGTCTCTGAGCATTTGTAGGGTCTGTGCACTTTAGGAAACAAAGTCATCCTAAATCTTCTTTCAAGTACAGGATTGCCAGTCTGTAAATTGGGCCCACTGTCCATGCTTAAAGCAGGTTTTGCTATCACTTTTCCCCTTGGTTTCTGTATATAGCAAAGTGGCAGATATCGTAATGGGTACCTAGATTCTAGACTCTTACTGGAGTCTGGGTCTCGTTCCCTCACCGGCTGTGTGTCTTTGAATAAGTTGCTTAACTTCTTTATGCCTCCATTTTATCACCTGTAAAATAGGAGTACTGGTATTAGCATCTCCTACTGAGGAGTTTTATACATTTTAAACAACATAATCCAGTACCAAGGATATAGTAGCTACTTTAGCAATAGTAATAATAGTATCATTAACACCAATAACAATGTCCCAGAAGTAGAGAATATATAAATTTAGTTATGAAGATGTAAGTCAGTGAAAGCATCTAGAAAGAAACTCTTAAGGACCCCAAAAGCCACGTCGAAGAGTCAAGTAACCAAAAGCTAAAGAACATGGGTTTGGCTTCCTTGTGTTTATAAGCCACTAGTAAGTGATTAATGGAATGCTTGTAGACATTCTTAGCCTGTCTAGTGTAGGAAAAGAATTTCAAGTATGCGCACTTCAATTGTTTTTTTAAGCAGTGGAAAAGACACTCCGTCTCGAGGGACGGACAGTCTGCCCGGCACACGCCCAGGCTCCACTCACTGTTTACTACCTTTAGAACCGCAGTGGGGTCCCTCCCCTGACAATTCACTGGGGTCAGTGATTGTCTCTCCCTCTGCTCCACAGATAATTGTGTCCAGAGGACCCCAAGGCCACCAGTGGAGAACGTGCACCACAACCCCCCCACCATTGAACTGTTGCACCGGTCTAGATCACCTGTCACAGCCAATCACCGGCCTTCTCCCGACCCCGAGCAGCGGCCCCTCCGGTCCCCCCTGGACAACATGATCCGCCGCCTCTCCCCGGCCGAGAGGGCCCAGGGGCCGAGGCTCCACCAGGAGAACAACCACCAGGAGTCCTACCCCCTGTCAGTGTCTCCCATGGAGAATAACCACTGCCCTCCGTCCTCCGAGCCCCACCAGAAGCCATCAAGCCCCCGGCAGGAGAGCACCCGCGTGATCCAGCTGATGCCCAGTCCCATCATGCACCCTTTGATCCTGAACCCCCGGCACTCCGTGGATTTCAAACAGTCCAGGCTCTCCGAGGACGGGCTGCATAGGGAAGGGAAGCCCATCAACCTCTCCCATCGGGAAGACCTGGCGTACATGAACCACATCATGGTGTCTGTCTCCCCACCCGAGGAGCACGCCATGCCCATTGGGAGAATAGCAGGTAGGTGAGCGCACCCCTCTGCCACCACTCCAGCCTCTGGGGAGACCTGACAAAGCCCCGCTCTCTCCCCAGCCTTGCAGCGAGCCTCACACCGTTCCCAATTAGGCGCCCTCAAAGGCTCTGTGAGGGCAAGTGGAGGCTTCTGCCTGAATGAAGTGAAATCCCTAATGGGCTAGTTAATGAGCCGCTGGGATGGAGTAGTTAATGAGCCTCAGAAATGTTAAGAAACAAATGTCCTACGTCCAGTTTACAAGGAGAGTCACATCAGAATCATGGCTAAGTGAACACATTTAAAATAAAAGGTTTATGAGCATGCTAATGGCCCTGTCTTGAAGTTTCCAGCAGCTAATTAATGACCAGACACAGCATAAAGAACCTTTGTCTCCGATTCAGACCTGTAATTCCATCCTATGGGCAGTAACTCAATGTAGCCTTCACCTTGGGAGAAGAAGGTAGGAGAGAAAAACACGGTTATGGTGTTGTAGGCAGGTGTTGCTGGGTCATTTGGACGAAGGAAACCACTCCCAAATTCTTTTACTTTTATGATGACAAGCCCAAATTTGCTTCCCTAAGACAAGAAACCAGTGGAAACCAGGGGAAAAAATCTACACGTTGTATTTGTGCTAGTCTGCCCATAATTTACATGAAGTCATTCTCCAGACACTTAACCCTCCAGCCACGTGGCAAGGGCAGCTCTTTTCCTAGAGCATCTCTCCATTCCTGAGACATTTATTGAGCACCCACTATGCACAGATAAATGCATTAGGAAGTAGGGGGACACAGAGCTGCTTTAACACAATTATTTCCTCGAGGAATTTAAAATTTCCTGGGAGAGACAGATGTGAAAACCACCCACTAAGATATAAGGCAGAATGAAGTCAATCCTGTGTCCCATTCATCCAGTGCACATGCACTAATTGAGTACTGACTGTGTACCAGGATAATTCAATGCTGTGGGAGCAAAGCAGAAGGTGCATTTTGTCGGGAGGAATGGAGGAAGGCTTTACAGGGAGGTGGCTCGGTGCTGAAGGTGATTATGTGTTCAGTAGTGGGAGGGAGGCATGGAGGCAGAAGTCAGACCTGGTCGGGGCAAGGCGAGAAATACCCCCTTCCTCCGTGAGCGGAGACCCCAGGACAGATCTCCCGCTGAGCCCCAGGATGGAGCAGTGCTCCTGACGGCATGACGGCACCGAGTCCTACAGGCTACATTAACAGCCTCTGCCTTGACTCATTGTCCCTTTTTTGTTTAAATTATTTGTTTCTAAACGTTTCTCTGGCTCCAAGTGTACCGCCAATGTTGCCTCCGTTTTCGTGTTACAAATCATTTACGTGGGGTGTTGAATCAAGAAAATGAAATGCCAAAGAAATATGACTCTTATGTTTGAAAAACTATGAAACACGAAATGACCTGTGTCCGGGATTTGACTCAAAGTGACCCCATGGCGCCGGGGGTGAGGCGTGGGTGGGGTGTATATAAAATAAGACTAGCTGTGAGCTAATGGCTATATGGCTGGGTGATGGGTACACAGGGATTCACATTATTTTGTTCTCTACCTTTACATATGTGTATATGTATGTATGTATGGGTTTTTTTTAATCTAAAAAAAGAAAAGAAAAAAAACAGAATTTATAA